>NC_139535.1:83546617-84792302 GCF_965153285.1 Podarcis tiliguerta | reverse complement strand
GAAAATCAGGTTGTGGGACTAATTACATGAAGCCATGAATACAGCAAGATCCTGAGCAGCAAAACCAGGAGCCCCTTCGAAGGGCGCTTGCTCTACATGAATACGATTGTGTCAGAATTGAATGCTTCCATCTTATGTTTGACAGCTGCTTTAAAACTCTTCCTTTCCTTACTCCTTAAACCCCAGATTTTTTTGTTGTTATTTAAAAGTTGTTTACAGTGCTCATAGTCCAACACAAACAGCTCAAGGACAGCAAACAATTGTAGGAGGGAGAGTTGGGGATGGGAGAAATTAGCACACAGACCTACATCAGCTTCTGCTCTTTGGCTGCTTACCTAATCCTGTGGCCACAAGGGACTTGAACAATCCAGCAGTTCTGCTGCCAAGAACGTAGCATTACCTTGATCCCAGCACATGCGGCAAAGCTGGACAGTAATACCACAACTAGGACTGCCGCAGGTCTCGGACTTCCTTGCACAATGGAGCCTTGTGTAGAACAGGGAATATATGCCTATCGGAATCCTAGAATCTATGCATGCAACCTACAACTGCCTCCATGCCATAGACTAGCCCATTAACTTTTTATAGAGCATTCACGAAACACAACCCTCTTGTATTTTCTTTGTTCAGGTTCTGTTTCCTTCCGGAAGCCAGAATATCCACTTCTTAACACTACGGAATAACTGCACAATTTCCCCAGGTGTGCATGGCCTCCTAAGCTGCCATCCTGAATGATTAGATTTCTCTGCCCACTATGTTTTAGATTGTGTTTTACTTATTTCCTTCTCTATGGTCGACCTCTGCACTCTTTGAATCGATTCTAACCCTTCCCTTTCCAAATATCATTGTTTTTATTTCCTTTTTTTCTCGCCCACTTTACTTCGCAGTTAGGAGACGAGTGTGTGATGGTAGGAGCCCGTTTAACCCTCACCATACAACTCACCAAGGAAAATCACCTCCTAACATTTGGAGATGGTGAAAAGGGGGGTACTACATGTCTGGAAGCAGAGTTGCTATTCCGCTTCCAGCTTAAAGCAGAACAACAACTGAGCGCTGCTAAATCATCCACATCTGGAAGCACCCTACATGGCCAGAGACAGAGGCTGATTTCAGACTGTTGCTAAGTTATGGGGAGATTCAGTGGCATACCAGCAAATGCAGTTGCATAATTAAAGTGGATTTGGCGCTATTTCACAACAAGCATATTTCCAAAATAAATAAATAAATCATTTTTGTGGTGAGGAAAATGATAGAAAAATGAACTGCTTGACATGACATCGTAATTACTTGACATGACATCGTATAATTTCCTTGAAAACAAAACAGAATCAGTGGCTGGTAGCGAATGTCATATAACCACTCTGCAAACTTGTGCAGATCTGGATAAATGTTGAATAAACAGGTCACCCAGAAGCAACCTATCCAAGTTTTTAAATTTATATATATATATATATAAATCCACAGAAGTGGTGCCTCTAGAACACAACGTGCAATTTATGTACAGTGGTACCTCAGGTTAAGAACTTAATTTGTTCTGGAGGTCTGTTCTTAACCTGAAACTGTTCTTAACCTGAAGCACCACTTTAGCTAATGGGGCCTTCTGCTGCTGCCGCGCCACCGGAGCACAATTTCTGTTCTCATCCTGAAGCAAAGTTCTTAACCCGAGGTAGTATTTCTGGGTTAGTGGAGTCTGTAACCTGAAGCGTATGTAACCTGAAGCGTCTGTAACCCGAGATACCACTGTACTCTATTTCAGGGGTAACTAAACTTTTTAGCCTGAGGACCACATTTCAAGTTGTTCAACCATAGGGGGCTGCATTGCAACAGTGATCATAGCGAAAATGGTCACTGCATATGCTCTTGTTCTTGCAGGCTTGTACTGCACTCACAACACATACACATACACACCACACACACCACACAGTCTCTTTGATGCTGTGGCATATCAAGTGGTTGCATGATGCAGAAGGAAGAGAGAATCTGTTCCCCTTTGCTTTGCCCCACACCACTCACATTCTCCTGTTTTAGCACTAATAAAAGCTTCTGCATGTGTTACTCTGTAAGCAGCACTGCAACTACATACATCTTCTAATTTCCTAGACACTTGACGTCCTTCAGTAAGCCTGAAAACTATAGGGTTAAGGTAGCATATAACATATACTTGGTTCAAACAAATTAAGTAGCCATCACTTGGCCTCAGCCCATAATATGTGGCTAATGATACTGACCTACCTTACAGGACTGTTGCAAAGAGTACTGAAAATTATGCGAAGCTATAAAAATACTAAGTAATGTTATTACGGGTTGTCTGGGGAGGAAAGTGCTGACATTATGGGGCAGAAGTAAATATCTGCCACCCACACTGAGACCTAGTTGGCCAAGCTGTAGCATCCAGATTTGGCTCTGAACTTTCCAGCAGCCCAGGTGCTGGAACAGAGGAACTGAGATTCTAGTTCCAGTTTCATATATTTCCAGGCTGAAGTTAAGAATGATGCAGCTGGAGCACTTCACAGGCGACTATCTGGCTGCAGTGTGTGGAAGGATTTCTAAAACATGAGACAGCTGTGTACAGAAGCCCAGGGAATAATCCCAATGCAAAGCTGTCTCCTTTTCCAGCAATAGTAAAAAGAGAGAGGCTGTGTGGCGCAGTGGCTTGGACAAAAGAAACCCATGGAGGCCCAATGATTTATGGATAAATGGGATGGCCTTGGGCAGTCACTATCTCTGTGGTCTAAACTGCGTCACAGGACTGTTGTGAGGAAAGAAAGGAAATGGCTCCATAATGGGCTCCATTGAGCACTTTGGTAGGAAGGGCAAGACAGAAGTGAGACAAAGGGAGAGAGAGAGAACCAGGCACTGTGCTACTTGTAAAAAACCAAAACCAAAACCTTTACCAGCCTGGGCTGGTTTACCTTGCCTGGGCTAGTTCACTCTAGCAGAGATCCCTCCATGGGCCGGATCACGCACGTGCGTGAGCGCGTGCACCCACGATTTCTGGCGTCTGTGCAGGCACGATTTCCGGCACCACGGAAGTGAGTCCCTACACTGTGCTGGTTTAACGCAGCGCGCGGGGACTCGCCGAGGGGGCTGATCGGTTCGGGGGCAGTTCGTGGGCTGGTTAAATGACCCCCGTGGGCAGCTTCTGGCCCATGGGCCTTAGGTTGCTGACCCTTGCCTTAAACCAAGATAACATGGGTGAATGTTTCCTTGGTATTTTTCATGCTTAGATCTCTTCAAAGATTATATCACATCACTACTGTCCCTAGCTCAGAGCAGATACTCATTTAATAATTGCATAAGCAGCTCTACCCATTAATACTGTGATATGTGCAACTGCTTGTACAAGCAACATACAGCAGCAGCACATTCACTGTGCACCTGTAGGGCTGGCCCTACCATTAGGCAATGTGAGCCAATTGCCTTAGATGGCAGATATTGGGGAGCAGCAGGGCTAAATCCCCTCCCCTATCCTTTCTTCCATACCTCATTGGCCATTCCCCTCTGCTGGAATTGGCAGTACTTGGCCTTTGTGCCCCTAAACTTGGCTGCTGCCCTCAGGTGCACTGGAATGCTGGCCCATTATCAGAGGTGAAGTAAGATTCAACAGCCAGTCCATCCAGCTTCTGTACATGGAGTATACCAAAATGTTTGGGGCCACAGCCCTGTGCACCTGATTAATAGATTTGTACTTGTGCAGATACTGCACACCATCTTATAGATGCCACAAAGAACAATGGATAGCTGAGGCTAATTCTAGTTACCTGGTACCTTGTAGCTTGTATGATACACACCTGAAAGCACATTTATTGCACAATAATAATGCCCACAAGGAGGCATTATTACCATGTCATCAGCTTTTCATGTGAATCTCCTCTCTGCATACCAGAAGATCCCAGGATTCAGACAGTGTTAAACCTCCTGCTCCTCCTTTTCCCATCAAACCTGAAATCCACAAGCTTTTGAAAACTCATGCAAACCCAATAAAGTGGGATTTGAGAAACAACTTTTAAGCTTTTGTGAGCTGGAAACTTCGAAGCACATTCCTCTATGAACGATTAGAAAAATGCCCAGGGAATTTTATCAGAGATGCTGTGGCTCCTGTCTTGCCCATTTTCCCTCCCAAATACCAAACATTTCCTATTTCATGTGGACTAAGAAACACTCCACATACTGTTAAAGGAGTTACTCAGCAGATATGTGAGTGCTAATTGCTCCTCTGTTGTGGTGATGAAGTCTTGAGCCCGAGAATGAGTGAATAACCAAGGTCTTTCATTTCCCAAAGTCGGTGTGGTATATTGGTTTAGAGTATTGAACTAAGGCTGTGTACACACTATATGGTGGACGTACCTGACTGATTTCAGCTGGTAGCTGATTCCAGAGAGCTGGAGTTGCAACACTAAAAGCCCAGTTTCTAGTACTGGCTAAGTGCACCTCTGGAGTATATGGAATATAACAGAAGCAGGTTATCACTTTATTCTGCAATCAATAAATGATAAGTGTTCATATATGAACCAGCCTTAAGAAAACTGCAACCAATGAAGGGATTACTGGTAAGCATTAACAAGGGTGCAGTATGCAGCCATGCTGTATTATTCCTATTGTATACCGTATTTTTTGCTCTATAAGACTCACTTTTTCCCTCCTAAAAAGTAAGGGGAAATGTGTGTGCGTCTTATGGAGCGAATGCAGGCTGCGCAGCTATCCCAGAAGCCAGAACAGCAAGAGGGATTGCTGCTTTCACTGCGCAGCGATCCCTCTTGCTGTTCTGGCTTCTGAGATTCAGAATATTTTTTTTCTTGTTTTCCTCTTCCAAAAACTAGGTGCGTCTTGTGGTCTGGTGTGTCTTATAGAGCGAAAAATACGGTAATTACACCACTTTTGTTCCAAAAAAATGCAAAATTAGCATGGCTCCTTTGCAAAAGGGTCTCTTTGCCTTGTCTGTAGCTCTTTGAATGACACTAGCTCCCTTTACACGATTTTACTACATTTGGCCCTGTAGAGCACATTTGTCTATGAGACAGAGAACAACACTGTGTACTGCTGTAAGCATCATTAGCAGATATCCATCGTTAAGTATCATATTCTGAAGACACGAATAGCAGAGATAGAGTTTGTGTTTCGCAGATTAGGAGGAGATAGGAAATCTTTACCCTTCCAAACTGGGAACATTTGATCTGGTGTTTTCTGTACAGAATAAAGAACAGCTTGAGATGGGTGATGATGTGGAAAACTTGTAACTACGGTATTTTTTTTTAATGTGTTTTCCAACTCTCTCCCTGCACTGCCACTCTGGAGGAATGGGATCCGGCAATTCTTTGTGTTAATTTTATGTGTCCCTTAGGCTTAGTGGATCATTTAACAATTTCTGCCTTAAAACAATTTGAACAGAGAGAGAGAGAGAGAAAGAAAGAAAGAAAGAAAGAAAGAAAGAAAGAAAGAAACTCACACTGGTGCTGAATATTGGTTCACTGATTGCTTCTGAAATAACAGAAGTTTCAGAATCCAGCAAATCCCTCCCTTGCCATGGGCACAGCCAAGGAGGGGCAGCTGGCTCCCCCCCCCCCCATCAATAAAAATCCCATGTCCCTTGCTATCAAACAACATTTCTTGTTTATCAAATAACTCTAAGATTAGACTCTTCGATTAAAAAGACGCTTCCCTTTTGGTTTGCAACTTACTGGAAATGTCCTCTCCTCTGTTTCATATACCTAGCTGGCTAGATTACAACTGAACTCTGTACTCAGTCTTGGAGCATATTATACTTCCGATGCATAAAGTCACAATTTAAATCCATAGTGTCTCAATTTTAAAAGGATCTCAAGCAGCATGGCAAGGAATACAAGAGAGCTCCCAGTAGTCAGAGAAAAGGTGGAGCAAAAGGCAAAATGGAACAATGGTATGCCGTCATTCCATATAAGGCTGCTTTATGTATGAGAACAGAACCTATATGACAATGGACTAACAAAAGGTAGCGAAAAAGGTAGCTGAATAACTTTGATAGGCATTGTTTTATTTTAATTTTAGCCTTTGGTTTTATTGGTATTTTAAATGAATATGTTAGATTTTTTTATGTAAACCACTTGAGCTACTTTCTCAGCTAAGTGATATATAAAAAAGCAAATATTTTGCCCTCTACACTCCCATCTTCCACAGCCATAAGAACAGACCTGCTGGATCAGACCAAAGGTCCATCTTACTTCCAACTGTGTTAGTCCAGCCAGATTCCCCTGGAAAGCCCACAAGCAAGATTTGAAGACCACAACCCTCTCCCTGCTGCTGCTCCTCAGCACCTGGCGTTCAGAGATACACTACCTTTGATTTATTTACAAGGCTGCAAACAACCCTGGTAAGTTTCCTAACCCAGGGCTGCAACAGAAGTCTTCTAATTTAAGTTAGAAGAGAGGGGAATCTGAAGTCTGGGTTGTTCTGAGGGACAGTACTCGTTGGATCTAGTGCATCAGAATACAACACACTTTCTATCAGTCCTTTGCTGCTGGTAAAACCCCTACCTTATGCCATGTTTCTGTTGCTCACGTTACCTCTCCTCATCCCGCTCACCCAGATTATCCTTTTCTCTGGCTACGGAAGGTCCCATGCTTCTCCCACATTCATTTCCTGGCTGGCTTTCCAGTTCAAATCCCCTTGTCAATGCGGAGAAGGGCTGGATTTATGGAAAGCTCCATGGACTGACAGGGCACAAAACAGCCACTGCCACTAGAGCTTGCCCTGCCAAACAGTAACGGCAAGCAGAATTCCTCGCCACCAGCATCAGGGATTTTATGCAGGCCTTTCCAGATAAACCCAACTTATTTAGCTGATAATGTATAAACAGTTTATCGGCTTTTGCGCATTCTCTGTGCAACAGGATGGCTGTTGTTCTTGGAATCCTGTTTGGTCATAATATTTAGAAGAGGGCTCTGATAGCTGAGATAAGCTGCTCACCCGCAACAGATGGCTCTGGAGACGCACAGCTGAGCCAACATTCTGAAAGGAATGAATAAACTTGTAAGTAACGCAAGTTGTTTGTAAGTGGTTTGGGTGAAATGTCACATGGAAGACTGCACAGGCAGACTCTCCTCAAGGTGTTTGAATTTATAGAAGGAAAGAGTCAATGAAAAAAGAAGGTCCAGATTTGGTTTTAAGCTTCCTTAAACAAATCCACATCGCATCAGATGCCTGTGGCAGCCTATGGCAAGGTAGGCTTCAGGCCTCACAAGTAGCAAAAGTGACCTTGGCAGCAGCATTTCCTGTATGTAGCTTCTGCTAATCCCAAGAGAGGTGGACTGTTAAAGCTATTTCTCAAGCCTTCTTGAATTCAGCATTCCCTAGCAATGGGCAAGGTTAACCATTGTGCCAAGTAGGTTAGAAAGCAAGGTTTAAAAGAAAAGCAACAGATCAGTAAGTAGTTCATAAGAAGAGAGATTGTTCATAGTGCCCTTACATGCAAACAAGCTAGCAGAGAGCCAGTGAACTAATGAATGATATTCTTCTCTACCCTAACAAGGAAAAATTAGAGCAAGATGAAATAATACAACTGCATTTTAGGTATTTACTTATATTCTTAGATATAGATAGCATGCATTCCTAAACTCCTGACCACCAGCAGTGGGGCTTGATTAAATGGTACTGCCAGCACTACAGACACAGTCCCACTGCTGCCACCACCCAGGGCAGAAGGTGGTGTAGTGTAAAATAATGTCCCTTTGCTGCTCCTACAATGAAGACACCCTGACCAGAACTGTTGCCAACACATGACGGCAGCAGAGCCAGCTCAGCATTAGTTGATTTCCAGGCCCAAATCAGTATGCTGACATTAGTATTTAAAGCCCTAAATGGCTTGGGCCCCAAATATCTGAAAGGCTGCCTCTTTTCCCATGGACCCTCTCATGTTCAGCAGAGGGAGCCCTCTTGGTAGTTCCATCATCCTCATAAGCTCATGGGAGAGCTGCCTAGGAGAGAGCATTTGCTATGGCAATCCGGAAGCTGTGGAATTACCTCCCCACAAGATTGCATCAGATACATTCATTATGTACTTTTTGTCACATGCTGAAGACACCGTCACCATCATCATCCAGCAGATCCTGTGGTAGCCCAGCTCCCTCCACTAAAATGTCCCAGGAGGTATGTGGTTCCATTGGCTACAGCCAGTATGGATGCCTCCAGCAGTAGTTTCTGTCTGTGCGTTGGGATGCTCTTTGCTGGCACAGCTGGTGGAATTGAGCAGAACTGGGTAGAGGTGTTCCTTGCCAGCAGGGCTGGTGGAGTCAGACAGAGCTGGGGGTCTCTGGGAGGAAAGACTTCATCCATACCATCACTGGCATTTCAGATTTGGGGTTTGGATTGCGCTATCTTTGCGTTTCATATCAACTTCATAATATGAATTAGTATTTGGGTTTTACAAGTGAGGAACTATACTACACACTTTAAATGGTTTAATAATAATCATCTTTACACAGATTATCCACAAAAAGTAGTGAAGTAGGTGCTAGGGGTGTTTAGCAAAGACTCTCATGGCTTAGTCTTATGCATAGCTACTCAGAAGCAAGTTAAAATGTGATTAATGGGGCTTATGACTTGGTAACTATGCCTAGTATAGCAGGTGGCGCTGTGGTCTAAACTGCTAAGCCTTTTGGGCTTGCTGATCAGAAGATCGGCGGTTCAAATCCATGTGAGCTCCCGTTGCTCTGTCCCAACTTCTGCCAACCTAGTAGTTCAAAAGCACACCAGTGCACGTAGATATATAGGAACCACCACCGTGGGAAGGTAAACAACATTTCCGTGCACTCTGGCTTCCATCACAATATTCCGTTGCGCCAGAAGTGGTTTAGTCATGCTGGTCACATGACCCAGAAAGCTGTCTGTGGACAAACGCCGGCTCCCTCGGCCTGAAAGTGAGATGAGTACTGCACCCCATAGTCTCCTTTAATGGACTTAACAGTCCAGGGGTCTTTTACCTTTTTATCTTTATTATTGCAGCATCAGTACCTTGCCAAATTTTATTTCTTTTAGGGAAGCCATGGCAATTAGTGGCATAAAACTGATACAAGTTTGTAGTGTACACAGGGGCCTAAAAGTCAATTGCCATCTGATACACATGCAAAACTTAAAGTAAATCCTTTGCAGCAAACCCTGTGAGCTAAGCTTCAACCACAGACTCCGTTTCAGGTCATACAGGATATCTGCTGGACCATATCCAAGTGTACGGAACAAATACATATATGCCAATATCAACTTGCACATGTAAGAATTACTTCAGCCAGCTAGGCTTAGTTGTGCCCAGATCAGTTTGTTCCAAGCATGCTGGTGTTTTTCTCTTGGGCAGCGTGAGACCCTGATTTTCCTATGTAGTAACAAGAAGCTTCTTCTAGAGTAGAGGCACCTTCTAATCAACACAGTGCTGTCCTGGATTCAAAGACTCATCACATCTCTCTGTTCCACGCAACTTATGCTTTTGGCAACTGGTTAATTCTCGCTCCTGTGCCATTTTCTCTGCCCTTTACTCACATAAAACTTCAAGGGCATCTAGCAAGCAAAGACACACTACTGTCCTAATGCGGCAGCTTTGCTTGAGAGTTCTACGAGTGAGGTTGTTTTTCTATGCCTCCAGCTTCATAGCTTCATATCCAAACACATTTGGGCTGGGCCTCTTTACTGCATCTCCTAATTGTTTAGATTTATGAGGCATCTACTGTAACCTCTAAGACAGCATTTAAAATCCCTCGGCTCTTGTTCTGTTTAATTCATTCCTTTTTTCTTGGAGTTTATGGTTCCAACTCAGCGAGTATAACTGTGCAATTGCCAACATTCTGTTTCTTCTCCACAGTGCAAGGCAGGTCTACATCTCTGGAATTTATTCCTTTTTTTATTTCTTGCTGTCTGTGCTCACCTCCCTTCTTCATGATGTTTTCATCCAGGTGAAATGGGTTTGTCCCTTCCCAGACTTCACCCCCCACCTTCAGATTCTTATCCATTGTTTCCCACAGCTATCTAGGTAAAGTGGTGCTCGCTGAAAAGTGAATGAAAGTTAGGGTCTGGGCTGAGCAAGATTACGGGTTAACAGTGACTTTTTTGCATGGTACGAACTGCTTGTAGAACCAATGCCGCTGGGAGATATCACCATTCAAGTAGGCATCAGCACGAATTTGGGAAAATACTATAAATATAAAGTATCAATGGCATCTCTCACCCGACACTCTTAGCATAATAACAAGTAACAATAATGTGTCATGTTGGAGGGGATGTGGGAAGCGGGGTATATATGTTCACATGTGGTAGATATTTATCATGTTGGAAAGGTTTGTGGTACATGTCCCCAGAATAGTAGGCTCAATGACAACCCAAGCAGTACAACTGGATCCCAAGGTAGCATTGCTGTCAACTTTTGAAAACGAGGCTGCAGATCTGATGTATAAGAACTTACTGACTTATTTTATAGCAGCCACACTAGACACTGGAGCCTATTTAATATAAACTCATTGGATAAATGGCATCAACAGGTTTGGACCTTAGCCTTGGTGGAAAAGATTTTTATTTTATTTTTTAAAGAAAGTACTCAGAACTCAAAGCACCAATGACCTTGGTTCCACATGCCACTGTTTTCTTTCATTTGCTTTGAAACAAGGCAATGATTGTCAGTCACTGATAATGGGTGGACGGTTATGGAAGGATACTTTGGAGTGAAAAGTAGATGGAACAGAACGTTAATTAAAAAGTGGACTTAGTAACTTTGTGACAATGCTCCTGATTTGAGTTTGTTCCTGTTGTTTCTATTTTTTTCTGCTTATCAGTAAAAGCACTAAGAATCACCCCCCCCCCAAAAAAAAAGGAAAAGGAAAGAAAAAGAAAGAACCAATGCAGTCTACTGGAAAATGTGTGGAATTGAGATCTGGATTCAAATCCAAACTTTTCTTTAAATTCAGTGGGTGGGCTTGTAGAGGTCATCCAGGCAATAATCTCCCACAATGTCATTTTCTTTGTATTCCTTATTTTCTTCAGACGTAGACATTTTCAAGGGAATTTTAAAAGCGAAGGAATTTACAGAGTAACTAATCTTAAGAGAACTACTTACAAGTTTATAATGCATAGTTTGTTGTTCTTTAACCAATTCACATGATATTAACCTTCTTACAGTGGACCTGCCCATCATGTGATCCACCAAGTCCAAGCCTAATGCAGCCTGCCAAGCACTCAGTAATCGCTACCCTGCCCTGTTTCTGCAATTGAGGCCGGCAGAGAAATCGAAAAGTCCCTAATGGGTAGTTGGTGGGGCCCTTGGTTTCAGTCTGGAGCACCACATGTTGCCCAGCTGTGCCTCCCAGAATCCTAGCTTGCTTATAAGCTCTAAAGACTGAGCACATGCCAGGTAGAAAAAGTACTTTCTTTTAAATGTGCAGATTGATAATTTTGATTAGATGGATAACACCTCCCTTTATATCATTAGGAAGCTGCCTTCTACAGAGTCAGACCATTGGTTGCCTATCCAGCTCAGTTACTCCAGGATTTTAGACAGGAGCTTTTTCCAGCCCAACATACAGGTGGCAAGAAATAAAATTTAGGCTCTCTGTGTGCAAAGCATGTCCTCTACCACTGAGCTACAGCCCTTCCCAAAGCTAATAATTTCTATTCATATTACTTTTCTACAACAAAGATGCGGGGAACATGGGACAAAGTGAACCAATTTGCAATCTGTGACCAAAGACTCAGAGGAGACTGTCGCATACTGCCCCTTCTCCCTCCACCCAGCAAGTTATTCTTTTCACTTCTGTGGGGAGTGGTGACCCCAGTGCAGGCAGAAATAAAGGACATATTAATAAGCACATTGTTTTATTCTCTTTCTCTCTCTCTCCACACACACACACACACACACACACACACAGAGTGTCACCCACTAAAACAAATGGAGTAGAGCATGCAGGAGAACTAGACTGTGTAGATTAACAAAAGGACTCCATATCTTTTCAATCTGTCAACACTTAGAAGTAATTGCAGCCCTCTGATTATTTTGGCTAATCAGCCTTCTCTTCTTTTATATGCCTTTTAGTTCTATCGTATCATCTCAATGGTCAAGAGACCTGGACTGTTCACAGAAGCCAAGGTGTGAAGAATACCATTCATAAGGTGGCATTGTGATAAATTTACTGGCAATTTTCTATCTGGTTGTTTGGTGCTGACATTTTAGATAACTGCAGCACACTAAGCTGGTGTTTCCAGAGCACTTTGCACAGACACTTGTCCAGAGGCTTGGCAAAGTCCTGTTAACTGGGCAAGGGCATGGAATGGAAGTTGGTGTGTACATCTGGCCAGCGATACTTAGAAGGTGTCTCAGAAACAACCATTCTCCACGTCTCAGCCAAGGTGACACACAGTGCTGGTATTGTGTTTGGGAGGACAGGGAGAGAAAAAAATATATCAGGGCATTTGATAATTTTCACTATAAATGGTAAAGACTCCAAACTCCAGCTTTCTTGGGATGTTTTTAGTCAACTTCAACTTTTATTCGGCTGAGAAAACATTCTTTTATTTTGACATCACATGCATCCCCTTTTATCATAGGGATAAAAAGTATCATTTATCTAGACAGAATGCATCAAGTTGCAGAGTGACTCATCAAGTGAATCTATTCTATAAATTAAGCCAGAAAACAAGCGTGTCTCTCTCTCTCTCTCTCTCTCTCTCTGAGCCCTGGCAGTGTCTAAATGTCAGACCTAGGGTGCACAGTAATAAACAGTGATCTGCACTTCCTCAGTGTCAGGGCAGCTAACAGAGGAGGTGATGGAGGCAGCAACAGCACGGGTCTCTTCTGTAGGGTTGCCATGTCACACTCTGGAGATCATGTTAGCCTCTCTGACAGTGACTCAGAAGCAGAAGAGGGTATAGCCACAGCTTCCCCTGCCCAACTTCTCTCTTAACCTCTTTTCTTCCTCTCCTACCTGCTCTGGGTCAAAGCATGAATTCTATTTGGGGTGTGTGTGTGTGTGTGTGTGTGTGTGCACTGAAATACTTGGGGAAGGGTGGGTAGTGGAGGGAGACATGTTGCATCCTCTTTTTTAGGTGTGATCCTCAATAACATCTTTCAGGTCATGCAATACTCTGCTATACAAAAACCCAGGTTAACTAGTGTTGCCAGTTCTCTGCAACACTGCAGGAGGGAGAGGAGAACAGCAATTCCTAACTTTGCTCTGTATTCAGTTGGTGGAGCATGAGACTCTTAATCTCAGAGACAAGGGTTCGAGCCCCATGCTGGGCAAAAGATTCCTGCATTGCAAGGGGTTGGACTAGATGGCCCTTGTGGTCCCTTCCAACTCTAAAGTTCTAGGATTATATGATTAATGCCTCTTGTCAAGCTTCAAACTGGCCAAATGTGAGCTCTAAGTGTGGTCTTGTTAACCTTTTGTATTTCAAAAATCTTCTGTGCAGAACAGCGGCTGCGGACAATAAAGAGAACTTAGGGGTGAATATATCTCTGTCAGACTGCTATGAGATATTCCAGAGCAAGAGTTTGAGGAAATGTATTAGTAAGTAATTGCAGGATGTCCTCTGGGAGTACAGCCTTCAATGTAGCTCTGGTAATTTAGGATCACTTGAAAGCAGGGGATGGAGCTGAAGACGGCGGCACAGAGGGAGGAAAAGAGCAAACTTTGTGGAACTGGAGGGGGTGTTGTTGTGTGAGGTACATGGTAGACTTGGGCCAGTGCCGGATTTATATACAGTGGTACCTCGGGTTACATACGCTTCAGGTTACATACACTTCAGGTTACAGACTCTGCTAACCCAGAAATTATACCTCGGGTTAAGAACTTTGCTTCAGGATGAGAACAGAAATCGCGTGGTGGCAGCGCGGCAGCAGCGGGAGGACTCATTAGCTAAAGTGGAGCTTCAGGTTAAGAACAGTTTCAGGTTAAAAACGGACCTCCGGAACGAATTCAGTACGTAACCAGAGGTACCACTGTATAGGTTAAGTAGGCTGAAACCTAGGGCCTCTAAATCTAGGGGGCCTCGCCAGCCCACCCGCTCCCCAGCAGGCAGTCTCCCCTCTCCTAAAATTGCAAACTCAAGATTTCATGTGAGGGCAGGGCAACTCGGGCCTCTAAGTCTAGAGGGCCTCACCAGCCTGCCCTCTCCCCAGTGCCACAGTCTCCCCTCTCCCAAAATAGCAAACCCAAGACTTCATGCAAGGGCAGGGCAACTCAGGCCCAGCAACTATGAGTCTCAGGGCTAGGCAGTGGTGCCCAATTTGAAGCAGTAGGGCGCAACTTGAGCCCGCCCCCAGTTCACAGCCAAAGTCTGCAAAATCTTATAGATATAAATAAAATCCATCTAGATTGCCTTAAGGTCAGCCCTGATAAGACTGTGCAGGGGTTGGACTGACAAGCCCTGCACCTTCCAGGTCCCTAGTGTCACTATTCAGAGTACAGACTCAATGACTTATAATGGAAATAAGGGGGGGGGCACTTACTGGAAATCAGTTTTGTCAACTCTTTCCCCCAAACCCCGGAACAACGAGCCCAGCCACCTTTTATTCACAATCGAATAAGCACTACACTACAGCATGATCATAAACCTGTACGTTCAACTGCTGAAACATAACCCAATAAAGTGGATGCTCGGGTTGCAAACATGATCTGTGTGGGAGGCATGTTCGCAACCCGCAGCATCCACAACCCGCAGCACTGCATCTGCGCACACGCAGGTTGCAATTTGGTGCTTCTGCGCATGCCTGAGCACCGAAACCCAGAAGTAACCCGTTTCGGTACTTCCAGGTTTCGGTTGCATCTGTATCCTGAAAACACACAACTTGAAGTGTCTGTAACCCAAGGTATGATTGTATGTAGCAATGGAGATTTATGTTGCTGCTTTATGAATGAACACTGTGTTTTATGAATGGACTCTGTGTTTTGTGAATTGCCTAAGAGTCACCAGTAGGGAACTCTGGAATCTGACAGCTAACCAATTGAGTACAGTGGTGCCCTGCAAGACGAATGCCTCGCAAGACGGAAAACCCGCTAGACGAAAGGGTTTTCTGTTTTGGAGGTGCTTCGCAAAACGAATTTGCTATGGGCTTGCTTTGCAAGACGAAAATGTCTTGCGATTCCTGGTTTTTCCCCCCCTCCCTCCCCCTTTATCCCAAGCCCCTAAGCCGCTTAACAGCTGTTCGCTAAGCCGCTTAACAGCTGATCGCTAAGCCGCTTAACAGCTGATCTAAGTCGCTTATCAGCTGATCTAAGCCGCTAATAGCCTTTTAGCAGCTAATCCGCTAATCCCTTAAGCCTTTAATAGCCGCTAATAGCCTTTTAGCAGCTAATCCGCTAATCCCTTAAGCGTTTAATAGCCGCTAATAGCCTTTTAGCAGCTAATCCGCTAATCCCTTAAGCCTTTAATAGCCGCTAATAGCTGCTAAACCGCTAATAGCGCTAATCCGCTAATGGGCTTGCTTCGCAAGACGGAAAAAACCGCAAGACGAAGAGACTCGCGGAACGGATTCTTTTCGTCTTGCGAGGCACCACTGTACTACCAAACAGCGACCCCTATTGCTAAAAGCAGGTAACCAGCAGGGAATGCTTCAGCTCAGCCTTTGCACTGTTGACTGAACACCCCCTGCTGTGCAGATAATTGAGAAAGCTCATAAATTGTATCCCTTCTGGCATCCTGGCCAACTCTATTATGCTGGTATAAACCCTCATGCACCAGAGGCCCAGAATAGCGGCAAATAAAATCCGCTCATACATCAGTGACTGATAAGACTTGTCAACCAGTTCTTCCAAAGTCTTCCTAAATTATAAAGCTTCAAAATACAGGCCAAAAGAGAGCAGGTCTGGGAAGAGTGAGGCATACACCAGTGAAAGGGCCCTGTAGCTCCTGCCCTGTCATTTGATAGGGTGCCCACTTGTCCTCCTTCTTGACATGGAGACTCTATTGGAGTCTCCAGGTTCAGTACAAAGACCATAAGAAGGGAGAGCAGGGACCCTGAAGTTTCCAACAGCTTTTAATCAAGCAAGCAAGCACACACACAGGTCACCTTTATCACAGTCAGGGAGCCTATGTCCTGGCCAGGCCTGCACCCAATCTTGTTTTTGTACAATCTTGTTTGTCCTCAGTAACCAAAATTATATTATCAACATATACAAGCAGAAAAGTTGTTTTCCTTCATTTGCAATGAATCAAGCAAAACAAAGTGGCACTAATAAAGAAAAGTTCCAGGGTGGCAACAGAAAGCAAACTAAAAATGCTTTTGCAGTTCATCAAAACTATCCAGCAATATCAAGTTATAGGAAAACTGGTCTATTAACAGTAATCTTTCTAACTGGTTAATTGATTTGGCAACTTCCATGATGTCTGATGCTAACCCCCCCCCCCCCGAGTTAAATGATAACTAATCAGAGGCTGCTACAGTTGCAAATGGCAACAAAATATCTGTGAAAGGAAGAGGAGCAGATTTGCTCAAGTGTGTTGCAGGTAGAAATACTGTTTGTAATGAAGTGAGAGCAGTAGTTTACTTGCTCGAATTAACAGATAAGAAAGTTTTGAGAATTTAAATTCTAGATTAAAATTGATTACTTTTGATCTGGTGGGCAGACCAAAGAACTCATCAGGAGAGTTATGAGATTCAGGTGAGGGTCAGATGCCTTATCAATCCCAGCAGGTATATAACCCAGCCTGCCCAGGCCACAAAAAGTATACAAAGTTCAGTTATTGCAAGAGTTTTTCAGTTTTAATTTTATGCATTTTTAAAAATCACCATGGTATTTAACAATAATATTTTATTTCCTTTAGAGGACAAATTGTGAACTGCAGAATTTTAAATATCCATCATCATCCTTGGCTTCACTCAATTTTGTTTATAACACTCTTCCATTTCTTTCTAGTTGTGAGGGTGGGGGATGGGGAGGGGCCTCACACGTGGAGTAGCCTAGGGCCTCTTTTCATCTAAATTGAGCCCTGACTTGGGCCTAGCAGGCCTGGATTTGAATCCTGAATGAAATACAGATTTGATTAATTGCATTGAATAAGAAATGTATTTTTTGTTCTCACTAGCCTGTTTTAAGGACTAAAATAAAGGCATTGTAAGGACTTTTGCAGTTTCAAAAAATGCAATAATACAAATAGTTTCCAGAGTTGGCACAGAGCCAGCAGTCACTGACAAGATATTAAGGACTGTCATTGCCTCTGTAAAATTATTTAATGACTAGGAAACCACCCAAGCCCCACTAGTAGAGCATCATATGCTTCAAATCAGCAGGGCCTTTCCTATTTATGGCCGTTTCCTGTGTTCTCTATATTCAATAATCAGTCTGGTTGAGATGACGTGCTTCTCAGATCTAGTCCTGAAATGATTTATTAATACAATACAATACATGGACAAATGAGTTATCAGATCAGAGTAGGCATTATGAGACCTTGTCACATATATTTATTTATTATATAGATTCTTATGCTAGACTCCTGCACATGGTAAGTTAGCATGCCAGTGAAGGAAGCCAGGGCTGCCACTTAGGTATACCTGGGTCTGTGGCCAAATTTCCTCACACATGTCCCATGCAAGACCTATAGGATAAAATGCTGATCAATTAATACTCATCCTGGTCAAAACTAGCATGCATAGCACATGCTAGATGGGATGGTGAAAAACAACTAGAACTAAACTGCTCTCCACCTTCAAGTGCAATGACTGGCCAGGCCCAATGTATGAATCGAAACAAATAAACTGATCCACCCCGTTGAAAAAGTTCTTAACTCACAAGCAAAAAAACCTAACCCCATCCCTGCCTGTTGCCAAGTCCAAGGGACACATGACTTGTTTATGATGTACCTTTTCCAGATCAGCAATGGTGTGTGACATGCCAGGGCCACAGGAAGACGTAATTTTCTCTACGTGACTGAAAGAGCAATTGCAAATGGGTGAACAGAGCAGTAGATAAGCTGAAGCACTATCCTAAAGGAACACTGATGGTCACAGGTAATAGGAATGCCTGGATTGACCCTGATAACACACACTTGGAACCACAAATCCTAGGTATTGGAGCCCCCAGAGACTGAGGCAGACTGTACCAAACAGACTCCTCCGTTAGAGATAACTGCCTTACCCACAGATCCCACGGACAAGACTTTGCTCACCAAAGCCTTGGTGCACAGAGACACATACCCCCTGCACCCCACACTTCCCCAGCCTATGCTAGAAAATTCCTGTAAAGCTATTGGATTAAGATTCAAAGCTGAAGGCAGTGGGGGCAATGCTTTGATAGTGCCTGGTTGGGTCAACTGTGGAATGTTATGGGATTTTTCCATGGCTGTTTCTTCTCAAGCCTGCTTGCAACAGCAGAATGATGCAACTGTACAAACCAAAGCCCTCAGTTGCTCCAGGCGAGGACAGGTAGACCCAAAGGCAATTATTAAATTCCTGGCCGTAAATCATGCTGTAACATATCTGGTGTACATTCTGTTTGGCTGAATCTAGGCCCAACAGAAAACAGGAAGTTCATTGCATGGGTGGCCCTATGTGACAGAAGGACTCAGACTCCTTGTCTACTGCTGCTATCTACCCTGCAAATTTTGGATTTCAAAGTCAGGACTTGCCTACAGTACAGGTTTATTGTGGGTCATTGCTACGTGGAAGTTGCTTTAACATGCAGCTGGTCTGCAATATCAGCAAAAACAGACATCATGGAACTGTTGGCTACTGCCTGCATTATCACAGTTCAAATAATGCCGTTTTGAAAAGACAGAGGTTGACAGCTGCAAATTACTACAAAAACTGTGTGCTGACAGAAATCCAAGATGGCACCATTCTGACCTCATGCTCACCGTTAACTCTTCTTCTTCCTACCAATTTTGCACCCTGATTTGCCCTTCTTCCTGCTGATTTTTCCATTCCACTTCACTCTCAAGCTATTTTGGATGTTCATTTTTATAGCTCCTTGAGTAACGTCTCAGATCTTAATTTTGCATTTGAACAATTGTTCTCTTTCAGTAAAAAGAAATAAAATAAAAGGTGATGCAGAATTGTGTATTACCCCTTCAAAAATAATGGCTCAGAGGCAAATCCAATAGTACAACTCAGGCTAGCATACCCCTTGAGGTATAATAATAATAATTTATTTATACCACACCCATCTGGCTGGGTTTCCCAAGCCACTCCGGGCGGCTCCCAACAGAATATTAAAACCACAATAAAACAGCAAGCATTAAAAACTTCCCTAAAGAGGGCTGCCTTTAGATGTCTTCTAAAAGTCAGATAGTTCTTTATTTCCTTGACATCTGATGGGAGGGAATTCCATAGGGCAAGCACCACTACCGAGAAGGCCCTCTGCCTGGTTCCCTGGTATATGAACATTGCACAAGTTATAGGCTGATAGTGAAATTATCATTTTGCTAGATCATGCTGGCAGCATTCAAATGACCCTCCAAACTATGGTTTAACAAATCCAGTGTAAAATGGATTGTTATTAACATTTACTTTTGCCATAATGGGGATAGTTTAACAAAGCAGTTAAGCACGTGAGCCAGGAGGCTCCATAATTCATATGTCTGCTCAGCTATTAATTCATTAGTTGCATGGGCAACCCATGATAGCTCAGTCTTTAATCTGAAATAAGGGGATATAATTGTAATAACTTTCCCTTATAGCCTTGTTGTACAGATTACTGAGATAGTATATGTAAAGTGCTTTGAATTCTTGAAATGTGCTTTGTCAATGCTTAAATTATGGACCTGAGCACTTAGGACATGTCTGTGCAGGGATCCCCCTCCCTCCCTTTCAGTTTGACAATGCAAGAATTACACCAAACATACAGGAGAGGTCCCCCCCCCCCCAAAAAAAAATAATCATGATGAATTAGGAGTGTGGGCCAACAGTGAAGACATGCCCTTAATCTAATTCAAAGTTCCATAAAATATGCAACTCCCAGGTAATGAAGGCAAAGGGGCATTAGTTGGTGTTGCTTCCAACTGCCTCTTGGCACATTCCACAGTATGGGACAAATGATAAAAGGAGACTGTGGGCGGAGGAAGAAGCAGACCTTTTGGTTACCTTGCCCCTTTTTGTCAAAAGAAAGAGAAAGTCTACTATTAAGGTTGCCAACTTTTTTTTTTTCCTGTACAAAGACTTCAACAGTTTGCAGACATTTTCCAGGTGAAGCTTCTGCTGGCACGGAGATAAAGCGATGGAGGGAAAACACCAAGTGTTTGTGAATCAGTGCTGCAACAGCCACTGCAAGTAAAAGCAAGCTGGCAACCCCGCTGCAATATGGGATCTTCAAAGAGAAAGGCCTTAACGTTTGAAACAGTGATGTTTAGAAAGTAGTGGTGGTTCTCTGCCATGATGGCTGGGGGAGGGATGTATACATGACAGTTACAGCATCCCAGAGTGAGCATTGGGGAACAACTGTGTGTAGTTCTGACCATGCAACTAGCTAGTAAATTGAAATAAGTGAAACTCCTGAGGTTCCTGCCAACCAAATGTTCTGAAGAGTTCACAAGTTTGCTAGCAGACAGCACTGTCCTGAGAGCTGTGTATAGCTGCTCGTTATCACTAAGGAAAGCAGCTGGCCAGCTGCTGCGTTTGATAGGGACCTAGCCTTCAGAAACCCTATTGGACATGACCCATGCTGGCTGCTTTAAAAAACATGCCCATAGCTTACAGTATCAAATACAGTGAAATAAAGATATAATGAGGAAGTGGCAGAAGATGCACAGGATCTGATAGAGCAGGCTCCAGGGTTTTACACATTACTGTGCTTATGAATAAGGGCAGTGGGTTCTGGATCTAAGGTCACAAATTCTCTTCAGCAAAACTATGCATGCACTTCTGACTCTTGTAGTCTCTTTCCAAGGCATTGAGGAGATGAGATGCTTGGCTTCTTCCCTATTGGCAGGCATTTCCTATTTACAAGCAATGCAGACAGTGCTGAGGTTGCTCAGGTGTTTGCCAAAAACTCTTTAAGGCAGAAAGATTGTGCTCCCACATGCACACACAAAAATATCTTCTTGCCAATTCAGGGCATTCTGGGTAGTCCATCATGGCATGACATAATGAGGTGTAAGACATGGGCATACGTTATCTTCACATGATGTCACATTAATGTCACTCACACATCCCTGCTGTATGCACATGGGGCTGGGGGGCTGGTACAGTCTAATTAACAATGTCTGGAGTGCAAAAGCCAGAGTTTCCCTGCAGGGAACTCAAAACATTTATTCTGGATGACTCTAGAGGCTGGCGGTTAAAGGCAATAAATACAGATTGGATTTCATCGTGTGCAGAGTAAAATTCTCATTTTTTAATAATATCATTGCTTGTGATCTAACGTTACCAAAAGAGATGTTGCAACACAATATGTGAGTAATGGAGGGATAATAGTATTTTCTTCATCCCTGGCTGGGGGAGAACTGGATGCATTAATCACTTTGGGGGATAAAAGAAACAAAAAGGCTTTATGGTTCCTTAAAAACAGTGCAAGGCCTCTGCAACATGGAAGAGGAAAGAGGAAGAAAAGAAAGATGAGAAGACTCTGATGGTGATGTGGGCTTTGGGAGGTTCCTGGTAGAAATATTATCCATCAGAAAAAAATGGGTGATCTGTCACTGGAACTAGTATGGAAGCACCTTAGAAACATGCTGGAATTCCACAAAGCTTTCAAAGGCAGGAAAGCAAGAAACAGCCATGTTCCTCCCTTCTTCCTTATCAGTTCTGTACTGCTTCATAGCAGCAGACGCAAAGTAGGAAGACATTCCTAGAGGAAAAACTATGGTGATGCTAAGAGCTGCAGCACATGCACCTAGGCATGAATTACAGGCTAGCCTATATCGAGAACTTCATGGAGCAGGCAAAGATGGGGAATGAGTTGATTCCTATGATCTGATGAAGAAAGTGAACTGTAATTGCCTGTGAAAGTTAGCAGAACTATAGTCTAGTCATGCTGGAGTAACCTGCACAAATGCTGTTTGTACTCTTGTTTGTACCAGCAAAGTTAAGAGGTATACCACCTTGTCTTTGAAAATGCATGGGGATTTGAAAACACTGATAGTAATGCACTCATTTTACACTATTTACTTGTTTATTTTAAAGCATTTATATCATGTGGTTCTTCCATCATGGAACTTACTAATGGCCAGGTTTCTATTCAGGCACTGATCAGCTCCTCAGATTCAGCGAGGTGGCTGCTTCATGTCTCATCATAACTGTTTTACATTTATAGGATAACTTGTTTTCTGCCAGCAGACCCCTCAAAGACATGATGAATACAGTGAAGTGTGACTTCCTTAGTGCCTTCACTGCCACACGGTAGGCACAATTTTGTGGCTTATAACGTTTGGTTGGCTTTGGAGTGAGATTGCACTCCAGTCTTTGTCCAGTCCACTTTGTTTAAACCTTTTGTCCCTGTCTATGATAAAAATGAGGGGAAGAAGCATAGTCTTGGGGAATGCTCCAGGTGGACTCCTTGTTCAGTGTTGTCTTCTCATTTGCCTGCATACTGTGGGCAGAAATAAAGACTGGGCCACTGCTGGAGAATTATCTTCAATTTATTTAGTGGAAGCTGTTTGGCTTTTCCAGTGCTCAGAGGTGCTGACATTCTTCCATGGGGTTGCTGAAGCAAGATATTATTGCTAAGGGACGAACTCTGTTGGCAGCAGATGTTTCATTTCACTTCCTCTCAGCTTTGAACCTCTTTCCTGTAAGGGATTAACGCTCCCTTTCTTTCACCAGTGATGAGAAAGCTCCTGGGTTGCAATGACACTGCCTAGGCAGAGCTTCATTAACAGGTTACAGGCCATTCTATATAAAACATGGCCACGTAAAAGCAGAACAATTTGCTTGGATTTGTAAGAGATTGCTTTTGTGCCAACTTCCTCCAACATGTTTTACAATTGACCTGCAAAGAATGTGTGTCATTGAATAGGATATACAGCCCTGGAGAGCATAAAATACAGCTGCATTGTTTAATAATCTCTCATCAGCTAGATTGGCGAGACAAGGGGAAGGTGATCTAAGTGAGATAACTCCATCTAGTGTGTTAGAAGGAACAGCTTTGCTACCTTCACCAGTGGAAGATTCTTATAAATTCACTCGGCCTGACAGAGCGGCACACAAGGGGTCACTCAATGTACTGACAACGGCCGTGTGCAAATACTTCAGGCTTTGGCCACACGCTAAGAGAACACTCTGGATAGCTTCACCGTCAGATTAAAATGCCAGAGCAGCCCATGGTGGTGCACTTGAAGCGTGCTCACTAATTTATTAAGTTTATTCTTAGCAAGCTTGGAGACATCAGAAAGCTGAATTTCTCAATGACAAACTTGTAAGGCTATGGGGCTGTACAAACTTGCAAGCCAGGTTAGGCCTTGCAAGACAACTATTACCGGGAATAAATACAAAAAACAGATGCATCAGGCAAACGGGGGGAATATCCTAATTTAAATGATATTCTGGACATGCTTAACAATAAACATAACGGCACAGCCGCATATCTTCATTCCAGAGCTCCTGGCATGTTGCTATACTGCAAAGGCCCATCTCTTGCTTGATTTATAAACATGCATTCTGGATTTAGCTATGGAATGTCATAGGAAGAATCATAGAACTGTGGAGCTGGAAATGGTCTTCCATACCAAGCACTCCTTATAGATCTGTCCACATAATCTGTACTGCATTATGCTATGCTGATTTGTGGTGGTTAAATCCTCTGCACCCCCTTATTCAAGGCTGCATGCCCATCAACTGGTAGATTCCCAACAAATTCTTTTCCTTGTTGAAGATTGAGGACTCATAGGGCTTATCCACATTTACCTTTTACACTGCTCTTTCCAAGCAGAGGTCTGTGCATTAACATTCCATGTCCAAGCATGGGCTTTTTTTTGCCTTGAGTATCAGGGGTCTCTTTACCTTTACCTTTATTCCCATCTAAAAACTACTCTTTAAAGCTCAATCAGAGCAATCTATTTGGGTTTTCCATGGATTGACATTTACTCCAATTGAGCTTTAAAGAGCAGGTTTTCATTGGGAAAGCTCTGGGTTGAGGGTACTTGGACACACAGCTTTAAATCGTGGACTGTGCCTGGAAAGAGTTGAGGAAAGATAAGTGCGGATAAGCCCTAAACAGTACACTGAACTTGGTCCCCTCCCTCCACTGAGCTCTTCCTAAATAATCTTCCGCATGATGCACCCTACAGGCAGTAACTGGATCACTGCATCCTCTCTATCTCTGGAGCAAACTGAGCAGAGTTAATCCCTTGCAGGAAACAGGAACACTTTGCTGCCCAAGATAAGCCTGTGTGTATAGCTTTAAATAAGGCAGCAACAAGGATAGTATATTTTTGGCCTGGGCTGCCACATAAATCAGCAAGAGATATACTATGGACAGACCCTCACCAGGCACAGGGAAGTTCAATAAGCCCCATGTCAGCTAAAGCAGCACAAGCGCCAAATGTTGAATGTTCAAAAACCATGGGCTTGCTTAGTAGCTCTGGCCCTGCTCCTCTTCCTCCTCCTTACTGCTGGATACATATGGCAGCATTCCCAACTCAGAAACATGAAAGCCACATGTTAGTGCCACTGATGCCTACAGTACTCAGGTTTTTTATTTTCTGTCCTGATGTGGTCTCTAGCAAAACAGGCCTGGCAGGTTTTTCAGGCTTCAAAAACCTGCAACACTCTTTTGATCAGGGAAGGGAAGTGTGCACCAGGGGCAATTATGACTTTATCATAGTGCCTTCATGTCTCTGGAAAACTCTTGTCTGCATCCACCCTTTAGGAAGAACCTGGAAGACATTTTAAGCTCAGCTCATTTACTTAACTAAGCACTGAAGTTATCACCATATTATAAGCTTTGTAATTTTAGGCTTTTAGAATTCCCCACCATGATCTTTTCTAAACTCCAGCTTACTCTAAAGAACTGAGTACCCTGCTGACTTAACCCAAGGGGTCCTCCTGAGCCCCAGGGCCAATAGGCATCACTGCCTTGTTTGTGGCAGAGGCTGTTTTCCTGCCAGTCAATGGGTTACATCCACTTATAGGTTGTCATCACAAATAGGATGTTCAGCCTCAAATTCTTGCCTCAAGTTATTAACGTGGATGACAAGATTCCATTCTATGAATAAAAATATTTAACTGGCTTTCCTGTTCTTCAATTACTGCTTGTTATGATCCCTTTTTTAGCTAATTCAAGGCTGCCCTTTGATTTGATATTTATTTTGGAATGTCTGCATAGAGCCGAGGTGGGGATGGTGAGAGATAACTTGGTTAAAGCAGAAAACTTGGGAATGGAACAAAGTGAACTTTTAACCATTTGTTTCCTGCCTTTTTAGACAGAGCTGAAAATGTAGGTGGAGTGGCACAAGGATGAACAGAGACATTTTCTCCTTCCCTACCTCCCATTATTTCAGAAAGTCTTGCAAAGGTATAATAATTGCAGTAAAGATAGGGAAAGTTTGTCATTTCCAAGTTACCTCGGCTAAATGTGCACAGTTATGAGATTGATGAATTTCATTTTATGGGGAGTAAATGTAGAAAACCTAAAAACCATGGGCTTGGAAGAGACCTTAGAAATCATTTGGTCCACCCCTAGTTCAAAGCAGGCTCTGCAGTGCAAGATGCAACTACAGAATATCTGATAGTTTCATAAATAGGAGGTGTACTCCTAAACATGCGGTGTATGTAATGCTTTTTTAACCCTACGTCAGGGCCGGAGTCAGTCAAAGGCTAGCAACACCTGAGGCCAGTGCAGTTAACTCTTTATTCAAGGAAACAATCCACAGCTCCGGCCTAGTGGTCTCAGTAATTCTTTCAAGGAGGTCTTGCCCCAATGAAGAAGTGGGCGAGTGCCCAAGAGGACTCCTCCTCTCCAGGATCTTCCCCACATAGTCACAGGCTGTGTCTGCACACAACCACGGGTGTAGGAAGGGGGTGCGGTCCGCCCTGGGCGTCATCCCTGAGGGGGTGACAAAATGGCACACCGTGAGGGCAGCACTTACCGCGGAGAGGTGCCTGCAGCATGCCAGAGCTATGCGTCTCTCCTGGGAGTGACATGGTGGCTCGGGCCCCCGCACTGCCCGAAACAGCAGTGTGGGGCTTGCGCCCACCAGGCAAACTCTGTGGGCAGCTTGCCGTGGCACCCCCTAGGTGGATCGCCCCCACCGCTCCAGGTGCCGGAGCAGCTAGCTACGCCCTTGCACACAACTACCCTCTGCACTGCCCATTTCATTTCTCAGTAAGTTTTACAAGACCGGGGGCAGGGAGGAGCTGGTCACAGCAGGAGGGGGAGACTCCCTGGCTTCTTCAGCTGCCTGCCTCTCTGCTCCTGGCTCTACCCCTCTCCAGCCCTCATGTCTGCCTTGGAGTCTGAACTGTCCTCTGCTGCAGTGTCTTTCTGTTCCCTAAACCCTGTCAACTCTTCTGATTCCAACACCTGGGAGGTCAGGTTAACATCCATGCCCCACCATGCCATCTGGTACCGCTTCAAACACTGGAAGACACAATATTGACCTATTTGCCAGTCTGGAGAGCACTTGCTTGTGAAGTGCTTGTCATATAGTTCCCAGGTAATAAAATGCATATATTGCACTTAAATGGCACAAATTGCTTTTCCAAGGCATACAAGAACCTTTTATCTTCTGACCTCTAGGAGATTTCTGATAAGACTATTTAACAGAGTAAGCTGTATGGCTTAAAAAGATGGCTGGATAGAAGCTGGATTGGGATCAGGAGCGTGTAGTTACAAATGAGGGGAGTAAACCAATGAATCAGTCATCTGATATTAGAAGAGAGAAAAAGTAGACTACATGAGATTCATGCAGAAGATTGCATTGATGCTTCTGATCAGTTTATGGGTTTATAGGGAGGAATTTTTGGACAAATCCATCTAGTTTGATACATGAGGCAATGTCCAAATGGGAACATCTGACAGCTCTAACATGGAGAGCTGCATAAATGGTGTGTGTGTGTGTGTGTGTGTGTGTGTGTGTGTGTGTGTGTGTCTATTTGCTTGTCTCTCTGTCTATGTGCAGTGAGACCTAGTGGCAGTAGGCAGCTTTGTATGTGATGAGGGAATGCTCTGGCATCATAGCACAGCAAGATCCCGACGTCCAGAACAGTATGTTTTATCCTCATTACATGTTTTATGAAATGTTGTTGGCAAAAATGTGAAATTATTTGGCTGTGTATTCATGGATCTGGCAAATCAAAAACTAAGTTTAGCATCTCCCCTTCAGAAAGTAAAATGAAGTCAGATATTTTTAGCTACTCATTGTTAACTGGACAACAAAGCCATAACTAAGATATTTAGTCTCTTAGCATTCTGTCAAATCCCTCTTTGGATAAGACATGCCCAGTAAACCCTAGAGGGCAAGAACTTTCCACCTATAGATAGCTCACAAACACTGTAAGCTTCAGAAACCTACCAACACAGGTTTATATACAATAACACTTGGGCCAGACCAGTAGCTGCAGTCATATAGAATGGCAAATGCCAGCTGTTCTCAATGTCTGTCTAGGAATTAGACTGATGGAAATTTGATTTAACCCTGGGGAGGAAAACATCTGATTTTGATAGATCTTTGCATGCAGCCAGGCCTGAGATGATATAAATACTATCCACCAACTATGTTGCAAGATGATCTGGAAACAAATGATCTCTCACAAGAGGAAAATGAAGAAAATTACAGTTTAAGGCGGATTCCAACAATCTCTTATTGAAGATTAGTAAACCTTCAGATATGCTAACCACCCTTTCGTTCACACAGCTACAGTGGCTAAAATATTTTAAATTTATGTCAGAAGACTTTAATTGATTTAATCAACTAAAACTTTAGCTGATTAATCATGGGTGGGATTCAAGTTTAAAATTACAAGGCTGATTTGATTTTGTGGTGTTATTTTATTTTATTTTTTATACCAATATTTCTGTGTCACCTTTCAGGCTGAAAACCTCCAAAGCAGCTCACAAGCAATTGAAAACAAAACAGAGCTATAATAATAATCACAACAATAAAACATCAATAAAACAATAATAATCATAATGTAGAATGATCACTGTAACAGGAGCCAGCCAGCATGAACTAATCCAGGAGGGAGAAATTAAGCACCATGAAAGGCCTGCCAAAAGCCAAATACAAGGCCATCTTTACAAGCTATCAAACGTTAAAAAGAGAAGGGACCAAACACAACTCCCAAAAGAAAGAGATCACCCTCTTCAGTATACTCACCAGTGTAATCCCAGATGATGGCAGGACATGAAGGAGAGCTTCACCCAAAGATCTTAATGGGCAGGTAGTTAGTTCCCTGTTGAAAGAAGGAATGAGAGATACAGAATTGAAGATGGACTTTCTTTCTAACAATGAGTAGCAGTTATTTTTTATTCAGTTGTAAATTCACATGCTTCCTTCCCTACATAAAAAAGGCACGTATATCAAGGTTTAGATAAGATACAGACTTGTTTCAATTTAGCCAGCAAAAAAAATGAATAGGTTGGAAGGTAGGTGAAGCACTACAGCTGTCGACTCAGCCCACAGTAATATTCAATTAAATAAGAACACGGGAAGCTGCTTTATAGCATTGGTCCATTTAGTATTTCCATGGTTCCTTAGTGCCATGACAATTCAGCAGCTATGAAACTGGTTGAAATTAAAAACCATAAAGAGCCTGGTAAGTAAATAAATAAATATTTTAAAAAAGAGGCCCCTGGTAATTATGACCACCTTAATTAATCCATAGGTCACTTCAAACTGTGGGACACCATTCAAAAATACGGTACATCACGAGAACTAAAAGCAAACAAAAGGATAATTCAAGCAGGTTGAAGCATGCTAAGGATGAAAAATAACAGGCTTGAAAAAGTTCCATGAGCACTCCATTCATGAGAAGACAAACTGAGGATGCAGCTCATTCCAGATTGTTAGGGTCCCAAGTTATCCTTACATATGCTTATACAGAAGCATAGAGATGGCCTTCTGCTGAATCAGACCGCTGGTCCATCTAGCTTAGTATTGCCAGTTTTAAACAGGGGTCTCTCCCAGCCCCACATGGAGATGCCAATGGTTTAACCTGGGACCTTTTAAAATTTATTTTGACAATTTATATGCTGCTTAATTACAGTCATCTCTACTACCACTACAGATGCATGCTTTTCTGCATGCTTTGCCCTTTGGGACATGGCCCTTCCCCATAGCTGTAGGAAAGGAAAGCAGAGAGCTTAGTGATTTGAAGGTAAGTTTTCCTTTAAGTAGGGAAGAGTATGAACACTTGTCAACACCATAAAAGCCCCCCTGAAAGAAAGCAGGAGCGAACTATGAAGCTAACAGACACATTGAATGCTGGACCCTGATCTCAGGGGCACCACTCCACATCCTGACATTTCCTTATGTGCACAACTGAACTGTTTGCGAAATATAAATATTTAGTTAATGCTGAAGCGGTGCTTTCAAAAGTCTTAACCCTGCACTAGTAGCCCACCCTCCTTCCCCAAGCTGCTAACAGCATCCTCATCTCTGTATATGCTTCTTCTTAGCCAGGGATAGCAAAAGGTTATTCTGACAAGCCTTTGGCAAAACATGAATTGAGATGATAACAAAACAACATGATTCCCTCAAGCCCTGTGGATTTGGGAGTTGTATAAGGAGCAGCTTATTCCTTCTGTGAGTCACAAAAGGGGTTTGCTAGGGCATATGCCGATAGCCATGATGGCAAAAGTCAAGCAATGGAAGATGAAATCCATTGCTTGAATTTAGAACAGGATAAATCAAAGAGGTATGCTAGCCATTCAGCAATGCTGATCGTGCATAGTGCCTAAGGTGAGAATTCTACATATATTGACGAAGAGCACCGCTTGCACCTCGGAAACTCTTGTGCCAAGTTTGACAATGATAGCTCAAGAGATGTGCAAATGTATAGAGAACAAACAAAAAAGCAGACCGACAAACCACTTCCCAAACTATATAGTAAACTTTAATGCCATTTACAAATGTGAAAAAATCAAAATTCACTGATTAAAAACATCCCAAGGCCTCACTGGAAAGTTTGAGATGTATATTTTAATATCAGGTTCACAAAAATACTTCCATATTTTGTGTTCAATGCCCTCAGAAAGTGTCAGCATATCCTATACTTTAGTAGTTATTTATGTATCTACGCTGTGTGTGTGTGTGTATAGGTGTCCCCCCACTTATGCAGGGGTTATATTCCTGGGCCCCGCACATGTAACTGAAATTGATGCCCTTTAAATCCCCTCTCTGCAGCTCTCTTCAATCCATACCCAAAATACTGTATCCAAGGTTGGAGGCCCTGCGGCACCTTTCGTCTCTTTGGCGCTTCTTCCGCCCTCACTGACATCCTATTCATACTCCAGGGAGGGTCTTCTTGCCAGCAAGGACTCCCCAGCTTTCTCCTGCCATTTCTGGCATTTAATTATTTCCCATATATATGTGGTCAAGCCCGAATTGTGTGTGTGAGTATGTGTGTGTGTGTGTAACTTAAACTATGCATACCCATGCATGTTTTCTTCTGTTATGAGAACATACTATTATGTACAATGGTAGGTGTGCATTCCATGCACTACATGAGTGTGCTCTTCATACATCTAACGAATAGCCCATATAGATCTTACTTTGCATGTGTCTATAATATTCAGTATGTATAGATATTGAATGCTAATATGCATATATATACATCTATACACTCCAAGAATGTGTGTACACAATTTGTGCACTGTGTACATGTATAATCTGTGTTCACTTAATCATGTCCCCATGTATAGCTAATGCATGTTCTATAAGTGAGTATATAATGTATTTGTTCAGTTGTGTTCAATGTACCTGGAAGATCAACTCATGAGACTTTTGCGGGAGGGGGGAAACAACAACACACCTGATATAAATTTCCTGCTCTCATTGATACAGAAGAACTAGAGGATCCAAGCATGATGTGAGTCTACGATTGCATTATGTGGGAGAGAAAACAATGAGTGGCACAGTAAAGCAAACTACAAGGAAGCATAAATTACCTGGGAGGACTTTCAGCTGAACAACAGTTTTTCGGCAGATCTTTTGGAGCTGTGACTTCTTGGTTTCTCCAAGGAATATACCCACATTTAGTAAAGAACAGTGGTGCTTGCTTTTAAATAGAAGCACAGGAAGAAGTGGTTTAAAACAGAGTGAAAGGAGCTGGTACGGATGAAATAAGACAAACCCTGGGAGCTGCTTTTTCCGAGAACTTAACTTCTTCCAATCCAAATCAGAAAGAAGGCAAAATGAATACCAGGATGTCTTCTTCACACACACTCCTTACCTGTGGCAGGAGATGACAGTGGGGCTAGCAGAACTGCTTTTCCCTCCCTTGGCTATGTCACCAAGTGAATAGGAAGGCTTAGTCTGTTTATTGCACACAGGGAACAGCACACATGCTACATGAAACAAGACTACGGAGTCTGAATTAGCATCTCCTCCACAGTCCTTCATGCACAGGGGAAAAGTCTGTTCCTAAGCACAAAAGAGGGCTGGGGAAGGCTTTTCTGCTGTGCTTGTGCAGAAAGCCTATAGCAGCACTCCGGACAAATCAGCAGACAGCAGCTTGCTTGCCTCTGGAAGAGTTAAGGAAGAGAAAGAGGAGGAGTCTCCTTTCCCAGGGCTCAGATAACAGCAAAAGCCACAGCAAAAGTGCTCTGGGCCTTTACAGAATACTTTAACTCTCTGCTTGATGTTGGCAGATGACCCTCCCTGCATGTAGGACGTTCATGAGCCACAGGACTAACCCTGTCGCTAAGGCTGCAAAGCTAAGCACACTTACTTGTGTGTCAGCCCCAATGAACTAAATTGGGCTTCTTTCTGAATAAAAATGCCTAGGATCATGCCACATGTGTACTAAAACAGCTAAGGCAGCACACCAGAAGAGATGGCAGAGTAAAATGTGATGCATAGACATATTGTAGACTGGATGCTGCTCAATACAAAAATGGGGGAAAGAGCAGGCAAGATGTTGCACACCCAGGGGCAGACTTTGGTAGTCTTTCATAATATGAGCCCAAAATTTGGCAACCTCAAATGGATATTCTCAATTATTAATTGTCTCATTTTTGCACCCCCTTGGCTCGGTGCCCTATGCAGGGTAGCTGCCCGCTCCACCCTAACACTGCACACACCTAAGGGATAGTTGAATAACTTGGAAATAGAAATTGACTCTGTTAAACCAGTAGTGAGCTATGAGGCCAGTGAAGTAAAGGGTAAGAGCCAATGGGCACTGAAACCTACAAGGTCACCCACCCTAATGTAGGGAACACAGTATTTGCCTCCTAAAACTCAGTTCCACCCTGTGGATTCCTGAGGAACTACCAGGACGTACTGAATGGTGTCAATGGAATCATCATGGAGTAAAAATTTCACCACTGCTCTACAGCAAGGCACATGTGTGCATGGTCAGCCTCTGGTGGCTGATGGATTTCCAGATGGCTCTGTGGGATTTTCCAGCTGCTATGACTGGTGCTCCTGTCGAAGCCCTGATCAACCTCCAGAACATCCAAATGGTAGGGCTGTTGACACGATCATCCTGAGTGCCCTCTCCTGCTTTGTGAAGCCCATTTGACTCCCTGGTATACTCCAGAGCTTAGGGCAAGGAAACAAGCTGGGACATGTCTTCAATGCGAGTGGAGGAAAACTCCAGTTGAATGCAACCAAACACTCATGAGGGCTCATCATCAAGCCTACCCAATGGCAGTGAAGGCAGCAAAGAAGGCAGACATTGCATCCTCATTGTGCCATCTGGCAGAGCTTTTCCAGGTAGTGCAGGGTTTTTTACAGTCTGGTCCAGAGAAGGTGACAGAGCTGGTGGTAGCTCGCTGTGACTTGTTTGCAAAGCATTTTGAGGATAAGATTGCTTGTATCCACCATGACCTTGACTCCACTGTTATAGCAGATGAACCTCGAGAAGTGACAAGAGTGCTGTCTAATCATCTTGTGTTGGATGAATGTCCGTTAAGTACAAGACTGTGGACAAGGTGCTTAGATCGGTCAGGGTGACCACTTGCACTCTGGACCCTTGTTCCTCTTGGCTGATAAAAACTAGTAGAGAGGGGACAGTGGGCTGGGCCAGAAAGGCAGTTAATGTCTCCTTATGAGAGGGGGTGGCCCCTGCCTGCTTGAAGGAGGCAGTGGTAAAACCACTGTTCACTAAACCCTCCCTGGATTTGGAAAATCTAATTAATTACCAGCCAGTTGCCAATCTCCCCTTCTTGGGCACAGTTCTTGAACAGGTGGTCATGGACCAGATCCAGGGGCTCTTGGAAAAAACTGATTTTCTATATCCATTTCAATCAGGGTTTAGGCCAGTTGGCACAGAAACTGCTTTGGTCACCCTATGACATATATCAGGAGAGGGAAATGTGTCCCTAGTCATTCTCAACCTCTCAGTGGCTTTCGATACCATCAATGAGTGACTATCTGAGTTAGGGGTGTGTAGCATCCTATTTGGATGGTCGTTTCCAAAGGGTGGTGCTTGGGGACTGCTGTTCAGCCCCATGGAGCCTTCAATGTGGAAATCCTCAGGGTTCAATTTTATCTCCCATACAGTTTAACATGTACATGAAACTGCTGAGTGGGGTCATCCAGAGTTTTGGATTACGTTGTCAGCAATATGCTGATGACACACAGCTCTACTTCTCTACATCTGCGGATGTGACAGTGGATGTGCTGGACCCATTGTCTTGCCTCAGTAATGGCCTGGATAAGAGCCAATATACTGAAGCTCAGTACAGATAAGACTGAGATACTGTTAGTGGTTGGTTCCCTGACTAGGTGGATGGAAGGTTTCCTGCTCTCATAGAATCATAGTCCAACCCCCTGCAATGCAGGAATCTCAACGAAAGCATTCACACTCCCTCTGAAGGAGAAGGTACATAGCTGGAGGGTACTTCTGGTTCCACTGCTCTCGCTTAAGGCTCAGGTGGCTTCAGTGTCGCAGAGTGCTTTCCATCAGCTTTGGTTGGTGGTTCAGCTGCACCCCCAACTGGGCAGGGATAGCCTAACACCAGTCATTTATGTTCTGGTAACCTCTAGGTTAGATTACTACAACGTGTTATACATAGGGCTGCCTCTGAAGATAGGCCTGTTCTGTGGTGGCTCCCCATTTGTAGAATGCTCTCCCCATGGAGGCTCACCTGGTGCCTTCGTTATATATCTTTAGGCACTAGGCAAAAACATTCATCTTTTCCCAGGCCTTTGTGGCTAATTAATCAATCTATGGCTTCTTAAACTGTGGGGTGTTTTTATATTGCAAACTGCCCTGTGATCCTCAGATGAATGGCAGTATAAAAATGTAATTAATAAATTCACACTTTGCAGCACATTTTCCCATCAGTATCTGTATTGCAAAATGTCTGAATAGTCTGAAAGTGCCCTTAGTACCCTGGTGATTGTGAGATTTAGCTGCATGGCTTCAAATTTAATTTAGTTTCATGCAAGATTGTCATTTTAACCATGCCCACTTGTAGACAGAGACCTAAGTCATTCAGCTGGGGAAATTTGGATGGTCATATACTGGCCATATCACTTTACCATAAATTACTGAGCAAATAATTTGGTATGATTTTGGTAGATACGGTCCAACAAACTAGAGAAGTTTGATTTCATTTCGTTCATCTAAAGGTGTGCTCACAATTAGGGACCGGGAACTGTTCCTGCTCATCTAGCACTTAGAAAACATTTTATCAGCAAGCAAAGCCCTCAAAGGTAGTACTGTGAAAGAGTTCCAGGCAGAAAACTTAATTATAAATGTGTAAATCAAGACAGCTGCAAATGCAACTCCATGATACACATAAGTTTAGAGCACAAAGGGAATATTGAAGGAACAGAAATATTTGGAAATGTAGCTCAGAGTTTGGAGTACTACTTAAAAATTGGAGCAAACATCCGTCTGGAATTCCTGCCCAAATTTGTGGAAGATACTGTGGGAGCCTCCCCTGCTCTCTTTGCTAGTGACAAAATGCAGAACCTGCTGAATGTCTAGAATTACATTTGGGGGGGCAACTCTAGAATCACACTGTTCAAAGCAAGAGTGAGACAAATGAAAAGGGACCCCTTCTCTGACAGCTGTTAATTAAAGAAGGTCCAGAGAGGCACATTTCAAATGTACCTACTCTCTCAGCAATGAGCCAAGCTATGCAAAGCTGAAATAGGGTACTGAAAAACAGAATATTTCCATAATAAAGTTAGTAAACAGCTTTCATTTGGTCAGAGGGGGCATCTATAATTTTGTAAAACATGTACAAATGCATTTTTTCCAGTTCTGCTAGCTTTTGTTGCATCCTTGAACACCAGTAACCCTAAGTGGATCTGAGAAATTTAGTTTGCTACAAAGAAACAGCAAAGTGCTCTGATGTGTAGGCCAAAAGCAAGGTCAGATGGATGCTTGGAGGACAGTTAATAGTTAAGAACAGGCAAAGAGTCAACTTATCTCAAGACTTGGAAAACTAGGCAAGCAACCAATAAGAACCTGGCACAGTATAATAAGAATTAATACTTTGGTGTTCTTCATAGGTTCAAGTGCAGCTGTGTTTTAAAATTAAACTTTGAGAAGAATAAAAAATGTGTTTAAATCACCACATGTAAGTTTGTACCAAGGCAGAATAAACTTTCAGTGTTGCACCAGCAAGATTCTGACTGTTCTCAGACAAAATGACTAGCTGGCAATTGCCTGAACTCTTTCTGAGTTAATGTTGTGTGAAGAAAGCTAGCATCAAGCCCTTGCAGAGTCAGTGTCTACTGGGCTAGCTTACTGTGTTCCGTGCCCTTTTTGTTCCCTCAGCACTTCAGCCAGTTGAGAATAATGTTGGAATAATACACATTACTAACTCCTATTAAAGAAAGTGCCAACTGCAGAACCAGTTCCAGAATCTTGAAAATCGTAGAGCTTTCTTTGATCTATCTGCCTGCAATTAACCAGACAACCATTTTATGTGCCTTTTTAATAAACAGTTCTTGCTAGGTTGGTCCCAAAGTTTTCTAAGGAAAAGAGCACCCTATATGTTAAGGCGTAGAAGTGGCTGAAACAGAGCAAAGTGCTGCCTGTATACGTGTATAAGGTTTCCTAAGCTCATTGATCTGTCTTTGTTACCTCCAGGATTTATGTACAGTATGCACATATCTCCTCTTTGCACAGCACAAGGAGCAGCACCACTTCTGAGAAAGAAGGAAGAAAAGAAGGGTTGCAATTGGATAGCCTGGCAAAAGACTCCGCCAATGAGAGACAGATAAGCACTCATTGAACAGCATGCCAGCTTGTCATGTAAAGAAACCAGCTGTTGGAGAAGAGGTTGACTCCTTGCATTTAACCACAGCTCCACCCATTACCTTCTCAGCATGAGGAACATTTCCAAGCGTAAAAGGGGTGCAGGTAATAGGCTGAGGCTGGCAAAAAAGAAAACTCTTCAAGCTGCAACAAACTCTACAATTTATGCAAAAGGAATAAATCTTCCACCAATTGTTGAAATGGAGCCCACCCCTGTAGATATTGAAGTTTCTTTTGAGTTTGCAAAAGTCACATGCTCAGGAGCCAAATGGCTGAGCCTGTAAATACTGCCTGGGTTGTTTTTTATTATTATTATCAGCCTGTACTGATTCAGTTGCACTGCCATGAACTAAGCTGGTTTCAAGAGTCACCTGTTATAAGATGTGCCAATATCACATTGTAATATGCCATTGTAACCACAGATTTTCAGATGGTTTGCAATGATCTGGGAAAGTCAAGTGGGTGGCTTTCACACAACAGTTATCTGAATGGTATGCTGACTTTTTAAAAAGTGGGGGCTGTATACACACACATTTAGTCAAATTTGTGAACTTTCCAGAGAAGTTCTGCAATAACTTATTTGCATTAAAAATTTGTAAAAGAGATGGAAAGCAAGCTGGGAAGCAGCTCCCCATCTCTTGTTCTTTTTCTCCTTTTCCTTTCATTTCGCCAGTTAGGCCCCCATAAGTACAGATGAAGGGTAGCCTACAAACCATTTAAATAATGAAACACACAAGGAAATCATTGCAGCCACAACTGTGAGGCCTGTGTTTATGATGGCGCCTCCCCAGCTGCTGCCATTGGCTATGGACTACCTGTGATGTCAACAAAGCGCATGGCAACCTCAGCTATAACAGTCAGCATTACCTTGTCTTCTTCCTCCTGGAGGAAGTGAATTAGTAGGTGGGGGCGATCATCTAGCTGCAGGGTGCTATGGTGTGACAGTCAGGCAAGTTCACTTGCTGAGCGGGATCGCGCTTCAAGGTGGATGATATCCAAGGTCGGAAGTTAGCCAATGTCTAGTGATGGACTTAGCAGAAGCTGGCAGATGTTCTTGGGCGAAAGCTACTGGAGCTCATTTTCAGAAGCTGGTGGATGCCGCAAGTCTGAAGCAGATGGATATTTGCGGATGTAAGCTGGTTGAAATTCACCTTCAGAAGTTGGTGGATATTTGTGGGTTGAAGCCAGGCACAAATGTGAATGAATGGTGAGTGAATGTGTCCGTTGGCAATCTTCATGGATGCTGGCTGGTGTATGTTTGTGTGTGAGAATGAGAGGTTTGGAAGGTGAATGATTGAGGCAAATATGTGCATGTACATCAATGTGATATGTGAAAGGAAACTGGTGGGTATTCATGAATAGATTAAACCAACGGAAGTTGGCAGACTGAACCAGTGGTGGTGCCTGGGGGGTGCTGTTGGGTGGTAGCCATCCCTCTCCTTGTCTTGGGTTTTTTCCCCCTTGAAGGATGTCTGACATTGGTTAGGTTTTTTCAAGAACAGTTGTGAAAGCCATGAAGAGAACTGCCGCACTTAAGCAAGTCTGCTTATATTTCTAAACAAAATGGCTTTCTAAATGCATCTAGCTGTAGTGTGCATGCTAGCTTTTTTTTCAAAGACAGATAATGGAAGATCAAACACCTGAACATGATGTTATGCTCCCTTGCCTGGTATCAGTACTCATGAAGTGTTGCCTGGGTGAGAAGTAAGTAATACAGTAAATGAATAAATTGATGTTAAGGTGCCCCACAATTGTCAAGTCTGGGGAAGTTATGCTGATGTTTCCCCTAGCTGTTGCCATCGGCTGAGAACGGCCTGTGATGTCACAAAAGGACATGGTGGCTGAGGCGAAAGAGACAGTTGTTAGTGGAAGTTTGTTAGGAGTGAAAAGCCTCAGGGAAAAGAGGCTATGAGGAAACTGGGGCATGGTCAGCTAGACACAGAAAGGAAACCTTGTTTGGCTCCCTCCTGTCTACTTGAGTTGCGAACTTTTTCCTCCCTCAGGGCTCCTGTGACTGTCAGTGTCTCAGCGGCATAACTGTCAAAAAAAGTCACAACTGATTTCGTCAGAGAATCTAGCTGCCCCAGCGAACAACTAAGGATCCTTAGTTTGCAAAACTGTCTTTTAGCTGAAATATTCCTGAAAGTGTCTCGTTAGTGTTATGTTTCTAGAAAAAGAGGTGCCAGAACTCACCATGAACGCCTCCCTCGTTCTCTTATAATGGCAATGGAGCCACCTGAGAGGCGTCGGAACTGAGTTCCGGCTCAAAAAAAGCCCTGGGCCTAGTGAGATACTTCAGGATCAATAGATGAGAGTTTTCAGAAGAGTCTCAGGGAAATGTAGGGGGTGGACTCAATATGTAATCTGTGATAAATCAGAGGCCCAGGCACTTCTGCTCCCATTCAAAGACTGGAAGCATGTGGGTGGGTGTTCGTGTGTGAGAGAGAGAGATTCTTTGTTTAGGCCCATAACACGAAATGGCCCTGTGAGGAAAATACTGTGAGGAAAATCTATTAATCCCTAGGTGGCACTGTCATTAGTCTAAAGTTAGGTGGAGCCAGGCCTTTCTTTTTTGCTTCCTTCCTGGTGTTGCAGCATCTTCTGACTCCTCTGCTTCACACATCCAGGTGCTCTTTCTCTCTCACACACACCTCAAACCTCCTCCTGTCACAAGTAGTCTCCTATCAGGCCAAGAAGCCTCTTCTGTAGAACTGGAGAGTGTGTGTGTGTGCGCGCACGCGTGTGGCCCATATAGGGATGGAAGAACAGAAGTGGAGCTTAGAAGATGTTCTAGCATGGGACTTCCCTGAGGAGAAAGGGCTGGCATTTGAAGGAAATAAGTTAAATGTGAATATTTAAACAACAGCAAACTAGAATTGAGAAGGAAGTGGGATAAAATTAATGTAAAGGGGACAGGGGAAAGGAATTAAAAGGTAAAAGTTAAAGAAGAGGGAGGAATAGGATACAAACTAAATATGAAAGAAGAAAGGATGAAGAAATGACCAGTACACACACACACACACACACACACTCTTTGAGGTGTGTGTAATGCATTTTTTTTTTTTAAACCCTCTGGATTAGCAAAATATGCTTAAAGTTGGGAACTTAAGGAAACTTGAACTACAGAATGTGTGGCTACAAGGAAATTTCTGTGGTAAATAATTTCTGTGGCAAACCTCTAGATGCTGCCATTTTGTAAGAGGTAGGCCTCAGTAAGCTTCATCCCTCTCAAGAGGGCTCTGCGGCTAGAGAGTTTGAGAAATCCTAGACTGTAGCAAATAGTTGTGATTATCTGATATTTTAAAATTTTCATGTGGCCTCAGCCTGCTACACAAAGTCTGTACAAAGTGGTTTTTTTCTAGAAAAAGAGGTGCTGGAGCTCACTATGAATGCCCACCTTTTTCTCTTACAATGGCAATGGTGCCCACCTGAGAGGAGCTGGAACTGTGTGCTGCCAAGTTCCAGCTGAAATAAAAGCCCTGGCTGTACACATTAATACATGCTTTCCTTTCCTTCCTGCAACAATTGTTCAGCCTTCTTCTGGCCTATGATCAGCAACAAGACCTATTCCTGAAACATAGTCCACTTGCAAACATAGTGTAGCCAAATGGGAGTGTACCATTCTCATCAACCCTCCATTCCTCCTCTCCTTTCATGTGAGGATTCCCACTCCCTATTTCTGAGCTAACTGGTTAGCTTTATATTTGCACAATCATCTTTGCTAACTGTAGTTATCCATTCAGGTAGGTAGCCGTGTTGGTCTGATGCAGTCGAAATAAAAATAAAACATTGTCCAGTAGCACCTTAGAGACCAACTAAGTTTGTTCTTGGTATAAGCTTTCGTGTGCATGCATGCATGTGTAGAAGAAATGCCTCTATATATCTATGCTGCACCAGCTATTAAATGGACAGATGGACATTATGGTGGAGGACATGGTCTCATTGTCAGCACCTCATGAGGAATCTACTTTTCCTATGGCCTTTTGCCACACCAGCTCTATAAATAAGAAAAGTGTAAGAAAAGGCCAATACAGCTATGTGGGGCATATACAGTCAGAAGCAAGCCCTGCCTTATATACATTATTAGGAAACCTGTTTTTCTCAGTGTGACAGCAAAGGACCATTTGTATGAAAAAGCAACATAGCCACCTCATTGCTTTTTCAAAACATATACAAATGTGAATTCTGCTTGTAGGAGGGCTGGAGCACCTCTGGAAGTCAAGATAAATCTGCTTATACACACATGGCATAATTCTTAGGAAAGGCAAGGTTTATACAAGAAATTGAAGCTTTAAACCTCAAGTACCATAAATAGTATATTTTAAGGGTTTCAACTCAGTTGCAGGCCTGGGTCCAGACTCCATATTTGGCAGCTGTCGTTGTTTTATGATTAATTAAAATGAGGTAACAAACCAAGACATGTCTATTAACAAGGGGGTTTGCAACATCAGTGGAGTATTCCAAAAACTGATCCTTTTGCCTTTTAATCTGCAAATATCTTAGTAGGAAAGCAGACTTTCTTTCGGCTGCATGAAGAGGAACAAGCTGCAACCTTCATCTCCTCTGGTAGCAAGAGACAAGTGACTCACATACTCAGCTTTATCTTTATTGTTTAACTTTTATTAAACAAAAAGAAAGCTCAACAAAAATGTTACCAGGTTTTTTAATTTTCTTTTTAAGCAAGTTTCAGTATAGTATATATCTAGGCAGACAAAGCTCAGCTTGTCTTGTTTGGCAAAATGTACACATTTATTAGGAAATGAATCTCCCTCTATTAGCACACATATGTAGTAAGTAATTGTGTACAGTATATGATTACAACCCAAGTATAACGTGCCTGCATTCTCTCACATTCATCTCATTTTACATCATCCTATCCCTTCCATCCTTGTCAAAATTTATCCTTGAAGCAAAGATCTTCCTTCTTGCTTACGCTACTCTCCAAAATGCCACGGATGTTATTTGCGTGTTCATACCCAGAAACCTCCCCCCTAAATAAATTCACACATGACTCAAATTTTGGTTTTGGTTTTTGGCAGAATTTAGGCCACAACTTTATTGATTACAGAAAGTGACTGGTTGCATAGGCTCTGGTTCGACTAGCTCCCCGCCATGCAGGTAGCACTGACCCAGGGTTCCAGCATAGGTCAGCCAAGGGTGAACACCTGGATAAGCAAAAAGCCGGGAATGGGCTAACTCCACCACCCAAATGTCCCCCTGGATTCAGGCACGGGCACAACCCCCTCTCAGGGGTTGACCAAACCATCGAGTCCCTGGATTCCTTTAATAGAATACCCTTCACATAGGGATGGTGAGAGCGTTCTCCCATCCCTATCACCTGAACCAGAGCCTATCCACAACCTTACAAGTTATGGCGATTTGCTATGCGGCTGGTGAGACCCAAATGGCAACAGCCAATCAGCCAAGTGGGGAAAATTCCTGCTGTGCCCCTGTGCACAATGGAATAGCAAGGTCAAGCGCAAAGCCCTAAAAGTAGGGAGAGGTGGGCGGGTGTTCCAAATGCACGCGCCAAAAGGGGAAGCTCTGGATCACGTGCATGGGCATAAATAGGTCCCTCGAACCGTTTGGACTGCGTCCCATTGGCCAGATTGCACCCAGCTTCGAGGGACCTACCAATCGGGTGTTGTGGCTGTCCAAACGTACCCACCCACAACACAGGGTGTCGGTTTTCCAGGTTTCACCACAATACATGCCCTCTTTAAGGGAGGACCCGATTTGCCACCACTTGGCAGTGTGTGTGTGTCTCCAACTTTTGTAATATGAGCATTATACCTTTGCTACTTTGGGGGAGGGGTCTTTAAAAAGCAGAGTGCAAGTAATTAACACCCCTACCTCCCCAAAATATTGCTCAGGTTCCCTTGATTAAACCATTCAGTAATGCATTATGCTTAAAAGGATACAGTGGTACCTCGGGTTAAGTACTTAATTCGTTCCGGAGGTCCATACTTAACCTGAAACTGTTCTTAACCTGAAGCACCACTTTAGCTAATGGGGCCTCCTGCTGCTGCTGTGCCGCCGGAGCACGATTTCTGTTCTCATCCTGAAGCAAAGTTCTTAACCTGAGGTACTATTTCTGGGTTAGCGGAATCTGTAACCTGAAGCGTATGTGTCAGAGCTGGCTCTAGGTCCCAGCTCACAGAGGACCAACGCTAGCCGATAGTAATGTACAAAAGTCTTTATTGAAGTACAGTTTCCATTTTCAAACCGGAGCGCCCCAGCTCTACGTCTAGGGTTTAGACCGGCGAAGCTCCATCTGAATCTCTGCCTCCTGTACACCAGTTTAAGACTCTAGCTTTACTCCACCTCTTCCGTCTCTCCTTTCTCCTCTGGGTCCTGCTACCCCCCGGGGTCCCTTCCTTCCTGGATTCTTCCGACGCAGACGTTGACCCCCCTGACTCCTCCCGCTCTCTTCGGCGGGCTTTAGGACCTGGCTCCCTATCCGGGCTGCCAGCTGCTGCACCCTCCTGTACATTTGAACTTGGCGCGCGCGCGCAGCCTTCAACCTTCCTCTCGACCGTTTCCTTGCTCTCCGATGGAGGCGTGGCCACTCCTGGCTCATGTCCTCCCGCTGGTAGTCCGCCGCCTGATCCCGATGCCTGGGACTCCTCCCCCCTACTGCCCTCTGGTGTGGACGCTGGTCCGGATTTCCAGCTGCTGCTCTCTGAGTCCCCTCTGGCCCCTTCTTCCTGGGGTGTCCCCCTAGGCACCCCCCTTGCCCTGACCATGGGAGCCCCTTTCTGTGAATCTTCCGATTCACTGGAAAGACTCAGAGACCTCGGACCGCTGTCATCGCTGACATTTCCTTCGGACTCCTCCCCCTCGCTCTCTATTTCCTCCCTCTCCTGTGCCTCTGCTCCTGAACCCCTGACAGTATGTAACCTGAAGCGCATGTAACCTGAGGTACCACTGTATAAACAAACCACTCAGACAGCCAAACCAGCCATTTCTTCCCTGGGTGCATTTCAGTTCCAGGAACGCCAGCTATTTTAGATAAGTAGTGACTTCCTGTTCCAGCATGCAGCTTTACAGATGCCTGAAAAGAAACTTTCTGTTTCATCCTATACCAATTAATATGTCCCTCCCCCCCCCCAAAAAAATCCAAAGCAATAAGCTTGCGTCTCAGTTCTGATACTGGAAACAAATTCCTGGGCTGAGCATGTGGTCAGAAGCACCCTGCTTCAGGGTTGCCATGTGTCCTCTTTTTCCAGGACAGGTCCTCTTCTTCATAGGCAGAGTAATCATAGCGATCCATAGTTAAAAGTGGAAGTGGGCAAATGTGTCCTCTTTTTGCTTTTCAAAATATGGTAACCATACCAGGCTAAGGGTATACAGTATATGCATCTGTCCTTGAGCTGCTATTTTGTACTTGGCTCTGGTGGGAAGACTTTAGGGTTCTAATGAAAAGCAAAGTAGATGCCACAACTCCAAAGGCTGCCCTGTAGAATAAGGCAGAGAGATGGTATTTTCCAGCAGGTATTTCCAGCAGGCCATACTGTCACCATATTTAAAATAATAAAAAAGATAGCACCCCCCTCTCTTTGAGCAATCAGTTGTAATGCCAAGCTAGCTTATCATAGGGAAGTTTGCCCACTTGAAAGTTAATGTATCTGCCATGTTTGAGTCTGTAGCATACAAGAAGACAGGTTCACCCTTCTCATGGCTCCAGAGAGTTAGCCACTTGGGAAAACACCCAAGTCTGAGGAAAAAGGAAAAGCAGACTAAAATAGTTTAGTCTTGTTTTATTTTATTTTATTTTTTCCCCTTCACAGAGGCTTCCAGACAGGGTGGGAGTCTTTGGTTGTGTCTGAGCTAAAATTACAGTAAATAGAGTAGTGACTGGAAAGCTCTGTGTTTGGGATAAGAGCAACTTGTACAAATTGCCAAAGAGCAGAAAAGGAAGGGTGTTTTGTTTGAGGGACAAGTAGCTCATAGAATCATAGGATTGTAGAGTCGGAAGGGACCCCTAGTGTCATCTAGTCCAGTCCAACCCCCCACAATGCAGGAATCTCAACTAAAGCATCCATGACAGATGGCCATTCAACCTCTTGCTTAAAAACCTCCAAGGAAAGGAGAGTCCACAACCTCCCGAGGAAGCCCATTCCACTGTCAGATTTCTCTCTCTGTCAGAAAGTTATTCCTGATGTTTAGTTGGAATTTCCTTTCTTGTAGCTTGAAGCCACTGGTTCAAGTCCTACCTTCCAGACACAGAGGAAGAGGAGTGCAGGGGGAGCCCACCGCCCCCGGCAGCGTGATCCTGGTGGGGTGCCATCGCGGCTGCCACGCTCTGCTGGGTGCCACGCCCCCACAGGACGTGTGCCAGCCCCGCCCCCGCCTGCTCTCCTGTCCCCCGTCCCCCCCCCGGTGCCGGAGCATGGAGCTCCACCACTGCTTCCAGAGCAGGAGAAAACAAGCTTGCTCCATGTGAAAACCCTTGAGATATTTGATGATGGCTATCATATCTCCTCTCAGTTAAACATACTCAGGTCCTTCAACCATTCTCCGTAAGGCTTGGTGATAGAGCACCTACTTCTTATGCAGCAAGTCCCAAATTCAGTTCCCAAAATCTCCAGGTAGGGTTAGAGGGGGCCCCTGAAGTGCAACTGGCAATGTTAGGTGTACCAGTGGCATGCAGCAGTTTCCTATGCTTCAGTGTATCACATAGAACCGGAATGGAGGGTCCAGTAGGAAGATTTCAGAGGTGCATCCCCCAAAACAGCTGGTCAGAGCACACACGCTTTCCTACCCTTGTGCCATGGACACCAGGGTCCTTCAGTTGCTGTTCCTACAACTCACATTATTGAGAGATCCTTGTGGAAACATTCTGTATTCAATTAAATTAGATTTGGGGATGCTGTTGCTGTGTGGAAGCTCATAGGCGGTGTCTTAGGGAGCTGCTGTAGGGCTGGGAGGAATTATAGAGTTGGAAAGGACCGTGAGGGTCATCTAGTCCAACCCCATGCAATGCAGGAATCTTTTGCCCAATGTGGGGGCTTGAACCCACAGACCTGAGATAAAAGTTTCGTGCTCTACTGACTGAGCTATGAAGAAGAGGGAAAGGCAAAAACCAGCTTTATGAATAGCTTTGAATCCTAGAATGCTATTTGTAAAATCTAAATTTCTTTTGCAAAAACATTAGGGAGAGGGAGAGAAAGGGTGGGATTCCCAAATTAGTAAATGCTGTATTAGATGCAGACAGGGTGGTGTCTGCTATTCCCAAGAACATGAAGTCTTCATAATTTATCTTCTAAGGGAAAGAAATTGAAGGGGCATCTCTCCAGAGGGTTTTAAAAAAAAATATTGGCAGAAATTTTTGTGTCTGGATTTTTACTTCTTGAAATGTGGTAACCCTAAGTTGGAGTCCAAGAGCCTTTGGAGGGCCACAGTTTAACCACCCCTTTTTTACATTATGCCTGATTTAAATTTTGCATTTGCACCAGGACTGCATACTGAAGCAGAACAGAAGCCAACAGGACTAGCAGGCTTATTAAACAAGGAGGAGGAGAAATAGGGTCTAGCTGAGTAGTGTTGTGCCATCAGGATGGTGCCCATCATCCACTGGAAGATATCCCCTATAGGATACAGGACTTCTGATATCCTCATGCACAGAGAACACCCTATAATTCATGGGGAGGACCCCTTGCTATCCAAAATGAACCTGGGTCACCAGCCCATACCTATCCTTTTGCTGTCGCAGCTTCACTTAGAAGACTGCATTCTGGAGAGGGGAACAGCAATGCCCATCATGATGACCTATTAGGCTGCCACCTTGCTTGCTGACCTTGATCCTGCATCAGTAACAGCAGCCCAGCACAGAGGTGTTGAGGAGGCAGAAGTTTTCTCCACATATCAGGAAAGCATTCCCCTGCTCAGTTGGAAATCAGCAGAGTAAGCCACAGCTTCCAACATTGATTTTGCCCCGAACCGCTGCATAATCTTATTTATTTCATAGGAGCTGTTCCTGGGTAATAGTGGTGTGTTTTAAACCTTAGGAATGACGAAGACCTATGCAAACCTTTCTTAAGACATAACTAGCTTTTGGGGAAGATATGGGATCTGGTGAATTAAACGAGTTAAATGCTCAGGTGGTGGCAATTAGAGAGCCAGAAATTTGGACTCTGCTTTGCTACTGAACCGTAAGAAATGATGAAGGCAAAACAGCAGCCTTTTTGTTTCTTTTTTTCTTTTGAAAACTGCTGAAGGTTTTAGCTAGGATCCAAAGAACTCTGACTTTTGTGCACCTAAGAGGGATATTTTGGACTTGCATTTCTGAAACATCAATGCTGTATTGAATTGTTACTTCGGTAAGGGGGGGAATGTGAATACTGGGGGGCTATTGGGGGGATTGGCTTTAACCCTCAGCCCTCTTGCTGCGCAGGGTCTTGATGTGATCTTGTACCATGATTGTGCAGGGTTCTAGATCATGTGATGAGCCAATGAATACAGAAGAGTCTCCACTGCAGACGTTTGCCCTGAACATGTTGGAAGTGGGAAAACACTATTTGATTATGCCTATATGTGGGGTGTGTGTGTGTGTGTGTGTGTGGCTAAATGCTTAGTTTCAGTGCAATCTCCCTGGGCATTACCGTACTTAAGTGGTAGTTTGTGGCCAACTGTGCATATGAGTATACTTCCATCTACGATAAGCAGCATAAGTCCGCTGCTGAACTCACGTAGAAAAAGTTTGCAATGGTGGCAAAAATTATGGATAGTGCTCCAGAAGAACAGCTAACACGACCACAAGTCTATTTCAGCCCCGATTGAAAACAAGCAGGCTTGCCATAAACACAAGGAATGTTTGGATTGGCCCTCAGAATCTCAGCGCAAGAATGCTTAATAAACCCAATGCTTAAGGAATCCTTTCTCTTTAAAACTATTTACAGTCCAGGGATCCCCTTCATAAGAGTCTCTCACAAAACTCCTGCAGTGTGGTCCCCTCCCTGTGTAGCAATCACTGGCCTTTTGCTCCCTCCCTTTCTCAGTGCACAGATCCCAACTGTCAGTGCAGGTGCATTGCGGCTAGGCCAAGAGAAGCTGAAGAGTATCAGAGCTGTCAGATGTGAACACTTTTAAACCAACAGATAGTATATGCTGCCACCTTGAGGAAGCTTCAACCATCCAGGCAAACTAAACATAGAGAGAAAGAGGGAGTGGGAAGATCAGGATTGAGAGAGCATTAACCTGCAGTCTTCAGCTGGTTTAACTGCTGACCCTTCTTCCCTGAATACTCTGGGAGTTGTAGTTCTGTGAGGGAGAAGGCCAAGGGATCTTATACAGTTTTCTGAATACTGCCCCTGTCTACAGTTCTCAGGATTCTTTGGGGGGAAATCAGGAGAGCTAAACTGGTATAAAACTGATGCATTCCCCATGTAAGGTTTCTGCAGGCTGTATTAATACACTAACCGGGATGAAGCACTAATAAATTGTACTTGGTGGTTAATGGATTGACATTGATTATCACATCCCTCTTATTACACTCATAGGCAGTGCTGGGTTTATAAAAAGAGAGCTGTTGAGAGACAATCCTGCCTAGAAGTAATGCTCTACTGACCCCCCCCCCCCCCGCAATTGGTGTGTGTTTGGTTTCTGCGAGTGTATTCTGCAACATGTTGTTTACTGATGGATTTATACTGGACTGTCCACACATCATTCCACTGTATTATCTGTTCTGTGATGCTTCCCTAATGCTGCTGCATTATTGCTGCCTGGAAGGGCACTCTTGTGCTATAGTGCAAGAAAAGTGGGACAAACTACCACCAGCCCTGGAACTTTTGTGGAATGAAAAGTTATAGGATTTCAGCAATGCTATGTACTGAATCTAGGACCTTCTGCATGCAAAGTAGATGCTGAGCAATGAGCTACAGCCCTTCCAAGGATAAGGAGACAGAACAGATTGTCTGGAAGAGAACTTTTGCATAGCAGTCAATCTCCTCTATTCCACGGATGCACAGACACTCAGCTTATGTGCCTCCCTTGTGTTCAGCAGTCTGCAGGAAAATGTGGAATCCATTAAATATTCCAATAGAGAATTTGGACATAGAATAAAAGTCTCATAGTAGCAACTAGATAATGGCAATTTCTCCTAAGAAGCTGCTGCTCTCTCTGTATGTGTGTGTATCCTGCCCTTTCTATGAAGGGGGGGGGGGGCACAAAGGAGGAAATGCTGGGAAGGGTGGATAGTTTTATGACACCCAACTCTGATGGGTTCCTGGCTCCATTTCCTAGTATCCTGATTATCAGGGATAGTCCCAGTTTCCCACCCCCCCTTCTCAGTTCAGCAATTTTAAAATTCCTGGCTTGTCTCACCTCTCTAGCATGATAAGAGAGCCATGCCTGTGATAGCAGTATCAGCACACCACAGCTATCAGGTAATAGTTGTAATTGCCATATGGGAAACCTGTCCTGTGAAATCTAATGACAGAAAAAGCCATTTGTGAGATCAGCGCACTGCTGCTTTCCCCTTACGATGGACGTCTGCATACCAGAGATTATGCTAAGCACAGCCCCAGAGAGTTTATCTGACCCACATTGTTCTGGCTTTGCACCCAGTCAGCCCAACACGCCAAGATGTGCCTTGCCCTTTTCCACCCATGCATCATGCTGCGTTCAAATCCACTCATTTCTCGATTCCCCGTTGGCAAAAGCAGCAGGGCGTGTTCTCAGAGCCCTGCGTAACTGGAGACATGAATCTTTCCCAGGGTGAGCCCTACGTGAGGAATTGTCTGGAATCTCACTTGTCGCTGTGAGCGACAGTGTCAGGGTCGAGAAAGGAGGGTGGGTAGGATTGATCCCGTTTGTTCTGCGGACTTGGAAGGATGATGTCCCTGAATCCAAACGCAGTCTCTCCATCCAGTTTTGGGAGGTTATTTTGAGATTCGCATATTTCTTTACAAACAAAAATGTCTATTTCTAGATTTGCCGTCCCTGACTTGGTTGGGATTCAGACTGGGGAATGCAAGGCTCCCTGCCAGCACTAGAATGAAGCAAATGCTTGCTTTGGTCAACATGGCAAAAGTGGGACAGAGCGACCGATGCTGCTGTGAGGAGAGAAAGCCAGCCCCAAAGTCTTTTGCCCCCTGGTTGGGGCTTATCCCCCTCAGAGACATGCAAGCGGAAGGCAGACACACTCCCAAGGAAGCCATTCTTCCTGGGAGTGTAGGAAGTCTTCTCTAGGGGATGGTATACACCCTGTGAGTTGTACAGCATGTTCCAAGTGGAGCTGGACTGTCTTCTGATCTGATTTCTATCAAAATCTTGCTGGGAAAAACTTGTGGCCCCTGTAAACTTTGCAGCAAGGCAAGGCAAATCCTGCATGCTACATATGATTCTTCCAGTGTCAAGATTCTGCAAGCACAAACTTCAGATTCTGTTTCTAAGCTATAATTTGTACCAAACAAGTGTGTCTTTATGTCACCTATCTGGTTGCAAAATCTACATCTCCTCTCTCTCCTTACACCTCAGGGTGTGGGATAACATCCAGCGGCTTCATTAACTGCAAATCCCCAAATCTGGGATGTCCTCAAAAGCCAAAGTTTTGCAGTCGTCTTGCAGCGAAAACCCTGTGTTTTGCGGCATCCCACAAACAGAGTAATTGATACAGCAAAACCAAGTTTGTAGTTAATGGCCAAAAACACAACGTTGTCCAATTCACTCCAAACTGGCACCAAACTTTGGCCAAAAAATTGCAGTGTTTTGCAGCGGAAACCCCATGTTTTGCAACGCCCCAGAAATGGAGCAATAGCCACTCAAACCTGGGGTTCAAAAGCTCACCAAAAATCCATTATTGTCCGATTCACTCCAAACCGGCACCAAACTTTGGAAAAGTTTTGCAGGAAGAATCCCGTGTTTTGCAGCGCCTAAGAAATGGAGCAATGGCCAATCAAACCCAAGGGTCAAAAGCTCACCAAAAAACCAAAAACATGAGGTGTCCTACTCATATTAAAGCGAATGCAAGAACAAGCCCATGTAACTACTACCTATATGGATAGGCTTGCCTAAGCAAAAACATTTTAAGCAGGTCCCAGAAAGAGAACAGTTATGGTGCCTACTGAATGTCAATAGATGGAGTTCCAATAAATAAATTAAAATACCAATGAATGAATATGTCAGCATCCAAAGAGATGGCATTTTAATCTTCTTATTTTGGCATATTGCCGTTGTTTCATGACCAACCACAAATTGCTAAAACAGACAACCCTGCTTCCCAGAACAGAAAGCATTTTATTAATTGGATTTATATACATACTGCCTTCCTGCTGTCACCACCTTTCCTTTGCATTGAAAAGCTCCTAAGTTCTATTCCCATTTGCTGTTGTTTTTCGGAGAGGTGGCCGATATGGCCTTGCAATAAATAAAACAAAATATTAGCTAGAAACACTTTCTGCGATGCCATGGCCATGGAAGAGAGGCGATTTGTGTTGCACAGTTCTGGTGACACCATAGGCACCATAGGTGCTCATTTTATTTGTACATCCACTGTCCACACATAACTCAGCATCACATGAAAAGCATTAACTGGAAATGAGGTGAAAGGCGATTTTCATTTCCCCAATGACACAGATTAGTGTTTTGAGTACAGGGGTGCAAAATGTGGGGTTTTCACTGAAAAACACTGCAAAACTATTGCCAATGTTTGGCACCAGTTTGGAGTGAATCAGACAATTTTGAGTTTTGGGTTACCCTTTGGCCCCTGGGTTTGAATGGCTATTGCTCTGTTTTTTGGGTGCTGCAGTACACAGGGGTTTTGCTTCAAAACGACTGCAAAACTTTGGCACTGGTTTTGAGGTGATCCCAGATTTGGTGATTCATAATTAATCCAGCAATATGATGCGGGCCTGTGAGGCACATCTGTGGACCAGATAAACTGTTGTGGGTACCACACACACACTATAATCACACCCACTTACTTCTTCCACATCACTACACATAAAGTTTCTTTCATCCTATTTTCTGCAAAAGAATGGCACTCTGCAGCTTTTCACCAGGAAAGGCCTCTGCAGACACATGTGCATTAGCAGGCTCCTTGCCGGAGACTGTTATTGGTCTTGAATAGGATAACTGTGCCCCTGAAGGACCAGGTGCGCAGCCTGGGAGTCATTTTGGACTCACAGCTGTCCATGGAGGTCAATTCTGTGTCCAGGGCAGCTGTTTACCAGCTCCATCTGGTATGCAGGCTGAGACCCTACCTGCCCATGGTGCATGCTCTAGTTATCTCCCGCTTGGACTACTGCAATGCGCTCTACGTGGGGCTACCTTTGAAGGTGACTCGGAAACTACAAGTAATCCAGAATGCGGCAGCTAGACTGGTGACTGGGGGCGGCCGCCGAGACCACATAACACCGGTCTTGAAAGACCTACATTGGCTCCCACTACGTTTCCGAGCACAATTCAAAGTGCTGGTGTTGACCTTTAAAGCCCTAAACGGCCTTGGCCCAGTATACCTGAAGGAGCGTCTCCACCCCCATCGTTCTGCCCGGACACTGAGGTCCAGCGCTGAGGGCCTTCTGGCGGTTCCCTCATTGCGAGAAGCAAAGCTACATGGAACCAGGCAGAGGGCCTTCTCGGTAGTGGTGCCCGCCCTGTGGAATGCCCTCCCATCAGATGTTAAAGCGATAAACAACTACCTGACATTCAGAAGACATCTTAAGGCAGCCCTGTTCAGGGAAGTTTTTAATGTGTGATATTTTAGTGTATTTTTGGTTTCTATGGAAGCCGCCCAGAGTGGCTGGGGAAACCCAGCCAGATGGGTGGGGTACAAATAATAAATTATTATTATTATTATTATTATTATTATTATTATTATTATATTAATATCCTACCTTTTATCCAAGGAACTCAAGGTGGCTTACCCACTTCTCCCCCTCCTCATTTTATCCTTAAAGCAACCCTGCTACTAGAGGGAGACTGTGACAAGCCCAAAGTCACCCAGTGATCTTCTTGGTTGAGTGGAGATTTGCACCCTGGTCTCCTAGGTCCTAGTTCAACACTCTTTCCACAAAACCTGACTGACTTATGCACTAGATCCTAGTGCTTTGCTATTCCGAACCTACAGGCTAGGTTCTATCCAAATTCTGCCAATCCTTGGAAGTCTTTGGAAAATGTATATGATTGTAAAGCTGCATAAACATTAGTTGCACGGTCGCACTTCTTACCTTATTAACAAGATGAATCAATAAACATAGTGTAATGGAAGTATCAAGGGCAATGGCAGCTGATGGAGTCTTTCCATGCATCATTTTTTAACGCGTGATTCATTGATGTTTCACTCTACTTCAAACTAGCTCTATTCAACATGAAAGACTTGGTGATATTTTCTGTAGAACTCAGGTGAGATGTATGTTGCATGGGCGCCAAGGCAGTGCTATAATGGAATAAACAAATGGCACAGATCAAGTCCTAAAATACTTGAAGAGTCTCAAGCCTTATCTTGCTGCCTAGGATGTTAATAGGTTCTTTTAGTCCTGAAAATGGCAGGGCCTCACAGACTTATAGTTAAAGGATCTTAGCTAGTAGTATTGCTAAACATGGTTTCTAGATAACCTGTTTATTGACAACTCAAGAGGCATGAAGAGGTCTGTTTTTGGTTTGGTTTTTTTAGGAGGGAGTGGCTGCTTCACAGTTTTAGCAAGTGCATGTATATACACATGGTGCGTACATGCACTCTGCAATGCGTGTGGTGGCCAAACACAATTATTTGAATATACACACACCATAAAAAGACACTACAGAAGAGCTATGTTTCTGCAGAATACACTTGGCAAAATAAATGTGCAACTCTGGCTTGTTGTTCATTATACCTGCAGTGTACCTCATCTACTGAACTGAAACATATCCTTTCTGAAAGTGTAACATCTGAAGCTTCCCTCAGGCACGTAGGCACACAAAGTGCACTTTTTACATTGTGTTTTTTATTAATCTTGAAAGGGCTCCAGTGTACCAATGATAACACAGGCTAATCCAGAGTGGGAGGAAATTTGAAAGAATGTGTCTGGAGGGAGAAGTCTAGACGTTTAGCTAAAGCAGAGACCCCGTCCCTGTATGCCCCCATCTCTCAATGGCTACACTGAAGACTGCAATTAGAGATATAAGACCAAGATCAGAAAGCGCAGAGGCTGTGGATGGATGTGCAAGGACACGCAGAACCATTAGCTCAACCAGGGCACTTAGTATTTTGTTCTTTAGAAAAGTGAAGGCATGTTAAGAGCTAAAATTGTATATTGTTTCAGAGTGAGCGTTGAAGAGTGCCTACACTGTAGGCATTATTACCTAAGTTTACCAAACGGGCCATGGATTTCGCATGCTATAATATTGCACAAAATGTGTATGGAACAGCAGAAAAGTTGCTTTTCAAACCCTAGAGCAAATCCTTCCACATGCCCAGGCACAGCAGTGGGGAGGCCAACCAAGGACAGAAAGAAGACACTGGGTATCGGTGTTGGGTTGCAATAGGCCACAACTTTATTGGTTCCAGATGTAAGTAGGTTTTGGTGAAGGCATTGGGTATGTATCCACTATCAAGCAACCCGCCTGCTGGTTGGTCAAATAGGGTGGATCACCCCTGGATTGAGGGTCGACCCTAGAAAAACATCAAGTGTGACGATCCAATTTAATGCATAAAAAAATTCTCCCTGGTCCCGAATATGGTCCTCAAACTGTGACTGTACCTTTGGGCAGAACACAGATGGGTAGTCTCATGATGATCTGTACAGAAGAGTCCAGGTGCGGCCTGAATATAATATGAATAAGTGGACCTGGTTGAAGCCAAGCTGCTGCCATGCCCCTGCCCCCTTGTTGCCTTCCGATTGGCCCATTTGAATGGGCTTTGGCACCAAAACTGTGCGGCTGCCAGGGGAGGCCCCAGCACCACCAATTGGCCTCATGGGGAGGGAAAGGCCCTGACACTGAGCCATGGCTGCACCGTGCAGCAAACCACCACTTCCCCGGATCCCCATATAATCAGCTATTATCACAACCAAGAGTATATGCTGCACATGGCTTTGTGTTCATCTTCCTCCATGCTGGGAAAAACATACAGCTCCTTCCAGTGTGAATTAGATTTCCATGCCTTTATGAAGAGGGTTTTCGTATCACCCATTGAAAAAAGTTGATGTGTGGACATATCAGAGCTTGTATTATAATTAATACTATTGGCTGAAAGTTCAAGGACAGGGCAGATCTGAGATAGAAAAGGAGATCTAAACAGTATAGGAGCCCTTGGATAGGAAACCTTCTTTTAGCCTTTTCTGTGTTTTCATAGAATACATATTTCTTTGCCGGACCTGCCACATACTGTGTAAACAGACCTTTGGGTAATTCTTTACAGCTGACACATTTTTGCTAACAAATGTCAAAGTCCATTTGTCTCATAAGAAAGGCTCACTCCAGGCAAAAATGCACACACCGCTGTAGCAAAGGTGTGTGCATGTATGCACAATAGGCAGTGCTCTCTGAAAGCAGGGAGCCCAGAAGAAGACAAAATAATAAGGCCAAACTCATGCTGAATTTCAGCATGGATTGCCAAAGGCTGACTAGAGTAGGTGTTGGGTGGTGCTTTTTTTTTTTTTAACGATAATGCACATTTAAATAGACTAGAAAATGCAATTCAGCAGGCATCTTTCGTACCACAAGTGACAACCACACACTACTCCAGCAAAGATCAGAAATAATATGTGGCCATTCATACTGTCATTTAATGTGGATAGGAAGCTTTCTGTGCCTTCATTAATTATCCACTGTTTGTAGGATGTCCTCCTTCAAATCTCTTTCCACCACTGAACAAAGAATGTGCAGTGTGATAAGGGTGTATAAATATGTACACACCCATGTTATATACATAGTACACAGTGGTGGACCAGCCATCGGAATACATCTGCAGCAGTGCAAATATACATGTTTCACATTGGCTTTGAATTGGTGGGTAGCTGGTCAGCACTGTAGATGGCTTATCAGCGAAGAACTAAACTGCATGTTCCACATGGAAGAACAATGAGCTGATGAAATGGATATAGTGCTGGTTTCCATATGGGGGTCAGGAGTGGTGTTTGCATCAGTTTTCCCCTTAGTGGTGCAGCAGTAGAACTGCTAGGGCATTTGCAAAGCTAAGCAATGTCTAATGTGGTTTCAGTATTGGATCAGAGATTGCAAGTTGAGATTCTTACACAGCAGTGGGGTTGGACAAGATGGCTCTTAGTGCGTCTTCCAACTCTATCACTAAGGCAAACTAAGGCGCGGGGGCCGGATGCGGCCCAATAGCCTTCTCAATCTGGCCTGCAGACGGTCCAGGATTCAGTGTGTTTTTACATGAGTAGAATGTACCCTTTTATTTAAAATGCATCTCTGGGTTATTTGTGGGGCATAGGAATTTGTTCATATATTTTTTTTCAAAATATAGTCCGGCCCCCCACAAGGTCTGAGGGACAGTGGATTGGCTCCCTGCTGAAAAAGTTTGCTGATCCCTGTTATACCTGCTTTTACAAGTGTAATGTACAACATGGCTGGCTCTGCTTTTCAGTGTCCTGTCTTGTTGGAACAGAGGGCATATGCTGTGTAAAGACAAGGCATCAGGTAACCATACCCATTTTTCTCAGCCTTTCCACATTTTCACATTACGATGAAGCAAAGCAAAAGTAGGCATTGTGCTGCAAGCTAATAGTGCAGAACAGTTCCTATACAGAATGAGCTAGTTTATTCAAGTGACATGGGGGATATTCAAAACATAATCAGACATTTGGATTAACGGGAATACCATTTACAAAGAATGGCAGTGATGTAGAACTGGGTACTTAACAGAAATGGAAATTTTAGACATGGGAAAGAAGCTAATGCATTTGAAATATGAATGTTGGATTATGTATTTAAGACCACTGGTCCTTGTCTTTAGGTAGAGTTATAGACCAGTCTCTGCACAAATAATAACAATATCCAAACTGTGTACGTACCACAAAGCTCCAAATGCTATGTTCTCAATAAGTTATGAAAATATACATGAATTATGTTTATTTAACACAGAGAAGGATGGAATGGTAAGGGGCAAGGAAGAAGGAACCCAGTGATTGAATTATGGGAGAGAAACAGCAGAGGGTGCTTCACGAGGTTCACAAATCCTATCCTTTTAAAATAATGTTTTTTCTTTATTTTCATGGTACAGAAGACACACACCCTATCCTTTTAATCAAACCATGTAGCCTTCAGTAGCCTTCTGCAACCAGTAGCTAGGGAGTGCATCACATTTGAGCTGTAAGATCTGCTGGCCTTGTTGTAATGTTTCAGTACTGGGAGGATCCCAGAATGAAGATGGGAAAACATAAAAGAAATAGAAGGTCTAACTCTCCCCTTTCCAAACAAAGCTTCTTGCCTGGAAATTGAGTTTTTAATTAGCTCCTAAGGAAACCACATAACCAGCCAGATTTCAGGCACATGATTAGTTCAATGTTATAGCGCAACTTATTCAGTTGTATTTGACAATCTATTAGAAAAACAGCTATGAAAGGCCAAACAACAAGTGCCTCCTGACAATTTTGGTCCAACATTTGGGAGTTGCTGGGCCTTTCTTTCTAGCTGCTAGTTCTCATGTTATCTTCCTTGGCTAAATTAAAGAGCCCGTTAGTACCCAGCATTATCACTCCACAAGAGTACTTAGCCATTGTAAACACTCTGGCATCATCACTGACTTAGCACTGGGAAATGAGAAAAAAGGAGGAAGCAGCTACACCGCCCCCCCCCTCACTAAATCACTCTAAGGACTGATGGGAGCACATCTAGGGAAAGAGGAGGCCACGTGATCATGTCTTTCTTCTACTTAATGCTATTTTTATACTCCCTTCCACTTCACTAATCTCATAATGGCCCAGCACTACAAACACCAGTCCTAGAACATGTCAAATGCGAACTCTTACCCAGCAAGCTTGTATGAAAGTAAGTGCTCAGAAAGGTCAGGTGAGGCCTCATGCGGTGGTATGTACACTGAATCTCACAGTATTCCCACCATATGGTCACTTCAAGTCTCCCAGTTAACACGCCGCATTTCTTAGCCTATCTTCAACTATGAAAACTTTTTTACAATGTGTATTTTGAAAGCTGCTGGTTTTATTTATATTGGGTGTGTGTGGAAACTAGGCTAACTTAAAAAATATCTAATTTCATTAATAATTTTAATGCATATTTCATATTTTATGTAAACTGCTTAGATGTTTTGATAAATAAGCATTATATAATAAAATAAATAAGACATAATTGTGGGCCCAATATTAAAAATGGCAGTAATATGCCGAACTCCGTCTTCTCCCCTCCACAATAATTAATAGTATTTACATACATTGTGACATCATAGTGTTCTGTATTCCATCAGCAGCAGTAGTGAATGATGTTGATGGGAAACATGACGTATAATGATGTCCTCATGACATGACACAGGTAATTACTACAAGAGAATATGGTGGAAAGAGAAGGGAGTTCAGTGCGTGGCTGCCATTCCATTAGCAGACATACACTGAGAATCACTTCAGTCTAGCTAGGTCTCTTACCATGCAGCTTAGACTATTCTAATGTGCCCAACACGGGGATGCATTTGAAAAGTGTCCAGTTGGTGCAAAATGCTAGATCGATGTTGGGAGTACATCTGCGCTATACCAAATTAATTGGCTTCTGATCTCTTTTAAGGCCCAATTCAAAGTGCTGACCTTTAGAGACCTACATAGTTAAGGACCTGTATACCTAAAAGCCGTTGAACTTGCCTGCTTATTTTGTTCTCCACATTCCACTACCAAGTGAAGTGGTGAGTACGTGGGACAGGGGCTTCTCAGTGGTGGCGCCTTAGCTGTTGAACTCTCTGATGTGGAAGATTCAGCTAGTTCCCTTTCTTGCGCCTCAAGATTCTAGCTGAAAACATGTTATTGACATGTGGTTTACTGAAGGCTGTCATTCTTGCCTTTCGGTATTTCTAGTTATTGTTTTATATTAATTGTTGTTCTATGATGATGGTTAGTGCGAGGATGCTATTTTAGGGTGGGAAGATGGGATGGAAATGTAGAAAAAATATTATATGAATGACATGCTGCTGAACTCTACCTGTGTGACACACACAATATTGGGGCAAAAGGGTCGTCTACATCCAGGGCCCTCTCAGATGCTCTTCTTCAACTGTATTTATTTCTTTGTCCCTTTTCTGCTCTTCCGTGGCTCAATTAGTGCCCTCCAATTCTTGCTCTAGGGATTCTTTCCTCTCTTCATCTGTTCTGACCAGTTCTCTTTCCAAATCATCTAAGTTCATAATAATTTTTGCTGCCCCCTCTGCACCTCCTAATCTTTTCATATTGTTCTGTTTTTCATCTAATCTACTTTTAAATCTGCTCTGCAATAAAACCTTAACCTATAGAGGATATTGGATAAGCATTGTTGTATAGGAGCTTCGGAATTAGCAAACCTATTGCAGTATCAGTGTCATCAGTCGGGTAATGGTGGATGGAGTCACAGGGATAATCAGCATCCCTGTGTATTTTTGGCTTATCTAGAGGGATATTGCTTTTATATCTCTTTCCATGATATACCTGATGCTATCTCTTAAATTCAATTAGTTAACCAAACCAGGCATTACTCTTGTTTACGGTACAGGCAAAACCAGATGTGGCTTGTTTCAGATTTCTCTCTTTAGACCTGGGACAACATCTGGGGAAATGCTTCTGTAATTACTCTCTAAGCTAGAAGTCATTACCTCAGTTGATCTATATGAGCTCACAAGATTAGACATTAAGGGGAAATTAGACCAGAGTTGACCACATCAAACAACAACTGAAAGGTTGAGCATCTGTACATGTTTCTCTCCCCTCTGACCACTGATTGCCTCATGATCCAGTCAGCACAGCAATTTCCAAACAATGTGAGACTAAGAACTCAACCATATAGCAGCCATTGAGACCAAGAGCCGTCACCTGTGGAAGGAACACAAAATACAGTTGGGGGGAAGAGAATGGGGGGGGGGACATAAATGAAATTCAAAGCTGTTATGATCTATTTAACCCAGTATTGAATCCTCTAACATCAGGATCACCAATCTCTTTGGGCAAGTGGGCACATTGGAATTTTGAGGAGAGTGTCACAAAATGGATGCAATGGGGGGCATAAAACTGCTGGTGGTGTAGCATAACACAAAATAGCTGCCACACCTGAAAGAACAGAAAAAGAGACAGGATCACAAAATGGTGTATGTGGTGTGTGTGTGTGTGAAAACATCTATATCAGCCACTGCTGCGCTCACTCACAGAAATAAGCTCTGTGCACTTCTCCTGAATTCAGAATGGAAGCGACAATGGTGTCCAATTCTGGCTTTCAACTGAATGGGGTTATGTTTAAGAGGGAGTGTTCAATGCAGGACATACTGGGACACTGGAAGGAATTCATTGTCATACTCTTCTGATTGTTTTTGTCAGTGCAAATGAAGCAACCCCCCCCCCATTCCCTCCACCAGTGTGCCAGTCTGGGGGTTATCCCAATCCTCCTGAGTCAATTTAAGGGGGCGCAGGGGTACACTAAGAGAGAGGAGGAAGGAAAGCCCCATTACACAAGCAGAAGTCTTTTGTGCAGGGCTTCCACCTATGAGACTCATTAGGTGAATCCCACCCGCTGCAAATAGTAACTGAGCAGGAAAAACAAACAGCGTTCTTTAAATTTACAGAGACTTTTGCAATTGTCATGTGCTGGTGACCCTCTTAGAGTCTCTCCAAGGTCTTAGGCGAAGCATTTTCCAGCCCTCCTACCTGAGATCCGTTAAGGGTGAAGACAGACGTACAGTACATAATTTTGGTAGCGAGCCTGATCTGGAAGTGCAATTACTGTACCTTGTCTTTTTAAAAGTCATAGCTATGGTGTTAATTTCAGATTTCTTGGCTGGCACATAGCCCAGATAAACTGGACACGTAAATAATCCTGACTCTATGATTCTATATGTCTCCACAGTGGGGATGCAGGAACGATTTGTAGCTGTACCAGTTTTCCAGAATCCGTTTTGGTCGGCCACTGGAGGGCAGTGAGATGACTGCAAGAAGTGATGCTTCATGCAGGCTTTTTTGTTGTTGTACAAAGTCTATTGCTGTTGGCAGCGGGAAGACAGTACTGTATAGATGCCAGAGTACCTTTTCTATCCTGTTTTCTAACATTCCAACATATCTCCTAAAATTCTGGCAAGACCGAGAACAGAAATTCGGAAGCAGCTGGGCAGGAGCAGGCCATATTCTTAATGGCTGAGGTCGGAAGAACTACAAATACATTGTATCTGAAGAAGTGTGCATGCACACAAAAGCTCATACCAATAACAAACATAGTTGGTCTGTACGGTGCTACTGGAAGGAATTCTTTTATTTTGTTTCGACTACGGCAGACCAACACGGCTACCTACCAGTATACAGACACACTGTTCCTGTGAACAGCTGTTATTTGTTCCTATGAGAGGAAAGCCCAGCACTGCACTTGGGGGCAATGGTTCAGTGCCACAGTGCCAGACTGCTGACGCAGGCAGAAATTCCACTGGAAGAGCAGCAGCAATTCCTATCCCGTCTGAAGGAAGTTTTGGGCTTGTAGAGTGAGGGGGTAGTTATGTTCCTGATGCCCCCTCCCAAATCAGGTGCTTGGTTTGGGAGAGAAAGCTGCAATGGAGAAGGCTGATTCTTTCTCACTGAGCACAGCTTCTGGTTTGAAAGGGGGGCTGTTTTCCTTGCTCCTCATAACCAGGAGGCCATGTTTGCTTGAGGGGAAATGGGGTTGGGGAGCAGCAGAGCCCACAATAGATGAAGGCTGGAGAAAGGAGGCAGGTAGTTTATGTTGGAGTTCATGGCACAGCAGCAACTAAGATATCATTATCATGCCCCGAGGTATTTGCTCGAGTGTGAACACTAAGCAGCCCACACTCCTACTTGCATTTTCATAACGTGAGCCTGGAATACACGGCTTGCGAATGGTGCTGATAAATGGGGGCGGGAAGCAGAAGAGAGCCATTTTAGGTATGCAGCCTGCCTAACCAGAATAAGTTTGGGAAATTATAGCTGCAGCAGGAAATGCAAAAGCCGATTTTTGCGTTGTTTACAAAAACAGCTTTGAAATGTCCCAGCCTAATTCTCACTGGGGTTTTTAATGCCCTTTTTATCCCATCTCGTTGCTGTAATCCCCAGCCGCAGTCTGTAAAATGTGATTCGATGGGTTAAAATTGAGGCGCGCTCCATCTAGTGGCTTGTTTTTAAAATGCTATCTCTCTAGTGCCCTTGTGAGCATAAGGGAGGGGGGCGGAGTGCAGGGGGGGGGGTCAGTCCAAAGCAGGGCGGGGGGGGGGGATCAGGCTGACGAACTACAAATACCAGAAGCTCTCAGGGCAGCGTCGGAAGGCCTCGGAAAGTAGGCCGGCCAACCCCGTTGGATTGCAGAAAATTTAATATTATTTAATTTGCTTTATTGCACGGTTACCCCTTGTAGATGAGAACAGCATTTTGCAGAATAATATCCCCGAATTTCTCTCCCCGCTTATTCATATTGTGCATCCCCCTCTACCCGCCCGCCCGCCCCGCTTGCTTCGCGTCAGCTCTGCTTGCCTTTTGCCGCAAAGGCTGCTGAGACCCGCATAAAGCTGCAGGCGGAGGGAAGGCGCGCAGCGGCCGCGGCCAGCATTTCAGAGCCATGGAAAAACTGCTGAAATCCGAACTGAAAACCACCGTGCTGAAGGCATTTGGGAGCTCGGGAGGAGGGTGCATAAGCCAAGGGCAGAGCTATGAAACCGACCACGGGCGAGTGTTCGTTAAAATCAACAACAAGCCTCAGGTTCACGGCAATATTGATAGAGCTCTCTAAATACTAATATATGGCTGCAGTTGGGGATGAGGGGAGACTGGGAGGGGGGCGTAACTTGGCAACAGACGGTGATTGGCTAGTTGAAAGCTCGTATGTTGGGCGAATTCTGGGGAGAGGTCTGCAGCACTGTATTCCAATCTGCGCCACAATCAAACTCGTTCGAAAAGAGTTTCCAACTCTTGACTGCACAGGGGGCGCGATAAGTTTTCTATAGCCGGATCATCGAGTGTAATCTTTAGAAGATATATAGCTATGCAGCGACTTTAACGGGCGTGTATGTCTGAATCTAATTGGGGCTGCCCCAAACTTCAAAGCACTTGCCCTAAAAGCCCCATGTTTTTTGCCTCTAGAAATTTGCAGCCAAAGCGAAATACAGTACTGTGTTGCAAACATTTAGATGTAATGTTGTAATCTGCATGCCTGTATGGTGGTGGATACCTGCCTCCTCCTTTAACCAGCCTCAGCTCTTTCCAAGCATTTTTTATGGTGCGAATTTTGACGTGGGAAATCAAGCAGAATAAACATACGTAGATTCGTTTGTCCAAAGTGGGAAACGCCTACTGTATTGTGCTGATTTCCCCGTAGGTGTGCAAATGAATGTGCAGATCTATTCAAAGAGAATGTTCAGGTCAACGTTATGCTGATCAGCCAAATGAATTCAAACTGCAGCAGATGTTATCTCACTTTGTACACAAGGCTTAATAATTCTCTCATTGGCCTACTTTCCCCATGTACATTTCTCTCTCTCTCTCTGTGTGTGTAGATATATATTTTCTTGGGGTAGGACAAGACACAAATCTAAATAACTGATGCACACACAGTCCTAATGCACAGCCAAATAAGTGTTCTCAGTAATGTTATTCTTTCTGACCAGGCTAGGACAATGTTTGAGGGTGAAATGGCAAGCTTAATAGCTATTCAGCAAACCAACACTCTGCGGGTTCCCCAGCCCATTAAAGTGATAGATCTTCCAGGAGGTGGAGCAGCATTTGCCATGGAGTACCTCAAAATGAAGAGTCTCGGCAAGTAAGACAGTGCCACACGGCTGTCCCCTTGTTAAAATATTGGCCACTTGGATTTATAGTTCTGCTCTGTTGTCTCTCAGTTCTGAAAAGTGTCTGTTTTAATGTCTTTAAATAACATGTCTCTGGAAGTGAATTTAAGGGAATTAACAAGCGCACATCTACATCGCATTATGGGATGCCTTCAGTGAAGTTATGCCAGCGGGGGACTTCTCTCTTCACTTGCTTCGGCAACATGTATGCTGTATCTTGACAATTATATGCATCTGTCAGAAGTCTGAGAATGTCCATACTATGTTATCTGTCTTATATGGAATGTTTTGGCTAGATTGGCCTCCTGAGGTTTACTGGGCCAACTGCTAGCATTCAGACTTCACAGGACTTTAAAAAAAAATCTATAAAATGTTAAAGTTTGATCTTGTTATTTGGTCTTGACTGAAGTGTGGATACAGCTATCCAAAGGCCAGCGATGCACAAGTCATAGCTACGTAAGGCTTTTCTCACTCAGAAGTTTGCAGCCCTTCCACTTTGGCAGTTCAGCTCAAAATTAAAAGTAGATGTAGCACCTAAAACAAAATTAATGCCATTCCCATAAGGTTTTGGCTTTGAGTTACCTCAAGAGTGCCATGCAAAGACACTCCAGGTTCTGTTGTTTAGAGATAGTGATGCTTTAGCTGAGATTCCCGCATTGCAGGGGATTGGACTAGAATGACTCTTAGGGTTCCTTCCAACTCTTTGATTCTATACGTTGGTGTGAAATGTTTGGTTTGTATATAAAATCAAGCTGGTTTTGAAATTTCCTGATACATAATATTGGGATATGTTTCTTTGTTCTTCTAGATATTCTGCAAAACTTGGAGAGCAAGTAGCAGATCTTCACCTTTACAACCAAAAACTTGGAGAAAAAATAAAGAAAGAAGAAAACACAGTTGGTAAAGTATAGTTTCTATGCACCAACATAACTTTGTAATAGTATCATTACAAAAGAATTGCAGAAACAGACCTGAAAGAGAAGTTGCTGAATTGCAACTGAAAACTATGGAGGGACCTGGTCTTAATAGAGATATTGGATTCCTGTCTCATTACATATGCTAATCATCTGCATACTATCCCTTGCTTTTTCCTGTAGGTCTAATTGCAGTCTTTAACAGTCGTCCACAGGTTTACCATACCCATTGAGTCAATCACCCATCTACTACTACCCTCCTGAGGAAAACCCCACCCCACCCTCCCACTATATTATAAGGGTCTGGTGACTTCTGTTTCAGTGTATCTGAAGAAGTGTGCATGCACATGGAAGCTTATACCCAGAACAAACTTAGTTGGTCTCTAAGGTGCTACTGGACAATGTTTTATTTTTATATATATATTTTGACTGCATCAGACCAACACGGCTACCTACCTGAGTTTGTAATAGTAGTTCCTACTTTGGTTGGTGACATCCCAAGAAAGTTGGTTGTTGCACTTAAGTGCTTCTTACATTAGCAGGACTTGCACACAGCTGTTGGTTTTTTTCTGGATGAAAATTGAGGTGTTTGTTAGGAGCAATTTGAACAGCATGCAGCTAGGGATAGTGGTACAAATAATTTGCTGCTTAGTTCGAGTTTAAGGTTTTATCACGTACTACAACGTCAAAAACACTTTTGCAGATATAATGATGATACAAAAAGTAGCCACTTTCTGCATCAAGAGGGATTGGCTGCTTATACATTTTGCACCCTTGCTTTGATTAGTTTTGTTGTTGTTGAACAGGGAAAGGTGCAGGCCAGACAGAATCTCATCATGTGGATAAGTTTGGATTCCACATTGTCACCTGCTGTGGCTATATAGCTCAGGTAAGCTCCTCCTTTTATTTATTAAAAAGAGAGAGAAGTTGGAAGGGACCCTTAAAGACATCTAGACCAGGCGTCAGCAAACTTTTTCAGCAGGGGACTGTCCCACTGTCCCTCAGAACTTGTGGGAGGCCAGACTATATATTTTTTTTTTGGGGGGGGGGGAGAACAAATTCCTATAACCCACAAGTAACCCAGAGATGCATTTTAAATAAAAGCACATCTTCTACTTATGTAAAAACACCAGGAAGGCCCCACAAATAACCCAGAGATGCATTTTAAATGAAAGGGCACATTCTACTCATGTAAAAACATGCTGACTCCTGGACCATCTGTGGGCTGGATTTCGAAGGCGATTGGGCTGGATCCAGCCCCCAGTCCTTAGTTTGCCTGCCCATGATCTAGACTAGACCAACCCCCTGGCATATTTTTGCTTTGTAGGTGAATGAATGGCAAAGTGACTGGCCCACTTTCTTCATACGTCACCGTCTCCAAGCCCAAATGGATTTGATTGAGAGAGATTACGGAGACAGAGAAGCAAGGGAATTGTGGTCTCGGTTAAAGGTAGGTGAGAGATGCTAGACTGCCACAATATGAGAAAGAGAAAGTGAGAGAGAAGGCACTGAGGCTAAGCTGGAACCATGCTTGCATCTCCAACTTGCCACCTCACTCTGACAGAATTTTACTATAGATGTGAGGTTTCCTTCCTATCCAGCCTGCTTTCTCAAGCAAGTGCCCAGTCTATACATTTGCACTTTAGTTTGTCTGCTGCTCCCCATCAAGGATGGTATTATTTAGTTCCATTTGTGGGATCAGGAACTTTTGGAGCTTGACTAGCATGCCAGTGGGGTTTTGTTTATTTAAATCTTGGACCATCTTTCAAGTAGATACAAGCCAGGGCTGAGCCAAGTTTCCCAGAAGGATGGGCCTAAACTTTGCTGGACTTAAAACCCACGGTCTCCATTGGGTTCCTCTACCTCAAACCCCTGTTCCCTGCCGTTTTCATAATTTAGAATTGCATTCACACATGACTGTATTAACTTTTATTGTATTTGTGTAGCCCTGTTTCCAAATTTGTTGTAATAGAAGAATGAGTGGAGGGGCTGGTTTATTTTTTTATTTTTAAAGTTTTTTTATTCAAAATTAAAACAAGACATATTATCCAAAAGCATACCATCCTTGTTTTTCCCCAATTTTCCCTCCCTCCCCCCACCCTCCCACCCCCCCCGACTTCCCTCAGTTCCAGTCTTTGGTTTCTCTGAGACTGCTGTTTTCTGCATGTTACAAAGTTGTATAGATCCTCAAACTATTTAGCTGATTATTACCAATAAAAAGTTTGTGAATGTTTATTCAAAACCTGCCAAGGAGTCCTGTTCACTTTATTGTGTCTTCAAATACTTTATAAAGGGTTCCCATTCATCTTTAAAGTCAGTTATCCTTGTCCCGTAGTTTATATGTCAGTTTTGCCAGTTCTGCATAGTCCGTCAATTTTTCTTGCCATGTCTCTTTAGTTGGGGCCTGGTTTATTTAAATGTATTTCTTCTCTACCATAATGGGCCTAATTGCAGGCGGAGATGAAACAGCGTACAAGGGGGAGGTTCAAAAAGTATCTACATGGTGCTTAGAGAATAACTTGCACCTAAATATTAGTAAGACAAAGGGGATGGTGTTGGACTTCCAGAGGAAGAGAGGGGAACCAGCCCCGTTGTATATCGGTGGGGGGCTGTATGGAGAGAGTCTCCTCCTTTAAATTCCTGGGAGTTTACCTTAGTGAGGACCTCACTTGGAAAATCAACATAACTCAGATGGTCAGGAAGGCCCAACAGAGACTCCATTTCCTCAGGGTCTTGCCAAAGAATAATGTTGAACAACAATTGATGAACTCTTTTTACTGGTCCACAATAGAAAGTGTCCTTTCATATTGTATTACAGTGTGGTCTGCTGGCCTGACAGCCACGGACAGAAAGTCTCTACAGAGGGTGGTGAAAACAGCACATGATATCATGCGCTGTCCCTTGAGTCCGCTAGGTAAAATCGCAAGGGATCGTTGCCTTAGGAGAGAGAGAGGACGACCCACACCCCGGCCATCACCTCTTTAATCTTCTACCCTCAGGCAGGAAATATAGAAGTATAATCAGCCGTACCAACAGGCTAAAAAATAGCTTCTATCCGTGGGCTGTTAGGCTGTTGAACGGAAAATAACATAATGAAATTGACTTGCAAGGTAGTGTGTTGTTTGATAAGAGATTGGGGGGGGGGGAGGGAGGCTCGTTTCATTGTACACAGGTTGTACAATGACAATAAAAGTATAATTAATTAATTAATTAATTATTGCTCATTCCATTAGGGAGGCTAACAAATACGCATTAATATTTGCTCCCCATTTTCACTAGTGGTGAGAATTCCACGGATTTTCCATTACAAGGTTTTATTTTCTTTCACTGAGCAAGCATAAAGACCTTATGGTGTCTTTGCAATATTTGTTGTATATTTGTATATAAAATAAATATTACAAAGACACCATAAGGTCTTTATGCTTGCTCAATGAAAGCAGAGCATGTTGGAGGCAAATAGGCACTCCTACAGGATGCAGGAAAACTGATGATCCAGTAGTGGATTCTCAAGAGGGATTTCTTGGCCCACTGCAGGCTCCCTCTCAGCTGCTTCTAATTCAGCTAAAAGCAGAGCTGTTGACCTTCCCATTCTAAATTCTTACGCCACATTTTTCTGCCACTGCCCCTAGCTCTGATCAGTGTCACATTCCAAAGTCAGGTGATAGATTCCCAATTCATCAAGAAAAATATCCCGGTCATTACCCATTACAGTGGTACCTCAGGTTACATACGCTTCAGGTTACATACTCTTCAGGTTACAGACTCCGCTAACCCAGAAATAGTGCTTCAGGTTAAGAACTTTGCTTCAGGATGAGAACAGAAATTGTGCTCTGGCGCCGTGGCAGCAGCAGGAGGCCCCATTAGCTAAAGTGGTGCTTCAGGTTATTTTTTTTTTTTATAATAATCTTTTATTAAATTTTACAAACAGGCATAAGACGACACCTCACAACAAAAAAGAAAAAACAACAAAAACAATAGATACTACCACACACAAACACAAAACAGCAAAATACAACAAAGAAAATAAACATTTTAAAAAACAATTTTTGTCTCCTTGTATTCTTTACATTAACTTGTTTCTCCGACTTCCCCAGACCTTCCTTCTCTGTATTCCAATGGTTAAGAACAGTTTCAGGTTAAGTATGTACCTCCAGAACGAATTAAGTACTTAACCCAAGGTACCACTGTAGTCCATCAGGCAAAATCATAGTGATAGGTTAAATCATGTTATTCAAAACAGCAAAACTCATAGTATATATAAAAAATGTAAAAATTATGCTAAAAGCAAATAAAAAGATACAACATTCAGGACTTCATATACATTCTGATTTATATGTTTTGAGGCCTTATATTTGTCTTATTAAGCAATGTTCTACTTCTTTTCTTTAGACAGTTTTAAAGGTTTTTTTGTTTATGCTTTTTTACAGCCAAAGATTCCGGAGATGTTTTGTGACCTGGAGATAATTCCTGCCCTCCTACATGGGGACCTGTGGGCAGGAAATGTAGCTGAAGATGACTCAGGTCCAATTCTTTTTGACCCTGCTTGTTTCTACGGTCATTCAGAATTTGAACTTGCAATTTCTATGATGTTTGGTGGCTTTAGCAGTTCTTTCTTCTCTGCTTATCACAGCAAAATCCCCAAAGCTCCAGGCTTTGAAAAGCGCAACAAACTTTACCAGCTATTTAACTATATTAACCACTGGAACCATTTTGGGACAGGATACCGGGGGCCCACTCTTAATGTTATGCGAAAGCTTTTAAAGTAACCCTCAAACATGGTCATCCTGAGTAAGTGATCTCCTGTTTGATGTGAGAACAACATCTGCTACAATGTTTTAAAGAGGATGGGAAGTCACCTGAAAGTTACAAAAGGCAAGAGCTAAGGTGACATTTGTACACATTTAATTCCTCACAAAATGCTTGCAGTGGTTTTGTATTTTTTGCATTCTCTTAATTGTCAACCAGCATATTAATGACCACTTTGATAAGGTAGGAAAACTGTGTGCTGTTTGTTGTTCCATGGAGTGAACTCTGTAGCAAAGTGTACAAGCAGGATAAATGAGAGTTCCAGAATAGTAGATTTCAAAAACAGCATTTGCAGAAATGCAGTGGAGAAGATCCAGTCTCTGTGCCAGTGGATGTGATGTTATTCTCCTTCCTCTCCTTCCTCCTGCATTCTTTACTCTGCTCAGGAGGGTCCCACAACTTTATTTTGTGGGGATACAGGAGCAGAAGGGTGGGGGAGGGGAGAATGATGGAGTCATTCCATTTGCACAAATGGAAGACTGTTGGGCAAGTGGGATGTCACAACTGGATATCAACAAAGACTGCAGACCTGAGAGCCCATGTAAACATGTACACCAGCTTGTGTGGATGTAATGACTCCCTTGCTCAGACATAAATAACAACATTAATAATAATAATAATAATAATAATAATAATAATAATAATAATAATAATTATTTATACCCCGCCCATCTGACAGGGCCTCCCCAGCCACTCTGGGTGGCTTCCAACGGGATATTAAAAACACAATAAAACATCAAACATTAAAAACTTCCCTAAGCAGGGCTGCCTTCAGATGTCTTCTAAAAGTCAGATAGTTGTTTAATTCCTTGACATCTGGTGAGAGAGTGTTCTACAGGGTGGGCGCCACTACCAAGAAGGCCCTCGGTACATTCGTGATTAAAATAGACAACAAAACAAATAATTAAACAGAAAACAGTTAAAGCAATAACTGTTTAAAACTTTAATTCAAGGGAATCCTCGCCTAAACAGGTATGTTTTCAGGAGCCAGCAGATTGCCAACACTGCAGCTGTAGTCCTAGTACTATAACACTAATTTCTTCTTTCTTTTTAAAAACCAGTTTAATGCGGATAAGGCTGCAGGTTGACAACAGTGATGGGGAACCCACTGTGGCCTTCCAGAGGGTGCTGAACTACAACTTCCATCATCCTTGATCACTAGCTGTGCTGGCTGGGTCTAATGGGAACTGGAATCCAGTACAGTGGTACCTCGCAAGACGAATGCCTCGCAAGACGAAAAATTCGCAAGACAAAAGAGTTTTTTGAGTTGCTTCGCAAGACGAATTTCCCTATGGGCTTGCTTTGCAAGATGAAAACGTCTTGTGCCTTTTTCTTAAAATTCACAAGACGAAAAAACTTGCAGAACGAATTCATTTCGTCTTGCGAGGCACCACTGTATCACCAAACACAGTGGGAGTTACTGCTGAATTAAAAAATGGGATTGCATTACACGGATAAACTCATAAATGTTAAAAGGATTGGGTCAATAAATTGCATTCCTTACGTACAACTGCAAGTGACTGAAACATGTTAGAAGTATTTCAAAGCGTGCTTATTTTGTTTTAGTTTTAGGGTTGTCTGCCCTGGTTATTGTACATAATGAAATAATAAAGAAAGTAAGTGAGTACAGGCATACCTCAGCGATATTGCTGGTTCGGTTCCAGCCCACCACAATAAAGCGAATATTGCAATAAAGTGAGTCGCTTTTTTGTTTGTTTCCCTGTGAAAAGTTACCTTTTCACTATAGTGTAGTCTATTGACCCAGCCCCTCCCCCTTGGCTGCATGGGTGGGAGGGGAGAAACCCAGCTCCAGTCCTAGCCGCTCCATTATCGTGGCCAGAAGAGGGTTGATGGCTGCAGGGGGCTTGCTTCCTAATTTTTTAAAAGATTAATACTGTATCTGTGACATGCAATAAAATGAGGTATGCATGTACTGAAATAAACATTAGGTATCATTGTTTGGCATGCTTTACCCGTGATGTGCATTTTCATAGCGCAGGACATGTAGCATGTAGAATTTTAAAGTAATTTTTTTTTCAATTTTGTGATAGTGTGAGAATCATCATTCTGGGTTAAATGGAATGTTTGAGCAATCCTCATTTATGATAGGAAAGTGGAAATTAAAGCTGTCAAGTGATCGAAGGCTTGGCAAGCTCACTTTTTAAGTATACAGAATTTGAATGAAAATTGCTGTGCTACACTTACTATGTATGTAATATGCAATCCAAATAAAATGTTGTCATTGCACACAGAATTTGTAACTATAATTGCCATCAGCAAATAAGTGAGAGTGGGTTCAACATAGTTGTGAGACTGGAAAAATAATTATCACCATTGACAATTGCAGATTGCAACCAAACCATCCTTTCTCTAGCCATGAAGCTCACTTTATGGGTGATCTCAAGCCAATCAACATATCTATATCTCAGGGTTGTTCTGTAGATGAAAAGTGGTGTGGGAAGAGAATGATGCATATTGTCCTGAGTTTCTTGGAGGATAAGCAGGATAAAAAACATGGAAACAATAGTCTCAAATCTGTTTACAGATAAGCATAGGGACCTGCAGGACATCTGATGGCAGTATGGTTTACATTAGTTAAGCGCTGTAAAGATCTGACAGGAGCTACAATTGACTACCACAAAATGTGATTCTTAGCATTGGTAATGATGCAAACGACCCGGTTCCTTAGAGAACCATAGATATTTTTGGCCAGATAAGGCATGATTTTATTAGTTTTGGAAAAAAGGACATAACAGACACACAGCAATGCAGGGATTTTTATTACTGAAACAGTCAACACCTGTCCAAACACTGATTTCTTTTTCCCGTCTGCTAACCTCAAGAAACTGGACTTTCACCGGGAATTGTGATTTCGATGGATTAGAAGTCTGAGGTCATTTTCAGATCTGTGGTACATGATTATGACTGGCAGTATTTTTTTTATTGTTTTCCTTTTTCACCGTTGTTTTTGCTGCAAAAGTTATGCGATCAACAACAACAATAAATGACAATGTCGTTCTACTGCGGGGTCTTCGTTTCCCGCACCTCAACAGTGCTTCCAATCCGGCACATTTATATCCTGCACATCTGTTTTAAAAACTCCCAGGGCGGCTCATGCACCTTTTATGCTTTTTACAGACTCTTATTATTGTTGTTATTATTTCGCGGTTTATAACCAGCGCTATAGCATCCAAGGAAACGCCTCCTGCACAGCCCAGGGCAAGCAGCTCTTCTTTGCCTTGGCGTTTAAAGCAAGACTTTCCCGCGATGTAGCTCCACCAGAAAAAAACACACACCTACATCCCGTCCCTGCCACAGAAAGAAAAAACGCACACAACCGGGCGCTTTCCTCCTTCCCAGCCAATCCCATTTCCCCTTCCTCGCCCGCTCTCCCTCTGCTGCCGGGCTCCTCCCCTTTTCGCAGCCCAGGCGCGGACGTCCACCGAGCCCTTCTGTCCCGCGCGAGGAGCCGTACCTGCAGAGGCCTCTTCTGAGCGCAGGCGCCAACGACGAAAGGTAAATCTTGCAAGCGGCGAGCTGTTGTGGGAGAGGCGCTGAGCTTGGCTCGGGGCTTTCCGTGGTTCGCAGGAGCCTGGGCGAGGCGAGGGTAGGGCCAGGGCCTTCAGGGCGAGATGGCGAGCCGCCTTGGGAAACGGGAAGAGGCTCTCTCGCGATAAGGTCGCCCGGGGGGTGTCTTGGACCCAGGCCCCGGGGAAGGAGGGCGGTGCGCGGCTCGGCTGCAAATGTTAAAAACCCGCCCTCAGCCTCAGCCTTGCACCTCAATTAAGGCGGCAAAAGGCGGAATTCTCATGCTTTTGAGTTCGTCCGAAGTGCTTTCCCCTGCCTCAGCCCTGAAAAACGAATGCACAGTATTAACTCTCTTTCAGTATGGCAACAAAAGCCCTGGTAATAGGTCGGGGGTTAAAGGGAAGGATTCCAGGTTCAGGGGTGTAGCTTCAATCGCTATACATTTTTATTTGCAAAGGAACAGTGCATTCCCGAGCAATCCTCATGGCATGCATACAGCTATACTGCATCAAGGCCTGATTTATATTTTAAAAGCTGAACTAACCTTCTTTCCATCCCTGTCAAGATAGAAACGTATCCTCTGGAAGCGGTTAGGATTTGGAAGAGATGGGAGAACGGGCTCTTGTTAAATTGCGAGTGGAACAAGAGATGTATATAGCAAGGGAAGGAAATCCCTTTTATACACTGTCCCCTTATTTTTCTATGGGGAAAGAACGGACACAGGCCAACACAGATTTAAGCCCACTGAAAATAATTGAGCTTAAGTGCAGTTCTCTTATGTGCCAATTGGATTGCCTCCATCATGCAAGGCAAATTTGCAGCGTAGTTGTACACAAGTCTACTTGGAAGAAATCCCCATTGAATTCAATGGGTCTTGCTTTCAGGAAGCTCAGTATAGGGTTGTAACATTAATTGTGGGATTTAACTGTAATGGTAAATGCTGGTTTGCTGTGCCTTTGCCTAGAGAAGAATTTTTCACGAGCTGAAGATGGTTTTAAATGAGATGAACGGAGATGGGTCTGAGCAAGAGGATAGCAGATGCCTGGAGTCTGATGTCATCGCCAAGGGAAACATACTTGAGACCTTTTCAGAGAGTCAGGAAATACAGGAGTTGATTAATTCTCTCAGATCAATGCATGGAGACCTATCATTGAGAGAGACGGTGCTTGAGAAATTTAAAGGTATGAGCTCTTCCTTTTAGTATGTACAACTGATGATTGGGATGTTGTCACCAGATCCTACTAAGTGTAATGGTTAAGCATTTGAATTGTGAATTAAGACAACTCTTGTTCACCTTATCTATTAACTCTATAGGCCTACAATCCTCAACACACTTACTAAAGAGAAAGTTCCACTGGATACAATGGAACTTATTCTGAGTAAAAGATTGATCAATATTGCTTTGTAGGTGACTATAGGAAAGCAATAGCAATTTACAATATGCAAACAGTAATGCTTATTTGAAATTTTTCAAGTTTTGATAATATTCTCAAAATGTTAATCTCTTTATTGCTGAAATAAATTGCTGAAGTGGACTGGTTGCTCTCTAAAAATGCAATTGTTACCATTCTCTCTAAATAAAACCACAAAGGAAAGTTGGGATACAAGCTTTTGTGATTACAGACATGGTTGCAATAAAACATTTTGACTGGTCTCGTGGTCTGTTATAGAATATGGCAGATGATTGTCTCCTATAACTCTCCAACAGTTGCATTTGGTAGTTCAACATTACTGAATAATAGAACATTTAAAATGACTTACTGACCTGCTTCACATGTCACACTGAGCCAAATCATGGCATAGTGCAAATGTGCAAACACTTGGAGAAGAGATCCCAGCCACTTCTCTCCCACCCAGTTTTGTTGCTGTGCTGACCTATGCCATGGTTTGACCAGTGGTTTAGCTCTCACCATAGGTTTTATCCAAGAATGAATGCGGGTTCAGATGGCTTAGCTCAACATTGCGTAGTAGCAAAGTGGTTGGGTTCCCTTGTCCAGGAGATTACACACTCCTGTGTTCGCATTAAACCATGGTGTGACATGCAAACTAGTCCATTGTGGAAATGCAATAAAAAACAGTGAAGCAATAATAACATTAGAGCAAAGCGGCTAAATGAGGTTGTTAAATTTATAGAAAAAATGAATATCCTCTAGCACAGTAGTGGGGAACTTCCATCCTGTGGGCCTAATTAGTTATCTGATTTTGGCTTGTGGGCCATATTCGCAAACCACATCCACCTGGTAGTTACTCAGTGTCAAATGATGTCAGGTGCTGTGATCTGTTAAATCCAATTCAAGCACTTAGTTATAGGTAAGCCTCTGCTGCCACCTTGTACTCTCAAGGAGCAAGTACATAATAGCTCTAGTATTGGAGATAAGCCTGTTCCTGTAGCCTGAGTTTAGTGTTGCCTGATGTCAGGTGATTGTCAGGTGGATGGATTCCTCCCCCCCCCCCAAGTGTCTCAGAAGTGGCACCTTGGAGAGTGGGCCACTTCTGGATCCAGTCCTATGACTCAGTCTAGTTCCTCACCCCTGCTATACCAATAACACCTTTAGAATGTTCAAAAGAGCATTTCACCAATATTATTATTTATTCATAGATCAAGAACAGGATACAGTCAGAAAATGAGTGTATCTTTTTAGGCATTTTGGTGTAAGCTGCAGTTTTGATTATTAGGGTTTTTCAAATACAGTGGTACCTTGGGTTACATACGCTTCAGGTTACAGACTCCGCTAACCCAGAAATATTACCTTTGGTTAAGAACTTTGCTTCAGGATGAGAACAGAAATCGTGCTCCAATGGCGCGGCGGCAGCTGGAGGCCCCATTAGCTAAAGTGGTGTCTCAGGTTAAGAACAGTTTCAGGTTAAGAACGGACCTCCGGAACGAATTAAGTACTTAACCCGAGGTACCACTGTACAGTATTTAGTTGGCCTTGGACTGCCACCTAGTGATGATTTAGTGTAGCATCATTGAAGTGTATGTATTATGAATGAATGAACTCCTTTACAGGAAAAAATTTCTATTTACCCAGGCATTTGGTGGCTGAAGGAAGGCCATGGCAACTTTGAAATTAGTAACTGTGAGGGTATATAATTTCTAGATGGCTTTTAAATTGTTTTGAAATGTTTTCAATATCTTGTTATTTTATTTTAAATAGTGCAGTGGTACCATGGTTTAAGAACAGCCCAGTTTAAGAATGATTTGGATTACAAACTCCGCAAAACCGGAAATAGTGTCTTGGTTTGAGAACTTTACCTTGGTCTAAGAATGGAATCCGAACAGTGGAAGGGCATTGGCCGCGGGAGGCCTCATTAGGGAAAGTGCGCCTCAGTTTAAGAACGGTTTTGGTTTAAGAACGAACTTCCGGAATGGATTAAGTTCATAAACCGAGGTACCACTGTATTGTTTTAACTTTTTGATGTTTACCAAACTGGGCTCCTTAGAAATGAGGGCAGGGATAGAAATGCAATAAATAATAATAAATGTTGACAAAAACTAATTTTGTCTAATATAAAGATGGAACATATATGGAGAAAATAGAAACTGCCATATAGTGAGTCAGACTATTGATCCATCTAGCTTAATATTGTCTGCACTGACAAGCAATAGCTTTCCATGGTTTCAGAGAGAGAGTCTCTCTCAGCCCTACCTGGAGATGCAGGGGATTGAACTTGGGACCTTCTGCATTCCCTGAGCCAAAGGCGAATGATAAGAATGGTAGGCTTTGCCAACTGAGTGTGAAATAAGAGAGCAGAAGTAATAATAATAATAATAATAATAATAATATTTATACCCTGCCCATCTGGCTGGGTTTCCCCAGCCACTCTGGGCGGCTTCCAGCAAAATATTAAAATACAGTAGTCCATCAAACATTAAAAGCTTCCCTAAATAGGGCTGCCTTCAGATGTCTTTTAAAATTTGGTAGTTGTTCTTTTCGACATCTGGTGGGAGGGTGTTCCACAGGGCGGGTGCCACTACCGAGAAGGCCCTCCCTGGTATAGACTGATAGACTGCTTGAAGTATAGACTAATGAGCCAATGAGAGGAGCATTTGCTCTGGGGACATAGCACTGGCTAATTATGAGAGTGACTCCAGATCCCTGTTGGAACAAAATTATTTCTTGGTAGTTGGGAAGCTTAGGAAGGGGAATAAGGGGTGGAATGGTCTAGTATGCTCTGTCCTACCAGTTCCCCTGGTAAGAGACTTTTTAGGGATTCAAAAGAGGACATAAATCATTTGATTTAATAATATATTTCCACTTGCCTTTTAAAAAAGCAAATGGTACTCCTTTGCTTCTCAGGATAACGATTGACATGTCATTTTTTAAAGATACAGTAGTTTCAGGCTAGGAATGTTAATGCTGTTTCCTTTTAAAACAACATTCTCAGATTGATTCCAGATTTTCCACTGGATATGCTTTTATCTTTCAGTTATATTGAACAATTATCAGGAACAGCCTCACCTTTTGGATCCACATTTAGGTAAGTTTTGTTGTGCTGTTTTGGAAGATGTTGATAGAATCTTAGAATACTGGTCAGCATGGACAACAGGTGAAGAAGCTTTGATTTGTTTAAGTATGGGGAGGGGCAGATTCTCTTTGGTGAGAGAGTGTTGGATTTCACCACACTTCCCCCAGCAGCTTTATCATATTTAATCTAGCAGGCTTCCCTGAAAAGTGAGAAGCAGACTGGGGGTAGTTTTGTGTTATTTCCCAACTCACAGGTTTCTGTCCTGGAAAAGGAGAGTTCATCTTGGGGGAGCTTCTGTAAAGATGCATATCTCCTGGGCAATTGAAAGCAGCCTACAGTTCTCTGGGGTGACCTCCTTATTTCTCAGGACATGCACCTGCAAAGTAAGAAATAGTGCATTACTCTCTTCTAGGCCTTTTCTGTCTTGCATTTCTTACCTTGCAGGTGCCTCTCCTGGGTTATACAATAGTTAGTCAAAATGGTTTGAGAGTGTGAGGTGCTGCAGTTGTTCTTATCTTGCTGACACATGAACTTTGAAATGAAGGAACTGCTGTCAGGTAAGACATATAGTAATAGTAAAATAAACTATATTACTACATTGCTAATATATACTTAGCATATAGTACTATACTAAGAATTTAGTATATTTAAACTGAAATGAGACAACAGAATATAGCAAGAGCATATTTGCCTTTAATGGGAGCTATAGTAATCTCTTGCTGTCCTCTGGCCTTATAAAACCTAACCATTACATTTTGTAGAATCGTTCTTCCATATTTTATTAGACCGAAGGATATCTTAAATGTATTTATCTTGATTTAAAGGAGGCTGTATTATGATAACGTTGCAAAAGGGAGACAAAGTTCCAGTGAATGATTCAGCAGTATGAGCCAATGACTGCAGATCAAGTCTCTGGCAAGTCTAGTGCCTTAGTCCCCTTGAAATAGATGAGCCAGGACTAAGGGGGGGGGGACCCTTGGCAGCTCCCCAATTATAATGTGTATGTCGCTCATTTTCTCACAAATATGTTCCTGAAGTAGTCTTCTGACATTGCTTTTTTCAGACATGTGTAAAAATAATGAAACAAATTAGCAGACTAATGTATTTTCTACCATTTTGCCTGTGTTTCCTCTAGAGTCGATGTTGAATTCACTGCTGCTTATTATCCAGGATGAAGCGTCTCCCTGTTCTTTAATTCATCTGACCTTTCAATTTCTTTACATCATTTCAAAGGTAACATGTTAGAAATGGGATTCTCCACCCCAGGGGATATGTTTCAGTAAGCTCTAGAAATATTTGGTGTTTAATCTGGATTTGTTAATAATTTGGGTTCCACTTTCACAGTTTATTATCGGGAAGTCAGTACTTCATGTTTTCTGAACAAATGTTGGTAATAAGAATATTGCTTACAAGCTTGTTGCTTGTAATACTACATACACATAAATGACTCTAATTATGGGTTATTCCCCAGTTTTTTGCCTTGTGTATTACTCTGTGAAATACAGAAAGACGAGCTTGTGACTGTTGGCACAGGGAAGTGCAAACAGGAAAAGAAAGGAAATGAGACAATGAACAATGGCATGGACATTGGTTGCCATAGTCCTAAAATGGTTCCCTATTCTTTTATGAAAGCAGTTGCTATAAATTCTCAGCACAGCATGACTGATTTGTTAATATCAAATAGTCATACTATCTTTGTTCTGCTGTAATGGCAGAATGCTAACCACTAATTGTTCTGATTTCCCCCCCTCCCCTTGATCTATGTGCCTGACAAAACAAAAAGTAGCGTGAGATTACAGATAATTTTATGTTTTGTTGATCATATATTTATACATTCTCAAGGGTTCTGGGTTTCCAAAAGTCTAGGTTGGGGCCCCACTGGGATTTCCGATGGAGAGAAACTAAATGGCAAGTCCTTGATTGCTACAATCCTTTTTACCTTTTAGAAAACAAAGTGGTACAGAGAAGGTGTTGGTTGGAGTTAGGGAGGGAAGAGGTGGTAACAGGATGACTGTGAAATAGTTTTGGGGAGTATGTAGGAGCTTGGTAGGTACCGTAATACCTAATGAAACTGATTTCTTTAATGATTGTGAGCTACTGCCATCAATCAGAAATAAGCCAGAATGTTTTGCAATCCAGTTTCTGGAGTCCCAGCAAAGAGAAACATGCAGAGTTACTTGTCTTGTACAAGTGCTGCAACCATCACAGGCTGGTATTTTTAAGAACATGGCTTCGTGGTGGAAAAACAAACGGAGGAAAATGTGGATATTGATTGCTGTTGAGTACTTTTCCTGCTACCCTTGTTAAAGTGATACTTAGGTATTATACTTTACCAAGCTCAAATTAAAGTCACATAGCTTACTTAAGTGGCTAAAGAGATCCCAGTATCTACCAGCTACTGATTGAGGGGCACATAAATGGCAGGCATGAGAGACAGAATAACTAGAAACAGAACATGCGTCTAAAAATTTATTATTATTATTATTATTATTATTATTATTATTATTATTATTATTATTAATAGAGCGGCTATACTAGAAGCTGAATGGCTGTGATCCAGACAGCATACCATGTGTTGTCTACACATCTCATCACACCCTCTCAGTTTCCACAAGTGCTCATAAATCACTCTTTATATGCCTCTGAGTATACAAAAAACGTTTTGGGATTTGATGTAAGATCTCTTTTTACAGGGAATGTCGCTAGTGTGGGTTTCTATTTTCCATAATGGTTTGCTGCCAAGTCTCATTGCCACAGATGCTGTTCCTCTGCACTCTTCCTGCATCTGTGGGGCCTGATGGCATCAATTATGGGGGTGGATTTTGCCAGGGGACGGGGGACAGACCATTTGCTATCTCTTTTGTCTTCCTTGATGTTACCTTAGCATTCTCTTACTTTGTTTTCATTGTTACAGAGGTGGTAATCCTTTGATTTGCACCACTTCGGATGCAGGTGCCAGCTTACACAGACAACTAGTATATTAGGAAGAATTGTTACAGCCTAGCCTTCTCCATGATATGATAATTTTTTGTAGGAATGTTGATTCATGGAAGATTACCCTATTGTGTGAATCCCTATCCGCAGCCCGAAATGGTGTTGTCTAGACACAAGTTGACCACCTCAGCGAAAACTAGGCCTAGATACCATAAATTAAACGTGGTACCTCAGGGGGGTTTTTTTTGGGGGGGGGAGGGGGGAATACTGCACAACCTCATTTTTATAGTACTATAACTGGAAATGAATTATTTACTTAAGAAACTCTTTTTTTTTTTGCTAGGTACGAGGGTATAAAACTTTCCTTCGCATGTTTCCTCATGAAGTAGTTGATGTACAACCTGTCTTGGATATGCTGGAATCTCAGAATCCTAAAGACCATGAGGTGAGTTCATGTCTGCCCCTGCTTGTGGTTGCTCACCAACCCCACCTCTAATTCTGCCTGCGTCTCTCCCAGCAACCCCCCTCTCCCCACCACCACAACTCATTAGACCAGGAACGGGGAAGCTTTTTCTCCCCACCTCATAGGCTAACTTTGAATTACATGAGGTAATTAGGATGTTACATGACTGACAAGCGGGTTGTCCCGCTCACCTGCCCAAATCCCCACATCAGAGGTTGAAAGGGGCAGTGTGAGAAGGGTTGCACAAGGCAGGCTTTTCAACTTCTTGTGATCCTTCTCATTTCCACTTTCCCCACTGACATCAGGCATGCAGAAGACTGCCATTTCACCCACTCCCACCCCTCACCAAAACCTCTGTATGTAAATGAAAGAGACTGATAGGGAAATGCTATTAAAATTTACAGTGCTTGTATCAAATGTTAATCCTACTCGGGAGAGAACAACTGAAAGTAATAAACCTGACTTAGATCCATGCATTTCAGTGGGTCTACTCTGAGTTGGACTAGCACATTGCCAGTTTCATGTGGAACATGTGCAAATATGATTGCATGTGTGCTGGATGGGGCCATAGCTTAGTAGTGGAGCTCATACATTGTATGCAGAAGCTCCTAGTTTCAGCTCCTAGCGTTTTCAGGTAAGGCTTGGAAGGAACCCCATCTGAAACCTTGGGCGAATTGCTGCCAGTCCATGTGGTTTACACTAAATGGAAGGAGGGGGGCAGTGGTCTGTTTTGCTAAAAGACAGCTTTGTATGTTCACAGGTGTGCTTTCACTCACACTGTTTTGAAACTGCTGTCATATCTGCATGCTTTATATACCCTTTTAGCAAGAGTTGTTGCTTACCTTGTATTCTAAGGAGGCAATTGCATTCTCACTTATTTTTTAAAGGTCCAGGGAACTGCACTTTGAAAATTTCAAGCTGTTATCTTGATAAAAAGATATGGGAATGAGCAAACTACTTCTGGAGCGTTCAATCTATGAGCTTTTTCAAAATAATGAAATTCCTATCTTATGTTTGCACATGTCTTCAGGAGCCATGATTTGTTTGGCAGGGTTCATGAAGTTGGGGCTTAGGCTTGTGTGTGAATAAAGTATTCTAGCTGAACCATGTTCCATTTAAATTTGTGTAACTGTCCTTCCATAGTCAATTAAAACTTAATCTTGGAGGTCCTATTTCATTCCTACATCTTTCCTATTTTTTGTAATAGTGGCCTAACATTTTGCATATGGAGATGGTTTTCACAAGGGTGTGCTGCAAACTTTCTGGGGGCACAAACTATTTTTAAAAACGACTTTTATGATAATAATTTTTTTCTGTGTTTCGTTAGACCTGGGAGACACGCTACATGCTCTTGTTGTGGTTGTCTGTAACATGCCTGATCCCGTTCGATTTGGCACGGCTGGATGGAAACATCTCTTCCCAAGAAGGATGCCCTCGAGTGCCAACAATGGATCGCATTCTCAAAGTGGCAAAAGCAAGTATTTCTGGATCTGTTCAGCAATCTGTAGAAAGCAGAATGTCTTTTGTAATATTAATAAGCCTTTACAGTTGTTCGGGGTTGTTCTGGGGTACTAGCTTTAGTCTTGGACTTGGGTGTGGGAAACCTCATTTAAAGGTTTATATTTGCCATGATGTTGTATGTTGTTTGGCAAGTCACTGTTTCTTAATTTGAGGATCTCATCTGTCAAATGGTAAAACAATAACTTGTATTATTATTTATTTATTACATTTCTACAGTGCCCTTCAACTGAGGATCACAGGGCAGTTTAGAATATAAAAACACAAAAATACATAACATATCATTTACAAATAAATTAAACAGTGCAGGAGCTAGGATACAACCTTGCTTAACTTCCTTTGTAGCTGGTACGGATCCTGTGAGCTGCCCATTTGTAGAGCAGTGCACCTTCAGCACAGTGCTTTTATATAGATGTTTAATCAAGAACAATAATCTTTTATCTGTACTGGAAGAGTTTAAACTTATCAGAACATAACATATAAAAATATATTTTAGACAAAACAAGATACTTTCCAAAAATACCCCAATATAAAAATACAGTATAAATTCCTCATAATGTTGTTTATATTAAGATAATGTGTAGTTGGAATCTTACTCATCTGTAAACTTGAATTCTTGTGAATATATTATATTTATTGTGAATTTATTATATTTATTAAATATACCAATATTTAATTTTCACTTTGAATAAGATGAAACTGAGGGTGTTTGCAAAAGGGCTTCCAACAGCCCTATACTGCACTTTGAAGTCCCAACCATTTGCACTTCAGTTAACTCTCTGTATGAAGTCCATACTTTTATATCCCTTCTGTAGTTTGTCCCCGTTCTGACTTGCATAGATACTTAGGTGAAGTGTTTGCATACAAACATTGTGCACATTTGGTTTTAATGTTGCAAACTCCTCTAACTCAATTTTGTTTTTGTTTTTAGTCCTATTTGATTGTAAGTGACAAAGCTCGAGATGCAGCTGCAGTTTTGGTCTCAAAGTAAGTCCCTTAAGCTGATATTGACAGAAAATGTACTGTCTCATTACTGTTGGTGTATGTACAAGAATATCCTCACTGCCTAATGGGAGGACTCCTGTTCAGGGTTCTAGCTAGCCATGCTCTCACCCCACGACACATAAGCTGTAATAAACTCCAGCAGTTCAGTTGAAGCTAGTTTCCCACCAAACTTTCCATTTCTATTTTTCAATGGATACTCAACGCTCATTGGTTCCTTGAAACCACTGAGCTGTTCACACTGGGCCATGTGTGTGTGTGTGTGTGTGTGTGTGTGTGTGTCTCCTTTTTGGGTTATTTTGAAAAACGTTTTGTTCAGCTGAGCATCACTTGAACCTGCTAATACTTTTCTCTTGTTTCTTATGGCTGGAACCAAAACAAGGACACTATCAGCACTCAGCCACCTAAATTTGCAGTTTGTGGGGAACAAAATGACACATCTAAACTGAAGCCTCTTAGCATCCTGGGTCATTGAGAATTGCCTTCTTCTTTTCCCTGTCTGGAATAAATGGAGAGTTGCAATATTTCTGCCATAGGTGCTGACTTTAAGGAACCAATCTCTTTTTCACAGTATAATCTTATGAAGTGATGCAACAATTTATAAGTGAAATGAGGGTTTCCTTATGTTAATGGTGTGCAAGCATATCCAGATATCTTCCACCACTTTTAAATACTGCCCGAAACATTTGTACAAAACCTTCCATTGAATTCAGCGATGAGATCCCCTCCCTCCTCCTGCCCAGCACCGATTTGTCAAATGGACTTGTGAAATCCATGGTAAAAATTAAAAAGTTATCCTTCTGGCAATGTCTGGCGCCTATCACACTTTTTTAATGCTGGTTTTATGGTGGCAAAATTGTTTGTAAGTTAAGAATTAACAATATTATAATTGGCTCTATTGTAAGAATGTGGTTATGGAATATCGCCTGTAGCAAAAGGCTTTTCAGGCGGCACAGAAAATGCATTGTATTATGAAACTGGCCTCAGAGCATTGGAATAAAGTACCGTATTTTTTGCACCATAACACTCACTTTTTTCCTCCTAGAAAGCAAGGGAAAATGTCTGTGCGTGTTATGGAGCGAATGCCTACGGATGGCGGGGGGATCTGCTGCAGTCATGAGCAGAGGATCCATGGTTCCCCTTCCTTCCCTCCTCCGTGGCTCGCTTTGAAACAGCAAAGCGGGAGAAGAGCCGCTGAGTGGGGAGAAGAGAGGGACAGAGAGCCTGCTTCTTTAAAGGAGCAAAGCTGGAGAGGAGAGGAGCCGCTTACACGAGTGTAAGCGGTTCCTGTCCGGTTGGTTCCTTTAAAGCAAGCAGGCTCTCTGTCCCTCTTTCCTCCCCACTCAGCTCGGTACATAGCAGCAAAGTTTTTCAGCTCGCTAAGCCAGGGATGAGCGGGGAGGAGGAAGAAAAGCAGAGCCTGCTTACTTTAAAGGAACAAAGTGGGAGAGGAGAGGAGCCTTCTCCCCTTATACCCCTCTTCTTCATTATTAGCAGCATCCTTCTCCACCCACCCCATGCGTGCTCCTTGTCCCTTGAGTGCTTTTCCTTCCCTCCCCACTTAAAACGTGGTTACAAAGCACGGATCCACATGGATCCTCAGGATTTTTGCACTGGGTCACCCCAAATTCACCATCAGATCACATAGCATGTCCATGGCTACATCTTGCACCAAAAAAAAATCAGATGCCCACTGTGGCCTGGGGTCACAGTGGTGCAAAAACGTGGTTACAAAGCATGGATCCACATGGATCCTCAGGATTTTTGCATTGGGCTACTCCAAACTCAGTATCAGATCACATGTCTGTGGCCACAGCATGAACCACAAAAATCATACATCCACTGTTTCGTTTAGAATATTTTTTTTTCTTGTTTTCCTCCTCTAAAAACTATGTGCGTGTTATGGTTGGGTGCATGTTATAGAGCGAAAAATACAGTACATGTAGATTTCTAGTGACATCTAGTGGGAGTTCTAAGCAAACTGACTAACATTTTATTTTGGATTGGTCAATGGTACATAGTGACAGATGAACCTTTTGACAGCAGTGCATGTTGGTATATATCTTTGTTGTTTGTTTGTTTAAAAAATATCGCTGTAAAGCACTTGGCATTCCAGTTCTGTTTTTGGTAAAAAAAGAAGTGGGGACATATACCTTTCTTGATAAGAATGGTGGAAACTAATACTGTTGTTTTCTGCTAATATTAGCATGTAAGAAGAATAGAAGTTGTCTTCTGCTCCTAAGATTGTTCTGCTACCTTTCTGGTTATTTGCAGTTTTCCTTAGAGACCAAGTATTCACTCTATCTCCTGATTTGCTTCTAGCTTTTCAGATAGTAGTAAGGCAAAACACACAACATATTATTCCCTTTATGTAAATAAAGTGTCCAACTCTAATTTTAAGGCAATTTGGCTGTTAACTGTGGCAGTATAAATTGTTGGGTTATAAGCTTCTTTAGAAAAAGACAGGGTTATATTGCTGACAGTTGGAATGTTCCCATCCAAAATATGTTGGAAAGCATCCATTGGCCAGTTGCCTTTAGGAACAAAAAAACCAGTTTGTCTAACAGGAAAAATGAGTTACCAACTGAACTGCTATGAATAGGTAACTTGCAATGTTTCTTTTTTTTCTGCAACAGGTTTATTACCCGCCCTGATGTCAAACAAAAAAGAATGGCAGACTTCCTGGACTGGACCCTTTCAATGTTATCTAAATCCTCCTTTCAGACTATGGAGGGAACTATTGTAATGGATGGCATGCTTCAAGCCCTGGTAAACAATGCTATTTCTTTCAAAGATAATCTGAAATATTTTCCCTCTAAATGCTCTTGTTGGCAGAAACCCAGTAGATGGCATTCAATTACCTTCCCATCCCTTAACATTTGTCATTATTTAAGAACAGTATGTGGTTGCCGGATGCAATATGGAGCAAAAATTCTCTGCTATTAATAGTTGCATAGCAGAGAGTGATACAGATACAGGTTTTTTCATCTTGACAACACTGTGGCAGGAGAAGTTGCAGCTGCGAAAGCTATGTAAGTATTAAATATACAGAAAACCTGTTTTCCAGTATTATATGCACCACCCCCAGAAGAAGACTTGCATGTTGCCAGTCATACCATTAATGCATTGTGCAACTGAAGGACACATAATTTGCCACTGAAAATGGATTGATAACATTAGTTTTAATTGATCATATTTGCGGCTTTATCTATTACCAATTTGGTTGTGACTGAAATGAATTTGATAATTGCAAATCAACTAAGATAAACATTCTGGATTGTATCCAATGTAGTACTGGGCACGTTGCTGCATGGTAGGTCACACAATATTTTGCTCAACAAATTTTCGCTTTCCCTCCTTCCCTCATTCACTCCACTCATGCACTCAACTTTGGCACTTCTGTTCTGATTTGTTAAACTACATAGGTTCCCTTGACATCTAAATCAGGAAGCTGCATTTAATTGTTGCTTGTAAACCAGCATCTTAAACCGGGATCTAATCTGGGTTGTGTTATAACTGGGCCAACATTAGGCTTGTCAAATTTTATGTGCAGGCTACGTTCCTTACACACCCATTCTGTATGAGGGCAAGCTGGCCTAGCTGCCCATTGCTCTTTGCTGCAATGAACTCAACAGTACAAGGGATTAAAAGGAAGGGTGGATGAAAAATTCTTCCTCTGCTCCACTACTCTGGTTCATCACTAAAACCATTGCCCTCAAATGCTTTGCTTTTCTACATAGTAATGAATGTCAAGCATTTACTTTTATTGAGGAAAGTAAATGGTTGTATTACTAGGCATTACTCAAGCAGTTCTCCCCCCACCACAAATATTAGCCCATATTGTAGTCCATTAATTTCCCCCCAGTAGCATTAATAGTAAACACTAAAGTTTATATTCAACTCATTTATATTCATAGTATGCTCATTGAAACCAGTAGGCTTATACTATTTGGGTCCATTGATTTCAGTGGATCTAATTTTGTATGGCTTGGTTGGATATACGCCCCAAACCCTGCTGGCTTCTATATGGATAGCTCTTTGCCTCCATCTGTAAATACCTGCCCAGGTTTCATTGTTTGGTTGAACTATAGTGTAACACAAGTGGAGTTTCACAGACATTTTGCTATTAGTAGTAGAAAAAGCTTTTATATGCAATTCTTTCCCTTTCCCTTTCTTACCCTATCAGATTCCTGTTTTGCAAGTTTTAAGGGTTAAATGCCACCTTCATCCTCTTAACAAAGGCTGCTGCTGGTGCATGATGAAACATGTAGGACACAAAATGTGCATCATAATTCTTTTGTTCCGTGTGGTTTTATTTCTCCTGTTATTAGTGTCTGTTAAACGAAACAGGTGAAAACTTAACAAGTTGAATCGAAACTGGAATGATTTATAATTTTCTTGAAACCAGGAACCTTAAGCCTGTCTGTCTATGTATGGGTTTTGCTTCCTCTTAAGGAGCGGCATACATATTATATGGAGCAACTTCATTGATTAGGTTGCCCTTTTGCTTATATCTCTCTGCTGTTGATAGATTGACTGCTTGCAGCATAATCCTATGCATGCCTATCCAGAAGTAAGTCGCATTAAATTCAATGGGATTTACTTCCAGTTTAGTGTATATGGTTGCAGCCACACATCCAGGGGGCTAATATTAGTTGCGCAATATATTCAGTGGCTCTTCTCCTTTTACAATGAAAGGTAAAGTTACAGGTGACAGGCAAATGGTATTATGGAGTAGGTGAGTACAGTGGTACCTCGGGTTAAGTACTTAATTTGTTCCGGAGGTCTGTACTTAACCTGAAACTGTTCATAACCTGAAGCACCACTTTAGCTAATGGGGCCTCCTGCTGCTGCCGTGCCGCCGGAGCACGATTTCTGTTCTCATCCTGAAGCAAAGTTCTTAACCCAAGGTACTATTTCTGGGTTAGCGGAGTCTGTAACCTGAAGCGTATGTAACCTGAGGTACCACTGTATTATAGAAAAGGAATTGAACAACAATTAGTGTTATGAATGTTGAATGGTGTTTATATAAATATATTACATTTGATATATTTGCTCAAGTTGTATTTGCATAGTTGTAGAATTTGCATTGGTTACTCTACACATTTTAGTCTCATTGCTTAGCAGGTTTTTTTTAAAAAAAATAGATGTCCCTCCCTAAAATAATTAAGCCTGCCCAAGTAGGATAACATTCAAGTTCTTCTACTTTTGACATGCCCCAATAGGATAGGATACTAGCCCAATTACATCTGGGAAGAGTATAGAAAGCAGACATTGCCTACACAGAGCACTCCAATCTTGGCCTATCTAGATAGACAGTAGAAAACAGGACTGGAGCAAGGATAGAGATAATATGCAAGATCTGATGCAGAAATAGCTGGAACCCTCCTTCCCTACCTTAAGCACCAAACACTTTCCGTCAACCCATCCATGAAATTCCATGGGCACTTTGCTAGTGGTAGTGAGTAGTGCTTGAAAAAAGTAGTATGTTTTTCCTTTTAGAGTTCAGGCTTCTTAAAGCATTACATATGGTGTCCTTACACAAACCTTGTAAGAGATGTAGCTGGTAGTGTGAAGGAAGATGGAACTGAGGCTGAGAAGGCAAGGCTTGAGGGAGTGTGGCGTGCCTAAGATAATCTTCTTAGTCCAGGTTCAACATCTCCAGCTAAAGATGACTCAAAATATCAGGTCTGAGGAAAAAGGTTTGTATGGTATCTTGAAAACAGTAGATACAGTTTAATGTATCAATGGACTACAGTGGTACCTCTTGATGCGAACGGAATCCGTTCCGGAGCCCCGTTCGCATCCTGAAGCGAACGTAAGACGCGTGTCGCATTTTGCTGCTTCCGCGCATGCACGCGACGTCATTTTGAGCGCATGCACGAGCGGCGAAACCCGGAAGTAACACACTCCTTTTCAGAGCGCAGCCTGAAAATATTCATCCCGAAGCTACTTCAACTCAAGGTATGACTGTACCAGCAGTCTGTCTCTGTGTAGAGTAAGATTTGGCTTGGGGGTGCCATTTACAGCAGTTATTTCACATTAATGTCTACAATTCCCTGAAGCCTTTGACATATATTGGAGATTATGAAGCGACATAACTTGCTGAAATGGCATAACAAAATGGAAGAGGGCTTCATTTCTGGATTTAGCCATGTAAAAATAGGTGATAAACAGCTACATCCTCGTGACTCCATCAGAGCAGATTCAGTGGCCAAGTTATCTTGGCAATCTTTATATCAAAGTGGTTCAGCTTTTGTGGAAAGATGCAGGCTCTTAGAGCTTGTTCAGTTGCTATTTCTTATGCAAAGGTGGATATGAATCTTGGGTTTGTGAGCTGTACCCCTGACACCTCACAACACACGGAAGGTAATGGCTGTATTTAAATGAATGCTATATCTTTCTCCTCAAACCTTGTGATATAGAAGCCACTAGAAAAGCAGGTTCTACCTCAGGGAATCAGGGTCGTACATTTAAATAAACATAGCACTGTACAGATGAAGTATTCTAACTAAAATGCAGCAGTAGCTGCTGAACATAGGCTCCAGCTGCTGAGAAGGTGGGGATTGTGCTTGCATTGCTAAGACACACACTCAGTTTCACCATGTGTTGAAGTTTGACAGGGAGGGGTAGAGTGGGGAGAGACGTAGCATCTGAACAGTTCCTGAGCTTTGAAATCTTTCTTCCTGAATCGGTCTGAGCAGACAGGAATGCTGCTGTTTAATTTGTAATTTAATGCGTAGTGTTTAACACTGACATAGTTCTTGTTGAAACATGCATTGCATATTGCACAACTTGATTCCACTTATGGGCTTGTTTTTCTGCACCTGTTGATAGCGCACCTGTTGTGAAATGATGGATTGCCAACAGGTAGCACTACTTGATTTCTTTCAGATACACTTTTGAAATAAGGCATGTCTGTATTGAATGTAAAACGCAGCATTGGCTGCTGAATGTACTCTCCTGTTGACAGACAATATTTGCATTATGTGCCTTTGTCGGCTGTGTGTTCTGTGAGCCTGTGCTGGTTGCCAGCATGACACTGACGGAGGCTAGGAAAAGTGTAGCATGAGGACCTATGTGATACTTTTCTGGTTTGGGAAACCTTAGTTAACCTTAGTTAAAGATGTGATGACCAAACGAGATAAGACTTTTAAAAATGCAAATTGCATGGGGGGGGGGTCATTAGTACACTAATGGGAGATGTTCTCTCAGTAACACTAGCTCAGAAAAGGGGTTTTGCTCAGGATTGCAGCAGGCAAAGGAAAGGTTAAATTCCCTCTGCATGTCTTTGATCCCATTGGTTTTCAGCCTCCCCTCCCATTGATTAATTTGCTTTAATCTGCACATTAGGTGCAGTGATGCCTTTAAAGATAAGGTGTAGCATGGTCCTGAGGCTCTGATATCTGTGCCTGTTGACTTATGGATACGTTTGAAATAGTTTGTGGCAAAGCTCCTGCAATTGGTCTATAACTACGAGAAGCTTCTACTGAATAACTTTACAATATAAACGCTCTGTGTTGGCAGGCTTGCTTCTAAACCTGCCCCTGTGTAACCAGCAACTTTTTTGTTAGCCCTGCAGGGCGTAGCACACCAAGTTCTTGCGTGACAGCGATGTCCTCATCTTGAAGTAGCCTGGGGCATAGAAACTTATTAAGTTGTGCTTAATTTCTTTTCATAAGAGATACAGTACACAAATGTGAGTAATGACTTTAAAATAAAGTATCCCAGGCAGGAAGTTAGTGAAAAGAAGTACCTTAAGAACTATTTTTATTTGTGTCTTAAGAAAAGGGCATTTCTCTGAGAATTGTCCCTGCTCTCAAGCATTGTTTGGTAAATACTGCTGTGCTGTGGTAGACTGTGCCCCAGGTTAGAGATAGCCCTGCTATGCAGTTCTTTAGTCCCAGGGGCACAAAAAACAGAAGTGTAGCTATGAGGGTTGCCCATATACCTATGTTTGATGTCTCTAATTGTGAAGAGCCTTTAACCTAGATTTTTAGACACATTGATGTGGAGGTTTGCTGCCTGCCTTTGGCTGATATGTCTCTTAGATGGGTGGAGGGTGGGTTCTAAGCTGATTCCCTTCTTTGTCCCTTCCCTTTCTTCTTGGAAGAAAGTGACAAGAAGTGCATTATCCTGCCCCCCACCCTCACTCACCACTAGACCATTTTGGAGGTTCAATTCCAGTTTGGTTTTAATCCTACTTACAGCTTTTCAGTTTGGGCTTAAATTAAGTTCATTCAAAAATTAATGTGAATTGCTAAGTCCCTGATTTGTATGCTCATTTAAATTGGGTTCAAAGAAAGTTGTTTTATTCCATGTTGTACCATTGATCTAACCATCTCTGTATGATCTACTCTGACTGGCAATATCTGTGCAGGGTTTCAGCAAGGTTTTCCCCTCCAGCCCTACTTGGAGAATCTGAGGATGAAGTCTGGGGCATTTTGTGCTATACAACTGTTCTGTGGTTCCTCCCCTAAATTGTGTCAAGCAACTATTATTTATAGAACAATGTTATTGATCCTGTGAACAGAAGAAAGTTCACCGAAGGGGTGAACTTTCCTCTCCCCTGTGTTCCCTTAAAGAGGGAAGTGAGGGAGTGGGAAGCTGGTCAGAACTGGATGAGGGTTGCTTGTAGCAGTGGGGTTCTGCTTGCACAAAGTACTTGCCTAAGTTTGGTCACTTTCCCCCTTTCCTAGCAACATCATGGCCCATCCCATGCTCTTCATGGGGGTCCCCCAGTCCTTTGGACAAGGTTTTCAGGTGGTGCAGGGGGCTGCAGAGTGAAGGAGGGAATGGGAAGTTCCCTTCATGTAAGAAAACCAAAGCTGAGAGCCTCCGGATTCTAATAGTAGCCAGCCCAAGTGCATGCTTCCTGTGGCTTATATGAAACTTGTCCTAATTTGGGTATAGGCTCCTCCTTGACCCAGGTGATTTCCTCTTGAAATCATTCCTCAACTGTTATACTCTCCTTCACTTTTAGTAATGTGTGGTGGGCAAATGGGACTAGAGACGGTGAATTGCTTGTCTGACCTGTGAGGGGTGCTGAAGAGCAATTGACTGTGCTCTCTTCAATCTTCCCTTAAGGTTGGGCACAGCCCATTGCTCATAGTTTACTGGAGCCAGAGGGTAACTGCAAATTCCCATCTGTTTGGCAGCAAGATGTACCTGCTGCCAAGCAGTCATGCCAGTCTTAAATAGTGATGATTTGTATAGCTTGGGGAAGATTTCCCAGAGGTAATGCTGATTCTTACATCTTACAAAGGCAAAACCAAAGTGGGTTATGCAGACAATTAGGAGGTGTGTCAGGTTTTACCCTGATTACTAAGAAACTAGTTCTTGTTTGTACCTTGCACCATGTTATTTCAAAAGCAACAAAACCAGATCTGACACTTCTGTCGCTAGGATACGCCAATGGTTTTCTTTAATTTGTAGGTGGTGTAATTATTTAAAAGAGAGAGAGCTGCATTCCTCTCAGCAGGCTGGTTAGTTTGGCACATGTTATGCGCCCCCATTAATATGGAAGGAACGTGGTGTAACTTTAGAATGCCCAAGGCATATAATAGACACCTTCCCCTGCTTTTAACATAATGTGCTGTGGCCTTTTAAAGTTCCTGAAGACAAGACAAAGCAAACATATTATTGGCTTCCTAATTAGAAATAGGTTTCTTCAGCTGAGACCTTTGCACACCTTTTGTTGCTTCAGGAGAGAGTCAGTATGAAAGCACCACCTCTCTCTCATCTATGCTATAAAATGAGTTCCAAGTCTCATTGAACTTGGTGGAATGTAGTTTGAATGCACCTGGGTAGGATCTTACAAGCAAATAATCTAGATATATCCCCATGTGATAGTTTTCCACCCTGACTATTTCACCCATCTCTGCTTTACAGTGGTACCTCGAGTTAAGAACTTACTTCGTTCTGGAGGTCCGTTCTTAACCTGAAACTGTTCTTAACCTGAGGTACCACTTTAGCTAATGGGGCTTCACGCTGCTGCCGTGTGATTTCTGTTCTCATCCTGAAGCAAAGTTCTTAACCCGAGGTACTATTTCTGGGTTAGCGGAGTCTGTAACCTGAAGCGTCTGTAACCTGAAGTACCACTGTGTTGTCATTATTCATCCAAACTCTAAAACACATCTATGTTGTAACTAAGTATAGAACTCCTGATCTGTAGTTATTGTCAAAGATAACCAACTATTTTAAGTATGTGCTTTAGGAACTTTATTGGGTTTTTCTTTATAACAACTCTATGAATTTGAGAAGTACTACTCCCATGTTACAGATGTGGAGGTAGGGGAGAGAGTGAGTCACCTAGCCAGTAAAAATTTCCTCCAGAGAAGCCACGGCTCTAAAAAGACAAGCGAGTCCTAAAACTTTTGGGAAGAAATTAAAATCAAATGAAATGCCTTCTAAAAAGGGTTTTGTTTTTTTTTACGCTGCTGCAAAATACCATTGCAGAGTGCAAAGTAGGCTGCCTTAGCAGGGAACCTAGGCCTGGCCACAGAAAAGATCCTCTCCCGTGTCTGTTCCAAGTGCAGATCAGATCTTAGGGGGACACATTGTTTAGCCTTAACTGATGATCTCAATGAAAGAGTAAGCCTGCAATGTGAAAAGACTATATCTCTATTCTGATAAACTATTCTGCACTTGGCTCATGTTAAGTTGATACTTCAGCATGTGATTCTTAGCCCTATAGTTGATTCACTTCGTGTTGGGAATGAAAGGACACGATGGGAGGTCCTAAGGGACTTTAGTTCTGGCCTTGAGTCCTGTGTACATATTGCCATCTTAACTGACGGAATGTGGAACTAATTCCAACTCCTTTTAGGTGATTAGAATCATAGAATGGTAGAGCTGGAAGGGACAGTGAGGGTCATCTAGTCCAGTCCCCTTCAATGCTGGAATATGTCACCCAATGTGGGGCTTGAAGACACAGCTCTGAGATTGAGAGTCTCATGGTCTACTGAGTGAGCTATCCCAGACTTAAGATGAGTCCTGACAATGACTTGCAGCCAGCCAAGGCCTTATGTTTATGTACACTGACAAACCAAAAGGTATTCTGAATTAGAAAGATCCAGCTATGTCTATGATAACATCTTTTATGCAGTCAAGCCTATTGGTTTAACCTCTTTTCATGGATTTATGTCACAGGTGAAAATCCCTATATAGTCTGGTAATTGCTCAACAATGTTTATGATGTGAACATCTCTCTAAAAGCTCCGTCAAGATCTTGAGTTAGCGCTCCGAAAGATTTAAGTAATATTACATATATCTCTGCAAGGCTCCTGATTTTAGGGGGGGGGGACCCCTTCTTTCTGGCACAAATATAGCTGGCATTTTTAACATTGTTAGCAGGGAAGTGTCAAGGTCTGTTGAAAGTCCTCTGCTACTAGCATCCTTTTTATTTAAAAGCCTCAAACTGATCCTAATCCTCAAGGTGTTCTCTGTACGTTGCAATGCAGTCTTCATTAATGCTACTTTTAAGATCATGAAATGCTGTTCATTAAAACCTAAAACAAAGCAGGTGCATAGCCTTGGGGAGTTTTTGTTGCATATGCACTGTAGTTGAAATTACTTAAGTCTGTAAATAGTTGTTCCATAGGAGGAAATACTTCTAGGGTTGGGCTATGTTCCTTTAATTTTAACTCCTGGCCATATTTATCTGGAAGGCTCCCTTCCTACTGGAGTGACAAAACATAGGCTAAAATAAAGTACCCAGTCTGGAGTCTCTGAACGTTTAAATGAATGGGTAAAAATGAATAACTCATAGGGATATTCTTTGGGTTGCTTTAGTCATTGCTCTTTTAGTTTAAGAAACTTCTGGCACGATCCAGCCCACACTTTCATAATTAAACACAACACTATCATTCAGACTGCAACACTGACTTGCACAGTTTCCCTTGTGAAATGCTTTCTCCTCAGCTCCAATAGAGCTTGTTTTTGTGTCCTATTGAGCCATACCCATGGTGACTTGTATGATTCGATGGTGGATGCTACTGCTAGAAAAATATATATGGTGTTCACTTGCAGTAGTATAAAATTTAAGGATATCCATACATATAAGTGTCTCTTGTTCCATGTACATATTTACATATAATAACTTAGGGAAGGAGAAAAGTTCTTTCTTTCTTTTGATATACATTCTAAGGCTAGTTTAGATTGCATTGCAAATGACTGTATCCTCAGTGCATTTGGTTAAACAACCTAAACCTGCTACCAGTCCAAAATCCCAGATAGCAGCCATGATTATTATTTTGTTTCTCGGTTAATTCATGTTGTGCAAGAGCACTGGGAGTAGCCAGAAATGTGCAGTTTGGGTGGACATTGGCTAGCGTGTGTCATAGCTTCACAGTCTTGAGGCTTACATTTGATGACAGGTTTACTGACTAAAACAGGTGAAGATTGCGAAATTGCTTAAATCATAACAATGTATAACAATATATTGTAGACTCAGATTGCATCTGGCCCCTGAGCAGTAGAGAATAAAACCCAAGCGAGAGCCATCAAAATGTTAACATTCTGCTTCTCATATTTTCTTTGCTATCTTGAACATTTTGGTCATGTCTAGTTTTTTCTTCTTTTATGGTGATTCCCATTTTGGCATCCTAAAGCTGTCAACATTTGTTGCCTGTATGTTGGACTCCAAATGAGCATATTTTTGTATTGCTCCCTCCATCTGTTTCTTATGTGGTGAAGATGCATCATAGAGATTTGCAAAGCCACGAGGGCTTTTAAGTTCTACAGAACTAGCAGGGTGGTAGAGCTCTCTGCCAAAGTAGAGAGTGAGTAAATATGAGACTAAACCAGTTTACACAGTTTCCTTTTGGCTAGGCTGAATGATTACGCGTCCGGAAATTGCTAAGGCAAGAACGGAGAAGATAGAAAGGCTTTCAGCATAGAAGTTCTTATCTGTAGCAAACTAAGCTGCTTAGGTTATAGGATTACTTTACATCTTGCATTTCCCCAAATTTGGGATATGTTTTGAAAATGTAACAAGGTCCCATAGGAACAGGGATTTATCTGAAGCAAGACAGATCAAAAGCCTGAATTTGGAGACATGCTAAGCCAAACCATGGTTTGGCCATTGGAAATGTGACAGGAGCTTGACCAGGGGAGGAGTGAAGTGGCTACAATCTCATCTCTGGAAACACACGTTTGTGCTAATACATGGTTTTGCTTGGTGTTCCGTGCGAACCAGACTATATTCTATTTACAGCTTCTGTATCAAGCCTGGAAAATTGATTCTTTTAAAAAAACAAAAACAAAAAATCCTGTCTTTTAGGATCGTCTCTTCCTGTTCCATCATTTTTAGTAACACATTTTTTTCTTTCACTTTTCAGGCACAACTTTTTAAACACGGCAAAAGGGAAGACTGTTTGCCGTATGGTAAGACACTTCGTAATATTATAAATATCTTAATTCCTGTTACGGGAATGACAATGATCGTAAGGCAGCCAAAGTTACTTGTTTATTTTATTCATTTATCCGAAGATCGCAGGGCGGCTCGCAACATAAAAATACAAAATACATAATAAAACAAAAACATTGTTAAGTCCTGTTGGTTTCACAGAGAGAGTTTTGAAGCATCTGCTTGGATTCTGAGAACTGTGAACTGGAAAGGTTAACCCCCTGGGTGCCCAAAAGCTTTGGTGGAGGTTGTGGGCCCCTGTTGAACAACATGGGATGGAGTGTGGGTTGCTGTTGGGAAGAAAAAATCACCCAGAATTGGATAGAGGCAACATGTTTGGGCAAGTTTGGTCCAATATGAGGCAATTTCTTCTATGTCTCATCCTATGCTGTTCTAGGGGAGCTTTTGTTGGGAGGAGTGTGGAAGGGGGGAAGTCAGTTTCTATGGACTTTTGCTGATGGTTCTTCAAATCCAAGTCAATGAACTTAAGTGCTACCCTTTGGTGGAAATGTGCCCAACTTTTTTCACTTTTATAGTGAATTTGGGCATGACTTACAATAGCTAAATTGCTTTATTTTTCTGTACATATTAGCCCATCTCTCACATTGTTTCCTACATAAACATATGTATGTGAGTATGACAGTTGCTGAAATAGTACCTCTGTTGACCAGTGACATTTTATCACTACTGAATAACACAGATTGACACTAGCCATAAGCACCAATGTATTTATACGGATAGAGGAAAATAGTGGCTGAATTCAGATGATCGTATCGCAGCTTAATAAACTGACATAAAAATGAGCCCTTTTTGCATGAGCTGACAAACAAACCAGTAAAGCTTTCATCAATTTTAGTTTTCCATTTTGTCTGAACTAGAAAGCTGTCATTAACAGCTTCAAAGCAAGCTAGGATATGCAGCCATCTTCATATCTGAATGAGATCCACAGCACCTTTTAAAATCGGCATATTTACTATGTATGCTGGAAGAATGCTAACTGAATTACAGAGCTATGCAGGTTTTCTGGTTCTTCTATTAATATGGTAGCCTTAGGGACATTCTTCAACATAGTTAAGCATTGCTTCAGGTGACAAATATAACCAGCCTTTCCCCCCTCTTCCTTTGGCTATTAGTAGTTTCATCTTCACTTCAAGTATATTTTCATTCTCTTATGTATAGGAAGGATTCTAGAGAGATAGTAAAGAAAGTACTTTTTTTTCCCCTATTCACGTTGTAACAAAATCCACAACACACTCAGTATGTATCTCTGGTAATAATAAAATATATTCTTAAAATCCGTCTAACTAGAGATAGGCGAAAATATATTTATGTTTACTTCAAAAGCCCTCTCAAGGTGGTCCACATTCAGTATCATACAAACCAAAAATATAAAATATGTAAGGTTTTAAACTACAACTCCCACCATCCCTGACCACTGATCCTGTTAGCTAGGAATGATGGGAGTTGTAGTCCCAAAACATCTGGAGGGCCGAGTTTGCCTATGCCTGTTTCAAACTAAAACAGTAGCATAAAACTGGAAATAATTATCCTGAGGGAAAGCTATAACAACGGGTGAAATCCAGTGCCCACCGGTGGAATGGGCATCTACTTGTGAAATGCAACTTGCCCTTCCTCTCCTCTTCCCTGCATTCCTGTGCACCCACAAAACTGTTTTGGAAGGTTGCTATGTCTTCTGGAACAGATTGGGGGGGGGGTGTGCGCGCGCAGCAAGTAGAGAGGAAAGGCAAGTGCCATTGTATGAGTGGCAAGATTTTGGAGATCACCCAGTATGTTTAAGGATTAAAAAAAGGGAAGATATTGTTTAATGAGAACAACTCAAATACTTCTCAACGTTAGCTCCCTTCAGAATTAATCACTCATTTAGAAAAAGGGTGGGTAAGGGAGGGAAAGGTTAGTTAAGCCTTCTACAAAATGTATGGATTTGCTCCTCTGAAACCACAGGTTGCCTCAAGTTTATAGCTAAATGTTTTCCTTCAAAATATGCTTTGAATTTTATTAATCTTTCAGCCTGATCCTAATTGGGGCCAATAGAGTTTATAACACACATGCATGTTCCCTGAGTTGTGACTACTATACTGAAAGCTGTACATATCATAACTAACACTTTATAAAAGAATATAGATAAAAGTCTTGCTAGACTTGGGAGTTAGAACTTCCCAGAACCTTGTGTCTATCATGGATTAAAGTAATATGAAAAAATAAAAGTATGCCACATTTATTCATGAGACGTTTGTTCACTGCAGCTTCTACAGTACTTGACTGCCTTGATAACTGCAAGCTCTCTGAAAGTAACCAAACACTCCTTCGCAAGCTGGGAGTGAAACTTGTTCAGCGACTTGGCCTGACATTTCTTAAGCCAAAGGTGGCAAAGTGGAGGTTTGTTCTTTTCAGACTCATGTTTTTACTTGCCTCTTCCTTTTATTGGACTAAGGTGAACTATAAAACTATCTTTCATTGTTAGGGGCGGATGAGTAATAGATCACCACATGTTCATTTGGTGATCAGAAGTTAAGTTTCAAATATACGTGGGTATTCCAGAGATAGAAGCGACTGCTTTCCCTGTATTACGTTATATTTGTATTTTTGTATTACATTATCAGTTCAGTATTTTGCATATTTTGTTCTGGATTTAAATAATCTTTCCACGGATAAATTCAGGTCAACGTGGAAACTAAAATCCAAGGTGATACGGTGTTCCTGCCCCCCACCTTCAAAAGCAAAACAAAATAAAGTTAGGAATTAGATGTGTGCAGTGTAATCCAACCAGTTTACAGAATTTCCAGTCTTATTCACGCTTTGCTTACATTTAAAAAGTCAAAATCTCATGGAAATTTATATTCTCAGCCAATTATTGCTTTCTTCATTTTGCTTATTACTTGGGGGGGGGGGCTCCCTCCCCTTTTATATCTCTCTTCATTAATGTGTTACTATTTTTAGCTTTTTCTGTTGTGTTAGCTGGAAAAAGACATAGGAAACAGCTTCAAATGAAGTCCAAGCTGTCTAGTTCCCTTTTGTCAAAACTGACTAGCAACAGTTTTCCAGTGTTTCAGGTGGGAATGTTTACTAGCCCTACGAGGACATACTGGGGATTGATCTTGAGACACCTGTGCAGGCAAAGCATTTGCTTGGCAGCCCAGCTACAGTCCTACCAGTACAACAAAGCATGTTGTACCTTGTCCTGGTATCACTGTTGATGATACAGTCCACTTTTTATCCTTAGTTGAGCTGAATATTTTACCTTTAAGAGTTACCTTAAGAAAAGTGTTTATTGTTGCAGATTGCGATATTTTTACTGCAAAACCCAGATCCTAGTTTGGCATCTTAAATGCATTTTGTGTTGCTGTAATTTGCTGCTGTTTTTAATTTTTCAAAATTTAAACATAAGGTTTTCTTCAAACACTTGAGTTGGAGAGCTTTATTTTCTATGGCTGGATCTAAAGAAGTGCACTAGTTCTCTATGCCTAGAGGTGGTAACATTCGAACTTTTCTCAAACGATCACCCATCTGTTGCCACGTGTGAAACCTTTTTGAAACTCCCATTTGAAGGAGCGAATATCAAAAATTCCATGGGGCACACCCTAGATGTTGAGTATGCCTAAAGTATATATTTTGGGGTCTGAAACATTCTCGCAGTCCTAATAAACAAAATGAGTACTTATCTCATGAGGACACAAAAGGGATTTTTTTTTTTTTAAGAGTTATGGTTTACATATTGCTTGTATGAATCCCCTGATATTTATGCCATTAGGCATATGAGCAGTCATTGCTTGAATTAATGTGCTGTATTCCTTTGGAAATAAACAGATGAGTGTTTTTGTTATTTAAAGTGTTTTATTATTTTAATAAGTGGGACGCGGGTGGCGCTGTGGGTAAAACCTCAGTGCCTAGGACTTGCCGATGGTATGGTCGGCGGTTTGAATCCCCGCGGCGGGGTGAGCTCCCGTCGTCCGGTCCCAGCTCCTGCCCACCTAGCAGTTCGAAAGCACTCTTAAGTGCAAGTAGATAAATAGGGACTGCTTTATAGCGGGAAGGTAAACGGCATTTCCGTGTGCTGCGCTGGTGCTGGCTTGCCAGCTGCAGCTTCGTCACGCTGGCCACATAACCCGGAAGTGTCTTCGGACGGCGCCGGCTCACGGCCTCTAGAGCGAGATGAGCACGCAACCATAGAGTCGGACACGACTGGCCCGTATGGGCAGGGGTACCTTTACCTTTACTTTACTTTATTATTTTAATAAGTGATGCAACAGTAAGCAAGCAGAAACTGACCACAGGCAACTTCCCTGAGGAACATTGAAGAAGCCTTCTTAAGTTGTGGCTGCTAGGTGCTATTCCCTACAGAAGAGAAATGCATTTGAAAGTTAATATCTTACATTTTTGAAGTACACTACATTGATGTTTTTGAAGGGGATACATATAATGTATGAGAAAACTCTTTGACCTTTTCGGAATATAATAAATATTCCAAGTTTCTCTTTCTAGGTATCAACGGGGTTTCCGATCTTTAGCTGCAAATTTGCAGTTTTCTGCAAGTAGTCCTGCTGTACAGGAAACAATAAATGCAACGGCTGTCAAGGAGGAGGAGGAAGAAGAGGAATATGACATCCCAGGAGAGGTTGAAAATGTTATAGGTGTGTTTGATGAAAATGGGAATCAGTGTAAAGTCTGATACCATAGCCAGTGTGAACATGGGGTTGTATCCCATTAGTGTAAGGACTTCTGGCTGTATAGCAGGCCTTTCTTTTTTCTTCCTGCAAACCCCCTCCCCCCATCTAATCTGGGGTAAACCTGCAGAACAGATTTGGGTAAGGTGTGGGGGGGGGCACACAGGGAGAGAAGAGGGAGAGGAAATCACTTTGTGCACTTCAGATGGGATGGCTTCACTAAATACAGCTGTGGTTTCTTTGTTTGCTTCTAAGGATCTCCTTCCTTCTTATGGTTAACCTGCAAAGCAAGAATATAAATGATTTAAGCCAAGGTCTCTTTTAACATTTAAGGGGTAATAGTGCTATAATTCTTGAAGGTTCTCTTGACTTTTGCTTTTCTCTCTGCCTCCCTTTTCTGTCGGTGGTTGCTGATAGCGTCACTTTGTGCTGCGTTGTGCGTCCTTTCCTGCCTTCTTACAATATTTTGAATGTTCTATCATTCTTAAAAAGATATATTTCCCCCTCACGTTTTTGAATAAAAAGGTGTCTGCTCACCGTCCATTGTATTCTCTTCAGCAAAGATAAATAAAAGCTTTTATTTCCTTCCAATGCTACCCTCAGGAGGAAGGCACCACAAATACCTTTCACTGAGACGGGTTTGAGGATATCTCTTGATGTGGCTAGAACTAGTGAAGCGGTGAATGAAGGCCACTTATTTTCCCCAGGATAAGGAGCCTGATCTAGAAAAGGCCTGTGACAAAATATAGACCTATGGATGCTTTTAGCTTCCTACTGTGATTTATATTTCAAAAACGTATGTTTTTCCAGAGCAATTGCTGATTGGACTGAAAGACAAGGACACCATTGTCAGATGGTCTGCAGCAAAAGGGTGGGTATCCTCAAATCAAGTGATTACAGTGATTAATATGTAAATATCCATTAACTAAAGCCACATGGTTGGTTGGTTATTTGAATTCAGTACCTAGAATTCAGTGCCAGCTCTTACTACCACCTACCTCCTGTTTTCTAGGCTCCCAAGTCCACAGATCTTCCCTTTGTACTAATTAATTACTGGACTTTTTGGGAGGTTTGTCCTCAAGCAGCCATATTGGGCAGCTGATTCTAGAGGCGGTACTGTATTCTTTAAAGTATTCTTAAACACTTTAAAGGAAAATGAGCTCCAGTTCAGAGTAAGGAAGAATCATCTTTATTTTTTATGTCAGGGCAAATGTCTGTTGAGACCTGTAGCATGCAGTGGCTAGGGATGCTGGGAGTTGTGGTTTTCAGCATCTGAAGGGCCACTGATTAGCCCTGGATCTCTGGCCTGGATGTTACACAAAGCAGGAATGGGGGGGTGGGGTGGACAAGGAAAACAGAAGCAGAAAATCCAAAGACTGGGTGTTGAAGTGAGTTCTGCACTTCAGTCTCAGTCTGAAAATGGAGACTACAGATCAGTTTAGATTCTACTAGGTGCCTTCAGGTATCGGGCTACACCTAGGATGAGATGAAGAAGCAATGGCTGATCCCCATCTTTGAAAATCAGATGTGTCTCATGCCTTAAGCAAAACACACAGGTTCCTGATAAATCAGACAGCAGATGTAAAGTGACGCATAATAGTATTTATATTATTAAAGGCAGATATTAATTTTGGGCGGTGAACTAGGTAAGAGCAAATTGAAGCCAAATAAGTTTTACCTAGTGGTTGGAGGACAGGCACCAAAATTCCTCTTTAGGTAGTAGAAAATCATCTTCCTTTGGTTGCACTTTCCTCCTTGAATGGCTAAATAGGGCTATTATTCAAGGTACATAAAAAAGCAAAAGTAATCATGCTGGTCTATGAGGAAAGAACTCCACAGTTGGGCAAAATCTTTATTAGGACCACCCAAAAAGCTGTGTAAACAAGAACCTGCAAGAATAGAGGGGCCACAAGTTCTGTTCCTAGAACTCTGGAAGGTCTAAAAGAATGCACAGGATGACCAGCTTCATTGTAGCATGTGACCAATAACAATTTGTGCGTTGTTGAATCTAAGCCTTCATGAATTACTGCTTTTTGCAGGATCGGGAGACTGACTGGAAGGCTACCAAAAGAGCTGGCTGATGATGTAGTTGGATCTGTCTTAGATTGCTTCAGGTACCACTTTACATTGTGTAGAATGTTTTCCATTTGGCATGCAAACTGCAGTGAACTACATCTAGCTCTGGTGTAGTAAGGAGGATATGGATGCAACAATTAGAGCAGATGCATATGTGTTAAGGAGTGGAAACTCTCATTGAAAACACTAGCTTTTTAAAAAAAAAAACATTGGCATGAAGAATGGAAATAAGAATATCCTTTACATTGGTTTCTGATGTTTAAAAACTGCGCAATAAATAAAATATCATATTAAATAAATAAGTTTGTAATCCCTTGAATATTAATTTTAGTAGAAAGTCCCATTGAATGGGTTGTGCTGTGGGTTAAACCACAGAGCCTAGGGCTTGGTGATAAGAAGGTCGGCGGTTCAAATCCCCGCGATGGGGTGAGCTCCTGTTGCTCAGTTCCTGCTCCTGCCAACCTAGCAGATCAAAAGCACGAAGTGCAAGTAGTTAAATAAGTACTGCCCCGGCAGGAAAGTAAACGGCGTTTCCATGCGCTGCTCTGGTTTCGCCAGAAGCGGCTTAGTCATGCTGGCCGGAAGTTGTATGCTGGCTCCCTAGGCCAGTAAAGCGAGATGAGTGCTGCAACCCCAGAGTCATCCGTGGCTGGACCTAACGGTCAGGGGTCCCTTTACCTTAACCCATTGAACATAATGGGGATTATTTCTCAGCATAAAAGTGCTTAGGCTTGGGTTGCACATTTTTAAAACAGGGGTCAAAAGAAACAGTTTGGGAGAAATTGTTTTGCAGTTAGGGGAAAATTTAATATATTACTGTTACTGTTTGATGCCTGAAATATTTAGTTGCTATTGTCATGCTTTTGAAAGCATGCAATTACTGTGTACAACCAGCTTTCAGACAATAATATATCATCTTATTAAATTCAGAAAAATTAGTTTGAATGCAATCCTTACGTTTTCTAAAATTATAGTTTCCAGGAAACTGATAATGCTTGGCATGGTGGATGTTTGGCTCTGGCGGAATTAGGAAGAAGAGGGTTGTTACTTCCCTCCCGGCTCTCAGATGGTAAGTATCTTGTCATTTAACTAGGTCCTATCTATACTGCTTAACAAAAACAAAGCAAAATAGATGACTTGTACAATACAAGGTAATAAGCACAATCAAATGCATGAAAGATTTGATAGACTTTTGTCAGCTTCTGGTCTTGAGAATTTCTTACAGACTGGCAAGTATATTTTTCTTCCCTTAGTATCTTTCTCCCCCCCCCTATATATCTTGCTGACTTTGCTTTTATCTCCTGCTATTTCACAGGATTACAGTTATACCTTGGGTTGCAGACGCTTCAGGTTGTGTTTTTTCGGGTTATGGACCCGCCAAAACCTGGAAGTACCGGAACGGGTTACTTCCGGGTTTTGGGGGTTGCGCATGCGCAGAAATGCTAAATCACGCTATGCGCAGAAGCGCTGAATCGCAACCCGTGTGTGTGCAGACGCACCAATGTGGGTTGCGAACGCTGCGGGTTGCAAACGTGCATCCTGCACGGATCACGTTCGCAACCCAAGCGTCCACTGTACAAACCTGCTTTACTTTTTGGATCTTGTTTCCTTCTCCCATATTCTAGTATTGCCAGACTCTGTTACTTCCCCCCCCGCCCCCGCCAGCAATGCCTTTGATACGCTGCAGTATTCTTTGTGAGTGCTTCCTTTGGAATGTATTTGAAAAAGTCAGTTAGTTCACAGTGCTGCACTTGAACAGTGTATAAGGAGCATGTGGTTCCCTTGCTAACAACAGTTACATTAGATACCAGTTGGTTTTCCAAACCCAATTCAAATGCTGGTTTTGACCTTCATAGCCCTCATTGGTTTTGGACCAGGATACCTGAAGGATGTCTGCTCCAATACAAACTGCCTGGTTATTTAAATCTGCAAGTGGACTCTGTGTCCTGTGAAGTTAGATATCAGTTTAGTGAGAATGTGCAAGAGGGCCTTTTCAATGACTAAATTTTGAAAATGTGTTTGTGTGTGTATAAGAATGTGCAATAAACTACAAGAAGTGCAACATCTCTATACTTGAACAAATGTAAGCTTTCTTTTTTGTAGTCTTGTTTTGGATTTTGTTTTTGATCACAAGACACATAATAAAACAAAAGCGATGTAAACACTTTTATTTTAATTTGCAAGTATAATACAAAGCATTTTACTGCAAGAGTAGAAAAGTTGTCATGGTAAAACTCATGAAATAGAAAATTGCTCTCACCAGGTTTGCAAAACAGCCCCCCCCCCCCAGCTTAGCATGCCATTATTTCATTGCTTACAAATTAGTATGGATGAAAAGTACAGAAATAACTCCTTCACCACAGTGTACTTTCTTATATGAACTAAAATAAATATCCCCTTGGTCTTGTGTTCAGCAGGTGCTTGGTGTCTAAGGATATGCTCTTACAAGCATGAAAGCATTTGTGCGGGAGCATCACTCCACCTCTGTCATTTCAAACTCCTTTGAAAATCCCAACCTCGAGATTTGAATTAGTTTAATTTAAGGTGTGGTTTAAGTAATCCGTTTGTTAAAGATGTGCAAAGGCTGCATGGTAGCCCAGTCATATGAGTGAGGTACAAATAGTAAAATTATTAATTAATTAATTAAGATGACAGTTCAGTTGCAATGCTGTAATGCCAGTAACATCAATTCTAGTTCATAAGCTTACTGTTCTAGCCAAAGGCCATAACAAACTTGTAGCAATAGTATTACTAAAACAATACAGAACACATATCCGTAATATGTCAACATCTGTGTTGTAAGAGAGAGAAAGAAGATACCAGAGACGCCAACAAGCTTAAATCTAGCTTGATTTCGGTTTAAACCTCCGAATCAGCACAAACATGTAGCTATTTTATTTAACTTTTTTCCTGATTTGTCTTGCAGCCAGAGCATAGAGGGCCACACTCTGTGTTAGAAAGCTATTATTCTCACTTGAAAGAAGCTGAACCATTTCTGCCGGAATGGTCCCCATTGCTTGTGTAAACAAAGGTTTCAGAAAGCGATCTTTTTGGTTTCTGTATAAGGGGCAGGCTAACAGATAATGAGTGATGTCTCCCACCTGAGGTTGACCACAGATACGAAATCTGCATACAGGAAACATGACTTGGAAACACAGCTCAATATAGGCTTCTCTTAAGGAAACTGGTGTTTCTAATTAGTTGCAGGTGCCTTCTAGATTCTGTGCAGAAGAGCTAATCCTTTAGTTAGCACTTATTCAGGGTCAACACAGAGCCCAGTTCTGGAAAGTAAATAGTCTCAAATAACTTGACAGGCTGCTTTCCAGTGTTGGTTATCACCCAGTTCCAGAATAGAACAGAGCAGGAAAATGCTCCGTTGGCATAGTAGCAATTCCTTTAATAACCTTTTAGCTGAGCGCACTCTGCTCTTGCCTTGATTGTTGGCTACCTGAGTTTGGTATGAAGAACAACTACTGATATTTCTAATGCTAGAGTGTATAGTTTCTGAAAAAAATATACCGTATTCTGCACTGTTTCCAAAGCTTTAATGGAGTTTGAATCAGATCCCCAGATTTCAATGCCATAGAGCATTTGAGTAAAAACTTTGCTACTAAATATCTTTAGGGCAGTTTCAATCAATCAGTTGCTCTCCCCTGTCGTAACAGAACTTCATCAATGACCCAATATTTTTCTGCCTCCAAGAAGACATTTCCAAGAGAGGGCTTCACTAAAGAGTACACTCTTAATGAGTAAGTTTGTTCTATAGCTGGCAGATCTAAATATCATTTATACCTAGGACTCTATTAGCCAAGAATCACAATCTTGTCTTAGAGTAATTTATAGATAGGCTTTCTTATAAATAGACTTTCTTGTTTGCAGTATGTGCTGAACACCTGCAAGAGAATTTTGAGGCTCAATCGGGAAAGAGAGAAGAGCACTAAATCGTCTGCATACATCATGATTGAGATATTTCTGTTCCTAATTACTGAAGAGGGGCAGTTTTTACTGGTTAAATATGGTACCAGATCATTAGTATAATAGCTAAAAAGATCGGGAGCCAGAATACAACCTTGCTTGACTCACTGCAATGTTTTGAAGGCATAGCACCATTTAAACCTACTCTGACCCTCATTTTTGTGCTGCTTTATAGTTCTTGGATGAATAGCAGAAGTCTGTAGTCAATATTGGAAATTTGAAATTTCTCCCACAGTCTATTTCAATTAATAGAGTTGAATGCAGCAGAAAGATCAATAAAGGCTTCATAAAGATTATTCATAATATTCTTAGTGTATTTTTTTTAGTATGTTTCAGAGTAGAATGATCAATGGTACAGTGTCCTTCTTTGAACCCCGCTTGTTCTTCACAAATAATGTTATCTGTAACATCAGTGAAATCAAACTATTGTAGATATTGCTGAACTGACAAATGAGTTTTAGGATAGTGTATTAGTGCTGTCCAGCATTGCTTCACACATTTCTACACACTAGATTAAGAAGGATTTACAGTAGGATTATAAAAAGACATGACAGCACAGTTTAGATTTTGATTCATGGATGGCATCTTTGCTTTGTGCTGTTTGATTTTGGATAAAACTGACGCAAATCTGTATGTTAGCAAGAATTTATATGAAGACTTCCAGGTCCAGAACTCAGCAACTACTAAGCTTTAAAAACAAATGGAAATTGTCACAATTAGTTAAATTATAGAATAATCAACAAAAGCATGTTGAATAACAAAAACTAAACTAAAAAGATTTGAGAACATTATGTGAGTCACAAGCAACGTATGATACTCCAATGTCATGGATAAGATATTCTTAACTTTATAGTTTACACCTTTGGTAATAAAGGTGGATGTAAAAGTCATTCCACCATAGTGCATTTTAGAAACATATCATTAGCTTCAGTTTACTTTTAAACGTTCACTCAAAAAATCAGGATACAGTCAGAAAATATTCAGGATGCTTTAAAACATAAATACAAAATTAAGAACAGTTTATATTTACATGTTTCAACCTATATGGATCAAATGAGTCTGCCTGATTGGAAAAATAGGAATTGTTACTGGAAAGTTGTCTTTGCTTCCTGGTGGACAGCGTGCTTGTCAACTGCTGTTGTATGTAGTTGGTAGTGGATTAAACGTGAAGTATTACGATACTCTGGTTCTTTTTCTCAGAGTAAATACCCTACTGCAGTCATTTGTTTGTACTCGCTTTGTTCCTTGTTGCAGTTTTGCCACTTGTCTTTGATTGGTCCTTTTTTGTCCTTTTCCTTTTTGACTACCGTGACAGTCCTGAGTATCTGATGGTTCAGGAGCTGAATCTGTATACTGAGAATTGCTGTCCTGATTACTTTTCTGTGCAGTCTCTATTTGGACTTTACTAGGACTATAGGCAGCTAACTGACAAAGAGCAACAGCTGCAGTTTGTTTCTGCTCATCACAATGGTCAATTGTCCTAACTTCCTGAACTTCTTTCCTCTGCATCATGGTAGGGACCTTATCACAAGAACCTTTCTCCATATGATCCTTAGGGCTGCAGTCCTCAGCTTCCAAATGTCCATTTTCAGTTTTTTGAGGTCCACTGTCTTCAGCTTCATATGATGACCTCTGGAGGGGTTGTTTTATGTTGCAGTTGTCTTTTACGGAGAGATTCAGAGGCATTTCCTGAAGTTCCATAAAGTTTTGGTTTTCCACATGGAGAGCGTTTTTGTACATATGTTCATTAACAACATTTGCATCTGGCTTCTTGGAAAGATTAAGTGGTACTATCCCCGTGTCGTCATCAGAATTGGACAGAGGGTCATCGTTCTCATTACTTTCATGCTGTATATTTTCATTTTCATTAGTGACATCACTACTGGGGAAGAAAAGAAAAGAAAAATCATTGAAAAATTCCATTATGTAATTAAAATCCGATGTAGGACTAGTATGATATTTTGATTTACATACTGTGGCAGTAAAAGCAATGCAATGAATTGATTTAAAAGGTAACAGAATAAATTGTGCTATGGAGTAAATTTGTTACAGTGAGTAATGTTTGGTTTGCATGTAAGAAACCTAGTTTTAAATCTCTATAGAGATGAGCAATTTTTACTGCGATAAATTAAAATAATTCGTTGCAGCCAACCTATTCTCCTGGAACATATTGAGAAGGAAATATCAACAATGTTTGAGGTCTATGAGAGCAGGACACAATAAATTGTATGCTCTACAGGTATTTTATATTGCAATACAAACAGCTGTTTAAGAGTGACATTAACCCATTTCACCATCCTTCTGTAATGAAAATGGTCCCAGGCTGATCCATCACAGGACTTATAAGATCAAGTTTGTTACACTTCTCTGCCTCGGAGGCCTAGTCTGGCTATAAATTCAAAAGTAAAATAAAATAATAAATCTTAGTGTTTATTGGAAAGCTGGCAGGTCGCTGCAGTGGTCCAGTCTGCACATCATTGTAAACCATAGTTAATGATTGACTGTGTATATGTCAATCTCATCCACTTTGCTTCTCTCTGTTAGTGCACAGGAGAAACAGACAATGACTCCTGGCTTAGTGTTACATTTGGACCAGGGATTTTGGTTTGTTCTGTCCAAAGAGACTATGATCTGTAGCCAAGGTTTGTTCCTGGGCTTTCTGGTTATGATTTATTGAAGTGAAACAAACCATAACCCATGGTTTGAGTATAATACGATGGTGTGAATCATGATTTGATCCCCGTGTGTGCAAACAGAGAAGAGTAAAGTGGGCAAAATTGGCAGTTCACTATGTTGTACCATATCAGGAGACCATTACCTTCTATCCTTCTTTAAAGATTGGGAAAATAATGAGAGAGAGAGAGCTCACCATATCCTTCAGTCTTGTTGCATGGCAAAGCAAAAAGGCTTATTTCATATTAAATGGCCTTCCCACTGAGATCATCAGCAGAGGTCTTCCTCTATATCCCACCACTGTCATGAGTGCAGGTGTTAGGGACATAAGCAGGCCTTTGCTGTTGTAGCTCTTGAACTCAATTCCCTCAGGAGATTAGCTCAGTCCTCTTCAACAATAAGAAGAGTTACATTTGCCATGCCTATGGCTTTATTTTTTTCTGCCTGGTATGTTGCTTTGACATGGGTTACTTTGTGCTACTGTCTTGGTTTCTTCCTGGTTGGTATTTTATCATTTTAATAGGTCTCCATTTTTATTATTACAGAATTTTAATCTTTTTTTTTAAAAAAATCATATTCAATAGATGAATGTCTGCCTCTACCTGAAAAACAATAATCTAAGGCTATACTATGCATTCTTTACTCAGGAACAAGCCCCGTTTAGTTCAGTGGAACTTTGTTCTGAGTAAAAGTGCATAACATTAGGTTGTGAATAGCAACATTCAGATTCAAATAGGAAAAACAGCAGAGATGTTAAACGCAACAATGATCAGTATAAAAATTAATAGAGCAAATATAATTTTACTATAATTCTGAATAACCACTATAATTACACCATCTCCAAGCATATTTCATCCACCCTTTGTCCACTTCCATATTTTTTTTTAAAACCCTATGCCCGCCCCAGATGTTGCTGAACCCATCACCTCTGGCTGTTGGCCATATTTGCTGGGACTGAATGGAATTGTAGTTCAGCAACATCTGGAGGGCCAAATGTTTCTCACAACCTACTCTAAACTGATAAGGCAATCCTAACAAAGTTTACTCAGAAGTAAGCCTTACTGAATTCAGTTATATTTACTTGCAGGTAGTGGGGCTAAACATAAGTCTCATTCAATTTGATAGGACTTACTTCTTAGTAGACATGGCTAGGCTTGTACTGCTTGCCACTTGCATGTGTCCTACCTGCCTTGGGTTTACAAGTTTGACATGTAATAAAAACTGTCCCGGGAGTCCTTGTGTGATGTAACCTAAGGGCATGTTTGCTCTCTCTCTTTAGTGTTTTGAAGAAACCCCACACAGATTAGAAATATCTTTATATATATATAACTTTATATATGTACCTCCTGGGTGTGTTTCCTCTATCCTCCTTTGTAAGAGGCTGAGTGGATTCATCCGTACTTTTCCTCACAGGTCTGAACGCCGTGCCGTTTTCTTCAGTTTGATTGTACTTGTTTATAGATGAAGATCTGCTAGAAAGGTCAAATAGGCCTTCACAACCTTGACTTGTCTGAGTGAAGTTTGTTGGGCTGGGTCTGCCTGGGGACCCTGTTGCTGCACTTCCAGCACGGGGGCTCATTTTTGCATTCTCTCTCTCATTTTGTTCCTCATTGGAATGACTTTTTGCATGTAGCATAGGGCTTTCTTTTTCCAAATCATCTGGCTTTTTGTGAGAATTCAGTGACTGTAACCTGGCAGGGCTTGAAGAAGCTGGATATAGCAAGGTTGTTTCTTCCATTAAATGAGAACTAGAGTCTCTGTTAAGACCTGTAATTTGTGGTAGCCTGTAAAATGCTGATTCTGTTGGTCTACAAAGTCCATATGGTACTGGGGGATTAGGATGATACTGCTGGAATAAACGGTAGTGTTCATAAGCTGCTGGATTTATTGGTTTAGGAAGTGGTCCAGGGTGAGGAAAAAAATGTCTCTGATCTTGAGAGCTGTAGACAGAGAGCACTGAACTTTCACACTCATGAGAGTTTCCAGGAAGAAAGTAAGGTGCATAAATGGCCAATCCATGCTCATACAATGAAGGTGAATACTCGGGAATTATGGGCTGCATATAAGGTGGAATGGAAGGGAAACCTTTTGTAGGTGGAATTTTATGAGTAAATTCTGGTGCAATAAGTGTGGATGCTGTTTTCCATGGGTTGTTTGGAGCATGAAATGCTGACTGTGTGTGGATTGAAGGGCCTTTGTTTGAATCAGAAAGAGACGCCAACTGAGATAGCTCAATGCTGTCTTTACTGTGACGATGCTCTCCTACTGGGACAAAGGCAGAAGGTCTTACAATGCCTTCAAGACCAGGCTGTGTGTTAGCTGTATTTTCTTCTTCATGACCGACAAGAGTTAATTCCTTCTGAATTGATGGTGTTTGTCCATTTACTAATTTACCTGTTGCTTGGTTTTGAACCTCCATGTTTTCCTTGGCATCATCTTTGGGGAAAGCACATTGAGGTTTAGATTCAAGATTTGAGAGGGGTTTAGAGGAGGCTGGTTTCGCTCCAGGTTCCGCCTGATTGATCTGCTTAGGCTCCAAGGAATTTGACTTTGGACACTTGATAACCCGATCCTGCTCAGACACTAAAGTAATGGAGTTTTTGCAGAGCCCATACTTCATGTGGTTGAAAAGATGTGATTTCTCATTGCAGGTGAAAGGGCATTGAAAACACTTGTACTTGAATGGTTTTCCTGGAGGCCTTGGGATATAATGAGGTTTTTTTGGCTTACGTTCTTTGAGAAGGCTCATCTTTCTGTTTCAATGATTAGACCTTTTTGTTTTCCTTGCCCTAATTTATAAAATGTGGTTGATATCTTAAGTTTTCCAGATTTACTCCTAACTTTAAGGAGACTCTCAAAAATAATTATTTGAAGCCATTTCTTCTGGAGACATCAGAACAAAACAGCACGCAACAGGAAACTGGAAAACAGAAATTGTAATATTAGAATTTGAGAACTGAAACAAATACATATGTCAAATGCTGTATTCAAATGCACATTGTGAGGAACCTTCTGGTTCAAACAAAAAAGTCAATTTCCAACTTGGAAGCCTATGAGCAGGGCATGATGCTGATGACTATTTTCTGTTTCATGTCTCTGGCATCTGGTATTTTTAGGTTTACTGTCTTGTGAACGTGAAGGTCTCATGAGCTGTCATCTAAGAGTCATTATTTGACCTGTCCTCTACAAATTTGTAAACCCACCTAATTTAGAAGCCATTACCTCACCCTGTGGCAGTGAATTTCATAAACCAGCTATGCACTGTGTGAAATAAATTATATTTCAAAGAATTAGACTACCAATGTTGTAATTTCAATTCCTTATCCTAACATTTAGAATTCATTTCCCCCCCTCTATTACTGCTTATTGAGTTAACAATTTTCAGTGAGTTGTCCACCTAAATACCAGGTGTGGTTTTTTTTTTGGGGGGGGGGGTTAGTCATAACCAATTAAGACCACATTGGTTTATGGGTGAATCTAGGACTCTTGCCCTAGTGTGCATTACTTTGCACTCACATTGAATTTCATTTTCCATTTTGTTGCCCATTCACCCACGATGGAGAGTTATTCACCATCTGCTTTAGATTTCACCATCCTGAATAACATGGCACCCTCAGCAAACTTGACAGTCTCATTGCTCACCTAAATTCATGAATTACAGGCATGAGAAAAGTGAAGCTAATGTAGAAGACTCTTAGATGCCTTTGCAAACATGATTATCCTCAGGGAAAGCACACATGTCTGTAGGTAGAGCTCTAATTAACTAGCCTGAAGTTCAGGGGTGCCTACTACCTGAAATTCCTGTTGGATTAATTAGAGAGAACGCATTCAAACAACAGTGGTGGAACATCCACTTAGGATGTGACAGGGAAAGATGAAAGCAAAGTGAGAGAGAGAACTGTAGGTGGAGGAGACGAGGAGGGAGGGCGGTGCTTGGTAATAGTAGAAGCTTGAGTGCAATCCAGTCCAGCCTGTTGGGGAAAGAGGAAGAGATTCCTTGATGGGGAGAAGTAGGGTGGAGTAGGATTGACTCCATCCTGGAGAGCTGACCTAGCTCTGCTATAGAGCAAACAAGCTTTTAAGCAGCCTAAACAAATATTTAAGTACTAACTAGTGTGAGTAACTTTCAACACACTACAACAAGCCAAATTCTGAATGCTTAGAAGAGCACACTCTCCCAAATTTCTTCTTCTAAAGTTTGAGTGTTTTGCTGTTGAAATGACCTTGCGTTCTTTGCTGCACAGCTACTTATAAGTATGTCTGTTCCCGTATGGCCAGGTATAAATCTGAGTCAAGCATCCACTGATTTATAGGGGCACGATCAACTTGCTTTCCCTTAAAACCGAAACAAGTGGATACTTTTAATACAGGCTGGTGATTTTCTCGGCAGATAAGTCAGACGGGCTTGTATTGACTTGTTCCATTATGTTCGCTGATTCTGAAGGCGTGAGAATCTCTCAGAGTCATGTTCTCATGATTTTATAGGATGTGTTATGGCAAAGATCTAAAAAGTGATGATTTCATCATGAACTGTAAGCACCATTATCAAAATGATGACTGTTGCAAAACCACATACAGTATCTTGAGTTACCCGAAACTACACTAATACCACTTGTTAGTTTAATAGGGAAGTCTGATGGCTTTTTATTTTTATTTATTTTTTAAAAAACAAACCTTACTTACATTGCTGTTTGAATTAGAAATTAAATTAAAACATTAAATGAATTAATGGGAAATATTCAAAAGAGGGGACTGTAAGTAATGATAAAAACAAGAGACCAATAGCATGTCAAAATAAACAAATTTATTACAGTTTGAGCTTTCGTCTTTAATCTCATTAGATTTACATAGAAGGCAGCTTCATATATCTGATAAAAAGCTCATGCCATGAAGGTGTGACATGACTCTTCAGCAGGTAATTATATAAGCAGTTGAGTTTTTGTTTAAAATAATAAGAGATATATAGCATTTTAGATTATTTTGTTTGTATTTTTATTATATTATTCAACTAATAATGCATGGATTTATCATTGGTTTAGATTATTAAAAGAAAAGCACACTGTTTAGTCTTTATAAAGTACTAAGGGGCTAATTTTAGTGATTTCTGAGGAGTCTGGGATCCAAAGGACTACTTAAAGGATGCTCAAGAGGGATTTTTATCTGTTTATCAGCAGGTTCAACAAACAAGCAGCCATTTAGTGTGTGAGTGGCTGCTGGTAGGAAAACATTGGATCCCACCCATAGAAATACAAACAAAATAGAATCGCGGTTTGGGAAAATTCTAAATTCAAATAAGTGTGTCGCAGAGTTAATGAATTTAATTATTTTGTTTCTATACATGCACAGTTTAATTTAGATAGTATTGTTAGAAAATCAACACATTACTTATTATGAAATAAGATTCAGCAACAACAAACAAACCAGTTTTTGGAGAGTGCAGGTTGAATTTTGAGTAATGGCGTAGAACCAAAGACGGAAGAATTGTAACAGACTTGGTGAGTTCAGTTTGTACCAGTTATACCTTTGTGCTAGCTTGTAAGTCCCAGAGCAAATAATGCTTTAAGTTACTGTTGTCACAACAAACTATTCCCCAGGATTACCAAGTTAATAGACTTTGACTGTTGGAATTATACAAATATTCTATATAAGCACAATGTTGATATTGCTAGATAAATATATTTATTCATTTTCCTAGTGTGCAGAATGCTATATTATTTTATGGAGGTAGATTCACGTTTTAATAAATTAACATTTGCACTGTATGATCTCTCCGTGAGAAGCAGAAAGCAGTATGGAACTATATATGTTTGCTAAAGTGCATTAAAAGCAATCCTGGATTTTTATTTTTATTTGCAGGAAAAGTTGTTTTTAGAGGAAAAGTATGCTCCCTTATATCTGAGTTTCCCAGGCTAGATTGAGGTGTATCATTCCAACTCAGAAAATTCAGTAACCAAACTTATTTCTGGAAGTATCGGCTTCATCAGTTGTTCCAAGTGATAATGGGAAACACTGGATACAAAGTAACTTTGTTTGCTTAGATGGTTAGGATTTATTTACATTATGTTTAGAATTGCAGCAATAAGCATTCCTATTACTGTACACATTTAATTGGAAGTAGGGAAGTTTATTAGAATTTTGTGGGGAGGTGTTTAAAGCAAACTGCAATTGTTTTTGCAAGGCAAATCACTGTGCACTGCAAAATGCCACTTGGTGGCTTTTGGATAGGTGTAAAAAGATATTTCCTGCGCTCTACTCATACCCTCCTGGTTGCAGTTTCTTTCATATTGTGCTAAGCTAGGCTGTACTTTACTATTATCATTGAACCCAGCAATTGCAGCAAAGATCAACATCACCAGAAAAAAGTACGCAGTTTTATTTGTCTGTCAGTTCTTTTTTGTTTCTTTAAAGATGCAAAACCGGCAACATATGGTTATTACAGGTCACATAAAATGAGGAATATTTTTCAGTGAATAAATGTAATTGCTGCTTTTTCCTTCTGTGTAGTAGCTTACTTTTTTTTAAATACAAAGGGACAGCTCCGATTTTATTTTTTTATTGCAGACAATGGTGTAATTATCTTGCTTAATAGTTCAGTGCTATGAATGGCTGCGCAACCATTTTTGAAGGACATTAATACGCACACGCTTGGCTGCTGTTGCAGCATTCTTTTTGGTGATATTGATCTGGCTGACGAGTCCTCACTGGGGTGGAGCATTTTGAAGGGCATGCTGTGATTAAAATATTGTGATGTGGCATTATTGCATAACTCAAGATCATGCCATTGTCACCTATCCAGCGTTTTGCAAGAACAAGACTTCTGAGTTTTATTTCACTTTAGATTTTACAGTGGTTGACTGCTCTTCCCTTCTGGGCTTTTAAACTTTAAAACTAAAATATCTACTCTTACAAAAATATCAATTTGTGCATGATAGAGGACAACAAAAGGACGGACATGCTATAGAGGTCAAGATGGACTGTGAGGAAGAGTCATTAAGATTCAGATATATCAGTGTAGCAAACATCTGGTCCCAATATTAAAAATAAAATTCTTTAAAAAATAGCTTAAAACCATTTTGAGCTAGTAAGAATAAACCCTTAATCATTTTTGAATGTCTAATAGACCAGTGTAAATTCATTCTCAAACTATGTTTTGGTCCACCTCTGTATATAAAATAAGTATTTCCATTAACAGAAGACCATTAACTAGGACAAATGTAGCAGTTGAATTCTATCTGAGTAAAAGTTAGAAACCTTGGAAATAGTCCCCCCTCCCTTTTATTTATTAGAAGAAAATACTCCAGTAGAACACAACATAATAAGCTGAACATAATAAGTTAAGCAAGGAACCTAAAATACGTACTTTTAACTTGAAAATAAAGCATGGTTTCTTAATCAAGCTTTCAACCTCAAGACTGCCATAGTAGTACAAAAAACAAGATTCTTTTTAGGTAGAGAGTAAAATAGTATTTTTTTGCTTTTTAATTTAAACTTGCTGAAGAAATGCACCTGCTCGTAGAGGAGTTGCCTTTCTTGAGAGGGCAGTAAAACACAAGCACAGGCTAACAACTTAGCTAAACATTCCTTCAGTTAGTTGATGGCTTTTCCTTTTAAATCTCTTGTTTTTTTGGTTGCTGGTTTTAAAGTCCACTCACCTGTGAGTTTGGGAACTGAGGTCCAAGATGTTCCGAGTTGTTAAACTGTTGCTGTCAGTGTTGAGAGAGAAGTACCTGTTTGCTGCTTGATTAAGTGAAACTGAAGGAGGCTGTTTCAATGGGAGGGACTTAAAAGTGTAGGAGTCGAGCCCTGCGGGTGTAGAGATGCACCTGATATTACTTCAGCCTGAAGCTACAATTCATGTGTTTCCATCTACTCTTTTATTTGATGTTACCTCAGCATCTCAGCTATCGAGCAGCAGCACTCTTGTCATGTTTGTGCCCTCTAACAAGCAAGTTTTTGTTTCTCCCACTGAGTTAATAATCTCCTGTCAAGGGGAACGGAACACGGTACAGACACGTTTCTCAGTTTAAGATCTTTTAAACCATTTCTGAGTGAGAAGCAGATCATCACGAAGGCTTTAAAAGGTTATAAAACAGTAGTAGAAATTGTAGGCTGCTGCACGGGACGTTTCTTGGTTTGGTTTTGTGTGTGTGTGGTGGATTGTGAGAATACTTGAATGCTGCAAGATTCCTCCTCCCCCCCCCCCCCCGCAGTTGTCCTCATGATAACTTCTGCCTGGGAACGGCGAGACAGAACTAACTCAAAGCCTACTTGCTGTAGAAACCTGCCAAAGCTTGCCAGGAATCGGCAGCCAATTGCATTGTAATGGAAAGGAGTCACCTCTGTAGGAAACTGAATATTTGCTTAGTTTCTCTGTTCAGTAGTTCAACTTCCCAGCCACTGAACACACTGCATGGCAATTGTACTATTATTGTTTGATAACTCTCCACCACATGTGAGAGAAGGGGGGTGTCAGTACACCATTGTAAATAATAATAATAATAATAATAATAATAATAATAATAATAATAATAATAATTGGCTGCAGATTGGGCTTCCTTACTCTGCCCCATTCAATCATGCTGTTTCTCCTTGTCATTGACTCTTCTCTTCCCCCGTTTGTGGGCTCTGGGCTATCCTAGTTGCCTTTTTAACACTGGGATAGAGCCACAAGCAACACTGTTGTACAGGGCAGCATTATGGAGGCTACCTGAAAGACTCTCTTAACCTTCTAAGATCCAGTACCATTGTAAGTAAAATGAGAGAGCCATGTAGTACAGTCAGTGTAGAATTGTAGAATTGGTAATGTGCTTTGGTAGAATTGGTAATGTGCTTGTAGAATTGGTAGTGTGCTTTGTGGCTTGTATACAGTTATAACTTGGTTAGCTGACTAAGTAAGTACTAAATTACAAAGCTATAGCTGTGAATGAGTAAGTCTAAGGGTTTTTATTTTATTTTATATGGTTTTTAGATCAGTCTATACCCAAAGTGAAGGCATAATCTATTTTGCTAACCATGCACAATGTATAATCTGAAAATTGTTTGTTTCAAATTGCATAATTTGAAAGTGTTTGTTGTTAATTATATATAAAACCCTGTGTTGTTTAGTATTATATTTTTTTTTACAAAATCTCCCTCTCCATACACATGAAAGGTGCTGCCTACAGCAGTGTTTGTAAGGGGTGTGAGAGAGAGACAGTGAGAGAGAGAGAGTGCATTTTGGTTACTGAAACAAATGAGCCAATGCTACCTGGCCTCTATTTAGTGCATAGGTGATTAGCTGTGGCAGGATGGAGATGTGCACTTGGAAGCCCATCAAATTTCCCATCCTGTTGAAAGTAATGAAATGTGGGTGGACAACACTTGCATCAGGATGCAGTTGCCATCCATCTGTAGGATGTGCATCTATATTCTGTCTCAACTAGTTACGTGCAGGGCGGTCAAGAGGCAAGTAGAGAGGGTACTGATTCACAGCCAACAGAAGCACAGACTTTCATTAAGTTTTTGTGTAAATTTTCTTGCGGCACTAGTTATGGGACTGGAAACGGAAGCGTCAACTTAATTCCTTGTGGTCTATCACAGTGGACACTAAGGCAAAATGTGCCCTCTACTTTAAAAGTGAGGAAGGTGCAGGGGAGGTTGTATTTCCTGAGAATGCTCAGGGGACTGAATCTATCTCAGCACCTACTCCTGTCCTATTATCACAGTACCATCGAGAGTGTCTTAACCTATAGTATATTATCATGGTATGGAAGCAGCTCTGAAACGGATAAAAAAGCTTTACTGAGAATAACAAAAATTGCCCAGAATGTTATAGGGCTCCAGCTACCAACCCTGGATGAGATCTTCACGTCTCGCACTTTGAAGAAGTCACACAATATCCTGAGAGATTCCACCCATCCTGCTCACAACTTCTTTGAACTGTTGCCTTCGGGCAGAAGATATAGGACAATGAAAACACGAACCACACGCCTTCTGAATAGTTTCTATCCAAGAGCTCTGATTGCACTAAATAATGATCTCAGGGCCAGTTGTAAGAAATAGCAAGCGGGGAGTAGGAAGGAATGAGATAGGGTTTAGGTCATGTTATGCTTTTAATAGGTCATGTTATATTCTGGATTATGTATGTTTTATAGATTATGTCTGAATGGGATGAGAGTGTTGGAGGTACGTGCAAATGTGTATGTGAAGCCGGTCTTTGGGTGGGTGTTTGATTTTCGTTGTTGTGTATACTGTGTATATACGGACAATGACAAATAAATTTCTATTCTATTCTATTCTATTCTATTCAAAAAACAACTCAAGATGAATTGTACATTTTTGAGTACATTTATGAATTTTGCATTCTGTGCAGCATTCAGATATGCCAGTTCCAGCTCACTGGCTTCTCTTATTTTGACAGATGTTTTGCACACACTTTTTAAAATTTAGCATTGGAGCCATAAGTAGTATGTGTATGAGTGAAATTCTTATGAAGTTGAAGTTAATGTTCAATACACCATTTTGTATTTGTCCATCCCACACTAGAACTGTCAAGAAAAGGGGAAGCTGCTTTTGTTCCATATGAGATCTCCCTCGGTTCCTTAATTTCTCTCCTTTACAAGTAAAAAGGTGCATCATCACAGGTCTCTGAGAAGGTTGCCACTGAAAGCTAAAATTAAGTTTCTTTGTCACAATGGAAGAACCAATCATACACAGGAATTATAGGGTGTTAAGGATCAGAAGGATAATGCACATGGCCAACACATCAAGTGGAGGTCAGACACCAGATCAAATGTTCAGGGTTCATAGAGTCATAGAATTGTAGAGTTGTAAGGGACCCCAGGGGTCATCTAGTCCAACCCCCTGCAATGCAGGAATCTCAGTTAAATTATACATGGCAGCTGGCCAGCCAGATTGGTGGGGTATAAATAAATTATTCTTATTCTTATTACTTTAAAACATCCAAGGAAGCAGAACCCACTACCTCTCGTGGAAGTCTTTCCCACTATTGAGCAGCTGTTACTGTCAGGAAGTTATTCCTTGTGTGTAGTTGGAATCTCCTTTCTTGTAACTTGGCATTGGTTCAGGTCCAACCCTCCAGAACAGAAGAATACAAGCTTGCTCCATCTTCCATGTGATAGCCCTTTAGATATCTGAAGATGACTATCATACCTCCTCTCAATCTCCCCTTTTCCAGGGTAACATACCAAACTCTCAACTATTCCTCATAATGCTTGGTTTCCAGACCCTTGATCATCTTGGTTGTCCCCCTTTGCACATGTTCCAGCTTGTCAATATCCTTCTTAAATTGTGGTGTCCAGAACTGGGCACAGTACACCAGGTTGGGTCTGACCAAGGCAGAATAGACACTAGACTTCTGCAGGGTCTTAGCAATCGCAGCATCCTTTTCTAAGTGTGCACAGACCTACTGTTTAATTTTCTGTTCTAGGACCTTTCCTAGTATTGATGTCAAGCTCACCAGTCATAGGCAAGTGCAGAGTAAGAGCCAGGCAGAAGATTTAGTTTGAAGGAAGCAGTAGAGGGCTTGATGGTGATCATGATCTGAGGGAGCAGGAGATTAAGTAGAATGCTTGTGCTCAAAGAGAAGATGGATGGACTAATGGGCTGACCTAGCCTGCTGATTCACTCGGAGAGTCAGATGACAGTAGGCTAGGAGGTCTGCTGCTTCTTTTCAGGTTGGAATGACAGCCTAGAGGCCTGCCTTTTCCTTAAGGTCTTGTCTGTGTGGCCTGTAAGGACCCAAAGTGCTGGAGGTGCAGGAGGTAAGCTGCTGAAGGCCCTGGCTTGAGATCCCCTGCTGTGCCTTACACAGTGTAGGCTTGTGAACATCCCCATATAATATAGGGTGGGATTTAACTAATGAGCCCCACCAGCAGAAACCCATGCAAAGACTTCCTCTAGTGCAGCTGTGCTTTCTCCCTTTTCATGTGCCCCGTTGGCTGTGGGGGAGGGTTGAGAGAACCCCCAGAACAGCAGGGGAGGAAGGAGAGGGCAGATTGTTTGTTCCATCAAGTAAGCAGACATGTTTGTGTTAAGAGGGCATTCTGTTGAGTGAATTCCTCCCCACTGTATTGCCAGTTCCCTTCTTGTTATGCATGTGAACAATGATACGATCTGTTGTTGTTTTTAACAATACATTCTAGCATCTACTTTATATATGATATAAATAAATTTTAAGGTGTTTTCACAGCAGACTGGCCACTGAGAGTCCCCAGAGTTTTTAAGATGGATATACTGTTGATATACAGGTGACGATTATTTTAGGTGTGTCCAGTTGACATGTAGTCACCAATGCACAGGTGCCTGTACTATCAAGCCCACAAAAGCTTGCACGACAATCCCATCCAACAAATACATTTTCCAGAGCCCATGCTCATAATCCCCCCAATAAATAAATAAATATATAAAGCCTATGGTTTGATGGGGGATAGGGCTGATCCAGTGGTACCTCGGGTTACAGATGCTTCAGGTTACAGACTCTGCTAACCCAGAAATACTACCTCGGGTTAAGAACTTTGCTTCAGGATGAGAACAGAAATTGTGTCACGGTGTGCCCTGTTAGCTAAAGTGGTACCTCAGGTTAAGAACAGTTTCAGGTTAAGAACAGACCTCCAGAATGAATTAAGTTCTTAACCCGAGGTACCACTGTAGTAGGATCTGTAGTAAACATCTAAATATACTTGTCACTATTCAACATCGGAATGCCATTGTTCTACACCTTGCCTTTCAAAATTTCTTCATTAGCCTTACTGCAGACCACAGTTGTCAGCTCTAAGCCTGAACATCCACTGCAGCTTTCTTTCATCCTAAGCGCCTTTCCCACTGTTTACCTTCTAAAATCCTCTTGCATGTAAAAAAGGGTTGCTTGCCTCATCCTGTCAGCTTCATTAATCCTATTATCCATTTGTCCTTTTCCATTGACTAAGGACACCCCCCCCCCCGCATTCTCCCCTCTCCCCTTTTGACTCCACATGTTGGCACATTGAATATTCTTCACTCATTAACTCCTTGCTGTTAATTTTAAATGGCCTGGAGAAGGGACTGGTGCTTAGAAAATCAGTAGTTGACAATAGTAGGTCAATCTTTGCCCTGTCTTGTTCTTGACCTGAAGATGGTTCAGTATTTTGTTGGGGGGGGGGGGGAAGGATATGTGACTTGTGCTTGGGACCCCAAAGGACCTGATGAGGCTTGACAACCCTTGCCGTATAGTCTGTAAGTTTGTCTTGGTTTTCTTTGTTTCTTGTGCTGTTGAATCAGAGGGAAGCCAGGGTAGCGATGTTGGCCTCTGGGCATGATCCTAGTGCAGCAAAGAGCTTATTAAAAGCCAGCCACTCCCTGGAAGTGGTAGCTGCTAGGCAGACCTGCTCAACTGGGCTGTAGCTGAAGTAGAGCAGAATGTGCAGGTGCAGCAGGCATTGTATTAAACTGGAGGCAATAGAGCAAAATACCTGGATATGCAAGTTCAGGGAGTAGAGCCTTGGAGACAGGATGCTTCTTGTTTTCTTCACTAATGAATATAACTGGTCCTGGTCAAATTGATACTGGCAGCTGTTTTTCCATTGTTGGAGTGAATTTATTGTCCTCTCATCTAGCGTTGTATAATTATTATAAGCATGTAGACCAGTCACCTGATAGGTGACACCCATTAAAAGAAGATGAACGCAATAGTCATATTGGAGGCGATATAATTCCAGGCTTGATGCAACGCTGATTGTTATCATTGTTATTCTCCTAACAGTGCGGCACTTGGGATGAATTAATGCCAGCATATTTTGAGTGTCATTTGGAAAAGTGGTGTCTGTCTTTCTTCTTCTTTTTAATCAAAGCTGCTACGCTTAAAAGTACACAGGTTCCACTATGTAGCTAAGGACCGACCTGTATCACTTAAAACAAACTTTAGCTTCTGAGATTCAGTGAAAAGAAAATTCAGCTTTAGCTTCTGAGATTCAGTGAAAAGAAAATTCAGCTTTAGCTTCTGAGATTCAGTGAAAATTGAGAAAAGGCATTCAGAATGTTTTGGTAGTCTCTGTTCTTCTCAGATGTGTCTGAGAAACTGCATCCTCTCAGAGAAAGAGTATTTTCACTAGTATAAATTCTGGAGACATGTGAAATATATTGGAAGTTCAGTTTTACAGAAGAAAATAACATTATCACAGGCATGGGACTTCTTTAGAAGAATGTAGCCATATTTCAGCTTGTTGTCTGTTCCCATATCTTTTCTTGATGGTACTTTCTTACACCTTCAGGAGATCCATTTTATACGACAGTATTACCTTGGATAAATAGCAGAAACCAGTTTAAGAACTAGCTGTACCCCTAAACTTGCAAAAAAAATCTCTTTTCAAGTGTCCTCTCTCAGTCCTGTTTTCATAATTGCTGACTTACATTTAACACCTTTTGAGACACTCTTTTGTCCTTCCTAATGACTTCTAATCTCCAAATTTGGTGGCATGTTACAAGTCAGAGCAAGTTGGTTGGATAATACCCTTAGTTTCTAGGTAGTACAAAGGTTTTCTATTGGGGAAAAATAAAAAAAATGTTTACATCTTGAGTCATCTTAAATTTTCTGACATGGAACATAAGAATTAAGTTGTGGATCACTTGTAGCTGGGGCTTGCTGCTGGCTGGTATGAGACTCAGTATGTTGGTCTGTTAGTGCTTTTCCTATTTAACATTAGTTAGCAGGGTGCTTTATGCTGGAAGGACACTGGATAGGATCACTGAATTTCTTAGCCATGAAACTTTGAGATGGAGTGTTAAGAGATGCTGTGTCTCTCAAGCATGATGCTAGAGATGTTGTCAGGTTGGCAAAGAATAGGCAAAATGAATATTGAACATATAGAAAAAGAAAGCAGACTGAGATGAAAGAACCACAGTGCAGGCGATAACCAGATGTTGTTGGACTACAGCTCAGCCAGCATGACCACTGATCCAAGACTATTTGACTTGCACTGCTAATGATCAGCAGACAAAACTAACCAAGTTACAGTCATGTTGGTGAGGATTCTTTGCTTCCAAACTTAATTTATTCCACTTGTACTGATCAATAAGCATTGATACACCACACTACCTATTTATGTATATGTCCTGCTCCCAATTCCTGCTAATTACTTAGATTGGTTTCTATGTTCCATGGAAGAGGTGAAAGGAGTTGTATGTTCCCCATAATTTTAGAACTTTTACAAAGAGTTGGTGTGCATTTCTGCCACTTCATTAGGATAAATATACATACAACTTTTTTGTTCAATAAACAGGGCATGTGGAAGGACATTTTGCTCATACAACCTTTTCTCTCTCTTACCTCTTCTGTGAATTAGCCAACATGGCCTTTAATGAAATAGCTATGAGTTGGGAGTCTTTCCCTTGCTCCTTTTCTTTCCGTTGCACATTGTGTAAAGTTTGTCCCAGGTTCAGCATGCAAGCATAGGGGTTCCCAAATTTTGGCTTGGCTTGAATTCTCTTGAAAGGATGGCTGGTTTCTTCCCATACCTGGGAAGCTTCTGCAGAAGGCAATAGCACTGGGATGGGTTTTTGTATAAAAGGAAGGGAGAGCCTCCTTTTGCTTCCTCCACATTCTGCTTGCAGAAAAGGAGGTTAGTTCTCTTCCATGGCCAGGGCTTTTGCTTGAAGGGAGTCACTTGTTGCTGCTGAGGAGATAAATTAATTTATGGTCCCCTGCACATGCATAAAAAGGCAGAACATTATGCCCTCTAGAAAAGCAGCCTTCCTAGATGCTAGGGGTCATAGAGCAAACCTGGAAGAGATTGTATTGTACAGGATCTGAACCAAGAATGTCGTATCTGATTAGACAATCTCTTTTAAACAAAAAACAACAACACTTTTTGGCAGATTCACAGAACTTATTCAGCACAAGGAAGCACATTTAAATGTTGCTTGCAGGAAAAAGGACTTGGCTAAATGGAATACCATTAAATCCTTTGGCTAGCACCTCAATGTTCTAGAAATTTGTTGGGGATTTTTGATTTTCCTTTTCCTTTCGTAGCTTTATTTAGAAATTGTTATAATGCTCATAGTTGACGGTTGTTCAGAAACTGAGTTAAAGAACACAAGGAAAGGATGCTTTTCTCATTACATTAAAAAGGTCTTTCTGAACTCTATAGTGATGGGAAGGCAGAAGATGTTTCTGTGTTTCATGGGATTCAAAGCAGAGCGTCCTGTTGCAACCTGTAGTTAATGCTGTTAAGTTAAGGATGGTGGGATAGAACAGGTGCTCATTAATACCTCTAGGCTACACGTACAGGTGACTGCATTTTAAAAAAGAATGCTGAAACTCAACAAGTGAATCTGGATTCTGTCAGTTTTCCATGTACAATATATGCAACCTGCTAATCACATGGCAATTCTTTTAATTTGAAAACTTGTGTTTATGATAATGTTTTTGGTTATGTCAAATTGGTTATGTATATCTTTACCGCCACATAAAAAGTTAATGGTACTTTTTTATTTTGATAATAGGAGTGTGAATGGTTTTGAAATGAACTGTGAATGTTTGAACAATTGATTTGAGTATAACATTATTTTGAGAGGATATCACAGAGAGGCTTATCCTGGGTTAAGATCATTTGTTGGTCTGGATACATTGCCAAGTTCAAAATAGCTAATAGCATATATTACCAAAAAAAGAAAAGAACCAACACTTATTTACTACACAAGCCTAGGAAAATTCATGTACATAATATATCTCAAATTTTACTTCTGTCCATCGTTCCAGCACAAAATGTGTGCATGCATGCACGCACGCGCACACACACACACACACACACACATTTTGACAATGTCTTAGATAAAGGCAGACATTCTTCTTAGTGGGCAACAACAGAATGGACTTGCACTGTACGTCATGATATGTGAGAGCCAGGCCTCCAAAGCAGCTTAATTGTTAGAGCCAGCATACCTTGCTTAGCTGCTGAATGTGTTTTGGGTTATCCTAAGAGCAGACCCAAAGTTTCCTCAATACTCACCCTACCTTATTTTCCTCTGATCCTTTGAACTGTCAACTGCTCATATCCTGGTGTCAGAAATTCTGTGGTACTCCTGACTTGCTTAAGGCTTAAAATGTATTGCTCAGAGTACACCTAGTGAAATCCTCGGAGTTGAGTTACTGGAGTTCATTTGCCCATTATGACCCAGCTTCCCTGACCATGAGAAAATCTTCTTTCATTGGTTATAGGCGATAACCAATATAGGCAAGTGACACATGTTGATAAACTCTTAGGCCATGTTTGGATATTTTGCTATACCACGGCTTAATGCAATGGAAATGAGCTTAGCCACCTCCCAACCTTGGGAATCTTTGCACTTTCAGTCCTGTTATCTGAAGGGGAAAAAACTATGGCTGACATTAATTATGGCTAGTTTAAAAGAAGCCACCTTCAAAACATGGTTTCTGAAGCAAGCTTGTTTAAACTAATCATACTTTATATTTAACCATAGTTTCCAGTTGGGATGATGTAGGAAGCTGTGGTTTGCTAAAAGCAGAAGTGAAGGCTTCTGAATTGCTACTCTTGTATGTATGGGAGGAGAAGAGGCGAGGGGAGAGTGCTTAAACGTGGGGGGGGGGGGGGAATAACCATGCCACACTAAACCATTGTTTAAGGTGAGTTCCATACATGGCCTACATAATCAACAACTTTATTATGACATGGAATTGCTTCTTCAGATGCCTAACCTTTTCTTGAAGTACAAAACATAGTACAATGGTACCTCAGGTTACAGGCGCTTCAGGTTACAGACTCCGCTAACCCAGAAATAGTACTTCGGGTTAAGAACTTTGCTTCAGGATGAGAATAGAAATTGCATGGCTGCAGTGGGAGGCCCCATTAGCTAAAGTGGTACCTCAGGTTAAAAATAGTTTCAGGTTAAGAACAGCCTTCCAGAACGAATTAAATTCTTAACCCAAGGTACCACTGTAGCTCCTGCCGGACACCTTTCATCTGTGTTTCCCAAGATGAAGAATCGTGTAATGATCAGTAGAGCTTTTCTTTCTATACTTGTTAGAAAAACCGACATTTCCCCCTGGTTTTATTTAAGTCTGAAGTGGAAAGTACAGCGTAAACAGTAATATCAGTAGCAGTAATGTTTAATCTCCACAAGAAAAAAATTTACAGCAGATTTTCAAAAACTGCCTCCAGGGGCTTTTTTGTGTTCTTGTATAACCAGTTAAATCCATTTTTTTCACCAGTTTATTCAACACACTTGGGAACAAGTTAAACTACATTTTTCAAGACAGTTTTAGTGCTGTCAGGTTGTTTTATTTTCTTTCACCAAACAAAAAAGAGAATAGCAAACTTTTGGTCTTGCGATGTGGTTTTCCCATGTAGGGTAATTTTGTGCCTCTTAAAAGCAGTTTCTTCATCCTCCTTAGAGGATGTGTTTTTTCATCTTAGGCATTTATTATCATCATCATCATCATCATTATTATTATTATCATTATTATTAAATTTACACCCCACCTTTCATCCAGGGACCTAAAGGTGGCACACCCTTCCCATTTATCCTCACAACAGCCCTGTGAGGTACGTTAAGCTGAGCATGAGGTACGTTAAGCTGAGCAGCAGTGACTGCCCCAAGGTCGCTCAGTCCTGTCTAAGTGGGGATTTGAACCCCGGTCTCCCAGGCCATAGTGTGACACTCTAACCACTGCTCCACACTGCTAAAAATGACTTTTTCCAATACTGAATTAGTACTAGCCCTGTTCTGCGGCAATAAAGCATTATTCTGCACCAGTGCAAATAACAGATCTGTGACAGCTGATTCTATTCATGCCTTTTCCAATTTTCTGCTATTGTCTTTCCTGCTGGTCGGAAGACTTGGGGGAGATTACTTATCCTTGAAAGGGACTGTCTTTGCATCACATTTTGAGTGCACTGTTACATGTTAAAAATATTACATGTGTCATGAAGAACTCCTCTACACTATGTGATATCATAGGCATTTGCTGGTTCATACTTGTAAGCCATGTGATGCTTGTAGTTACTACAAGCTAACACCTTAAAAAAGCAGGACCACAGGGAATAATGCAAGTGTACAGTGATTTGTATTAATTCCCAGACATGAATGCTCGACTTAATGGTGTCAAAGTTGATAGAGAGGCTAATAAAACAAAAACAAAAAACCTTGATATACAGTGCTTTCAAGTCTCAAAAGTGCTTCACATAGTTGCAGTCATTAGGACAGCGGTATTACCCCTTCATTTCAGAAGTGAGGACTGCGAGAGGGCAGCTTGCCTAAGGCTGTCTATTGAGATCATTGCATAGGTGGGATTCCAACCAGAGATTTTCCAGTTTGTGGCTTAAACTGCAATCCAAACTCCACCTACCTGGTAGTAAGCTCCACTGAATTTAGTAGGAAGAAGGCATTGTACAGTAATATCGCACTGTGAAGCCTCTGAGCCACTACACCACATCTCTGTGAGGAAGTTCCCAATTTTAATTGAATACATTACAAGCCTGTGTTGTGTACTTTCTGTGTTTTGTGTTGCGCTGGCATCATCTGCCTTGAGAGACAGTGGTGTGTGGTGTGTGTGTGTGTGTGTGTGTTTGTGTAGGGTGGACAAACTACCCTAGAAGGGGCATAACGTGTCCCCCATCAGAATGTGTACCTCCTAAAACAGAAATACTTGAAGCTTATGCCTCTCCCCCACCCCTCCGGCCCTTACCTGTTCACCACAGAAAGAAGGGGAAGTATAAGAGTTAAGTGACTTTTATTTCCCCTGCAGGCTGTTATTTCTGTAGGCTACAGCAGTTGATTAAATTACATACTGTTCAGTAAGCAGTATGTTTGAACTATATTACCTGACTGGCAGATGCCAAGAGAAAGCCTTGTAGGGAAACCTGTGCGGTTGGTAGGTTTTGGCATCGGACCATTGGAACTGTGTGAAAGGTTTAATTTAGAAGCTTTCTCAGCCTCGCCAAAAAAGAAAAAGAAAAAGAAAAAAAAGAAAAACTGTAAGACCGTAGGGTTGCTGTTTAGTGTATTTGCTGTTGTCTTGTATAGCCCTTAGTTTCATTGTGTTACACACCCCTTATATAATTTCAACCTTTTGTGCACGATTCCTTAAAATTAGAATGAAATACAGAAGGTGGTTTGAAAGCCAGTTATTACATTTTTTTTATTGCTATCTAGTTCCTCTTTAGTAATAATAATAATAATAATAATAATAATAATGGCACTTTCTTCTTTTTTATTGCTATCTAATTCCTCTTTGAGGGACACAGGTGGCACTGTGGTCTAGACCACAGAGCCTAGGGGTTGCCGATCAGAAGGTTGGCAGTTTGAATCCCTGCGATGGGGTGAGCTCCCGTTGTTTGGTCCCTGCTCCTGCCAACCTAGCAGTTCGAAAGCACGTCAAAGTGCAAGTAGATAAATAGGTACCGCTCTGGCAGGAAGGTAAATGGCGTTTCTGTGCTCTGCTCTGGTTTGCCAGAAGTGGCTTAGTCATGCTGGTCACATGACCCAGAAGCTGTATACCGGCTCCCTCTGCTGATGAACAAGATGAGCATCGCAACCCCAGAGTCGTCCCGACTGGACCTAATGGTCAGGGGTCCCTTTACCTTTAATTCCTCTTTGGAAATTACAGAATTATTTGCCACAGTGGTTTCTGTTTTTGTTTTCCTGAAAGGAAGTGCCATGGTTCAGCTTTCCTCAAGTGAAGTACAGATACTGGTTCTGAAGGTATCATGATACAACCTCCTTAGTTTTGGCAGAATTTTCTGATCCAGCATCTCCAGATCAATAGTAGGAAATCCATGGACCATATCCTGCCTACCAGGCTGTTGCAAGTAGCCCACCAGCCCCTGGCAAAATTGGGTGCCTCTTCTCTCCATCTCAGCATAGGGTTGAGAAGAAAGATTTGAACCTTAGCTCAGCACAGTGATGGGCAATATGAAATGCCTTCTTTGGTCTGTCCTTAGTCAGCTTCAGATCAGGCTCATTATAAAGCAGTTTTGCACATTGAAGTGATAAATAATAATAAGTATATGCTTTTGAGGAAAGGAGAAGTTACCAGTTTGATTTGATGAGAAAATTTGAACAGATACTTAACTCACATTAAAATGAACCAGATCCAAAAGTACTTAACTTTGGCCAAACTGTGCACTACATGCGTCTAGCAACTATTAGAGCAGGAATGGGGAACTGGATGTGGATTGTAGGCCTGAGCATTATCTCCCCCACCGCTTACAGACCATGTGACCTTTTTTGCTTGTATGGCTCTTGTACCAACAATCAATTGATCTTTACATGTTCACAAGCCTCTTGCAAAGTGCTATGTGCAAAGTTTTGCAGCACTGCCAGTCAGCTCATTGGTGGTGTCTGCAGTGCCCCCCCCCCCACCTTTTCGTTTGGCCAAGTCTCGCCAACACCAGTAGAAGGTGTAGAAATGGGTCAGGTACAGAATATGCTAACTCTGCATCTCAAGAGGGAGCAAGACGTACTCTGCTTGAGGAAGGGAGTTAAGTAAAGCCCCTCTTATGCAATAAAACTAGACAGATGATAGGCTAGGAAGAAAGGTTCTTCAGTCAAACTTTAATCTTAATGTTATTGTAGCATTAGAATTTTATCTTTGCTGAGATAACTGTAAATATTGTTTGAATCATTTAATCAGTAAAAACAGCATGCAGCCCAATCTACTGCATGTTAACAGACACTGAGTTCAGTGGGGCTCACTCCCAAGGACTTCTGGGTAATAATGCTTAGGCTTGCAATGCAAAAGGCTCTTAACTCTTATATGGACAGCTGTGGGAATCAGAAATACAAAGCTTGGTTGAATGCCATTAACTTCATTTTAATGGCATTTACATGAATTTGGCAGGTTTCAGGATATGGTAGATAGAATATATTGTGTGTCTATGCTGAAATAAGGTCCCATAAATGTAAACAAAACACAAGACAAAGCATTCAGATATCACAATAAACAATGGTTTATCATGATGTCTGAATGCAGCCACTGAGTCAATTCTTGGGTAATCTTGACTTCTGAGATTAGGTTTCCTGATTGTTTTAACAATTTTTCTTCTTTTAGCCATCATTGAAATACTACCTTTGTAAAGAATAGAAACGCGAAGCATATTGTCCCCTGAAGGTGTAGTTGTTTTCCATCCAGGTCTGAGATGCCTTGTAGAAAGCCCAGGTACTGCTAGCTGAGCTTCCCTGCTATTCTACATAAGCACACATGCAGACCTTCAAAATATAGGAAAAATAGGCTCAGGAAAGCTCCCCTATCCCTTGCAGCAATGCTTGGCATTTCTCAATTAGAAAACAAAAACAACGCAATTTTATTTCAATGATTATGTGCACTTCAACCCTTCCAGCACCTGAATGAGCGTTTCCACTTGTTGAGGTGTTTGTTGCTGCAGTTTTTGTTTAAGTTTCTCTCTAATAGCAAGGCAGTTCTTCACACCTTCTTCCTCCATTTTGTTTGTACTGTCTCTCCCCACTGATGCAGGATGAGGCTACAAGGAACAAAAGCATCTCAGATGGAACTTGTCCCTTTGCTACAGAACTGTCCCCACCTGCACCAATCATTCACCAACTGTCCTTATTCCTCTTCTGATACAAGTATCTCATTGAATGACTTCCATGCAGTTTATTTTTTCTTATTTCAAAAATTCTCCACAGTTGTTCCTGTGATTTTAAAAGGACTGAGCTACGATGAGAAGCGAGGAGCTTGCAGTGTCGGCTCTAACGTTCGGGATTCTGCATGTTATGTATGTTGGGCTTTTGCTCGTGCCTACGACCCCCTAGAACTGAGACCATTTGTCAATCAGATTTCAAGGTAAGTTACTTCAGTGAAATAAATGCTTGGTTTATCTGTTTCATATAGATGGGGCAGATTTCAGAAAATGAACTATGGAATAAATTTGCATTTCAGTAGTGCTTACAAGTCAATACAGTATAAACAAAAACAGTCCCCTACCACTTTCAAAATAATTTGGTAAAACTGGAACCTGTTATTGTTACATGTCTGTCTCGGAAATCATTTTATTCTACCATTGAATGAATTTAACTAGTCTGCTCTGCTTGTGTGTGTTTTTAAATTGTCTTTTGTGTTTATGATGTTTTAACTTTATATTGTATTATATTTGGGGGGCGGTTGTTTTATTTTTCCTTACCTTTGTATACTGCTCTGGTATCTTTGTAGATGAAAAGTTGCCTAGGAAGCATTTGTAATAAATGAATGTAATTCTTCTGGGGGCAATTTTTAAAAGTTTTTGATCGTGCACGTCAACTCTGTGAGAAACATCCTTTTTTGCTTCTTTTGAATACTTAAAGAAAAATTCACCCCAAGCAATCTTAGCTGAAGAAATGTCACAAGATCTCCAATCAATGGAACATGTGTTTACACAGCTGTTATGTAATCAGTTTTTTAGCCAGAGTCTAAAGATATTGGTGGCAACTTGGTGTTTAGCTACAAATCTTCCATCTTGGCAGTGCACTAGTTGAAAATACTTCAACATCCTATTTCTGAGAAATACATTTCTTCTAATGAGGCCCTAAAGCTGTGTGTTTATCTGTCTTTTCCTCTTGGAATAATGTAGTGTGGGAGCAATGAAGCTCTATGCTGAGAATCAGGAACTTTCACAGGATGACACACAGTTTCACCTGTATTAGCACACCTTGGTTTACAGCCAGCAACACTAATCATATGCCTTTGCTTTCTTGTCTCTTCAGTTCTAACTTTAGGTGTGTCACTCATTCTGACTGAGAAGAGTCATATATTTAGCCAGAAACAAATTCTGCTACCTTTCAAAATTGAATAATTTGGTATCTTGAAATAGGCTGAACTTCCTTTTATAGTTCGCATGTAACTCTCTCTGAAAGTAAACTTAAGGGATATAGGCATGGAGATGGGCTTAATTTGTGTAGTTATTGAGATCTTTTGTGTCCCTTCGAGATTTTGCAACATAGTAATCTTGCAAACGTCCTCATGCCTTCTTGCCTCAGCTATTAATTGGAAGAAATATTGCAGTGCACATCAGGTCATAGAATAGTACACCTGCAATTTTTAATTTGCTGCTCATGTACAGTATGCAACATTTTACTGAAATAATGCTTTCATGGTTACGTGATGTGATCTTCTAGGACTTTGCATTCTGTGGCAGCAGTTCTGTGTCATAGTAAGCTGCTGTTGCTTCATTTCTCCCCTAGGGTGAGTAGCAGCAACAAACCACAATCCCTGGTTTATCATACACTGGAACCAGGGATTTGAAGCCAAGGTTTGTTTGAGCAAAACAAATAATGAATCCTCAGTCTGGGCTTATCCCTAAGCCAGGGTCATGTACTGTTGCTCCTACTTGCACTTGGGCAAGAACAAAGTGTTACTGATCTCTGTACTTGCGGGAAAAAGGAAATTGTAGACATGTAAAATTCAGAAATGCTGCTTTCCCCAATCTGGTGCCCTCCAGTGGTTTTGGTTAATCAATTTAGGCTGTTCCTTGTAATCATGCCGTAATTGGAAATCATTATCTTTTCACTAAGCAGTTGTATACAAAATAGCATAATGTTCTTTGAAATGCTCCTGCGTAGAAAGCTAGGTTTGTTGTATGCTGGGTTTCTATAAATCTTAAAGATCCTTAAAAATTATGTTTAGTTGAATCCCTAGTGTCAGGGCTGGCTCCTGGTCCCAGCTCACAGAGGACCAACGCTGGCTGGTATTTATGTACAAAAGTCTTTATTGAAGTACAGTTTCCATTTCCACGCCGCAGCGCTCCAGCTCTACGTCTAGACTTTAGACCGGCGAAGCTCCATCTGAGTCCCCGCCCCCTGTACACCAGTTTAAGACTCTAGCTTTACTCCACCTCTTCTTTCTCCTCTGGGTCCTGCTGCCCTCCGGGGCCCCTGTCTCCCTGGATTCCTCTGAGGCTGACGATGACGACCCCCCTGACTCCTCCCGCTCTCTTCGGCGGGCTTTAGGACCTGGCTCTCTTCCCGGGCTGCCCACTGTGCCTCCCTCCTGTACATTTGAACTTGGCGCGCGCGCGCGTTTTACTTTCCTGATGACCGTTTCCTCACTCCCCGACGGAGGTGTGGTCAATCCTGCCTCATGTTCTCCCGCTGGCAGCGCTCCACCTGAACCCGATGCCTGGGACTCCTCCCCCCTACTGCACTCTGGGGGGGACGTGGGTCCTGATTTCCAACTGCTACTCTCTGAGTCCCCTCTGCCCCCTTCTTCCCGAGGTGTCCCCCTGGGCACTCCCCTTGCCCTGACCATGGGAGCTCCTTTCTGTGAATCGTCCGATTCACTGGAAAGACTCAGAGACCTCGGATCGCTGTCATCGCTGGCATTTCCTTCGGACTCCTCCCCCTCACTCTCCATTTCCTCCTTATCCTGTGCCTCTGCTCCTGAACCCCTGACACCTAGATAATTGTATTGTTGTGTTGCTGATGAAAATGAAAAGGGGGTCTACTGTTGTGAAGACATGAATGCTCTTCCTTTACTTACGCTTGAGAACAGTACTAACCCGCAGCTCAGAAGAAATTGATGACACTGTGGGAGTGCAGGCAGTTTAGTCTTCCCTGGAGTACTGCCTGGTGAGAAGAAAAGAAAGGTGTGGCTCTTAGGTAAATGGAGCCACTTGACTCTGGGGCAAGATTAGCCTGCAGAATCAGGAAATATGAATATTGCTCAGAGCTACATCTTGTGCTGTGATGAAATGTTGAGAATAACCTGTACATGAGGAATATGTTTGTTGTCTGACTAGTTCATGCTAAAAGTAATATCTGTTACATGTTGGGTAACATATTTGCACACTCAGACTCCATTTTTCACAACGTGTGTGTCTGGCTTTCGTTGCAGAAATAAGGATTTGTGGCAGTAGTTCAGTGAGGCCTTTTAACATTGTGTCTCTTCTTGCCTACTCATAGTTCTGTCATAATGACTTTGGCATTGCCTTTGACCCCAGTGGCTTCTTTGTACATCCAAATTAGCAAACCTGTAAAGATCATGACTGCTCCAAGAGCAAATGAGGGCAAGTGTGCTTCCACTTGGCAAACTGTAATGTGAGTGGTTACCAACAGAGAGAAACAGAGAACCTTCTGTTCAAGGATTAATACCAGAAATGGTGTTAATACTCGCTGTAACTGATTGTGAGTTGGGTGCCCAACAGGATTGCTCTTTTTCAGGGGCTTCAGCCAGCACGGAGCCTTGCATGATACCTTAAAAAAAATAAAAATCTCACCCTTCCAAAACCACTTCCACTATTAGAGCTCAGAATTGAGACTGGCTGGTTGCCAGCATTGAACCTGAGCATTTTATTGCTGCATAGCCTCAGAAGCAACATGTGCATCTCCCTGATGCTAATGTACACTTCCAGGATAATATGAATGGTGCTAAATGAATGGTTGGGGGGATCAAGCAGGCCAGCTCCCTCTTTCTCCCTGACCCTCTTCATCTGTCATCTTTGGCATTCCAGGGCTCAGCTGCCCTTAGCCATAAAACTAAACACAGAATAATCAAATATATTCATTTCCGTAAATATATATCCTACTTGTCTTCTCAAACCAAGTCCATATAATATAAACAGCAGTGATTCCTAAAAAGAGGAAACAACCTTCACTGAAACCACAGAAAAGCAGTAAATATAAAACCCAGCTATCCCAAAGGTGTTTTGTTTTTGTTTTTTTGAAAAGCCATGTGTTTGCCTAAACACCTGTGTCAAGAGTCAGATAAGTCTCCTTGGGCTGGGCATTTCTTAAGACTCACGCTACCACAGAGAAGGTTCTGCAGCTTGTGGACACCCACACAGCACATAAGTTCTTCTCAGTAGGGAAGATGTTTCTCACTTCCTTCTTTTTGTGTAGCAGGGCAGTGCCTGGCTTGGATAACCACACCTAGTCCTGCCTCCTCTTTTGTCAGAATAGTAGAGGTGAAGGAAGTAGGGGGACAGGACCGAAACTTTCGATTGCCTGCCCTGCCCTGCCTTTTAAACTTGTTGGGGCTTAAATATACAAAATGGAAACAGTGACACCAACTTTTGTTTAGTGAAAGGGTGTGCAGCTAAACAGATTGCAATGGAAAGTGGGCAGATATTTCCTGGCTTTGAATGTTACTGTGTTCAGTAGCAGTGGCACCTAATTTACAAGCTAGAAGGCTATAGCTAACTTTCATATCTAATTTTTATGAAATAATCTGCATCATCATGTACAAGCTCCTTGCTGACTGAACTTTTGAACTACATTAGATACCCAGATATTTAGCTTCACAGTATGAGCCCAAATTTCCATGACTTTTTGTCCACTCTGTTCCATCCAAGAGTCATAGTACTATGAGCTCCAGGACCCTGATTTAGTGAAATTTAAGATGGCTGTCTTAGATTTACTTCCGCATCCATGAAAATTAGATTTGTTGGAAAAACGTTTTTCAGTAATATGATATTTACACACAAACAGCATTCATTGCCAACCCTCATTGTGGAGGTTTCAGTATACCCTTTTTGTCTCTTGAGTTATGCAAAGCAAATATAATGTTATAACAAAAGTTTTAATATGCTTTAGGATACTACATAAGAAGTATCATTGACACTTGAAAGAGTGAGCCATTCTTTGCCATACCTGTTGGAAATCAGATGCAATTAACTCCTGATATGTCAAAACATGTTTTATTCCTTTCTTGTGAAAGAAATCCCACTTTGGCTGTTCCATTATGTTGGGAAATCCTGGTGGAGTCTCATGTAAACTCCCTTAATAGAAGGGAGGCGATAGCTTAATCAGATACTGTAAGCATGGGTTCATGGTGTAATTGCTCATTAGTGCATTACAATGCTTTCCCTGCGTGACTATGAGCCTTCTGCCTGGTATTGTGGATTTTGTGGAGAGCCCACCTCCCCTTCTTGCCCCTAATTATAGTACCTGCTTAATGACCAAGAGGACACAGGTGGCACTGTGGGTTAAACCACAGAGCCTAGGACTTGCCGATCAGAAGGTCGGCGGTTTGAATCCCCGCGACGGGGTGAGCTCCCATTGCTCGGTCCCTGCTCCTGCCAACCTAGCAGTTTGAAAGCACATCAAAGTGCAAGTAGATAAATAGGTACCACTCCAGCAGGAAGGCAAACGGTGTTTCCGTGCGCTGCTCTGGTTCGCCAGAAGCGGCTTAGTCATGCTAGCCACATGACCCAGAAGCTGTACGCCGGCTCCCTCGGCCAATAAAGCGAGATGCCGCAACCCCAGAGTTGGTCACGACTCGACCTAATGGTCAGGGGTCCCTTTACCTTTACCTTAATGACCAAGTGCCAGTTTTGACTTAATTGACAATACAAAAGATAACACAGTACTTGGCAATTTCACAACAGGCAGAAACCCAGTCCTCTCCCTCAGTATTTTAAGAACTAGTAAAAAAAGATTTCTTGGCTCTGTTAACCGGCATCTAAAATAGGACCTAATGGGTTGGTGGTGATTGCAGGCTACAAATTGTCACTTCTCTGCATCTGGGCCTCCTTTCATGATGCACCAAAGGCAGGCTAGAAACTATTTGCTCTCGTCTAGCCAGTGCAAAAGTTGCTGACCTTGCTATAAGCAGCGAGGTTCCACAGAGAGTTGGGATGTCCTAGCTGTCCTGGTGATGATCCCTCAGATCAGGTTGCCTCTGGTCATGTCACTTGTGAACATCTCCCTGCCCCACACTGTGGGTACAAAGGGGAGTTTCCGTCCAGCCAGAGGGAGATTAAGTATGCTTGCCAAGGTTATTAATAAATGTTGTACAGCGTTGCAGAATAGACCCTGCTAATTACATTGTGGCCCATTTCTTCATTGTTGCTGTAGTGTGCCTTAAACTATGTACTGAAATTCGTATATCCAGACAGATCTCAGTCAAATAGTGGTGGTGCCCCCAAAATATGGAAAGTACAGAAAATACAGAATACAGGAAATATTCTTCCAAGGAACTTTAAGTACATAAAACTGTAGCCTCTGGGTTGTATACAGCTAAGTATACAAGAGTAGACCTATCAATATTAATGAACCTAAGTTAACGTTAAGTTAGTCATATCCATTAACCTCAGTGTATCTACGCTGCATAGGAGTAGCATTGGATACAACCCTTGAGTGGTGTACAGTATGGCTACAAAGGAAACAATAATGAAAAATGAAGCAGAAGATAAAAAAAAAAACTTGCACAAAATGTCTGCTGAATGAAAAGTTTGTCACCAAGCACCAGAGGTACAACAGGGAAGGGGGGCTGCCTGATCTCAGCTACTCATGATAATGAATGCCTGATTTTGCAGTGGCCTGAGTGTTCAAAAAAAATACACTGAAATTCTTACGATTGTCAATTATTCTTATATATTCCTTCTTTCTGTCTTCAGTGCCCTGGTTATAACTGCTATATTTGACCGTGATATTAATTGCAGAAGAGCTGCCTCGGTAAGTTCTGAGTTTGCAATATGTTCTAAATGTTTCTGATACTTTATGACACTACTGTGGCCTTTTTGAGCTGTGCAGTTTACTGGTAGGAAGCTTTTCCTAACATGCAATATCAGTTTGTTAAAGGTTTTATATAATTACTTTCCAATCAGAAAGAAATTACCCTCCCCTCTTTTTCTGTCTGTCAGATTGTAGCTTAACTCAGGTTCTGAGTGTACAAATCTTAAGGTGATTTCTAGTTTAAATATTTTATTATATCTGAATTATATGGAATTTTATGTTTCCAGTATTGAAATAAGCTGCCCACATTTGGCCTGTGCAGGTGTTCCACGTTTTAAAGCTGTTTTTCTACCTTTCCTACATGGCTGCCATACATAACATACATTTATTTGTATGCTGCCTTTCCACAGTTCAAACCATCCTCAAGGCAGATCACAACATGAGGGGAATACATAACTACAACATAATAGTCATGAACAATAAATATAACCTTCAGAAATACACAACCAAACTGAACAATTTCCACATAAATCTCAACAAGATCGAAAATAAAGATGAAAATAAAGCCAACAGCAGCAGCAGCACAACAGACCCCCTCCAAACACCCCAGCCCAGGACCCTTGACTTCCTCTTCTCCCCGACCTTGTTTCCACAATTGGAGAAGTCTGAGGCCATTTTCATGAGCTAATGCTTATTCTGTCTCATCTCACAATGGCTATTTTCTCCTTTTTTTAAATCTCCTGCACTCCCTTGTTTCCTGCTCCTCACTCTCTCTCTCAGTTTACAGTGTGACAAGCAGTGACACTGGGGGCAGGAGGTGCAGTGGGGGGAGGCGAGGTTACCATTGGCCCTGGGGGGGGGGGTGGCCCTACACAACAAAAGTGACCCTCTCACAGGGACATCTCCTACAGATGCCTGGTTCAGTCTCTCCCCCCCCCCGCCTCTGTGTGTGTGTGTGTGTGTGACACACACACAATCTCAGGATTCAACTGCCCTTAGACAATCCCCTTCTTCCTCTCTTCCTCCTCCTGGGCTGTGGCCAGAGACCCTCCAGCTGCAGCCGGCCAGGGTTGGGAGGGGGCAGCAGTAGCAGCAGGTGCAGACAGCGGCAAGATGGCAGCAGGCAGCTTGAAATGGCCAAATGTCATATACAGAAGTCCACAACCATTGTGGCCGAGTGCTTCTTCTCCAGGTTGTACTGTATCTCATAGCTTGAGGATCAGAAACCTTAATTGAAGAACTCAGACTCCAGCATTTTAATCATACAGATTCTTCCACGATGGGTTATGCTGCAATCATAGCTGCAGGCTAACACTGCACACAGACTGCCTTTCATGTCCAACCCTACTGGCACTCCTTTTTGCAACAAAGAATTGTATGAGATTGAAAACTTGTAACATTTATAAATATATTCTATAAGATTGAAAACTCCAACTGCATGTATGTGTATAAATTAATAAAATATGTCAAAGTAGTTTTCACTTTCATACAATTTTTTGTTACTGAAAGGATTGCCTGCTTATAAAGGCTATGGATATAGCAGTCTCAGCTTTTCTTCTGTAAGATGGAAATAACAGTCTGTCTCACCTGTGCATGAATCCTTGGAGTAAGTAGAGATCCATCTCTCTGGCTTCTTTCCTACCTTCGTGAATTTAACACAGATCCTCTTTTGTTGGTGGCACAACAAGTGCAGAGTGGCTCTGTGTTAGACATGCCACTCTGCACTTGTGTCTTTTCTCTGATGATTTCCCCATTTCTGTCTCTTTTCTACTTTGTCTGTGAAAGTTAAAAATTATGATAGCCATGCTATTTGACTGTGAGAGATCCAGCCAAGGCCAACAGACAAATTAAAACTCTGTGTGATTCTTTGTGATTATGGCTCGGATTCAAAGATCCTGTTTAGGTGGGCATATTCCCAGCAAGCTTTCAGGTTTTTTTGCCTACTTCACGTTGCTCTTGTAGCACATTATGCTGAAAGCTGCCCTTAGCAGCTTTGGAGACAGCTTGTTGACAACCATAGGGAGGTTTTTATAAGGAGAAAGGAACTCAAGTAGCATATGCTAAGCTGGATATGGATTTCTGTGCCTAGAAATTACATGCAAGCCCATATTTTGTCACATGGGATCTGGTCTTCTGGCTACAGCAGCTAGAGTTTTCTAAAGAACTTAAATTTTCTGAATGTGTATAAAATAACATAGTGATTCCCATATGCCTCAGGTGTGGGCATGTTGCTAATTTGATATAGCAAGTAGAATTACCCTTCATATTAACGATAGTGAAATCAGGAATCAGTAACTTAAAGGGCTGCTATTTATGTAGATTATTATTATTTAATTGAATGTAGCATTTTCCCATGACATAACAAAAGATTGTAAGCAGAAATAAGTAGCCACTAGCATTTTGGATATTTACCAGCAATTCAAGCTAAGACAGATTTAAAATGACTCAACACTTAAAGGGGGGCGGGGAGGGAGATTAACCAATTCCTTCTCTTACCTTTCCAACGAAGCCATAGTTCCATTCAAATTTTATCTATGTATTGCAGTGGTTTTATATGTCTTCTGAATTAGTTCCCCCCAATTGTTGTTTTTAGAGTGTAGAACAAATTGATGAGTATAATTTATGTGATTTAAGGCTTGTTACTTTGAAATGATGGGCATGCCGGATTATGAAATTAAAAATACACTTAACTGTCCCAAGATAGGTGCTCAGTTTTCTTTTGAAGTCTGTGGGAATTGTATTCACCTCATGGATATTTAGAAATGAGCTGAGCTGCAATGTTTGCAATACCTTCCATGGTAGGGAGAGAGGTTTACCTGAAGCCAGTTTCTCCTGCTTAATGGAAGTTGTGTGAGCAGTTTATCCTATTTATTTTAAGTTAGGCAAACTTAAAAATAAACTTTCATGAAGCATAACTGTAAAAGCTTTGCTGGCCCTGTCAACACCCTCTGTTGAAATGAAAAAGAGAGTGTCTCAGTCCTCTGTATATAAGCTGGCCTTGGCATTCTTGAAGGCTCAAAAGCCAGATCTCCTCCACTTCATAATTCAACCAAGAGAACAGTATATCACATCACTTTGCTATTGAGAGCCCTAGTTTTGGTGTGACCTTCTAAGTAGTACTGAAACAACACCCAGCTAGACCTTGGATTTTCAAGTATGTTGAATAAACACATATTTTCACCCCTAAAGGGTGTTAGATAATGGCTAATTAAATTGTCACTGAAGCACTGTGGATGGGTGGTTTAGATGCATGAAATTGGTGTTCATCCTGTTCAGGTTAGGATTGCAATTCCCCCTGTAATAACAGGTATGCAATTTGAAGGTACTCCTTGTTCCAGCAGTGATACTTGAGGCCTACATGGCCTCAATTACCCAAAGTGCTTTGGCTTTCTGCTAATTTTGACTCTATAGTAGCTCTATACTATTCTTCTCGGGGGTTGGTTATCAACACTCTGCACAGTGTTCCATTTATCTTTGCACCATACAGGCATTATAATGCTGAGAGTTTTCTTTTCTGTTCCTTTCTTAATGGCATTCATCTTTTTCACCGCTGTCACATACTGGGGCAATGTTCTTGTTGAGTTATCTACCACAATCCCAATATGCCTTTATTGGTCAGTTATCAGACTCCATAAGGCATGTGTGATTTTCTTTTCTATTTCTGTTTGGTCATAATGTGATTTAGTATTTCTTCATGCTTGGAGTGGCCAATCCTTGCTGCCTTCAGAGTTTTACCAGCTTTTTCATTTAGTAGCAACTCTTGACTCTTTCTGTAGAGGGATAGCCTTCCGTGGTGATCTAATATGTGGTAAACTCCTGGCTAACTTGGTCAGTTAATATTTGAGTAATATTTGTATACAACCCTTAAAATTATACAGTATTTGTGTTTTGTGAATTTTATTCACACCTCCCTGGAATTTTTTCATGAAGGGCAGCTGAGAAATCTTTAGACAAACAAACAAACACGACACTACAAAAATGTTAGCTAACAGCCTAAGTCCTAATCTTACTATTCCCGTAAAAAAAATGTGAAGATAAAGTATGTTAATTTCAGAGCCAGTGTAGCCTTGGAAACTATAGAGCTACACTGCCATTTCAAGACTGCTGCTTTGTTATTTTGTGCAGTTGTTCCCGTTTAAATGTATACCAGTGAGTACTTTAGCTATCCATTGTGGTGTGTTTGAGCTTGAACCCACCTAGACAACTAGCCTCTCCTGAATAAACTCTTGTCACTTCAGGATAGCAGTGTCACCTGTATCACCATATAGGGTAGTAAGGAGAATTTTACCAAAGGTCATCTGTCAATGCGTGGTGAAGTTCTAGTAGGATGTGAAGTAAACTTAGCATCTGTAGTTACTCATGCCTGGAAACTGCCCTGGCAAAGGCTACTCTCAATGTCTTACAATTTGGCAAAGGTAGGGCGAGTGCTAAGGTTTAATAAACAAAAATGTGTGGCAGCTTTGAGAGAACACAGGTTTTTCTTTACTATCAGTTAAAGTACTGAAATCTCAACTTCACTACATAATTTAGTCAGGCTGCCTTAATGTAAAAATGCTCCACTACCTATGGTTTACCACTTTCCAATTCTTTCCAATACCTATCTCCTGATCGCTAGAGTGTACTGTTAAAAACAGAAGTTTTGACACACACACTCACTCTCTATATATCTATGTACATGAATAACAAATACTGGTAGTTTAGCATATGAAAGTGAAGTCCATAAAGGCAGAACATTCCAACTAAGCTGCTGACAAGAGAATCCTCATGTAGCTTCTGAGAGGAGGAGGCTCATGAGCTTTGAAATCTGAAAATGCACATTAACCACACACAGGCCTTCCGGAAGCATGTTAGAAAACCACCCTCTCTTGGTACTTAAGTTCTTAGGGCATTGCCTTTTCATTTCTGTTGCGAAGCCCTGTGTCAGCAATAAAGGCCACTGTTGTGGGTGCGCCTATTTTTAATAAATGCATATTCTTAAACAGTTGGCAGGCAACCTGCAGATTTAAAAGAGCATTAGCACATAAAGTAGCAGTGACAACAACTCCTTGAGGGGATATTCATCCAGCAAAGCTGACTTTACTTTTTTAAATAAAGCCCATGGGTCGTTTATACTGTTGCATGTTTATTTTGAATTCATGAACTAGTATTTATCTGCAAGCAAACCTGACTCATTTTTGTATGTTTGTTCTTTCTGTTCTTAGGCTGCCTTCCAGGAGAATGTTGGTAGACAGGTATGGTAACTTCTTCTCTTTTTTTTTAACTCTCTTCATTTAATTTCTTGTAAATCTACTGTAGCGTAAAATTAAGTGTAGACATTTTGTCACTTGTGGAAGTGAAGGGAGAGTTTGGTGAATTTGGACAAATGATTTCAAAATGATCTTGGTAATGCTTCATGTGTACCTATTAAAAACCTAATTACGACATTTGAGTATATTCTGAGGGAGAGCCCTTAGCTTTTTAAAAGGTGGCATACCAAATACCACCATTCCGAAAATCAGCACAGTGCAAAAGCTGTTAGGGAAGTACCATATTTTTTGCTCTATAAGACTCACTTTTTCCCTCCTAAAAAGTAAGGGGAAATGTGTGTGCGTCTTTCTGAGCGAATGCAGGCTGCGCAGCTATCACAGAAGCCAAAACAGCAAGAGGGATTGCTGCTTTCACTGCACAGCAATCCCTCTTGCTGTTCTGGCTTCTGAGATTCAGAATATTTTTTTTCTTGTTTTCCTCCTCGAAAAACTAGGTGCGTCTTGTGGTCTGGTGCGTCTTATAGAGCGAAAAATATGGTATTTTTCTTGAGCAATAGGAACAGCTTCTGCCCCTGTTTCCCTCCTTAACCTGATGCAGCAGTGGTAGTTCGGTAGCTGTATAAATGCAATGGAGAATGAGGGTTGAGCACAACTTTGTTGGAAAGGAAAAGCACTTCTAATTCCCAGTGGTGCCCACTTCCCTGATTTTTATACAGTTTTGCACATTTCTAGACCGGAATGTAAATAATTTATAGTCAGATTAATTTCACTTTTAAGGGAACCTCAATGAGGTTGCTTAAAGAAAGACTGATTAAAAAAATAAGACAAAATTGCTAAAATGGTTTGCCATTGGTATGTAGAAGGTTGTAGCCTTGCACTGTTTCTTTTCTGAAAGTCCATCAGTAGTGAATATGTATACATTGGTAAGTGGAAACAGATAAGCCTTTTTGCAGATTAAAGCATTTTTGAAACATGTTTGAAAGCATGGGGACAAAATGTTATTTGGTAACAGACTCACTAGGAGCACTGTTTTTTGTGGTACTGTTTCTTAAGGGATACACAATGCTGATGGATCAATCCTGTACTGTGCTTCTATTTCAAAAGTTGAGAAGACTTAAACATTGTTCCTGGTATGCGTTTACACCAACTGTATACACTTCTATTCCTATTCTAGTAGCCCTGGGAGCAATTTTCAAGTATTCAGCAATTTTCAAGTATTGTTTGACATACTCCAGAAATGTGCACAACCTGTTAGACTAGAGAAGCAGAGACCATGGCAAGAGAGAAAAACATAATTTGTGTTCTGTGGTCCTACGATACCAACCCAGTCCCTGGAATATAATGAATCCACATGGACCAGGTGACCATGTTAACTATATCCTGGTGGGTTTTGGCACCCACATTCCCCATGCTGTTAGAATCATAGACTTGTAGAGTTGGAAGGGACCCCAAGGGTCATCTAGTCCAACCCCCCGCAATGCAGCATTCTCAAGTAAGGTACCAATTACAGATGCCATCCAACCTCTACTTAGAAACTTACAAGGAAGGAGAGTCTACCACATTCCAAGGGTGTCCATTCCACTGTCAAACAGCTCTTACTGTCAGAAAGTTCTTCCTGATGCTTAGCTGGAATGTCCTTTCTTGTAACTTAAAGACATTGGTTCAAGTCCTACCCTCCAGAGCGGGAAGAAAACAAAGTTGCTCCATCCTCCATGTGGCAGCCTTTTAAAGATTTGAAGATAGCTTGGTTCATCATATCCAGTACTGTTGGTTATCTGTTCTAGCATTTGTGAATTTAAGGTAAAGGTACCCCTGCCCGTGCGGGCCAGTCTTGCCAGACTCTAGGGTTGTGCGCTCATCTCACTCTATAGGCCAGGAGCCAGCGCTGTCCGCAGACACTTCTGGGTCACGTGGCCGGCGTGACAAGCTGCATCTGGCGAGCCAGCGCAGCACACGGAACGCCGTTTACCTTTCCGCTGGTAAGCGGTCCCTATTTATCTACTTACACCCGGAGCTTCTTTTGAACTGCTAGGTTGGCAGGCGCTGGGACCGAACGACGGGAGCGCACCCCGCCACGGGGATTCGAACCGCCGACCATGCGATTGGCAAGTCCTAGGCCCTGAGGTTTTACCCACAGCGCCACCCGCATCCCATATCGCCACCCGCGTCCCATATTTTGTGAATTTAGTAGATAGTTAATCATAAAGTTTTGAGAAGAAACATTGATCACTATCCTATTCTACATGGTCTGTTAGATGCCCTTGTTCTTAGCCCCAAAACTTTATGCTATTATACTTTTGGATTTTTAGAAAGCTCTATACCATTCTTTTCGGGGTTTGGTTATCAACACTCTGCACAGTATTCCATGTATCTTTGCACCATAGATATTTATACAGGCATTTATACAGGCAGAGTTTTCTTTTCTGTTCCTTTCTTAATGGCATTCATCTTTTTCACATCTGTCACATACTGAGGCAATGTTCTTGTTGAGTTATCTACCACAATCCCAATATGCCTTTATTGGTCAGTTATCAGACTCCATAAGGCATGTGCAATTTTCTTTTCTATTTCTGTTTGGTCATAATGTGATTTAGTATTTCTTCATGCTTGGAGTGGCCAATCCTTGCTGCCTTCAGAGTTTTGCCAGCTTTTCATTTAGTATCACCTCTTGACTCCCACTGCATCTGAAACTTAAAACACTCCCTCGAATGTGTCTGCACCCTGGGGTGGCTTTTACCACACCCTTCATTGACTGCTTCTTACTGAGGTGGCAAAACAGCCTGGTGAACATGCCAGTGCTGGTTATGATGCTGCATTATGAGAAAGGGTGCAGTTTGGTTAAGTTCTTCATTTTTACCAATATAGCCTTTTGATTATTATTCTTTTTCATCAGAGTGACATTCATATATTCCTTTTGTTTTGGTTACACTTGAATGTGTGTAGTCCGCTCCAATTGTTGTTGTTGTTTAGTCATTTAGTCGTGTCCAACTCTTCGTGACACTTGAATGTGTGTAGTCCGCTCCAATTGTTGTTGTTGTTTAGTCATTTAGTCGTGTCCAACTCTTCGTGACCCCATGGACCAGAGCATGCCAGGCACTCCTGTCTTCCACTGCCTCCCGCAGTTTGGTCAAACTCATGCTGGTAGCTTTGAGAACACTGTCCAACCATCTCGTCCTCTGTCGTCCCCTTCTCCTTGTGCCCTCCATCTTTCCCAACATCAGGGTCTTTTCCAGGGAGTCTTCTCATGAGGTGGCCAATGCAACAGTTTACGCTGATAGCGCTGCTGGTAGAATCTTGTACCTCACATCTCATTTTACTCAAATGCTGATACTTAGCGTTTATATAGGAGTTTACATTTTCCTGTAATCTCTAATTATAAATTATTATTAACGAATAATACCTCATCTCTACAAAACATAGCTAATAACTGGAAAGAGAATGCAGCTTTTCAAACGGGAGTTTTGATATAGACCAGGCTGGCGAAATTAGGCCCGTTTGGCTAATGTGGGAGGTCATGCTCACCTGACATCATTTGGTGTCAGGTGGGCATGACCTACCAGAAACTATCGGACGTCATTTGATGTCAGGTGCAGGAAAGGTAAAGCCATGGCTCCTTAGTGCTTTTCAAATTCTTCTTTTGCAGTAGGGTTTATATTTAGCACTGAATGCAAATCCCTCTGCTTTCCTATGGTCTTGGATCTTGCCATCTGTCAAACATGGCTTGCAGAGGAATGACTACTTTTTTTATCTGACCTGCTGGCTCTCACTTCTGATATTGACTTCGGTGTGTCCCAAAAAGAACTGTGACAAAGGTGCAGAATGTTCAAATTGCTCTCTGTGTTGTCACTCCAGAGATTATAGTAATGACAAAAGTACTCACCGTTTAGAACTGGATTGAGTAAACACCCTGCTCTGACTTCATCCTGTTTCAAGTTGCCAGTTTTCTTGGGTCTCAAACTTGCAGCTTTACCTTAGCTGGTCTTGCTGAAATTTATTGGTGGCACATGTCCCATGTCCCAATGCAAATACTGTAATTTAACTATGGAAATGGTGATTACAAACGAAGTGATGCTGCCTCAAAAAAACAACAAAAAACACTTGATTATCCATAGTTCATTTTTTTCCTTTTTCAGGATGTGCTTTACATCCATTGAGAAAAGCTTCCCTCTCTCTTCTGAGATGCTTCTCTTTTGTGGACGTGTTACAGAATAACTATTGCATACTTGACTGTGCAGATGCCATGTATTGTAGCTATGATAGTGAAGCCTCTTGCGATGAGTGCCTGGAAGTAAAGGGATGAGAGCGATGTCTTGCCAAAATGGCTGGCCTTCCTTTACTACTACTTTTTGCAAAAGCCATTAGGCCTCTGTCCTTTGTTTGATAAGGGGAGGCATTCTGTACACAGTGTTTGTATTGCAGTTCAAAATCAGAGGTACTGTCTCCTGTGATTCAGAAGAGCAGCATGCAGGCAGTTGTCAGTGTTTCTAGGACACAGAAGTGAGCATTGATTTATTGTGGGTAGAACTTGGATTAAAAACTAGTGGAAGAGGATTTGAGACAAAGCAGCAATTCCAGTTGCAATACAGGAATCATTTGGGAGCGAAGATGAAGAGAGAGAAAGAGACGGAGTAATGAAATTGGGGTGTGAGAGGCGGGAGAAGATAAATGAGAGAGAAAGAGAGATGGGTATCACACCAAAAGAGAGAGATGGGCTTACATGGATAGGGAGAGCAGAACATGGCAGGAGAGAGAGATGGTTTTACTACTTACTGCTAAGGAGTAATCAGCTGGATGAATAAAAATTTAATCCAGATAAGATGGAGATGCTTTGTGTATGTCAGTGTGCAGCTTCTCCTGATGTTGATATTTTGCTTGTTCTTGATGGATATCTCTTTCCTTTTTGGGGTTTCTTTGGGGGGGTTTTCTGGGTCTGGTTTTTCTGTTGGATTCTCAAGAACAATGGTTGCAGTCAAGGAGGGAGCTTTGCCCAGTTTAGGCAGATATACCAACTGCTCCCATTTCTGGGGAAGAGTCACGCCTAGTCACAATGCCTTAGTTAGTACTTTAATGTGCTTTTTGTGGGGCTGCCTTTGAAAGTGTAAGTTGGCCGAGAATTGAAGCCTGGATGCTTGGGGGAATGTGGCTTTCTGATGGAGAGGCCCTTTGCCGCATCCCAATATGAGTGTGTGTTAGATTAATCAGCATGTATAAGATGTCATTCCTATAGCCACATCCCAGTGTTGGAACACTCTCCTGCAGAGAGTTTGCCAGATGAATAATTTTTGTGCTGGTGGGCTTTTTATATTTTTTCGTAGTTTAAACTGATCCTGATTTTTAATTACTTGCCATACTGTTTCTGGGCTTGGGTTGTTATTTGATCACTTAATTGTTTGTTAGTTATTTGTATTTTGACTGTTGTTAGTTGCCTTGAGAAAGTGGGGAGATCAATTATTCTAAATCAAACGGAAGGAAACTTGGGATCTGTTTGGGAGTGGTGAAAGATTTGCCTCGAGGCTTGTGTTTATAAGGAGCAGCTCATTTCACATGCCATAAAATCAGTCCAGAGGACCTGTGTGTTGGGTTGCTTTTCTTGCTGTAAGAGAAGATTTGCTACTGTGTCACAAAAATTGACAGCAAGAAGGAAGTCTATACTAGTGAACCACCTTTTCCCCCAGGGTGGAGTACCAAATTACACCTTGCAGCCTAAGAAAATGGCTGCTAATTATGATAGGTATGTGTGATCCATTTTTTCCTAATCAGTTTTGTAATGTGATTCAGCCAGACAACTTTCCCCGTGACTACAAGGGAGATTTAGGACTTATTTTCCATCAGAAGACATAATGTTGTTGCTGAGTTTTGCAAGCAGAAACAGTGTTAGATTTGTGGGTAGTCCTTCTGTTTTCTTGATTACAGTTGCTTGCAGGGCTGAGATAATTTTTTCTGGAGTGGGCGTTCCACAATGAAAGATCACGTTTCAGGTAGCATGACGTTTTCTCCAAAAGGACAGCTCATCAATCAATCAATCAATCAACTATACTTTTTGCTGTGAAATTGCAGTCTCTTCCTGGCACTTAGGGAGGTACTTGCCAAGCAATCAGGGAATTTTGCCTTGCTCATACTGTTGTGAGTTACCTATTTAAAGTGACTGCAACAGCTACTTAAATGGGGCAATCATCAGTGCTATGCTGAACACCTCCTCCTCTTCCTTGACAAGGAGGGAGTGGATCATGTTGCACATAGTGTTGTGGATGACCTCATTTTGAGTACAGTGGTACCTTGGGTTACATACGCTTCAGGTTACAGACTCCGCTAACCCAGAAATAGTACCTCGGGTTAAGAACTTTGCTTCAGGATGAGAACAGAAATTGTGCTCCGGCGGTGTGGTGGCAGCGGGAGGCCCCATTAGCTAAAGTGGCGCTTCAGGTTAAGAACAGTTTCGACCTCCAGAACGAATTAAGTACTTAACCCGAGGTACCACTGTATGTTACTGCCACTTTAAAGATGACATTTTTGTCCCATTCTTTTTTCTCCTGACAGATTGCAGAAATTGGAAACCCTTTTTTCATGAGTTTCATATGTCTCCTTTTTATGCCTCAGCTCTACTTCATTGTGCTTTCCTTTAGAGAAGTTATTTTTAAAAGCTGGTCTTTCTACCACATTTCTAACAACTTGAATAGTTTGTTTTAGATTGTAAGCTCTCTCTAAATTCTAAATCTGGTGGCAAGAAGAACCTATGCCTTCTTTTAGCAAACCATGACAGAGTGTTGGGAAAGCAATAAAACCTATATTATGCAAATTTTCTGTATTCACATTTCTTTTTTTATGAGCAAGACTTACTGTGGACATATATTTTTGTGTTTCTGGCATCCCAGCATGGGAAGTCTTACTCTCTACTGCAAGCACTTCAATTATATGGTTGAAACAGTTACATTTTAGACCATTTTACACTTTTATAGCTCTCTGGTGAAAGCATGTAAGCAAAGTTATTTACAAAAATAATTATGAAAAAGTCTAAAATTGATCCATCCTTATCAACTATGGTTTCACTTTTGTTGCATTTTGGTGACTAGTTTCTAGTTCTAGTTTACTTTGTCTTTAGTTGATGTGTTGTCTCCTCTTGTAGGGAAATTTTCATTATGATACTGAAGCAAAACAAGGTCAACTAATAATAACTCTGTGACCTATATATCAATAATTAGGAATGACTCAAGTGAATTTTCAAGCAACAAAAAAGGTGTGCTAGAGACTTGGGCTGTAGTTCTATACCCATGTGACATTAAGTCTCATTCCCAGTTCATTGGACCTTCTCAGTAGACATGGGTTTTTCTGGGCGGATTGAATACTGAACTATAAATCCTGAGAACCCATTTTTCTGTACTCTGGATATAAGCCCTCATAGAAAATGAATGACTGGAAGGAATTAAAGTCTAGTTCTAAGACAGTCTCTCCCCTCTGTGGCTCTAGCTGTGTTTTGTTGGAGGATGAGCTGCTGCTGGTCTGATAGATGTGTCCCAAATACTGACACTTTAACTGAAAGACATGAGAGTGTGATGTATGTAACTTTAAAATGTTGATCTGGCTTAGTAGATTGCCCTCGGACTTGGGAAGGAGCAATAGAAACAAGAGTAAAATAAAAGTGATAGGTCCCCGGAAGCTATACAGTGGACGCTCGGGTGGCGAACGTGATCCGTGTGGGATGCACGTTTGCAACCCACAGCATTTGCAACCCATGTCTGCACATGCGCGGGTTTCAGTTCGGTGCTCCTGCGCATGCATGACCGCCAAAACCTGGAAGTAACCCGTTCTGGTACTTCCGGGTTTCGGCGGTCCGCAACCTGAAAAAACACAACCTGAAGCAGCTGTAACCCGAAGTATGACTGTATAATGATGTTACAATGTTCAAGGAGGTAGGGGAAATTGCAGCAGTAAAGGTTGGAAAGCTGCTGAGTGAGGGAGTGAGAAATTTATGCCTCTGAGGGTGCAGTAAGCCTGGAGTCACCATGGTAGAGGCATAGGAAGCAATAAATGACATGAGCACCTTTTGTGATTGAAATGGCCACATCCAAATGGATTACAAGTGTAAGAGAGTTTTGGTTAAGCATTGGATGTGTATCCAGGATCAGTTAACCCTGTTGCTGTCTGATAACTACTTCAGGATCAATCCTGGGTTAAGCATCCCCAGTTGACGCACACCAAATAAGAGTGACCCCTTCAGAATACCAGTTGGGGTGATCTGTGGCCTGTTAGCATATGGACAGAATCCATACTGGGCATATGGACAGAATCCTTCCCCTTGGGAACAGTTTGCCAGGGTACCCTGATACTTTCACTCAGAGGAGAGAGGGGATAAGGCTCCTTTCCACACCCACACCCCAATTAGACTAAGGATCCAACCCAGTGCTTTTTTCTGCCAACAAGTTATGACAATTAGTCTACAGGGAAATTCCTCCCTGGCCTTGACTACGACTACCAATTCAGTCCATTGCAAAGTCATATGTGTATACACCATGCTTCTCTTCAGACGGGGCCAAATATATACAGGTTAGGAGAATGGGATGTCTGATGCCGACTACATTGCTGGAAGGCAGCACATCCATCTTTTAAGTTTTGGAGGCAGACCTGAGTGAAGGCAGGCCACCTCACAGTCTGGCCTATAATTGGCCAGTTAAAATTCTGAAGGTAGGAAAGTCTCATCACTCCCCATGGCTGACTGATAATGCCTGCCAGCCAACCACGTGGAAGGTTTTGCCTCTCCCCAGCTCACCCATGGAAGTTTTAAATGTTTTATCAATGAAGGTTGATGTAGGGTGCCAACAGGGGTCTCTGCAGATTACCAATGGATGCGGCATGGTAGAGATCTACAGTCCATGGCTAAGCTGAAGTTAAGACATTGATCCAATACATGACACACTCCTTGTGCTCTCCTGAAGAGTGAAGCAGACACAGCTATTTGCCATCCTGAGCCTGGGCAAGCAAATTTGTTCTCCTTCATAGAGTTTGAGGCTATAGTGTTTGTTTGAGCAGGTGCTGTTGCCTCTGCATCTTTGGAGATGGTGGCGAAGTCAATGGAGATGGCTCACTCTTGGACTCAACTCCAGCTGCCTCACCAGAAGGAGAGGCATTTTTCCCTAACAGCAAAAGGCCCCAGAGTCACATGAACAGATGGTGACATTATGCTTGGGATAGTTGGTATCACAGGGGTGAGCCGCTCTCCTAACACTTTGGATGCTGATGGGGGGCTGAAATGGGAAGGGGGTTAAGAAAATTCCTAGTGAAGGCAGCCCTGTATCGGGAGAGTTTTAATGTCTGATGTGTTACAATCTTTAATATATGCTGTAAGCTGCCCAGAGTGACTGGGGAAACCCAGCCAGATGGGAGGGGTAGTAGTAGTAGTAACAATAATAATAATAATTAATAATAATTTGTTTGGCCTTTTGGATCCCAGCCTTTGTTCTAGATCTCAGTGGGAGGTACTGAAAGCTCAACCAAATCCTGTCTGCGTAGCCACACCATTTTATCTGTACATTTCCTGGTTTGGATTCCGTTGTTTTTTGTGATGCTAATATGGGACAAATTCTTTGGGAATTATTCTTGTGTCTACCTAAGTGAAACGTTCTCTAGTATTACTACTGTGATTATATGTGATTTTCTCTTCTAACTTTGATAGGGTACTTTCCCACATGGGATTGACATTTTGACTGCAGCTGATTATTTTGCAGTTGGAAGCAGAGCAAATTGTTTCCTCAATATAAGGTAAGAGTCTCTAAATGTAAGCACCTCCCCTGCCTTAAATTTATGGGTGACACGCAGATAATTTTGGATTTTAAAAAAGTCTTTCTTGTTCTACTTATGGTTGCACGGGAAATTGGAGAACATTGTGAACAATATGTTTCTGCAATGTTCTATGTGAGAAGACTGAGTGAAATTGGAAGTGCTTGTGTTCTTCACTATTTGTAAAATAATTTTAAGTAGAAGTCCATATATATCCCTCTGATTTTTATGTTTAATAGGAGAGGCACTGTTAAGGGTGCCACATGGTGTTTCCTTTTCTTTTACAAGAAATAGGGCATTTACTTACACCAAACTGAGTGTGTGTGGGGGGGGATAATTTTTCTTCTTCAGCGGGATGCCCTGGATTGTGAGGTTGTCCTTGGCAGCAGGACACAAATGTTGCTTAAGGTATCTCAGTAAATCTACATTGGGGCCAGGGGCCAAGCAGAGCCCTTTCAGGTTACTGTACTAGCCTCTTTGGGTGGAGGCTTCAAGTGGAATCGCAAGCACTGCCTAGGTGTGTGTTACCTTGAAACCCTAATTAAGAACTGAGTACAAAAGTAACATGATGGTGTGGAAGGAAAACCTGGGGGCAAAGGATAATATGGTGGGCAATGCTAAATAAGAGGGAGCTTTAATGTAGATGGGACAACCTTATGCATCCTCAAGCTGAACACTGTGTTCTATATAGATGTCTTTTATGGCTCAATTACCTGAGGGAGGGTTTCCAGAAACAAAGAGGGGTAATGTTACCTTGAGTGCTGGTGCTAAGCTTCCTTGTCATGGTGGTGAATATAAATACCTGGGGTGAAAATAGGGTCCTGTTTGCATAATTTGGTTGGCGATTCCTTCCTTTGATGTATGTTCATAAGTGTTGTTAGCTAAGTACCTATACTGGGATGTGTTTAGCAGATAGTTCCCTAGTGCTTCTGGCATGGAGCTTATTTTCATCAGGGGTCTCAGATTTTCGGTTTGATGGGAATGCCTTGGATGGCTTGACTGTGTTGGGATCTAGGCAGAAAGGAAGACGTTTGACATTTCTGGAGTTTTCATGCCTCTGCAAAACTGGCAGAAGGTACTCCTAGTGAACGTGATCAAGGAGAATAGCCTGTGTATGGTGTTGATTTCTTCTTAAGAATGTAAATATATAAGGAGAACCCTGCTACATCAGGCTAAAGGCCCATCTAGTCTAGCATCTGTTCCTACAGTGACCATCACAACCCCAAGATCTCTTTCCTGCCCAGTCACTGCCACTTCAGACACCATCTTTGTATATGTGAAGCTGGGATTTTTTTAGACAGGTCCTTTTGGAACTCTTCACTAACCTTTTTTTTTGTTTGTTTTTACCACCCTGAATAACTTTATGCCACCAGCAAATCTCACCATCTTGATAAGGTAAAGGTAAAGGTACCCCTGCCCGTATGGGCCAGTCTTGACAGACTCTAGGGTTGTGCGCCCATCTCACTCTATAGGCCGGGGGCCAGCGCTGTCCGGAGACACTTCCGGGTCACGTGGCCAGCGTGACAAAGCCACATCTGGTGAGCAAGCGCAGCACACGGAACGCCGTTTACCTTCCCGCTAGTAAGCGGTCCCTATTTATCTACTTGCACCCGGAGGTGCTTTCAAACTGCTAGGTTGGCAGGCGCTGGGACCGAGCAACGGGAACGCACCCCGCTGCGGGGATTCGAACCGCCGACCTTTCAATCAGCAAGCCCTAGGCGCTGAGGCTTTTACCCACAGCGCCACCCGCGTCCGCCACCATCTTGATGCTCACCCCTAAATATGAACCAAGTGAAAAAGTGCCAATTGCAAGACAGATCCTTGGAGGAACCCCTTCCAAGAATAGTCAGGTTATAACGAGTGTGCTTTAACCAGTTACCGATCAGTAAGAGGACTTCCCGCTCTCTCTATCACTACTACATTTGCTCAGGAATCTTTGTTGAGGGGCTTTGCTAAAAAGCTTTTTGAAAGTCCAAGTAAACATTGTCTCCTGGATGACGCCTGTCCATATGCGTGCTGATACTCTTGTTCTGGGTGTCTCAGCCTATGCTTCGTATGTTTTCCTTGGGGAAATGGGAGTTTCCTAGAGTGAAGGTGCTGACAGTGATACTTAAAATGATAGCAAGGCTGAGCTCCTTGGTAACTTCATGTGGTGAGGTTGGGCCGCTACCATTGCTAGCATTTGACTGTTCCCTCAATTAACAACAAACGAAGAAACAAACACCTCCCTGCATATAGGGAGCAGAGGCTGTGAGCACACTATACCTTTAAAGCACATTCCAGAATTCTTTGAGGGGAACAATATGCTTCGAATGTGCTTTAAAGGTATAGTGCAGGGGTCAGCAACCTTTTTCAGCTGTGGGCCGGTCCACTGTCCCTCAGACCATGTGGGGGGCCGGACTATATTTTGAAAAAAATAATGACCGAATTCCTATGCCCCACAAATAACCCTGAGATGCATTTTAAATAAAAGCACACATTCTACTCATGTAAAAACACCAGGCAGGCTCCACAAATAACCCAGAGATGCATTTTAAATAAAAGGACACATTCTACTCATGTAAAAACATGCTGATTCCCGGAACGTCTACGGGCCGGATTGAGAAGGCGATTGGGCTGCATCCGGCCCCCGGGTCTTAGGTTGCCTACCCCTGGTATAGTGTGTACACACACAGACACAGACACACACACACAGAGGGGGGGGGAGAGGGAGAGAGAGACTATTAATGTAGCCCCCTTCTGGCTGTGCTTGTTCATTACATGCAGGGATTTTGAAAAAGCAACATGGGGGAGCATTAAAAAATACGACCCCCACTTACTGTCTGAAGTACTATAGTCCAGAATTCTACCAACCCACTATGTTTAGTATGGGTATCTGTTCTAAACCAAATGTTTCCTGTACATCAGTTTTGAAGAATATTCTTAAGGCCAGCAGAACCATATGAATTAATGTGCTTATTGAATACAAGTCAAGTAATGGTGAACTGAAGGGAGGCTGACAATTTGCAGGCCCAGAAGAAAGTAGCTTGTTTAGGTATCTGCAGTGTGAGCATACTTTGTTTTTGTTACTTACTCAGTTTCTAAATTACCTTTTTTATTGTCCCTTTCATCCTTAAGCTGTTCAGCCCACACTGTTCCATGGCACTCCACCCTCCCTTTAGTCTTTGCTTTTTTTGGTACACACCGTCCTCCTACACGCAGCCAATTTCCCAACTCTTTTCTATAGCAAAACAAAAACAAGGAAATGTGATGGGTCCGGAAGGCAGTTCTTTCCCATTTTTCTTATGTACTTTCGAGTTACCGAATGAACAGGTCATAATTGGAGGATTGACTAGGTTTGAACTAAAGTACAAATGTCCCATTCCATGGAGAAAACTGATCAGGGCCTTGATTGTAAATTATTTTTTTCCATGACTCATAAACAACCAGTAATTTTAGAGGGTTTGGCCTACTGTAAGGTATGCTATCCCTTCTCTTGCATCTATGAACTGTGTATGTTTAACTACACAGATTCTTGTTGTACAAGTATAGGCTTGCAATACGTCATGTATGACATGTCCTGGTTTTCAGGTGAAAAAATGGCGTCGGGGGAATTTTGCCTAGTTGGCAAAATGTCAGGAAAAACCCAGATGTATGGCAACGTAATGGAAAAAGCAGCAGAAACAGCTTCAAAAGCTTAAAATCACTAATTTTGGGGGGGAGGGGTTTCCCCAATTTGGGTTTGTTCCCCAAAAAAGCTCAACAACCTTGTGGGTGTCAGGAATTTTACTTTTTGAAAATGGCAACCCTACACAAGCAGCCCTGCCATGATAATTTGGTTGATACAAGCTTATTTACAGTATGTTTCAGGGATACTAGGATAAGTTGTTCTGCCTTAGCACAAAATGTTAGACTGGGAGTCCTTCAAACCTTCAGGCCTTAAAATATCCATGATTTTTAGTTTACTCTTTCCATATAGTGCTGTTTAATTAATGGAATGATTCATTTCAATCCATAGAGATTTATCTTGCTAATTTAAACTTTTCAAAAATCTAAGTTGGTTAGCATTTCAAATACATTCTTGGAGGAGAGCAGAAGGTTCTATTTTCTTTCACTTTCTTTTTTTGATGGTCAGTTCTTAATAATGTTGACTATGACTAATGAAATAGCCTTATTTTACTAAGCAGTAGAAATAAAATAACAAAAAATACCAGGTTCTCTGTTATGTGCTTCAGATAAGCCAGAGAAATGACTAATTTCCCTCCCTGATTAAACATCTCCCCCCCCCCCAGCAATAGGCATGATGCTAATACTTTCTCTACAAAAATGTATTCACACTTCATTTTAGCCAGCCCCTTTGCTTACATGCCTTTTTAATATAAAGTTTACATGACTTAAATAAGGTCTCATTTAATTTCAGCATTGGCTTTCATAATGCTGTGTTGGTTAAAAGCAGAATATTAGTATATGTTTGGGATGAGATGGCAAACATAAATGAAAAGCTTTATGTGTCAAGCTTGACTCCACATATATGTCTATTAAATTCCTTCCTTAACTTGTAAGCCTTGGACAGTTTGAGGTTATTAGGTTCCTTTTGAAATTGACTTTGAAATAACTTTTGGAGCAAATTTCTGTTTGAAATTTTTGTGTTTTTGTGTCCTTTCAGTGTATATATTGCTGGGTTTCCTGAGTATACACAGTCAATGATTGATCACCTGGTTAGCATGAAGATCAACCACTGGGATCTGTAAGTTTAATTATGTTAATATGTGGGGATTTGGTATTTTGATCAGAAAAGTATAGCTGATTTCTAAATTAGATTCGTAGTGAGACTGCTTTTATTGTTTTCAATTTGTTCAATTTGCTAACATTTGTTGACTTTCAGCTATATCTGATGAAAATCAGGTGTGCTAGTGAAAATTAATTATTAAAACTGGAATAAGTACAAGTACTTGAATGTGTTGTTTTGACCCTAAGAAATGAAATAAGCCTGTGGTTCAGATGCAGCGAGGAACCATTTTTACCTGCCCTGTCAACAAGCAATTGTGAGCCTTGAGCTTACACATCTTCCTTTCCTCCTCCTCCTCTCCTGCTCACATGAGGAGCCACAGTTTGTGAACCTAAATTGTTCTCTATCATTTAAGCCAGAGGTTTTCAACCTTTTGGAGTCCATGGCTTGCTTCACCAACTACCTTCTTTCTGCGGCACCCGTGTGGGGCTCAGGATCCCAATTATGTCACCCCTTGCCTGCAGAGCTGGCAGCCTCTCATCCTTTTTCAAACACCCTCCCTTGTGGAGTGTTCCCTCAGCCTCCTCCCCTCTCCTTGGGAGTCCTTCAGGCAGCTGCTGCTGCCACCCCTGGTGTCTGAGCTGCTCCCCCTCCCCAAAGAGAGGTGCCTTCTCATGCCACCCTACAGGGTCCTGGGCAGAGAATGACCCCAGACGGAGACTGGCTAGAGGTGGACATGAGGCCAGCACCTTATCTTGAGAGGCAGCAGGGGCAGCAGTAGGGCTGCTGCAACAAACAGCTGTGCAAGCCTTTGGGAGGCAGACACACAAGAAGGCATCAGAGGAGAGAGGGAAAGAAAGAAGGACAGAGGCCAGTGTTGCCTCTGGCACCCCTGATCATCATTCAAGGCACCCCAGGGTGCTGTGGCACAATGGTTGAAAACCACCGATTTAAGCAAATCACAGTTCCCTAAATTCAGATATCACAGGGAAGTGTGATTCCTTTAAAATCAGGAGCAGAAGGTTCTGCCTCTTCCTTTGGCAAGTGAAATAGGAGCGGGATAGGGAGCATGCGGGCCCAAGGCTCATTCATGTTGTAGGAAGCCATACTATCTCCCATTCTGGCCTCCTGGGTGCCCAGTGGGGTTAGCACTGTCCATTATCTTGAGGCAGAAACTTTGCTGCCTCCTAGGAACTTTTATTGATTATGTTCCTGAAAGCAGCTTCAGTTTTAACTTCCTGTCTTTAGCTTGAAGCAGCAGCACTGGAAATGTCATTACTTGTGAACTAGGTGTTTTGAGTTTATATGCCAGCCTTCTAAGCACATCTGCTGCATGCTTCCCATCCCTCACCCCATTCTCTCCCTATCTCTCAATCTTTCAGTGTTATTCGGGATCTTTCAACCAAAGCTCTGCATAACATCACACCACAGGCTCCAGAATATATGGCAAACGAAGGTGAGTGAAAACAAGCTTATGATCTAAAGCACCTAGAACATTACTGCAAAAGCCCTTAATCCTATGTGCCTAATAGAGAAGCAAACTGAATATTTCTAGCAACCAAGATAATTAAGTATCTCTAACAGAGAGAGAAATTTTTCTTATAATGGATTAAATGTATATACAGAACTCATAGAATCATAGAATCATAGAGTTGGAAGAGACCACAAGGGCCATCAAGTCCAACCCCCTGCCAAGCAGGAAGAAGGAACTCATTGTCTTAAGAGTAATGTTAACATACTGCAGGCTTTTTGTGGCATTAGAGTAGAATACATGTGCTTAGCTTGTGAAAAGATTTTGTATTTAGCATATGAAGAAATGTGTTAACTTCTTTGGGAAATTAAACCAGGGAACTTCAAATGCTAGTCATTTACATACTTTTGCAAACTTCTCAATGTATGTAAAATGAATTCAATATAGCATTATCAAACATGGATAGTAAGCGACAGCTATTACTCCCTTTTTGTCATTTTATTAGGGATCCAGCATCTAGTCTTCAGACTGGAAGGGGACAATTTCTTGTCTGTTTGCCCTTTTAAATTTGTAAGTTATTCATGTTTAATCTCTTGCAGTTTTACCAAAACTGCTGCCATTGGCAATTGGCACAGATCTTCATACTCGCCACGGAGCAATTCTGGCCTGTGCTGAGATCACTCACGCCTTGAGTAAACTAGCAGAAGAAAATAAGAGGTAAAAAGACAAAATCATTACTTTACTACATTGTTTTTATACATTTTTTTGAGATTGTAGTGAAACACAGTCTATAAATTGGGTCAATAAATAAATAAGGCATGGATACAAAGATGAATACTTGTTGACTACCATTTCCCCCAGTGCATTATGGTAGAGTTCATATTGGCATTTAAGTTCTGCATATTAGAGACTACTATGATCAGAAAGAAAACGAGGGTAGTAGGAAATTAAAGAAGAAAAAATAACACCATACTCTTCTTATCTACATCAGTGGTTTTCTTCGCTGTGGGTGGCATTTACCAGGGTGCGTTAATGTGCCTCGGAAAGATAATGTGAATTAGCTGGAACTTCTTTCAGTGAATTAGCTAAGAGATCTAAGAAAACATAAATTCACCTAGAAAGGGAGTTAAAAGCTAGAATTGTTAATATTTTAATGGCTATAAATATATTCAAGAGCTTTGGTTGTGAAACAGGTAATACTAGATAAACTAAGGTTACCAGATGTCCTCGTTTCCCGGGGACAGTCCCCGGATTTACAAATCAGTCCCCATACAAAATCCATTGAAGTTGAAAAGTGTCCCCAGATTAATTGAAAAAAATCTGGTAACCTTAAGATAAACTTACTAGTCAATACATGATGATCTCACAGGTAATATGAGAAGAAATGCTTAATGTTGGTTTGGACGGTTGTGTGACATCTGTCAGGAACACTGACGGCTTTAGAAGTTTGACTGACACCTTGGTTTTCAGAGAGAAGAATAAGCACCTATACTTTCCAATTAATATCTTGCCACTGGCAGATAGGTTTCTAGGACTCCCTCACATGTGACAGAAAGAAGCTCATATAGTATTCCTCTGATGCTTTCTGTGGTGGCTTTTAACTTTGCAGATCCATTACATCATATTTGGATGAAAAAGCCTTGGAAGGACTTAAACAGATTCATGTGGAGGTTGGTACAAATTCTGTCTTGTGAAAATAAAAATGTTTTTGCTCTCTTTAAATAGGAAAGTTTCTTTTTTGTTAAAATCTATAATGTAAGAATTATTTGGTGTGTGTGCATTGTTAGATGTCATGCCCACCTTCATGCAGTTCACAAAATGTTTGAGGGAGTTTCCCAAAGTGGACCATGGCCCGATAGCTGTGGCTGATACGACAGATCAATGGCAGCTGCACAGCTGCGTGGTGGTGGGGAGGTAGACTATCTGCAGCCAGCCCTGCAAAAACTGGCAGGTGGCACGTTCTATTGCTCCTCTCAATCTGCTGCCTGCACCAATGGATTTCCTTGGCTCACAGAAGAAGTGGCTCACCTGTAATGCAGACTGGAGATATATTTAATTTTTTTCCATAACATACTGTACAAAAGTTTGTATGAGATTTGAAATGAAGTGGATTTTCTTCTTCAACATAAACATACAGAGAATTACCCCACACTTAGAATATTGTATGTACGTGGGATCTATTACTGGAGCTTCCTGGGCGGTACCAGTATATCTAATATTATTATTAGGAAAATAGATACTATTTTGTTAGCCATCAGTGATAAAATCTATATGTATGATCAAATATGGGTGAAACAATACAGAATTATGTCACAAAAACTTAATCCTTGTACTCTTATAAAAAATACTGTGTACAGTTAACATATTTCTGTGGGGTGGAGTTTTGACTAAATTGGTGTTTCTCAGCCATTTTGAAGTGGGACCTATTGGTAAATTTACATAACCTTATGGGATCCAGAGTCCCATTGTTGTGTGGTCCACTCAGGAACGCATCAGGAACTAGCTGTGGGCTATAACTTGCAATTTGAGATTCACTGAACTAAATAGAACTTCTTTATTCCGTATCTAATACCAGTTTTCTCTTGCAGCTTTGCCGTCGTCAGTTGTATCGGTAAGAGAATTAATGCCAAGTAGATTGTTTCAATTGTAAGAATAAAGAAAAAGCCTCATAAAATACGCAGTCCACAAAAAAGCTTGGGTGCCTGCTTTCATACTGACTCTGTGCATGGGTGTGCTGTGTTTCCTAGTTATTCACTTGTGAGCATAGCTTGGCTGGCATGTGGCCACAGCAGAACTTGCTGCTTGGAATAGAGAGCATGACTGGAGCAGCCTGTCTTAGAAATGCTTTTATGATGCCCATACATAATTACAGCCCAGTGGAAAGTGTGACCCTGTCTTATAGCAGCCTGCATAGGCTGCCACCATGACCAGCTCAAGGTATTTTGCCACCCTAGGCAAGGTAAAAAATTATAACCAACACCTTCCTTACTCTGTCTTGTACAGTAAACACCATGGCATTGATCCATGAAGTAGCCAAGAGTTTCCTGTGATAATTTAAAGCCTCCTTCTCTTGATGCTTCACTTTGTAACATTTAAAATTTGGAACATCGGTGAAGCGAAGTGAAAATACAGAGCCTAGAGGCAGACTTTATGCTTCAAAATTGGAGAGTCTGTTGGGAAAGGATGTAGAGACAGGAAACAACTGATACACTTTCAAGCTTTTAGAATTTCTGCCCCTTATATACAGGTCCATTATATATGTCACAGCTGTTTTATTAAGAACAATTCCGAGTTTGGAAAGGGAGAGGAAAGTATATACCAGATGTCTGTTTAGCTGCACCTTTTGAATTGCCTTTCTGTGTAGTACATGTTTACTTCCATGTTTTTGAAATGTAAGACTGAACCAGAATTTCTGTAAGCAAAATGACTATATTAAATACGAACCATTCTTTGAGACAGCTTTCTTCATTTGGCACATTGGTTAATCTGCCTTAGTTCATAATATGTTCATATTTATAGAGGCATCACACTGGCTGTTATACTTTCTGTAAATTCTTTTAATGTCAGGGTGAGGCTAGGGTATAATTTGACTTTTTCTCACAAAATGCAAGCTTGCATTTATCGGTTTCATTAGATTCTTAATAGTGCCTTTCTTATCAATTAGACTTCAAACAAGCATCATGTTTCTCTTCAACGTAGTACTTTGCATAATTGAGTTATTCACTTGTGAGCATATTAACATAGTTTCAGGATATCAAAATACCTTTTAAATGGTATATAAAATATTCTGCTTTGGATCATTTTGTAATAGCAAGCCACTTAGCTTTTAATAGGCAAGCACTCTGCTAAACAAGCTGAACTTGTTTTCTGAAGAGCAATCAAGCTGAGGTGCCCTGAAGGTGCTCAGCTGAGACGTGGTTTCTTGGATTTTGAGAAAGTGTCGTCAGCCATCTGTTGAAGAACATACAAAACATTTTTTTCCATGGTTTTCTTTATCTCTTTCGGGAGTGATATGAAACACTTTCTCGGAAGAGAGTTATTTGATTTCTGTTTGTTGCGTAAATGAATGATTTCAGCAACAGCAATGAAGTCACATTACCGAGTGATGATCAGTATAGATCATGTGTAATGCATTGTGTAGAGGCAGTGGATTAAGAAGCACTATACTCTCTCCATGAAAATGTTAAGAGCACAAGGCCATACAATGAAATAAATTTATTTTGGGTATTAGATAAACCAAAGAATTACTTCACAAAACAAAGCACGTGTGGGATTTATGAGATTAACTTCAAAGTCTTGAGACAGATGAGTTATCTAAGATAGCTTGCTCTCTTTTGCCTCTTCCTCTGCACTGCCACATCATATAAAAGGTTTTACATGAAGCAAGATGAAGTGATGAAGAGTTAATTTATTTTTGATTTTGAATCTTAACAAGACAAAAAAGATAATTTTACCTTTCCTTTCCTTTGTATTCTTTGTAAAGATAGTGATTTGAGATTTTCAGCCAATACATTTTCCTTTTTCCTTTTTCAGGGGTTTAGGTGGAGAACTAATGAGGCCAGCTGGTACGTCACATGACACACGCACACATCTTTAATCCAAATGTTTATTATATAGCATTCTGTGGTATTACGCATTTCTCTGGTTTTTTTGACTATAAGTAAATGTACTTTGGAAATGAATCTTGCATCTTGAACCTCATTTTTTCAGCTACTACACTGGTTCACCAGGCACGCTGCCAATCCTTCAATTTGTACCCAAGGTCAAACTTCTCCCTTAAGCCATACCTTGTCCGCTCACTCTACCCTAAAAATACCTCCCCCAATTTTTTAAAAAATGCAGTGCAGATAAAACACAAACAGGTTCCATATTGGTAGTGCTCCTTAGTGGCATTTTAGCAGCCGCCATAAAACTTGTTTTCTTGCTTGTTGATATCAAGGAATGCAGACGTCTCCCTCCAAAAAGAATGATTTTCAGAGGGGTTCTCATGTAGCCTGCACATAGGGGCTCCATTTGAAAAAAGCTCTATACAAGCAGAATGTTCCACACTAACTTTAAGTCAAGGAATACTTGGATGCACTGTATGCAGAAACCTAGGGAGCCTTAATTTGGGATTTGCCTGTGCCATTTCTGTTTGCTTCAGTTGGTAAGGTTGGGAGTAACTTTAGCTACACTAAAGTGTATAGACCTTGTGCTAGAATATCTGTTAAAATACTTTTTGTGCTGATCAGTATGCATATTCACAATGCAACACATCTGCTGTGTAGCAATACCAGTATGCCTGTTATTAAATTTGCTTGAGCTCTGACCCTGTGTCTGTATAATATATGTGTACACGATCACTGAACTCAGAGGACCATATTTGACACAGGATTGTTCTCTGCTGTTTTCAGAAATTGTATTCTCTTCGTTTTCTTCCAGTCTGCGCTTTAATTGAAAAGTTATCACTTTCAAAAATGCCTTTTAGAGGAGATCCCATAATAGGTAGGTGATGTTTTTGATGTCTTAAATTTATTCTGTCTTTTTGTCTGTTGAAGATTATAATTGCATTCAACTGCACAGTCCTTTTGATTTCACTTGCCAAGAATATGGCTCACAGAGATATGCTTATTTCTTATCGTCACAAGATGTTCTTTAGGGCTGTGAATGTCCTAACATGCCTTTCATGACCCAGTATTTTTGCTTGTTGCCTCCTGCTGTCATTGGCATCATGATGCTATGACTGTGTTTGTCATATTCAGTTTAATTCAGAAAAGAATTGGCCAAATTGAGCCCCACTTTGGGCAAAGTATTCCTGAATTGCACAGGGTTGGACTAGATGAACCTCATGGTCCCTTCCAACTCTACAGTTCTGTGATTCTGTGAAATGATGCAGCACATGGAGGAAATTGTATAGGGTAATGTCATCTGCAGGAGACTTGGGACAGCAGTTCTACCCCACTCAACAAAATGTTCCATCTATAACAGAATGCTTCTCTCAAACTTCGTTTTAGTGGGAAAGGGAACCCTGGGTGCCAGGAAAAGGCCTTTGTGGACCCCAGTGATAGATGATGCACTAATCTCAAAAGCAAATTGAAAACAAAGTTGAAAACATTTAATTTGGGGACAAAAATCCATAAGGATGCACACTTAAATTTGCAGAGATCAGCTGGAGTTTTTATGAACACACTCTGGAACCTTTGAATATATTAAAAGTTGCTGTTTTTTAATAGGTGATGAATACTGGTATGTTTAATTTTAGGTAACTAGTGTATTATCAAACATGCTTTCTTTCCCTCTAGCTGAATGGCAGTCGCTGATAAATGACAGTTTCAAAAGTCTCCACCTTGTTTCAAGCAATGCAAAGCAACAAGTAAAGGTACAGTTTGCTGTATCTCTATTGTTGTTGCTTGTTTCGATAAAAAAGAAAACATTAATATTTTCGTATTATGAAAGTTGCGCTCAAGGTATTCTTAAATTACCCAGGTGCTGTATATAACAGAACACAAGAGCACTTTGGGCCTGTATTTCCATGTGGTGTAAATTAATTGTGTCTGTGAAAGGACAGAACCTCATTTTCATCCTGAAGTAATCAATTTTATATTTATAATGAGGAAATAGATACCACTTAAATGAAATTTAGGACAGCAACTCAACTCAAGTTGCACTGCTCTTTGAACTCTATATGGAACTGAATAGGCTTGTTATAGAGACTCCATAACAAACCATAGGAATAGATTAAACCAAGCACATTCTTAAATTGAGATACTCTTTAGTCGAATTCATCTGGGTGGTTGTTGTTGTAAATTTACTGCCTGATCATAAGTGACGTGTTCAGAAAGATAAAATCTTTTGCGTGATACTGTATAGTTTTTTCTCATTTAAATAAATAAAATGATGGTCCACTCTTTCCCGCCTATCTGTGGGAGTGAGGAGAGGCTCCATAGCTCATGGCAAAAGCTACAGTCATTTAGGAAGCTGGCTGTAATACAGCCACACCCAAACCTAATGGGCCCTGCCCAGAATGCCATCTCTCCCCATAGGCTATTCTGGAGAGGGATCATTGTGCGAGTATACAATGAAGCTTAAAGCCTAAATAACCTCTGCTGGTTTGACTAGTGTTTGCTTTTAAAGGTATGGAAGGCACTATATACATCATGCATCTATTCTTGTGCTAAATTGAGTTAAATTAGAACAAATTGTTGAGTAAGCATCAAGCATTCAACTCTTTAATTTAAGTCTACTAAAATTAGGTTCAGGGTTGTTAATTTAGCCTCCATAAAATTATACTGATGAGCTTTAAAACAGTTTTATAAGTCATGAGCTATTAGTTACTGTGCCTTCAGACAGACCTGAATGGAGAACGTGATCCAAGATACTTTGGAGTGTTATTTTATCTCCTAAACAGTAACAAGTCATGAACTGAAAATCTCCTTGCTTGGAATGCAAAGCTTATCTTCAGCTGTTTTATGAATGGGCCCATAGCAAACTACAGTAAAATTATTCATAGGGATAGGGATTATTCATTGGGTTTTCCTACAATAGTACAGTTGAAAGGAAATATCTTTTGATGGTTACAGAGTTTTGCCTTTGTCTTAGGAATCGGCAGTCGCTGCATTAGCTGCTCTGTGTAATGAATACTACTACATTGAAGAGGAGGGAGCAAATCCAGCTCAGCAAGGTACTGATTCATAATGTTTGTCTCTTGCCTTTATTAAGGGATAGCCTGTGATGATCTTGTTAGCTAGAAAACTTCCTACAGGAGCAGAACTAGTCCTTAAATAAACATCTCAGTGGTTAGCAACTTCTCGGGACCAGCCCAGTTATGTGGGCTTCTAAGGCACACTTAATTGGAGGTGACAGCAGCATTACTTGTCCCTTTTGGAGAAATGAAAGAATTCTGATTTGCACACGTGTGAGACAATGTTGTTTGTAGTATGCCTAGTAAAGTGCCACTTGAATTAAAGCAGTGAAAGTGTGCACTTCTGAATCAGCTCTTCACTACCATTTTACTTCTCTACAGTGGAGTTAGAGTTAATAAAGTTTTGTAACATGGGAAGAAAATTTGCAGATCAGAGCTTTTATGGTGGTATTTGGGGTGTTCCATAAGTGCTATAATACTGCTAATGCAATTGGACTCCTCCCTTCTCCCCCCTGCACACATCCAGAAACCTCCTCATATCTGCTCTGGAAGCTTGAAGAAGGCCTTATTGTGCAAGCTGAAATCCTTGTGCTAGCAGAATTCATTAATTAGCATTACATTGAATACAGCCTTTTATGCATAAAGTAGAAAAAGGCATAATGCTGGTGCCGGCAGGCATGATCCAGCAAATGGCACCCAGGCACAGCCTTCTACCACTTTCTCTCTCCCTCCCTCCCCCCCCCCTCTCTCTTAGCCTACCCTGCAGAGAGCCTGAAAGGGAGAGGAATGCAATTGGAGGGAAATAGGATTAATTAGAGTAAGATTGCTGGTGGGTAGCAACACCCCAACAGCTATCCTCTAATTTGGAAGAATTTACAGGGCCTCCACCCTAATAAGTAACATAGCAAAACATGGTTAGTTTTTGTACACAGTTGGGCATGATAATTTACCTGCAGAGCTTGATGCTCTGGGTTTGAAGATCTAGCTTACATCTTCAAAGTACAAGCTTCATAATGGAAATGAAGATGCCCAGATTTCTTTTTTATATGTAGTGATATTTTTATACATAATTTCTTTTTTATCATATTTCTTTTTTATATGTAGTGATATTTTTATACATAATTTCATTCTCCCTGTTTCCAGCAGTTTCTTCCCTCTGTAATTTGTTGTATTTGTCTTCAACACTTGCTTTAGCTTGTAGCCATTATTTCTGTTAAATTAACAGTTTAGAGATCATGTATTTCATTGTGTTATTGCATTTACATTTTCTTACTAGTGCCATCTTATAGTCCCATAGGCACTTTTGGGTACTTATCAAGAAACAGCCTATGCAGAGTTTTCTGCAACCTTTTAATTTGGTTCCTTGTGCTGCTAACAAAGTGTCTTTGAAATTAAAATGAGTACTGATGAAATTTCATTATCTTGGGTGTTCTCACAAGACATATAGACAAGAGTAGGGTGCCTGTGTTGCTTCAGGCCTCAGTGTTTTATATTTGCACAAATAGTTTAGAGATATCTAAAATACCTGTGCTGTTTCTCAGCTGTTCGCAGACATTGCCTCTTTGAGGTGTGTGTTTGTGTATTTTCCCATTCTATACTTCTCTGAGCATCTTAAAGTTTATACAGTGGTATCCCGGGTTACATACGCTTCAGGTTACATACACTTTAGGTTACAGACTCCACTAACCCAGAAATAGTACCTCAGGTTAAGAACTTTGCTTCAGGATGAGAACAGAAATCGTGCTCCAGCAGCGCAGCGGCAGCAGGAGGCCCCATTAGCTAAAGTGGTGCTTCAGGTTAAGAACAGATTCAGGTTAAGAACATACCTCCGGAATGAATTTAGTACTTAACCCGAGGTACCACTGTATAGCATACTGATGAATTGATTGAAGCAGAAGTAATAAGCCTCTGCATGTGCTAAGAAAATCCATCTTAACGTGGTCTTAATTTGAGCCAGGGTCATTGGGCTTGGTTCTACAATCAGTATCAGGGCTTGGCAACCCCAGACAGTGTAAAGCAATAATAAAAAAAAGGAAATGCATTTGAGTTGTTTCAGTTGTTTAATCAATTCCTTTGGCTTTGATTAATCACAACCAGCCCCTTCATAGCTACACAATTTCCAGATAACAGTGTTAGTTGCAGTTCCAGGCAGGAACGAATGTGGGCATCTCTCACTTTAAAAATCAAGCACTACCTCCAACAGCTGTGCTGCAGAGAAATTCCTTCAGAAATGTCACCTTGTTACCAGGTTCCAGCGTATTGAACCCACTTCCTGGAATCCAGTGAAGCATCTTCCTCAAGAGATGCAAGGCTGGAACTTTCAGTAGATTTATGCTCGTTGTTGCCTTAGAACACATCCTTCAATTCAGTTGTGAAAGGATGAAACTTTGAAGAAAATTAGGCCTGCACAGTCATGTTGAGTACACTGTCCTGCTTTCCTAACAGTAAAAAATTTCCATAGTAAATCATTTGAATGACTAGACAATGACTGCAGCAATTTGAAATCACCTTTTCTCTCTCTCTCTGGAAATAATTTATGCAAATATTCTAGGACTTTGGCGCAATCTCCCTATTCCCCACCCCATGCCAATTTCTAATTAATGATACTATGACTTGTATTTATCTAGATGAACTGGTGAATCAATACATTTCAGGCCTTCAGAGCCATGAGGAAATGACTCGGTGTGGCCTTTCATCAGCCTTAGGTGCCCTTCCTAGGTTTCTTTTAAAAGGCAAGCTTCAGGAGGTGAGTTAGAGAGTGGGGATTTAATATTTTTTTGTAAGTGCTTAAAGGAATATCATGAAGTACATACAACAATACAGTATTGCAGACCATGTTTGGTGGTTTATAACCAAATCTCTGTCAAGGTTTCTGTGTTAATCTTAGTTTCTTGTGGAAATGATTCTTTGAAGGGATGAGAGATAGACATCATATTCATAATAGAGCAAAAAAAGGCAACCAAGTAATGGGCAATGGGTAACTATTGCCATATTGTGGAGCAGGCAAATACCGTATTTTTTGCTCTATAAGACTCACTTTTTCCCTCCTAAAAAGTAAGGGGAAATGTGTGTGCATCTTATGGAGCGAATGCGGGCTGCGCATCTATCCCAGAAGCCAGAACAGCAAAAGGGATTGCTGCTTTCACTGTGCAGCAATCCCTCTTGCTGTTCTGGCTTCTGAGATTCAGAATATTTTTTTTTCTTGTTTTCCTCCTCCAAAAACTAGGTGCGTCTTGTGGTCTGGTGCGTCTTATAGAGCGAAAAATACGGTAGTTTCCTCTTCTAATGTATTACTCTCCCGCAACACTCTTCAGTAGCCCACATAGGGCAACTCTTCCTGGGGGTGTCACTGTTTTCTTCCATGGCAAGGGAAGCAGGAAAGCTAACAATAAAATGCTTAGATTTTTTTTTATATAGTTAGACATTCAAGCCTCAGAGTTATGCCAGGGAAAAGAACAAGTGTTATGCACACTTATGAGAAGGAGTTAAGTGGAAAGGGACAAATTTGCTTTATATCTTTACAATAGTGATGGGGAACCTCCATGAGGGCCAGCAGTCCTTCCCATTTGGCCTATAGGCCATTTTGGTGAAGCCACACCCACCTACGATGTCATATGACATCAGATGTTGTACTGGTGAAGCTGTGGCACCACATTCCAAAGGAAGAATTGGGAGCGACTCTCTATTCTTCCTTTGTAGCTGTGGCTATACATTTGAATATGATGCCAGGTGGGTGGCCCTGCCCAGCTGTCAAAATGGCCTGAGGAGGGCTGGCCAGTTCTCCACCTTTGCCTTATAGAAAGGCTATCCTTCCTTGTCAGAGCATGTTAGTGAAGGAGTATCAGGAGGCTTGCATTGGACAGTCTTTGTATCCCGTACCTGTCACACAAACAGAGGGTGAATTTAGGATGGAGCTAGATGCCTGGCAGCAAACACAAGATTACTGGTTGTGTGTTCATGTCAAGTGTGCAAAGTAAGTGTGTGTGTGTGTGTGTGTGTAGCCACTTATAACTTCTACTGCTTTTTAGATAATTTCTCGCAAGCAAGCTGAGTACAATACTCATATACTGTTTTTGTATTGTGTTGTTCCAGGTTTTAGACGGCTTAAAGGGAGTCACTACCATTTCCCCTCAGTATGTGAGCTTTGCTGAATCCAGAAAAGATGGCCTAAAAGCTATTTCAAAGTATGTTCAACAGTTTGTTTTGTATATGCCTTTATATTTGCCCTCTAATGTGAGTGCCATTAATGAGGAGAAAGTGTGGGCCTTGTTTTTAAGACTCTGTCCTTCTATATCAGATAATAGGGAACCTTGTCTAGCTCCTGGGGCCTTACCCACATGACCTTGAGTTCTTTGCTGGCACAGGAAGGAACAGAAAAGCAGCAAATTTCAGTCCCTAAGGCACACTCTGGATCAGGTCCTAGTGTGGGGGATAGAAGGGCTTTCGCCCCTTTCCCCACCACTGTTGTCCCAGACTGGAGATTGGGCTGCTGCACATGTAATTTGTATTGGTCGCAACCAATCCATTGCAGCATATGTATACGCAAGCCCTCCTTAGGTGGTACCAGGAAGGGTTAAGTCATAACGGTAGGGATGGGTGCACTACCTCTGCACCCTCTTCACTGTTCTTGCTGCCCTCTGACTCCTGGGAAATGACCATGTGAAGTAGGAAGCCTCTCCTGTACTTGTGGGGGCTCCCCATGCATTTTAGAAACTTGGACCATAAGGTTTTCAAACAGCCTCCCTCAGGCTTCCTGCTGCACAAGGTTGCCTTCCCCAAGTTGACGGATGAAGAGACTGTTGCTGAGGCAGGCGGAGCTAACATGTTCATCCCCACTGCCTCCTCACACCTTACTGGAAATGCCTGAAGGTTATTGTGAAAAGCTCACTTAGGTCCTATGTGTCTCTGTGTACGTGTGTTTGATTATGGGTGTGCCTGGCCCTGTGGGTTGCTGGAATGTGGCTCCCTCAAAGCTTTCTGTGTGGCAAGTTGCCATGTGATCTACATGGCCACCACAGACCCAGGTACCTATGTCTCTGATAATCAGACCTGCTACTAGGCCCCTGCTTCTCAGAGGAGTAACCTCAGCACAGTTGGATAGCTCTTCATCTCCCAAGGAACGAGTCACTTCTAAGAGATTCCCCTCTTCCTAAGAGTGACATCTTCCTTCCATAATACCACAGGTCCATGTTACAGCAGATAATATGCCACCCTTGGGAGTAAGATGCTGCTTTCATTTCTCCCGAAAACCTCACCCACCAACCACCTTCCCTCTCTTGCACTCAGAAGATCAAACTTGTTCCCTGAGAGCCAGGAACTCACCTGTGAGTTGGAAGCTTATATAGCACTTCCAGAAGCCCACAATTTTAGGATAACATCCGTAGAAAGTACATTTCATGAACATTGATAATGGATACCTTTCATAAGTGTGTTTAGCAGTTTTGTTTGTTATTAATGCACAAATTTTAATACGTAAGTCATTTGTGTGTGTGTGTATATCCTCTTCCTACAGGGTTTGCCTAACAGTAGGGGTGAAAGGGGAAGGATCACCAGCTGAAGTTGTATGCAGAAATAATGTCACGGAGATATACAACATATTGCTGAATGGTCTTAATGATTACACAACGGACAGTCGGGGTGATGTTGGAGTATGGTAAGGCTTTGTTGTTGCTTACTGTCCCATCAAGGCAAAAAGTGGATAGGATTCAGAGAAAGAGCCCAGCAAATATTACAAGGCATTCTGGAATAGGATGCCATTTCAGTTCTATCCCGCCCAAAGGAATCTCTTATTGAACTACAAATGTAACCTGTAGAATGAAAATGCTAAAAGTGTGCTAAAGGCTTTTATTACGTTTCCGACTCATGAATACCATTGATGGGCATTCACTTCCGAAAAATAAACAGGGGTACCTCCAGTTGTGGACAGGATTTGTTCCAGAGCTCTGGTCGGATCCCGAGGTTTCCGCAGCCGGAGGGACCACTTCTGTGCACGCACGCGCAGCGGTAGAGTGCTTCTGTGCATGCGCAAAGCGGTAGACCGCTTCTGCGCATGTGTGCGTGGGAAAAACCAAGAAATATACTTCCAGGTTTGCCGCTTACGTATCCCAAAGTTTATGTAAGTGAAGGTAATGTATTTCATAGAGCAAGAAGGTTACAGACTCTCCCATATGATCGCTTTGGCAGCACATACACTAAAATTGGAACGATGCAGACAAGATTAGCATGGCCCCTGCGCAAGTGAGAGCCAGTGTGCTGTAGTGGTTAAGAGCGGTAGACTCATAATCTGGTGAACTGGGTTCGATTCTCTGCTCCTCCACATGCAGCTGCTGGGTGACCTTGGGCTAGTCATCCGTCTCTCAGCCCCACTCATCTCACAGAATGCTTGTTGGGGGGGGGGAGGAAGGGAAAGGAGAATGTTAGCCGCTTTGAGACTCCTTAGGGTAATGATAAAGCGGGATATCAAATCCAAACTCTTCTTTCCATCCCTTTCACCATTCATTTTCATTTAACAGTACTTTTGTGTTGTTTTAATACTTCCTATGGCGTATCTATATCCCAAGTAACAAGATTGACTGCTTAACTCGCATGCTGGTGACTGGACAGCAGAGGGCGCAGTTGTACCAGCTGTTGGGTTCTCTCATACTTGTTGCTACCTTTTGCAAGCATTTGCACATATTATTTTAAAAGCATATGAGCTGTTGCTATCTCTACTATCTACATTCCCTAGAGTGCTAATTTGACATAAACACAATGGCATAAACCCAGCTCTGCCTTGGGTGCGCTGAAGCCCATGGATTTAAATGTCATTAATAAACAACCTCCTTTCTGCCAGAAAATTCTCAAAATTTAAGCTTTTTTTATAGTTTCGTGTGAGAATTCCAGTTGGTTGGTGTGCAATGTTCACTCTCCCACTGTTACATCGTGTTGAGTCAGGATTACAAATAAATAAGATAAATCGTTACACTTTGTACCCTTTAACTAGTGCTTTCGTTCCATTCCAACCACATAACAAGCGTAATAAACTCAAGTCTTCATCTTTGAGCCCCAAATCTAAGAATAAATAGGGTAACGTCATGTCAAGTATCCAGTGCCTAGAAAACATAAGCTATGTAGCTATCTAAAATTCTTCTTGATTATATTTTAGTGTCAAGAAAATGAATTTATTTAAAATATTCAACACAAGGTTTCAGTGTGGGATACAAACAAATACTAATCAAAACATAAGGACATAACATTACAGTCACCATCAGTCTTAAAACTACAGTGCAGCACCTATAAAATTCCCAGCCAAACATTGAAGTTAATGTGGTGAGGCTGAACAAGCTGAAGCTTAATCCAGGCAAGACCAAGGTGCATAAGTAGAGAACTGCTGTCTCTGGATATACAGTTCTAGGTGTTTTTGCACTCCCCTTGAAGAACCACACCAGCAGTTTGGGAATGATCCAGAACTTGTCACCAACTGAGGAAGCTCAGGTGGCAGCTGTGGCTAGGATAAATTCACCTGTACACGACATGTGACCCTATCTAGGGGGGTCACCTGTGGTGTACCAGCTGATAGATATCTTGCCTCAGTTATCTATGCATTTGCTGCACCCAAACCATACTGCTGCAATGCTTTCTGTGTGCTGTTGCCTGTGAAGGCTGGAAACTGCAACTGGAAACTTGTGGCTGAGGCCAGGTTATGGGAACATCACCTATACCGTACCAGTTGCAGTGGTTGCCCATGTATATCAAGACCCAGTTGAAAGGGCTGGTCATTACCTTTGACACCCTGAAGAATCTGTGGCCAGGTTACCCGAAGGATTGCCTGCGCTCCTAACAAACTGCATATACCTTGCAATTGGCATTGGAGGACTGGCTACATTGCCCACTTGTAAAGATCATCCGGCCCTTGTAACAGAGGCTTCTCACCAGTGGCCCCACGAATGTGGAACTCAGTTCCTTCTGAGACTCAGCAGGCCTCAACCCTGCCGATGTTTAAGAGGGCCTTGAAGTCCTGCTATTTTCTTGATGGCTTCTGGTTAATGCATACTGCATTTTTATGCTGGCTTTTGGATTTTCACTGTTTTATTGCTGACTGCTTTTGTTGTGCTCTTAAGAGTAGACATGAAATGATATTATTATTATATTGCAATGCTGTTTTGATTTTAAATATTGTTATAAGCTGCTTTGTGGAGATACTTTCGCAAAGAACAGTGTGGACATTTCTTCAGTAAATAAACCTAAACCTTGTTGGTTGAGGAGAGGACCAGAAGATGGGAAAGCTTTCAGTGGTCTTGCCCCTCTTCTTGCAACAAAGATGAGTGGTTTGGCATAAGAACTGGCTGGAAGGGCACTCTTGTGAATCTTGCCTACTTGGTACTGCTCTTTTTTATTTTCTTAAAAGTATGTATTTTACGTATAAAAGTCAAACAGGTTTAGGAAAGAATTGCTCTTGTATATGAAGAAAGCTTTGGTTGGATCTTTTTTTTTTTAAAAAAAAAAGATTCGTGGGAAAGCTAACCAACTGTATTTTCCATATGCAAACTTAACATTCCTTTTGACAGTTTGGACATGTCCCAGCGCATAAACTGTCTTCAGGTGTTGGATATGAGTACCTTAATAGTAAGATGTCATACAAAAAGAGGAAGAAGTATTCTTTGATGAAAGGTTGCCAAACGCTATGATGCAGTTTATATTCCCCACCCGCCAGTAGCCTAATTCTCACTTACTTGTCCACCCATTTTCAGAATTCATATGCATCTGCCTTCTATTCACCTTGGTAAAGTACAAAAATACAAAAGGCAGGCCACTGTGATAAGATAGTCATAAGAAGAACAGTTCTCTGTTACTAAAGTAGGTTAATAGCTCTTTAAATACTCATTGGAAGCACAGAGGTAATGCATCTGTAGACCAGGTTTTAGCTTAATTATGCGAGCACATGGAGTATTCATATGCATGAAAAAGACGCCAAACTCTCTATTGAGATCAGGAAGGAAATGTTCTGGGCCATCCCACTGTCTCCTAGATGAAAATAAGTTGCTTCTGCTTGCGCAGGTTGGGACACCCATTTTCTGCTGATACCCCCCCCCCCCCACACACACCCTGCAGCCCTCTGTACCACATCCTACTCTGTTAACACCCAGCTGGGATGCAGTCCCAATTCTGCTCACCCTCCTCAACAGTTGCTGTCTACTAATAAAATAAAGTAAGAACCGCATCATTTGCTTCCCTGCAATTAACTGGACGTATAACTTGGCCCTTAGAATGGTCCTTTGTTTTCATCTCTTCCTTTGTTATACATCCAGGGCTGTATGTATTCTATATCACAGACTGACCTGGAAGAAAGCACACTGATATATGAGACTGTGGCGTGAAAGTATATTATTCCGATCATAGAAGCAATGTAGATTTACATGAAGCATGTCCGTAAGAAGTTATAAATTTACAATGGCAACTTGCTTATTTTTTACAGGGTGAGAGAAGCTGCTATGACCAGTTTAATGGAAATGACCCTTTTGTTAGCACGGACTGAGCCAGAGCTAATCGATGCAAATGTGTATGTATTTTGCAAATATAATCTGTGAATGCCTGCTGTATGGTTAGGTGATGAGCTGTTTCTGTAAAAGGCTCTTTCAATAATCCCTCCTACCTATGGGATTCAGTTACTTCCATCAATACTGCTAATGAAAGAACTGGAGCACAGCCTATCTTGCATCTGTTGTGAGTACAGGGAATGCAGATTGTAGCTTCTGATTATCCCTTCTTTGTTAAACTGCTTTACATTAATAGCTATTCCCGCTTAAGATAGATATTGTGCCTTTCCTGCACCAAGAAACACTGTATCTATTTTTATATAATTATACATTTGAAAAGTTATAGCTTTATATGGGTTATAATAAAAGAATTAAAACCTTAAAAATACTGTGCTAGATATAGTTATAAAGAATAGTCAGCACAGGGAAAGCAGTCAAAGCAGCTGTTTTGCCAGTCTTGTAAAAAAGGCAAGCTGAGTAGATGTGCTTCATGGGTCTTCAAAGCTAGGAGAGAAATTTGGTCTAACCACCCCTAGTAAATCTCAGGGCAAGTAAAAGTATGGCTTCTTTACACAGCTGTTCTCACTTCCTTTGCTGAATGAATCCTTAGCAGGGTCCGAATGGAAAATGTTAATGGGGACGGGGAGTAGTCATATAGGGAGAGGCTTCTCTGGAATATGTCGCTCCAAATGAATGAGTGTTCTGTGTACTAAACTTTAGCTCCAAGCGGATCATGTGCTGTGTGGCTCAGCAATCAGCTGAAAAAATCGACCGATTTCGAGCCCATGCAGGATCTGTATTCCTCACACTTCTGTACTTTGACGACCCTCCAATTCCACACATACCCCACCGGGAGGATTTAGAGAAAATATTTCCAAGGTAACTTAAGTATCTCATTGGTTTATCATAGAATTGCACAGTAAACATTTGCCCATAAACATGAAAGAACTCTGTATTTAGAAATATGTTTAAAGGGAATATTTCATTCTGTCTTGTTAGGAGTAGACTTTTGAGATTCAGAGAGGCTATTTGTGTTTATTAGAGAAGGAAAGGGAAAGGCAACCTAACTTTTGTTCTGGCCGGATCCATAAATGGGGCTTGGGGAACCTCCCACTGTTGTTGGACTCTCACTCCCATCCTACCTGGCCATTAACCATGTTGGTTAGAATTACCTATAAGAGCTTCAGGACTGGGGTAGTTGGAGGTTTCTTTTGGATGTCTGTATGCAGAAAGAATGAGGGGACCAGGATATTCTGGATCCTTGCGCCATTCCTGGTATTCACCCAAAATGTTTCACTGCTCTACCTCCACCCTAGCAGGACATCTGCACCTGTCAACCTTTCCCTGGGTGTACCTGTGCCATCCCACTGGCTGTGATCTCTCTCTACCAACAGAATGGGGCATAGCTGCATCTTATGGCCCCCCTACATGTCTTTGACTGAATTTTGGATTGCACTTTCAATTGAATTTTAAAATGCATTAATGTGTAATACAGTTAATGGTAATAGCACATTATGAAAGCCCATTTAAAATACGGTTATACTGCTGCATTGACAAAGAGCATTTCTGAGTCTTACTGTCAAAGGATGCCAGCTTTGATTTCTGTGGATAATTTTTCTACTTTAAAAATGGAAATTTCAGAGCTTAGCAGCAGTTTTGGTGAAACAAACCATTGCTCAGGAGGAAATAAGGCTTATGTTACCTGCTTTCTATTGGCCGTGCTTCAAAAGGGACCATCTTTTCTATTGTTGACAGGTCAGAGGCAGTAACCTTAAACTGGAATGCTCCATCGCAAGCCTTTCCCAGAATCACACAGCTTCTGAGTTTGCCATCTTATCAATACCATGTTCTGACAGGACTGACCGTGTCCGTTGGTGGATTGACCGAATCAACAGTAAGTGAATTTTAAGAAAATGTTTGATCGGTAGGCGGCATCTATCTTAAGAGTGACTATGTTAAGAACCATGTATCAATTCAGGTAGTAGTTCATTTCTGGAAGCAAGTTGCTGATGTTTGTACTGCTGAAGTCTTTTATTGGGGTATGAAAGTGTGGGAGGCACCCAGCCTATTGCTGTTTCGCATGGCTGAAGCCTGGTTCAGTTCATCCCTGTTTGTTTCCATATAGCAGTTTTCATCACTTCACTACATACCTCTTTTCCTTTATTCTAAGGTGCTGCAGCACAGCTCTGGTAATCTGAGAAACCTGAGGCCAAATGAGAGAAGTCCACACTGCAGTTCCTCCCCACACCAACTTCACCTTTCTTGAAAACTGAGGTCATGCTGGCATGGAGAGGACTGCCAAAGAAACATCACAAACATAGCCTTTCACTCCCCCATTTTCCAAATTTTCTATGTAAATTACAATTAGCACCTTGTTCTAGGGCAGGCTTCCGAAATCCAGAAGACCACAGTTTGAGCCCAACTTGACGATCTTGCCAGTCTCTCTGGATAATGTCAAACGCCATGCAGCCTTAGAAACCTATTGGTATTCTAACTTTATTTCACTTGCAAATTACTTCAACTGCATTTTGCTTTTAACAAGCATTTCTACTTGTCACTGTGTTCCTTGTAGTTTCCTGCCTCCAGTTGCCTCTGAAAATGAAACTAACTTGGAGGATTTTTATTATCACTACTGGCAGTCACAAGTAAATTAAGAATGTGGGGCAGCTTACAGCTCAACCCTATAGGTTCCTATAGAGGGCTGTGACACCGTTGCCACCTAATCAGCATCAGGTAGTGACTGACAGCTTAGTGTTTGCTCTTTCCTACTTGCTGTCCTTTCTCTGTACTCCATTTACAAATGGGTGTTGGTGATACTGAAATTCGGCTTAGTCACATAGCTTTGTTTGGCCAGTGAGAACACGATCCCACCTGCCCATCAGTGTCCTTGCTGGCTGTTGCAGTAATGTGCTTTGGTTCTGCAAGTCTCCCCACCCAGTACTTACTGTATAGCAGCTTACCAATGAGGCTGAGCTACTAGTGTCTGGGAAGCCTTGTTCTTTTTAGCACAGGATTCATTAAATCATTGCCCCTGCCCCTGCAACACTATGTCCTTGTCCACATTCATTTCATGCACAGTTGCACTGCCTTGAGTTTTTGCAGTGGTGTAATATCATGACTCAGAATCATACGAGTGCAAGAGTCCTTGAACCTGATTCTGGTCCTTTTCTTTCTACAACAGACCATCAGGCTTCCAGCACTGTTAAGTGTGTTGAGCCTTCACATTTGTAGAATGCTTGAATGTTCAGTTCATGATGTCAAACTCTTGCGGGTTTTCATAATGAGGTGGAGATTAAATTTAATTTTGCTTTAAATATGAGGTTTTTCCTACCCCAAGTTTCACAGACAGAGAAATAGCCTTGAGTTACTTCAAGAGGTCACACAGAGGTTCTTGCCCCCAATATTTTCATGTTGGGTTTTTAGAATTTGTTACACTTAAGTTTTGAAACGTGTAAACAGTTTGATTGCTTCCAGCTCTTTTGATTATTGTTGGCTCTGCCTGCTTGTTTAAGAGAACAACCTTCTGTTCCGCTTCAAAAACACTGTTGAATCATTAGTTCTTTGTAGACTTCCCTAGAATATATTTCAGTTTACTTGGGTTGTAGTCCAGTAATTTCCAGACATGAAAGAAGGGCTAGTGTGCCGCTGAAAATGCATTAATTAAATAATTAAAATGCTCCTGTGAGCCCCAAATACCACCTACAAATTGGACTGCTCACTGAATGTCTGAAATATTTCCATTAGCCTCTAGCGGAGCCAGGTAATTCTACCCTGTCTTTGCATCAGTTTGATCAGTCAGTCCTTCCCAGTGCAGATTTATGAATTGCACATTTATGAATTTATGAAATTCTGCGCAACACGATTTGGTGATTGCCACTAGCCTAGAGGGTTTTAAGAGGAGATTAGACAAATTGAGAATAGGTGTATCCATTGCTTTTAGCTATAAAAAACTATTTTAAACCTCTTGTGTTCAGAGGCAATATGGGGGCAACAGCATGGAATGTTTGCCTTCCTGCCCTGCTTGTGGATTCCCCAGGAGCAGTTGGCTTGCCACTGTTGGAATTAAGATTGTGGACTATGTAGACTTTTGGTTCCAGCATGATTCTTATGTTCTTGAGATGCAGCAGATTTATCTGCCTTTGGGGAGCTGCACCTGGAAAAGTGATTTGCCCAGAAGCACAGCATGTTTGCTATTGTGAAGGAGGATACTTCTTCTTGCACACTCTTCAATGTAAACCTTTGGAGTGTAAGAATGAAGTGTGCTTCCTATTTTAAGTTGGGAAACAAATGCACTTTACTTAGCAAATGCCTGGGAAACACTGTTCTAGCTCATGTCTCTCCGATAAGTATATGGAACTATGAAACGAACAAAAGATTTTAAATTCTTTTTAGTTTATACAGCACAGTGGCTCTTATTCTTCAGTGAGGGAGCTGCTGTAGCTGAGAAAAACTCACTGTCTCAAATTATGTAACTCAAGGTTTCCCAAACTTGGGTCTCCAGCTGTTTTTGGACTACAATCCCCATCACCCCCGACTACTGGTCCTGCTAATTAGGAATGATGGGAGTAGTGGTCAAAAAACAGCTGGAGACACAAAAGCTTGTATCGGATCTGTCAGGCCTTGTGCTCTGTCAAAATAATAATTTCCATTCTGCACAATGGATTGCCAATTTTTTTCCTTCAAAATAATTTGTGAGATTAATCCTAACAGCCACATTTGCATTTTTTATTAGATATATTTTGATAACTTGATAAAGATCAGTGCATAGAAAAACATGAACTACAAACCATGGGAACTTGAAGAGCAGCAGTAATATCCTGCCTAAGGTTCCCTTTTGCTTTGTGAAACTGCAACTGACATATTCAACCTTCTCATCTTAGCCATTAGTGATCTACCAAAGGTGAAAGCTGCAGGAAACTATGTAACACAGGAGGTATTCATCTAGAAAAACAGCACAAAGTGTTGTCACATAGGATAAGAAAGTGGGCTCATAGATTGTATCTGATATACGTGACAGCATAATCAAGTGGCTGATAAAAGTAGGAGAGGGGAGAAATACCATGAGTTCTTGTGGGTCAACGTACTATTTTCCCAATCGTGAAATTAAGTCAATGCTTTACAAGGTGAGCTTTACAGATTGATGAGATGGCAAGTTCCGACTGGGAACATACAGTTCAGTTTTTGAATACAATTCGGAACTCTAGTACAGTGGTGCCTCGCAAGATGAAAAGAATCCGTTCCGCGAGTCTCTTCGTCTTGCGGTTTTTTTCGTCTTGCGAAGCAAGCCCATTAGCGGCTTAGCGGATTAGCACTATTAGCAGCTTAGCGGGCTTAGCGGATCAGCTGATAAGCGGCTTAGCGGCTTGGGAAAAAGGGGGGGGGGAGGAAAAAACCCCGCAGGAACTCGCAAGACATTTTCGTCTTGCGAAGCAAGTCCATAGCAAATTCGTTTTGCGAAGCACCTCCAAAACGGAAAACCCTTTCGTCTAGCGGGTTTTCCGTCTTGCGAGACATTCGTCTTGCGGGGCACCACTGTATTGTTAAAGAAGTGCCACTACATCCAAGTTGTCCCATGGCTGGCTTGTCAAGTTTGCAAATGGATATTAAAAGCATTTGAAAGGGAAAGGAAGAGACAGCACTAAGGGGACTGGAAGGCGAAAGAGTACAGAGGCAGAGGCTCAGGATAATCCTTTCAATGGAGAAAAGAGGCACTGGGTTGGAGCCTAAGTCACACTTAACTCCCATTGATTTTAATGTGTTCCAAGTTATAATAAATAACAACAACAACAACAACAACAACAACAATTTATTATTTATACCCTGCCCATCTGGCTGGGTTTCTCCAGCCACTCTGGATGGCTCCCAAAAGAATATTAAAATATTAAAATACTGTGATACATCAAACATTAAAAGCTTCCCTAAACAGGGCTGTTAGGAATAGTTAGTGATATATGAATTTCCATGTTGATTTTAATGGGACTGAAGTAGGACTTTACTTGCTCTGGATCCAGTCCAGCATGACCAAATGCTAATGACAGGATTCTATATTTTTGCCACTTCAGGGTTGTCAATATGTCAACATCTGAAATAATCCAGAAATGATGCTCTCTTTTATTGGCCCTAATGGGCTGTAATGCACTATTCACCGGTCCCCAGCACTGGAAAAGAAATACGAATCGCTGAGTAGGCCTTTATCTTACTGTTTGGAAAATCACTGGTGGTGAGGCATTGTTCTCTTGTGCCTTTATACCATATTAAAAGAACTTTAAGGACTCACAAAAAGTGCTGTGAGTTAGAAGAGCAGTAGTTCCTGTGAATCTTACTGCAGTCTGGATCTTAAGGGTTAGTCACAGAGGGTGGACGAAGGTAAAGTCCTAAACATAGGCAGGATCCCCCAGTAGCCATAAAACGTAGCAGTCTGTGAAAAGAGGTCCTTGTTTTCTCCCTTCCATCCAAGTCTGTTTAGCAGTTATAAACACTGTCCATATTTCCTGGATAAAATGCAAAATGGCTGCTTTTCTTGCTTATTTAGCTGTGCGTTTAAACATCCAGTTACATTTCCTATTTAACTGAAATGGCACAATGTTACCAGGTTGTTATGGGTCCTTGGTTATAAAGGATGCTGAAGTGCATTTTTCCTATTGTTCGTGTAGTGTAGAATTCCTATCGACTTTAAAACCTCAAAAATCAATTTTCTCTTCTCCCCTGCTCCCCAGTCTGGAAAAAAAAGTCCCTCGGAGATATAGTGAAGGCTGAAGTTAATCTTTTCATGTTCGTTTATTGGAAGTGTTTTTCGCTTGCAGGTAAGGTGCTCATCACAGAGCCTGTTCAGCTATCTGAAGGGAATTCAGAGCAATATGGATGCAATGAACATCTTTTGTGAGACACTGCTCAAGGTTTTTCAGGACAATCTGCTGAATGACAGGTAACCTGTATCTTTCTATAGGGGCTTGTTGGGCACATTCCTGAATGTATTCCTGTGTTACCAGATAAATCGCTAAAAAAGTCACTATAGTTTTCCATCTACTCCCTTTGACTTGGAATCTATGGTTATGAAAAAGCCTAAGGCCAGAAGTGCAAGTCAGTGGGCCAAATTTTTTTTACTGATTTGCCAGGCATAAGAGATAGGAAGGCACAATAACTCGGCTAATCAAATTGCATTTGGGGGATATTTTCTTGAATGGAGCACAATCTACATAACTAAATGGCAGGAATGGGGAACTGGATCTGGCCTGAGATCCAGAACTGGCCCCCACCTCTGCGTCCCTGTCTTGTCACCTAAACACAGGATATGATATCAGTTGATTCAGTGTTCAAGCCATGGGAGCAGTCACAGGCTAATCTCCAAATTTGGCACTATATTCTCACAGCACTGAGAACAAAGCAAAGCCTCTGCTACTGGCTGCCTCTTAATTATCAAGGAGCAAATGGAGGCTTATCTCTGAACTTGGTGTTATGGTCCCACAAAGCACTCTAGAAGAGAAACGTGCACCTCACTATGTGACATGTGCTCTCTCATGAACTAGGAGTCCCAGAAGAACTCATTTGTTCCTTCTGGCATTTATTTCCTGTGCACAGGCAAGAGGAGCCAATGGAGTGGTAGCCAGTTAGCAGCATGTTGGAGGAACAAACACTAGAGTTATCAAGAAACATGGGGTGCAGGCTCTAGAACATAGGTGAGGAAATGAATTGTAGGCCTCTGATCATCCAAGAATATAGGGCATGAGATCCCAAGGGCAGGGAGCAGTGTCACCACGCACAATTAATATGGATACAGTGGTACCTTGGTTTACGAACTTAATCTGTTCCGGAAGTCCGTTCTTAAACCAAAGCGTTCTTAAACCAAGGCATGCTTTCCCATAGCAGAGGGGGACTCAATTTACAAATGGAACACACTCAACAGGAAGCGAAACATGTTCTGCTTCCAAGGCAAAGTTCTTAATCCACATTGTTCATAAACTAAGCTGTTCTTAAACCAAGGTACCACTGTACATGCAACCTTACAACAATGTCTGGCTCTGCATGCAAATGAGGCAGTCAGAGGAATAGAAAGTTTAAACAGAGGGGACTAATGAAGCTCAAAGATACTAATAATTTCTCCCGATAGAGGTGGGGACCCTCCAGATGTTTATGAACTCCAATTCCCACCAGCATGGCCAGTGGTCAGGGATGGTGGGAGTTGTAGTCCAGCAACATCTGGAGGGGCCACAGGCTCCCCACCCCTGTTCTAAATTTTCGAAACGGATGAGGGATAGGGTGTGTATGTTAATCCTTGAACACTGCCAGTAAAACTATTTCCTCATCACATTCTGAAAGGGTATGTAGGCCAACAGCCAGAAAATGACTGTGTGCAGGCACACGCCCCACTCCTTAATGGGAATATTCAGATGTGTGTCTCAATGTATAAATTACAGAAAGGAATCCAGGAGCCTTGCCAAACTCTTGCAGACTCTTATCTGACCATTCCCTGGAGCTAAAATGGTTGAAGTCTGAACTTCTGCACTTTGTTTTTCCCATTTCAAATTTTGTTTAGGAAACGAACTAAGTATTGTGTTAGATTCTGGATACTGGAGAGCCATTGCGTCACAAGTTTTCACACTCCTGCACTGTTTGTGGGCAGAACTGGACAGTAGCCTTGCAAATGTGTGGTGCCCCACACTTGCCAAGATAGCAGGAATGTGATGGTGAGGGCACTTGCAGGGAAGATTTGCAGGAGGGAAGGTGCACAGTCCCGTCTCCCCAACCCTTTCATTGCATGTTGATTCCTTGCAAATGATTCCTACCTTCTGGGCAGACCTGGTTTCATTTCCTGGCTTAGGGAGAAAAATTAAAAATCCGTCAGGTTGGTAAATAGGAAAAAGTATTCCTTTGATTCTCACCCCAACACAAAGAGCATCTAGTTTTGCCCTGTAAACACCACAGTGTGTGATTCCCCCTATGGAATAAGAATGGTCATATGGGCACTGCAAACATGTGTGACTGTATTACCACCTGACTACTGCTTTATGATCTCACGAAGTGTGCAGTTAGCTCTCAGTCATGCTCTCAAACTAGTTTTGGCTATCTGAAAAGACAGAAGTGTATGAACTTTGGCAAAAGTTTCTCTTCTTAATCTGAACTGTGAAAGTCCCATTGCAAGTGGTGTCAAACATGTTGTTCTGTCTTCTGTGTGTTTCCCCATTAGGGTATCTGTACCGTTGCTAAAGATGCTGGACCAGATATTGGCCAATGGCTGCTTTGATATTTTTCTAACAGAAGAGAAGTAAGTACTAATGAGCAGAGTATAAAGCCTCTCTTCCCCTGCCTCTCCTCCAGTTGCTGCTGTGCTGCAGGAAAACAAGCCATAGTATGGCTGGGTGTGTCATCTGAACCCACGGTCATGATGATCAGAAGCCAAGGTTTTTTGCTTACTGTGTGTGGTTTGTTTCTTCCAAACAAACTAGCCTGTGTTCAGACAACACAACAAGGCAGACTATGGCATGTTCCCCTGCAACAAAGCTGGAGTGGGGAGAACCAAAGGGCCTGTAGCTCATTCACAGTGAACTAGTTTGTTTTAAATGTGGTTTAATGTGATGTGGAAACCAGGTCATAAGCAGTACTAAGAGTTGAGTTGTAAATCCTGTTTACAAATTAAACAGAACTAATGACGATCACCCGTGATGTCAGTCTCTTTGTAGAAATAATCCCAATCAACCACTGAACAGTATCTTAGTAAAACTACCTCAAGTGCGTGCGTGCACACACACGCACACTTGATCGTAACAAAATCTCAAAGTAGATACTTGAGTCATGTTGTTCTCTTGTCCTATGAGATACCAAATGAAAGGGCAGGAGAAACTATTCTTTCCAGTTTTAGTAGCATATCCGGTATTTATACATGAGTGTCAGTTGCAGTTTTCTTTGTATATTATACTTGTATGACCATTTGCTGAAGGTGCAGTCATGTGCCATCCGATGGAGTGTGTCGCTACAGGTTTTAAGCAACAAGGCAGTGGCGCTTTGACTTCATCCACAGATGGGTGCTTTCCTTAACAACAGTAATTTCATACCTGTGCAGGCTCTCAGATGGAGGGCACTCTGTGCTCTTGATTTAGGGACCACCCTGAGTCATGTCGTGATTGATCTGGTAAAAATGCTGCTCACCTTTTTTTAAAAAAGCTCCATTTTCAGGAACACGTGTGCCCAATTTGCATAACACAGAACCTTTTAGACAGATCCCTTTTCCCTGTTCACTGATCCTGTTTCTGCTGGAGTGCTGCCCATACAGGAGAAGGAATTTTCTCAATTTCCTTTGGAGAGGCTGTGCTATTTGAGATCACCCATAGGTTAGAGTTAGTTATTACAAATGTGGAATTGGCAGATGACAGAAAGCAAAGCAGGTCTATTTCAGATGCAGAATCCTACACATTAGACTACATGCACTAAATTTTTTCCAGATGCTCAGCTGTAATTGGCCTCTTTGCTGAATGCCTGTATTGTCATTTCCTTTGGAAATCACACCTCATTCCCTATATTGCCATTGTCCTGTGCTGAAAAGCAGCAAGCACTCCTGTTAACTGAATTAATCTCCAATAAATTCCATCCTGTCTATGCACAGCCTTGCATAATTGCTAACAAAGTTAACCTGGCTTGAAACAAAGAATGCAGAATCCATTCTGCACTCTACCTTGCAGCAATATTATACAGATAGAATGTGTTTCCTTAGGGGTAATTTACACATGTGCAACTTTGTGCAGCCTTGCTTACAAATGGAGAATCTGGATAAGATTTCACTAAATATGCACACTAAGAAACACTTAATCTTATTGAACCAGCTTTATTTTCGGGGGTATATGTGCGTCTAAACTAGTTTAAGAGCTACATGAAATCTTTTCCCATTCAGACTTAAAACATAACATTAAAAATACATATATTCAAAGCTTTAGGCATAGAAAATAGTGGTTTATATCATACTAACCAGCATGTGGAGGGACGCAGGTGGCACTGTGGTCTAAAACACTGAGCCTTGGGCTTGCTGATCGGAAGGTTGGCGGTTCGAATACCCCGCAACGGGGTGAGCTCCCGTTGCTCGGCCCCTGCTCCTGCCAACCTAGCAGTTCGAAAGCACATCAAAGTGCAAGTAGATAAATAGGTACCGCTCCGGTGGGAAGGTAAACGGCATTTCCATGCGCTGCTCTGGTTCGCCAGAAGCAGCTTAGTCATGCTGGCCACATGACCCGGAAGCTGTATGCCGGCTCCCTCGGCCAATAAAGCGAGATGAGCGCCACAGCCCCAGAGTCGTCCACAACTGGACCTAACGGTCAGGGGTCCCTTTACCTTTTTAACCAGCATGTGATTACTAGGACAAGATATTAGCACCCCAAACTGAAGTCCACTGTGCCAGCTTAGTGGTTAGTGATTGCTTATGTAACGTCCAACACAGTTTGCAACACTCAGGAGAAGTGGTCCCCTCTGAAATAATGTTTACTTAAATTTTTCAGCCACCCATTTCCTATGAAGTTACTCACACTCTGTAAAGAAGAGAGCAGAAGATCTAAAGATATCCAGAAACTTCGCTCCAGCATTGCAGTGTAAGTTGGAAAAAAAATTGTAACAAAGCAGAGGGATAACTAGGGAACTATTAAAATAACCTAGTGCATTGAGGAAAGAATTGTCATTGCATTTGTGTAGTGGCTTTGGGGCAGGGGGCACATGAAAATGTAACAAAAAGCTCACCTCCCATTGTAAAGCAATCTTGTGATTTCACTCTGTTGTTTTTTTTAAAAAAAGTGCCAATGCATTGTTGCCATACTGAATTTAGAAGCACCTGGTATGAGTACTGATTCTAAAGCAAATACTGCTAACTAAAACATCCCTAGTCTGTTGATGTATTTGCAATAGCCCTGGCTATAAGCTCCCCAGTCAAATGGTGCCTCTGGGGCTGGTCAGGGGGTGCTTCCCAGGCCCCTGTGGGGCAGTGTGAGGAGGCCTCTCTCTTTGGGGCAGGGGAGAGACCAGGGTTGGCAGCTGTGGCTGCCCAGAGGACTCCCAAGGAGAGGGGAGATAAGAGAGGAGAAGAGGCTGAGGGAACACTCCACAAGGGGGAGGGTGTTTGAAAAAGGGCGAGTGGCTGTCCGCTCTGCAGGCAAAGGGGTGACATAACTGGGCTGCTGAGCCCCACAGGGGTGCTGCAGAAAGAAGGCAGTTGGTCAAACAAGCCATGTACTCAAAAAGGGTGAAAACCTCTGCTCTACAGATACTCCCCACCAGCTAAATAGGCTAGCTGCTGAAATAATCAGCATTCTGAGGTCTTTGTAGGACTTGATGGGGATTTCTAGAACCTTGCTGCTAATGGTTCACTTGTTTTAGTAAGCTGCTTCTCTCAAGTTTGTTCACTTCTTTCATGTAGCCAATCTGCTGCCATTGTAGTTGATTGATTGATTCAACTCAAGAACTAGACAACACTTGCTCTGTTTGTTTGTTTGTTTGTTTGTTTGTTTGTTTGTTTGTTTGTTTTAAAAACCACATAAAATTAATCTTTCTAAGTGTGTGTTATGGAAACTTTTAAAGTTTCTTTTTTAAAATATAAGACTTACTGTTTTTGCAGTTCTAATAATCAGTTCTAAATCCACCCCCCAGCCCAATACCAGCTTTCAGATGCATGATGAGAGACAGACATGGCAGACAGATTTGTTAAGCTTTGTTTGATACATTCTCTGGGTTCAGTGTCTGTCCAGTCACCTGTTCTTTGTTAAGGATATATAGGCTGAAAAACAGCAGTACTTCTCTTGTGAAACTTCACAGTTTAGCAAATGCTTATCTATTGTTTTATGCAAGAGAACTTCTTTTTGTAGTGTCAGGTGAGTGTATATAATACCGGCACCTTTTAGTTTTTAAAACCTCATATCTGGCACATCTTGCTCCAAGAATGGTTTCCAAACTCAATTCCCCCCCCCCCCCATGCATATATTTCTGCAGAGTTTGTTGTGACCCTGATAGAGTGGAGCAGAGGGCTTCTCTACATTGCACATCCTTTCTGGACTCAATAATACAATTTCTCCTCTGTGCTAATATGAAAAAACCCACTGATGAAATAACATTACTTATTTTTTTATCAAGGTTTTGTGGTCTGATCCAGTTTCCAGGCAGCATGAGAGAAAAAGTTCTGTTTCAGCTCCTCCTCCTCCTTTGTCATCCATTTCCTGTTGTAAGTATTGGAGATGTTGGTTAGGAACTTGGAGGTGTTGATCTTTTATTGCTTGTGTGAATCTCACTAAATGTAATAGCTGGGCAACTTCATGACTATTTGCATTTCTTCTTCCATAATGTGTTTGTAAATCACTACCATCTTCCTTAGTTTAGCAGTTGGGCTCACCTCAGTCCTGTTATTTAATGCACAGCAAATAACCCAGCTTTAAAGTCCACTCTTAGACATATCTGGCTATTGAACCAGTATCCTGTTTTCTGGACCTACATAGCTGAAAGGTAGAGTGACTGTGTATATTTAATTCACTATGCTGGTTGACTCTGGAGTGCATGTGTATAGAGCAAGCAGTACATACAGATATGAGTGTTAACTGTACCCTAGTGCTTTAGAACCTGTGAATTTCTGGACATGCTACCAGGGTGTTATTATCCAAACATTTAATCTCTTTAGAGTAATTGAAAGCTATTTCTTTTTCTACCAGATAAGAAAGGCAACAGCCAGTAATGTCTATGAAATGCTCATAACCTACAGTGATATTGCTGAACCGGATATTATAGAGGAGGTCATGACAATTCTAAGTGACACTGACTGGTGAGTTAATGCAACCACACCTACAACCTTATGCTGACTCCCAACCCTTGACATTTAACCCTCCATGTTGGAGTGCAGATACAACCAGACAAATGTGTGTTACAATGATGACCGGGGAGGTTTGATGCCAGTTTCGATTCACATGAATCTGGAATACAAACTTCATTTGATGCAAGGAGAGCTCTTGAACTGCATTTGCTTATGTTGTAGATTTATAACCACCTTTTGAGCTAATTGACTACCAAGGTAGCTTATACAATTATACAATACAAACACAATTAACTCCTCTCCTTCAGTGACTGGCTGCTAAGAGAAACACTCGAGGGTGTGTGATGTTACTGTTGAGGCCTCTTCCTTTCTCTCTAGCATTTCTGCCACCATCATTGCTGTTCTTAATGGCTTCTAGTTAGACCAGAGCAATTAGTTTCAGGCACACTTTCTGAAGCGGGGCTGTCACTCATGAGTGGGGCTTTTCCACAGCTCCTGGCTGTGTGTGTGTGGTGCGCAGTAGTGAAGAGATATACCTGGGGAATGTGGCATTTAAACCTCTCCCTACAGCTTATCAACTAGCGAATTTAAACTGCTTAGCTTGTGGACTACTTAATTCATTATAGGTTTACTTATCCCATCTTGGAATGGGTTAGAGTAAAGTTTGCTAGCTTAAGTACTTGTGACGTGATAGACTTTGAATCTGCCCGTATAACTTGATGCTATTTTCCCTCACCAAACAGGGATGCAGAATTGCCATTTCTGAGGACGAAGCGCAACTATCTCTGTGACTTAATGAAAGTGCCCAAACCACAACTAGCAGCTAAGGTAAAGTTTTTAAAGGATCCATTTAACTGACCGTGAATATTTTTGGGGATTCTTCCAGGAAAGACTTGTGACCTGCACATTTAGCAAAGCCCACAATTTCAGGGCAGGATATTCAGAGTTTTGCTTCAAGCCTAGCCCTCTTTAGTATGTGCATGTGTGGAACTGCCAAAAAGCAAGTGCTTTATAGCTCCCTTCTATTCTCTTGAAAGCATTCCAGACTTCTGGTGCTTAGCTACTTGAGCATGAATTAATACAGTGCAGCTGGCTCCAAAAGCGGGCTTAAATTCCACTCTGAATTTTACAAGAAAATATGAACATCATAGCATCTGTCTCTTAGAACCCAACTTTAGTTCAAAAAGAGGAGGCTAGGTGATTATTTGTTCCAAAATAATTGCAGAAACACCAGTGAGAGTTTAATAAGTCAAAACATTGATATGTGCAACCCAGGTATTTGTAGCAGAACTCATGGCTCCTTCATGCCCACCCCTCGTCCTGCTACTGGACTATGCAAAACTAAGCCATGCGAGCTTGGCTTAATATTATTGTATGAACTGGGCCATAAAAAAAATCTTTATTTAAATTTTCCATGAACAAGTGTGTGTGTGTGTGTGTGTGTATGTATATACATACATACATACATATTTGCAGCCAAAATAAAACAGCAGAAAATGAACAATCAATGACCAGCATTCATTTGACAAGCATTCATATATTTGAGTTGTTTGACAGCAGTGGTGGACTCTCCTTCCCTGGAGGTTTTTAAACAGAGGTTGGATGGCTATCTGTCAGTGATTCCTGCTCTGCAGGGTGGCCCTTGGGGCCCCTTCCAACTCTACAATAACCGTGATAAGAGAAAACAATACGCTGTTGCCATATTCTCTGTTGTTTCTTTTAGTACCAAATTTCAGCGATGCTAATTTGAGGTTTTAAACGAAAATAGGAAAATACTGACATTCTATAAAGTGGTATCCCATTCAGAGTTGCTTCTCACACTTGAGATTTGAAAAGTGCGACCTGTGTGTGCATGCCCATCTGCTCTTCACAGAGTAGTTTTGAGTACTGGTTGAATATACAGTGGTACCTCAGGTTACACACTTCGCTAACCCAGAAATAGTGCTTCAGGTTAAGAACTTTGCTTCAGGATAAGAACAGAAATCGGGCTCCGGTGGCGTGGCAGCAGCAGGAGGCCTCATTAGCTAAAGTGGTGCTTCAGGTAAGAACAGACCTCCGGAACAAATTACCGTATTTTTCGCCCTATAGGACGCACTTTTTCCCCTCCAAAAATGAAGGGGAAATCTGGGTGCGTCCTATGGGGCGAATGCAGGCTTTCGCTGAAGCTTGGAGAGCGAGAGGGGTCGGTGCGCACCGACCCCACTCGCTCTCCAGGCTTCAGGAAGACACCTGCAGCCTAGGCAGCCCTGCAGGAGGTCCCGCAGGGATGTCTAGGCTGCGGATAGCAGCCTGCTTCCCGGAGCGTCAGGCGCCCTGAAAGCAGAGTGCCCGGCGCTTCGGGAACACATCCGCAGCCTAGGCAGCCCTGCAGGAGGTCCCCGCAGGTCTCCCCACGCTGCGGATAGCAGCCTGTCGCCTGGCGCGAGGGGCGCCCTGAAGCAGAGCGCCCCTCGCGCCAGGCAGACATCCGCAGCGTCGGGAGCCCTCCAGGAACTCCCAGCAGCGCTCCCCACGCTGCGGATAGCAGCGTGCCGCCTGGCGCGAGGGGCGCCCTGAAGTAGAGCGCCCCTCCCGCCAGGCAGACATCCGCAGCATGGGGAACGCTGCAGGAGTTCCCAGCAGGGCTCCCCACGCTGCGGATAGCAGCCCGCCGCCCGGCGGGCGGAGCACCCTGAAGCAGAGCGCCCCTCGCGCCGGGCAGACATCGGCCAGCCCCACAAGCTCGGGGGACAGCAGGAAGGCGCATCGCCGCCATCCCGCTGTTCCTCGACCTGATTAGGTTTCCCCGACCTGCTTTTTGGGGGGAAAATAAAGGAAAAATTTTTTCCCTTTATTTCCCCCCAAAAAAACTAGGTGCGTCCTATGGGACGGAGCGTCCTATGGGACGAAAAATACGGTAAGTACTTAGCCTGAAGTACCACTGTAGCTGTATCCAACCTGCAGTGCTCGCTGCAGTTGTTTACATTAATGTAAGGTATGTAACCTGTCCCCAATATGTAATTCCAGGTTTCTTTGTGCTGAGGTTTATACTGCTTTCAGGAAGAAGTAATGTCTAGGCAGTTACAGTGACACATGGCAAATGGGACAGAAATGTCCTACAATATGCAACAGGAATACAACAATACATTAGTGTTCCTGGTTTGGTGGAGGGCAAAGTGGTTGCGCAGCAGCATCAATGGAGGCATGCAGTGACGGGTTTTTGCTCTAAGCCAGAACTGGGGTTTGTTCTCTGAGGAATGACTGGTGGTGATAGTTTAAGTATGATTCTATTTGCTGGTTGTGTGTGTTTGTGTTTGCCTCCCAAGTGACGATGGAATAGCAATTACAAAGAAATATTCAAGTTAAGATTTAACTAGGACAAAAAAATGCTGAGTCCTGAAAGCTGTTTTGCATTTCCTCGGTATCAAAAGATTTGAAAATGGTCCCATGGCTCTCTGATCTAAGACTGACAGCCACATCTGCATCTCTTTGTGCTGTAGCTGAAGGCTTCTCTCTCCACAAGCTGGAGGAATTTTCACACAAGGTTGATTCCCTACTACCCTATTTTTCAGAGGGAGTGTATGAAAAATATGCAAGTGCTATCCAGCTTTCAGAGCTCACATTTCACAAAGAGAACCACAGAATGCCTTATAAAATAAGGAAAGAACATTTCAAGTGTGTATCTTTTACCAAATCTCTTGACCTCGATTCACCTTTTTTAGCGGGGTGGGGGGCAAGCTTACAGTTGAATTCATTAAATAAACTTGTAGCCATGAAAGACCCCTCTCTTAAAGAGAAGTGGTCAGAATGAATATTTTAAATCACTAGTAGTTTAATAAAATGGCATATCTTGGTATACAAAAGTTGCTACATGTGCAACTTCTGTAGTGCTCCAGCTGCACTCCACAATGTATTGGATATCAGCAAGTGGAGCTTACATGTGTTGCTCTGAACAGAGGTAATAGATAATTTGTAATAATATTATTGGTATTGGAGCTGGGCGATAAATCAAGGAATCGTCTGGAACTGTTATGGCTTCTAGATCATGATATTGGCTTCACACTTTTTGAGCTGCCAATACATCATGGCTCTACATACAGCACTCCTCACTCCCGTCTCCCTGCGTGCACTGTGCTGGCCGTGGCTGGGGAGCCACAACGTACCTGCAGCTCAAAAAGTCCAGCCATGTGTAGGCTGTGCGCCTGCTGCCGCCTCAGGTGAGCTGAAAGCGGGTTTCCTTAAAATACTCCCCTGAGGGTGGGTGGGAGGCTGCCTGCCTGCCACCAGTGGAACAGTTTAAGGAAGCCCCCCACCTCTGCCTCATGTGAGCTGGAGTGGGGGGGGGGGGGGTTGATCAACTTGAGGAGTATGGGAAGCTGCTCACTTACTGTATTTTTCGCTCTATAGGATGCACCCGACCATAGGACGCACCTTGTTTTAGAGGGGGAGAAGAAGAGAAAAAAAAAAACCCCTCTCTGCTCAGCGCCCCTTCAGCGAAGCGGCAGGAGAAATGGAGCCCCATCCATTTCTCCTCCCGCTTCGCTGAAGGGCCGCTGTGCAGCTCTCCCTCTCTTCTGAAGCCAGGAGTGTCTTGCTTTCCCGGCTTTAGCAAAAGGAACCCAAAGCGGCAGCGAAAGCAACATGAAGCCTCCGGAGTGTGGAAGGAGCGCTCCCTCTGCACTTTGGAGGCTTCACGTTGCTATTGCTGAAGCCAAGGAGCCTGCATTCGCTCCATAGGATGCACACACATTTCCCCTTAATTTTTGGAGGGGGAAAAGTGTGTCCTATAGAGCGAAAAATATGGAACCTTATCAAGCCCCTCCCCAATGTTCTTGCTCACACAAGCCAGAGGAGTGTGAGGCTGGGTTATGTGCCGTATTTTTCGCTCCATAGGACGCACTTTTTCCCTTCCAAAAATGAAGGGGAAATGTGTGTGCGTCCTATGGAGCGAATGCAGGCTTTCGCTGAAGCCTGGAGAGTGAGAGGGGTTGGTGCGCACCGACCCCTCTCGCTCTCCAGACTTCAGGAGAGCCCCAGCGCCAGCCCCACAAGGTCGGGGGACAGCGGGGAGGCGGAACGCCGCCATCCCGCTGCCTCCCGATGTGGTTTGGAGGCTGACGGCGGGGAGAAGCGTGCTTCTCCCCGCTGCCTGCCCCGCAAGCTCCGGGGAGAGCTGGGAGGCGCAGCGCGTCTTCCCGCTGTCCCCGGACCTGGTCTGAAGGCAGGCGGTGGGGAGAAGCGCGCTTCTCCCCGCTGCCTGCCCCGCAAGCTCCGGGGACAGCTGGGAGGCGCAGCGCGTCTTCCCGCTGTCCCCGGACCTGGTCTGCATGCGGGCGGCGAGGAGAAGAGCACTTCTCCCCGCTGCTGGGCCCACAAGCGCCTGGGGGGGAAATAAATTTTTTTTTCTTTATTTCCCCCCCAAAAAACTTGGTGCGTCCTATGGGCCGGTGCGTCCTATGGAGCGAAAAATACGGTATCTCTGCTCCTTCTTCCTCCCCTAAGGTGGGAAGGAAGAAGCAGCCGAGATACATTTCAGACATCGTAATATATCAGTCCCCTTCATGGATCACTGCCTTGCCGTGGCGAAGGGGCTTGAAGAACTCAGGGAAGCTATGAACTATGCCGAGCAGGGCACCCAAGATGAACAGGTCATAGTGGAGAGTTTGGACCAAACGTGATCCACCTGGAGCAGGAATCGGCAAGCCACTCCAGTATCCCTGCCAAGAAAACTCCATGGACAAAGACAACAGGCATATAAAAGATATGACGCTGGAAGATGAGCCCCTCAGGTCGGAAGGCGTCCAACATGCTACTGGGGAAGAGCGGAGGACAAGTACAAGTAGATCCAGAGCTGATGAAGCGGCTGGGCCAAAGCCGAAAGGACGCTCAGTTGCGGATATGCATGGAAGCGAAAGGAAAGTCCAATGCTGTAAAGAAAAATATTGCATAGGAACCTGGAATGTAAGAACCATGAACCTGGGTAAGTTGGATGTGGTCAAAAATGAGATGGCAAGAATAAACATTGACATCCTGGGCATCAGTGAACTAAAATGGACGGGAATGGGCGAATTCAGTTCGGATGACTATCATATCTACTACTGTGGGCAAGTAACCCGTAAAAGAAATGGAGTGGCCCTCATAGTCAACAAAAGAGTGGCGAAAGCTGTACTGGGATGCAATCTCAAAAATGATAGAATGATCTCGATACGAATCCAAGGCAGACCTTTTAACATCACAGTAATCCAAGTTTATGCACCAACTACTGGTGCTGAAGAAACTGAAATTGACCAATTCTATGAAGACTTACAACACCTTATAGAAGTGACACCAAAGAAGGATGTTCTTCTCATTATAGGGGATTGGAATGCTAAAGTAGGGAATCAAGAGATAAAAGGAACAACTGGCAAATTTGGTCTTGGAATTCAAAATGAAGCAGGGCAAAGGCTAATAGAGTTCTGTCAAGAGAACAAGCTGGTCATCACAAACACTCTTTTCCAACAACACAAGAGACGACTCTACACATGGACATCACCAGATGGGCAGCATCGAAATCAGATTGATTATATTCTCTGCAGCCAAAGATGGAGAAGCTCTATACAGTCAGCAAAAACAAGACCTGGAGCTGACTGTGGCTCAGATCATCAGCTTCTTATAGCAAAATTCAAGCTTAAACTGAAGAAAGTAGGAAAAACCACTGGGCCGGTAAGATACAATCTAAACCAAATCCCTTATGAATACACAGTGGAAGTGAGGAACAGGTTTAAGGATTTAGATTTGGTGGACAGAGTGCCTGAAGAACTATGGATGGAGGCTCGAAACATTATACAGGAGGCAGCAACGAAAACCATCCCAATGAAAAGGAAATGCAAGAAAGCAAAGTGGCTGTCCAATGAGGCCTTACAAATAGCGGAGGAGAGAAGGCAAGCAAAATGAGAGGGAGATAGAGAAAGATACAGGAAATTGAATGCAGAATTCCAAAAAATAGCAAGGAGAGACAAGAAGGCCTTCTTAAATGAGCAATGCAAAGAAATAGAGGAAAACAACAGAATGGGAAGAACCAGAGATCTGTTCAAGAAAATTGGAGATATGAAAGGAACATTTCGTTCAAAGATTACCATAATAAAGGACAAAAGTGGTAAGGACCTAACAGAAGCAGAAGACATCAAGAAGAGGTGGCAAGAATACACAGAGGAACTATACCAGAAAGATATGGATGTCTCGTACACCCCAGGTAGTGTGGTTGCTGACCTTGAGCCAGACATCCTGGAGAGTGAAGTCAAATGGGCCTTAGAAAGCATTGCAAATAACAAGGCCAGTGGAAGTGATGGTATTCCAGCTGAACTATTTAAAATTTTAAAAGATGATGCTGTTAAGGTGCTACACTCAATATGCCGGCAAGTTTGGAAAACTCAGCAGTGGCCAGAAGATTGGAGAAGGTCAGTCTACATCCCAATCCCAAAGAAGGGCAGTGCTAAAGAATGCTCCAACTACCGCACAATTGCACTCATTTCACACGCTAGCAAGGTTATGCTTAAAATTCTTCAAGGAAGGCTCAAGCAGTATGTGGACCGAGAACTCCCAGAAGTGCAAGCTGGATTTAGAAGAGGCAGGGGAACCAGAGACCAAATTGCAAACATGCGCTGGATTATGGAGAAAGCTAGAGAGTTCCAGAAAGACATCTACTTCTGCTTCATTGACTATGCAAAAGCCTTTGACTGTGTGGATCACAGCAAACTATGGCAAGTTCTTAAAGAAATGGGAGTGCCTGATCACCTCATCTGTCTCCTGAGAAATCTCTATGTGGGACAAGAAGCTACAGTTAGAACTGGATATGGAACAACTGATTGGTTCAAAATTGGGAAAGGAGTACGACAAGGCTGTATTTTGTCTCCCTGCTTATTTAACTTATATGCAGAATTCATCATGCGAAAGGCTGGGCTGGATGAATCCCTAGCCGGAATTAAGATTGCTGGAAGAAATATCAACAACCTCAGATATGCAGATGACACAACCTTGATGGCAGAAAGTGAGGAGGAATTAAAAAACATTTTATTGAGGGTGAAAGAGGAGAGCGCAAAATATGGTCTGAAGCTCAACATCAAAAAAACGAAGATCATGGCCACTGGTCCCATCACCTCCTGGCAAATAGAAGGGGAGGAAATGGAGGCAGTGAGAGATTTTACTTTCTTGGGCTCCATGATCACTGCAGATGGTGACAGCAGCCACGAAATTAAGAGACGCCTGCTTCTTGGGAGGAAAGCAATGGCAAACCTAGATAGCATTTTAAAAAGTAGAGACATCACCTTGCCAACAAAGGTCCGTATAGTAAAAGCTATGGTTTTCCCAGTAGTGATGTATGGAAGTGAGAGCTGGACCATAAAGAAGGCTGATCGCCGAAGAATTGACGCTTTTGAATTATGGTGCTGGAGGAGACTCTTGAGAGTCCCATGGACTGCAAGAAGATCAAACGCATCCATTCTTAAGGAAATCAGCCCTGAGTGCTCACTGGAAGGACAGATCGTGAAGCTGAAGCTCCAATACTTTGGCCACCTCATGAGAAGAGAAGACTCACTGGAAAAGACCCTGATGTTGGGAAAGATGGAGGGCACAAGGAGAAGAGGACGACAGAGGACGAGATGGCTAGACAGTGTTCTCGAAGCTACAAACATGAATCTGACCAAACTGCGGGTGGCAGTGCAAGACAGAAGTGCCTGGCGTGCTCTGGTCCATGGGGTCACGAAGAGTCGGACACGACTGAACGACTAAACAACAACAATATATCAGTAAATTGTGGTATTTAGTTGCTGATATATCATGATGTTAAAAACCAGATATCGCCCAGCCTTAATCAGTACTGATGTATACACAGTACAGTAGCACCAGCCCTTCCATAATAATAATAATGATAAGTTATTAGTTATACCCCGCCCATCTGGCTGGACTTCTCCAGCCACTCTGGGCGGCTTCCAAAAGAATATTAAAATACTGTGATACATCAAACAGGGCTGCCTTCTAAAAGTCTGGTAGTTGTTGTTCTCTTTGACATCTGGTGGGAGGGCGTTCCACACGGAGGGCGCCACTACCATAAGGAAACATAATTTGTTATGCATAGATTTAAGATGCCTAAGCTAACTGTTTGACACCACATCTGTGGAACTGAATAATCTATTTTGTTTCAAAATAAGCTCTTAATAACTCACGGCTCTTCCTTCTTTTCTGCAGAGCACGTAATTGAAAACAGTCAATATTAGGAAAACAAGTTCTTCAGAGCAGTAGATACAACGGCGGAAAGAGCTACTGTCACAGCAACTTAAAAAGTCAGGATTGTGAAAGCATCTTTTCAGAAGCTGTGTGCAGAAGGGGTTTTAAACTCAAATGTATGTTAACAAAACAAAAGTCGATATTTCTAGTCACTCCTTAATCTCTAACCACAAGATGGCAGTTTGGCCACATGATATTCTCTTGTCTTTCATGTTCAGTATGTATGCTGATGTTTTGTGTTTCTTTCCCTGAACTGGATTAAACATCAATTGGAAAAATCATCCTACCAGCATTTCCTGTATAGTCCATCTTCTTCAGCTGTTAGCTTGGTTTACAGTGAATATTTAATGCACCAGTAAAGGCACTTTGTATGCACTAAGGGACTTTATCCTGTCAAATGAAATTATGTACCACTGTTTTGTAAGAAGAACCAATGCACAACTCCAGTTGCTGTGCACAGAAGGGCAGCTAGCAGCCTTGCTGTATAGGAAAGAAGAGAAACACACACACACCAAGCAAAAAGGTTTGTTTGTTCGCTTGGTATGTTAGCAGAGCAATGTGGCACAATGATGTTCAGGAAAGGGACTATTGATGTTCTTGGCATGTGTGAAGGGCACCAAAACAATGGGATCATAACCTAAATTCATTGTGTGATTTCAAGTGGAAAAATGTTACCTCTATAAACAGGAAGTACAGCTGACTCTCCTGTCCCACCACCAATTTGATATGAAAACTCTCAGCCTGCCATACACTAACATTCTCTGGCAGTGTTCAGATACTGAATGTTTTAATTTAGTATATATTACGAATAATAATATAGCACCCTTCAGTTATATTCCTAGGGCACTTTACAAAGAAACAAAGCTAAATACCAGAAAAGCAGCCCAGAATGTTTAAAACTGCATCTGAAAAGCCTGGGGATGTTTTTAAAATATCCTACCTGGAACTACAGGGGCAATAAGCTGCTGTGAGCAGCATCCAAAGAATGTTTTTGGAAATGTTATTTTCCCCCTCCCATTTTTGGCTATGCAAAAATGGTGCAAAATAAATTTGTCTAGACTGGAGAACCAATGTGAGCCCACCCTCTGGTTGGTGTCTCATTTTACATCAGTGAAAGGGTCTTAAGCATGTAGCCAGAAGCATCTGATAAAGAGGAACAACCAGCAAGGTTATGTAGAAGTAGTTCTTGTTATCACAATGGACTTCACTACTATGGAACAGGAGGGCCCTAAATGACTAGTTATTCTCACAATTGGGGGGGGGGGATATAATGGAGACCGTTTCCAAGCACATTTATGTAAATTATATTCTAATTCTCACATTCGACTTTTACCTAGCCTGAGGATAATGTGTAGCCTCTTTAAGCCTGCATATAAACCACATGCATCACACAGCATAGCAGGGCTTTACTTTAGAGGAGCCTCCAGCTGCCCCTGCCCATGCTGGAATTACACAGGCCCTCACCACTTCTTGATACATAGGCCGACTGTAAATGCACCCTTCTAAAAAACAGTGCAAGAACAATTGGGTGTGTTCCCCCTACAATGTTAGACATTTCAATGTGTTAGCTGGGGTAGGGTGGGGAATCCTCACAGTTGTCTCATTTCCCCCAATGTGCAGGTTGTAATGGATCAGCAGGATCTCATCCTGCTATTCCTTTACAATGTGTGAATAGTGCAAAGGAGTGACAACCTTGAAATGCTAGCAACTCTGTGGGAAACTCCTTCTGTACACCTTCAGATCAAGAGCAGCATTCACAGAACAGAGTTTAGCTTGTATACTAAGCTTTGCTGTCATTCCACCATCATTCCACCTTTTTTTAAGGGAATACAAGTAGTATTCACCTTTTAATTTACTAATACCTGTTTTGAGGAATTCCTTTGGAGGTGGGGGCAGAAACAGGCTAGCGTCTCTTCTGGTTTGTCTAGCAACATAAAGCCTTCCAGTGCACCACATTCTTCAGTTAAAATGATAATAATCCACAGCTTCCTTCAGATTCAACAGCTTCAAGTTTTCCTCAAACTGTCCACCTGTCAAATCCTGTCAAAACAAAAGATCAATTAGTTGAATCTGTCTGACATAGATTTCAAAGATCCTTCTTTACAGGAGTGTATATGGTTGGTTTTATTTTTGTCTGGTTGGTTGGTTGTAAGTCACTCTGGGTTGATGTGGGCAAGTTAAAGGCTGTACTAAGAGATACCGATAATAGTTTGCTCTTTCTTCCTTCTCAAGCCTCGCTTCTTTTCCTGCCCCGAAACTATGTAAATCCTCTAGCATGAAACCACATCATTTCCGTGATCCAAGCATACAATATTAATGTTTAGTCACAGCAACAGTCATTGTCAGTTGAACTGAGTCCAATACGGGTGTGTAGGATTCTCTTCCTAACATGCTGAGCTTGTAGGAACATTTCGACTACAATCACACTGTAAAGTCCAATAATTTAAGGACTTAAACTTGAGCATTTCCCATTTCATGCCCTTTTACTGTATGGGGAATACCTGCATATCTTACTGGTAAGCCTGAAGGGAGTTTATTGTCAGTCCAGGATATTTTGGGGGGGGGGGGTGCAAGTCTGAAATAAATTTGATCCATGTTATAACCATTACTATCTATTAATAGAGGTTTCATTATTCCAGATAAGAAATGACCACAGAGCATAGCCAGGGACTTCCAGCAGTACAATGGGTCATATAAATACTGGCTTATCAGAGCTCATCAGGTCTCCCATCCCTCTTGACCAGCGGTTCTCAACCTGCGGGTCCCAATATGATGTTGGACTACAACTCCCATAATCCTTGAGCTCTGGCCTTGCTAGGTAGGGATGATGGAAGTTGTAGTCCAACAACATCTGGGGAGTCTTGACACTTGCACATGCTAATGACATTGCTCTTCCCCACCCCCTGGACATACAGAACTCTACATATTCTGTGACCTACCTCCATGTCCTTTATGGAGTAATATAGGGGGAGAGAAGACTTACACTGCTTTGATGCTTTGTAAAGGCAGATTCCTTGTGCTTGAACAGTATCAGCATAAACCTTAGAATGTGCTGTAGCACAGTTCTGATCAGGCACTATCCCTTCCCGTGAATGACTTGGGGGTGGGGGTGGGGATTCCATCTGTTGCAGAACAGGTAACAGCAAATGTCCCAGCACCTGATGTTCTGCTATACCCAAACGACGACGATGGATTCAATACTAGGTAATAGGTAGCTCAAGGAGAATGCAAGGCCCTTAATTTGACCAGGAAGTGAACAACACCAGCTTTCATGGTGATAGTGATTTCAACAGAGTGCATAAAAGAAAGTAGGATAGCGAAGGCTAGAGGTTAAAAATGGACAGAGATGGGTTAAGGTTAAGGACAAACTTTCTCCCTAGCACAAATATTGCTATTACGTACTAGAACTTGCAGATGAGGACCTAGACCTATGGGGGGAGGGGCGCGACCTAATAGCAGCACTACATTTTTGACCCACAGATGCTACTTTTCAAGCGACTTAAACAAATAACATTCTGATGACAGCTCAACATATTAGTGATTTGGTGGATTTTGCATAATGTCTCCTTCTTTGGAGGTCTTTAAGCAGAGGCTTGACAACCATATGTCAGGAGTGCTCTGATGGTGTTTCCTGCTTGGCAGGGGGTTGGACTCGATGGCCCTTGTGGTCTCTTCCAACTCTATGATTCTATGATTCTATGGTTCTTTATTGAGAGCTGCTTTCACCAAGCAACTGGACTATTAACTCTGGCTACTGGTGATTCCTCCAAATCCTACCTACTGTACGAAGAGCAACTTTGTGCCTACTTGCCATCCTGCACAGTCTAATGTGACGATACCCTCCACCCAACCTTGTGATTGGCAAGAAAAGCAGATGACATCATTCGCAACTTCAGCGTTTCTCTTGAGCCTTTAATTTCAGGGTGCTTGTAATTTATGTTTCCAGTGGGATTAGCCTTAAATAATACTCCATCATTAAGATTAGTAACAACAAAGGAGCTACTGCTTCTGAGTATGAATAAAGGGTAATGTAACACTTTTGAAAAGTAGGACACTAACATGAAGCTTTGCCTTAATTCGATAGTCCCAAAGTGCATGCAAATTCCACAGGCGTCAGGAGAACACACCTGCATGGAAGCCTTTACAAAGCTGGATTCTAGTTGCTACTTGGAGATCCTACAGCAATATCCACCACTTAACAAAGCGTGTTCCCGTATTAAACCATGGCATGAGACGGCGAGCCTTCTCTCTTAACACAATCCTTACAGAGCTGCATACAATATCTTCAACCTAAAAACCTTTTGAATCACAGAATTCAAGACATTGTGCCACCTCAGAAATCTGCCCTATTATTAAGCTTCAACTGCGTGGACAAAGAACTGGAAAAGTTGGGTGATGATTGTGCACTTCTCTCTCTGAATTTGACCAAACACAAAAGGAGTGCAGAGTCAAACTGGATTAAGGGCAATAGCAAAAAAATATTCTGCTTTGTAAGTGGATAGACTTTAAAGACATGCACAATGAAACATGGAGAGCAACATTCTCTGCTTGATCCAGCTGAAACCCTTCGCCTTCACGTGCTGAATATTTTTTTTACTGAATACCCAGTAGGGTGTGCACTGGGTAATTCTTCCTACCAAGGAAGACTTTAAAGAGAATGCCAAAACAAGCTAGCCAGGAGCTGCTTTCAGGATGGAAGGTGCGCCGCACAGCTGGCAATTGTAGAAGTTCCACCCATAGGTTTAAACTGTTTCCAAAGCAAACAGCCCAGGCCTTACAGCCATCCAAAGCTAAAAGAGAGCCTGTTTCTCACATCTTAACACATAATCTCTGACAGACCATTCATTCCTGGGGGTGGAAAAACTCTATTTCTCTCAGCCCAAAATGCAGATACTTGCTTCTGGATAATTTCGCCAGGACAGCCAGGTTCCCTCAAAGACAGAGTCTTAATGAGATTCTCCATTGCTAAGTATGTTATTCACAAAGACCTTACAACTTAGTGAGGCCTGCCAGTTTGGTGACACAAAGCCAGATAGCCTTGTGAAGAGAAACTCAGTGAAGATGAGAGTGTGGCAACATGACCAAGTCTGTTGACCTTTTAAAGCCTTGGTCACTCCCTGTCTATAAGAACTGAGAATTCAGGGATTCTCTACATGTGGTAGCCTATAATTCCATAGCAAGGACTCTTGATATTGGGGTTCCTGTGACAACTTACTCGCTGAACTAGACACAAACCAAAACTGGGGCAGAATGGAAGCAAAAGCTGTATTTTTATTAACAAACTCAACGAGGGATGAAGCTTGATGGTTTCACTATTAAAGGCACAGTAAGAAACACTGTTTCGGGTTTACACAATAACTTTACTTACAATTCCCCATACAGAACTTCTATTAAATCTATTTCTTCCTAGTATGGCTATCCACTTTTACTCTGCCCATAAAACACCTCTAGCACTTTTCTAGGTACTTTTCCCCCATGTGAGGAAACTGAACTGCTTTATTCTGCTTCAAAAACCCCTCAGCAGGCCTTGCCTGCCAGTTAAGCTGTCAAATTCACCTTTTACCATCCACATCTCCTGATTGGCCATTTCTCTTCCCTGTAATGATTGACTAAGAGTCAATCACAAGCCCCTTTAAGTCTGAATACTGCACATTCTGTGCTGTCATGGAGGCACGCCACATACCTGGGCGAATGCCCATAAAATTGCACCCCACCACTCCTGTGGTGCAGCTCTGCAATCTATAGGGGCGCAATTGGCCCTGGAGTTTAGGGGCCCAGTTATAGACTCATACTAAACCATTAATAAAACCTAACAATTCCATTAGTCTCAGCCAGTGCTGCATTAACTATTTATAGATCAACACACTCCTGTGACCTTTTCGTAGTTCACACCCTTGTTACTACATGACAGTAATCTGGCATAGCTTCCACTTCTGAACTGGCAAGATAAATGGAGTGAGTGAGTGTCTAGTCATTCTGTGCTTTTAAGCTTCTACCGTAATTTCTGAGGCCCAAAGCAGACCGGGGGGCGGGGAAGGAGATGCTGAATAAAAACTGGCCGGGGGGGGGGGGGTTCAGCTACTTTCATACTGAAAAAGTATGTGACAAAACAAAATCTAGCCTATGATATTTAAAAGGAAACTTGGTGGAAATTATGCAGAAAGGAAGGGTGGTGGCAGGAACAAAAACAGTATAACTGGCACTTGGAAATTATGATTTATAGATATTAAAAATTATGTCCCCCTGCTCCCCCACCCATTAGAAAGGGAGATTACGATGCAAGCAATGGCAGAGCACATGCTCTGCACGTACACAGCCTCAGGTATAAATCCCTACCATCTCCTGTTCAAAAGATGTATTTGTAGCAGGACTCGGAAAGACTTATGCCTTTGCCCTAGAGGAGCCATTGCTTATCCCAGCATGTGGTGAGCAGGATCAGCTGGGTTCATGACAATCAGCAGGGTTGCATGGATCTCATCCCTGGGCTTGGGGCTGCATAGCTAATGGATCGAGATGCAAAGTCTTCCATGAGATCTGACCTGCAATGGAAGGTTTGGAAGGAAATGCACTTGGTACTGACACCTCTGCATCTGGACCAGGACCCTGCTAAGACTATATGGCTAACAACGCTTGAAGTGCTAGAGATGTTCAGGATGCACAAGGCTGGCTATCCAGGCTTCACTAGACCCTCTTCCCCAGGCACCTCCTAAGGAGTTATCACTGATTTCTATGTAATTAAGCACTATAGTTTTTACTGTGGCTGGAAGAACTTGATAAATCCGGAAATGGGCTACCCTAAGGAGTCTCAAAGCGACTAACATTCTCCTTTTCCTTCCTCCCCCACAACAAACACTCTGTGAGGTGAGTGGGGCTGAGAGACTTCAAAGAAGTGTGACTAGCCCAAGGTCACCCAGCAGCTGCATGTGGAGGAGCGGAGACGCGAACCCGGTTCCCCAGATTACGAGACTACTGCTCTTAACCACTACACCACACTGGCTCTCAACACACTTAACATGTCACGACACACAGTTTGGAAAGCTCTGGGTCCGATCATTCAGCGACCAAGGATACTACAAGGTTAAGCTTTATGATACATGGCTTTGTGGGCCATAAGCAGGGATCAAACAAAAGGAGGGTAGAGAAAGCAAACACCACACTGAATCTGGGAAATGTTTTAAAACTGAAATTACACTCACACCACCGCATCTGCCAAAAATATTTTAAAAACCTAAGTCCTCTTTATCTTCATCTATCATATACAAGCTGTGCTGCTTCTCATCAGATGAACACTTATGTGCAATTCCTCTCTTGCCTCTACCTTCTGACTTCATTTTACTACCAAAGAACTCGCGTCTCTTCCATCTGCAGCAGTTTTAGTACTCATTCCCTTTCATTAGTATGTCTCAACTTTTTCAGAATCCTCTCCAGGTTGCCAGCATGTTTCTTGAACTGTGGTGTCCAAAATGGAACATCGCAAAGCAACTGTACCGTTGCTTGACCAATGCAGCAAAGTCCTGGTTTGCAATACTATCTCCTAGATAAGAGGTTGACGTTTAAATGCAGCTTATAATGGTTGCAGCTTTTCTGCCGCAACATCGCAGGGCTGACTCTGGCTTCCCACTACTCATTAAATAAGGCTGCCTGCCTGTGGCATTTTCCCCTCTTTTGCCCCTCTCCCTCCAAACACTCCCTGCTGTCCTTTGTCTGCAGGGCTCACTGTGTGCTGCATCTCCCCCTTCATCTCTTTCAGGAGTGTCAGCAGAGGCTGGGGAGGAGGAAGGGCTCATGTATTTGGGGGAAATTAAATACACAGCAGTGTGGTGGGTTTGTTTTTCATCTCCTCTTTCATATGTGGCCTGTGCAGAAACGAAAGTTCAAGGGGCCCAGAAATACATCTCGGTCTGAATCCTCGGATTTATCCTTAGCCTGCATTATATCACCATAGAGCAACAAAAGTTCAACTTCTCTCAGCAAGTTTTAACCAGTTTAGAAACCATTTCCTCTGCCATCAGGCCTGCAAAGAGGGGACTCGTCCAACCCTTAGAAACCACAAGTCACTTCTTCTTGCTGGTAAAGAGAGGCGGGGTGAGGTTTTCAGCTCAAACTGGATGCGAAGCAAAACAAGGTCTGCTTCATGCAAAGTGAGAATGGAGGGGAAACAGAAGAAAGGCATTTCCAGTTGGCAAGTCATTTAGCTGCTGTGAAGCGTTTTTTAAAGGGGAGTTTAAAAATTCCTGACATGAAATGCAAAGGGTAACATTCAATGCAACCAAAATTTTAAGCAGTAATCAAAAAAGTGCTTTCTTGTTGTGCGTTCTCTGAATTGATCTGTGCTCATCTCCAAAGCATTCTACCAATATCTGATGACCATCTTTGTCTTAGGATACTATTAATCACATTTCCTAGCTGATATAAACAGGTTGGCAAAGTTTTTCAACGTTTTATAGACAAATGATTAAAAATTTGCATTAAACCAAACCAAGGTGATGGACAATATTCCATGTATGTATACATAAGAATGAACAGAAATTGGCTTTTTTGGACATCAGTGTGGTGTGGGAGTGGGTGAGGGTGGGAGAGGCTGTTTCCATGAATTTCTGCAGGCTCCCAGAAACAACATTTGTCCTCTTCCCACTTCTCAACACCCATTCTACTCTTGCAATTGATGCTAAAGGTAAAGGTAAAGGGACCCCTGACCATTAAGTCCAGTGGTGGCGGACTCTGGGGTTGCGGCGCTCATCTCGCTTTATTGGTCGAGGGAGCCGGCGTACAGCTTCCAGGTCATGTGGCCAGCATGACTAAGCCACTTCTGGCAAACCAGAGCAGCACACGGAAACGCCGTTTACCTTCCCGCCGGAGCAGTACCTATTTATCTTCTTGCACTCTGACGTGCTTTCGAACTGCTAGGTTGGCAGGAGCAGGGACTGAGCAACAGGAGCTCACCCCGTCACAGGGATTCGAACCGCTGACCTTCTGATCGGCAAGTCCTAGGCTCTGTGGTTTAACCCACAGTGCCACCCGCGTCCCAATTGATGCTAATTAACCTTATATAATGCTCCAAGTGTTCAAAGTGCTTCACATACACTACGGCAAATGAATCCTGGACAGCAGGTATACATTATCCCCCATACTGCAGAGGATGAGAAATTGCGACTTGCCTAATGCTATGCAGTGAAATTATGTCTATTATAGGATTTGAATCAGGGACACTTGCATCAGTTCTTACCTAGGAGGAGGAGCATTTTGGTTTAACTCTACTACCTGCCTGCTGATGCTGCTGTGTTAGTTCTGTTTGGCAACATCAGATGAAAAATAAGTTGATCCAGTTTAGGTGAAATGTTCAGAGTGGGGGGAAGGACACCGCATCTATGAGTAGCAGGATAATTTGCAGAACATTAACTATCACATCCCCATCACTAAGGAGAGATATGCAACTTTAATGAAAATCATCACCTTGCCAGCAAAGGTCTGTATAGTTAAAGCTATGGTTTTCCCAGTAGTGATGTATGGAAGTGAGAACTGGACCATAAAGAAGGCTGATTGCTGAAGAATTGATGCTTTTGAATTATGGTGCTGGATGAGACTCTTGCGAGCCCCATGGACTGCAAGAAGATCAGACCTATCCATTCTTAAGGAAATCAGCAAACCTGCATTCTTAATAGGCATGTTTGACAGGAAGGATTCAAATTTGAATCCTTTGTCCCTCTTGGGTGGCTCATAACTCAGAGAAGCTCATAGCTTCTCTGAGTTATTCAAGCCCCTTCGCCACGACAAGCCAGTGATCCATGAAGGAATTTCTTAAGGAAATCAGCCCTGAGAGCTCACTGGAAGGACAGATCCTGAAGCTGAGGCTCCAATACTTTGCCCACCTCATGAGAAGAGAAGACTCCCTGGAAAAGACTCTGATGTTGGGAAAGATGAGGGCACAAGGAGAAGGGGACGACAGAGGATGAGATGGTTAGACAGTGTTCTCGAAGCTACAAACATGAATCTGACCAAACTGCGGGTGGCAGTGGAAGACAGGAGTGCCTGGTGTGCTCTGGTCCATGGGGTCACGAAGAGTTGGACACGACTAAACAACAACAGGTAATGGTTTCCCCTCTCACAGCGCAGGGCAAGAATTAAACCACAGGGGCCATGTAAATCATTCCTCCCCTGCTGATTTCTCAAGAAAACAAAACAGATTTTAGAGCAACGCAGGCAAAATTGTAGTGGCTAATGACATAGCTTCCTTCACCCACCTTAGAGTCACTATTCACGAAGTTAGGAAAAGACACCTTGTAACGCCAGAAGAGTGAGCCCTAAATGCATCCTCTTAAAATGAGGTGTTTTTATTTCATTAATGCATGCATTTTTATTCTCCTCTTCAGTAAAAAAAAAAAAGAAAAAAAGAAAGAAAAAAGAAAGAGGACTTCTAGAGCAGCTTACAAAGATCAGAAATACCGTAAGACAGTCCCTGGGCTTATGATAGAAAAGACACAAAAGGAAAAAGGGGGTTGGGGGAGGAAGGACACATTATTTATAAAGAATTGGTTTTTTTAAAAAAATGCAACTGCAGCTGCAGCTCTCAATAACAAATGAGTTTGCTTGGGTGAGTGGTTTTGATATGGTGCTTTTCTAGGTAATTTAAAACTTTAGCATTCCTCTTTCTGTGTGTTTCTGACATGACTGAGCACCACTTGAAGGCAGCAAAGAATGCACTGGCTTACCAGGTGGGCTTCAGTCAACAAAAAATATAAAGCCAGTAGTGGTGCAGCCCTGGCCCAAACCCTCAATTTCACACTTCCTTTTACCTGCCAATATGAGGACAAAAGATTGCCCCAAGTTGGGACAAACGAAACCAAACTAGTAATAATTGTTCAATGCGTGCTTTATTGCAACTGAAAGCACAACTTTTAATTTGGTGTGGATTCCACACGCTTGCCTTAGATAATGAAATTATACTCACCAACTTCACGCAAATAATGAAAGGTGGGGAAGCATCTCTGAAATGTAGGATGGGGATTCTAGGCTTGGGATTTTCCTATGGAGAGAGAAGCAAGTTTCTTGTTAGCTTGTATTCCATAGCTGCATTGCAGCCCACTAAACTGAATGGTGTAATTCCTGGCCTAGTTTGGGTTCTGCGATCGCGAACTGCCATGTGCGCTACAGTGGTGCCTTCTGCTTGTGCCTCTTCCCCCTCCGTGGCTCACATGCAACAATTTAGTTTGAGAGGAAGCAGTATTTAGGGCTCCTACCCCCCCCATAAAAAGATATAAATTATACCCCCATAGATATCTCACTTTCCTCAAAATATTGTTTTAGCCTCTGCATATGAAGTCCTGGTCCCTCGTTAAGCAGGCATCAAATTCCCATTGATGCCAGAATGAGCAGAATCCAGCCCCAGAAGCAGCATCCTTCCTTTCGCTGGCCTAATTTATTGACATAACAGAAGCTAATTCACAGCCTACCTTCTCTCCCCCCCCCAAAAAAAAACCCACCCCACCCGGTTTCCCCTCTTCTACTGTATTAATTTTACAGCTTCCCATTCAGGGTAACTGTCTGGCAAAGAAGAGGAAAAGCAGCAGGAACTGGATTTCCTAGTGGGAAATGTTCTGTTTAGAAATTTAGTTTTGCTTCTCATTCTTCACCATTCTGTATTTCTAAGGCAATCTTTTCATTCTGAATAGTTCATTCTCTTCTGACTATTCACTCTCACCCAAGATGACAGCCATTCATAAGGAGAGTGAAGGCTGCCAGCTAGTGTTCAGGAACGGGACAGAGAGCCCTTCATTCTACTATGGGCCACTGATTTGGTAACAAACCAAAACCTCCATTTCTTTGTGAGGTTGTTTAGAAAGCTGCGCTAAGCCGGCCAATAATCTCAAATCAATGTTCATATTACAAGATGAAATATCAGCTTGCATGGTTGTCCCCTTGCTTGCCAAATGCGCTGTGGGATCTGTTCCCATCCTGCAGCCCTTCTCAGAATCTAGCTCAAGTCTGGGATCTCATGGGCTTAGAATCCTTAGAAGCCAAATGTCTCTTTCAAAAAAAGCAAACCACCATCACCGCCACCTCCCGCCTCCAGGTTTCATGACTGGCAAGACCAGCTTGAAAAAATATAAGCCGTTTCTGCTCCAGTTTAGAAACAGGAGCCATGTGTTTCTTTCTAGTAGCTGAGATGATTTTTTTTTTCCTTTTTACATCTATCACAAAGCACCCTACTATTTCCTTTTCTACTTCAACAGCTAAGGGGCTGACATATAAATCCAAATTCTACAGTGGTTCCCAATTTTGCAGCCCAAATAAAGCAGGCAACATAGAGAATTTTAGCAATATATCCCAATTTGTATATGTAAATGCAACAGCAGTTACATTTTTCTGATTTTGTATATTTTGATCCAATAGCAATTACGTCTTCTGACTGCAACATTTATGCTTCTCCATGCGGGATTCTCTCACAACAACTATATTAAGAGTTAAAGAGCTGATGATGAGGCATTTTTAGACATTGTTCCTCCACAGTGATCAGACAGAAATTCGGAACATGCATTTATCAGGACAGCTACCAACCTTAGATTCTTCATAAGCATAAAATCCTTTTGCGATTTTATTTGTATCCACATCACAAAATGCAGCCACCTAAAGGAGACCAGAAAGGAAAAAAATTAGGGCAACAGTTGATCAAGTGTTATTTAGCAACGATGGAGATACTGAACCTATTTCATTTAATTGTTGCACACATCTCTGTGTGTGTGCACTACTAGGCTGTTTTAATAGTAGTACAAAACAACAGTTCCATAATAAGTGAACGTGAATCACAATGAACAACAATGTGCTTGTATACAAGAGTCATGCAGCAATGAGCATATTTACTTGGATAATGTAAGCAAGTCTAGAGGCAGGGGTGTCTGTATGTGTTTAAAATTAAAATTAATGAACCAAGCTATTTCCTCCATGCCGTTGCCAGGTCCTAGTGAAAGGCAACATGTAAAACACAGTACAAGTTAAGGCTACAATGATGGGCAGTGATGACAGGAGCAGCTCAATCTCTTTATTTCCTGGCCTTTAAGTTATCTTAACTCTTGCCCAAATGTCAGAGACCATACACACAGCACCCCTACCAAGTTGCTAAAAAATGGTCAAGATCATTTCTCCTTCCACACACTATTTCCATGGGCATCTATGCCCAGCTTAAAGTGGCCACTTTAGCAGTTTAAAATCCATCTGCTAGCAGGATGGAAGATTGATGAGCTCTCAACCCAGAGCCAAGAATATTAGAAAATGCATTCTGAAAAAAAGCAAAACCAAGGAGAGAGAAGCCACATATATCAGGAGGGGGAATAAACTGTTTCAACTTAAAGTTGGTTCTATCAAAATCGTATCAATTTATTGAAAGCATTTGTATATTCGCCTTTCTGGGTTTGTTTGTTTTTAAGATGGTGTGATAACTCCAAGATGGAACATGATGTTTTTGCAGAATCACACAGGGATCTACAAAAAAAGTTTAGTAATGCAGTATTTATAGATCAGGCTAAACGAGCTGTGTTAATAAAGGGTGTTAACAGCCATCTCTGAAGTCTTGCTTTGCCATCTAGGCTTGTATGTTTAGTATTTATTCACTCAATTTTTTACCTTATTTATTGCTGTAGATCTGACTGAGAAGATGACTTATAATAAAAACCAGAAAATAATGAATATAGAATGCAAATAGTGGTGTGTTTGGTTAAGGTTTGTAGTACCTGAATAAATAACAAGAAACTCCCTTTTGATGCAGGTGAAAGAGAAGCCTCCAATTTCTATACAGTTTTGCTTGGATTAATGGTGCACTTTTTTTTAAGGGCCAGCACTTGCAAAACAAATCATTGTTATTCCCATTTTTTACATAGGAAGAACTGAGGCTGAGAGATCAACTTGGCCACAATCCAGGCCTCCCAGATCCAATTTACAAAACTGAAGTTAGAGCACTAATATTTGGCATAACATTGAAAAAAACAAAAACCCAACATAGCACTTGATGAATATTTCTGTCAGTAAAAAGAAGTGAAAGCAACCTACAATACACAATCAGATGTATGAAAGTCTAAATATGAGGCCTCTGTATGCATAATTTTCATTCTTTGGTAGCACAGAAACTGTTTAAAATAGTGCACAAACAGTCTCGGAATAGGTACTTCCTGCACTAACCTATATCCCACATGGGTGGTCTAGTCTTAAGATGCTTATTTTTGTGCCATCACTATTTACCTTTTAATTAGAAAGGGGGGGAGGAAGAGTCATGTAGCAAGAATTTATGCCTAATTGTTTATGCAATAAACAGAACTCTGGGTAAGGGCTGACACAAACTGCTAACTTGAAAATACTAGGATTGATCTATACACTTTATTTATTTCCCTCCCATCAGTAGGCCCCTATGTCTTTTATGAAGACTGCATGAAGTATTGCATAATATATACCAAGAAGGCAAATGTTCTAACAATCAGAAAACACAATATTCCAGGGAAAGGGTCATAATTCCACAGCTCCTGCAATGCCTATATGATCTCATGTTGAGTAAAAAACGGTGTCTGGTATACTGAGCAGACACTGCTCTTGGCAGACACCAATGAGCTTGACTGCCTCCAGTCCATCTGCAAAATCATCTGAAATAGCCATGCTTTTGGGGGGAGGGGGAAACCAGGATTCTAAATCAGAGACAGGGAACCTTTGGTACTTCAGATGTTATTGGATTACAGTTCCCATCATCCTTGACTATTGGCCATGCTGATGGGAACTGGAGTCCAGCAGCATTTGAAGGGGACCAGGTTAGCAAACTGTCTGCTGCAGAAGAAACTACCAACTATGGCCATGTTTTCTTATTGCCCAGTCCAACTTCCTTCCATAATCTCCCCACCCCTTTTGTTTGATGTGGAAGGATTCAGGAATCGGGTACATATACGGTATATGCGCATGGAAACTCAGGCTCCATGTGCACTAGCTGCTCTTGAGATAGTCATATGATTAAGTGTAAAACTCTGGAGAGTTTTTTTCAGCCAGTTCAACTGCATAGCTTTTCAGACCTTCAACGTAACTGCACGAAGATCTTAAGAGTAGCTGGTTGCCTGTGTTGGGGCCAGAGCTTGCATAGATACCTTTGTGCATTTGGGCAAATGCCCAGGAAGTGTGTACAGCATTTCCAGTCCTTCTGATATGCATTATTTTATCCATAAACTCACAGAATAAACTTTAAACAAGTCTGAAAAAAATCCAATTGCATAGTATCACCAGTACAGAAAACTTTATGGACTTGCACGTTCCCATATGTGTAACCTATGTTGCTTATGTTGTGCTTTTCTCATTAAATCTGCTTGCGTTGAATCAATAAGGGGAATAAGCTCATAAAAGTAACCCAAACATTCACGATGCTGAAGCTGGACTGACAAGCAAAAAGCAGACAAAACAGACCCTTTAAGCATCCAGTAAAAATCTGGGTTTCTATCTACAGCTGCAACCTTGAGGTGAATCGGATGTTTTTTTAAAAAAACAAAAAGGGTCTGTTCAGCTTCACTCTTGCAGAAATGTTATAACTTTGCCCTGTCAATCCCTTGAATCTGAGAAAGGTACAGCTGGGAAGCTGGGCTTCCTTAAAACTGCTCAGACATGAAGCCCATAAAACTGAACGTTAAAGCACCACTCCATGGCATTATGTAGGTTGGTCCATGAAAATGGTCCCCAGTTAACAGGGTGTGTGGGAGACAAAGGTGCCCTGACTGGCAAGGGTACATGTCTCTGTCTTTTGTAGTGTTTGATGCACTAAGTGGGTGGGAAGCAGGTTGATTCCTCCTGTTGTTGTTCAGCAGGGTCTTCAAACTAGAGTTTCTTCTCCTATCCAGGCTACCCTCAGACATGAAAAGGCACCTACACAGCCACCAGTGCACAATGGGATGGGTGTTTACATCACTGAGCAGCTGTAAAAGATCAGGATTGAACTCATGATGCATTCCAAAAAACCATCCTACTATTTATACTGAGCCATCAAAATCTTCGTGGTCAGCTGCCCAGCATATGAATGTCAGCATGGGGTAGCTTCCAAATAAACGCATAGTGCTTCACAAAGGAGCAAGCACAACAAAAACAACCCCTTGCACCTTGTCATTTGCAACCTTGATATCAACAGAAAGAGGGAAAAGGCAATGATAAGGGATTATGGATAGGAAGAGCCAAGGATAGTCAAACCCAAACCAGGTGTTCTGTGATTGCCGTACTCTGGTCAGAGGAAAGACCCCATGTATTTGATCCAATAAGAACTTGGAAGCACCTAAGTTCTAACATGCATTGGACTCTTCTGAAAGCTCAGTACCCTGCAGATCTCTACCACTGAGCACAAAAAGCTAATCTCACACACATGTGAGTGGTTGCACTGACCAGAAATCCAGTGAAACGCTCTCCTGTTTAGACAGCTACATGTTAGGGAAGGAGGTGTGTGTCGTAAGCAGTTTCCCTTAAAAAGCTGCAATAAAGACAACCATCAAAATAAAACAACAATCAGAAATGTAAGGGTTAATGCTGCCAGCTGTTTTCCATAGCAAAATAAAGTAGAAAGAAAAGAGACTAATTACAACCTTGATACAAGCAAAATAATATCCTGGCCTCAAGTGTTGCCAAAGCAAATGTTATGCAAAGGTCAGCTTGGAAGAATGTCAGCATCTCAGTTAATCAGAGCCACACCAGCGCTAGGAAGAGCTTCTCCATTTTGTAATAAGGGGAAAAGCTGACTCGCCTGATGGCGAAACACCACAGACAGCTGCATCATTCTGTTCTTGCACCACGGCTTCTCTCAGTGGGTGGCAACCTTGAGTTGCTAGCATGCGGTTCTATAAATGGCACAAAAGTTTATCAGGGACTAAGAAGCCAATGGCAAGCCAAGTTTTGGAAGTTGTAACTTGCTCACACCAGTGAGAATTTCAACCGATAAGCGAGGGGGCTAAACAAGCAACAGGCTGGAAAAAGAGGTCCCAGAGGCTGGCTTGCTGTGTCCAGAGGTCTTGCCTTGTGTAAGACTGAATCCCCGTCCCCACCCACTGTCTCTGAAACAACTGCATCAGCTGGAATCCAAGATAAATGAAAGCAAATCAGGGGATTTTGTAGAAAGCATTGCACAACGATGGAGGAAAATGATGAAATTTCCATAGCAACATCAAACCATTTTGCAAACTGCACTCAAGTGACTATGGTGACTCAACATTCTGGAGTGCACAGACTTAAGTCAGCTTTAAAAAGTAGTAATCATTTGCATGTGTCCAGAACTTAAGCTTCTCATGCTGGCAATAATCCACTCAATGCTAAGTTTACAGTGAAGGAAGGTGGCCTTGCAAATAAAGTACTGAACAAGCATTCAGGAGAACTGGGTTCATGTGCAGCTTCCACACAACACAAGCGAGAAGCTGGGTACAACTGCATATTCCCTCACGGCAATTTTCACAGATTCCAGGTGATGACATTGCTTTTGAGAGATTATCCAAAACTGAGTTTCAGCTGACATCCGGAAAATGTACGGAAGTATGCTTTCTTTGTTACTAAGAGGTGGGAAGTGGATTCAGAAGCAGAATAATCTATAGTCCGCTTTCGTTTCTGGATAAGGGGTGCTGTGCATCGCATCTAGCTTGCACAAAGCAGGACATAAATGCATGCATGTTTATTTCCTACCTCTTCCTTCCAGACACTGCCTTGGGAGGCATACTGCTATGGCGGTTTTCAATCCCTTACTATATACAGTGGTACCTCTGGTTGAGAACGGGATCCGTTCCGGAGCCCCGTTCGCAACCTGAGAGGAACGCAACCCGCCTCTGCATGTCTGTAGGTTGTGATTTGCCGCATGCGCGTGACATCATTTTGAGCGTCTGTGCATGCGCAAGCAGCAAAACCCGGAAGTAACCCTTTCCGGTACTTCCAGGTCGCCGCGGGACACAACCTGAAAACGCGCAACCTGAAGCAAACGCAACATGTGGTATGACTGTACAGTGGTACCTCTGGTTACGAACGCTTCTGGTTACGCACGCTTTGGGTTACAAGCTCTGCTAACCCAGAAGTAGTTGCTCCTGGTTGTAAACTTTGCTCCAGGATGTGAGCAGAAGTTGCGTGCCAGAGGTCTGCGCGCAGCAGGAGGTGCCATTAGCGAAAGTGTGCCTCAGGATAAGAATGGTTTCAGCTTAAGAATGGACTTCCGGAACAAATTAAGTTTGTAACTAGAGGTACCACTGTATGCTTTTATTCACATAGTTAATTATGATGAAATCCTAGTAAGGGCTATATGGTTTGATTTAAGTATTTCTTACAATCAGACTTTTCTACTGATGACCAATGGCTGGAAGCCTGCAGGCAGGACTCCTGCCTTTTAAAATGTTCTGTATAGTGTTGAACATCTTTAGGCACTACCCACCTTAATAAAAATAATAATATAATCCATGAAATTACAGACTCGATGCACTGGTTGTTGTCTGCTTTCAAGGCCTGGTTTCCAATGCATTTTAACTCCAGTTAATGACAATACATTATTCTCTGTTAACTAAATCTGTCTTGATGAAATGTGCAGTGCTGCACTTTGTGGGCTGTATGTGTCCTTTCCTTTGCCTGGATGGGTGGTCTCAGGATTGCTGATTAAACAGGTTATCACGTCTTCTTTCTCATGCTTTCTCTCCGCATTTGTTTGGGAGTGCATTAATGGTTCAAGGCTAGTTACAGGGGGGGAAGTCATTTGATTCTAGCGGGGTTGCTTCCAGACAACCAGTTTATTGAGAATTTGTCCTGATTTGTTTGCAGGGAGATTAAACAAAGTTGGCTATTTATTGAGCATTATTCTGCTCTGTTCCCGGGAAGGCATCAAAGCAAGCAGTGCTATTTTTCTAGAAGTGTGTGCTCTTTCACACAAACATTTGCACATGTAGAGACACAGCTCGCACCTGTGTTCAGTGTTCACATGCGAGCAAGCCTACAACTGCAATCATGGTGCATGTTTGAAAGGGTAACAAGTCACGCATAAACAGGACAACCTGACACAGCAAGGCCAGCGTCACCCAAAAATATCTTTCATGGGGCATTTAGGATGACATCTCGTTTCAGCTATGCCATTTTGAAACCTATCTTAGCATTTTAAAAAAACCCACCAGCAGTGTAAATATGGCTATGTATTTCTTCATACCAAGATAATAAGTGGAAGAATGAAACTTAAGTAAATGGATATTAAAATATATGGCAGGAAGAACGAACATTTATTAAGCGACGTTCTTGTGTGCATTTTCCTTGTAAACTCACTTTTTTCTGATTAGCTGGAGTCAAGCTCCTAAAGAGCTTCCTTCCCTGTTTGCCAGCATTCCAAATGGTGAAGAAAGTCCACCGACTGAGGATTCTCTCTTCCAGAAACAAGACACGGTGTGTCCAGATGGTTCCCCTGAGAAATAGAGGGAAAGAGTGAGAGACCAAGACTCATCTTCAGTGAGACACAGTGCATTCCAAAGGCACTCGCACAGAAAACGGACCAGCAACATTGCCAGAGGAGCCGAAAGCTGTCACCAGGGAAACATTCTCCTTGTGTAAATAGTAAACTCGAGGTCTCTGGGAGATGAAGACTCTCAACATGTAGGTTTTAGGACATGATCAGCCCACACTGCTCAGATCATAGGAACATGAAGCTGCGAAATAGGTTAAAATTAAGACCATTAAAGCTGCCAAAAGTTGAACAAAAGGAGGAGGAGGATGCCCAAGGCATTCTTTGCTGTTGTCTTATCCAACTTGGATGGATGGCCACCAGGCATTGTATGTAAGATGCCCTGAGCTGTCTGGGAGAGTGAAATATCTGACATAGATCACACCAAGGAATGGATACGCTGCACTGGTTCTTTTAAGAGCCATTGCTCAGTTGTAAAACATCTGCTCTGCATGCACAAGGCCCCAGACTCAATACTTGGTCTTTGCAGAGAAGGCTGGGAGAGACCCCTGCCAGAGAGCTGCTGTCAGTCAGCGGAGGCAATAGGGAGCAAGAGGTTTGACTTGGTATAAGGCAGCTTCCTATAATCCTAAGGAATGTACTGTACTGAAAATGTTTTGGTGTTTCTTTTTTTAAGAAAAGGAAGCTAAATGAAACACAACTGAAATTAAAAATAGTTAGGAGGGGAAAACACCCTAGTGACCCGAACCAAAATATAATCATAAAATACTCATAAGCACGAATGTCAAATGAACAAAAACTTACATTTTTCAGCAATGGGTTGTTGTTTCTAAATTGGCACTATTGTCAAGTATTATTAAACTGACACCGATATCTGTGTGTGAAATGTTGGTGGAATATAACTGAACAGGATTTCATTCCATGAAAGAGACCATGGGGAGAAAAAACGCCCACAATCCATTCAGCATCCCCCAACTTGAGGTGTTTTGTAATTGCTCTTTCTTTAAGTGCTCAAATGCGGCAGAACTAATTGGACCATGTATTTAAAAACATGCTCTTTCCCAGGGCTAGTTTTGCACAAGTTAATACTCTGCGTGTTTTCTGGAACTTAATGGATATCTGTTTTATAAGGTGATCCTTAAGAAATCTAAAGGCATTTCAGAGAGGAAAACCAAAAAACAAGGAGGGGGGCTTCTAATACTTGGTCTTCTGCTCATATGTCTGAAAAGTTGGTTTGTTTTCCCCATAAACTGCAGTGTGCAGAAGTGCACACATACAACCCCCCACCCCATCTCTGAACACACTCAGCACTCAAATTCTCAGAAAAATGTCTTTTTTTATTTAGGAAATGTGTAAGAACTGCTTATCACGAAGGGCCTTTAGAGCTAAACTTCCTTTCACCCCCGAATAGCACCTCCCTTCTGTCCTCAGTTGTTGCTCCCTATATTATGTTATCAAATGGAAGTCACAGTTCTTAGTCTATTAAATATGTGTTCAAGAAGTGAAAGGATAACACAGTCGGAATGGAATAAATATGACAGAGGAAAAAACACAGATAGACAGGCAGTTTTGTGATGGTGGTGGTTTGGTGTGTATGCATGTACTGTGTGTGTGTGTGTGTGAGAGAGAGAGAGAGAGAGAGAGAGAGAGAGAGAGAGATCATGAGAGGGAGAGTGTGAATGATGGGTTGAGGCTGTGGTGCAGTGTGAGGGGCCTTCTATGTTCTACCACATTTTGGGATATGAAGTGCAACTTTAGATTCTTTATCAGCCTGTAACAATACACTAACCAACTAACTAGTCTTGTTAATGGAAGCTTCCACTAGCACAGGGGCGGCCAACTCCCAAGATCTACTTACAGAATTAAAAACTGGCAGTGATCTACCTCCATTTTTGGGTGGTTCAGGTCAAAGTTGTTGACCTTTTTTAAGGGAGGAGGATAGCCCCGTTTTGGGGGGTTCTTGGGGAGAAAAAGGAACAGCCACTCACTTGCTGACTAAACTCCATCTTACATTCCGCAGATCGTGTGACGATGGAGGGCAGGGCGAGGGGAGGGGCTGGATTCAATTTAACCAACGCTAAGGGAAGGGAACCAGCGATCGACCATGATCTACCAAAACCTCCTGGGGATCTACCAGTAGATTGTTATCAACCTGTTGGACATCCCTGCGCTAGCACAACAGGGCTTTCCCTCTTCCTCATTCTCCCCCTCCTCCCACACACTCATCATGTGCCCCCAAACTGATTTGGGGGCAGACCCCCTTGAACAGTGGGGAGATGGTGTGGAAGAGGGCAGATCATTCCAGCAGGCAAGCAGGAATGCTTCTGCTGCCAGAGCGATCTCCTTAGCACTATGCTGAATTTCTTCATATATATATATATATATATATGCAGGTTTTGGTGTCCTCGGGTGTCTTCCCGTGTAAAAGTTGGGGTGTCTAGGCGACGTTTCGACGAGGTCTCACTCGTCATCTTCAGGCTGGTGCTTTCGGCTTCTTGTTACTGGAACAGAGCAGGATCTCAGTGTTTGAGTTCCTATAAATACTGTTGAGGAGGTGTGGTGTATAGCCTCCAATGTTCTGGGCAGAGAGGAGGTTCCCAGGCTAGTGTGCCTTTTCTTCTTTTGTTCCTTAATTACTTGAGGGATATCTTGAGTGATTTCTTGAGTGGTTTCCTGAATCCCACTTAGGTGGGTCATTAGGTGTGGATTAGTTGCTAAAGCCTTCGTGTCTTGAACTCTTGAACTTTGTGAAGAGTTTTTCTGAGAAGATGGCTGTACTGCACTTGGTTGTGCTCTGGCTTGGCTTCGTGTATAGGGGCGAGCTGTGGTTTTGTGGCCTGTGCCAGCCGGATCTGTGTAGGGATTGCAGGGGGGTGCAGCATCCGGAGGTGCCACCCTGGTTTGGCTACTGGATGGTGTCTGTAATTTATCTGTGGAGAGGGTCTGGGTTTGGGTCTGGTGTGGTTGATTGGTGATGGCGTTCTGTGTGCCTCTGGATCTGGTGTCAGATTTTGTGGGGAGGGCTAATTTCCAGATGTCTGGCAAGCGGGATGTGTCGTCACGCTTGTTCATGTTGTGAGGGTGTTTCTCTATCTCGATGGCTTCCATGATTATTCTCTTGTGGTGATGTTCCATGTTAAAGAGCAATTTGGAATCTGCAAAATTAATTTCGTGTCCTGTTTCTTTCATGTGTTGGAAAAGAGAGGAAGTTTTTTCTTCTTTTTTGACGGCATTCTTGTGTTCTGCGATCCGTGCATTTATTCGTCTGTTTGTTTGTCCAATGTACGTGGCTGGGCAGACTTTGCAGGGTATTTCATAGACCCCTTGGTTTTCCAACTGAATTTTATCCTTGGGGTTTCTGAGGATATTGGCTATTTTTTGGTTGGTGCAAAAGGCTGTTTTGATATTGTGTTTATGGAGGATTTTGCTAATTTTATCTGTAGTGCCCTTGATATAAGGAAGGAGGGCTATGCCATTGTTTTCTTCTGTGTCTTGGTTTTTGGGGGGTGTTTCTTTTTGGATTAGCTTCGTAACCCTGTTTTGCTGGTATCCATTGGCAATTAACACATTTGAGAGATTCTGTAACTCAGTTGTCAAGTGGTCTTCGTCAGCCAGGCGTTTGGTTCTGGAGATGAGAGTCTTGGCTACGGAGTTTATTTGTGCACAAATAAACTCCGTAGCCAAGACTCTCATCTCCAGAACCAAACGCCTGGCTGACGAAGACCACTTGACAACTGAGTTACAGAATCTCTCAAATGTGTTAATTGCCAATGGATACCAGCAAAACAGGGTTACGAAGCTAATCCAAAAAGAAACACCCCCCAAAAACCAAGACACAGAAGAAAACAATGGCATAGCCCTCCTTCCTTATATCAAGGGCACTACAGATAAAATTAGCAAAATCCTCCATAAACACAATATCAAAACAGCCTTTTGCACCAACCAAAAAATAGCCAATATCCTCAGAAACCCCAAGGATAAAATTCAGTTGGAAAACCAAGGGGTCTATGAAATACCCTGCAAAGTCTGCCCAGCCACGTACATTGGACAAACAAACAGACGAATAAATGCACGGATCGCAGAACACAAGAATGCCGTCAAAAAAGAAGAAAAAACTTCCTCTCTTTTCCAACACATGAAAGAAACAGGACACGAAATTAATTTTGCAGATTCCAAATTGCTCTTTAACATGGAACATCACCACAAGAGAATAATCATGGAAGCCATCGAGATAGAGAAACACCCTCACAACATGAACAAGCGTGACGACACATCCCGCTTGCCAGACATCTGGAAATTAGCCCTCCCCACAAAATCTGACACCAGATCCAGAGGCACACAGAACGCCATCACCAATCAACCACACCAGACCCAAACCCAGACCCTCTCCACAGATAAATTACAGACACCATCCAGTAGCCAAACCAGGGTGGCACCTCCGGATGCTGCACCCCCCTGCAATCCCTACACAGATCCGGCTGGCACAGGCCACAAAACCACAGCTCGCCCCTATACACGAAGCCAAGCCAGAGCACAACCAAGTGCAGTACAGCCATCTTCTCAGAAAAACTCTTCACAAAGTTCAAGAGTTCAAGACACGAAGGCTTTAGCAACTAATCCACACCTAATGACCCACCTAAGTGGGATTCAGGAAACCACTCAAGAAATCACTCAAGATATCCCTCAAGTAATTAAGGAACAAAAGAAGAAAAGGCACACTAGCCTGGGAACCTCCTCTCTGCCCAGAACATTGGAGGCTATACACCACACCTCCTCAACAGTATTTATAGGAACTCAAACACTGAGATCCTGCTCTGTTCCAGTAACAAGAAGCCGAAAGCACCAGCCTGAAGATGACGAGTGAGACCTCGTCGAAACGTCGCCTAGACACCCCAACTTTTACACGGGAAGACACCCGAGGACACCAAAACCTGCATTCCTGTACCCGTGAAAATCTACGAAAGCAAATATATATATATATATATATATATATATATATGTATATGTGTATATTCATGGATGCATATTCCTTCTGAACCTACACATTTTAGATCTTTTAAAGATGATGGAAATCAAGCAGTCTCTCCCTCTCCCTGCCCTCTCTTTCACACACAAAATGAGCACACTGACAGTATAGGAGCCAGAGAATAAATTGTAGTGAAAGCCAACTAATAGCACTGTAAACCTGACAGTATGGCTAAAATGTGGGCTTTATAGCAAGCTGGCAGATGTCTTTTTGTCCAAGTGTATTTTTATGTCTGCACTTTCAAAATAAAATTCCAATTTGGCACATATAAACACCAGATAACATAAGCAAATACTGGACCTATTTGAAATGTTGAATCCACATGCTTTGCAACCATAACAAGGAAACATCTGCAAATGCAGAGAATAGGTTAGGATTATCAATTTTAAGCACCCTCAACAGACCCAGGGCAGGCAGTTTGCTCTCTCCCCTCCGCCCATCCCTTCCCTACAATTTGGTAAAATCAGTTCTGTTTGCAAGAATTTATGCTCGTTTTGATTAGGCTCATTTCTCACTGTCTTCCATCATGCTTTGAGTGTTTTCTTAAGTAATCATTCCCACCATAAAAGTAATATTTCAGAATGTTATTACCTAGTATGGCATAAAGAAAAATGACCATAGAACAGAACACTAGTTTACACTGAGGATTCTTTCCCTATATTCTAAGCTGCCAAATCATGTTTAAAAATAATCCTGTCATTGTTAGGTAGAATAAATTTATTTCCAATGATGGGGAGGAGACGATTTTGGCATACTCCCCCTTTCTCCTGCAGCAGCCATGCACTACCACCCACACAATTCTAGAAAGCACCCTAATTCTCTGGGGCAGATTGAGGAGGGGGGAAGGGTGTAAGCCATGGGTAGGCAAACTAAGGCCCAGGGGCCGGATGCGGCCCAATCGCCTTCTAAATCCAGTCCGCAGACGGTCCGGGAATCCGCGTGTTTTTACATGATTCCACTTTTACATGAGTGGAATGTGCCCTTTTATTTAAAATGCATCTCTGGGTTGTTTGTGGGGCATAAGAATTCGTGTTTTTTTTTCTACAGGGAAGGAAGAATCTGTCCAAAGAGCTTCCTCCTCTGTTCAAAGCAGCCTCTGCTGAAAGAAAGAGCTTTCTACGAGTGGATGGACACAACTGGATACAAACGATTATGCTTAAATACAGCAGCCCTTTGAAGCAATATACAGTCGTACCTTGGTTTGCCAACAGCTTAGTTCTTGAACGTTTTGGCTCCCAAACACCACAAACCTGGAAGTGACTGTCCCGGTTTGAGAACTATTTTTGGAAGCTGAACGTCCGACGGGGCTTCCGGGGCTTCCGATTGGCTGCAGGAGCTTCCTGCAGCCAATCAGAAGCTACGCTTTGGAAGTCGAACAGACTTCTGGAACAGATTCCGTTCAACTTCCAAGGTACGACTGTATAAATTAGTAAACCCTAAGCAAAGATTTAAATGAAAGGGCTCTTTGTTGTAATTCAATATCTCTTTGGGTCACGTGGGAAATCGTGGAATTAACTGTGCACACTTTTTCAGGCTGAAATGCTATGTACACCTATCCAGGAGTAAGCTGCATTGAATAGTGGAAACCACAAATGAGTAGGCTTTACATAGAATTGCATTAGGCATCTTGTTAGTTAATCCAGAGGTGGGGGGGGGTAACAACACTCTAAGTCTGTTCTCACAATTACCAACCCTCATTTATCAATTTAGTTTGTGTTCACAAAATCATTTAAATAGATGGATTATTTACTGAAGTATGATTGTGAGCTATCTTGGAACTTCAAGGAACCAAGAGGCAGGGTAGAATAGAAAGCATACAGAAAAAGGCAACCAAATGGTTAAGAAAAGGCAAAAGCTAATCTCGGGCCACTGTCTGAATGTGGTCAACTGGAGGCAAGCAACAGCGGACAGGTGTTGCCTTCATGCCTTCCTTGTAAACTTCACAGAGGCACCTGGTTGCCATACTTAGAAACAGAAAGCTGGATCAGATAGACTTTGGTCTGATATAACAGGACTCTTAAATCTGTATATTCTAACGATGAATTCTTGCAGAAAAAATAATTTAAAAAATGCTCCACTGGAAGCACTGCACACCCCAAAGAGGAATATGCTTCTGTCACTACAAGATCAACAGAGCTAGCTAGATACAAAAATGACTGTGTCTAAGCTAGCACACTTACTGCTGTCAAGATACTTTGATTCTGAACAGAAATTTCCCCACTGTTTCAAATTTGGGCCTCCCATAACAAAAGATTGCGACTTGTGCCAAACTGTTAAATGTGGGAAAAGGGGAGCTGGGATGAGACCAACTAATCAAATTCTTCAACTTTTCACCTAAAGTAAGATTTGTAGCAGCCTGGTCTCCAGGGACGAAAGATTGATTATTGCACTGTTGGCTAGCCAAACCCTTTAAAAAACGACTTCTCTAGAGCTGAAAAGACAAACCCATGTGTGGTTTGCTGAAACAGAAATCCTACTTTCACATTTGACAGTTAAGGCCTCTCCTTCGGATCTTAATTTGGCAGGATAGAATGTCCAAGTCATTAATCACTGCTAAACCTTTATTAAATCTGCAGAAGACCTGTGCAAAATAGCGTAACACTTGGTTATGAATTATCTGAATTTCCAAAATCATTCAGTAACTATCAACATTGTTAATATACAAACCACTGAAATGCAATTTTGGGCAAAGAGAATTTATGCCAGGCAGACTTTAAAAGGCCTCGTTCAACATGGAACTACTCTCTGGTTGATTTTATGCTGTGAGCTTTCATGCGCAAAATGGCAACTGGGCAGAGGATGGAAGTGCATGGTATGTGAGGAGTGATCACTCATTCCTGCCCACCACATCGCTGCCGGGTTGCCACACAATCAATAAACACACACACACAAATCACCTCATGCATTGCATCAAATGCAGGCCCGAGCCTGACTGAGTAAAAAGTAACCACAAACAAGTGAAGTAATGGATCATCCTGTAACACATGTTTTTACAAGTCTCCAAGGTACAGTACCTGTTTTAGTCAAAACTAGATTTGTAGCTTGCCTCACTCATGCTCCTGCTGCTTCTGTCATCAGATCAGCCATTGAATGGAGGTGGATTCACACTGATTGATTGATTGATTGATTGACTGTGTTATATCCCACCATTCCTTCCAAAGCACCCTAAGGCAGCGGACAATGATCAAACGCTACAACCCCCATAGTTTTGAAACATTCTAAAAAGCAGCTTAAAACATTCTTAAACAGTGATCTCAGGTTTGCCGGGAACAGTGTCTTTCAGCCATCAAATGGGTAAAAATGAATGCTTTTAAGGTCCCCCCCCCCTGCAAAATCAATAATGAAGGAGACAGATGCACCTCGCTAGGGAAGAGCTCCACAAATGGGGAACCACCACGGAATAGGTCACCACAGAATAGGTCACCACGGAATAGCAACCAGCCCCGAGTGCCGGCACCACCACCAAGGCTTCACCTGCTGATTATATGAGCTATGATGAACACACAGTCAGTCCTCACCACTGCAAACATCATGTCCACATCCTTGGATTGCAACCACTGAAACCAATCCCACAAGTTGTAATTTGAAGGTGCTCTAGAGACCTCCAACACACCTGAACCAATAGTGACAGCAAATTTAGCACAGCCCTGAGCAATTTCCTCCTCAAACTGATTCAGAAATCTCTTACAGGTCTGGATCTGGATTTAAAAAGCTCTGCTGGGTGATGTGGCAGAGAGGTAAGCTCTGTTTGCTACCGTCACTGCCATGTGGCAGGGACGTGGAATGCACTCATGCCTCTATTTAGTCAGATTCGAACCAGGACTTCTGTTCTAACCAACACCACTCCTGTCTCATTGCCACAGCAAAGGAGCTTTTAAACCAGACTCCCCAAGGCCAGAGATGGTGCTTAGGAGTGATGTGTAGATGGCCCTTTGCATCTCACTATTCCACAGCGAAACCAGGGCTTTGACAGAATCACAACAGCAGTACATAGTTGTCCTTCTATCCAGTGGTGAGATCTACAAGATTAAATAAAGCAGTGCCAGCAATATCCCAAGGCAGATGTGGTAGATAATGTTTTGTAGAGGTACTAGTGGTGGGGATATTTCTCCCCTTTCAAAATAATGTCTGAGAACTTTTGCTCTTTGCCACTTGTGTAGAGGAAGAATGAGGATGTGAAGGTTCAACAGATGTTAGCCTGTATGTCCATGACATACCCAATGAACTTCTAAAACATGGTGTAAATTCACTCAGAGAAACAATCTGTGATGAGCTAGATGCATGGAGAGGAACTAGCAAGAGGGACATTGAAACTTAAACATGTTAGAATCATAATCCACACCTATTCAAAAAAGCATAATGTTCTGAATTACCTGGCCTGTAATCCTGCACCCGATTATAAATCACTTTGATTTTATGTAAACGTATACACCTGGATACAGTAATACAACTGGACCGCAGTGTGAGGTATCTCGATACAAAGCAACATTGATTGCCTTGATGTAAATGCTGAAAGTACTCAATGTTAAGTCATTTAAAGGATCCTTCCTACCACGCAAGGCAGAGCCCAGGTGTTAATTCTTTATGTCCATATAGAAAGTACTTTTGCTATGAAGTATTTGAAACTTCTGGAAATGCTTTAATGGAAATAAGTTTGTTTTAAGGAAAATATTCTTCTAAACGGCAAAACACTGAATACATGCGTAGTTTTTACGAGTCATGATTTCACATCCCCTCTAATTATGACATGAGAATCGTAAAGGCAGGAATAATAAGTAGAGCATGAAGGTGTTTTTGTTTCTGATGGGAATTATTAATTGGATCTCAGGAGTTGAGTGAACGTTTGTTTCTTCGCGTCTGCAAGTGCAACATGCCCCTTTTATGGCAGTTTAGCACTTCATCACCACGACGGGTGTCACAACTTGGAAACTCTTCATAAATAAATGCAGCCAATTGGAACAGCCAGTCCACATGAAATTTCAACAGTGTCTAGAGACCAAGGGTTGTAATGTTTACTGCCCCTCTAGCTAACAATGGAATTTTGGACTTGATGCAAAAAATCTCTTAAATAATAACGGCAAAGTTACAAGATCTTCTGATTTGGAGCTTAGCTGCTGCTGGCATTTGTCGACAGATGTCTGTTAATCAGTTTTTATAGGATACACGATTCCCAGAAGGGAAAAAAAATTAATGCACAAGGTTACAAATGTTGCACGACATTCCAAGATTAGACAGTAGTGGAAACTCTAGAACCTTCTTCTAGGTCCTTAAAAGGAGCCAGAGCTGCCTTTTAAAAATACACAAACACAAACACAACACTCCCAAAATCAAAGCAGTCATAAAAAAACCTAATAATTTTCTGCACTTAAAAATCTAAAGCTACGAGAATTTGAAGCCTATCTGAAGGACGAAAACATTTACTTTTGCCAAAAAAGTGACAAACTAAAATCAAGGGCTATAAAGGATTAGCTCTTGTTGTGGTAACCAAGTGCAACAACTGCTAGCTCCTCTCCCTGTGACTGGAGAGAACTGTGAGTAGATTTACAGGTAGGACTGCCACTCAGCACATCAGTGGAACAAAAGGACTAGCTTAATAATGTGTATGCAGTCACCAATGGATACTGAAGATGTAGTTGAAAGGCAGGTCTCAAATGCCTAGTGGTCACCATAGCCCTCTGTAGCCTCACACATCAGTTTTCAGCTTGCAGAATGGGTATAGGAAACAAAAAATTACAACATGCTGGTTTTTTTACCAAACAGTCCTCCCTGGTCTTCTTGTTGAAAGCATACTTGCTGTAGCACTTTGTGCCTACTGAAATCTGTTTGTTCCTATTTTGAGAACTCTTCCATAATAAGTATGAAATCAGGGAGGAAAGTTATGTGTCCAAATAAACTTGGATGTCTTCCATCAGCTTCAGAAAGATTGTGAGAACAATCTATAGAAAATACAAATAGACAGCAAACCTATAGCTCAGTTAGTTGGTAAAGCATGAGACTCTTAATCTCAGAGTTGTGGTTTTGAGACCCACATTGGGCAAAAGATACCTGCATTGCATTTGTCAGGAGCTCATCCTACACTCAAGTAGGACCCTGGCAGAGACACATGCCCGACTGGCATGTTCTCTCCCTCCTGGTCGTCCATTTGGGAGCTTCAAAAGCTTTCTTCTGCCTGAACATCACAGCGACCAATGCCAACAGACATTGGCACACTTAGGGATCCACAGAGTCTTCGCAACTCAGCATTTTGGCTAATCTACTTTATTTACATATAAACACTGGAGCACTGCATATAAACAAGGAGCACTGCAACATGGCTCCCTCTCTCTCTAACATCAGACAGCAAAGAGAAAAAGAACAAAGGACAATAGTCCCACTTCACGGAACACAGTAACACAAACATCCTGTCTCCGTCACTTCCCACTCTGTGGAGTCAAAACATATACCATCATGTGATAGACAACAATCCCATGACTGCAATCATGGAGCAGGAATCTTAACAGCAGGGGGTTGGATGAGATGACCCTCTGAGTCCCTTCCAAATCTAGGATTCTATATATTTTTGAGCCAGTTCCAAAGCCAATTCAACACATTATCTCCCAACCAAAAAACAAGGGGTTCTATGAAGGGGTTCCCTGTTCTATGAAGGTTTCTGGGAAGCTGTGAAACCCTGTGAAACCCTTCAAACTACAACTCCCACAATTCTTTGGGGAAAGCTACAGCATATAAACCAGTTTCAGACTGGTTCAGATCTTTAATGCAGATATCCCCTAATATAACAGCTGTAAATCATTCAGCAGTAGGCATCTGGTTGCTTTTTCACCTGTGAAATATTATGAATGATAATTTTATGTATTTATTTATAAAACTTCCTTCCTCAGAACTACCCCAAGAATATGTGCATCAAATGTAAGCTCAAAGTAGAGTACAGAACTAAAAACATACATAAACTAAAAACTAGCTGCAGACAATAAAGACCACAATCTAAGACAGAGTTAAATGCTCTAAAGACACTGGGATCAATAGAAGTAAGCACTGTCTGTTGTTAGATTGTGGCCAAAATTTGTGAGCAGTAAGGTAAAAAGCCAGCAATCCTGATTATCTATAAGCGAAAAGAAATAGACTCTTTTTTATCATCAGTGCTTCTGAACTAGAATACGAGGCATAAAAAGCATTTCTACATGTTCACACACAAGAGACAACACAGAATGCCGAGCAAAACTTTAAAGAGCGACTGGAAGCGATGCAGTAATCTAGCTAGCTAAAACTCTTTCTGAATGGTTGCCTCATTGTATTACAGTATCTGCCAGCCACCAAATCCAGACTCATACCGAGGCTGGATTCCCAAGCAGCTATAGAAAACCAAGGGCTGATGGGTCCATTTGTGATCTATTAAATATAGAATGGTTTGATATGTAAGAATTGTGCTGATGCAGTGCCAATTATATTTTCATTAAAGTAAGTTATAGAACTAAGATACTCTCTACTTCTCAGCCAGCACATTCTCCGCACACATGTTCACCACATTTTCCAGCCTCTTGATTGAATAAAAATAGGTCCAATGACTATGATTCAACAAGACTTGGTAAAACTATTTAAAATATTGGCCTGGTACAAAAACAGATCACAGAGTCAAGCCAAATATCTTTAGATTTATGTACAGTTCTTGCAAATCAAACCTAAAGCACAGCAGTAAAAAACAAACAAAATACTACTAAATTCTGGGCTAGGAAACACAAGTTGTTGTCATGGGGGGAAAAGGGTTTCATCCAACGTTGTGTGAGCAGAAGGCAGCAGGGGTGCAGAAAGCTACCAAACATTGCGGTCTGTGTCATTTGGAAATACATAGTGAGAGGAAGAGAAATTGCCCTGAATCAGGAGGAAGAATATTGCGTCCCACTGAGCAAAATTCTTCCACTGAATTTTTGAACCAGCAGTTTTTGACGGTTCAAAGAATGGTGCTGGTTCCTTGGAAGCCCGTCATTTTAGCAAGATTCCAATGTGAATCCTCTCCTGAATCAGGAAGGGTTTTGCATTCAAATCCCCTTCTAAAATGAAAGAAAAGACCTTCCTTTTAGAAGGGGTGAATTTTACAGCAAAATGATGTTTTAAATTGGGTGGTTTGGGAGTTAAGAAAGCAGCAGCCAAGCATCTTAGCATTCCATTGTACATGCATTATTACTATAACAGTGAGCTTGGCCCTCATGCAGGTAGTGAATTGCAACTCCGGCTCCTACACACCCCTTTGTGGGAGAGTTAAATCAGAAAGTCTACATCATAGAACTTTACCTTGGGAATATTTTCATAGCTTCAGGTTGTGTCATAAGGACAAGCAGTGGGTGGATGTTGGGTTCATGCAGAGAAGTGTGTGACTGTGCCTTCAGGCTAATTATATGATTATTACAGGTGTGGGCTTTGTGAAAACCTGTAATGAACACAAGTTAATGTTACTAATATAGATTTTTAAAAAACATGTAGCTTAAGGAGTGTCAAAAGAGAGATGGGTTTTTTGGGTTTTCCCCCTTTAGGTTTCCGGTTCACCTAGGTTGCCTTGTACACTGGGCCGTTCCCAGGGCCAGTAGCTGGGATTCCTGCCTTGGGGGATAAGGGAATGCCACTTTCCCAGACTCCCAGCGCCAAGGCAGGTGCAAAGGAGATGCAGCAACTTGCAAAGAGCAATTAAAGAAACCGCCCGAAACAAATGAAACTAAAAGCAGTTCTTAAAAGTTACATAAGAAGCCACCTCCCACAAAAGATTCTCACTGGTTCATTTCAGCCTTCACGTTAACTACTATTTCATAGCCAGAAGCAACATGAATCCAAGGCTCAAGGAGTGCCAAATTAAGACTCTTTCTCTCACATTCCCCATGAAAAAAATTTTTGTTTTGTTTTTACTATTTCTGCCATTTCCTGAAAGTGTCCCCCACCCCCCCAATTTCATCTGATCTTGTTAGCAATGAGTCTGATTCTAGTAATTCAGAATTAAACTCAAGACAAATTCTTCTACTAGGCTTCTGTCTGTTTCACACAGAGCCTTCTTTTGTAGAAAAACAGTTAACGTAATAGGGAAAACCACTGACTGTCACCTCCTTCTCCTTCTTTGGCCTGATGGATAACGCAAAATGAGCTTTATGGTGAGGAGCTTAACAATGCAAAGCTTCTTGACAAATTTTAACTTTATTTTCTATTGTGTAAATGCTAAAATATATTGTAACATGCTCACAACCGCAGGCGAAACATTAAAATGGATAACCATTATATATTTAACAAGATGGGAACAAGTTGCTACTATCGTCAAATTGTTCCTATGCACACCAGGATTCAGATTCTATAAACACGGAGAACATGTCATTTGATAATGTATTCCCATGCTTCTAAGCATAGAAGACGATGGGAGTGAGACTGTTTCCTAATTCACAGATTCCTTTTGCCTTCCAGCAATCTATTCTGTAGGGTAAATTAATTGTGGGAATTACTCATGGGGTGGGGGGAGAAGCAGTAATTAATTCCTACATTTAGACGTCACCAAACTGTTCAGAACTCCCACTAGCCAATCAGACATGAACTTCCTTTTTTTGCTGTAATGAGAGTTGCAAAATAAGGCAAATACTACGCAGTTTCTGCCTGTAGGGCATGGGGGCTTTGACAAACTGTGATCGGTACACTGAAGATCTAGACTTGATTGCTACCTTTGCTGAAAAGATTAACTGACACACCTTTCTTTAAACAAATCATGTTCTTTAGTTTCACAAAGATTTATTTCTTCAACTCTGGCTGTAAGCTACGGGTATTACGAGTAACAAACTTCGTCTTAACTACACTTTCAGCCCAATTATCTACAATTATACAGTGGTACCTCGGGTTACAGACGCTTCAGGTCACAGACTCCACTAACCCAGAAATAGTACCTCGGGTTAAGAACTTTGCTTCAGGATGAGAACAGAAATCACGTGGCAGCAACGGGAGGCCCCATTAGCTAAAGTGGTACCTCAGGTTAAGAACAGTTTCAGGTTAAGAACGGACCTCCAGAACGAATTACGTTCTTAACCCGAGCTACCATTGTATCTACCTTTATTTACATATCTTTATGCATCTATATTGGAGTGGGGAAATTTTTTGTGGACCCCCTAAATTTGTCCCTTTTTCATCCCCCCCCCCCCCCCCCGCTTCTATGGGTATGATGCTATGAAGCCAAAATACTTGTTTAGGGCTCCCCAAATTTTCCATTTAAAAAAATTAAAAAGAACATAAGAGGAGAAATTTGGATCAGGATGGATCAGGCCAATGGCCAGTCTAGTCCAGCATCTTGTTCTCACAGTGATTCCCAACCAGATGCCTGGGGGAAAGCAGCAAGCAAGATTCGAGCTCAAGAACAACTGATACTCAGAGGCATTGCTGCCTCCAAATACGTGGTGTCGGGCCCTTCCTGAGCAGTAGTTTCCAACCCATTTTCTGTCTTCAGACTCCACTCCAGCTGGTTTCACCTAAAGTAATAAGAAGATGATTCAAAATCCCAATCTTCAAGTGCCACTGAAATCTGATTCCCCCTAGGAGAGATTAAAGAATAGCAGCTCCTCAAAGAAAGAGACTTAGAATCCTTGTTTGTACTTTAAGAAGACCTAAGTGGGTTTCCCTAGATTTTCCCCTTAACAAATTAAGAATATAAGAGCCCTGCTGGATCAGACCATCTAGCCTAGCATCCTGTTCTTGCGGCGATCAACCAGATGCCAGTGAGAAGCCCATAAACAGGACACAAGAGCCTCGGATGCTAGAGTCTAGATGCCTCTGATAGTCTTACAGTGGTACCTCGGGTTAATTACTTAATTCTTCTGGAGGTCCGTTCTTAACCTGAAACTGTTCTTAACCTGAAGCACCACTTTAGCTAATGGGGCCTCCTGCTGCCGCTGCACCACCGGAGCACAATTTCTGTTCTCATCCTGAAGCAAAGTTCTTAACCTGAGGTAATATTTCTGGGTTAGCGGAGTCTGTAACCTGAAGCGTATGTAACCTGAAGAGTATGTAACCCGAGGTACCACTGTATCTTCTATTCATTTGTCTTATTCCTCTTTTAAAGCCATCAAAGTTGGTGACAACTCCATTGTCGAATTCTAGGTAGGTTGGAAGGACAAAACTCAATTTTCTCTGCCAATTTCATTTCTGACCTGACTTCGTAACTTTCTACTGATCCTACTTCGTAACTGAAATTAATCTGGATTACATACACATGCATGTAAAAATATCAGGTAACTTGAAGCTTCTTAGCTGGCAGTCCAAATACCCCATCAGAAGCAGCTTTATGACATTTCCACATTCTCCACGTATGCCGTATTCCAGAGGAGTCTGACCCACACAACCTTGCAAAATGGAATCAGTAACAGCTTGCTGTTAATTCAGAACAAATTCCCTTCCAAAAATACATTTTTTAAAATGCCACAGCAACTAGCAATGCGCTTCCAAAAAGCTTGACATGTCGAAATACAGGGTTAGGAAAAGTCTAATAAACTATCAAAAATATGGTTCCATCATGTAGCTAGTAATAAAATGGAAATACTTTCATAGTTCTTCATCTACATTGCATTCATTATGTGGTTCCAATGTCTTCATATCGAAAGCTGTGGAATCAAACACATCCCTACAAAATCATTTATTTACTCTATTTAACCCTCTCATTCCATGCAACAACTAGCTACTTCCATATATAAACAAGCACAACTGCAAGCAGATCTCAGAATCACTGCTGTGAAGCAATAGTCATTCTGAACAAAATCTCCCCCCCCCCCATTTTTAATGGAAAATATTACATATACTGGGGTATGTTGCTCAGTACCTTTGAGATGAAACAGATTTACATTGAATAAACAGACAGATATTTTATTATGCTGCTAATGCAGTTGAAGCTCATGATTCAAACCTCACATAACTGTGTGCTGAGCAACTTCTACATTAACTGAACCCCACTAAATACTGAGCCCCCCTCCTTTTGCAAGTTTCTGTTTTCATATCATGTTGGTTTAGGGGGAAAGTATCATCAAGCAAATGGCACAAAAGCTGAAATGTTCCTATGTTTTTTATTGAAGCCCTGGGCACAGATTGTGGAAGCTCCATAAAATCCCAATGGCTGGTTCTTTAAGGCTTCAAGGAACAGGGCACAGCTTGGAAACAGCAAAGCTTTAAGAGCAACAGAAATAGACAGTCCCTGACCTTGTGTGACCAAAGTCAGAGATGCTCCTCAGCTTGACTGAGCTAAAGCTTCTAAGAGGTAGTCCTTTTCTACCCTATTAAGCCATCTCCTTAATTTCCCAAAGTTGGGTCTCATCAGTTCCCATCATCCCTGACCACTGGTCCTGCTAGCTAGAAATTATGGTATTTGTAAGTCCAACAACAGCTGGAGACCTAAGTCTGGGAAATCCTATCTTAGTTCATATAACTACCCTAACCCCAGTCCTACCTAGAGGGACACAGAGCGCCTACACTATACATTCCAAGACACCCTTCCTCAAGTTTGTGCTTTCCAGATGTTTTGGGTTACTATGACTGTGCTAGCTGGATTTGGTGGGAGTTATAGTCTGAAATTATACATCTGGAGGGTACCAGGCAGAAGAAGGCTTTTCTAAGGCAAATTAGAGAGAGAGAGACAATGAAAGTGTCCCAACCAAAGAAACAATCAGTTCAAACGTTATTGTTGGGAAAAGACCTTGATGTTGGGAAAGATGGAGGGCACAAGGAGAAGGGGACGACAGAGGACGAGATGGTTGGACAGTGTTCTCGAAGCTACGAATATGAGTTGGACCAAGCTGTGGGAGGCAGTGGAAGACAGGAGTGCCTGGCGTGCTCTGGTCCATGGGGTCACGAAGAGACGGACACGACTAAACGATTAAACAACAATCCTGTGTCCCAAATCCAAAATACTGGGATCAATACATGACTGCGGGGGTGAAAAGGAATTCAACATGAGAGTGAGAGTCAAAGTAGATGTTATTTTAATTGTGTAGCAAGCAACAATGTCTCTCTTCCCCCTTCATTTAATATACAGGCTCAAATGGACAAGAGATTATCATGGCAACATGGAAGAGGAAAAACTTATTCCTTTCCTCCCCAGATGCTATCAGAAGGAAACCCTCACTCCCTCCTGAGTGACAAGGGGAGTGACAAGGGGAGATTTATTCCCCACCCTCAATGTTGGGCCCGGGTGAGTGAGGGATTTTTCTCCTGATCATGGATGGGTAAAGAAAAAATAAACCTTTCCCTGCACAATGTGGTCTGGATGACAATTCCTCCCCTCTCCACACAGGCTTATAATTTAATAAAGAAAAAAAACACAGACATAGCTGCATACTACACATTTAGCTCAATAAGCAGTATACATATATACATACATAATTTAATTTGTATGCCACCCTTTCCGCAGTTCAAACCATGCTCAAGGCAACTTACGTTAAAAAAAATGTAACTACAACATAACAAAAGTCATCATAAACAATAAACACTAAAAAATACACAACCAAACTGAACAATTTCCACATAAATCAAAAGAAGAACTAAAATAAAAATACAAAAAAGCAGCAGCAACAGCTACAATGACCCTCACCCCCGCCCCGCAACAAAAACCCCTAAACAGTGTGGCCTTGCATTCCAGGGTTTCAAACTTTGAATAATAGATTTGCCTAAGCCTAAGCCTAAGCCAAAGCAATACCAGAACCAAATCACGGGACCACTGAAAAATTAGTTATTCAAATCCACGATGTATTGAGACATAAGGGTGCGTAGCTTATAAGGAAATAAAAGAAAGTAGCCTTAAAAGGCCAACATTCTCAAGTCACATATGTTTGCAAATGGCTTGGGAATACAGACAAATGATCAAATATATATGAACCCACATGCATATTTTGTTGGGGAAGGATTCCCCACCCACCAATGTCATCCAAAACTACAAGCAGTTTGATACGGAACATATCTTACTCTAGAACTGAATGAGTTGCCGCCTGTGGGTGGTAACGGTACAGAAGGAGGCACTGGTTGACTCGAAAGACTCCACCACCTTTTCGGAGATGTTCATAAAAGAACAGCAGGTCTTCTGGGGTGCCCTGGGGGGAAAAACACCACATTTTTTCCAGATCAAAAGCAGGTAATAGTACAAGCGTAACTGTGCCTACTCAGAAGAAAGTTGTATTGAATTTAATAGGGTTTACTCCGAGGAAAGTGGAGTAAGAATCCTGTGTGATATATTATGTGATTGTGTTCAATGACATCTAAAAAAATATTGACATTAGAACCAATGCATACACCTATCTAATGGATATTTAGAGACATTCCCTGAAGCTAATTTAATATAGAGCATTACACTTGCACAGGACATCCACAGATCAAATGTTATAGGCCTTTTGCTGTACTTTATCAATGTCAAAAGCACACCTGCATGCTCCCTGTAAAAAAAAAAAATACTGCGAATGGCAAACCTTCCAGATCTCCAGTTGCTTGTCATAAGATTGCTAAGAAGCAGGTGGCATGTCCAACTACATCCACACAGCACAGTGCTGAGTGAGCATCTCATCACAAAAACTTCTTGAGAATGAGAAAGAGAGATCTGATCAGAAACATCCCTTTGCCATGAAAGTAGTATTTTAGCAAAGTGAGGAGAGGATGTTTATGGCCTCCCAAATGTGCAATATTGTTTCAGGATGAGAGAGTCCATTTCAATGCGTAGGTCTATGGGCATGCCCCAGTACCATTCTGCTGCAAATTAAGCCGCACAACCATTTCAAAACCCTGCCCTCTTGTTTTCATATAACCAAAGGTGATGACTAAACAACATCTGTTTGAATTTAGCAACACTGCAGCCTCTTGAGACTATAAAACAGCCCAAATAATTGTCAAATGTTCTCAAAATATTGTTTGTTTCTCATCCCACTCTCGGTTACCAAGCTGTCATGTGATGGTGCTATGTAAATAAATAACTGATTTACTCGGCATGGAGTATTTATTCAAGCATTGTGGCATCAGAATGAAAATGAATCGCCACATGCTTATCCACACGCTAGGTGGCTAAACCTTTATTCGAGGAGCATGTTAGCTTTTTATTACACATCATTTAATGCCTGTACAAAATGAAATTGCTAAAATAATTAGAGCATTGTGTTACTTTGCTTGATTTTCCTTTGGCTTCAGATTATTAAGAATATTATGTATTAAATGAACCTTTGGTACTAAATTTGAGAAATGCTGATTTCTCCCCCCACTGCAGGGTTTATTGGTCCAATGCATTTTGAAATTACAGTTCCTCTTCAGAGGCACTGCAAATAAGAACTTGGAATTCAGTACTTATATGAAGCAAACACCAAAGTTCCCAACTGGGGTGGGATGGATGGCAGTCATCGTACCAACTCCCAACATGCCCACCAAACCTCTAGATATAATTACCTCCCTTCTCCTCATTTTTTGAGACAACATTCTGAGGAAGCCTTCTTACTCTGATTCAGGCATTTCTCCTTCTTCCAAACATCAGCTGGATGCTCTTGGCCTCCAATTAATGCCAAATACATGCAGAGACACTTCTTCTCTAAAAAGCCAGTGTGCCCGCAGCAATTACCCTATAATTTAAGGCTGAATCATACATCTAGGAGTGCCATGGACCCAGACTTTGGGTTTCTAAAATTACTTTTTCTAATTTGAAAGCCTAATGATAGAAGAATGGAAACAACAATTACGGAGTATAATCTATAGTATTATGACTATGGACACATTAAAAAGTATACATATCAACACAATTGGGACAATGAATTAAGAGAAAATATTCCTGAATAAGTATGGAAGTGAGTTTGGCACTCAGACTCATCGGATGACGAGATTGTTCTAGGTTGGCAGGAGTGGCAAAAAAATGTCTAAAAAAGCATTGCTTTCAGCACACTGAAACCCACCATGCCCTGGGAATCAAAAGAGGGCACCTGAGCGGTAGTCAACAAAATACGTAGTCTCTCAAACAGCAACAAAAAATTCACAACTGCATATTATCAATTGCAATCTTAACAAAGATGCATCAGGACATCCAGAGGTACTGCATTAGTTGTAGTTTACGTGTCACCTTCAAAGGTAGCCCCACATAAAGCGCATTGCGGTAGTCCAAGTGAGAGATATCCAGAGTATGCACCACTCTGGTGAGACAGTCCGCAGGCAGGTAGGGTCTCAGCCTGCGTACCAGTTGGAGCTGGTAAACAGCTGCCCTGGACACAGAATTGACCTGTGCCCCCATGGACAGCTGCGAGTCCAAAATGACTCCCAGGCTGCGCACCTGGTCCTTCAGGGGCACAGTTACCCCATTCAGGACCAGGGAGTCCTCCACACCTTCCTGCCTTCTGTCCCCCCAAAACAGTACTTTTTGTCATGATTCAACCTCAATCTGCTAGCCACCATTCATCCCCCAACTGCCTCCAGACACCCATACAGCACATTCACCACCTTCACTGGTTCTGATTTGAAAGAGAGGTAGAGCTGGGTATCATCCGCATACTGATGAACACCCAGCCCAAATCCCCTAATGATCTCTCCCAGCGGCTGCATGTAGATGTTGAAAAGCATGGGGGAGAGGACAAAACCCTGATGCACCCCACAAGTGAGAGCCCAGGGGTCTGAACACTCACCCCCCCCCACCACTTTCTGAACACGGCCCAGGAGGAAGGAGCAGAACCACTGTATAACAGTGTAAAACAGTGCCCCCAGCTCCTCTAGATAGTCCAGAAGGATGTTATGGTCGATGGTATCAAAAGCCGCTGAGAGATCCAGCAGAACTAGGAAACATCTCTCACCTTTGTCCCTAGCCCACAGGAGATCATCGACCAAGGCAGTTTCAGTCCCATTAACTACATATATATAACATATATAACAGCGTAGCTAATACATTTTGGAGGTGTGGAGCATTGCGTGCTGATATATTCGTATTTTTGGTCATGCCCTAAAATTGTGGTATTTTGGAAAGTTGCAATAAATGAGATTAAACTTATAAGAGGGTATGAATTGCCAGAGGCACAATTAATTATATTGTTTAGAAATATTAAAGATCTGGTTTTACCAGTGGTGGGAAAATGATGAGTGGTCACAGGGAGACGAGGGAGAAAACTGGGAAGAGGAGGAATCTGAAGGGGTAACAAGGCTTAGTAAGCTGGGAGTCTGTGGCAGAAAGAAGTCCAGAATCAAAGGCAGAAGCTGAAGCAGGGAAGAAGGGAGGCTAAAAGGCGGAAATGAATCCAGCTGGTGAAGAGGCACAGGTGTCTCCCCCTCCTGCTGAGACAAGCTGCTCTTCTCCCTTGTCTCCAAGAACCAGTAGCCTGAAAAGGGTGGAGGAGAGATTGGCAATGTGCTATTGCTGTCTCCGTTTGCTTGGGGGGGGGAACCCTAGAGAGGAGGGGACTTAGGCAGCTGTGGGGAGGCAGGGACCTTCAGTCTCAGCCACAGCTTCATGGGGGCAAGACCTACTGGAGATGAGTTGCTGTGCTCATTAGGCCTGACACTCCTGCGCAGATCGTGTTTTTGCTAATAAAGAGTTCGCTCCAACTTGCACAGTGTGATTTACTGCTGGCTTGCTTCTGACAGCGGGTTTGGAAGGAGCTGTGGGACTTGGGGGTAAGGGTTAAAGAGCTGGGAGTTGGCATGGCGGTAGATGGGGTTGGTTGAGTGGAGCAAGCAGGAGCAGAGCCCCTAGTAAAAATAAACAACAACTTTTAATAGATGCAAATAATGGTTAATGAGTACAACGCATTAAGTCCATCTATCTCAGTAATGTCTATACCGACTGCCAGTAGCTTTTGCAAAATTTCAGATGGGGGTCTCTCCCAGGCCTACTTGGAGATTGGGGATTGGGACATTCTGCGTGCAAAGCAGACGCTCTACCTCTGAGCTTCAGCCCTTACATGAAAGATACTGTATTCAGGTTTCTATAATTTGTATTAATAGGTGTATTAAGTAACACGGTGGGCAGTAACAAAACTGCGCTGTGGGAGGGTGAAAGAAGACATAACCGCCAGAAGGAGAAAACCAGAATTCCTTCAACCTACCGTCTAGCTAGATTTATGCTTCCCCTGTGCTCAACTCTGTGGTGTTGCTTTGTGTCAACTGCAAAATTTAAACCTGCTTCTGTTCCTCATGTCACGCTCCAAGCTAAGTCAAGTTAGGCACCTGGTTCTAATTATCTAGCAGCTTGCTACCCAAGGTCACATGCCTATTTGTAGATTCCATTACACTACATACCGTACCCAGTACTTAAGGTTCTCCCCCCCACACACACACACATATGATGCAATTATTTTCATCAAGTTTCATAACTAAGAATATTGTGCAATTCTTCATGGACCATGTCTGGTGGATGTAAACAGTGGAACAAAGTAGATGAGTGCAGTAAAAAAAAGGACTGCAGAAGACAGAGCTAGAAATATTCCAAGTGTTCAGAAATCTGGTGCTGATGCCTAAACATGTTTAACCCAGTAAAGATTGGCATTTAATAGGTAGCCAGGGGAGAAATGATGTTGGCCAGGTCTAGATGCAGAACCTAACTTTCTCTTGGTTCCAAGAGAAAGCAGCTTCAGCCTGCACATCCACACTTGGCCAGTGTATTTCTTACATATGTCATGTAATGTTCAACAGCTAAGCATCAGATCCACTGGCCATGTATCCCAATAGTGAAAGTGCAGTATCACCAGATGCAAGCACACGTGCCTGGATACACCCACATAGACCCAATGAAATTAATGGACTTAAGTTAGTCGTGAACAATACTTTTAATCTGCCTGAGTTAAAAAGCTAGTTGACTACAACCCATGGCCTCTTGAAGGCTTGTGGGCGAGACTTATCAGGAGAGGAATAATGTGTGGCTCAGCAAATAGTAACATCACACAAACTTGATTCATACCAAGAATCCTTCAAAAGATATATAATACAAAAATTCATCTCAATAGATTAATGCTGAAATCCTAAGTCCTGAACTCAGTCCAATACTACCAACTTGGAAGCATTAGAATTAAAGAATCTAGTCTAAGATTGACTTGTAGAAAGGATCAAATGTGCTTCAGACAGTCCAAGTTAAATCCGTGGAAATGATAACAGCACACAGACTGTTATACACATAGAGATACAAAGGTCAATGTGTATCTGGCAGAGGACATATCTGACCTCAGAAAAACAATTGGCTTAAGCTGAAGCAAAGCATACAAAAGTCAAGAGGATGGGTCAGAGGCTTGATCAGTGACAGTCTCCTATGCATGTCCTCTAACCATGTATCTGCTCCACCTGTAAACCAATTGCAGGAGGGTACAGCCCTCACTTCACTGTTGCTTATCTTTGTGTATTTGTATGCATGCCTGTGTTGGGCCTGTAGCAAAATTTTAGTTTCATAGGTGCTTTAAATCTCAGCAGAGACATGCTCACTGGAGACCCAGCACATTAATTTCATGCTTAGACTGTTTTAAAAACCGCTCCCCCCAGAATTATACAAATCCTGCTAAGCCTCTTGCTAGCTGTGTGACTGAACCCCATTGTCCTGTCCCGATAGGCCTTTAAATCATTTTGACCTGATCCTAAAACAGGAAATCTGTGATGAAGTTATAATTGCTGCATTGTTTGGGAAATAAAGTTAAAGGATTAGTCTCCCAAGCAGAAATATGTGAACAGCACTGGCAAACAATACTCTAATTAAACATGGAAAGCGGTGGAAATTCAGTGACTACCTCAGCATGCTTAGTAACATGTTATCAAGACATGTCGCTAAAAGGGCTTGTTTTAAAGCAGTCCATAAGCCTAATTTATTTGGCTCCAGCACTTTCTTTCTTGGACATATCTCAAGTACAGATCTCTGTTCAGTTTTACCCATAATGTGCCAAGAATATCAGAGTCTGCGTTTTGTCTTGATTTTTCCCTAGAGCCCCTTGACAAATCATTTGACAACCTTACAATACTTTAATTCAGCTTCTTCTTTAAAAAAAAGAAAAAGGCAAAGCTGAACCAAATATTTCCCCCCTATTTCATGGCTTAAATAATAAATAACAACAACACTCTCCCACTTTGACTAACAAAACAGAAGTGAAACTATTCTAATAATCCTCACCAAATCACATATTGCAGCTTAGCTCTGTAGATTTATTTCCTGGTTACTTGCAAGGAGAGAAACAAAATTAAGGACAAAGCCACTTAATTCACAGGCTGCAGTTGAAACACTACCAGCTTCCAATATACTATTGTTCTTGGGATTCATTAAAAATTACTCTCTCCTGAAGATTTTTGAAAACTGACATGCCTAACATTAAGTCTGGAAATAATGAGGGAAGATATCGCATAAGCCAGAGGCAGAACTTCTGGCAGATAACTATAGACCATGGGGAAGTCTAGAAAACCGGGGATAAAATGTATTAAAGTCTCAAGCAAAGATCGATGTTTCACACACCTCTGCTAAGCACTCTTTCTGAATTCGTAAGAGTGGCATCTTTCACTCTTATGAATACTCAAGTTTTCTTTTCTGCTTTAGCACATAAGAGTACGAAAAAGGATACCATCCCCACCATTCATGTTCCTGCATGGGTTATTTATCTGGGTATGCCTTTGAAATGAAAAGAAGGTTACAGCAATGACTTGTGGGGAAATCAGCATCCTCCTCTGAGGAGCACAGGAATTCTCTGCATCAGGAGTGATTGAATTACTCAGTCTCCAGCGGAGGCTGACTAGAAGGAGGGAAGGCCAGAAAGGTAAACAATTCAGAATGGAAATGGTTCAAAAGCACACAAAAAAGCTACACTTATTGAACTACGCTTATTGAGCAGTAAAAGTTGTGTTTTCTCAATCAAGGCTATCACACAAAACTCAACTCCCGTAAATTAGGAAAGGACTCCTATCAATTCTACAAAACAGTCCTCCTTACTGACCTATTTAAAGACACAGTGGAGCCTTACCTTGCAACCTGAAATCTTGGGACTGTATAAGGAGCGAACAGGTTTATTGTAGTGTAAACATTTGTAGATTAGAGTCTGCTTCATCATCCACAAAGCTTATTTCACAATAAATCTGTTTGTTCTTAAGATGTCACAAGACTACTGCAGCAACTCCCGTCTCCCTCAATAAATTAACACCGTTCTGAAACTTGGGAATCACACGTTAGCTGCAGAAGAACCCACTACAGCTTTAAAATAAATGTAGATGGAGGAAATGCTATCAAAGGGATCTGCAAAAAGCTTTTGATCATGCATTCTAAGTGTATTACGTAATAAGATCTTTATTTCATGTCTCTGGTGTATGCCTTTCATTTTAACATTCGAAGAGCAGGTGTACAGATTTAGTCACAAATGAGAAAAGCAGGTTGCTGCTATGGATACTTTTTGGTGCATGGCAATACTGGAATGTAGACGTTTCAGTCTGTTTCTATACTTATTGGCAGCAACATGACACCTGCAAGTTACTCTGCTAGATACTAAAAGAAGGAAAGGAGATGATTTCTTAACAGTGCATCTGGTAAATTGGGGGTGTTTCTCTTCCCTCATTTCTGTGGCATTTTCTCTCCTGTGGTGAGGCATCCCCCTTAATATTAGGGGTGTAGTTGGTGGGAGAACACTATACAGTCTTCCTCTGCCCTAGAGAGGAAAGCGGCTTCTAAGGAAGAAGCATTGTTCCTCAGTGTCGTGTGTGTCCTTAGTTTCCCCTATGAAGGTAAAGCTTGCACTACTTGTTCAGGCAATAAGTCTATCTTTGTACAAACATGGTCAGGTTATATCCCACCACTTTACATTTCAGGAGAATGTGAGATAGCAAGGCCCACTCCATCGGCCTTGTGGGGATAAAGTGTCACTTTGCTTTTCATTTTCTAGAACCATCTTCTGCCAAGAGCGTCCCATTTGGTTGCATCAGAGTGAAAGAGGAGACAAGAGAGTTCCACTCCATCAGCGTGGCTGGGACCAAATGTCATTTGGCCTCTCTTTAGGGTTTCCCAAACTTGAGTCTCCAGGTGTTTTTGGACCACAGTTCTTGTCATCTCTGAGCACTGGTCCTGCTAGCTAGGGATGGTGGAAGTTGTAGTCCAAAAACAGCTGGAGACCCAGGCTTGGGAAATCCTGCCCTAAAACCACATTCCTCATTGGCACTTCAATCTGGTACTTCTTCATACAGCACCTCGACCATGATCTGTAGCCAAGAAGAAACCTCAGCTGCACATCAAGGTTAAGGAGCAGAAAGCTTAAACACAATCCCATACCGCACTGAGCTAAAGGAAATGGGGAGGAGGCTCCATGGAAGGCTCCACTTTTGCTTTAAGCCTTGCTTTGGTGCAGCGTTACATGTGAACACAGCCAATAAATGGTTCCATACTAGTACCAGCACCTCTGGACACACTCCCAGTGGCAATGCTGCTAATGACAATGTTATCGTTTTTAACACTATGGAAATAAATTCATGGAAACAGATCTGTCCCTTTTTTGTCTGCTCATGCATTTTTCATTAGTGTTCCAATTATTGTATGGGAGCCAAGAGAGCATCTTTATTAGGTACAACCTCAACTCTCTACTTGAAGGGGGATGTCAGCTGTACTCGAGAGTTCAGCACAGGTAACATTAAACCAGACTTAAGGTTTTGCTCGTCTTCACAATGCTTACCTTTCCTGCTTCATCAAATCTGCCCACATGACAAAACCATTCTCGGGAACAGAACCAAGTTGGCATAATTACAGTTGGTCCATGGGAAGTAAAAACCTGAAAAGGGAGCATAAAAGCACACACTATTACTATAAAGAGTCCCATTCTTAACAAGTATGTTTTACAAACCATACACACGACAATTTCCTTCATTGACATTAATCTAATAGCATGCATACTGTAGCAAGTGTGGCATAAACTTTTTCCCTGTTATGAGCAGTGTATAAGGACAAATTATAAGAGATGCTGGGATACAATATTTCCCGTGCTTTGTTTTCCTTAGCTCAAAGCAGCAATGGATGGTGGAGGAGGAGTAAGATTAGTGGAACAAGCTGAGGAATACAATAATGTAAACTTTTCTCTGTTCTTTTCTTGCCCCCCTCCCTTCCCCTCCCAAAAAATCTGTATCCCCTATTAGGTAAGCAGTACCTTTGGAGGGGGATGCAGGGAGGGAATTTAAATTAGGAAATTACGACATCCACTCCCTCCACATGGGGGACATCCACTCCTCTGACCTGACTCCTTCTACACTTGTGACTTGTTTCAACTAAAAACAAAGCAAAGCAGAACAAAACTCAAGAGTCTCCAAGCATTTTATCTAGTCTACCCTTCTAAGTCACTGTGTCCCAAGTCGTGTGTGTAGAAAACACACACACACTCCACAACACAGTTTACACAATAAATGCTATATTCTGTCCAGAGACTGATTTGCATTCTCTACGTATATTCTTGTTTCTGTGTGCAACATTTATGAAGAAGCCCTCAAATATCAACCTGACGATGGGGTTTGCTAAGACTGTTTGCTACTTGAGTGTAAGATTGAGGCTCAAGCAAACATCTTCTATTTGTTCCTCGGTGGTGTGTAGCAAGATCTCTATAAACCTTGAAGACCTGGGGTCGGAAATGGAGTTCTTGTGAATCAAACACACCTGGGTGCTTTACTATTTGCAAAGAACATGCCAAAATTAACAGCCAATGGAAAGTACTGACTTGCATGCAAACCAAACAGAAAATATTTGAGCATGTACACACATATGAACACAGATAGCCTTTTGGTACCTGGAAAAAAGATATCTGAATGAAACTAGTGTCTTGGAAATACAATGAATGTAGCGCATAATTTGTATATTTTTTAATGTTGACAGCTTCACTGAGTAATACCAACAAAACCAGGAAGGTTTATAATCGCCCTTTTCTGCTTTAAACAAATATGTTTCAAACCTAGTGTTGAAATAAACCAGAATATCCGGATTATGTAAGGTAAACCTGTTCATTCCATTAATACAAGACCAAATGTCTAGTAAGTTTATAGACTAATCTTGTTGACAAGAAGTTAAAGAACCATGATGCACTCTGCCTTAAGTATTAAACAAAGATATTCTATGAGCTGGTTAAGCAGACAAAGACATATAAAACAAAAGGACTGCTTTCTATTCATTGAAAATGCTTTTTCCTCCATAGCCAAACAATTTATTGATGGTACCGCTAATATTAAAACTTCTAAAGGCTAACCTTAACACCAGCTTCCTAAATCTACACTAGCATCCTTATTTTTCAAGTGATATGAAATACATAACATCTGAGGCTAAACTATGGTTTAGCACTGCAGTGGTACCTCGGGTTAAGAACTTAATTCGTTCCGGAGGTCCATTCTTAACATGAAACGGTTCTTAACCTGAAGCACCACTTTAGCTAATGGGGCCTCCTGCTGCTGCCGCACCGTCGGAGCACGATTTCTGTTCTCATCCTGAAGCAAAGTTCTTAACCCGAGGTACTATTTCTGGGTTAGCGGAGTCTGTAACCTGAAGCGTATGTAACCTGAAGTGTATGTAACCCAAGGTACCACTGTATATGGGCAAGCCTCAATGAGCCCAAGTGCAGTTCATATGCTCCCTTCTCCTTTTTCCATATGGCTGGGAAAAGGACTGTGACAGAGTTCAGCTGCACTTCTACAGAATCCCAGCTTACTGTTTATGTTCAAACCAGAGATTTGTACAAGACACATTGGCCTGGCTCACACAACATAGTAGGGCAAACTACGACTTACCAGGACCAGACTGTGTGAGTGTGTGGGCTCCAGGAAAGGAGCTCACAGTTGTTTTGCTCCCCCCTGGTCCCTGAGTTGAGCTAAGCCAAGGTTTGGCTAAGCATGTTGACTGTACTGATATGTATGATATGTATGGTTAAGCTCTTTCCACACTAACCATGAGCTGTAAAACAGCAATAAAAAGTAGTAAATGGGACAAGTATCTATATATTTGTGGCGGCCTCCTCCCAATGCACATTGTGTGACATCACACACACATGTTAGGCCCCATGTTGGGTGCAACTCGGCACCTCTGGCTGAAATTCTTGCACTGATGGAACAACTGACATAGTGCAGTGCTGAGTTCCTCCCATACACCCAAGATTTATTTAATAATAATAATAATAATAATAATAATAATAATAATAATAATAATGGAAGCTGGGCTTATCCCGAAGTCATCTGTGCTAGACGCTAGATACTGCACAGTGCACAGCATATATGAATCAATGGCCTTGTGGATCTGTAGAAAAACGCACAACTGCTCTGCACTTCCTGATTTTTGTTGAAATGCTATTCGTGGAAACCCTTCTGGCTGCCATGAAGGTCTTCAACATACTCTGTTTCTTGCAGCTGACATTCTGCAAACTGGCAGGACAAAGCTTCCCGAGCAGAAAATAGTCTAATTGTGAGGCAATTTTAACAATTTAGGGTCATAATCTGTTAAACCATTTAGCCCTAACAATCTCATACTGTCAGTGTGTTTCTTTCTTAAGACTGAGCAGACGCAGCTCTCTGGTTTTATGGTTTAATACAGTCTGTGCTCACTAATCATTCTTAGCGGAATCAATACAAATCCCAACATAGAATGTTCAGATCCCAGAATGAAAAAGGCAGCAATTGTATTAATCCTGAAAGACCCACTGTAGAAACGAAGGCCTTGTGATATTCAACTGCCTCAGGACAATTAGCAATACATATATATATTTGAGGCCACACAGGTGTGTCTCAAGATGATATAATCATCTCACAAAGAAAGACAGCTTAGGCACAGTAAGGGATGCTCATCCGTTTGTAGTTAATCACCAGGGAGATGACTACTAAATTAAAATAACAACATAACTACAGGTGACGTGATACTTTACTAGACCGCATTCACTAATACATAAGGGAAAGGATAACAATCCCTAAGCCTACTGGAGCAAAATACTGCTTCAGCAACCTTAAATATGAAAACAGATTAGCTGTGAAAAATGAACAGCAATCTATGATTAGACAAATCAAGGAGATATATATATATATATGTTTCTTCTCAAACAATGATCCATGGAAACTTCAACAAAGATTCTTTGCAGTACATGAAACAATATGAAGGGAAGAGGAGAGCGGATCTTCAAATATGAGTTTCAATCAAGAAATACAACCTAATTAGCAGAACAATTGAAATCAATGAATGAATCAGCCAAGAGGCACCAGCTCTGAGGTTGATTTTCTAACTATTCCAGAAAGCAAAAGAGATCCATGGTACCCAAATGACAAGACATCCACCATAAAGTACATAACTTAATGTGATCGCACACTTCCCCAACCGATAGCCACAAATCTGGGGTGCCCTAAAGGTTAGGAGTGTTATGACCTCCCAGGAATTTTTCACTGCTAAGACACACACTCTCCCCCATATGGTAGAGTTTGGCTCTCATCATGTACAGTGGTACCTCTGGTTATGTACTTAATTCGTTCCGGAGGTTCGTTCTTAACCTGAAACTGTTCTTAACCTGAAGCACCACTTTAGCTAATGGGGCCTCCTGCTGCTGCCACACCGCCGGAGCACAATTTCTGTTCTCATCCTGAAGCAAAGTTCTTAACCCGAGGTACTATTTCTGGGTTAGCAGAGTCTGTAACCTGAAGCGTATGTAACCCAAGGTATCACTGTATTACACTTACGAAGCACAGCACCAAGTCAGGTTCTTCTCCTGAGCTCCAAGTTCTCATCTCCCAAGAAGCTTATGGGAACATTCTTAGAATCATACTACTTGGAAACAGCATTAAAGCTCAGTGCTGGAGAAGATGAATGGCATTTTTCATGTTAACACTGGAATGGAAGCACCCAACAAATCTCAGCTATCCTCCCAACCATGGAGAGAGGGAATCGAAATGGGGCGGAGATCGTTCCTCAAGTTGTTCTGATTTATCTGAGGTACCCTGTGCTAATGATCCCTACTTCCTCTCCAAGGTCACGAGGGAACCCTGGAGGTCACAATGTTCTCCAGAGGGTAGCAGAATACTCACCATGTTGAACATAAATGCATACATCTGACCTATAATACAATATGCTCTTTTACAGTGGCCTGAAATAATTCTGTCAACACTGGGCTGAATGATGATCCTCAACATCTGCCCAACTGTCACTGACTTGAATACAGAAACATACGCAAAAAATCAACAAGACAAAACTGGATAAAAAGTGAGTTCAGACATAGGCAGGGATTCTGGAAACAGACTGACAGTGTAAGGTACTCAAATGAAATGTGGGCATAAAATAAGAGTGTAAGAAGAAGCTGCAGGTCATATTTTTATGTTATATTTTTAAAACGGAACTCACAAAATTCTAGTACCACATTATGATCAAACCACAAACAACTCATCTGGGGTCCCATTCAAAATCTGTTGAAATACAGTTCTGTAACTGTTTCTGTAGCATAAACATTTAAATATTTCACTCTGAATAATAATTAGAGTCATAGAAATAACTGTTACTGAACAGAAGAGGGAGCAGTTTTATCAGTCAGGCATACTGTGAATCATGCATGTCAGGGTAGATCAATGGAACCATTCTTGGCAAGAGTTTGCATAAATCACATTTATTATGTTCAGCCCGCACTATGACGAGGAAAAAACTAATGTTTCTTTACATGAAGATACACAGTAAGTATTTTTTTAAAAGCATAGTCAAATTTATACATTAAAATAAGCACTCCACATTAATAAGCAAGCTGATTACAAATACTGTACACACGTAAAAACATTTGCCACAATACTATGCACACTGATGCAGTACACAGACTCAACTGAAATAAATGAAATCTATAAAAAAATTAACCAAGACTAAAATGACACCAAAAGGGTCCAAGTGTTATGAACAATGACTTGATCACTGGAACTGAGATCATTTCTGAAAACATTCACAGAGACAAACTCCACTTTGAACAAAACACCCTATGTAATACAGACTGCACTATTTCATAGCATAGATGGATCCTGGACAGTACCCCATATTAAACTGAAGTATAGGGAGTTTTCTGTAAATCTCAATGCTGAGCTTATCCATTTCCTGTCTCACTCCTTAATCTCAGTGAGAAATGAGTCCCGGCACCCTCATTGGTCCACTAAAAATATGAACAATTCCCACACACTACATGAATTATTCAATATATGCACATATATTCTGGGGTGTATGGGGTAGGGTGGTAGATAGATAGATGATAGATAGATAGATAGATAGATAGATGATAGATAGATAGATAGATAGATAGATAGACAGACAGAACAATGTACGCACACTGTAGAAGTATAGGTGAGCATAGGGCTTGACTTTTAGACTTATGTATATTAGATATGTTAAGGGACGCGGATGGCGCTGTGGGTTAAACCACAGAGCCTAGGACTTGCTGATCAGAAGGTCGGTGGTTCAAATCCCAGTGACGGGGTGAGCTCCCATTGCTCAGTCCCTGCTCCTGCCAACCTAGCAGTTGGAAAACACGTCAAAGTGCAAGTAGATAAATAGGTACTGCTCCGGTGGGAAGGTAAATGGCGTTTCCGTGTGCTGCTCTAGTTTGCCAGAAGCGGCTTAGTCATGCTGGCCACATGACCTAGAAGCTGTATGCTGGCTCCCTCAGTCAATAAAGCGAGATGAGCACCGCAACCCCAGAGTCATCCGCGACTGGACCTAATGGTCAGGGGTCCCTTTACCTTACTATATTAGATATACTTTAGCATACAATTTTGGATATTTTAGTCAGTTTTCGAATACCCAGCAATGTAGGAGCAGCTTGAATGCAAAACAATGCTCAATATAAGAGTCAATCCAGTGACAGCAAAGCTTAATCATGTTACAGCTGTCAGATTCTGTGTATAAATCCACTTAAAATGGATTCTTCCTCTATCCCTAGTGAGGAAACACGTGTCTGAATGCCCTGTTCAGAGAAATCGGCATGTTAGAGAGAGAAAATCTAGGTCAGATCCCTTTTCTTTCATATGCTAACTTTTCTTGTCAAGGGAGATTTATGTGTGTTGGGGGGTGGGAATTTAAAATGTGATTCCTGCACTCCTTGCAGTCTGAATGCAGTGCAGTCTCATGTGGGCTGTGCTGTGGGCTATTTTTAAACAGGCTGTTCTCAATTTGGGAAATCAGGTTAACTTTATTTTGAGGGGAACTTAAGAGACTTGGTTTTTTTCATAGAGTAATTAGCACCTTTCAAGCACCTGTGCAAATGTCAAATTTCAGAGCTGTGGACACTTGCACTTTGGGGCAGTTGTATGCAACCAATGTGTGCATCCTGGGAATCCTGTAAATAGTGAGCAAATTTCTGAAGGGCAAGAGTGCAAGCTGGCTGCCATTCTGTCACGAAAATAGCCACACCTGCAGCTCCAGGGTCTCTTCTGAAGCTGAGAGTCTAAGCTATATCTTGACCTTGAGTGAAGCAGTGAGCTCCCATTGCTCTGTCCCAGCTCTGTCCCAGCTTCTGTCAGCCTAGAAGTTTGAAAGCATACCAGTGAAGGAAGATAAATAGGTACCGATGCTGTGGGAAGGTAAACGGCGTTTCCATGAGCTCTGGCACTTGTTATAGTCCTCCACGCACCAGTAGCAGTTTAGTCATGCTGGCCACAACCCGGAAAGCGGTCTGTGGAAAAACACCAACTCCCTCGACTTGAAAACAGAGAGGAGTGCTGCACCCCATAGTCACCTTTGACTGGACTCAACTGTCCAGGAGTCCTTTACTTTACCTTTACCTTTTACCGGAGCTCTATGTGCAGAAATCTAAGAGGGTCTGCTCCATTAAGCAACGGAAGGCCAGACTTGTAGTACAGTTGTACCTCGGGTTACAAACACCTTGGGTTACAAACACTTTGGGTTACAGACTCCGCTAACCCGGTAGTACCACAGGTTAAGAACTTTACCTCAGGATGAGAACAGAAATCGCATACCGGCAGCCCAGCGGCAGTGGGAGGCCCCATTAGCTGAAGTGGTACCTCAGGTAAAGAACGGTTTCAGGTTAAGAACGGACCTCTGGAACGAATTAAGTATGTAACCAGAGGTACCACTGTATAACATCTACCGTTAGTCAATCTGGAGGCCTCACTCTGACTGCCAATCACAATAACTAATGGTCCACAGGCATTTTCCTTTCTCTACCTAACTAGATACCCGAGACCAATTTTCATACAGTCCTGGGTTAGGCCCCTGACTCAGAAAGTGCCATTTCAATATCTGCATACCCCATTATTCTCTACAATGAAACTAGAGTATTGCTGAGAGTGGAACATTCCTAGGGGCACCACTATCAGCCCCCATTCTTTATTATTGCCTCTCCCTCACTAAGGGATATTCCAACACTAAGAATATTCCAACTGTTCTGACATTTATTACATGATAATGATATTTATTTCACTGCTCTAAAAAACAAGTTGTTTCTTATTTGGCATTTGGGAGCTCAGAGCCCTAAGCACAAAGGGTCCTAAATTGCATGGGAAGCCTCACTTCAGGCCTTCCTCTCTCAGTGCACAGAAGGTGGTAGAATGAGGTGATGTGGGTACAACAAAGTTTGAAGGCCCTGCTGTTACTGTACTTTTAATGGGTTTGTAAACCATGCAGAGTCCTGCGTCCTGGCCAGGCCATAGCTTTCCTGACACATTATTTGGACTGGAGCTGCAACCTTGGAAGAGACAGCGTGGCCTTGGTGGGTCCCAAGACTCAGCTACATTGCCAAAGCAAGAACACTTTATATGTTTATGCATTCTAACACTGTGACACCAGATGGTGCTGTGGAGTTCTGTTTTTGCTTACTCGATTTCTCACACACAGTTTGACACACTTCTTTGACGGGTCTAGATCCAGAAAAAGACCCAGTTTGCCACACACCCACACATTGGCACACGTGCAGACACACACAGGCCGAGAGCCTCAGCTGTGCGCCTGCATTCTGGCTAGGCCTGCATTAAACATGCACTAAACAAATACAGTGGTACCTCAGGCTACATACACTTCAGGTTACATATGCTTCGGGTTACAGACTCCGCTAACCCAGAAATAGTGCTTCAGGTTAAGAACTTTGCTTCAGGATGAGAACAGAAATTGTGCTCCGGCGGCGCGGCGGCAGCAGGAGGCCCCATTAGCTAAAGTGGTGCTTCAGGTTAAGAACAGTTTCAGGTTAAGTATGGACCTCCGGAACGAATTAAGTACTTAACCCGAGGTACCACTGTAAACAAATTCTTATTTTCCTGATTTCTGAAGTTATGTTCTGGCAATCTATAAGATCCAGCCCTGAAAGATCAGAAACATTCAATTTTGTGCACAGAGAGAAAATCAAGGAGGCTTGAGATTTTTAATCTCATACTTACCTCTCATCATTCACACACACACAAAGGAAACAGGGGGAGAGAAAACACTTGGAATAGGTTCACTCTTCTTCACTGCTTTTTTTTTAAATAAAACAAAACAAAGAACATTAAAGCAGTCTTTTCTTCTTTAAATAGCTGGGAATAACACTTCCCCTAGCATCTCAAACTTCTACGCATTTACTCATCTGCAACTACTGCCAAACCCTAGAGCAATGGGAACGCTCAAGTTCTGTGCAGTGATCATGAGAAGTGGATAAGACACTCGTACACACGTAAACTATGCCAAGTTCTGCAGTCAGCAAGACGAACTGGTAAAACTGCATTATGAAACACTTTGTGAATTAATCCGTAGGAGTAGATCTGGCTTCTTCAGTAGGATAATAAGTTTATTCTTCATTTTCTGCCTTGCCTCAAGGAAGCTTAAGTCATATTTTTAGCAAACTGACTTGGTCAGCCACAGAAAGTTGATTTCCTAGGGTTTCAGAGGGAAAACACCAACTGACTATGTTTCAGAGCATCCTTGACTCAGTAGATAAACTGACTAGAGGCTTTGAAAGCAGTGCGTGGGTGTCTTTATTCAGTGGCACTGTGCAGGGCGTATCAGCCCTACTGCTATGCAGAAATGACTATGTAACAAAGGTTCTTCTGTCATTTCTCAATGGTGCCTCTTCACTTGGTCTACTGCAGGGGTCAGCAAACTTCTTCAGCAGGGGGCCGGTCCACTGTTCATCAGACCTTGTGGGGGGGCCAGACTATATTTTTTTGGGGGGGATGAACGAATTCCTATGCCCCACAAATAACCCAGAGATGCATTTTAAATAAAAGCACACATTCTACTCATGTAAAAACACACTGATTCCTGGACCGCCCATGGGCCGGATTTAGAAGGCGATTGGGCTGGATCCGGTCCCCAGGCCTTAGTTTGCCTAACCATGGTCTACTGGCTTCATGCTAATCCTGTTGAGAATGACACATTGTACTGGCCTGCATACAAAATCCCTGGATTGTGCACTTAAATTGGAAGATGAGCATTCCACCATCACTTTCATTCGCATCAGCTTTTCTTTAGCAATTCTGGAGATCTCCCCACTTATATTGCCCATTGCAGAGTTCTCCAAGCACTGCCTAGTTATGGACACAGAAGCTGTACAGCTCTGTGAGCAGGAGTGACCAGGGAAGTTGGAGTGGGGTTTATTAGAGGTGTTCCCATTTTCAAGCTGTTCCGATATTTCTGACCATGTTAATGAAGGGACAAAAGCATTTTTTGCACTCTATCAATGGCACTCTATTACCAATGGAGTATAATCATATAATCCTTATTCTGTTTGAAGATGCAGGAACAGCTAACTTGCCCAACAATCTCCCCACCCCACCCCTTTTTCATTTTTACTGTCTAGCTTGATGAAGAGTTCTGGGGAATTTGAAGCTTGTACACTAGCCTGAGTAATTTTGGCTGGCTTAATAAAGATACTGCCCTAAAATGGATTTTGGGGTTTATTAATACTATAAGCAGTCAGGTTATAGTTATTCTGTAACTATAGTTATTATGTAACATGTCCACAAAAGAGAAGCATCTCAAAAAGGAGAGAGAAGCACAGTGCTATTTTTCCAGAAAAAGAGGAGCTGGAACTCACTATGAACGCCTCAAGGCTGTTGTTCTCTTAGAATGGCAATGGAGCCTACCTGAGGGTGCCAGAACTGAGTTCCGGCAAGTTCTGACCGAAGAGGAAAAAAATACTAACATCCTGTCCAAAACAGAACAGGAAAGCACTGGCAGCAAAGTAAGAAATTGCTAGTTCTGGGAGCTTTTCATTGTCATTTCTGGGAAAGCCTGGGAGCAGTAAGGCCTATTACACCACTAGGTTTTTGCAAACCTGCACAAGCCACGCAATTTGGCAAAGCTGCAAAACTAAGTGGAAGTAGGTAGGGAGCCAAACATGCTCCTTGTTCAGGTGCAATTTATTCTAGGGCCAGCCTTAGAATACCCCTCCCCCACCCCTGACTTTTTTTCTACTTGAGGGCGGCTTTATTGATTTTGGACCTGTGCCTGTCCTACAAACTTCGCATTCTTCTTCACCTGTTGCAAAACTCACCAGAAACCCTTAGGCACTGCCAGGAACCTACAAAGAACCTAATCCTACATAGTGTTGGTTGCCAGTTCATTCCGGAGCCCTCACTCACATTAATGTTTAAAGCCCTAAACGACTTAGAGCCCAAATATCTGAAAGGCAACCTCATTCCCTATAGATGCTCTTGGGCGTTAAGATGATAAGAAGAGGTCCTCTTTGTTCCCAGAGAGATGTGCCTGGCCTTTTCATTACGTAGTTTTCGTCAGATACTGAAAACACACCTGTTTACTGTGGTCTTTGACACTTGTGATAGAATTTTTAAGACCTGCTATTCTCTTGACTGCATTCTATTTCTTAATAACGCGTTTTTAAATTGTTGCAAACTGATCTGGGACTTCATGGTGAAGAAAACTAGCATGAAAACTTTCATGGCAAGAAAACTAGCAAATAGCAGCAACAGAAGCAACAAAAGCAGCCTTGACACATCACTGATGGATTTTGATAGGATTTAACATAACCATGTAATAATCAACATCTTATTGGTGATTGATAATTCTATTTAGAATTTAGAATTACAAACTATAGTAGCATAAATTGTCTTGTCATGCGTTAAACTCTTGGAATATCCTCCATTCCACTCATGTTGACTTCTTAATATCCTTCATCTCACTTAGGGGAAGAGAGAATCCATTATTATCAAAGCCATATGCACATACTCTGAACTCCGAGTTCACTGAAGCCCCTTGACTATGCCTCAATAAAGGAATCCAATCCATATAAGGAAAGAGAAAGAATTTCAAAAATCTCCACCGAGACTAGGAACATTGCCTAAAGCCATCATGGTTTTATAGGTAGCAGCAATCTGTAAAACAGCACCTTTTCACTAAGATTATCTGAAATGCCTGGTCAGTTTTTCATTTATTATACACTCCTAGCCCACAGGGAGGCCAGAGCTTCAGGACATTTCAAAGGCACTATCATTCAGATAATAGATTTTAAGCTCCATTTCTCTATTCTCAACCAGACTATTTCAAAACACCACAATTTGTACATAATAAAAGCTACCTGTGCTCTTCATTGTTTACTACCTTTCTAATGATGTTATAGGATGATGATAATTTAGACTTGCAGGTAATTGACATTAAAAGAATGGCATGTCAAAACAACATTTCTGTAACTTTAAATGCTTTTATAACAATACACCCAAACCAAGCTGTTAGTCAATGCTGTCACACATAACCCACAGGAGGTCTGGAGGGTGGCAAAATGAGAACGGGCCTTTTCAGTGGTGGCTTCCAGCTCGTAGAATGCTCTCCCTAGGAGACTTCACCTGGTGCTATCATTACACATTTTTAGGTGCCAGCCAAAACTTGTTTTATCTTTTTTCATTGTGTTAATTGTTATGCTTTTTAACTGGTTTGTCTTATTGTATTAAGGATATTTTAATGATCTGATGGAATTGTTATTGCACATTTTCATTATGCATGAATTTTATCATTCATTTTCTAGTTGTAAACAATTTAAAAGCCATTTTGTCATATATGCAGTTTATATATGCAGTTTATTGTATTTTAGTGTTCTGTTGGAAGCCGCCCAGAGTGGCTGGGGAACCCAGCCAGATGGGCAGAGTATAAATAATTTATTATTATTATTTATTATTATTATTATTATTATTATTATTATTATTATTATTATTATTAAATTTAAAAATACAATTATAAAACAAATAAATGTTACAACAATAAAACAAGTGTTAAAACAATTGAAAACAGTCCCACTTCTAAAAACAACACAAACATTTAAAATCAACCAATTCCACCAGTCTCCTCCCTTTTAAGGTACCACAATAAAGACTAAACAGATACCACAAAATCTGTTGATTGGCATTTGTGCAGTTGCGTACGATAGATACTGTTTTAAAGAGCACATTATTCACAATAAAACATTTAAATTTAATGCCACATTTACATCTCTGTAGGAAAAAGCTCTCAGTGTAACAAAAAATAGTACACTTGATTCATTCCTTGATTCTCTAATATGTGCTCCAATTCAGCTCTGAATAACCCTTTGGAGTGGAGTGTTCATCTGATCGCAATGTTATTTATATTTATTAACTATAGAGACAAAACCCCACCACCCCATGCTACCTGTGTGTTTAGAAATCATAATGACACCATGATTTGGCCCATTCAAACATTTTGGAATGAACAATAATGTAAGGATTTGTTTTGTTTTGAAGTAACAGCTGGGAAAATCTAGACCACATGTTTATTGCCAGAACCAGGACGAAAACTGTAGGAAAAATAATATTTCAAGAAACAGAGGATGCCACACGCTTATGCTAGGAAGCATGAATGTCTGGAGGCTAAAAGTGGCTGACATTGAAGCTTCACAAATAATGATGTCCAAGCCTGACCCCTTCACTTTGAGGATACAATAACTTCTTTTAAAATATAGTCAGGGTGTTTCAAACTACAGCAGCATTTGGCTGAATTTTCACTTAAGAGTTCATTGTTTGTATTAAGCGTTCATATTTTAAGCTGCCTTGAGCATTGTTTTAACTGTGGAATGGCGGCATACAAATAAAACGATGATGATGATGATGATTCTGGGTAGATGTTTATCACAATTAAGACGAGAATGAATACGAGTGAGGAGCAGCTTAAAACATTTTGAGAATAGACACAGTAATTAGTAGTGGTTGGTAATAGAAAATGTATCAGAAGCAAAATTAATATTCTTGAATACAAAATATGAAAAAAGTTGAGAAAAGGAAGCCCAATAGCAATCTTAAAGGGGGAGAAGGGTAAACTCAAAGTGCTATATATTTATTCAAGTGACTTCAATATACAATAAATTGTTGGGAAAGTTATAAACAACTTGTAAGGGTAGGTAGAAAAGAATCCATGGAGAACAGTTCCTGTGCAAAATGCACTGTTCTGGCCTCTTACATAATTCTGCTTCCAATTCCACAAGGTTTGCACACACAAATGGCTCTTGTAGGTTATGCCTATTAAAACCAACTTGGGTAATGAATACAGATGCCTCCGTATGATAAGAAAAGGCTGTCCCATCTTGATCACTGTGATCCTCTTGGCCTTCCCCCCCCCCCCACCTACTTTCACTTACCAGTGGCACCAGTTTGATCTTCTCTGTCTGCCCCCTCTTTTATCTGTTTTCCTCACTTTCTCCTACCCTATCAAATTCATTATAAGCTACCAGTATTTACTTTAGTATTTTCTTTCTCTTTCTTCCGTAGTTCTACTATAAAACATATTGCATGCTTCAGTCCTCAGGGACAAGTCATTTCTTTAACCCAGGATATCCAGTTCTAACTCCTTTACAGGCCTTTCCCAACAATATACTGCTGGGATTCGCTGCCCCCCAATATTGCCAAACTTTTAAAACGTGTCCATTTGTCTTGGCTTTTTGTACCTGTGTTGTCTCCCTTAGCCTCTCCATCACCTTTTCTTTCTCATCATATTTTATGTTTCATTTATGTCAGGGAACTGCCATCGGCAGGACAGGAGGTGCCAAGGCTCTCTGAGGTAGAGAGAGACTTGACACCTGAAGAGGGAACCAGTAGGGGGCGAACAGGAACGTCAAGGGAAGGAGAGTCGGAGGAATGGCTCAGAGATGCTTCCAGTGAAAACAGTGGGGAGGTCTCAGGACCTCCTATAGGAACACCCGTTCCTCGGCGGAAACTGTCACGCAGAGAGTCCAGAAGACGTGTTTCCGTTAAGGAGCTTTTATGTTGGAAACGTTTCCGAAAGCAGCCACTTTCGGATTCTGCTAGCGACTGACGCAGCCATGCTGGAGGGGCTCCGTCACAGGCAGAGGTTTGAGAAGCTGTTCAAACTCTGAGGGATTGCAATTTACACACAAGCAGCTCTTCATCCCATCACAGCAATCCGAAAGTCACCGACAGCTAGCTTGTGCCAGGGAGAGGCATCATGAGCGAACCAGCAGGAACCGGAGGGGCAGCTGGAGGAGGTCCAAGCCTGGAGGAAAGGTATAGGACGTTGGAAATCCAGCTTGCCTTGCAGACGGCGAGGCTGGAAGAAAGGAGGGCTCAGAATGCAGAGAGGGGGAGGGAGAAAGCCACCCCACTCAACAGAAAGATGCCAGGATTGGTGCAGAAATTTGGGGGGGACCCCAGGAACTACCATGCCTTTAGGACAGAGATGCAATATGCTCTCAATCTGCAATTCAATGACTTCCCTGATGAGGAATCGCGAGTGGCTTTTGTAATTAGCCACCTCGAATCAGGGGCGAAGGACTGGGTTAGACCCTTGATGGCAGCAAATAATGAGATCCTAAAGGACGCGATGAAGTTTTTTCGTGCCATGGACCTGATGTTTTCCAGTGACATTGAGCAGGGAGGGGTGCGAAGGCAGTTAATGGCTTGCAAACAGGGGAACCGGACTGTCCGTGAGTACTGGACTGAGTTCACTATGTTGATTCATCGATTGGGGTGGGACTTGGCTTCTGAGCCCATTCAAATGCTTTTCGAAGAAGGTCTGTCTTCGTCCTTGAAAGATGAACTTTCCCGGAACCCCAGAGCAGAGTCTATGGACCAGCTGACTAAAGCCGCGCTAGCCATAGGAGCGCGCCAGGAAGCGAGGGCTTTGGAGAAGCGGGAGGGGAAAGGAGAACGTTGGAGGGAGCTCCGCATTCCAGACATTCCAGAGCAGCCTTTCCCGCCGGCAGAGCCGATGGAAGTGGGAACAGCGCGTGCGCGCACAGTTTCAAACATCGGTGAAGGGCGGAAGAAAGAGGGAAAGGGCGGGAAGAAATGCTATCTCTGCCAACAGCCAGGACACTTTGCCAGAGTCTGTCCACGGAGAAAGGAATGGCAAGGCATGGCAGGAGCTGTTGGGGGAGAGGAGGAGGAAAGCACAGAGCAAGTAAAAGCCAACGCCTGGCTGCCATCGGGGCACAGCAGCCAGGCTCAAAAGCAGTGAGAGTGCCCGCACCAGAACCTCCCAGACCTGCTCTAGTGATAGAGGTGTTGCTAGAGCTGCCAAATGGACACCCCCTACAGATCAAGGCCCTGCTGGATTCAGGCAGCTCCTGTAATTTCATGAGTAAGGAGTTCGCAGCTGAGCACCAGATACAAACCCTCCCCTTAAGTAAACCCCTGCAGGTAACCACGATTGACGGCAGAGAGCTGTTGGGAGGAGAAGTGAACCAACAGACAGTTCCCATGATAATGAGGGTGGCAAGACACACCGAGAGGATAGCGTTTAATGTGGCCACATTGGGAGGAGCTCCCATTATTTTGGGGATGAGCTGGCTGGCACTACACGATCCTCTAGTGGGCTGGCACCAGAGGGTGGTCTCCTTTGGGTCGGCGCATTGCCTGGAACACTGCAAGCAGGGGAAGGATCCAGGGGGAGCCAAGATCACCTTAGCTGGGATGGAGGTAATGAAGCAAGGGGAGGTGCCTCCGCAATATGCAGATCTGAGCAACGTATTCAGCGAAAGAGAAGCGGACAAACTGCCGCCGCATAGACCCTTTGACTGTCAAATCAACCTACTCCCGGGGGCTCAACTCCCAGTGGGCAAGCTGTACGCCATGTCAGACAGGGAGATGCAGGAGCTGAGGGAGTTCATTGACAAAAACCTGAAGAGGGGTTTCATCAGAGAGTCCCGAGCGGTGGGGGGCAGCCCAGTGTTTTTTGTGGACAAAAAAAACACAGATAAGCCGAGACTTGTAGTGGATTTCAGGGCCCTAAACGCCGTGTCGGAACCCCTGGCCTTTCCTATGCCCCGAATTGATGACATTCTGACCAGGGTGAGGAAGGGGAAGATTTTTACAAAACTGGACCTGCGGGGGGCGTATAATCTGATACGAATAAGGAAGGGGGATGAATGGAAGACCACCATGTTCACCCCTTTGGGAGCATTTGAATACCTCGTAATGCCCTTCGGTCTCCAAGCCGGCTCCGCATGTTTTCAAAGTTTTATCAACCACGTCCTGGGGCCGTTGCTCTACAAGAATTGTGTGGCCTTTTTGGATGACGTGTTGGTGTATTCGGAAAATGAAGAGCAGCATGTGAGGGACGTGAGAGAAGTGTTGGGCCGGCTGCAAGCCAATCAGCTGTGGGTGAAACTGGAGAAGTGCCAGTTTCATGCCAAGGAGGTGGAATTCCTGGGGTACCGCCTGTCAGACCAAGGATTGGCCATGGATCCAGGCAAGGTCCAGGCGGTGCTGGAATGGAAGACACCGAAAACCAAGAAGGATGTGCAAAGATTCCTGGGGTTTGGGAACTTTTATCGGAAGTTCATCAAGAATTTTGCACACTTGACGGCGCCCATCACTGACTGCCTCAGTAGCAAGAAGAAATTTGTTTGGACGGCGGAGGCGGAGAGAGCTTTTGAAGAACTGAAAAGGGCTTTCGCTTCGGAAGAACAACTTCTGCATGTGGACCTACAGAAGCCCATGAGGGTGGAGACAGACGCGTCAGACAGAGCGGTGGGGGCTGTGCTTCTTCAGCCGGGAAGAAATACGTCGGAGTGGAGACCGTGTGCCTTTTTCTCGAGGAAGCTGAATAAGTCCGAGCGGAACTACACGGTGTATGACAGGGAACTACTTGCCATTCACGAAGCGTTCCGGAGGTGGAGACATTTATTGATTGGGGCACAACACAAGGTGCAAGTGTGCACCGACCACAAGAATTTGGAGTATTGGAGAACAGCTCGAGTACTCAACCAACGGCAAGTGAGATGGGCACAGGAATTTTCCAAATTCCACTTCGAGATTTGTTATGTACCAGGCCCAGAGAACGTCAGGGCGGACGCTCTCTCATGCAAACCAGAGTACTTGGAAGGGGAGGGGGCAAGCGAAGAAAGACATGTCATTCCTGAGGACCGCTGGGTGTGTGGGGCGGCGCTGGTGGGGAAACGAGAGCTGGTAGAAGAAACGGAAACTGACGAATATGCCCAAAATAAGCTCAGAGGCCTCAGGGGAGAGGGTGAGAGCCCGGAGGGTTTTGAAGAAAGAAATGGGGCATTGTATTACAAAGGGGCACTGTATATACCAGAAGGTGAATTGAGAGGGAGGGTACTCAAGCAGTTGCATGATAGTCCCACGGCGGGACATTTTGGACAACACAAGACCATGTGGATGGTCACCAGGGAGTTTTGGTGGCCCAAGGTGAGGGAAGATGTAAAGGAGTATGTAAGAGGGTGTGACCAATGCCAGAGGGCCAAGGGGGAAAGAAGGGCGCCGGCAGGGTTATTGGAACCACTACCCACGCCAGAACGGCCTTGGGAGGCGGTATCAATAGATTTTATGACGGATCTGCCCAAATCCAAAGGGAAGACGGCCATCATGGTAGTAGTGGACCTGTTAACTAAGATGTGCCACTTTGTAGCATGTTCACATGCAGTCACAGCGGAAGAAACGGCGAAGTTGTTTGTAGAACACGTCTTCCGGCTGCATGGCGCCCCCTTGAGGGTTGTCTCGGACCGCGGGAAACAATTTACTTCCAGGTTCTGGAGGAAGCTCATGAGCTTGCTGCACGTGGAAGTCAATTTTTCGACGGCCCGGCATCCTGAAACCAACGGGCAGGCGGAAAGAGCAAATGGCATCCTCCAACAATATCTGAGGTGTTATGTCAATGACAGAGGGAATGATTGGGTCGAAAAGCTGGCGCTGGCAGAATTTGCCTACAACAATGCGGAGCATGTGTCCACAGGGATGAGCCCCTTTTTGGCCAATTACGGGTGTCACCCCAGGGCATTCCCGGGGGAGGGGGGCGAGAGATGGAGCGTCCCAGCGGCCGAACATTTTGTAGAAGAGATGGAAGCGATCCATCGTCAGCTTCAGCTCAACTTAGAAAGGGCCAAGGCTCAATATAAGAAGCAGGCAGACAAGAACAGGAGGGAAGGTGAAACCATAAGGGTGGGGGATCAGGTGTGGTTGTCCACCCAAGGGTTGCCGTTCAAAGGGGGTTGTAAGAAATTAAGACCCAAGAGATTGGGACCCTTTGAGGTCATTCAGCAGGTCAACCCAGTGGCTTTCAAACTCCGGTTACCCAACCACATGAAATTGCATCCAGTGTTCCACAGGTCATTACTGTCACCGTACAAGGGGGGAGGTGAAGGGGAGCACACCAGGGGACCGGTCTTGGAAGAGAGGGAAAGCAGTAACCATGTAGCGGAAATCCTCGATTCCAGGTGGAAGGGCAATCAGGTGGAGTATTTAGTGGCGTGGGAAGGGGAACCGGAGTCAGAAAACACCTGGGTGACTGCAGAGGAGGTCAATGACGAGGTTTTAACAGAAACGTTCCACCAAAGATTCCCGCGGAAACCACAGCCGGTAGCAAGGTTTAGAAGGGAGTATTTCGGCACCACAGACGAGGAAGAGGAACTGGAAGGATTCGCGGAGTCGGAGTTGGAAGAAGGAACGGACTCAGATGACGAGGAGTACCGAGAGACTAGGAACCACAACGAGTGGAGAAAGGTGTTCGAAACTTCAGACGATGAGGAAGGTTCTTTCCGGGGTTTTACCTCCTCACAACCCGTAGGGGAGGAGACGGGAGGGGGTGAAGGGGGCCCTGGAGGGGAGGTGGATGTCAGGGAACTGCCATCGGCAGGACAGGAGGTGCCAAGGCTCTCTGAGGTAGAGAGAGACTTGACACCTGAAGAGGGAACCAGTAGGGGGCGAACAGGAACGTCAAGGGAAGGAGAGTCGGAGGAATGGCTCAGAGATGCTTCCAGTGAAAACAGTGGGGAGGTCTCAGGACCTCCTATAGGAACACCTGTTCCTCGGCGGAAACTGTCACGCAGAGAGTCCAGAAGACGTGTTTCCGTTAAGGAGCTTTTATGTTGGAAACGTTTCCGAAAGCAGCCACTTTCGGATTCTGCTAGCGACTGACGCAGCCATGCTGGAGGGGCTCCGTCACAGGCAGAGGTTTGAGAAGCTGTTCAAACTCTGAGGGATTGCAATTTACACACAAGCAGCTCTTCATCCCATCACAATTTATATTGTATATTAATTCTGCACGAAATTTGGCATTTAACAATGTATAATAAATTAATAAATTGAAACTGTTGGTTCTTATTTTATCTCTTTTGAAGAAATAAGCTGGTTCTTGAGCTGAGCAGCAACTTTCCACAGGGAATAAAAAAAGAGCAATCCTTTCGTTTAAATCCCAACAAAACAATAAAAAAATGAGTGAAGACAAATAAGTGGTTGATAATAAATTTACTGTCCACACATGATTAGATACTTGCCTGTTTTCCATTTTCCACAAAACAAATCCTGTTATTTGCAGACATACACATATTTATTACATCACATGTGAAGCATTAAGCGGCTTTGGAGACTGCAAAGCTGTATAACAATATACAGTAACTCTCCTTTTATGGAGCCCATAACGTAACAAGCCTATGAACTGTGCTCATAAAATATACAGATTCAGTAAATTCTAACAGAGGTTTATGATTTCCTAGAGGGGAAAATCTTCATGGGAATAAACAAGAAGATATTGCTTGAGCTGAGTTCTATAACATAGAGGCACACTGTTCTCAAAAACTATCACACCTAGTACAAAACAGCTCAAGCTGTTTCAATTGGTCTAACAGAGTACTGGATTAAAAAAAGTAAACAAGATTAAGTGTAACTTCTGGAGTTAATGCTCATGTGCATATTTTAGGTCGCATTTCACTTCTGGCTAGCCTCTAGGAAATACCTCCCAGAAGTCTTTACGGCTGTCACTATAGTTCCCACAACACCAGCTGTATGTGTTAACACACTTGGTGGATTATCCAACCCATGCAGGTACTCTGTTTTAAAGGGGGGAAACCCATGCAGACCTTCCACCAATAAGAACCAAATGCAACCAATGGCATGTACAATCAGACAGTATAGGGAAATTTATGTTTTTATTCATGAACTAGTAGAATTGAGTTTTATTTGTGGATGGTTTATTAATATTTATATTAATAGCATTTTGGTTCCAAGAGATATGTCTCAAATGGTTAAATTGAATTTGAACAGGCTGATAAAGGAGGTTTCCAATGATCTGGAAAGGCGGTCATCACTTAAATTTAGTATTTGGGATAAGGTTAGTTCAGTTAAGATGAATATTCTGCCACAAATAATATACATACTTGTAGTATTTCACTATATATTACCCAAGCATGTTTTCAAAATATTAATTTAGCATTATTATTAATAATATTTAGGGAGTTTATTGGGGGTAATTCTCCACTTTATTTTTAACTTGATAAAAGGCTGCTGTCAATATCAGATTTTAATTTTCCAGATACTAGTTTATATCATAAGGCATATCTGTCCCATGCACAAATCAATGGTAAGTTTTTCTTGCTAAGAATATCCCATGTGGAGTAATTTTAGTCATGGATTATTTAACACCACCATTTGGATATCTATATTTGAGGTCTACGTAAAAGGTAAAAAAAAAAGTATAATAAAAAGAAAGTACCTATACCAGCTTCAGTTTTAGCAACCAGAGAGATGTGGTGTAAACTGGGTTGTCACTTACAAACTGACCCATAAGATCACAAATTAACTTTATGGGGTAATCCAGAATCGAAAGCAAGAGGCAACCTTTTTGTGGAAGCAATGAGCTGAATGTGGGACAGATTATATATATATATATATATATATATATATATATATATATATATATATATATTAGATGAGCTGATAGGTTCAGATGGATAATTTTTTGTCATTTCCAATTTTACAGTGTAAATATCGATTTCAATGAGAGCAGAATGGCAGTATCTTCAATTACAACATCTGTTGGTGTCTGTTTCTGGCCCATTCTCCTTTCAACACGTCAGCATCTTTTAAACTGTTGAATCCTTACAAAATGCTAAACTTATAACTGCTTATAAACTTAGCACTGCTTATAAATGGATATCATTAGGTAAATTTTCATGAACTCAGATAGGTGTGGAATAACGAATTAGAGCCTTAAGAATGGAAAACTGCTTTAGAATCTATACAGAATGTTTCCTTGGACTTGTAATTGAGATTCAGTCACAAAAATTAATAATATTTAGAATATATTGGACTCCACAGCATTCGCCTAGGAAGGTACTGCCTAATACAAATAAGATGTTGGCATGGTAATGCTGAGAATGCCTCACTGAGGCACATAATAAGGACTTGTCTAGTAGTTACATGCTTCAGTTTTGTATCAGCGAAAACCCTAATATTTGCACATGTTCATACAGATTTAAATTAGATTCCTGTAGTATAGCGATTAATGGCAGGATAATCAAAGTGGATTTTGTAAAGCCTTTATGGTTGCTAAGAGCCTGAAAGGATAAATGCCCACCATCTATCACACAATGGTCTGAGACCCTCTCTGCTTTGACTACATTTCATCTATACGTTAATTTCATGTGGATACCTAGTTGGACAACTAGACAGCTGTTATTAATTCTTTATATATATATATATATATATATATATATATATATATATATAAAACTTAAAATGCATGCATTGATAGTCACTGTATGCATAATGTGAACTGGTTAGTATTATTCATGTATTTCTTTTTCTTCTTTTCCTTTCTTTAATCATTCCCCCCTTCCTTTTCTTTGTTAAATGTGCAAATTAAAATGTAGCTTTTTAAAAAAGAGAGCTATGCATTTTCAACTGCACTTATTCCCAGTAAGTGTGTACTGTACCCTTCCTATTTAAAATATTTATATGACACCTTGATGCATGACAAGAAGACTCCAAGGTCACGAGAAAGAACGTTTAACTTGAGTCAGAGCCTGGGGAATCAAGAAAGTTGATGGAAACTTCTTAAGAAAATGGTGGTGTATACTTATAAGCCAAAACCAAATCTTGGCTATTTATTCAATTAAAGGACTAGAAAGGAGTCTTAAATCACCTTCTGGCCCAACTCATTATACTAAAGAAAGTCCAACCAAAACAACTTAAATCGTCTGATATTGTTAGTTGATACGTTTTCAAAAGTTTGTATCTATGAGGAACCTACAACAATCCCCTCTGAAAATGAGAATCATTACGAATTCTGAATGACAGCACTATTAGTTCTATTGTTGGCCTTTTACCTTTCTCATGACATTTAGTTGAATTTCCTTCAATTGAAGCAAATTACATCTCTTACCATATTCAGTTACCATAGAGAGAAAGATTTATCAACTCCTTCTGTGGACAGAACTATGCTAGTTGCTAACGAGCAACGCATCCAAAGATACCAAGAGAAAGTGACTGGGAATGGAGGATCTGCAGGGAAATAGACACATGCCTAACTTTCCCCCACTTTAATTTCCACCTTCACTGTTTTTCTGCTGACGGGATTTCAAATGTGTATTTCCAACTGGTACCGTGAAATATATAGTATATGGTCACAATTGGCTCTAGATGTTATTCATGGCAAATGACTAATGTGAAACACAAGAAAAAAATATAATGGAATTCAAAACCTCTCTTCCTTAGCTCAGAATTCCAGACGACACCACGAAATCCTGGAAAAGTGCCACCTCCACTATGTTATTCTTAAGCAAAATACAGCCAACAAAGCCAGCATTTCCCTGCGTGGTTAAACTCCACTTTATTTGTCAAGAATAAGGCACTGTTTTTGTCTTGCCCCCAAACTACAGCATAGCTATTGGCCTCCTTGAAACTTTGCAAAAATCCTTGATTATGTCAGACCACAAGCTTTCTTCCACAACTAGCTGATTATTTGGAAGAGCATGATTTTTAGTTTCTCCCAAACAGAAAATGCCATTGTCCTCTGCTCCCTCACTTCTTCAGGACTTCATCTTACACAGTTTCCGCAATATGCTGGGAGCACAAGCCTCTTCCTTTGTGACATGGAAATTGTATTGTGGGTGGTAGAGCATAACTGGTGTCCTACAACTGTACAACCAATAGAAATTTGTTGCATGGAGTGCTCAGATAATTGTCTATGTGGGGGCACTGTTACTAAAGTAGGACTTGGAATTGCCAAGCAGTGGAAGTGTTCAAACTTCACTGTTTTTGTAGATATTGTGCTTTTGGCTATGCTGCTGTTTGCTTTTGTTTCTTTCGTAAAATTTATAGGCCACTTGACTATAATCAAAACAAAACACCTCAAACTGGTTGAGCACAGGGCCACAACTGGTTACTTCTTGGATTACTGGCTGCCATCTTAGCGGGACCACAGGTTTGCCTATCCCATGGCGCTGTGCTTGGAAGGGGAAAAATTGTGCTGCAGTTCACTAATTTTGTGAGGCATTGGTGAATTCATACAGACATATTCTATACAGGGTTGACAGTTGCAGTGTCTTGATTAACAAGACCAAGTTCTCACTCATTCAGTTTAGCACACTGGATGCTATGGAACTGCGGCCTCTCCTGACCCTGCAAAAGAGGCATTTCCTACGGACAATGTTATTTGCATGTTGCTAAAAATATCTGGTAGCCACAGCATAAGAAAGCAATATAATCATCTAGAAAGTCCTTAACACATTTAAAAAATGATTTCTGATATTTGATGCCTTGCCTTTTAGGGGTGTGTGGGTATGTGACAAGGAACTCATCTGTCTTCAACATAGCACTTTATTTTTTATTTATTGTTTCAGCTCTATCAATGTCATTATAGTGAGTGACTTTGTAAAAAGGAGAGTCCAGCCCTATTAATTAGCTGAATATGGCTTACATATTTTAAAGCTACATATTTCAGGATTCAACTTGCTATTATCTCTCAGTGCCTGTGCCTTTAACACAGTCTTCCAGACTAATTGGTAAAGCTAAGTAGCTCTCTCCTCTAAAACACTTCTTTATATAAACATGACATTTTCTGAAGAACTTTTTTAGTGATAGGTTGGAAAGCTCCTACCAGAATATTTCAATTAGCACGAAATAGACGTTCTCTGAAATTAACAGCACCGTTGATTTTCCTGGCATCCAGTCTTCCTTTAACAATCCTTGTTCAATCTCAATCTGCTTTTTTATGTAGTATTACACTGATTAAGGGATTCACTGAGGACATCATGAATTGAAAAATTCAAATCATTAATGTTGGATGGATGGACTTTCTATTGAATCTACCTTCCAAAAAGCAAATTTATTCAAGATATCTTAAGCAGGGAGTGACATTTTTAGTAGGCTAGCTTCAATAAAAGGAACAACCCTTGAAAGGACCTTCAAAATTGTATGCTCCCTGCTCCTTCTCTCCCCTGGGACTATGGGTTGTGCTTCTCCTGCAAACAAAACTTCCATCCCTAGTTTGCAGGGCAAGTACAGGAGCAAAGTAAAGGTTTCCCAAGAGCCGGGGGGAGGGGGGAGGTAGAGAAGGGATAGCAGCATACAAGTGAAAAGGAGCAAATGCGCAACGCCAAGGTGGTTCATATCATGCTAAACAACGGATGGTTGTTATGTCTGAACGCGCCCAGTGACTCCAGCTTTTTGTATCTTCAGAAAGGAATTTATATTCCACTTTGTGTCACTTTTAGGTCAAATTGGGTAACAATCAAAATAACATCTTTAGAGCACCTTCAAGGGTTCCTGTTCAGCCTCCTTTTCTATGAAGCCCAATGCCTGTAATTCTGTATCTCCTAACCATTAGTTTCCATAGTCACATTATCCATGGTCTTATTTTGAGTGTAGAGACATGTGCTTTTCTTTAAGCTACTGGTGGTTTTGACACTATGCTAGATTGTAAAAATTAGAAACCACACATTAATATTTCTATTATATACCCTCCCAAAGCATGCACAAACTAGTGCTTTTAGAATAAATCATATAAAGATCCGTTTAACAAACTATAGGAAGGAAAAGAGGTCTCTAACCATAAACTTTTACAACTTGACAGAAATTATACACAAATGCAAACATCATTAGAACTGCAATAACTGGATGTCAAGCCTTTTGGGTCATGGAAATAAAGCAAAATTTGTGATCTGCCATGGGAGACAATCTGGCTTAGGATCAATTCAGACTTTACACACACCCAAAACATGGTTTAGATGTCAAACCACAACTTCAAGCTACTTTCTGTGTTTTCATTTTCCATTAGTTCACCATTCTTGTATCTAGTAGTAGGTGCCGCCGTACAGAAGCTTAAACTGTGGGTTGTCAAATCAGACATTATGTCCAACTACATCATTAACACAAAGCATGGTCTGCCAACCTCCTTCAAACCCTGGCTTATGATTCTAGTTTGCAGGCCAGTTGCAAACCATGATGCTATCCATTCAACAGTGACAGCCCTTTGCATCTCAGATTTCAGTAGTGACCTGTGCAACACCAAAATCTGGCAACCCCGCCTTCCACTGGACTTCTTCATTGCAGCACCTCAGAAGCAATATGTCCAGTGCAACTGAACCAGTCACACTCCCTTAGATCTACCTTTGCATTCAGTTATCACACCAAAGCAAAGTTAACCATGGTTTGCATGATACTTGAATTGCCACCCATTAAGAAATTAATGTTCTCATATTGGATTAGTTATTTAACGCTAGGGTTACTTGATAAGTTACTTGGTGTGTGTACTTTTGGAATATTATGTCATTCTTCATTTAACAGGATATTCATGTCTCATCGCCTCCAGTTACTACTAATGTAACTGCATACCTAAATCAATATTCTAATGCATCTTGACCACAGTTTCATTTCAATTCAACAAAATAATGCAAGAACCCACATACCATAACAAAAAATCAACTAAGCTGAACTAATAAAAGCAGTAAAAATAAGAAATATAGCAGCCAGTGGTACAAAATAGAAACACATCCCATACCAATCAATGCACTATTTCCTGTTTTCCCCATTACTGTGAAACGGTTCATTGAAACACCACATGATGACACATTCATAGACCTCTACTAAACTGGGTACTGGTTTGCTGCTATTATTATTATAAAATTATTATTATGTTTAATGTTTTACTGTGTTTTTATGTATGTTAGAAGTCACCCACAGTGGCTGGGGCAACCCAGTCAGATGGGTGAGGTACAAATAAAATTATTATTATTATTATTATTATTATTATTATTATTATTATTATCAACATCATTATTCAACATGTCTCATTTGCTCTCACAAATGCGTGCACAATTTTTAAAAAGATAAATATTTAACTATTAAGTGCATTAATTCTTTTTTTGGGGGGGGGACGACCGGAAGCAATTTTCCCCCTTCGGCTTCTTCCTTCTGTCTACGTAACAGGTGCAAGGATACAACAGGGAAGGAAAGTTGCACCACTCTAATGATTATTTTAAAATAGCTCTCAACAACAAAGAGCCAAAGTACTAAAAATAGAAAGCCCTTTCAAACGTTAAAGCAGCCTGCTACCTAACAACATAAAACAAGGATTCTAACATAACACACACACAGTCAGCCTGCCAAATACAGGGGCTATATGCAAAGTCTTCCTGCTTGAATATCACTAGTAACTTCTATCATTTTATGTTTTAAACCAGCTTTACTGAAATATATATATTAAATATCACCACGAAACTCCCCCCCCCCCAAGCTATGGGAAGAAACCAAGCATTTCAACAAAGGGGTTTTTTGTCAGTGGGGAGAGGGCATCGTTTGTGCCAAGAACACTCTGATCTGTTACAGCAACTTGTTCTGCAGTAGGGCAAGAGGTGAAGCTTTACAAGTCTTTTACCATGACTCTGAATGAAGCGGAAATAAATATAAAGTGTCCATTAGTTTGCCATGGTCGAAGAAAAGCCAGAGCTGAGAGGAGTAAAAAGCCCATCAACATTCCCCAGTGTCAACCTCTTTAATAACCTTCCGTGGGTTTACTCTCCCAGGATTAGCTTTGCAGCTTCATTCACTATTGTTTGCTCAGAGTCCCCGCTGAAAAATTCTGCTTTGTTTACTAGGTCCACCAAAAAAGAAATCCTCCCAGCACTAATAGCCTGAAGATAACATCTACTACAGGAAGAGAGAGAGGAGAAGAAGAAGAAGAAAGAAACAGACACTGCATCTTAAAGTCACTAGCAGTGTTTGTTCCTGCTTTCAATCGTATTTGCCTTTAGTATTCCCCATCACTGACTTGGAATTATGTATTATCAATCAAATAGGCATGCTGATAACGTTCTCTGCTCTTAATATCCTGACAGAGGACGGAAGGATAAAGGGGGGGGGGGGAGCCTAGCAAGGCGTTTATCAATAGAAAGCTGGCAAAATCCCTGGTGCTTCTAATTCAATCCTACACTTACTACTGCAGTCTCAGCTATTTCCTCTTTAAACTAAGCTGAACTTACCCAACCAAAACCATATGTACTCCAATAATTCTGAATGCAGAATGCTGGGAGGAAGGGGAGATAACCATAGGAGCGGGTGATGAAATTGCATTGCTCTAGAACTGTTAAATCATTTCTGGTTAAGCAACATAGTGTGGAGGCAGGAGCATGAATGCCAAAAGCATTCCAGTCGTGGCTGACTCTGGGGTTGCAGCGCTCATCTTGCTTTATTGGCCGAGGGAGCTGGTGTACAGCTTCCAAGTCATGTGGCCAGCATCACTAAGGTGCTTCTGGCAAACCAGAGCAGCGCATGGAAACACCATTTACCTTCCCACTGGAGCGGTACCTATTTATCTACTTGCACTATGATGTGCTTTCAAACTGCTAGGTTGGCAGGAGCAGGGACTGAACAATGGGAGGTCACCCCATCGCGGGGATTCGAACCGCCGACCTTCTGATCAGCCGACCTTCTGATCAGCAAGTCCTAGGCTCTGTGGTTTAACCCACAGCGCCACCCACGTCTGGTCCATCAAGCCTGGTGCTGTCTACTCTGAATGGTAGTAGTTTTCCAAGCTGTCAAGCAGAGATATACAACTTGAGAAAATACAAATTATGTGCTCAGCCACTAACCTACGGGCCCTTCATGACACACTTTACTTTACCATACTTTACCCCAAAGCCCTGTACAAAATGACGCAAATGATTTCTGTGAAGCACAGCCTGCTCAAAGCCTTCAACCATTGTTGATGTGCCAGGAAAGGTTGGAGGAAGGACGTCAACTAGCAGGCTCCTGGAATGAAAACACCAAGTTCAGCAACAGTTTTCTATTTGCAGATTACCACAATTGCAGTGTTGTAAAAGCTTCCAGCCTGCCGCTGAAAATAATTAGAAGTTCTTTAAAGGCCACAATGAAATGAGCAGTATATTATGTAGTCATTGTTTATTCCACTAAATGACCAGAAACGTCCGTTTTAAGGAATTGAGAACTTGCTGTGCTAGCTCTCCCCATATATCTCTCTCACCCCCACCCCTTGAACCCATGTGTATGCTAGTAACCTTTCTGCTCCTGGAATGCTTTAAATACAAATTTGTTGTTTCTGTTGCTGTAATAAATGGATGGCAAGGCTCGATGCAGTTAAGAATGAGCCATCTGACTGTGGGTTGCTCTTGAAATTAAAGTCAGTGAAAGCTCGTATATAAGGCATCTCTGAAGGCAAAGAGCTATGGAAAAACAGCAAAGGGGAATGTATGGGGGAGGGTTAAAAGTTACATGCCAAAGCAAAGGTAAGCAGTTGGTAATACAGTGGTACCTTGGGTTACATACGCTTCAGGTTACATACGCTTCAGGTTAAGACTCCGCTAACCCAGAAATAGTACCTCAGGTTAAGAACTTTGCTTCAGGATGAGAATAGAAATTGTGCTCCGGCGGTGCGGCGGCAGCAGGAGTCCCCATTAGCTAAAGTGGTACTTCAGGTTAAGAACAGTTTCAGGTTAAGAACAGACCTCCAGAAAGAATTAAGTTCTTAACCCGAGGTACCACTGTATGCTGCATCTAGAGGGATGAGAAGATGAAGGATGAAACTCTTCTTTTTCAAGTAGGCATGGCCTTTATTTAAGCCATCTACTTTTCCAATGCTCAAAGCAGTTTTAACTATATTTAAAACATCAAAATATTAAAACCCAATGATTTTTAACTGGTGGCATGAGGTCCTTGGCCTCTGCTTCTCATCCACATGTTTGTGGTTGGGGAGTTCTATTTCCTCCCCCAAGAAAACCTCTAATTTCTAGGAGATTATAAACACATATTTTTTTAAAAAATCAATGTAATTTGTTCAAAAGAAACATGGGATACTAAAAAACACTTGACTTTGAAGTGATATATTCATGAACCTCTGGGGCCTAGAACACACTTGAGGGCATTATCTTGGTGCTAGGGGGGCCTTCCACAGGTGCCCTCCAGAGGTTTTTGTCTACAGAGGTAAGCAGCAGGTCGTATAGGTAAGGCAAGAGGTTTAATCTTCTTAAAAGTCACAGATATAAATCCAACTTGCACAGAATCAAGAGTGAAGATAATTATGGTGCTCAGTCTGAAGAATGGAGCCAATTACAATGGTACCTCAGGTTAAGTACTTAATTCGTTCCGGAGGTCCGTACTTAACCTGAAACTGCTCTTAACCTGAAGCACCACTTTAGCTAATGGGGCCTCCTGCTGCTGCCAGAACCCGATTTCTGTTCTCATCCTGAAGCAAAGTTCTTAACCTGAAGCACTATTTCTGGGTTAGCGGAGTCTGTAACCTGAAGCGTATGTAACCTGAAGCATATGTAACCCGAGGTACCACTGTATTCAATAACTTATTTTCATGAAATATCACATTGTTAAAAGTAAACACCAGCCCATGGATAATTTACAAATATTTACGGAAACCTGCATACATAGGCACCGCCCCACCCCCAGGTTTAGCCTCAATATCGTGCTCTACAGGCTGGGCATTACTATTGGATTATACCAGATATTCTACATTCCATTCTCCCTTGCAATGCTTGGAAGGGCTGCAGCCAACTAGCTTGACTTAAAGTACTGTGACATGGATACTTTTTTGTTTATTCATTTGATGATAGGAAGCCATAGTTTAGTTTGAAACTTGATATGTTGATCGACTGCTTCTATTTCTATGCCATTTTTTATGCAAATAAATCCCAAAGCGGCTTACAAACAAAAGATAAGCATAATGGAACATCACAAATACAGCATAAATAGTCTAAATACTTAACAAATCATCAGCAAAACAATCACAAATCACAGATAAAACAATTACCATCTATGTAGCACTATCAACTAAATAACAAAAAAAAGCTAAACATCACAGTTACACCAAAAATCCTATTATAGGATTCACAAAGTACTACAGCATTCATATCTATAAAACAATATTAACAACGTTAACAAAATAGCAACAAAACAAACAAACAAACAAAGCCCTGTTGAATTTGTACACATGCTCTCCCCTCAAGAGATTGCCCTAATCTTTTTATTAAAAAATTAACAGGAACAATATCAGTTAGTATCTATGAACAGAACAAAATCCTAAATTTTTCTTTGCCGTGGCAAAATTGCCATATTTGAATAGTCTTTCCGGCACAACATACAACTGCACACACCCCTTTCACTTGGCTGCAAGTGCCTCCTCAGAAAATGAAGAAGACATTCAGCATTCATAGAACATTGAAATACTTTCACAGCGAGCACTGAAATACCTTATGATCTTGAATATTTCAGAATAAAAAAAGGGGGACGACGACGAAATTTTAGATTTGAACAAGGCATTCCTTTCCTTGTTCAAGCCTCAGACATTCTTTTGTCAACATTTTTGCCTTCTGTTTCTTTTGGCCATACTTTCCACAGAGCATGCATAGCTCTATTCTTACCAAGTCAAAAGCAGGCAGTATTCCATTTTCCATCATTTAAAGAGAGAAATGTGGCCACTCATGACATTTAAAGATAATGAAAGGTGTGGCTTTTTGTTTTGTTGGTGGGGGCGACATCCTTAGCTATAGAAGGCATAACAGTGGTGCAGAGGCGAAGGCTTATGGAAAAGCTAAAGAGAAATGCACTATGAACTCTTTTCCCCCCAAGATGTCCCAGCTGTGAATACCACTCTTGTCTGCGCTGGAATACATTTAATCACATGTTTATACAACCATCTTAACAGCCCAGAATAACACAATGCATGTGCTCTAAAGTAACTGTTGCACTTTGGACATTTCAGTCCCATGGTAGAAACCAGATCTAGCCGACTCAATTTATCATATACATTCCTTGCGTGAGTTTTAATGCATTAAGGTACTTCCAAGACAGATTTTCTTTTTTGAAAAAGCTGAAATGGAACGCATGCGGTACAACATATTCTGATTATTAGTAAGGTCTAGAAACACAACCTTTTCATCTCCCTCCTTCAGACATGAATTCTGCCTTCACAATTCCAGCAAAGCAAGCCAACACAGAGATGGGGCTAAGCATTGGGCTATGGGATCAGCTGCCTCAGGGAAGGAGATCTGCTGTAGCAGCCAGGAAAGCTAAATCTGCAAATGAGACTTCTCCCTTCCCACACGGTTTGAAAAATCCTTGGGGTTCTAGATAATTATAAATCTTAAGGACACATACTGCAGATGTACTTTGCATCTTGCAAGTAGCAGCCATTGAGGCAACATGGGTGGGGCTCCATTGCTCTCTTGGCTTCCCAACACAGCGGGTTGCTGGAACTTACCAAGAGGAAAGGGTAGTGGGGCAAGGTGAGCTCCCTATGGGGCAGCAGGAGTGTTGAATTCACTCCACTGTCAGCTGCTGCATTGTGACAAGCTCCTCATGCCTTGCTATTCTACTCTCTCTCTTGGTAAGAGTTAGGAATCCACTGTGTTAGGAAGCCAAAGAAGCAAATGGACTTCCGTCCACAGTGCCTCACCAGCTGCTACTTTGTTTTGTCAACCTTCAGGAAATAATTTATTTTGGCTTCAGATCAGAGGGTTGGGCTAGAAATGTTTTTTTCCAGTTCTGTACTTCTATAATCTCAACAAGTTCAGGGTGGGCATCATAAGTTATCCATAGTAATTTGTCTTTTTCTTTTCCCTTTGCATACTTGCAATGTACTATACTACATAGCTGCAATGTACTTTGACAATTCCCCCCCCCCTCAATATGTGCTAACATTCTGCCAAAAATGTTCATAAATTTGCTGTTGTCCTTCAGCTTACAACACATTTAATATTTGCAAGAAAAGCAAAAATGCCAAATGCCCCTAACAGTTAGAACAATATTTTCCAGGTTACACCGCATTGCAGACAGAAAACAGGATTACCGTAAGTTTCTTCATTGATGTGCTTTTAAAACAAGTCAGCAAAAGAACTCAGAGGTGTAGAATAGGGAACTGGAAGGTATCATACAGTCTAAAGAATGGGAAACTGCTTTAAAATCTATATGAAATGTTTCCGTAAACTTGAATTTGAGAATTAATCAATCAATCAATCTTTATTACTGTCCAGAAAATTAATATTTTAAGTACATTGGAGCTCACAATGTCTGTATAGCAAGGCAATGTCTAAGACAGATAGATGCTGGAAGTGTAATGACGACAATGGCTTATTTGGATACATTTTGTGGGCTTGTCCAGTGGTAAAATATTTTTGGTCTCAAGTTATCTACATCAAACATCAGGAGGTGTTGATTGTAATAGCTATGTTGACATTTTCATCTGACATGAAAATTCTTGGCACAACCAAGAAATTGAGAGAAATTCCAGCCCCTACCAAATTTTTGGATATATGTCAAAGACGATCCATAAGGGCCAGTTTATATGGATGTGGTTCCATGCAATCACCTCAGCTGTGTGCATTCTTATTGTCAGATGCACACTTTACCAGCTATGTGGAAAGTTTTCAGGTACAAAAATATTATACCTGTGCACAATCCAGGTTGAACAAAACCACAATTTTTTACTCATTACATTTATGTGCATTGATATACATATGTATTTCTACTTCACACAACACATCCCACATATATGTCTGAGCAATGACATGCATGAGCCTAAGATCATCATGAAGAAACAGCCATGTAACTATCCCTCTGCCTTAAGCTTACTTCCTTCATGTATTTTCCCCTATACTGCAGGACAGAAACATTTGTACATTCTTGCACACAACTGATATTACAAAAACTGTCCACAGTATTTCTACATTTATGCTAGTACCATGTTTTCCAGTTTCCCCTTAGCTTCATCTGAAACTACAGTCTGAATTGCACATCATTGCCAAGACCTGTAAAGTTCCCCAATGGCAATATTTAAAGGCATCACTGAAGTTTTTGGTCAAAAACATCACCTTCTGTAAGACTGCCTGGGGAGGAAAAGGCTTCGGTTTAAAATATCCAGTTTTGTTTCATATAAATAGATCTGTCAGCAGAGATGTAAATAACTTAACAGCCACTGCTTATAGGGGACCAGCAAGGTTTGGTGCCTTGTGTCTGAAAGATACCAAGAGAGCTTAAGTCCACAAATAAATTCTTATACAACTAGTCTGTCTGCAGGGCCCACCCAAGAAAGTAAACAATCTACTTTTGTTGACTTCAAACTCGGCTAGAAATTTAAGCTTGAAAAACAGAGAGGAGTAACAAAATATAGAACACTTCCTCTGTCCCACTCTTTCCTCTCATCAGGAAGCCCTGTGCAAAGGTAGCATGGCATTCAGACCAAGATAGTTGAGTATGCTTATTTACATCTCACTTGTCTAAATAATGTACGGGCTACAATAGATGTAGATTCAGACTGTACACGCTTAAAAAGATGAAAATATACCCCCCCAATTTGGTTCAAAGTTATTGTGGTCCTTTCCCTTATTCCTAAGTGTAGAGGGTTACCACACCTAATAAGCAGAGAAGCAGCTTCTATCTACCACTGTTGATTCACCAACTGTGTATGGAGGTTCCTATTTTACTCTCACTCCCAGAATAATAATAATAATAATAATAATAATAATAATAATAATAATAATAATAAATAATTTTTATTTATACCCCGCCCTGCCCAGCCAAGGCTGGGCTCAGAGCGGCTTACAAGCAATAATAAAAACAGGTTAAATGATTACAACTTAAAAACAAAATTAAAAAATACAACATTAAAATACTGAAACATTAAAATATTAAAATGTAGCCTCATCGCAGAAGGAGACGGAAAAGAAAAAAGAAAGAGAGGGAGGGAATCAAATTGGCTCCAAGCCAAAGGCCAGGAGGAACAACTCTGTCTTACAGGCCCTGCGGAAAGAAATCAGATCCTGCAGGGCCCTGGTCTCGTGAGGCAGAGCGTTCCGCCAGACGTAAGTACATACTGTATATTTCAAAACATTCTAATTGCTCGCACCATGTATCTATACTATGCTGTTTACCGACAACTTAAACTATGACCCAGTAACTGCAGCACTTTAGATGTGTTACAAAAGCAGCCAGACTCACTTTATAAGCAAACAAAAGTAAAAAAGTTTTCCTTTATTTATTATTGACTATAAGGAAAAAGAAAGTAAATACTGTTACTGTTTCTGGAAGACTTGTGGTCGTTTTTATAAAGTTACTGTTATTAAAAATAGCAGTTACTTTCAAATGCAGAAGCTTCCATAAGGTTGGCACTAAAAATTTGTATTTCCTCCTGCTATCAAAATTATGTGCCAATTACCCTTCCCCCACCCAGTCAATCTCACCACCACCAGGTACAGAAAACCGTTGCTAGTTTTCCCTGAGTCAAGCTTGCAGGCAGTTCCTTCTCTGGTCAGCTCCAGAAACTCCTTGCTGAACTCTTCCTCATTGCTCACCAGCATTTGATGGCCTCTTTGTGGATATTTGGCTTAAGCCAGTGATTCAGCTCTTTGGGAGCTTTCCTTAGCTTCAGTAACCTCTACCTGCCTGAGCTCCAGACTTCTCTTCCAGATTCTTCTTCTTCTGGTTCACAGTCTTAGCAGTCGCACTCTCCTGAACAAGTGGCAAAACTGTCCTTTTTATGTTCCACCCAGTCTACCCTTCAACTACTCATGTCTGAATGGCATTGAATTCTCTCCCCTCACTGGACCATTTTTCCTCGTCCAGTGAGTGATGAAGAACTTCAATCCAGCAGGCCAATCATAAGCAAAATTTTACTCAGTATAAAAAGAACCCAGCTTTTCCCAGTCCAGTCTTATGCAAGTAACTGCCGCCTGCCAACCGCCATTGGAAACTTAAGCCTTCACATAACCCCTCAAACATAATTAACTCTTATACAGTGGTACCTCGAGTTAAGAACTTAATTCGTTCTGGAGGTCTGTTCTTAACCTGAAACTGTTCTTAACCTGAAGAACCACTTTAGCTAATGGGGCCTCCTGCTGCCGCTGCGCTGCCACTGCACGATTTTTGTTCTCATCCTGAAGCAAAGTTCTTAACCCGAGGTAATATTTCTGGGTTAGCAGAGTCAGTAACCTGAAGCGTGGGTAACCTGAGGTACCACTGTACTTTCTATGTAAAGCATACCCAGTCTCAGTGAACACATTATAAAAGGTGATTTCTCCACACCCCTGTATGCTCACAATTATTCAGGCGTCTACACACAAACTAGATGAACTACTCTTTCTTCCACCTACAGTGGAAGATGGAGGTCATGTGAACTTGACGCTCTCCTAGCCTCTTTCCTGTAACAATAAACCATGGTTTATCATAATGTCCTGCGGCCAAAGTCTGTTGCAAGATTTATTAGGACAAGTCCTTCCCATCTTTCTTCAGATTAACCTCCAAGATGAAGTCAGCAAGAGTATAAGGATATCTGCTCCTGCATTTAGAAGATTAATGCATTAAAATGTTTTCAAAATGTAGTAAAAGTGTGGGAAAGATTTTGTGTCAGTTGGACTGCAGTTACGAATGCCAAACAATGGCACTTTTCAGAAGCAAAAAGAATGCTTTCCTTGGCCACAATGCAATTTTAAGATGTAAAACATATGCATCCCAAGAGCCATGTCTATGGCCCCATGTAGGTACATTACATGTGCTCCCACTCTACTGCTGGTCCACTGGAACTGACATTCTAACCGTTGAAAGGCAAGTATTGGGGGGGGGGGCAGACGCGAGAGTCTAGAATATCTTACACGCTATTTCTATAAACCTTTACTAGAACTATGCTTATCTTGGTCACTTGCCCAGTTTTAGCAGCAAAGTTGTTTTACTCTAATCTACCTTCATTAGTCACACTAGAATTCTGCAACCATCCCTCTGATGTAGAGATAAAAACGGAACCTATAAAGTGAAGATCTAGGTTTCAATTATACAAACAGTTCAGTTGGTAGAGCATGAGACCTCTTAACCTCAGGGTCGTGGATTCGAGCCCCACACTGGGCAAAAGACTCCTGCATTCCAGGATTGGACTAATGACCCTTATGGCCCCTTCCAACTCTACAATTCTGATGATTCTATAACAGAAGAAGGTGGTCACCTCAGCAAGACTAAGTTTAGTGTAAATAACACTCAAAAATGCTTATTTTAATTTATGCTGAAATGCCATCCCCTGCATAGGGAATGTTTTAATGTTTGATGTCTTATTGCGGTTTAATTTGTTGGAAGTTGCTCAGAGTGGCTGGGGTAACCACGTGAGACGGGCGGCATATAAACAACAACAACAATTGTTATTATTATAAAGCGACTTCATCAACACACTCCATAAGTTTGTTAGACAGAGCTGTCAGCATTAAACTGCTTTAGAATAAAGCAAGATGCACATCTCTTAATAAATACATTTGAACCTTATTGTTTTTCCACAAGAGAGCTCTTCAGTTAGTACAATTTTTAGGTATGAGAGGGGAAAGAAGAAGAGGTGCCTCCATTAAGCTCTGGGTCCTGGGTTCTCCCTACTACCAGGTCTATGGTTGGAGGAGCAGGACACCAGAGCTTCCACAGCTGGGAACCACAGGACACCAGAGCTTCCACAGCTGGGAACCACAGTTTGGGACTCTGTCCTACCAGGCAAGCTAGAGCTTAATGGGGATCAGTGCTAGCTCCATCAGCTCCTCCAGTCACACCAGGAGCACAGGTGCTCAGCAGATGTTTCTGACCTGTTCTTCCTCTCCTACCCTTATCTCTAACTCAAAATAATCAGGCATATTAATCCTCACATTGAAAGGAGAGGAGGAATAGGCTAAGGCAGTCATGAAACCACTACAGTTAAGAAATAGCATGGAGGGTATCCAGTTCTGAAAGTGCATCTTATGTGGATTGTGCACAAAACAATATAGCACTTTCAGACTTCAAACCCATGACTGTGTTGATAAGCTCTTTGTAAGCTGTTTAGTGACCACTGGAATGCTGGTTTTTGAAACTAAAGCAATGTGACAGGGCAGAGATCTGCTTCATATTTTCAGCATTCCAGAATGACTTCAGATATGAGCAAAGTAAACCTTTCAAAGCCAGTGTTCCAGGGGGCCATCTTCCCAGGTATCTGAAGCAAGTAAGTTTGGTGCAAAATTTCATAATGTAGAATCAGAACTGCAAACAAACTTGTGCACTTTGGAAAAGCTGGGCCAATTAGAAACCAAACCAACCTCTGCCCAGGAATTTGGTTTGCAATCAGTTTGGCTGAGCTCCAGCCACCCCCAACTTTCCTGGACTTCAACTTCTATTCTTGCCCACACTTAACTTGCAAAGGGAAAGTGAAGAACTAGCTATAGTGAAAGCTGAGGACAACAAATTCTCCTTTTTTTTGCTTCCTATCATGCTTAGCAGCTCTCCCTTGTAGCCAAGAACACTGAGATTTGTAGTTTTTAATCCTCCTGGCTGACTCCACACATCCTACTTTGTCCGAGCCTTCCCCAATAATCACTGATAAGTAGAATTTTGGGAAATAAAATGGGGGAAATTCCATGAATGCTATCCTAAGCTCCTTGGCAAAAGGATGATAGAAATTCAACCGATAAAAAAAAATAACGATCTGCTGTTTAGTGCAACATTTGCCCATGTTTTATTTTTTTCTTTGAGAAGGTTACGCTCCCACTTCTTCAGTGCAAAATACATAGTTTTTAAAATAATAATAATAACAACAACAACCCAGGAAATACAAGTACACCTTTCCCACTGCTTTACAAATTCCATCCCCATTGTGGGGACAGCCAAGCATATCATGCAGCTATGGCACTGAACATAGTCGCGCAAAGCTTTAAGCCACGTTTGCATAGGTGAAAAAATATTTGGAAAGAGAATGCATTTAACTTTCTGAGGTTCAGTACAAGACATGGAAGATTCTACTTTAACATAACATAAGAACCACCATGCTGGATCAGGAAAAAGGGTCATCTAGTTAAGCATTCTGATGTGCCTTTGGGAAACCCACAAACATGAGAGCATCAGCCCACACCCAGGGATATTTCCCCAGCTGCTGGTTGTCAGAAACATGCTGCCTCTGATTCTGGAAGCAGCATATAAGTAGTCATGGCTAATAAATGGCTTTAAAAGAAATTAAGACAAATTCATGGGGCGTAAGTCTCACAGTGCAATCTAGGCATGCTTACTCAGAAGGAAGCTTTACTGTATTCAACAGTACAGTACTTACTCCAAGGGTATGTGTGTGTATAGGACTGAAACCTATTGGCCACCAAAGTTATCCCATGCTTGGCAAAACGCAAGGCAATCTCCCTCTCACAAGATTAACTTTGGAAAGGGTAAAATGTCTGGAACCCATTTTTGATGGGATACATAAAATTTGCATATGTGAAACCATTCATGTTAAAGTGGTCTACAAAATTTCACCCATGTGTCAAGATTAATCTTGAATCCGTTTTCTTAATTCCTCTTAGTAAAAGGTAAAGGTAAAGGGACCCCTGACCATTAGGTCCAGTCATGGCCGACTCTGGGGTTGCGGCGCTCATCTCGCTTTATCGGCCAAGGGAGCCGGCGTACAGCTTCCAGGTCATGTGGCCAGCATGACTAAGCCACTTCTGGCGAACCAGAGTAGCGCACGGAAACGCCGCTTACCTTCCCGCCGGAGCGGTACCTATTTATCTACTTGCACTTTGACGTGCTTTCGAACTGCTAGGTTGGCAGGAGCAGGGACTGAGGAACGGGAGCTCACCCCGTCGCATGGATTCGAGCCGCTGACCTTCTGATCGGCAAGTCCTAGGCTCTGTGGTTATACAAAAAGCACAAACTAGTTTTCTACAATTTGATCTATTTAACCCAAATGCAAGCAAAAAAACCAGGTACAATTACACAAGGGCCTGTCTTAAAAGATGCCGTACATCAAGAGGGAGCAAAGGAGGAATTGGCCAATGGTTAAAATATCACTGGTAGGAAGAGCAGGGTTGAAAGGGTCTTTGAAAGTATGGCATACTTTATGGACGGTCCTTAGTCATTGCAGCATAACTGCCAAAAGACCTCTCACACACACTACAACCATTGAAGTTGCTTCCAACTCTTGACACACTAGGATTTTGTAGTTATGCATATGAATACGATTTTCAATAATGTCTGCATAAGCAGTTAGGGCTGGACTTTCAGTGGGAGAGTTTTTTGTTGTTGGCCCATTGCACAACTTCACACTGCAAATTTTATTGGTTATATTTTAATCTTATACAAGAACCAGGGACAGCAATTATGAGTCTAATATACACTCCTAGAGGGAGTTTTAAGGCAAGATAACAGCCAACTCTTAGTAATATTAATTTGGTCGTGAAGGGAGTAGTTGAACTTCTTATAGCAGCTGGCTAAAAATCACCCCACGACCTGTAATGGGATAATAAACCTGCTAATTGTAATCAGACAAGAGAGTGCAGTTGGAGCACAATAAACCCTCAGCATAACAAAAAGGCAGGTTATCTTGAAATGACAATCCAAAAGGTGCTACCCACAAAAATTGTTGGACTGCCGAAACATTTATGAGCCAATTTCCCTAGGAAGAATTACAGTTCACTATCTAAACAATATATCACATCATGCAAGCAGGGAAGAGCAAGAGCATTGAGAGGGAGGGAATAAGACTCACTTCTTCGCACCCTAATGCTGCATGCTATCTCCCACATCTCCTAAAGGGAATGGGTGTCAAAGGGAAGTAGTGGCCTTGCTCCTTCTTCCAGGAGCCCCATCCCACCCTGATTGATCTGCCCTATTCACTGGAATTTATGGGTGAGTTGGTATTGGGGAGGAAAAGCAAACCCCTTGGTGAGTTCCAAGGGCAAAAACCAGCTCTACCCCAGAGCAATTGTGGGGCCATAGCTTGAGCACAAAATAAGGCAACAGGCAAACTCCTTGGTGTTCTCCTTGGTGCTGCAACAACCAACCTCCTTTGCTCCATGAGCGCCTTCACAGAACAGGACACTCGGGTTCCAATAATAAGGTTATACGCTACATGGATTCTGGGTTTCAGAGCTCTTATTTGATTACGGTAATTACTCTTCTACTTCCGACCCCAACTCAGTTCTCTTTTACCATCTTCCAACTGTGCCCTTTTGCATATTCTCTCACTATCCCTCCTTTCACCCAAACGTAATCTGCAAAAATTTATTTTCCATAGTACAAAAGTTCAATATGATTCCCTTATTCCATATCACTTTAGCAAACAAGCCATTTTGTTGCATCATTGCCGTTATTGTTCAAAGAGAATTCAAGACGTAGATAAGAGGAGCTATATTTTTATGAGTCTACTTTCCACTAAACTAAATTAAAATTATAATTCACCTCTGAATTTCCAGTACATGATAAAACAAAGAGTTAGTAATTATGTTTGGAGATTAAAAAAAAAGAGAAGAGTTATAATGGAAAATAGTATTTCTACATATGTCCAGTAACCAAAGACCTCCCACACACTTATTCATTATCTCTCTCACACACAGTCTCTCTCCCTCACTTACTTACATGCATGAAAAGTTGACAACCTCTAACATTCCCAATATTGCATTATTATTCAACTTGATCCTGCTCCACATCAACTAATAAGAAGGTCTAATGAAAGAAACAAGCCAAATACATTATGGAAGTTAATCTTCTTTTTACCAATTGATGCATTAATTTTAAATTAAGCATTGTTACTGAAGTTTTCATTACAATCTATCATTTTCTATCAAAAAATAGAAAAATTGGGTTATTCCTAAACTTTAAATACAGCTCTGAAATATATTTTACAGATTTCATATACTGTGTGCACTACTGCGGAGTTGGGTCAGGTGGCATAAATATATCCCACTCTGGAAAAGATATCCCTTTTCCCTAACCAAGAAAAAAAGACTGAGTTTTTTTAAAAAATGGCACTACTAATAAATCACCAAAGCCTAAACAAAATTATTTTTTGTTTCACTTTCAGCATACCCCTTTGGTTTGAATTTCATAGAATATTTATCCTCTTGAGTGACTGGAATATAGAAGCATCATGACCCCCCCCAACCGCTCTGGAATCTACACAAACTCTGAGAAATGACATAAATAAAACATTTGGCCAAGCCAACTGAAAAGTGTTGCTTTGTAATATCCCTTAACTTCAGAGGGCTTACAAATAACAGGTGACTGGAAATGACTTCTTCCTCCCAAAAAGTGTAATCATTTTTATCAAATTATTCTTAATTGCAACAAGCATAAAAAGCTCCCAGACACTGAAAGTAAAGGGATATGCTCTATGGCAACCATTCATAAAGTTTTTAATTCATGAGGTTCTTACTCAAGTGCCCCAAAACTGAACATCCTAAATCTGTCAAAGAAAAAGTAATAGTGTAAGGACTATTCTTTTAAGAGATGACTACAAGGGAAAAAGGTTGTTCCAAACTATCTTTCTTCCAGAATAGAGTCTAGTACTTTCAACCATACAGTTTCAAATACTTTATCGTGCACTTCCAACTATACTAAAAGCTGTGCAAGATATACAAAAAAGTTATGCCTCTGTGCAAGCAGTTCAGAATTTGGAACATATTGGCTTTGTTCATGCTTCATGGTATGACATAGTATAAAACAAATAATGGTTTACTTTGGTTGAATGAGCAAATGTGCTGGTGCATCATTAAGCATTGTTTATTTTCCCCTTCCCATACCTTTTTCTTCCTTCCATTTCATCTCCCTCTTTTTCCCCTGCTCATTTTGTTTTCTCAAACAGGTTGTCTGTGGGTTTGAATAGAGAGAAGACTGAAAGTATAAGGAATGCTCCTGTTCACTGTTCCAGCTAGCCAGCCTTGCCATCTTCCATTCCACCTCTCACCCAGTTTTCATTTTTTCTTGTTGTCCCTCCAGAGTCAACCATCATTCTGCTACCAATAAGCATGTTCAGTCCTTATTGGACTATTTGGGGACCCCCCCCCTTGTGTTCTTTCTGTTAGAATTCCTGCTCCGTGATTGCAGTCAAGGGATTGTTGTCTATCACATGACAGTGCATGTTTTGACTCCACAGAGTGGGAAGTGACGGAGACAGGATGTTTGTGTTACTGTGTTCCATGAAGTGGGACTAATATCCTTTGTTCTTTCTCTTTGCTGTCTGATGCTAGAGAGAGGGGGAGCCATGTTGCAGTGCTCCATGTGTGTTTATATGTAAATAAAGTAGATTAGCCAAAATGCTGAGTTGCTGAGGTCTGTTACGCAAGCTGCGAAGACTCTGCGGATCCCTAAGTGTGCCAGTGTCTGTTGGCATCAGTTGCTGTGATGTTCAGGCAGAATAAAGCTTTTGAAGCTCCTGAACGATCGACTAGGAAGGAGGGAACATGCCAGTCGAGCATGTGTCTCTACCAGGGTCCTACTCGAGTGTAGGATGAGCTCCTGACACTTTCCCTTACAGCATTAGGAGTTGGGGGGCGGAGACTTCTGCAAACCTTGTGGTTTACCCAACCTACCAATATCTCCATGGTGTGTTAGGATGATGCCATTTTCGTCTACATAAGGGACCAGCACCAGAAACAGAAGGGATGCCATTAAGATAAGACTGGTGGAATTAAATGGGGATGAAGAAAACAATGCATACAAAATTGCATCAAGCAATCCTACTGATTTCTACTTTACATTTACAATTTTAATATAATAATTTCAAAAGGCCAGAAAACCTAGTACTAATTAATAATAATAATAAATTTTATTTATATCCCGCCCTCCCCAGCCGAAGCCGGGCTCAGGGCGGCTAACAACACTAAAATAGTGCAACATTATAAAACATTATAAAAAATTAATTAAGATCAAATTCAAAATTGATGGCAACCATAAACTAATTTTCATTTAAATATTCCTAATCTATTCCGTGCTATTAAATACTTCGTTTTCATATCCTTCTCACAAATCCTAAACTTGCCTCCCTACTTCCTTCTCAGTCGTTCGACAGATGTATCGACTTATTTCTATCAACTCTCCAAGACCCCCCTTTCCTGTCTCAAATCAAAAACAAAAAACCATCAGTATGTTTGTCTTTTCCCATCTGATGCACTTTAACCAGCTCCCCCTCTCTTATCTTTTTCCTCCCCAAGTAATCATCTCATTTTTCCTTCTCCCACATTTCAGCTACGGCCTTTCCTCTCACCACTCCACATTCATTCCGCTCTCTCCCCCACGTTCTCACTGCATGCCTTTCCACCTACCTTAAGCCACTCTGCATAACTTCTCATTACTTCCTCCCCAGAGATAAATGCAGACACTGCAGCCCACACTACATCCTAAAAAAAGTATTAACTGACTAGGCAACACTTGCATATTTCTAGATTTTAAAACTAGATAAACATAATAATGCAACATGAGCAAGTAGCAGTTAAGTGGAGATAAAGTTTGCAATTTAGAATAGGAAACTGGGTGTTTTTTTCAAATGTATTTTTTTAATCAGATGGTTCTGATTAATTATGTTCTAGGTGTTGAAGGATTAGTTGTATAATAATCTTAGCATGGAATGATCCAAGAAGGGAAATGGGATGAGAGAAACAGATCCTTTCGCTAGAAAAATGGGTGCAAACTTGCATGGTGCACTATCTGCTATAGAGGGAATGTGTCCGAGTAGAGGAGGAGTGGGAAAAGCTGTGTTTCTGCAAATAATTTCTTCTTTGTCTTGCCTGTTCCGTTCTACAATGGAGATAATAAAGCATCTTTCCTGTCTTCCCTCCCTCCCTCTCTTTCTTTTTTCTTTTCCTTCTCCTCCTACAATGAGGCTACATTTTAATATTTTAATGTTCCATTATTTTAATGTTGTATTTTACTTTTGTTTTTAAGTTGTAATCATTCATCTTGTTTTTATTATTGCTTGTAAGCCGCTCTGAGCCCGGCCTTGGCTGGGGAGGGCGGGGTATAAATAAAAATATTATTATTATTATTATTATTATTATTATTATTATTATTATTATTCCCCCAATCTTTTCCCTCCATGCTCAGAGGAAGGAAGAAACACACTGATTATGCAGTGATGGAGTGAGAAGGGATCTTTGGTATTTCCAGGGAGATTGGGTGAAGAAGAAATGAGATGGAGTATTAATTTATTTCCCAGGTTGCTGAAGTATCCAGTGACTGTGGAGGGGGACAGACATGAAATCCCCATGGATCTTCACTGGACATTTCAGAAACTGTTATTTGCTTCTCATAAATTAAAGAAATCCCTGGTATTTCTAGGAAAGACAGGAGGGATGTTGAGAGAGAGTGTGGATGAATGAATGAATGGAGCTGAATGCTCTGCTTACATGCATGTACATGGATCTGGCTGTGTGCATGAGAGAAAGAATGCTTGTAAGAACCACTGCAGGTCTGTGGAATTCTTTAAAAAAAAAAAATCATCCAAGAATGACATTGCAAAAATGGGTAATCATGTATTTACTAATACCTCTTAACAGTTCCATTTATTGAACAGAAATGAAGTATTTCCATAGAGGTTTTTTTATATGTTCTCTGTGGTGAAATTGGGGCTTCCAGCAACAAACAAACAAAAAGAACTCACAGGTGTTATTCAACAAAGCTGTTATCAAAGTACTTGCTGAAATAATTGACCCAACGTGGTCATGTTCATTAATTTCAGTGGGTTTATTTTGAGTAAAACTTAGTTGAATACAATCCCATATTTTCTTTTGAAACAAAAGAAATGCTCAGCTGAGGTAAAGAAGCACTTTTGATGTCTTCAATATCCCACAGAAAAAAACACGAAGAGACAAGAATGTCAATCCAAACAAGTGATATTACGTTGCCACAAATTAACAGACCATTAACTAGACTCCACTGATCACTTTAGGATTTTCACCATTACTGTTTTATGTGCCTGCTTTGGCAGTGGCAATTTTACATTTACAAAAGTATCTTAGCAGCAAACAGTGCCCCCCCCCTAAAAGCCTCTTGCTTTATTACTACTCCTCGGTTCTGGCATCATCAGATACCATCTATGACTATAGGGAGAAAATAAGTTTGCCAATCAGAGAGTTACAGTTGTAAAACGAAGCCAGTCCAGTTCCCAAAGGAAGAGTTTGTGTTCATAAATCTCAGAGACCGTTAAACACAGCTTATTTTTATAGTTCCTTATAATCCCGAGTCTTCAGAGAAACCAGATCTTTATTGCTATCATCCTCTGGAACTCCAAGAGTGTACAAAAAGAAGCTGGAGAATTTGTGAACTTTATATCCAATATTCACTTGTTACTCGTTCTTCCCAACGACAGATATTCAGAAATAAGTGGGGTTTACAAGAGGCAAACATTTTAAAACACAACTCCTATAAATATTCAAACAAAAATTGAAAAGTATGAATATCACATTAATTTACAAACCCAGAATAAATCTCTTCGTATGAATTAATGCTTCAGTACATTCTCATCTGTAATGTTTGGGTGGGTACACTCCAGGATTCTCAAATTTATCCCCGCAAATGTTAATGTGTGCCATCATCACTCACTCTAGTTTCAATTTCACCTTAATATATAAAATAATAAAATAAGGAACATTGTAAAAAATTATTGTAAAAACAAGTCAAAGAGAACTGTTACATCTGAAGTACTCCTGGGGACTCATTTACCGTACATTCTTGGTGGTCCTGCCCTAGGGTCAATTTTTGTGTGTGTGGATGAATGGATTTCTTATACATCTCAAGACTCCATATACTTCTCATCACAGGTTGTTCCTATTAAGATAGGGAGCTGGTCAAGGATCATAGCCATACATATGGATCAACAAATGACAAGGAACCATTAGGAATGGCAGTGTCAAGAATACCTTGAGGACCTTTTACCCACAACACAGACTTTGTCTTGTTGAAAGCAGGAAGGCGCTAGTTTCTGGGACGTGGAGTCTAAAGCAAATGTGAAATATAAGCCTTTGGCACAACCCACAACTCACATTCGTATCAAAGGTTGTTCTGGGGGGAATTCTCTTTTTCATAAGGCTCATTTTCAATGTCTAAACATGGGGGAAAGCAGAGGAAACACATGCACACAAATGGAAGTCCAGCCAACCCTAAGAACATGCATAATTAAAAGCAACAGTTGCAAAATCAATTCATTAGCTAACAGAATGCATGCAGGTATGCAGTTTCAAAATCTACTAGCTTCCTTTATGAGAAACAGGTATTAAGAATATTAACAGCACTAATAAAAAATGACATTAAAGGTAAAGGTAAAGGTACCCCTGCCCATACGGGCCAGTCTTGACAGACTCTAGGGTTGTGCGCCCATCTCACTCAAGAGGCCGGGGGCCAGCGCTGTCCGGAGACACTTTCGGGTCACGTGGCCAGCGTGACCTCGCTGCTCTGGCAAGCCAGAGCCGCACACGGAAACGCCGTTTACCTTCCCGCTAGTAAGCGGTCCCTATTTATCTACATTTATCAAAAAAATGACATTACAAGCACTAATATCTCATTTTATACATTTATTCATAACTAGGGGCTGCACCCCTCATCACTTCACTTGCCAACTCTGTTTACCCCCCACTCCCTCACCAACCCTGTCCCTTTTACACCTTGCTCAAAAACCCTCACCCTCAGTTCACCATACCTCCAAGGCTTGCCTGGACCTGCCTGCTCACTCCTCCACCTTCTGGTTCCCTTCTCCTCACATTTCCTGGACCTGTACCTATATTCTACATACCCCTCTTTCTTCTCACCTTGCCTAGGTTGATGGCCCAGCAGGCTGTCTCACTGAAGTATGAACTACCACCTGCCTGTGACCAAGTGAACTGCAACTGACAACATGCTTATGATTTTATATATAAGAGAGAAATGTCATTACGTGGCTTGTAATTTTGGTGATTGCGAGCACCCCCCCCCCAAAAGAGCTTTAAAGTTTGCAGTTCAACCGTATGGTAAGGTGAGGAATACATAAGCCCGAAATAACTTCATGCACTAGTGCACACAAGCCACTGCCCATCTCTTAACCAGTTGTGTGTTAACATTAAAAGAAGGGCCAGAGCTCAGTGGTAAAAGTGCATGTTTTGCATTTTTTAAAGTCCCTGGTTCAATTCCAGGTATCTCCTGATAGGACAGGGAAGGATTCTTGCCTGATATCCTAGAGAACCATACCAGCCATGGTCTGATTTGGTGTAAGACAGCTTCATTTGTTCCATATTTAAATGAGTGTGTGTGTGTGAGAGAGAGAGAGAGAGAGAGAGAATGAGGAAGAGAGAGCACTATGCGACTTGCACTTTTGTGAGGCCCTCTCCTATCCTACAAAACATTTGCTCTTATTCTGCTTTGATCCCCATGACTCCACAGCTGTTAACGTAATTTATCTTTAATTGGAATTTAAAGTTGGCTTTTTAAAAAAGAGCAAACCCTGGATTCACATTAACTGTAGTTAACAGCATTATAATTAGCCATAGTTAAGGCTTACACAAGAAGAAAGGGTCTGGGGGAAATAGCATGTAATCCTGAGTTTTGCACTCTACGGCAAAAGACTGGGAAACATGTTTACAATGCACCTACATGTGCAACTCAAAATAGATTACACAGCTAACTGCAAAAATGTCATTCTAGCTTCTAAAGCCATTGAGCAGGCAGCTACAGAAATACAATTGTGGTTCGAGGACCCGATCCCCACTTAGTGAAATGAAGACACATGGACACGTAATATAAGGTTAATGGGCAGGAAAAGGCCACAACTTTACTGATTACAGCAAATGAAAAGGTATTGGCTTAGGCATTGGATCACAACAATTGACTCCACCCACTCGAAGAGGGGTGAGCCTAAAAAGGGGGTTTATTCACCAGCAGGTGGAGCCTGTTGATGCTAATACAACTATAAGCTCTCCCCTGATGTCACCGAGGGTCGTGCCATGGCCCCCCGCCACACAGGCATTGGACAGGATCCACAACCGCCGGATTCCTTTAACGGAATACCCAAAATTGAAGGCATAGGCGATGGCCACACCTAGCCCTTCCACACACCACAAACACATTCCAATGCCTAACCTACCCACCCATACCAAGAAAGTTGTGACGATTGCTACGAGGTAGGCGAAAAAACCACAAGGCCTAATGCCAAATGGAAAAATTCCTACCAGGCCCCCTGGACAACCTGGGCGACCAACCTAGGGTCCATAGCAAGGCCAAGAGAAAAACCAAAACCCTGAGCTCTAAGGGAGTGGAGGGTGGGTGACTCGTGACGGGAAGGAGGAAAATGAGGCCGAATGGCTGGCACAGCAGCAAGTTGAGCTGCAAACCCCGCCCCCTCCAAGCCACCCAATTGGGGCGAGGTGCGCCAGCCAGGTGAGTGGGGGGAGCAGGGGGCAATGCCCCCTGCATGAGGCAGACATCAGGTCCCGCCCACAACCCCTCCCCTCTTTGCAAGAGGAGAGGCTTTATCATTATTTCAAAATAAAAACATAGTTTTTAGGTATCAAATTCTATCATATGGGTAGTTAACTCTGAAACACAACTTGATGTAGCATATAAAAAGGGGGCTGTTTCTTTGCTTTAATATATATTACATGGTATTGCAATATTTTGTAGACAGAAAAATATACCACGGGATATAAATATACCACGGGTCATAGAAGTAGAAGCTGAGCCCTGTCCACCCAAAAGCATCACTTCCCTTAGCAACCAGCCCACTGTTGTTGAACACTGAAGTCTTTGACAACTTCTCTGTGTGTCACACTGCTCTAAGCATAATCTGAAAGAATTGCTTGCAAATTCAACACTGAGACAGGAAGTGAGACTAGAAATAAAATTCTTCTGCAAAGCATATTTCTGCCAGACCTAGCAAGTTGCTTAAAGAAAGCATTATGCATATAAAAAACTTCAGGCATACTGCCTTGTGGAAATTCTATTTTTTCTGCATAACCAAGAATTTATAAATCCCAAACAATTCTGAATATACCCACAAAAAAGTTTAGAGATAATCAATCGGCAGTATTTAGCCTCTTCCTGTGTTAATGTTTTATAGTCAGCATGTGTTTCCCTCTTTATTTTCTCTTCCCCTCTCCTTCATTGTTTTCGCAGCAGCAGATGACGAAATTCTCTCTTCAATGAACCATTTTCATCTCAATTTGTATGCCAAGAAATCATGGCATTACTGATGTCACTCAAATCCATCATGTCCTTGTTTGGACTATAAAGTGAGATGAGTATTGCAGCCCCATGAGTTCTTTTCCAACCAGAATTGTAATATGAGAACTCCTCCCTCCTTGCCTATCCCTCCTCACTCTTACCTGCCTTTCCTATTTTATCCTGTGACAACAGGCACAATAACTTGGAATATTCCAGGCATTAGAGATACGGGAAACTGACTTTTCCCCAAGAGCACCCCAGTTCTTTGTATGAAGGCCAGGCATGCCTAAAGAGTCCTGAGATGTTGATTCCAAGATAACTGAAACCCAAAGAACTCAAGAATCCTGGAAAAACTACATGTTGCAGAGTGCAGAGGTGCTACCACAGCATCATTTCAAAAGACACAGGTAGAGAGGGAAGTTGACCTACAGCAGTGCCTCCGTGCTACCATTACCAGACAAGGTAAATGGGAAAATGGGGGTGAGGAGGTCTGAAATGAAATTGGTTTGTAATAAATAGAACAGCCTATGTATGCTGTGGAGCTTATGTACCGCAGGTATACTGAATGAACACAGACAGGACTCAAAGAAGTGCTTATCCTGAACTACATCTGCAAAGTGCCTACATATTGCAATAGCAGCTTAAAGTGAAACGGGCAGTACGGCAAGACCTGCATTGGGCATGTCAGGCCAACAAACCACATTCATTATCTGGCACTGACGTATAAAATGAATATTGCTGCTTTCTTCAAATTTACAGAAACAATTTAGAGTTTCTCTGTTCCCCCCACCAAAGGTAACGTAGATGGGAGAAAATCCCATTAAGATCCAACAGACAGAACTAATAAGCATCAAAGACAGTTGCTGCTTAAGAAAATATGATGGGAATCTGGATACAGGATAAGGATGCCCTCAGAAAGGCCATTTTACGTCTCATATTGCAACAAAATGCTTTTAAGGCACTTGGAAGAGCTGCCAGATTTTCTTCAATAACCTCAGAATTATAGCAATATCTGGAATAATACAATAGTACTGCAAGTCCTGAAATTACATTGTAAGACACTAAATATTCCTTGGCAAATGCAAAAATAATTGTCCAGTGAGTTCAGAGGGAAAGCATCTGGACTTGAGGAAGTCTGTCATCTAGGCTATCCATCATCTTTATTTTACATGGCTAATTGTGCTAGGATCCTACTTGAATTTATTTCTCCTTTATAAATAGACTAGTTTAATGTGTGTAGCTTGCCTTGCCTTTCTTCCAAACATAAAAAAATAACAAGTCAAAAGTATTATAGATCAGATATCACCAGTAACCTGAACTTTTAACTCACTGCTACATGCACACTCAATTTTGAAAAACACAACAGAATAATGAAAGCTAAGTTGTTATTACAATATGATAATGCTGTGCCAGAATTCCCTTGACCCAAACAAGTGCTTCCATGGCTAAACATGGCCAACCATGTTTAGCTTATAACATGGTGTGGAAAAATGTTGAAAGTATGATTTAATGCATGTGCTTTGAAGGAAAATATATTGTGTGACCTCTGCGACTGTCGAAGTTCAGGGCCTTGTACTGTTCATATGTTGCCTGTTTAGCAGTAGCTGCTTGGTGACAGGTTCTGAGAGCGGAGAAACCATCGCTTTGATAATTTATTAGGCAGGGCCTGGATCAGGCAAATTCATTGCACTTGCTCTGGGCGATAGGAAAGACTGAGTAAGATTTGCGATTCTAGTCAATCAGAGTAAACTTGTTAGTGAGGGAGAGCCAGTTGAAATTTGACAGTTGGGGAACTGGAGAGAAAAGGAGCTGATAAGGGAGGTATGAGGGGGAAAGACAAGGGGAGAACCTCAGCAGAAAGCTGAGGCCTAAATATTAATATCAAGTTTGTCTCTCTGTTATAATAAAAATTGTAATAATGTCATTGTGCACCCACCTTGGAGGATTTGTAGTGATGCATCGCAATGCTGGATTTGCAAGAAGTCAGGGCAGGATAGGGGAGCAAAATTGAAGGCAGGTTACACAACAACAGTGTCCATAGTGTGGTGGTGGCGGCCCAAAGGGCCAAAACAAATGTGATAATGTGTACCCCTGGAAATCCTAGAGTGCGCTTCTAATAGAGGAGTTACGGGGACCTGTTGCTTTATGAAACTGATGATTTTGCAAGTTGCTGCACCCCCCCCCCCCGGGGGCAGGAATACAGCTAATATGTGAATCACAAAGATGCAGCTCAAAGCTAGAACAACAGTTGCTACATTGTGCAAATGGCTACACGTAACACAGGTTCCCAACATGCATACTAATATAATGTAACAGCACACGGTGGGAATCAAAGCTTAGCCAACAGAAATTGGTAAGAATCAAACCTGAATCACCATAAATTGCCAGTGCCTATTGCGCATGCGTATTAAACATGAAATGAGGTAATGATTTATCTGTTTGGTGAAAACTGAAATGCTTTGTTTGAAATGTTACAAATACCACTGCCGGACCATTGGGCATGGTTCAGTTTCGCAGAACAATCTGACTGCAACCTATTGCTTTGCAATAAACAAAGATGGACTCCTAACTCCTTACGTCTCTGAGTTTTATGGGCATAAACTCAGAAGATAAGCCATTTTTGGCTTACAACAATAGCATGGGAGCAAGTAGGTATGAAGACTGGGGGAGGGGGGAGTGGTGGTTTATAACAATGGCAGATTGTGTAAAGCAAGGATGAAATGAAATATTTGAGGGCTCTGCATCTTTTCTCTCTCATGATTAACTGGTTAACAACAGCAGCTTCTCTCCATCTACAGTCTTAGAATGGTGCCTGCATGCTTTGCTTTCTAGCTTTCTTCACAAATGTCCAAATGACTTACTTTCTTAAATGAAAGCTAAGAGTCTGGAGCCCCTGCATGCTTAAAGCCTGTTACACGTGTGACACACCCTGTCAATGACCCTGGTTGCAAAGGATGGGGCACTACATTTTTCAGTTCTATGAGAAATCAAACACAGAAAGGGTTACAAAACCATAATGCTAGGGACCTTCAGCACTGCTTGTTTGTTAACATTTCACGTATTTCTTGCTCTTAAATATCACATTTGCTCAGGAAACTCCTGTAAAGGATTTCACTTTTCTTTACTTTTGAAACACTCCCCAAAATACGATTTTGGAATGCAGTTTTTGGCTATTTGTGGTGGCAAGGATTAAACAAGATGCACCCTTCGACTGCTTTTGGATATTAGTTTTTGACATAGTGCAGTTTTTACCACTTGTTTGCCTTGTACGTAAATAAAGGTCGACTGCGCCACTAGCACTTGCAAAGGGTTTGGAGAACAAAGGATTGCTGATGGATTTCAGTCAATGAGGATGATATTAACTTTCAGCAGAATGAAGGCAAAGAATGAATTAGAATTCCATGACTTGATTAAAAGCCCCTAATTACACAATTATTGCTTGTTAGGACAAGTCTCCTATACAGCTTCTGTCATCAACTAACAATCAGTTGTGCCCACCTGAAAATTGGGATGTACTGGTAATAATAATTAAAAAACGCTACATGAATATGTTCTTTGTCCATTCCAATACTGTAGCTTCTGGGTTAAATGAAAGGCATGGATCTGTCAAAATAGCTATTTCTTCTTTACTGATCACTTTGCTGCACGTGCCTCACTTTTTGGAGAACTAGCATAAATTGAGGTATTGTTCTGGAATATTAACTTGATGTACAGAAGATTTCCCACTCCATACAACAAAACCTAAGACCTACCAACAACCCTTTAATATCTGGAGACACCATTTGACACTGTGGAGAAGAGTGTGGAGAAGAAATAAGCAGCCTTCTTGCCTTTCTGATATCTAGTCAACATTATTTCATCCAATATACATGTCTAGAGCACTCAAAAAAGAAGGTGTTAATTGAATAGCCTCATTCCTTGCCAACTTTTAAACCACTACTTTATCCAGCTACACTGCTGGCATGTCCTCTGCATCAGGCTTTCAGCTATGTTTCTTTGTGTTTTTCATCAGCCTATCCCCAAAGAGACTATTTTACAAATACTCAATCTCACTCTGTGCTGTTTACCAAAGCTGTGCGCACTCAGACTTCACAGCACGAAGTATCCGCACAGATTTCCATCCTACAGTGATAAAAAAAAATGTTTATTAAAAGAACTCTGCAGTTGAAAAACTTAAACTGTAGTGGTGAATAATGTAATTCAACTGGCTGAAGACAAGGCAAATCCAACCTTCTTGTTCTCTGCTGAAAGGATCTTCCTCCATCTCTTTCCATTCTCAACATATTGCATGATCTCAAGTGCCACGCTGTCCCCGTCTGCCCACCACTACTCCAGGCCCCCAGCCCTGCATGTTGTTGCACAGCTCTGAGATTGATCCTGGACTGAGCAATGCTCATCTCAGCATAAATGCATGGATGTTTCTCCCAACACACCGAAATGCTAAGACCTATGAATATGGGGCTTAAATCCTACTTCTCTTCTCCAAGCCTCTATAAAACAATGCATCGTTAGATGATACTTTAAAGGAAGTTTGTAAGCAATTGAGAATGAGTAACTATTTTTTAAAAAATAGTGAAGTTTCTCTGCCTTGCAACACAGGAAAATGATCACATAATGTTGAACACTGGAAGCGGACTGGACTGCTTAAGGCAGGCATGGCCAAACTTGGCACTCCAGCTGTTTTGGGACATCAATTCCCATCATCCTTGACCACTGGTCCTGTTAGCTAGGGATGATGGGAGCTGTAGTCCCAAAACAGCTGGAGGGCCAAGTTTGGCCATGCCTGGCTTAAGGAAAGTGTTCCCTGTCAAGTGGGAAGTGAATGTTTTCTAAAAAAGAGGTGGGTAAATTGAGTTTATCTAAAATCAAAGAGCGATACAGTGGTACCTCGGGTTAACTACTTAATTCGTTTCAGAGGTCCGTTCTTAACCTGAAACTGTTCTTAACCTGAAGCACCACTTTAGCTAATGGGGCCTCCTGCTGCCGCCACGCCGCCGGAGCACGATTTCTGTTCTCATCCTGAAGCAAAGTTCTTAACCCAAGGTACTATTTCTGGGTTAGCGGAGTCTGTAACCTGAAGCGTCTGTAACCTGAAGCATCTGTAACCCGAGGTACCACTGTACTTAATCACAATCACAAAAACACATGCTATCGATCAAGATATTCTGACTTCTGTAGCAGCCTTTGATTGTAGAGAAATTGCAGGTTTTATACACCTTCTTCTTCCTAGTGGCAACAGACCTGAACATAAACTTGATAGTTATCCTTTTATATCTGAACAGATATATTTGTTTGTAACCTTTTAAAATCTTACACAGAAAGCTCCATGTAAGGGGTATCATGTGCCCAAGCTAAAGACATGTGGCTGTTGGAAAAGTAACCCTCTTTCCACCATCATAGCTGTTCCTTTCTCATGTGTCAGGACAGCACTGGATCTACTGCCAAAAGTACTGATCCACATTCAGCCCCCAATCTCTGGTTCCTTTTCCGCCGCAGCTTCAAATCTGGAGCACTCTTTTTTCCTGGTTGCGTTTACTGATGATATGTCCAACATCCTTACAGGGCATACTAGTGAAAAATGCAGCCAATAGGAACAGCTGTTCTGGGCGATTTGCCAGGATCCACTTTGGCTAGGGATTCCACTGCCCTATAACCTCTTCCCTGCCCAAGGACTTTGCGATGGAGACGGGAAAAGAACTGTGAAAGTGTTGCTGCCATTTCTTGAGTTTGCATGTGATTAAGATATTACCAGCCAGATATGTCAAGATGAGACAGCTCATCTGAAGACTCATTTTAAAAGTCTCTTTCGATGAGGAAGAAATTAATATAATTGAAGAATCAAGTGTTAACTGTGGTAAACATGAACATGTTCTGAGAAACAAGGATAGAATGAAACAATCCTATATTAACTGCTTGAAAGGCTGAAAGTGAAGGAGAGAAGACTGCATTTATGCAGGCAACTTTCCACTTACATGAGGGTTACGTTCCCAGGGTAGCGCATAAAGCCAAACCACATATAGTCAAAACACATTGGGTTCAATGGCAGGTAGGATTGCCAAAATCCTTTTTTCCAGACCATCCCCTTTCCATATATATATATATATATATATATATATATATATATATATATAGCCAAGTGCACAAAGCTGAATGCACTAATTACAATGCATTTATTTGCACGCTTGACTCGCTCTACAAGCAGGAAGAAGGTGAGGAAAGATGTTGGCTGTTGCGGTGGTCTTTGAGATTCGGGATCTCCACCTCAGGTACCAAAATTGGCCTAGAACATCACGCTTACTGTTTTATAGTAATTACTATGAGGTGGTCTGGATGCAGAAAGAATAAAGACTAGTTCCCCAAAAGCTAAGGAGTTGAAAAGTTTCCATTCTTCCATTGGGGGATGGTGATTCTCATACTTCTACCCTACTTTGAGAAAATGAGATAAAGGACATCATGGGAGAGCAAGAACGGAAGCGTTTTGAAGCCATGGTTAAAAGTGGGATATCTAGGGTTACCATTAACAACAGTGCATATTACCAGCCAGCCAGATCAAGGAGAGGATACCTTTTCCTCATTCCTGTAATCAATATGTGTCATCTTCTTTCACAAAGAAAAACACGAATTGGAAAAAACCCACCCAGCATTTTAATCTTTCCCATTATATCAATTAATGTTTTGCTGCATTAGCTAACGGGAGCAGTTCACAGGAAGTATAAAGCCATTGCAGTCAGCAGCACAGGTGACCTGGGAGCAAAACCTGCTCTCACCACCAGCCAGTACTGACTTTGCTGCCTGGGGCAGGGGGAGGTTTTGCCTTTGTCTAAATAGCATCATGAGCTGCAGTTCCCTTACCTCCTGCCACAGAAGTAAATGACTGTGTTCATTTATACAAGAGAATATAAAGCAGGTGCAGCTTTCTTCCCCCCAAATAAACCATATAATTATTGCCTCCAGGCCACAGGCTTTCAATCAGTGCCAATCAGTTGAACGGTTTTTGGAGCCTTTCAGTGAATAGTTCATTGACCACAAACAAATGACAATTATTGCTTATTGTGTACAGCATGCAGATTGATTCAACTTCAAGCTACATGCTGATGCTCAGCGGATCCGAACTACATTATGGGATGGCAGTGAATCAGTACATACCAGTGTATGATCAAGCTGGTAATCTAGACTCTAGCACATCCTAACTAATGGTGCAATCACATATCACAGGCCTACAACAGCTTTAGCATACACCTCACTTGCTTTCAGTGGTACAAAGTACCTTTCCTTGGGCTTCACAAAGTACCAGAGCTAAAGGAATAGCCATGAAGACAGCCAGATATGTGTCTGAATTGAAACACTGATGTTTTGTCCATACTGGGACTTGTTGATTCCGCCACTGAAGGGGCTAAAAATGCAAATACTGGAAAGTTGCTTGTAGTTTTGCTCAGTACTTTCAGGAGATGGTCCTAGACACTGCTATTTTTCTAGAAAAAGAGGTGCTAGTATTCACCATGAACGCCTCCCTTGTTCTCTTAGAATAGCAATAGCGCCCACCTGAGAGGTGCCGCAAATTCCAGCTGAAAAAAAGGCCTGATCCTAGGTTGCATTTTATAATGCACTGCAAAATGATACAGAAACCCCCTGCCTAGTTTATTTAGTGTTTGATTCCACTCCCTGGTGGGAGAGGGAGGATTTGCCTCTCCTTGTTATTAGCGTTTGCTGAGAAGTTAATTCTAATAACATATGCAAATCACAACCAACCATCATAACAAACATTACCCCAAAAGCCATGAGAATGCAACACTCATCGTTCACTTCTGTTTCCTCATTTTGCCCTGGCTCAGCTGGGTTGTTGTTGCTTTTCTCTGGCTGCATGGACATTGGAGGGATGTACACAGGTAGGAAGAGGTGTGCCATTGTATGCTAAAAGAACATTTTTTGTACAACATGTCCAAAAGATAGTAAACCGATGTTTAATCTTAATTAGGTAGATTTCTCCAGAACAGTCTGTACTGATGGAACGGACCCACCCCCAGCTTTCCCAGAACCATAGAAAAAAGAAAAGAAAAATGACAAGGCAGCCCTCAAGTATGAAGCCTGCTGCATCAGAAGGCTCCTGCCGTAAAGTCAACGGGAGAGTCTTTAATGCCCATGGAGTTTGGAACCTTTCATGGAATGCCAGAAAAAGCAAGTGTCCACCCTGAGAAGAGAATTCCTTGAGTGTGAAGCTCTGGCACAGAGGCAACCACTGTGCTCTTGCTGAACATTTAAGGCATATCATTCCACACTTCAGTAACATAAAAGCCTGCTAAAGAAAATGCAGCTCTGTTGTTTTTTTTTAGAAAATGTGCCAGAGATAAAGATTTAGCAATATTTTAAAGTAAAAATGGTGGGAGACAAAAAGTTTAGTATGGCAGCACATTGGCCTCAGTCATACAATCTCTCCTTCAGATTACTGTAAACCAATCGTTCTCACCCTTCGGGTCCCTAGATGTTGTTGGAGTGCAACTCCCATTATCCATGACCACTGGTCCTGCTAGCCAGGGATGATGAGAGTTGTAAGTCCAGCAACATCTGGGGACTTAAGGTTGAGAAAAGCTGCTGTAGGCTATGATACATGGATATCTGCCTAAATATAAGACTCCATCCCAAAGAAAGAAGTACAAATAATCAGTGTTAAAATGTTTCAAGTGTTTACACAAAACATTGCTAAGATACTATCATAAAACAAACGCAGAAGAAAATGGTTTGTAGAATACACAGAAAAGTAATAAATCAACCCACAGTTATTTGTTCTGCATCTAGCCAAAGGAAAAGGAAATGAGAAGTAGATTACAGACTCATCAGAATAAACTGTACCAAATTTAATCTTCTCCTTTGATAATAACTGATGGATAGATAAGAGGTACCGGTACATACTGGGCATAAATATATCTCATTTTCAGTAAGCCTTCTCTGACAGTTCCACACAAAATGGTCATAAGCAAATCATTTGCACATCAACAAGGATGATTAAGAATTAGGTAGATTTTACCATTCTAGCAATGAATGTCTTAATTTTAAACAAGAAAGGGACACTGATTAAAATCTTTAAATGGGGCACACATGAGATGAGGATTGGAAAATACCTTAAAACAACTTTCAATATAATATAACAATTCAATTTTGTCCTGATTAACTAGAATTTATTTTTTGCTGCGTTTTTGAAACTATCAGCCAGTGGAAAGAGTTGGAGGTAGGGAAATACACAAACTGGGAGGCACACAAGCAGGCAACAGATTCTAAAGAAACTAGTAAATCATAATGTTATCTTTTAGGCTATGTCAGCAATAAGTTGCTGCTGTTAAAATAATAAATTTAATTTTGCAACCATTTGAAGCAGTACTTTTGGCACAGGCCATGTTTTGTCAGAGGGTGTCTGTCTTTACATAGTTTCCTCCTTCTGGGGAACTCAGCAGAACCCAAGCATATTTTTTTTAAATAAAAAAAAGCACTGCAATATTTTGGTGAAATTCAGTGGTTAAAACTCAATCTGATAGAGAGGCTTCTAATATATTTTAATCTGTGTGAGTTTCATTTGAATGTATTTGCTGCTTTAAAATTACTAACTGCCTTAAGTCTTCAGGGTGAAGCAGACTGTAAAAAATAAAGATTGGGTATACTTGAATCAGGTCTCAGCTGAATTGTCAGGCTCAGTTTTAAATGTTATATTAGAAGTAGTATGTTCATCATATGGCAGTTTCAGACCCAAGACCTATGAAGAAAGATGCAAATAAAACGATGACTACAGCTGCATCCCTCTCTCCTCTTCCAATCATCTTGCTTCTATAGAAAGCAACAACTACAATTTGGGTCAAGGCCAGCATCAGCACTCATCAGAGGAGGACCAGCACCAGGGTCACCCTTCTTAAGTGGCAGCAGCAGCATCCAAGCAGGTGGCGGTCCTGAGAATGAACCTACATTTTACAATAGGTCACAAAACAAATGATCCCACACAAATCAATACAGGCCAAACTAAACATGACAGACATGTTTCTTTTCAATGCCCTGTCCATATATAAACAAGGAATTCAAAAGATCTTTTAAGAGTAACACTCACTTTACAGGTAAAGCAAAATACTCTCCTGTTTACTGCTTTATATGGGGATGTGGCTGATCTCGAAGTTCACCTTGATCAACCTGACACACCTCACTTGGCCTTAAAAGGTCTCCAAATGGAGGCACTTTTCAGGGGGCAGGGAACAGTACATTAGTCATGTGTACTCACTGCTCAACACAAGAAAAAATGAGAATAAAGCTGAAAAACAGATATGGCTCTGCTGATAAAGCAGTCTGTATTTTAGATGTTTCTTGGCACATAAACATCTGAGAAACCAATCCTAACAGGAGGAAGATGTTGGAAAATCATAACTTGAAGGAAAACTGCAATGTTGCTTGATGTTTTAAAATAACAATATAAGGGAAGCTGGAACTAAGAAATCTATAAATTTGAGGGAAATGGCATTGATTTGGTAAGTTTAACAAAGCACAGTGGTGAAACAGAGAAATGGAAAAGCTCCTAGTTGTGAGCCAAAAACAGGCATTAGGAGACTGAGTTTAAAGCTTTATCTTCTCTCTTCCTAGAGCTAGACTCCAGTTGTCACACAACGCTGCTCTCTGTTTTTATTGGCTCAGCTCCTTCCAAAAAAACAGTCAAAACTTTCTGAAAGGATTAAAAGTTTACTATTCCATTGTTAGCCTAAACTACTTCTATAAGCGTAAATCTATGCAAGTATTATGTCCCGTAATTATTTTGTACTGTAAAAGACACGCCGCAAAAAGACATAATAAAAAGACACAAAGTGATATTTGCTTTGTGGCAGGTGGACTAAAGAGAGGAAATCCCTTTGTGTATTTCCGTATTTGTTACATAGCGTACAGTAACTGGCTTGGTGCCTATGCCACAAACAAAATCTTAATTAATCTACCTCACAATAAGTACAGCGCATGAATGTGGCCAAACCCAAGCATGGAACTCTGTGTTAATACAAACCGCTCTATTTTAGTCCTTAACTGCCACTGGAATAGGAATGAAGCAGTGTGACCGTTTACCAGAAAACTGTATCACAAAACAGAACAAACCCCCTGCAGTCTTAAAATTCATTGTATCTTGAAGTTGGCCTTGAATTCTTTGCAGCTGGCAGAAAGAAGAACAAACATTACTACATGCAGAGCACTGACACCCACAGCACTGAGCAGGCTGATCTCATGTGCCTGCATAATAACTTCAATCCCCGGTGGCATTTTCAACTTGGAAAAGCCCAAGAGTCTGTTAACTGTTAACTACTGAGGGCCTTATTCATGAGACTTTTATTCTGGGAAATGCCCTGAAAGCACAGCTTGTACTCTTCCTATGGAAAGAACCCTACTATCGTCTACAGATTTATTATATACACTTCCCAATAATATTTTATGCTCAATAGCTACACATAGCCAAGACAGGGCAGATGAAAGTGAAATCAGAACTAAATGTACAGACTGGTATAACTCAAGTTTGGTATTTCTCCTCCTCCTGCATGCACACCATCCCTTCCCAAAATTCATGCCAGTTTTAAATAAAAAAAACTCAGTGCAATGCTTTGTGTCATTGATCTTCGATTTGAGACAGTGATCCAACTGGCTAAGCATGTTCATAATTGTAGTATTATGTTTAGGGGCGTGTGTATCATTTTATTTTTCCTTTGTATTTATTGTCACACCAGCAATTGAATACCACATATGGAAGATAATAAAGATTCTTATGAGCTCGCCCAGCAACGTAATCTGCCAAACTGCTTGAATTTTTTTATTATTGTTAACCTTTATGTTTCACCTTGTTGACCTTTCGGGTGAAAAAGGTGGCATAGAAACAAACTCCCCCCCCCAAAAAAAAACCCCATACAGTGATTTCTCACTATTAATATTTCCACTATTACAACAACTACAACTACTAGAAGAAAGTTTTGTCCGAACACATATTGCGCCATACTCTACTTTTAGTTCTCTCTTTATTTTGGTCAAAATGACGAACGCAATGTAGACACACAATGTACATTAGCTGATGCTCGATATTTTCAGCTCAAATGATTTCTATAAATTAAATAGGAATTTCAGGAACAGGAATGATAGAAAATCTACACAGAAAAAAGAAAAAAAACCTCTTCAGAATCAACTATAGTTTATTGTCCCACATTAATTAAGAAAGCAACAGTAAACAATTTTTTGTAAGTGAAAACTTTAGATATAGAAATAACGTAGAATAACTTACATAGCTAATAAAGCAATAACTGTAAATATATTCATGCTGCACTCTGATTACAGCTTTCCTAACAAGCAAAGCTATTAATAAATTAATAAATTACATTCTTCAATTTGTTCTGTTTTTTGGCTTTAAACACACTTAAGGACTCAGTTCTATAATATACATTCCAACAGTTGTATAAGGAGGGCTAATATGTTCTTCCAAGCTCCACAAAGTAGCTACTGTTAGAAGGTTGCTTAAGAATTAATTGACTCCATATGCAAATGAAAGCCCCATCAATCCTATTTAGCTTCCTGTTCTGCAGTTAAAATTGACTAATACTCTTTAAAACTGCCACTCTGTGGATTCCTCCTCAATGCATTCTTCAACCTCCCTCATATAAATAACACTTTGTGGGGGGGGGGGATAATTTCAATATGCCTGACAAAGCAATGTTCCTGAAGAAGCCAATTAGTACACAGTGCATGGTATTTTTTAAGTATAAAACAAATTTCCTTTTATTGTTTCATAATGAAAACCCTTCAGACAAGCATGCTGCTACTACTGGTATCACAGTGTGAAATTGACTGATATAATTTCTATAACATCCACATTGAATTTTGATATAAAACAATATAATCATGCAAATATTTAAGGGTTGGTTGTATATCCCCCACTAAAATTGCCTGTACTGCTGCTCCCTCACAGTGTCCTTTCCTCTGGCCTATAAAGCAGCTATTCACAAATCTCATTTTAAGGACTGCAGATTCCTTAAAGCAGGGTGGGACCTTGTGGCCCTCCAGATGTTGTTGGACTACAACTTTCATCATCCAATGGCCAATCTGGCTGGGGCTGTTGGGGGCAACAGGTTCCTCACCCCTGCATTAAAGATAGGCATGTGTCATGGCAGTAATTGCAACACCACACTGCCAACTCCATACTGCATCTAAGAAACCTCTGTCAACCTAGTATGGGGAGAGACAAGCCCATCAGGGGGTGAGGCGTGGGTAGTTAACAGACTAGGTGTGTTTCGCATAGGCTATCGATTCAATATGTCTACACTCTCTCCTACTTCCTTAAATTGGCTTCTTTGAGACAAGCTAACGCATCACACTCTCCATGTGTTGTTGTTCTTCTTTAAATACTTGTTTATTGAGGTTTTCCATTAAGTACTGAGAAAGCAGATAACATAAGAACCCAATAACGTAAATATGCACATTAGCTGAAACATAAATTAACAAACATTTCTTCTGTATGTATCAATTTAAAAGTGGATATCCTCGGAAAGGAGTCAGTTCCTGTGAACGGCTAAGTTCAGGTATGCATATTAGTAAACCCATATACAGCTCCACCAGGGATGCGGGTGGCGCTGTGGGTTAAACCACAGAGCCTAGGACTTGCTGATCAGAAGGTTGGTGGTTCAAATTCCCGTGACGGGGTGAGCTCCCGTTGCTTGGTCCCTGCTCCTGTCAACCTAGCAGTTCGAAAGCAACTTCAATGGTTGTAGTGTGTGAGAGGTCTTTTGGCAGTTATGCTGCAATGACTAAGGACCATCCATAAAGTATGCCATACTTTCAAAGACCCTTTCAACCCTGGTCTTCCTACCAGTGATATTTTAACCATCGGCCAATTCCTCCTTTGCTCCCTCTTGATGTACGGCATCTTTTAAGACAGGCCCTTGTGTAATTGTACCTGGTTTTTTTGTTTGCATTTGGGTTAAATAGATCAAATTGTAGAAAACTAGTTTGTGCTTTTTGTATAACCACAGAGCCTAGGACTTGCCGATCAGAAGGTCGGCGGCTCGAATCCATGCAACGGGGTGAGCTCCCGTTGCTCGGTCCCTGCTCCTGCCAACCTAGCAGTTCGAAAGCACGTCAAAGTGCAAGTAGATAAATAGGTACCGCTCCGGCGGGAAGGTAAACGGCGTTTCCGTGTGCTGCTCTGGTTTGCCAGAAGTGGCTTAGTCATGCTGGCCACATGTCCTGGAAGCCGTACGCCGGCTCCCTTGGCCTGTAAAGCGAGATGAGCGCCGCAACCCCAGAGTCAGCCACGACTGGACCTAATGGTCAGGGGTCCTTTTACCTTTACCTTATAAAGCTCCACCAACTGCAGCAAAGGAGTCATTTCCAAATGGAGGAGGAGATGATGCTAAACCAACCTGCCCAGATCAGCAAGGTGTGATGATAGTTAAAAATCCTGGAGGTCACCAGGTTGGGGAAGGCTGTGCTAGGTTTTTGCTTTTTATGGCCCTAACACATAATTCTGGCCTCACAATTATACTGAAGGAAAGTCTCTATTACTGCAATTGCAAATCTACCTTAAATATTACTCAAATATTGGCCAAAAATCATCTAAAAGCATTTTGCCAGCAACCAGCAGGCCTCGCACAGACTACGACTATGGGCAAAGTCGTATTATCTTATTTTAAACATAAAAACATTCCAAAGAAGAAAGAAGATTTTCTTTGGAAATAGTTTTGATCTAACCTCCGACGCTGAGCTGTTTTTCAGGCTTCAAAATTATCTGGGCTTTATCAACTCCAAATGGGAAAACATGCCCTTTGCCAATGACACATATTGTCAGCTAAGCATTTTGGCAGGGAGTGGAGGCCCAAAGAAAAATAAGATTCTACATTTCCATTATTATTCTACAATTTGATCCACAGACGTTTTACCGTCATAAAGTGAAGGCTTCAGCAGGACTGTTTAGCACTAGTTCATAAAGGTCAATGAAATGTCATGCTATTTTATTTCCTGTGGGTGATATCCAACATCACGTTAGCTGATGCAATGGAATCCCCCTTCCTCCCTACCCCCTGCAGCCCCCACACCCGCCCATTATGCTCCAGAGGACTCCATTTAATTATCATAGCCAAGTGCTCTTGATAGACCTATCCTGCTACAACCACATCTTATGCATTGTGTGCTACCCTGTCTTTGGTTGGTCATGCTCCTACTGCCAATCAATTTTACTGCCAATCAATAAGATCTTGTGTTGTAAGAGAGGGAGAAAAAGGTCTCTATCCAGTTCCCTTTAATGTATTTATTATATGCAAAAAGGACATGTAAAAAAAAATCACAAAGTAGTATCCTAAGCAAACCAGGTTTATTATTATCGCACTCTGGACTTCAATTCTCTGCCTCCTAATTTATAATATAACCAGTTTTGAAGCTTATCCTCAGTTTTCGAGTATGCCAAGTAACCAACATGACAAGAAACTGCTTCATAAATACCTCTTCAAGGAAGTTAGATGAGCACACAATTCTCTTCTGAAGAGTAAATTATAAACAGAACTATTCCTTTGGTAATATATTAGTCTCATCCCTTAAAGTTAGCTATATTCTTTACAACATAATCATTCTACACCAGATTGAGGGGAAATTAACATACCACTGCACTGGAAAACATTGTAGGTAGAAGCCCCAGCACGAATGAATCACCAGGGCTAAACTGGTTTAACTTCACTTCACAAAAAGTGAGAGTAGGCAGAGAGGATTCCTTGTCACAGAAGTGGAAGGAGAGGAGCAAAACGTAGCTTGATGGGTGGGGCAGATCCACTTCAGTAGCTTCCTAGCAGGTAGGCCACTGTAGCTTCCTCAGACTGAGGTCACATTTCAAATGATAGCATAAAGCTAAGGTAGCAATATGTGTTTTGGCTACAAAGAGAAGTTCAATCATCATTCTCTGCAATGGCAGAGAACAATACAACTTTTGTAATGTTGTTTGTCATGACAAGATTTGACAAACCAGAGTCAGAATCTGACATAGGTATAGTACGGAGAACCTACAGCAATCAGCCCAAATTAGATCCACCAGTGTACTAATTTGGCCCATGGAGCAGTTTGAGCCCAGTCATGCCCTACACCTGACATGATTTGTGGGGCATGTAAAGCTATGGCTAGAAAGGAACAATTGGAAGCACTTTTTTAATTTGGCACCAAATGCCTCCATACAGGAGCTCCCAACACAAGACCCCAAGTGGAGCAGATCCCTAACATAAGGAGGACTTGCAGTCTTCTGTTGCACCCTTGACTTGAATTCAAGTCAGGGATGCAAAGGCTAAATTCAAAGGTTTCCAGGGAAATGATTGCTTTTCTTTGGAAGCACAGCATGAACTCAAACGAACTGTGTCCTCCTGATTCTTTCCTCTGAAGTTAAAACGTGTGATTTCATGGTGATATCAGGTGATTGTGACACAAGAGCAGCTCAGAACCTGGTTCACCAGCCAGAACTTATTCTCCACTTTAGTCCTTCATTTTCTCATTTGGGCCACTGAAGTTGTATCTCAGTGAGTAGATATGAATGAACTACATTCATTCATAGTAAGAACATAATAACACACAAAAGTAAACAAAAGTATTGAACAGGCTTGGACAAATATTTAGCTGTACACTAAGCAACCCCAAACGTGTATCTACGACCACCATCATTTAAACATGGCATGAAAATTATTCACCCCTGCAAAATCTTCAGTAGGCACCCTCTCACAATTTATTATCTCATTCTGGCGTCAGGCAGTCTCTCTGCTGTCTGATGGACATAGTGAATTCTTCTATTCAAATCCAACGTGCTCTTAGGGAGTCCCTTACAAGTTTCTGTGCCTTTTGGAAGCTTAATAAATGAGATTTCAATGAAAAAGCCTTGCAATGTGACGGGCAAGACAGGAAGTAAGATAGGACACTTAGAAAACAAGAGAGTCCCGTTTAGGTTCCAGTAAGTACCCTGAATGGAGGTTGCAGTTAGATTACACCACAAACATGCCGTTCACCTTCTTATGCACCTTAACAAAAAAAATTGCTGAAGCTACTAATAGTAATATCAGCAGATAAGCAAACCGAGGAGGTGGTGTTAGAAAATGCAGCCAGCTAAGTGAATTTTTTTGCAAACTAAAGTGGAAAAGGAGGGAGAGATCAGCGGGGGCGGGGGGAACCATGACTGACAAAACTAGATAAATTATCCACATTTGGAAGACACACAACTCTAAGAACCTTGAAAAACCAGAAAGGAAGCATCTATATGGTATTGCCTGAAGTGGGAAATCCCAGAAAACAAGGCAGAAGAACAATATGTAGTATACAAAGGGAAGTACCAGTACACATGTAATGTTCCCTCCTTACAAGTATAAAATCCACCACTTGTTTCTTCAGCTAGCTTTAACCACATGTCAGGCATATACTGGCACTGACATCAACCTTAATAAACCCTAACTAGCTTTCTATTTCAAATCCTAGGGAAAACTCCAAAAAATCACCACAGAGAAGGCCAGTAAACTACAGCAAGGGGAATGTTCAGGTTGGTTAGCGGGGAGAGAGATACTGGAAGAAGGGAGTGCATAATTCCACATTTATCTCTTTGACCACAGCTGAGGGACTTTGGAGTAGGGATGGATGAGAAATTCAATTCAGTTTGCATTTAAAGCTAAATTGATGAAATTCATGCTTTCCGAAATAACAGGAGAACTGAAACACAGCCATCTTTCAAAATTCACACTTCTCTGAAGTTTGCTATGCAGTTCTCCAACCCAAGTATGTTTACAAAAATGCATATATTAGGGGGAATGTGTGCATACAAATGAATACATTGGTGAAAATAAGATACAAAATGCATAATATTAGGAGAAACTGCTTCTCAGCTGTTTTCTTGAACCTCTAATGTACCCCCCATGAGCCCGTTTCCTTCCAACTCGGGTTACCATGCCCCTAGTTATCTGCATCTCAGCCTATCCAGCTATTTATGCTTCTTCCCTCTTGTGTTCAAGCATGACACCATGCCCCGCTTCTCAAAAAGCACTCTCTTGACTCTTAGGTTACCCTCTAATTATCCACCCTATATTTCAACACTTTATCATATTGCATCTTTGCCTATGAACTCTGCTCTTCCAACTCTTAACACCCACCACCAAGAGGCCTTTCACTCTATAACGCAAGGAAGCCCATTGTTGCCCCGTCCCCAGGAGCAGAATATATTCCTTGAACATGTGCATAGCATGTTACTTGTGCTTCTGCAGAGTCTTTGGCTTATCTCTTTAACTCATTCTCAGATGTAACCAAATTTTAAGTATACATAACTGCATTTACCCACATTTGTATTTGCCTATCTTTGTCTATTCTACATTCCCTTGCATTTCCCCCCTCCACAATAATCCATTATAAACTATAATTTCCTTGTGAACTGTTCATTTTTGCCCATGAAATGATGACAGAAGCCATATACAGTCATACCTCGGGGTTGAAGTAGCTTCAGGTTAAGTAGTTTCGAGTTGCGCTCCGCGGCGACCCGGAAGTAACAGAGCATGTTACTTCCAGGTTTTGCCGCTCACGCATGCGCAGACGCTCAAAATAACATCACATATATGCATGGAAGCGGCGAATCACGACCCGCGCATGCGCATATGCGGGTTGCGCTCTACTCAGGATGCGAACGGGGTTTACCTTCCCGCTAGTAAGCGGTCCCTATTTATCTACTTGCACCCGGGAGTGCTTTCGAACTGCTAGGTTGGCAGGCGCTGGGACCGAACAACGGGAGCGCACCCCACCGCGGGGATTCGAACCGCTGACCTTTCGATCAGCAAGCCCTAGGCGCTGAGGCTTTTACCCACAGCGCCGCTTTTGTCTTTTGCACTTAATGCTAGAGCCTGAGGTCACCCAACGAAGTTGAATATTCAAAGACTCAAGAAAGCAAAAGGAAGTACTTTGCCACACAGCACATTGTGAAACTACGGAATTTGCTCCCACAATATGGAGCAGTGAACACCAACTATGAGGGCTTTAAAAGGCAGTTAGCCTTATCTTCCTTGAATCTGTCTATCCGTGGCTATCATTTATGATCGCTCTACTACCTCCAGTATCAGAGGTGGAAGGCCTTGGGCTGTCAGTTGCTGAAGAGCATGAGTGGGGAGAGTATTATTGTGCTCATGTCCTGCTCAAGTGTTTTCCAGAAGCATCTGATTGGCCACTGTGAGAACTGAATGTCGGACTAACTGCACCTCTGACCATGTGCTACAGAGCACTTCATATGCCCTTAACAAATGTGTACAGTGGTACCTTGGGTTAAGTACTAAATTCCTTCCAGAGGTCCGTTCTTAACCTGAAACTGTTCTTAACCTGAAGCACCACTTTAGCTAAAGGGGCATCCAGCTGCTGCCGCGGCGCGGGAGCACGATTTCTGTTCTCATCCTGAAGCAAAGTTCTTAACCTGAAGCACTATTTCTGGGTTAGTGGAATCTGTAACCTGAAGTGTATGTAACCTGAAGCGTTTGTAACCCAAGGTATCACTGTACTTTGGATTGTCTAGAAGCTCAATAGAGGGGGATTCATTTTAATGCCCCCACAATAACCTGGTAACCTTAATTCTGTCATTGCTCAATGTTCATTTCGCAACCGTAATGTTTCATGAAATATTTAAGTTTCCTTGATAAAAAAATGATTCATGAGGCTACATAAAAAGTCAGAGGACTTCACCAATTCACCATGTAAATTGACCCCTATATGTCACAATCAATAGAAGACCAGGCAAAGGCCGCATCTACTTCCCACACTGGTCATTAAATTTAATTCATATACTTAGCCAAGATATTTAATCTCACGATATCATCATTTCATAAACACAGATGTTAACTTTTCAAGTACTACATGAGTAGGAGGGCATTAACTGACCAAACTACAATATGCTTCTAACATCCATGTTCCATACTCAAAACCACAAATGACAAAAACCCAAATGGAATATTGTTTTAGATAATGCATGTGCCATCATCTATTTTATTGCAACTGTTATGTCTGTCCCCTCTGTTTTTTAAAAAAGCATTTGCCATAAACATGATGCCTTGAAGCAAGTTTATATGATCCCTGAAAACAAGCCAAAAGAAAGAAGAAAGATCGGGAGGGGTGCTGTTCTTGAAAGATAAATGCTATAATGCAGAGTCTAGAAAGTCCAAGACAGTGCAATCAGCCTTGCTGAATACAAAAACCACACAGCCTGAGAAAACAAGTATCACATAATCACATATTCAAGGCTTGCATATGTTTGGTGGATGATCTTTAGGAGCACCTTTATATGCATAGATTTAAATGTACTGAAATATTTCATCTGAGCTGCTGGGTGTTTGCTTCCTGGCACATGCTTCTGTGTATTTACAAATGGAATTACACACTGAGCTCTTGCACCCAACAAGTGAGCGTAAATGTTACAACACCAGCAGTTTGTCATCACTGCTGAAATCACGTGATCTTCACAGAAACAAAAGCTCAATTGTTATTGCAGCTAAAGATGCAAAAATGTTGCAAAAAGCACATATTTAACTCAAACAAATGCTTTAACTATACAATTATAGTTAGTATGTATTTACTCCCTTGGAAGACTTGAAACATTTCAACCTCTTTGCACTTCTATCTTTCACTAAACATTTCCAGTAGAAGCAAAAGAGACAGGAGATATGCAATGTTACCAGAATTCATTAACGGCTGAAATAATGAATGAAGCTGCTAGGCAATTCAAATAAGAAGACAGCAAAGTGCTACCACTCTGACCACTGATTGGATTACATCCAGGAAACATTTGGTTCAGACTTGTTTCTACCTCGAAGGTTCAGCTCAAGAGTTGACTAAGGCATAGCATGGGTACAATCGCTCCTGAACTGTGCTCCACCTCATGTATGAATGCACCCTATAAACAAAACATAACAAAAAAAAAACCCTATGTGGATAGAAAACAATATGCTATAAGGTTCTTACCCTAGGTGTCACCCTAATTTTCCACACAGAATGGCCAAAATCCAGTAGAGATCAAGCATGCAAAGGACCAAAGGACTAAAAGCAGGAGGGTGTCTACACTCTTAGACCAGAGACACATTTTGAATTTTGTGAATGTATTGTGGGTGCTAGTTACAAAATGGCTGGCTGCTTGGGGGGCAGGGGACACGGAAATCAGAGAGAGTAAAGTCCTTGCTGCTTCCCACCCTTCTCACCACCACTGCACAACTTCATGCTTGCTGTGGGAAGTCACCTATGTCCTGTTGGTCCTAACTATGGAGATCACACGTTGTTGACTACACGGGTACACAAACACACAGACATTCTGTCCAGTAATAGGGAGCATTCCCAAGTACCAGAAAAAATATACAGGGTGGCCGCATCACTTAACTCATCCACACCCACCCACTCCCACACCCTGATGCACATCATGTATACACAGTTACAGATGCATTTCTCTCTCTTCCCAATTGCGTATCTCCTCCTTCCTCTCTCTCGCCCCCTCTACTCCCCACTTTCTCACACACAGCCCCACACCTCCCTCCTCTCTGCCCAAATGCATCTCTCTCAATCACTCCCCCACCTACATTCAAAGAAGTCCCTCCATAGGCTTCCTCCCCAACCTCCTTTTTTTCAAATACCCAAAGGCTACCAACCTAGCGTTCACAGGTAAGGTAAGTGGAAGAAGGTATTCAATATTTGGGATGATGGCAGACCAACAGATGTGATTTTGTGGGCCTGAGTCAACCTGAAGGTTTAAAGTTTAAAGACACTTTTGCAGGCCAGTTCTACACACACTACCTCTGCATCCCACAGAACTCAGAAGGATTTGCTTCTGAGTACAATGGCACAGGACTGAGCTGCTTTTAAATTCGGCTTCTGTCCATGAACTTCATGGAGCCAGCTAGTATACTAATGTATGGAAATAATGCTCTTAGGTGAGAAAGTAGAAAAATCAACTTCCAAATGAAGAGGTTTATGCTCACAAGTCAGCATTTTTATTAAAACAGGGGACAGGGAAACTTTAACTGAAGTCCCTTCTTACCTATTAACAAAAAACAGATGCGTTACAAAAGTGACTTTGTATGAGTTAACCGGGGCTCTTGCCCACACAGGCTGCTCACACTGTCACCCAGCGTGCTAAAAGGAAATAGTTGCTGCCTTGAGCCTTGATCTGCCCACGTGAAATGAAGCATGCTGGCTGACCACAGAATGGCCTCTGTTCCCTTTTGCAATTGCCAACATCTGCTGGGCAGATCTATGAATAATTTCACAATGAAAAGCTCTCACCCACTCCAATCCACTGTATATGTAATTCAAGGTACACTTCTGTTAGGGACCTGTTTGTTCCTAGGCCAGTCTTTTTAAATTCTATCAAACTGGAAGACAGAGTAGAAAAAGCAGCTGTGCTCAGGTGACAAAGCTTGACAGTAACATGCATACATCTAATACTTCGTTCTGTCCTAGGTCCACGTTAATCCCCCAGGATCTGTGTGTCATCATTTAAGTGTGTTTGAGAATTTACTATTGAAGTAGTTACAACGATCTGAAAAAATAAATGTAAGCCATATTGGAGTAGGTAGATTTGAAAGCACTAAACCACAGATAGGAGACCTGTGGCCCTCTAGATGTTGTTAGACTTCCACTTCCATCATCCCTAACCAGTGGCCAGTTTTGCTGGGGCGTTTGAGTCCAATAATATCTGGAGGGTCACAGGTTCCCTATCACTGCATCAACAATTTGGCGTAAGATCCAGGTATAATTATTAAACCTACATATAAAGGAGGAGAAGTGGTCATTTTGAACACTCTTCCACAAACCAGTTTTCTGTGGGTGACAATACACAGCCCCAAATGTAATTTGTTAATGGGTGACTTCATTACACTCATAGCGACTAGGTAGACACATGGTCAAGTCTCAACCAAGAACTAAAATGTTGAGAAAGCCTAAATGATTGTGCTCTCCAAAGGTTGGTGTTGCAGCAGACCAGAGAGGAGGCAATCCTGGACTTAAGTAGTACTTAAGACCTAGTTAAGTTATCAGTGGAGTTCCAATTGACTGAAAATAGTAATCACAATGCTATCCAATTTACATGTAAGTAGACAATTCCAAAGCAAGTCCAACACAGTCATATTTCACTTCAAAAGGGGAACATTTCCCAGCACTCTACTGTCTCCCCACCTGAACCCCATAGGACTGAAAAGCAAGGCAGGAGTCATACCAGCCTCCTCATTGCTACTGGATTTTTTTTGGGGGGGGGGAGTTGCCTAGTTAATGTGAGCCTTTAGCTCAAAGCCTAAGGCACTGGATAACAAGAATGGGAGAAGGGGAATTCCAATTTGCCATCCCTGCAAGAATCTCTAGTAAACAGAATTAGCACACAGATGCAATTGCCAGGAAAGCTGAGGAGCAGCGACTCTAAATTACAAGGCATGGATCAGCTGCCAGGGGGTGGTGTTTTCCCTCAAGCATCCTCAGGCTTCATCTGGCCTGCAGTGCCTGAAGAAAAACTAAGAGTTGGCAGGCTCAGGAACACCCAGCCTATCCTGTGAAGACAGGAACTTCCAGGATTGGAAGTATTTTTATGGAGACTCCTTTAGTTTGGAGTGAGGGGCTAGATAGGGTCCTGTTAAGAGGGACATATGGGGCAGGAGAATCTGCTTGTTCACCCTGATGAAGTAGGAGAGGGATAGAGATTATAGGAATAAAAGTTGGTGATTGGGTTGAATAAGACTGCCTTGAGTAGGTTGAATACTATAGCACTTCGCCCACTCACTCAATGTTAAGTACAGTGGTACCTCAGGTTAAGTACTTAATTCGTTCCGGAGGTCCGTTCTTAACCTGAAACTGTTCTTAACCTGAAGCACCACTTTAGCTAATGGGGCCTCCTGCTGCTGCCACGCTGCCAGAGCACGATTTCTGTTCTCATCCTGAAGCAAAGTTCTTAACCTGAAGCACTATTTCTGGGTTAGCGGAGTCTGTAACCTGAAGCGTATGTAACCTGAAGCATATGTAACCCGAGGTACCACTGTATGCCACTATCAGTTATTTTATGATTTGGCTTTCTTATATTATTCTGATGATTTGTTTATAATCATGATCTATTTTATTGCATAAATATACTGTTCACCACTCTGCACGTCTTTCCACCAAAAAAATCAATATACTGTATAAGGAAACCATAACATAACCCCCCTGCAATCCCTACACAGATCTGGCTGGCACAGGCCACAAAACCACAGCTCGCCCCTATACACGAAGCCAAGCCAGAGCACAACCAAGTGCAGTACAGCCATCTTCTCAGAAAAACTCTTCACAAAGTTCAAGAGTTCAAGACACGAAGGCTTTAGCAACTAATCCACACCTAATGACCCACCTAAGTGGGATTCAGGAAATCACTCAAGAAATCACTCAAGATATCCCTCAAGTAATTAAGGAACAAAAGAAGAAAAGGCACACTAGCCTGGGAACCTCCTCTCTGCCCAGAACATTGGAGGCTATACACCACACCTCCTCAACAGTATTTATAGGAACTCAAACACTGAGATCCTGCTCTGTTCCAGTAACAAGAAGCCGAAAGCACCAGCCTGAAGATGACGAGTGAGACCTCGTCGAAACGTCGCCTAGACACCCCAACTTTTACACGGGAAGACACCCGAGGACACCAAAACCTGCAAACCATAACATAGCACACATAATGATTTCTAGAAGGGTAATCGTTTTAGTCACTTGCAACAAAAGTCACACAGAGTCTTGTGACACCTTAAAAACTCATTTATTATTCCATGAAAGCTTAAGCAATAATAAATAGCTCTTTAAGGTGCACAAGGCCCTATACTGGAAGCAGTTTTTAGATTTTCACACACAGGATAGGTACAAAGGCCTTTCATGTTGTCCCTTAGTCGGCTAAATACACACACTCACATATGCACTATGACCAACTCTGAAAAGGGAAGAGAGCATGCAAACCCATTGTATGCTCTTGACTTCCTAACAACAATAAAGAAATCAGCAAATATTTTGTTTGCATCAGATCTTCACCTGTGGGTGAAAAATATTATGTCAAAATTAGCCCTTTAAGTTGCTGGAATAACAATCTCATGATTGAAAGAAGAACACTAAATTTAAGTCTCCAATGTCACCCCCTCCCCAACACAAGAAAGATCACATAGCTCCTTCTAATAATCTTAGCATAGCCTTTGCTTTCTGTACTGTTAGTTGCATTTGTGGTGACTTTGTGGCTGTCCTGTGGTGAGACAATGACACACAGTTTTGCAAGAGAACAAATGTAAATTCTGTTTAACAAAGGGCAACAAAAAGCTCTCAACCTTCTGTTGTATTTGTGCCAGAACAAATACTATGTTTTAGCTGTTTTTTTTAATTGAAAAATTAATGTTTTATTTAATTAATGTTTTATTTTATTTATTTTAGTTATGTTTTATTTTATATTAATGTTTTATTTTTAACCACTAAGCAGTAAATAAATATTGTTCAATAAAAAAAGTCACAGGACAAAGAAATATCTGGAAAAATTCAGCATCAAGTACTAAACACTACAAAGGATGGCATGCACAGTATGAAAGCAAAGACCAAAACACTTTAAGCAAGTCGTCTTTTTATGGCCACATACTAGTAAAAAATTTATCTGACAGCACAAAACCTGCCTTGTAATTTTAATATGTAGAATAAAATATTCCATGCCTTCCTGGCCATGGTGAGGAAGCTTTAAACATTAGCTTAAAGGTGACAAAACTAAATGTATGGAAAAGGCATATAGTACAATTCAGGTTTTTCCAAGAATATGAGCCACTATATTTAATCATTTCAGGACTGAATTGCTCCATTACTTCTCTCTACCAAAAATAATTACCAATTAACTACTACAACAAATATCAGCCAATGACACCTTACTTCTGCCTATCATTTGGCCAAAATGAGAGTTCTGTGAAATACGAACATAACAGGAAAAAACACAAATATTTAGTTTACCAGGTTGGGGGGTAACTCACACACACGTGCACACATGCACACCCATTCCTATGGTTGAAAAACAAAGCAGGAGAAGAAAAATGCATATGGTCACTAGGTGTTGAGATAAGATGCAGTGTGGAGATAGCAAAAGCCAGTGAGAAGGGAATGGTGCAATGTGGTTTGGTTTTCTGCTTCCCTGGGCCCACCAGACAGCAATTCAATAGATCTTTGCCTCTAAGGAAACAGGGGACTAAAGAAGCCCTCCTCACTGAGAGTGCTCTTTAAGATATCTTTTCCTAATGCAGCACTGGAACATTTAAGAACGTGTAGGAATTTAATTATTCCCAATAACATATTAAATTTCTATAAGTGCACTGAGCTACCACTGGCAGTAAAAAATATTTTCTACTTAAGTGTTTTTGAGATCCCAAAAGTGTTTTTTACCAGCATACTTTCCATCTGATTATAAGTGCACATTATAAATGAATAAATTTAAATGTGGGCTTATCATGGAAAACAGAAGAAAATTCCCCTTGAAGAACAAAACCCTACACAGTTTCTGAGAGTTTCTGTTTCAATAATTAGCAACAACAACTCATACGTGGCATTTCATATCACACTGAGGACTTAACCAGTTCACGATAAGATATTTTAAAATGTGCATACTGAGTGATTCTCTGCAAGATCTGATGCAAAAGGTTAAATTCACCCACATCAGAGAAGCCAGCTCATCCATTGAAAGGGCAGCTACCCAGCAGCCCGCTGCACACCACTTCCTCCTTCTTCATGTACCGGATGGCTTACAACCACTCACATTTCCTCTTGGGCGAGGGCCTGGCTAACATTTTGCTAACCGCAAAACCCATTCTTGCCCTACCTCCACTTCACTTGTGATCATGCTACTTCTCAAACTGTGCTGTATATAGGCATGGGCTGTACTATACTGTACTGCATATAGGACTGGGCTCCGTTGTTAAACACTCTTAAAGTAGAATATATATTTTAAAAAGAACACTCTTTGTTTAATTATTATTATTATTATTATTATTATTATTATTATTATTATTTATACCCCGCCCGCCCCAGCCAAGGCCGGGATCAGGGCGGCTAACAAGCAATAATAAAAACAAGTTGAATGAATACAACTTTAATACAACATTAAAATATTGAAACATTAAAATATTAAAATGCAGCCTCATCACAGGAGGAGAAAGGAAAAAGGGGAAAAAAAGAGGGGGAGGGAATCAAATTGGCTCCAAGCCAAAGGCCAGGCAGAACAACTCTGTCTTACAGGCCCTGCGGAAAGAAATCAGATCCTGCAGGGCCCTGGTCTCATGAGACAGAGTGTTCCACCAAGCCGGAGCCAGTGCTGAAAAGGCCCTGGCTCTGGTTGAAGCTAATCTAACTTCCTTAGGGCTCGGGACCACTAGGGTGTTGCTATTTAGGGACCTTGAGGCTCTCCGTGGGGTATACCGGGAGACGCAGTCCTGTAGGTACGAGGTCCTAGGCCGTGAACACGCAATTAAAAAGCAAAACTAATGCCTTTTCAAAGTAAATGACTAGTGATCAACTCTGCTCTCCAACTCTTCTAAATCAAGGGGGGGGGGCTTGATGCTTATTGCACTGAAGTGCCCCTTCGTTGTTAAAAACTCACTGGCACACCCAAGAGGCAGGTTCCTTCTACTAAAGAGCTCTCTAAGGGCAGGCAAGCACACAGTTGGTTGTTTTTATGCTCCTATTACAGGTTGATTTTGTGTGTTTTTTAAAAAATCTCTACAAGACTTTCATGATGGTGAAATAATTTTAGCACACCTGAATGAGTGCCTGAACCATAATGCTTGACCACAAAGGCTCCACTTCTAAGCTCTCAAAACTGGTAAGTCTTTCACAGAGCTCCTTCGCAACCATAACTTCTGTGACCCTTGGCAGCTTTGCCACCCTGCTCATAAAGGATTCCTGTTCCACCCATACCCATTTGCCTTAATGGCCTGGGATCATCATCATCATCATCATCATCATCTTAAATTTTATTTGTATCCTGCCCTCCCCAGCCAAAGCTGGGCCCAGAGCAGCTAACATTATACAAACAAGACAATATGTGTAATACAATATACAATATGCAAATAAAATAACATTCAACATTCATTAAAATAATATAGAATAATATTAAATATCAGCATTTTAAAAATAATCAAAAATCCACTCTTAACTGTTACAGTAAGTAATTTCTAAACTCCAATCAATAAATATCTTTTCACCTCACACGGTCTTTGGCCTAACAAAATTTAATGATGTTTCAATATGCTTAGCTTCCCTCCCTCAACAATCCATCTAGTCGCTTGACTAGAAACTACTATATCAATATTCAGAGTCAGCTTCCCATTCTAGAGGCAAACTCGATTTCTTTCACATCAATTCTCATTCCTCTTAACTCTATATAAGCTCAAATCAATTTCCATTAAAAGTGACTGAAATGATCCACAGAAACATAACCTGGTGAATGCCCTTGAACCTGTTGCTTTCCTTTTCACCCTCAATTCAAGCAGTATGTTGATATCATTTTAGTTGTTTAATCAAGTTGGCTATTAAGAAAAAACTTCTCTACAGATAAGCATTTTCCAATTCAATAAAATGGAGATGTGGGATATTCCACAGATCATTATTTCCAAATCTTTTTTCTGCCTCGATTGCTCATCTGACACAAAATTCATCTGAGGACCACTCGAGTATGTACTTCCATTCCAAGAAGGCATTTTCTTGTGAGTCTTTCACTGAAACTGACATTAAATATCAGTGCCCCGTTCTATAGTATGTACTATTGATTATACCGTATAATCATGTATAATTTATACATGTACAATGTATTTTGTTTCATACTTCGGAGATGTCACCAGATAGTTTGAAGGTGCAACATGAACATTTCCCTGCATTATATTTATCACCCTGAAACTTGCATGATTGCTGCTAACATTAGAGCAGTGAGGAAATGAAACAAGAGTTCCTACAATATGAAACCTAGCATAGATTTATTCCTCTTCTGAGAAACTTAAGCCTAAAAAAATTCAAAATACCTGTCTTCCTGCCAGAATACCACAAAATCTAAGCCCCAAATATGTGCTTCTTAAGACACACTGTGATGGTCTGCCATGACCCAGACATTAGATCCCTCATCATACTTTGCTAATACACATATTTCCCTGGAAATGGAATGGGTTTCTTCCATAAATGTACTTGTGTTTGCCAAACTTTTTTTCATCCAGTGATTGTTGCATTAGGTAGGAAACAATCTGTTGCTAAGGTAATTATGTTGGTTTCAAATCACACAAGATGCATCTCACTTAGAGATAATTTGTCCTGGGTTTCTGCATTTCAAGAATTCCAAATAAGTATTTGCTGACCAGTAAAAGGGTCAGTTATATGAAGCCACTCTCGAGACACTACTGAATTTCTTGACGGGCAAAATGAATATATTTTTCTTCTCCCCACCCTCTTTCTGTTACCCCATAAATTTGAGCATGCGCAAATACAGAACACACCATTGATCTGATGACATGGGCTATTAATAGCAGCAAAAACCAAACCTAACAAAAAACAAAGAACGCTTTTGTACCTAGCAGGGTATTAGTGGGAAACCAATAGTAAAAATTATTTCAGCCACCTCAGGAAAGGCCAGAATTATTCAACCCTCAAATGCACTAAAATATGGCAGCTTCCCATCAAATACCCGACCTTGCATAAATATGGATATAATCCAATGTCTCTGAATGCTGCTATTATATATGGAAGTCATAATACAAGCCATGCTAAAAATTTGTAGCGCACTGACAAGTCTCCCCACATACTTAAATATATACACAAAGAGATGCTACGTTAAGACACTTGGAAGGTTGGATCCACAGACTTGTAGAAAAAAATAAGGGGGGTGTAGGAAAGAGCTCAGTATGGCAACCACATCCAACAACTCTCTCCCCTCCCCCCCCCCCCCGGAAACTGGAAATTTTATTTCGGCAGAAACAAATGAGAACAACTGTTTCTTACATTTTCGAAAGTTATTGTCCTGTTTCTCTGTGCCTAGCACTTGGTTTGACTTAAGTGACGAACATTTCAAATACAACAATGTAACTTAGAAAGAGAACAGCTGTGCTGTTTTTGGTTATCGGCAGCAGCGTCAACATGAAGATTTAAAATTCATGTGATCTTTGCTGTATTTCTCTGTGTTTCCTGTTCCTTTCACATTTGTAATTAGCATGGCCCATCACAACTCTGTACTGCATTCATAACCTATTTTTTAGGCAAATAAGATAGCAGGACAACAATAAATTATTCTTCTTAATCGTGTTTGTATTCCATCCTTCCTCCAACGAGCTCAGTGTAACATGCACAGATGAAGGATATCCTCACCACAACCCTAGGCCAAGCATAAGAAGGAACAACTGGCCCAGAGTCACCAACTGAGCTTTATGGCTGGCCAAGGACTTGAACATCAGATCACTTTAGGTCAGAGTCCAGTACGCCAAACACTACATCACATTGGCTCTCCCAAAGAATCTAAATCTAACAAAGCGTATAATAATGTCTACCCTAGTTTCTATGTCAATAGATTAACTGCTCTGCATAATTAGGCATAGAAGCCTGAATAAAAAATACCATTTTTGTGAAAGAAGCTAAAGTTTTGATACTTCTAAGTAATGAAGTGCAGCCCAACTGCAGTGATCATGGTATAGATTCTGTCCACCTACAGTTTGGAACAAGAAATATGGGGAGTACAGCCGCTTTCTATAACTTCTCTCCTCCCTGTTATAATCATTTTAAGAACATAGAAATATACTTATACTGTCTAGCTCTTGCTACCTGGTAGATTTATGTAAGTACACTTCCACTTCCCGGGTACTCAAGCTAAGTGAGTAAACAACATAAGACAAAAGAAACAGATGGGAATCAGCCTTCTGGCATCTTAAGGTGAAAAGGATAAATGCAAAATACCTGAGTAAGAAGCTGCTCACAGGTTAGATTATTGATCCATCGAGTGTATCGCTCAGTTGCCTCTGCTGGCTGTCTCTCAATTTGGCAACCTATAATCTGAAAGTACAAACAGACATTACATTTACCAGTTAAGTAATTTCAAACATTATCTGAAGAGAGAAGGAGGCCCTACAGCATTAACCTTCAGCATTAACCAAGCTGGTGCCAAACATATTGTTGTGCTTTTCTTTGGACAACATCAGCGAGGCAGAGAGGGGGAAACTTCTCATCTGGGCAGCCCAGGACCTCCATACACACTACTCAGGCTTGCACCCCAGGGAAGTCACCTTGGTGCTACTAATGCAGTGGTTCGTTATCCCTTTACAATTCTATGATTTTATGCACATGGTATCAATGAACCATGACTCTCAACATAGGAAATGCTACTACTAACAGAGTTTACGCTACAATCTACCCCATCCATCAACTTTACAGATACAAGGAGCAGTTAACCATGCATCCTAAAGACATATCAAGTCACATATATAGTTAAAAACTAGAACACCCTTTAAGTGAGTGCAGCAGTTTTGTTTAGACATTTTTATTCTGACAGCTGTGATGGCTTTTCTAATGTTATCAGATTGGACTGCCAAGGCAGCATATACACGTACAGTTCCATCTGTTTGCTTATCTAGGTGGCCAGTAGGGCCCCCAAGCTAGTCTTGTCTTTCCCACTAATTATGTATCCAAAGTAAACAAAAGAGATCTTGAGCTAATTGCACTGTTACTGACATTTCACACTTGCTGTGCCCTTCTGCTTACAGACTTCGGAGATGCTATCTGAATACAAAATTAACATTAGGAGAAGTGGCTTACGAATTCCGAGCTTTGGTTCTAATGATCAAAGTCTTGTTCACTCATAAAACAATCTTAACTGAAGTTAATGTAACTGTGTACATATCAAAACTTGCTCAACTTGTAACCCATGAAGTGAAGCACAGCATGCCAGCCATAGATCATCACTTGGCCTGGGGTGCAAGAACCCTCTCATATTTTGCTGTTTATCTACAGTTCCAGCTAACTCATGAAGGTTGACAACCTTCTGGCAGGACCAATGCTTGGCTGGTCACAAGCTGTGGCATGCCTGAAATGCACTGTGGACAGTCAAATGTCATAGTATGAAGAGTCTTTTAACTGCATAATATTTTAACTGCCATGCAACACAAGTGTTTGGTTGCTGGAGAATAATATCAACTGAAGCAAGTTCAATCAACTGTCTGGTCACAACACTTACATGTATAGTGGGGGATGTAGTTTGTTAAGTACGCAAATCAAATTTCCATGCTTGAGCAGCAGTTTAAAATGTTTCTGTCATGACTGCTCACTAATTTTTCCATTCACAAAGACCCCTGGGGTGCATCTCTTCCTAATAATTCATAGGGAGCAAGCCTTTGTGTTACTGCAAACTTGGGGGAAGCCCATTCAAAACTAATGGTGGATAGCTTGTTTTTTGTTTAAGAACTGAGCATTTCATATTGATTTGACAAAGAATGTGTGTGCATATGCATACGCACATGTGTGTGGATATATACATGCGCTCTCACGCGCACCAGAATCTTTCATTTCATAGGATTTACAAAATAAGCTTTAAAGTACACGACAAGAACTAAGTGTGGTGGGGGTGGGACAACTGGAAGAAGTAGGTGGAAAAAGATGCGAAGTGCTGGGCAAACACAGCTCTGCCTGTTTGAAAGGAATTCCATAACAAAAAGATAAGAAAGCTTAGCTTCTGTACACAAAGCAGACTGACCCGGCCAAAGCTACACAAATATAAATTAATGAACAGCTGCCAGGAGGTGACAGATTAGTCTTAATACTGGCTTTCTTACGGCCAGGTTTCCAATTAGAGCAGAATGTTAGATGTTCCACCCCAAGTTGTGAAAAGCAGTAATGCAAAGCAACCAGGTTTTAGCTATGTTCAGACCCTTGAAACACTATATAATGAAGAGGCACCAGGTTAAAGCTGCCTCTGATATGCACAATGCTCTGGGGTAAATATACTAGCAGTCCAATCCATGAGCCAGTTGAAATAGATTAACCAGGATTTAGGAGATTCTAATCCCAATGACTTCAGCCCAAGTATTCCTGCTGATATGGCAGAATAGTTCGGAAGAAAGCAACATTTATAAAGCCTCCAGTTCAGCGTAAGCACAGGGTTTGGGTACAAAAGGAAGACTAAAGGATCACCTGGGCTTCAGAAAGCAAGATTCACTATGCCAAAACAAAGGGCCTATCTGCACTACCAAACACTACACTACAATTTAGTGAGGGTGCTGAAAATTCTTTTAAACATCTCACCAGACCCATTCCATACACTTCCCAGAGTAACAGTTCCCTTGGTTACCTGTAGAGAGGGAATCGCTGTGAAAACACTTTCAACAGTACGCTCCTGAACGCACCAGGGAGTAAAGCTGATTGAGCTCAGCGAGTCTGAATAAACATGCTTATAACTTTAGGTCTGCTATAACTGTTCAAAGTTTTCTTTAAATCCTGTCCAATAACATCCCCCAAAAAGAAAGCCAATCTGAACTTTCAATGGACAGCTTTCGTGAGCAATTTTTTCCTAATACAAAATCCAGGTGCTCCTACAATTAAAAAGTGATTTTATTCAACTTCTCATAACATAATGATATAGCCAATTATCTTTTCTCTGTGAATACCAAGATACAGCCATGAGAATAGCTTCCTCTTTCAATAAACAATTGACATCTTGGATCCCACTTCAAGAAACACCTCAGAAAGCAATAATTCCTTATGCTGAGCTCTACTATGGCTTTGTTCCCAATATGAGAACTTGATTTGCTGCGGTTTTGAAGAGAAAGAGCTTGGTAGAGATCAATAAGTACAGTCCAAGCACATCCACTGTCAATAAAGAAATGTTTACTACTGCACTCATGTCAGTAATTCAAACTTAAGCCCCAACTCACCTGAGTGGATTTGGGATGGGCATGGGGGGTGGGGGAAGATTAAGTCCCGTTGTGCTGGTGGGACTCATTGCACTGGCTTCTGCTAGTGCAAGAACTTACACTTGAAACATCCAGTCTTCATAGTTTAATATACATGTTCTTGTTCTTCTTCAGTGAGGCCTCTGCTCCATTTGATGTAAGCAACTCTTGCTTTAAGAAAGCTCTTGAAACAGTCTATAGCAACTCCGCGTTTCCCAAATGTAGCCTGTAACCTGAGGTGAACATGTCCAAAAATGCCATCTCAGGTAACATCTCCCTTTCTTTTCTAAAACCGCCTCTACTTCAAAGAATGAATGGATGAAAAAAAGATATAATCTCTTGCTGTTCTATTTTAACTGTTTTTATTAATTGCTATTACAGTGGTACCTCAGGTTAAGTACTTAATTCGTTCCGGAGGTCCGTACTTAACCTGAAACTGTTCTTAACCTGAAGCACCACTTTAGCTAACGGGGCCTCTTGCTGCCGCCGGAGCATGATTTCTGTTCTCATCCTAAAGCAAAGTTCTTAACCTGAAGCACTATTTCTGGGTTAGCGGAGTCTGTAACCTGAAGTGTATGTAACCTGAAGCGTATGTAACCTGAGGTATCACTGTATTTTCTTTTAAATACAAGGCATCATGGCAGTGGGCAAAACTGAAAGGCTTAATGTGAGTTTGAGGGGATCCTAGACAAGGGGCCCTCTACACACTTTCAGGCACGAAGTCTCCCCCACCCCTCCCCTGCTTTATTTACATTCCAGACACTGTTCACAATACAAGTGCCATTTTCATTATCCCATACTGCCTTTGGACCCCACTACATCAGGGATGGAGGAAGAGAGAAGGCAGGCACCCAAAATATAATATATAACACAGGACATGAGCAACTAGCATGAACCCCAGTGGACCCTGCGATTTGACCAACCATGGTGGGTGCAGACAACAGGTTTGGGCACAAATGATTCCATTAATAAGAAAAGCAACCAAGCAATTGGGATGGGGAGAGAGATTCCTCACAACCTGAATGTGGCAGCATGCTCAAAACCCACAAAAGTGCGTAGTGTGTTGCTTCATGAGAGAAGTAGCATAGTTTTCCCAAACTTTGAGCAAAGATGCTAAAAACCACAAAGCACCAGGGGGCAGAAAGGGCTAGCGCAACCAGGGCCCCAGCGCCTATGTTGACCACTATATTGGCAGTACTACAACTTGGCCAAGTCCCTGCCTGGGATGTCCCTCCTACTCAGCTTTCTGCACATGACTAGCACTTGACTGTGTGCCACAGGTACCACTGACCAGACACAGCTTAACTAAATGAGAATGCACAGAAGGAAAATACAGTGGTGCCCCACAAGACGAATGCCTCGCAAGACGGAAAACCCGCTAGACGAAAGGGTTTTCCGTTTTGGAGGTGCTTCGCAGGACGAATTTCCCTATGGGCTTGCTTTGCAAGACGAAAATGTCTTGCGATTCCTGGGGGGTTTTTTTCGCTCCCCAACCCCTTTTTCTAAGGCACTAAGCTGCTAATAGCCTTTTAGCAGCTAATCCGCTAATCCCTTAAGCCTTTAATAGCCGCTAATAGCCGCTAAACCACTAATAGTGCTAATCCGCTAATGGGCTTGCTTCGCAAGACGAAAAAACCGCTAGACGAAGAGACTCACGGAACGGATTCTTTTCGTCTTGCGAGGCACCACTGTATACACAAGGAAAAAGTATGGGGCTAGCAGAAAGTGAGGCTGAGGGAAGCAAAGATACTGTAAACAAAAACGTGAAAACAGAACAAGTGGATCATTACTGTCGCACATGCATATGAAATTATGGAGGAAACTGACTATCATCATGAATTTAAACAGTAACAAGGTCCTCTTCAGACCATTATTTCAAGTAATGTGCATCATAACCTATAACGGCAAAGTTGATGTGTTTTTGATGCCCAGTCTTTCATTTCTAACTGCCATTAAATAAGGACCAAAATATGAAGATCTCTGTCCTCTGGTCTCTTATTTAAAACGTGGCTGAAATGGCTCTTTCAAATTGTTCTTTCATACACTGCTGCAGAAAAACAAACAAAAGCCAACCCAAAGTGATTTTGATTGTTGTTCTTCCTTTACTTTCAGATATAAAGTCAACAAAAATCTAAAGGGAGTGTTTTAAATACTGCTAAATCATGAGAGTTTCTGCCTTAATGAAATATTACTCTCAAAGCAAATCTGCTGCATAAATTCACTCTGTATAAGTATGCAGAAAATCAATATTTGATTTCCTGTTAGAAGCATGAAACAAACACTGTGAGGGAGTTTAGGAAAATATATGAAGTGGCAATTAAGCAAGAGCCCTGAAGATAAGAGCGGCCTTTTAATATATCCTGTCTCTATGTTACCAGAAAGCTTATAAACTGAAGATTAAAAGCAAAATCCTATTTCCAATGTATGCCTGTTGCACCTAAAATATTCTGCAGTTGAAAGGACAGGCTATCCCACATAGATAAATCAGTGATAGAGGCACAGGGGAAACCACGTCCTTTTTTAAAATTTAGATTGTATTAATTTTACTACATACTTGCCAATTAGCAAGGTTCACAAACTACTTAAACCATGTGTTTGTGGGGGCAGAGGCTATTGGTTGTTTTTTGTTCTATTATGTATTTTGTGTTCTCATATTTTTTTATGTTGTGAATTGCCCTGTGATCTTCAGATGAAGGGTGGCATACAAATTTAATAAATACAAATAAAAATATATTTTCTCATCCACATTTAATTCTCCAGTCTCCCTCCCCTCCCTTCAACTCAGTCCAAACCATTTCAAACCTAGGGAGATCATGTCTCAAAGAATGACTTCTGTACATGTTGCTTGACTTGCTATGAATATATGCCCTAACAGATCAGGTTAGCAGTCAGGGAATACTCACAAGTCCAATGTTTGTTCTGGAGACCAAAGTAGCTTCTGTGGCACTGAGTTGTTTTTTTCTTCAGCTAACCAAAAGCAATCCCTCCTAGATTGGAACAACCTGGCCGTAGTTATTGATGCCTGAGTACATTAGACCCAGGTGCTCCACACTGGCCTGCTTTTGAAGACTAATCAGGAAATGGAATCAAACTACAGCTGCTAGGCCAGGCTTCCTCAAACTCGGCCCTCCATATGTTTTTGGCCTACAACTCCCATGATCCCAGTGGTCAGGGATGATGGGAGTTGTAGTCTCAAAACATCTGGAGGGCTGAGTTTGAGGAAGCCTGTACTAGGCTGTCACCTGGGACTCAGCAATGAGGAAAATCTCTTGCTGATGTCCTGGCTTCCAGCCCACTTCCAAGCACAATTCAAAATGCTGGTGCTTACTTTTAAAGCCATTCACTATTTGGGACCCGAATACCTGGAGGATAATATAGTCCTGGGTTAGGAAACCTGTGTTCCTCCAGATGTCATGGAGCATTGGCCACACTACCTGGAGGTGATATTGTCTACCAGCCCTTAGGGCATCCACAGGTTTCCCACACAAGTCTACAGCAACATGAACCTACCTGTACAACGAGGTCATATCTAGATGACCCTGTCATTTAAAGCATGATGAATGGTGAGTTGGGAGAGGGCCTTCTCAGTGGTGGCAACCTGTCTGTGGAATGCATTCCCCAGGAAGGCTTACCTTGTGTCTAATCTTGTTGCCATTTTCACCAGGTGAATTTTAAATATAATTATTTTCCCCCAATGAAATTTTAACATGTACTGAATTGTTTTAAGGATACTGTCTATCTGTTGTACCTCTTTCATATTGTTTTACTGTTGTTCTGGATTTTATGCAACTTAAAAGCCATCCTAAAAATATAAACAACCTTCCCTGAAATTTTTACCCACTGGTTCTAAGCCTTGCCCTCTGCAGCAACAAGTCTGCCACGTGTGATTATCAAGTTGCCTCAAGAAAGATGCTACGAAATGAGAAAGCCTCCACTTGTAAACCCAGATTTCCAACACAATTTCAAATTGGCACCTAAAGACAGAATTAACTTTTTGTCAAGAATGAAAGGCTAAATTAATTAAAAACCTAAATAAAGAGCAGATTGTTAGATGTGTTCCATAAATACTGAACTCATTTGAAAGCCTGCCCACTCTCTTTGATGTTCTAAGGGGATCTAAGACCTTTTGAAAGTCTGACCCTGAACTGTGGAGTCTTGAATTCCTTTGAAATCGTGGCCCTTGGTGCCCAAGCCATGCACATACAACAAAGCTCAAAGATGAAAAATATAAGGTCCTTTCATATTTTCCCAGAACCTGCAATGCCACTTAAAGTATACCCATTTTGAATGGTCACACAGAGCCAACAGGAGAGAAACAACTTTTCCCATTCAAAGCAGGAGCGTGCATTGTACAGATGACAAAACAATAGCAGTGGACCAGATGTGTTAGATGGAATGCACTTTCAGCCCCTGATGCTTGAACAGCACATTGAGCCACAGAGCTATAGCAGAACATAGACACTAGATCAGTAATAGGGAGACAGAAGCTTCAAAGAAAGGACTGAATTTCAAGGTATTGCACAATCTTTGGTTACTTTAAGGTTAACAGCACGTTTCTTACCAACATTTTAAACGTCTTCCAACATCTTTATGTCTAGCATTGCTACAATCACTGGGCTTAAAAAAAAAAAAAAGAGCCCAAGTTTGAAAACAGAACAAAGGGCTTATTTGTCACTCCCACTTTGTTTTTAGAAGTGTTCCTTTGCAGTTATTATTGCACAATGGAAGTATACAAACTTGCCAACAGCCAGTGCCCAAACTATACAATACCCTAATGGTATTAGTAAGTGCTGGATTGCCAAGAACATAAAGCAACACTTTTCTGGGTTAGTCCAAAAATCCTCATAACGCAGCAAACTGTGTCCACTAAGCATGGCAAATACACAGGACCACAAGGTTCCAGAATAGGGATAATGGGTGAGTGGGTGTATGTTGTTTGTTTGATTGATTGATTGATTATGAAAACAACAGAAAATATAAACAACCTGCAAAACATTATGTTTTTGGATCATAGTATCTCTAAAGCAGGCTCCCTCAATCTTGGCCCTCCAGATGTTTTGAGACTACAATTCCCAGCATCCCTGACCACTGGTCCTGCTAGCTAGGGATCATGGGAGTTGTAGGTCAAAAACATCTGGAGGGCCGAGGTTGAGGAAGCCTGCTCTAAAATGTTATTATAGATTTGCATTTCAATAACTATTTACCAGGAATCATCTAATTGCTTTTACTACTGCTATTCAAAAAGAAACAGTTATTTTTTTCTTAGTTTCCTTGACACTTCTTGAGGGCCAGATTCAACTAATGTGTTCTGCCAGCAGAAGTCCATTAAAGGGTTTCCACTTGTGCAATGGGTTTTTCTTCCCCAAGCCACCCCACAATTGGCTTGAGGGGGTCAGGTGAGCCCCCAGAACAGCACACGGGGGGGGAGAGGGGGAGGAGAGGGGGAATGGCTCCATCTGGCAGCAGAAATGTTTGCGCTGATGGAACAATTGTCATAGCACTATGATGAATTCCTTCCCCAGAGTTTTAATTTCCCCCCAACAGAGAATATGGATTCACGGACTCTTGCATTTTCTTATTCCAATAAGAAATAAACTTCTTCTCTCACTAAAAACATTCTCTTGTTGCCTACCTTCTCGTACTTTAACCAGATCTGTCAGCTTGATCATACAGTGGTACCTCGGTTTAAGATCAGTCCGGTTTAAGAACGATTCGGTTTACAAACTCCACAAAACCGGAAATAGTATCCCGGTTTGAGAACTTTACTTCAGTCTAAGAATGGAATCCGAATGGTGGAAGGGCACCGGCAGCGGGAGGCCTCATTAGAGAAAGAGCATCTCGGTTTAAGAACGGTTTTGGTTTAAGAACAGACTTCCGGAACAGATTAAGTTTGGAAGCCAAGGTACCACTGTATATGCCATATCCCAGATTTCACTCTCCAGGAATCTATAGAGGGATGGTATCTTTCCACTTCTGGCTGTCGTTAGCAAATGAGTGGTCATTTCTGTATCTTCGTATTTTTTTTAACCTGCCTTTGAGCCTGGCAACAGTCCCCTAAGGCAGCAGACAATAAGTGAATATGCACATATACATAGGATTCTTTTTTAAAGGTAGTGGAGACTTATGGGGGCTGGAGGAAGGGGATGATGGGAAAAGACCAGAGCCCAGGTCCTAATCAAGAGATTGCTGCTGCCAGGGCTGCTTCAGCTGCTGCTCTTCAAACATCTCTTGGTGTCCTCCACCCCAAGGCCTTCCTGGTCCAGGAATGGCAATACCTGTTGAACCAGTGATTGTTGGTAAAAGGTACTTCTAGCCAATGAGGCTAGCTGAGCCTCCAGTGACAGTGCTGGATCCATAAGCACCCCCAAACTGTGAACTATGGGGTGCGGAACTCATCTCACATTTCAGGCTGAGGGAGCCGGTGTTTGTCCACAGACAGCTTTCTGGGTTATGTGGCCAGCATGACTAAACCGCTTCTGGCACAACAGGACATTGTGACGAGTGCCAGAGCGCATGGAAGCGCTGTTTACTTTCCTGCTGCAATGGTACCTATTTATCGACTTGCACTGGTATGTTTTCGAACTGCTAAGTTGACAAAAGCTAGGATAGAGCAACGGGAGCTCACCCTATCATGGGGATTCGAACTGCCAACCTTCTGCTCGGCAAGAGGCCCAGTGGAATAGACCACAGCGCCACCTGCGTCCCTGCCAACCCCATCCAGAGTAGGCAACTGATCAATTTCTTAGACACGAAATGCATGTATTAGGAGAACCCACACATATGTATTATGAATTTTCATGTAGACTATTATTTCAAAATGTGGAGAACTGAAATTAAAACTAGAAAAATAAGAAACTGAGACAAACTCCTTTTCTCTACTTGAAGGCGATTTATACTGGCTTGAGGCAAAGAGACAGTCACAAGCCTGTAATAAACATAATTCAGCTCTGCATTCAAATAAGCTGCCCAAATCTGTATAAAATATCACTCAAGGAATACTTCAGTATACATAAATACTGCTTGCAGCAAACCTTGGTATATAAACCCACAAGTTCAGTTACTGAATTCTACTGCATTGTATTGATGCTAAGGAACATTTTCCCCCCTTTTATAACTTAACACATCGCACGTGTAGAACACAAAATGTTGCCATTCAAAGGAAGTCGAGAGGAACCTGAAACAACAAATTTTCAAAGGAACAGCATAGAGTAATATGTTAAAGGCATTCCACAGTAAGTTGGAATGGAACAAGCTGTATTAGATTATGATGGAATGCAAATTAAATGAGTTTCAGAAGTGCTGCCGCAGGTAAAAACAAAAGGAAAATTAGAAGGAAGTTCTAAAATTTCACCAACAAGCTGCCCTCTCTCATTTTCCTTTGAAGAAAAGTCATGTTTTCATGTGTTCATGATTATAGTTAATGACTGCTGTAGAGATGGGGCTGAGCCAAAGCCATGTATCTGAACAGCTCCAAGACTCCAGGAGAGACCTGGCTTTGAAACGATTTCCTACGCCTCAGGTCTATGTGGAGAACATGGCAAACTTAACACTGCTGCTACCACTGAGGATATTACCTCGAAGGTTTTAAATGGATGAGAAGCCTTGCTTTCATAAATGGTTTAAAATATAATCACATGTGGTTTTAATAAGAGGACATCCTACCTCCATTTTATGTAGAAGAAACTTAAATAAATTCATAATCTGTTTATTGCACCTGTAATTTTTAATCAAATATATTTTTTTTAAAAAAAACCAACAGCACTCAGTGTATGAAGTTAGGTCATAGCCTTTTGCAAAAAGGCATGGCAAAAAAAAAGTACCGGTACATCTATGTGTGCTTTCACATCTACCTTCTGAAACACTGAAATCCCCAAAGTAAAGTACAGTACTCAGCTTCTGCAGTGCCAAAACAATAGGGATTAAACTACTTCTGTTCACTGTGATTCATCCAGTTACCAAGATGAAGTCTTTATTGCTAAAAATTTTGCACAGGTAAATTGCTGCTCCTTGAGAGGATACATATGAACATGTTCACATACATCCTGCTTGGATTTTACAATGCATTCCATTAACCATGAATTTAATTTGGACTAATCATAGCTCAGAACCCAAACCATGGCTGAGCTCCAAATGCACAATAAGCTAGCCATGGTTTACTGAAATTTATCAACAGTCATTTGCTATATGCTCAGAACTCCCAATTCTGCTCAGCAATCCCAATTCTATGCTGCAGAGGCTACAGGAGGCATGGCAACTGCAATCATTAATTAATTATAGAAAACAGTAGTTATTGCAAACACAGTAATATCCCCTCTCAATATTTAAGACTATACATTCTCTCTCTGAAATTCTCAGCCTGCCCTCTCCCTAGTCACCTTTTTCCTGTGGCTATGGCTTAACATTCTTCTACCTCTTTTCTTTCGCCAAGGACAAAACTTGCTTGAGCCAACATCTGTGGAATGAAAAGCCCTTCCTGATATATTCAAACTTTGTGGTAATAAATGGGGCAGATTTCATTATGTCCCCCATCTGCAGATCAATGCTACTGCAAGTTGAATGCTTACTTTGTCCACAATCATTTTCTGATTACCTTTTTTGTCTCACAACTACAGGAGAAACTTTGGGTCAAATGGAGGATGCATATTTCCCTACCAAACTTGCAGGGGGCAGATTAGTCATTATATGGAGGCAAAAACAAGCAAACAGCTAACTAGGAATCAGGTCAATTCAAAGGCTTATGAAACTTTCACTTATGCAGATTAAATGGAATCCTCAGGCCCCTGGCACAATTCCATTGCAGTTTTTAGTGGTGAAAAGTCCTAGAAGCTGATGAAACAAGAAACCCAACCCATAAATAACCACTACAAAGGGGAAACTATTTGGCTAGAAAGCTGGGGCTAGGATTTTGTTTTTTTGTACTGCTTTAGCAGAAACTTGCCAACAGTAAACATACATATGGGTTCCATAAAAGATATCACATCTCATGCAATGCCCATGGCTAGTTGCCCGATACATGAGGAAGAGAAAATGATCTTTTTAACATTTAGTAACTCCAGCCCCAGTTTTATGCATGAGAATATAATACAGAATCTATTCAGCTGTATACTATGAATCTAGGACTATAGCGCTGTAGAAACAGAACCATTGTTAGATGTGGTTATTGGCATGTGGAGGCCATACTGGATATAAATTTAATTACAAAGTTGTATCAGAAGGGATGGTTTTCATTTGTGACGTTTCATTAAAATTTAGAACAGTCTTGAACTACAACTAGCTTTGAAAATCCATTGTGGTTTTTCAGAAACACCAAATTAAAAAAAAAAATCTACAGGCCCAGCTTAATGAAAAACAAACACACTGCTAAATTCAAGCATGGTTCAATGGATTTATGTGGAAACACCCAATTAATGAAAGCTGCCATAAGCATTGCACTTCCAGCATCAATAAACTACCCTTTTTCCAATACAGAGATTTTTGTGTGCCCATTTCCTTCACACTACTTGGGATTCTTACATTTTTTCCAGTACTGCTCCAGTCATTCTTACATTTTTTCCAGTACTGCTCTTTCAGCCAAGCGTGTGTCTATTAAATGATCTTTTCAGGGGCTTAGGTGCCAAGGGAGACACTAAAATAATTCCAACAGTATCATGGCAGTTTTTCACACCAAGACCATCTTGCAGGTTCAGGATCTCAGAATCCTAGTACAGACATCCATTCCAGGTGTTCTATTGACAAGAGTTTTGAAAGGGTACACATTCTATTTTATATACAGTTTGTTTGTGCATCACTCCCAGAACATCTGTTTGTTATACTGAAAGCATTACATTTGGCAGTTCTATCCCTCAAACTTCATGAATGCTTGAAATTAAACAGATTTTAAGAGATTATTTTTCTGAACTAAAGCTACAGAACATTATGCTGAAGATTTAAATTGCAACTAGCAGACTTTTCCAGTCATTATTTAAAATAAAATGCAATGCACATCAAATCCTAGTGTTTGTGGAAAATACATGCAGCATGTTTGACTTGCAAAAACAACGTTCCAGTGTAGCCCGCTTCTGTTCAGGGTCCCAGACAGCCAGTCATTCCTTTTACAGTTGTACCTCTGGTTACGAAATTAATTCGTTCCTGAGCTCCATTCTTAACCTGAAACAGTTATTCACCTGAGGTAGCACTTTAGCTAATGGGGCCTCCCACTGCCACAGAAATCGTGCTCCAGCGGTGCAGCGGCAGCAGGAGGCCCCATTAGCTAAAGTGGTGCTTCAGGTTAAGAACAGTTTCAGGTTAAGAACGGACCTCCGGAAGGAATTAAGTACTTAACCTGAGGTACCAGGTTTTTCTCTGTTCATCCTGCATTAACAAGAAATGGGATTACCACCAATTATCAAACAACTTTTTCAGTTCTTCATAGTATTCATATTCTTTATTGGGCCTTTATTTTTTGCCTGTCAGAACATGCCCAGGTCTGCTTAAATACATTCTTACAGAGACAAAAGTGTTTCCGGTGCATATCAACTCCAAGGAAAAATACTACTTTAGACCTTGCCTTACTCAGAAAGCCTTGTCACAATAGCTGTTTTATTTCTAAATGGCATGTGTTTGCATAAGGAAAACCTCCTCATATTGTTGTCTGATGGGGTGGCAGCATGGCCCAAATGCTGGTGCAGACTTGTAATTACAAAAGGAAAAAGGTCTAGAAGGTTATTCAAACCAAACCCTCTTGTGAATGGGAGACAAAAAAGTCAAGGATGTAGAACAGGCTTTTTCCTTACGCTGTAGCATAGATTCACCAAAACTTACAGAACAAGAGACTGTTGGATTTGTAACCATTTAAAACTAGTAGTGACAATGGCCGGATTCCAACTAAAACCATAGTTTTAGCAAGATGAAAACGAACGTACGCAAACCTCAAGCTTTCATATTATCCTCTCCCATCTCCTTCAAGGAGATCAAGTCTTAAACTTCCAATTGAACCACAGCTAATGCTACATCCAAAGCTTAACCAGTGGTTTCAAACAAACCATGGTTATGATAAATCACAGTTTGTTGAGTTCAAATGACACATCAAGCTACAGCTGATTTTAAAAAATGGAAGTAAAAGCTTCTGAACTCCGTCTTGTGGCCCTGCTAGAACACAGCCCAATGGTTGTTTAGGCTCATTCTTATAATAGTAAACCATGGGTAGACAAACTAAGGCCCAGGGGCCAGATCCAGCCCAATTGCCTTCTAAATCCGGCCCACGGACGGTCCGGGAATCAGTGTGTTTTTACATGAGTAGAAGGTGTCCTTTTATTTAACATGCATCTCTGGGTTATTTGTGGGGCCTGCCTGGTGTTTTTACATGAGTAGAAGGTGTCCTTTTATTTAAAATGCATCTCTGGGTTATTTGTGGGGCCTGCCTGGTGTTTTTACATGAGTAGAAGGTGTCCTTTTATTTAAAATGCATCTCTGGGTTATTTGTGGGACCTGCCTGGTGTTTTTACATGAGTAGAATGTGTCCTTTTATTTAAAATGCATCTCTGGGTTATTTGTGGGGCATAGGAATTTGTTCATATATATTTTTCCAAAATATAGACTGCCCCCTCAAAAGGTCTGATGGACAGTGGACCGGCCCCCTGCTGAAAAAGTTTGCTCACCCCTGAGGTAAACTATAATTTAGTACAGCCTTCCCCACCCTGGTACCTTCCAAATGCTTTGGACTACAACTATCACCTTTCCTAGCCAATAGCCATGCCGGAAGATTGAGGATCACAGGCAGAGCTTTAAAAGAAATTAAGGGGAGGAAGTAGTCTTGCACATTGCTTTTTTGACACTGCACCCCAAAATTAGGAAGTCATCAGACAACTGTACAGTGGAACAATAGAATAACAGATGAACGTAGTAAAAACAAACTTTTCAGTACTTCAGCTTTATGACACTTTGTTGTAGTAAAACTTTAAAAAAATCATTTCCAAGATCCATATTGTGAAAGTGGAAAAACTGTATTTCCACATAAACAATAGATACAATCTGCTTAAATCTAAATTGAAAAACTTATTTTTCAATAATTTCCTTAATGGATAATATATGAAAACAAGACTGACTACTGCAAATTCATTTTGCAGAACAGCGCAATCAGTTAGAAAACAAGGTAAAAAAAAATTTAGGCACATATGTACAACTGAGACACTTGCGAACTAGAGAGTTGGGCAGCAAAAATCCCAAACTGACAGAGAGCTTTCTGAACACAAGGCTAATGAATGAGATTATGTAACATTAAACAAATTTGCAACACTAACCAAAACATTTTAGCTCAGTAGTAGCAAAACCAAATTTGACTGAGATAAGAATGTTTGTCAGTATATGCCTATCGGGCAACTAAGTTAGCCCGGCACAAAGTATACAGAATGGATGGCAGGAACAAACTTCAAAAGCAGAGTGTACACCATACACTCAATCAGCAAATAAAAAGCACTTCAAACCAGCTCTCTTTCCCTCTATACTCTGCTTTTCATGAATGAAACTCTATTGTTTAAAGCCACAGGCTACCACGATAAGGGCTGTCACATGGAAGTTAGAGCAAACTTGTTTTCTACCGCTCCGGAGGGTAGGACCTGAACTGACTGCTTCAAGTTACAAGAAAGGGCATTCCAACTAAACGTCAAGAAGAACTTTCTGACATTCAGGGTTGTTTGACAGTGAAATGGGCTCCCTCAGAAGGTGGTGGACTCTCCTTCCTTGGAGGTTTTTAAGCAGAGGTTGGATGGCTATCTGTCATGGATGCTTTATTTGAGATTCCTACATTGCAGGGGGTAGGACTAGATGATTCTCAGGGTCCCTTTCAACTCTACAGCTCTATGATTTCAAAACAAAAATACTTTCGACATATTTAACATATATACACAAAAGGAAGCAGAAAAATAATACTCTTCTCCATGTAAATCACACATTACTCTTCTACAATAAATTATAAAGATGCTAAAAATACAATCACAATCTGAATCCCCCACCCCCATCCCAAAGCTTTTTGGAATCTAGCTTGTATTTTCGTTGCTACTTTGATGATCAGCAAGTCTTTTTCTGCGAGCAAGGTACATATCATGTCCAGGGTGGGTCTGTTTGACACATACTGGAAGATACAAGTAAGGAATGTGTGCCTAGGGTGCTCACGTAAGGGGAAACTACATCGGTAATGAGAGACATCCTCAATCTGGCCCAACTCAGAAATATTGACTTTGCTGAGTTCGTATGTTATTAAACCTCCCATCCAATAAAGCAAACAGCCAAAATGTAAGGATCATTTTCGTACACATTGCTGATGAAGCAGAAGGATCCATTGCACAAATCTGTTGCGCCTTGTTCCACTGTGTAATGCTGCCTCTGAATGACATAACATCATTTGACTCCTCAGTCTTGCAACAGAAAACTGTGGTAAGAGAACTGTAACCCTCCCAATAGTTCAGCTTCCTAAACATGCCAAAGAGGAAGTATATTGTCATTGCTCATGCAACCTACCCCAGCTTTATATTAATAGAATGAATGCTGAAGTAGAGAACAGTGAAAACAGAGCAACAAACGAAAGAAGATAAAGAAAAACATGGCACACCCAGCAAAAGAAAGCAAAGGCACAGATCAGCAATGAATTGCCTGCCCAAACCAAACACACATACCGCTGATTTAGCAGCAACCACAGTCGAAGACACCTGCAGGGTCATGAAAAAACCATGCATTTGTTCAATTTCCATCCCCACTAACATCTCACTATTATGCAACATGTCCAAACAAGTGAAATCAGACTGGGCAGAATACGAGCTCATACATATCAACTATAAGATCTATATTTTACTAGCAAGAAAAAATTGCGCCCATTAGACTATTTTTGAAGCTTCGTCATCTGTGGGCCTCTCTAACCAGGCTGCTTGCCAAATTATGTATGGTAATCTTGTGGTATGGATTAATGCCTAAAAAGTAGACTCAAGCCATTCTGTTTTTGTTGTTTTCATTCTAGTTCAAAGAAAATGATTATTATACATCTGGACCCATCCCCTTATGGCTTCACATCTTTCCCTTATGGTTTTTGGTTTTTTTAACAGAGCATCACATCAAGAATGGAACAAGTGCCAAGCAATTTCACTTAGTAGTTATTTTACTATGAAACTGAAAACAAAAATTAAATGCAACGTTGCTTTCCCTCACATGAGCCATGCAATAGCAAAATAAGTTCTTCAGAACGACTTCCTTTCATATGCCTAAGCAAAGCAGTAATTTGATATTTGTAGCAGAACCAGTGCAGCAGGGTTGTTAAGTTGCAGACTAACAATATCTAACCCTTGTGCAACCTCTTGGCTTATAGGTAATATTTTATTCCACATTCAATTTCAATTTCTGACACGCCCCTTCACCACCTGTCCCAGGAGGCGTTACAGCCATTTACATATTAAAATCGGTTTATAATACGTTATAGACAAGAGGTGGGTCCTTAAAAAAACAGAAGCAAAAGAACACTCCTTTTTACAGTGCTATCTCTTTATCAAAGACGCTTCCGTAGGACAATTTCAGTCTACCAAATATGGACCTTTAATACCGTAAAACTTATTCAACATTAGTAGGTGGGTCTACTTAGCCATTACTACCTTTCCCTTCAGCAATAAAAATGCTTCTCTTTTATCTTTTCCTAATCCAGCTCTAGAGGTGCTCTGACTGTACACCAGGCATAGGCAAACTCGGCCCTCCAGATGTTTGGGGACTACAACTCCCATCATCCCTAGCTAACAGGACTAGTGGTCAGGGATGATGGGAGTTGTAGTCCCGAAGTATCTGGAGGGCCGAGTTTGCCTATGCCTGCTGTACACCATCCCTTCAAGAGTGAAGACTCCTCCAAAAAGCAGCTTTGTGTCAACAATGAAGGAAAGTTATAGAACGTCTGAAGCGTCCAACTTGCCTTTGCAGAAAGCATCAGATGAATTAAGGAGTTATTCTACATTGCAGGTACATATATGCATGGGGGTATAAACAGTGAGATGAGAAGGAAACAAAATACAGAAAATTATAGGCAATTATAATTCGGTACTTAACAGTGTTAATTCACAAAGCAGTTTGAGCGATATATTCTGGGTCACTCAGCCATCTGACACAGGTTTAGGGGATGCAGGGCAGGAGAGAATGGCTGAAATTTGCAACTTGCCACTTTTGTCTTATGGAAGCCTTACTGTCACAGCTGAGTGACACTGCTGGATACAACCCAATTGTTACTATCGTTTTAATCTGTTCGCATTTTCACAAGGTTAGTCAACGGATGAGTCATTAATTCTGTTTTCATTAACTACAGTGGTCATTTACTTGTTTAATTTATCACATTTTTGCAATAGATAAAGCTTTTAAATCAGGTCACATATAGAATTTTCAGGGAATATAAACAAACAAATAAGGTACTTGAGTAAAAACTTCCAGAAGCATTTCCTTAAAATTTGCTAGATTAAGGAGTACCAATTGCAATCAAAACCGCTATAACATTTCCCAAGCCTTCCTGTTAAAACAAGCTGCATGCCTCACTGTTAAAAGAAAATGACAGAGAGAAATACTCACACTTTCTGGATGCTGAATAGCAGCTTCCCACTGCAGTCTTATTCTCTGGGGCATCATCACATCATCCTGTAATAAATGGCACACTGTAACTATATGTGAAAGAGGGCCCACCACTGTTCTCAAACAATAACTAGAGATGGTTGCCAGATTAACTGGTCACTTTACTAGCCCAAGTACAAAACTATAAAATACACAATTGGCTGCAACTACTGGAGGGATTCCAGATACCACTTTATTTCAATAGTTTATGCATGGCTACCAGGGTAGTAAATTTAGCCCCCAAAAGAAAATTAACATAAATTAGAACTAGAAGGGAAAATCCAGACTTTTTACAGTAGACAAAAAGTGAAACTGTTACCATTTTATACAATAAACCAAACCACATTTCAGAATTTCCTACCCACGGCAGAGCCTAAGTGTTCAAAAATATACTATTACTATGTCTTGCTATTTATGTATATTGATGTGTAAAGCACTTTAAAATCATTTTCCTAGCAACTCTAGCAAGAGTTATGTGAGGGAGATGGTTATGCTTCTGATTTTATACTTGGGGAACTAAGGCTAAAAGAAAGGCTTCATTAGGATTTGAACCAAAGTATCACTGAAACCACTGACTATACTATATTGTATCCATTTGAACCCACTCGTATCTGCCTGTTTAGGTATTTGTAAGTTATATCAACGCCAGTGTATAGACTGATCATCATATCAACAACTCATTCAAGAAGCCATATTTTGAACTGAGGCTGAAGAGCCAGTGGTATTGGCTGAGCATAGGGCTCCTCTAGATCCCTTCAGAGCCATCATCTTATTATGAGCCTCAAGAATCAGACATGATCTACTGATTCTGCAAGTTTCGAGTACATGGTGGCAGGCCAAGAGGGTCAAATTCTTGACTGTACTACTTCAGCCTGTAGGCGGGAGGTTATTTTTATGAGTTGTTTTTCAGTTTATTAAACTAAAAGATTAGTGAGCAAAGCTATGGTGAAGTGGTATAGTCCAGAAGTCAACCACCTCAGTCTACCACCTTGTGGAATGGGTCTGGTTGCAAGCTTTAAAAAGCCTTTTAAAAATTAGGCCTAGGATATCCGATAGACCTCTTGCACCCATATCAGCCTGCCCACACATTCAGATGCACAAAAGGGGCCTTCTATGTGTGTCCATCTCACAGATCACAAAGCTTGGTAACCTTACGACTTCTGAACGCCATGAGAGTGGATCTTCTACAGGCTCCCACGCTTCAAGCCTTTCCCTAAAGATGTAACTTTCCCAATGGGCTAATTGGTGATTGATGCTTTATGTCCTGGATTGTGGTTTGCTACTGCTGTGGGAAGTGTTTTAATTTGGTGTGAAAGCTTTTTTATTGGCTATTTTCCGGGGTCAGTTGATAGCTTTGTGGTTGTTGTTATTTTATAATTTTTGTTGTTGTAAGACCTCTTGGACAGAGACTACCCACATAAGCTGCCTAATTTTTTAAAACCCAACTAAACAAAACACCCTTCTGCCCTGTGCCCCCCATAGCACCTATGAAGTTTCTTACAAGTCTCCCGTTAACACACTGCAGCTATTCACTCCTATTTGCCTCTGTCCCAGCTTGCACATGGGCAAATATTTGAAGTGCATAAAGGGGAGAACTCTCCTAAAACCTCTGCTGCCACTGCCATTTGAGGGAGGGGGTGGAGTGCTTTGCCTGTGGGGAAAGCAATTAAGGTGCATAGTCAGGGGATCACAAGGATTAAGAGCTGCAATTGGGAACATTATGAAGCCCTTGGTCCAAGACTGAGCAACTAGTTCCCTCTCCCTGTTCTAAGAACTTGAAGCCACCCTAACACTACAGTTTATCCAAAAATGATAACAAGGTTGGGAAACAAATCTGTGCCAGTAGCTACATACAATTAGTCTACCTCAAGGTAAAACAAAAAACTTGAAAGTAAACCATCCAGCTTATCAGTTGTAGAAACCTGGTGAAAAGAGTCATAAGCCTTTTTTCATACATTCGTCAAGTTCCTAACTAGAGCATAATGGTTTTTTCAAAGACATGTCAGGAAGAAAATGGTCAACTGAGCACACACCTAGACAACATATAGAAGTACATAAAATGAATTGCAGTGGCATGAATAAAGTAGGCATACAACAGAATTAGTGCATCTTTTTGCAGCATTAGTTTAGAAGAAATGAACTACTCCAACCCCACTTTATAATCACTAACCTAAAATGTAATAATCAGATTGCTCTTATTCAATTATGCTAAAAGTTGAAATCAATATAATACAACACAGCTATAAACTGATATACGTTTTAGAAGCTGTGGGATACTATCATGGCCAGTTAGATTTTGGGGGGTTACCCTTGCTGAAGTTCTCCAGGCATTTTTTTTTTTTTGTTCTTTTTCAACCCCTTCCACAATATTCCATCTCTAGCTGAAGCAATTTCAATTTTTTAACTGCTTAGGAACATTTCTGTGTCTGCTTTGCTTGGTTCTTATAGATAAACTACATAAAGACAAGCTATAACTTGTTCATTATACTTCCTGTTTGTTTTCCTACTGCTGAGAGCCAGTGTGCTGTACTGGTTTGAGTGCAAACCAGGACCTGGAAACCAGAGTTCAAATTCCCACTCAGTTAACGAAGCACACTAGATGAACTTGGGCAAGTCACTGCCCAACCCACCTCACAGAGGCGATTAAATGCAGGGGGGGGGGGAATGTATGCTAATTGAGCTCCTTGGAGATGTCGGTGGGATATAAATGCAATAATGAATGAATAGCTCATCTTGAATAAAGTAGGATGTAGGATTACACATTGCAACAATCCAGTTGTTTTTGCTGTAGTGCCCTCCATGATTTTATATGCGGGGGAACTACTGGAAAAGATGCAGTACCTTAGATTGCTGTATGCAAGCTTGTGTTGGCACAGATACAACTAGATTTTTCTTTTATACGAGGGACTTCATTGCTTTTTATTCCTAGCAGGAACTATGGCAGTGAAATTGAAATATTTCCACTTGCTCTATGAATAGCAGATTTCCAACTGTTCACATCTCTGCTAAAGAGAGAATGATAATCCTACAATTTTGAATGAAAAGATTAAATGAGGAACTGACTCATTGACCCATCTAGACACTTTACTCGCAGGCACTGTAGAAGTGCTCACATGTACTCAGCGTTGTTTCTTTGATTAACTTGCGGGTGATTTCTCTTTTTTTGGGGGGGGGGGAAATCCGCTTTACACAGATGCAAGCAAAAAAGGAATTAATTTCTTAACTCCAGTACTGCACTGGAAATGTGTGTGCTGATCTATTGATCTGATCCAGAAGCCCTGCACGTGTGCATATGGTTTCCTATCTCAAACAACTTCTGCATTCATTTCAATAGTGCATTCATTTGCATGTGAGATCTTCTACCTCAGTTCAAACAAATGGGGAAACAACAGACACATAAGATCTAAGTACGCATTTGAGGGTCAACAGATTCTTAGATTTGAGCAAGTTTGCTTAGTTATGCACATCTGCTCAAGTTCTTATACAGCTGTTTTCATTATTATATTTAAAGTGCCTATACCTATTTCAACTTTCTTTCCTTCTTTTTCTCTTTCCTGGAGATGTTCCAGCACCCAACACTGAAGGTAGAATAGCTTTTTCTGTCCAAAGTGTTCAAATAAATGCTTATTTCCAACAAAAGGGACAGTTTCTATTGGCATGAACATAGAATAGATGGTTTACTGTTCAGAGCCTTTGATTTTATTCCCAATAAAATCTTTATGATCTACAGTAAAATTCAGTCTGGAAAAATATTCATTAGGTAGTCTCTGTGTCTTAACACACACACACACACACACACACACACATTCTCATTCTCCTTGCATGCTTGTTTAGCAGAAGAAATGTAAATTACCACAATGTTTTAAAAATTATTTTGCAAAGCAACTTGAAAATCTGATGTGTTGATAAACAACATTTGTTTTCTGTGTCTTTTTCTGTGTTTAACATAACAGAAATTCCTGAAATTTATACGCATCCATGAATTACTTGGTATTCTCATTGGAACCAATTTCTCGCTGCTATGCAGTAACTGCTGAAAAACAGATGTTACCAGCTGTGTGTGCTAACATTATCTGTGACTGCTCCTATATACCTCTTTTGATTCTTGGTTTCAGTTCACCAATTCAGTATCAAATTAATCAGAATATCATGTTGGTGTCAGTCATGTGAAATGCTCTTAATTACTGCCAAGACACTAACCTTCAGAAAATGTTGTACTTGTACATTCAGGTACGTTATAGGCTGAAAAAAATGTGTTGCTTCATTTTTTCTAGTATATCAGACATGCAAGAAGAATCTATTGATAGGTGATGGTTTATTGATATTTCTTGTATTTGAACTGGCAATGAGATTGAATCGGTTACGAAATATACACAATCTGTAATCATTATAAACTTTTAAATAAGAGTTCCTTGAATGTGAAGCCCTGAGAAAGAGATTCTGAGTTCAGGGTGCCAGAACAAAAGATGGGTACTTAAAATATCCTAATTCAGAATGTCCTAATTCAGTTAGAAACACACACACATTTGGAGGGGGGATTGAGGCAGGGGATTGCTCAGCAATATTTGACAAAAGCATATTTTATTGAGATTAACATCCTAGGAACTATTGTGGTTTTGAATTTATTTATTCATTAGTCCAATATATTGATGGGGAAGGAAAACTTTTTCTTTAAAAAAAATCCAGACCCACCTTTGCAAGGTGTTTTGGTTTACCAGTATGTTTCCTATTCCACCTTGTATTTAGTGGCAGTTCAGTGGGTGGGGGCAGATATCCAGAGGCCACACAGCCACAGCATGAAGTCCCCACAATTGCATGTAGAGTTGGCTATGTGTGGCCCCTGCCAACTAGGTTAAGCTCGGTGTTACCACTACTGCAAATCCTTGGATTTCTCAGGGACACAGGAAGCTACCACCTCATGCACCTCCACAAGATGGTACATGGTAAGCTTTTGTGGGTCGGGGCCTCCTGAATTCATCCTAACGTTGAGAGGCATTTAACAGAGGAACTAAATATATGCCTCTTCTTCCTGCACTGCAAGCAAATTTATATGCTTTACTTCTACAGATTAATTTTTAAAATCCTGAATAAATAAAATTGTCATTTAACCTCACAAAAGATGAGCCACTGCACCTCTTCAGACAAGAGAAACCCTATTCCAAAATCTACCAGAGTTATAGCACTACACTTTCTTGGCCCCACCAGAGAACAGTGGCAGCTAGCAGGGGGACGGGGGCTGAATAGCTGACTAGAGGAGGAAAGACAGCTGGTTTGAAGTGCTTTTTTATTTGCTGATTGTGTGTATGATGTATGCAAGCTATTTCCACTTGTCACAAGATCACTTCTCATTTTTCTGTACAAAATAAGTCAGTCAAAGATTTTTTTTGGGGGGGGGTGAACTGAGGGTTTGTGGTTAGATGCCACATAGTTTCACTTTCTGTGAGAAGGGGACAATTCCTACTTAATCATCCTAGCATAGCAAGTTGGTCTCTATATATTTAAAGTGCTCTGCCTTGACTGTAAAGGGAACATCTAAACTGATAGTAGGGTTACGTTTTGCAGAATTTGAGGGCTAGTCTCTTGTGGAAGTAGGTAAACCCGATACAAATACATGTGGTTTGAATGCCTTCTTTCCTGAAGGTGGATGGAGATCAACAACATAAAAACATCTGGCCTTGTTTAGAAATCCCTGCTGGTTTTTCATGTGAAACAGATATCTTCTTCTTGCAACAAATTGCTTACCTGCTCAGAAAGGACTTGGGAGGACAGAAGCATGTCTGTTATTATCAAATTCCTGTAACACTGGATTATTTGGAGTGCATGTTATGAAATTTATTTCGTGGCATAGTGATTGCTTATAATGACCCATTTGACAGTAGAATATTTGAATTTTCTTTATTCTGTTCTCATGCCATCAGGTCTAAGAAAAATGGCACATCAAGTAAAACAATACCTATTATCCAATTAGAAGTGCCTGCTAGGTTGCAGATTTAAAAGGTGTGTGCCACTTAAACTTCCAATACAGTGGTACCTTGGGTTAAGTACTTAATTTGTTCCGGAGGTCCGTTCTTAATCTGAAAATGTTCTTAACCTGAAGCACCACTTTAGCTAATGGGACCTCCTGCTGCTGCCGCGCCGCCGAAACACGATTTCTGTTCTCATCCTGAAGCAAAGTTCTTAACCCGAGGTACTATTTCTGGGTTAGTGGAGTCTGTAACCTGAAGCGTATGTAACCTGAAGCGTATGTAACCCGAGGTACCACTGTATCTCAACGGTTAAGAAAATGTCCAGATACAGAAGCAGAGTTTTATAAGGTTGAATACTTATTACATTTAAAAAGTACCACAACACCATAACCACATGAAACAGTTTTTTACCAAATTATGGAAAACCATTAGCATAGAATGATAAAAAGGAAATGGACAATTAAACATTTTGTTTCAGGTAGGCAATGCATTTGGCAAAAATTAAAAAAAATCACTTACAGAATCCAGAAAGCACAGATAAGTCCCCGAGCTCTGATCTATTGCATGATTTTTAGCAAAGCCCACTGCAGATAAAGCAAAGTTACAAAAGAGTGCATGAGCATCATTGCAATTTGCAATCTAAGTTTTTCTACTCAAAAGCACACTAGGTGACATTGAAGTTCCTTGCCAGATTTCAGAATTGCAGCCCACAGTAAGCAAGCCATAATGGATGCTTGAGTTGCACACCCATGGCAAATTTTATTATTTCCTTCCTGGATACCTCTTCATGTATATGAACATTATGAATATAGAGCCTTGAACTTCACAAATAAATGATAACTAAACCTCTGTGGGGCAATGGGTCAGTGTGTGTCTGGCTATTAACCAGAAAGTTGGTGGTTTGAGCCCACCCAGGGATGGATGTGGTAGCATTCCTGCATTGCAGGGGGCTGGACTAGGAACACCTTTCCAACTCTACAATTCTATGATTCTAGGAAATCATTTAAATTAAAACTCAACCATTCAAAGTTCTATGGCTGCCGTAACTAAATTAAAATGACTGGAAAACACAGTAAAACCTTACAAGACCTGGACATGTTTACTGAAAAGTAAAGCAGGTCTGGGCATGTTGAATGAACAGAACCAATAGCTCGGAATAATTATCTCCTGAGGAATAAAATGAATAGACTAAAATTGAACAACTAATCCTGCCACAGAGCAGTAACTGTTCCAGCAGGATCAGTTGTGTAATCAAGTTTGTCTCTCTCTCTCCCCATCCCAAGCATATAATGTTTCAAATAATTGTCTGATTATAGCAAGGAAGGCTAAAAGGATGCTATGATTAAGGGCACATTCAAAGGTCATAAAATCAGTCATGGATGATTCTTATAAGGAAGCTTGTGGGGTCGCCACTGTGATGAAAGGTAGCCAGAAATTTAGATTCATTGTCATTTAAATCACTTGCCCAACACTCCGTAAGTAGCTTGATCCATATGTTACTGCTACTGCTTTTACACATCACAAAAATCAGTCATAAAGGCTGACTTGAGTCATTCGGATTTCATAATATATGAATGCTGGAGGACATTTGGTTATTCATGTGACAGGCAAAGTTTAGGATATGCTTAAAAAAATTAAGTCAAAACAATCTTACAAATATTTTAAAAGGTCAGCACTTAAATGCACATATGGGTAACAAGCTGGTGAGATAAGTGGGTCAGATGAGAAACAATCATGTTTGTTTGTTTGTTCATTCAAGTGCAAATAGTTTAGAAGTAAGCTTAATTAAAAACAAGACACCCAAAGTTTTGGTAGTTAGCTAGTCATAAAATGCCCTTTTGACATCAGCACAATTATAGGATTTCCAAAAGATTTTATTCAGCATGGAAACTGGATTATTTAAACAACTGGTCTAAGGCAATGAATTTTGTTTGGCATAAGCAAAGAATTCGCTGCAATATTGCTATACTGATGAGACTCAAATGTTTGTGCCAAGGCCTTGCATTTTGCAAGGCCTGCTTACTTAGCAAAAAGAGCCTGTTACCATGGTCACAGGAGGGGGGGAAACTAAGACCCCGTGAGATATTAACATTCCTCACTCTTGGAAAGAAGTTGTTTTGTGTTAGTTTCTTTAAAGCCACTGACCCCTCTCTTTTGTGGGGGGAGGTTTCCCTTTTGTTTTCCTTTTTCCTTTTCCATGGCAAAAAAGAATCAGAAATGAATCTTAATCCAGGGTAAACAATCCAGGACGTGAAGACTGTCACATTTGTTTCGTTATTGGGGCTGCTTGTTTCAAAGGAAGTACTCCCTACAAGTTTTAACTACTCTTAACCACAGGAAAGTAAATCACTTAGGACAAAGGGGTCACAAAGATTTCCATCGAAACTGGCTGCCCAAATGTAAATACAAACGAGCTGCTCCACACTGGAAAATGATTACTGCATGGCAACCTGCTTTCAAAGGTATATAGTTTGAACAAAATACACCTTTCCCAACCCAATTTGCGAATGACTGGGAAAATTCAGAAGCCATAGGTTTTTTTTCCTTCCTATGTCTATGCATTTTTTTCACATCATAAAATGTACCGTATTTTTCGCTCTATAAGAGGCACCAGACCACAAGACGCACCTAAGTTTTTGGAGGAGGAAAACAAGAAAAAAAATATTCTGAATCTCAGAAGCCGGAACAGCAAGAGGGATCACTGCGCAGTGAAAGCAGCAATCCCTCTTGCTGTTCTGGCTTCTGGGATAGCTGCGCAACCTGCATTCGCTCCATAAGATGCACACACATTTCCCTTTATTTTTTAGGAGGGAAAAAGCGAGTCTTATAGATAAAAAAATACAGTACTTTTTTAAAGTAAAAACTAAGACTCCCAAACTCTAACACTTTGCCAATCATATGCATATTAGCCTGGAAACCAAATGTCAAATAATTATTTGGTTTTTTGTAGAATTGTCAGTATTTTCCCCAAGTCTATGGTTGTTTTTTCAATGTTACACAGCTTCCAAAAGAGGCTCAGACTTTAATGAGTGTCTAAGGAACAGTTTTATGCTTCTGGAGTAGTCACCATGTAACAACCCATAAACTTGAGGAATTGTTGGTAAATACAAGGAACAGTTACAATAAATGAGGGGTCCACATCTGATGGAGGAATCAACTACGCGGAAAGAACAGCAGGCTTCACTCAGGTCATCATGTATTTACTTTCATGTGAAAATGTTTCGAACTGGGCTGCAATACCACAAAGGGTGCACATATTGCTACTGGTATTCTAACAGGAAAAAGCAAACCCCTTCCCTCCTCTCCATGTTATTCTCACCATAACACCGGGTGGTGGGTTTGGCTGAGAGGCACTGACTGGCCCAAGGTCACCTCATGAGCATCCATGACAGAGTGGGAGTTTGAACCCTGTTCTCCCAGATCCCAGTTCAGTATTTGCCAGTGATTATACCACACTGGCTGGCTAGCTTACTCTCTGAGCTTGTTTAAGACTGCAGGCTTTTCCACACTTAACTTTTGCTCTGCTCTTTCCAGGCAGAGGTCTGCACTTTAATGGTTCATGTCTAAGCGATTGGTTTCCCCCCTGCCACGAAGCTTTCCCAGTGAAGATCCAATCTTTAAAACTGACTCAGAACAAACGTCAATTCAGGTTTTCCACAGATTGATGTTTGCTCCAATTGCACTTTAAAGAGCAGGTTTTTGTGGGGAAAGCTCCAGAGCAAAAAAGGGGTGCTTAAACACAGAGCTTTAAATCTCGGACCATGCCTGGAAAGAGTGGAGGAAAGGTAAGTGAGGATAAGCCCTCGGTCTAGCATTGCTAGTTGTTGGAAAAACATTCAAGCTTGCCTTGTCTAAATTAAAGTCTAGGCTTCACTTTGAGCTATCCAAGGTACTATCGACCTTCCTTTGTTTGCCTTTTGGACTTTGACCTCTGCATTACCCGACCTTGTTTATCTAGATTTACCTTCTGCTTAGCATGACATTGTCTCGCTGGAATTTGACCTAACTTTGTTTCCTGGATCTGAAACAGGTGCTAGCAGTACATGACTTGGTCTTCCTGGACTCTGTACTTAGCACAAGCCAGAAGCCCAACCCCCAGCTGAGCCCACTGCCTGGTACAGAATAGGTCATCCTTCTAGGAGATTCTTAGTTAGGCAAATGCCCCCTTTGCCCCTTAGCTTGTGTTTGTTGGGAAAGAGATGATGGGAAGAGGCTTGGAAATCTTACTTGACCCATTTACAGTTTACAACTAGAAAAATGTTGGAAGGGGATTAGCACACAGTTGAGAAGCAACAATGCTATGAGGTCAAAACATAGAGATCAAAATTCGAGAAAGAAAGAGCGGTTGAGATGAGGAGGAGCAGGAAAGTGGTAGGCAGCAAAGATATTAAATGTCGCCTTTCCAAAGAGTCCCCCTCTCAGAGTTGTTTTTCCTTAAAAGCACAGTCCCCATCAGGGGTACATTGCACATATTTGCATGTAACTTGTATTTTCCCTCTTTTTATGTAAGAGTCAAATTATAAGTTTTTACAGTTTAAATATGCATTTCCCCCTTTTTTCCATTACTTGCAACTTCAAAATAAGCATGAATAGGAATAAATTAAAGATATCAATGGAGAAAAGCAACAACAGGATTACATTACAGAGATGATTTTATGTTTAACAAGATAAGGGAGGAGAACACAAACTAAAACTTCCTAAATAAAAGTATATGAAAAATTTATTCTGGAAAACAAAGAAAGCATTTCCTAAATTAATTTCATCCTCTTCCTCCTTAGCTCTTAGATTCCCTCTTGCTCATAACACCAACATGCTATCCTTTTTCACCATCTCACAGAGAAAGGACAGCAAGCTTTAAAACTCAATACAAACGTTTACAGTTCACATCTCACTGAGCTGATCTTCATTCTGGAGTGGTCACACTTGGCAATTCAACCTGAATCCATTACTTTCCAGCCTATTACAACAATCCCAGAGCTATTTATTTTGGCTTGCATCACAATTTAACCTCATTTGTGCTTTTTCAGTCTAGCACATAACAAACCTGGCTTTTTCCCAGTCTGCAGCAAAGGTGATGGCTCTCTCTCAATCCACACAACATTTATTTCCTGGCCATCTCTAAGCTAAGTTACGCTATATATTATTTGCCTCTTAAACCCGTATTGAAAAACTGACTAGAGAACTGAGGAAAAACTGGTGTGAATTTCCAGCAATGTAAGGTACGGTGAATCTAACTATTTTCTTTTGCCAACAGAGTCATGATGATTTACAATGTGATTCTAAACCCATTAAACAGAAGTCCCATTGATTTTCAGTGGGACTTATTTTTCTGCATACAGCAAAATCCTATGCACGCTTGCTTAGAAATAAGTCTAACTGTGTTCAATGGGGCTTACTTCCTCATAAGAGTTATTAAGATTGCAGCAACAGTGTACTTAGTATTAGGCCAAATTCTGTCTTGGCACATAAAAGAAAACCTCAGCAACCTCAAAAAGAGAGTCACTTCTGACAGTTATTAAGGAAGAGTCTTGGTCTGAACGTGGATGCCCTGACAAACAGAATGTTCTAGAATGCTACGCAACTCGTGGGAAGCTGTTATGCAGAAAACTAAGTTATCCCACTGTCCTGAATAGCTGCTGTTCTTTTAAGGCACCTACCTCCTCGTGGCTGAGATGAATCATTTTCTCCAAGTACCACCTGAATGCCCACTTCTTCCAACAGAACCTTCCACTTTTTTAATATATTTCCTGAATTGTCCTGTTTAGAAATATTGACACTGAGTGAGTAGGTATAATGTTTAAAAGTTAAACATTTAATTCCCCGCATTTCTTTCCCACATCCTATTGCTACATGTGAGAAGGGATAAGGTCACTGCAAAGTCATCATACTGATTTAAACTGCACTTTTATGAGTATTTGCCCACAATCTGACACCAATGGACATCATCAGGAGTTTCTGGAAGGCTCTGCTGAGGAGCACGACTTCCTCTTCTCTGAAGAGGAGTGATCAGGTAGGCAGTGAGTCCCAGGAAAAGCACACAGACCCCTGTGGGCTGCTGGGTGGCAAAAGAGGAAGACAGCTCAAGGAGGAAGGGTTTCACACAAAGACCAAACCCAGCTGCAAGGTACCTCAGCCTCAGCTTTTTCCTTATCCCACTACTACCCCAGAGCTTTCAGAGCTCAAGCTGATTGCAGAAGAGCTGGCTGGAGCTACAGTCCTGCACCCAAGCTCAACAGATGACACTAACAAAATGGCACCAAGACATGGGGATGGAGAGAGAACAGAACTCCTTTCAAAAGCCAGAGCAAAATGACTGTCCCCTCTTCCATTTCAATCCAGCTCATTTCATGAAAGTCCCTTTGCAAAACAGTCAGTTTTGATACAACAATTATGCTACATCAGGGAGAGAGCCCTTTTCATTCCCACAAACTAAGGAATTGGGAGCAGGAGGAAGAAGAAAAAGGGAGTATGTCTATGTGTGTTAAAGGTGTGAGTTTGCATCTCTGACAGCACACACTATTGGGACTGACCCCCCCCCCCAGTCCACTTTGGAAGGTGGGTCCCTGACAGCATTCCAGCAGGGTAATAAAACTCTCACCCCCAAAAAGGTCCCCCACCCCATGCGAAATAAACACAGTAAGAACACATTCCTGGAATTGGTATTCAAATGATAATCGTGCAGTAGAACTAGAAGAATAAACTGGCAGGTACATACCATACTAGCATCGTTAAAAACAGATAGTTCCATGGAACCCTGGAAGTCTTGCTCCAGAACAGACTTCAGGCACTCATCCAGCCAACACTCAGCATTGTAAACTGGCAGAATTATGGACTACAAGGAGTAAGAATACATGACATAGAATCAGCAAAAATGCACTAACATTTTATTCCGTGCTCCACAAAAAGTTTACTTTTATTATATCCACTAATCAAACACACACAATAGTTTTTGAGCAGAAAACAAAGGACACTGTCATTTTCTTTCCAAACAGCTTTTTATCCTTCAATATTGCTCTGTTATTTATTACTGTTATTTTAACAACTAATAAATTGAAATGAAAATTAGTAGTAGTTATTACTTCTATGAACTGCTTCAAACTGGCATCATTTCACAGTTATCAATTACACAGTTCTTTATCAAGAATAGTAAACTAATTCCGTATTTCATAATCCTCTAGTTTAAATCAAGTTTCATAAATTCAAAATCTTATTAGTCTAATATTATTATAACTGGATGAAGTGAGGAACTCCTGTAACCAATAACATTGGAGCAGCATTATCAAGCCATAGCACATATTTGTTATTCAATTGTTAACACTTTTTTTCTCTAAACAATTAGTCACACAGCAAAATGTGGTTTGCTAAAAGGACAAAAATAACTCCCTCCCCCCCCCCCCACTTTCATTTAGAGTCAACATTTAAGTTCACTTTCAGTATCTCTATTTTGCTATGTTCAGGGAAATGCAAGCATGCATGCCCATGTCTTAAGAAATGAGCAGCTAAATCAGGGATGAAGAACCTGTGGTCCCCCAAATGTTGAACTTCCAACAGTGAGGGTTTATAGGAGTTTCAATAAAACAACATCTGGAAGGTCACAAGTTCCCCATCCCTGATTATTCCCCTTGGGAAATAATGTACCGTATGTTCCAAGATCTACAAATCTGATTGTCAAGCTCACATGGTAAGCATACCTTCCCCATGTACTTTAGAGGCACTATGAATATGAAGTCCCCACCCTCCTCCTGATTTTAAGCTGTATATTTAAGTTGTATATGTGCTCAAAGTAGTTCACAGAAAATACAATAAGTCTAAATACAAAGTCTAAATACAGTAAAACAATAATTACAAGGCATAGTAAATATATATATAATCAATGATTAATGGTTCATTTCACATATATCAATGTTTAAATAAGCATGCAACTTAATAACATGTCATGTCAAAGTATCCATTAAGCAACTCCCTTATAAAGGTTCCTGGGGCTGGAGAGTGAGGCAACACAGGTGAAACCAACCATTTCCTGATGGCAACCACAGAGTTTCTCTCCCCTCGCATTTCTTCCTCTGAAAACAGTTCCTTTAAGAAGGCTCCTAGGTCTAGGGCAGGCATGTCCAACAGGTAAATTGTGATCTACCAGTAGATCACTGGTAGATCATTGGCTCCCCCCAAAGAAGCTGAACAACTGTGGCTCCCCTAAAAAAAGCTCAACATTTTACCTCCTCCCTGAAAAAACTCAATAACTTTGACCTGAACCCCCAAAAAGAGGGTAGATCACTGCCAGTTTTTAACTGTTGAGTAGATCACAGTCTCTTGGGAGTTGGCCAAGGCAGACAAAAAGGCCAACAGAGCCTCTCACCCCTTATTTAGCAAAGCTCTCTAGAAGCTAGCTAAGGGAACATACATCTTCCCAAGGAGCATATCATGCTTAAAAGTATGTTTACAATGAACACCCTTAGGATATCCAGACTTATCTCAGAAATGAGCGTATCTTTTCCACAACATGCTTTTAAACATACACGGTTCCTGGAAGCATTCCCAGCAGCCCTTAAGTTCAGGAACGTAAAAGTAGGCGCTAACTTAACAGTACATGTTAATAGCATGTGACAAAACCACAACGATTATTGCTATTTTAAGGAACAAGCTGATTTGGATGGGGAAAATTTACAACAGAAAAGCAATATGCTGGGAAGCAAACTTCTCCACTTCAAGTCAGCCCCTTCTGGAGTGGCTTTCTTTTCAAAACAAGCAAACAAACCACAGCTGACAAGGTTTTGTTACATGCATTTGAACGAACCTTTAGCCCTCAAGATTACACCATCTTGCTTCTCTAGAACAACCCACACAGCTGGGGAAAGGCCTCAAACGATGACTATTACAGTATTATTGTTACTCTTTATTGAATTTGTTAGTCATTTTAACTTGCCCAGGCCAACCCAAAGCCACCTACAACCCAACGAGGGGAAAAATCCCCCACATGATACATTAAAACCAAGAGAAAGAAGAAATACATTGAAAACATCCCATCCACTTCCAAAAGGCCACAAATAGTTAAAGGCCAAAAGCCTGGCAATAGAGTTTTGCCTGGCACCTAACGATATAGCATATAATGATGGCACTAGGCAAACTTCCCATGGCACCCTCCTAACGTTTTGACCACAAATCCCACCAGCATGGCCTAATGGTCAGAGATAATGAGATTTGTAGTTCAAAACATCTGGAGCGCACCCCATTAGCTACCCCTGGTAGCATCAGCCTGACCAAAAAAAAAAAGACCTTGTTGCTAAGGATCATAGAATCATAGAGTTGGAAGAGACCACAAGGGCCATCGAGTCCAACCCCCTGCCAAGCAGGAAACACCATCAGAGCACTCCTGACATATGGTTGTCAAGCCTCTGCTTAAAGACCTCCAAAGAAGGAGACTCCACCACACCCCTTGGATATGTTTGCTGATTCTCTGCAGCAGCTCACATTAACAACCATTCCTGAAGTTGAGTATACAGTGGTACCTCGGTTACATACGCTTCAGGTTACATACGCTTCAGATTACAAACTCCACTAAACCAGAAATAGTACCTCAAGTTAAGAACTTTGCTTCAGGATGAGAACAGAAATCGTGCTCTGGCAGCATGGCAGCAGCAAGAGGCCCCATTAGCTAAAGTGGTGCTTCAGGTTAAGAACAGTTTCAGGTTAAGAACGGACCTCCGGAGCAAATTAAGTACTTAACCCGAGGTACCACTGTACAGCATTTAGATTCACCACCCATTGACAAACTTTGCAGATGTACAAAGACAACCGAGAATGAAAGCAGAACAATATGGAACATACCACCTGAATCTCCCTGCTTTTTCTGCCTTCCCTACTGAATGATGCGGCGGACTGTGACTGAGACCTGTCCGGTAAGTGAGGAGATGGGGCGACTGGACTTTGGTGCTGGGTAAGCCCTGAGCCACCACCAACACAGGTGCCTTCTTGCAAAAAGGGGCTCCCATGTCCCCCAGAGACCCCTTTGGCCATCTCCATCCCTGACCTTTACACACTCAGAAAAAGGAGGGGAAAAAGGAGGGCCGTGGGAGGGGGGAGCAGTGCACGTGGCATCTCACAGACCAGGACTTCTTTAAAGCTGCTGCAACGTGGGGCTGCACAGCACCTTCTGCAAAAAGTAGATGAGAGTGAGAGAGCTGCCAGGTGAAGCCTGAGGGACACGTGGGAAGGTGCTTTTAAAAAAGCCCCAGGAGAGAGACGTATAAAAACAAAGCGCAGAGAGAAGAACTCTGAAAGCCAGGTATAAGGAGGCGAGGAAATGGGTGGAAATTAATAATAATAATAATAAGGTGGGGGAAGGAAGCCACACAGAAAAGAGGAAATACAAAGCGGGCGGCGAGCGGGCGCAGGGACTCTGCCTTCTTCTGCCCCCCGCCCTGCGCGTGCGCGGAGCCTTCCCGGCTCCCTCTCCCCCGCCGCTTCCGAGGTTCTGCGGGCGCCCAACCGGAGAAGCCGCGCGCGCATCCCCGCCTCTCGCTCCTTCCCCTTTCGGAGGTGAAATAGAGACGGCAACGCCTAGAGCGGTGTTGTTACCGAACGCGACAGGCGAGCGCGCGAGTCGGGAGTGGCGTGGGCTGTGGGGACCCGGGAAGGAGAGCTGATATTGCATGGGTTTGGGGCGGTGGCCGTATTTATTTCCGACATCATCCTGGCCGGTTAGAGAGAGTGAGAGAGAGACAGACAGACAGACACGGAGAGAGACGCACATGCTCAACGTGCTGGCCATCGTTTCCCTTTTTCCCTACAAAGATGCGCTTGAAAACAACAGCCGCCAAACTCTAAAAGCACTTTGCACAAAGCGTTGTGCCGTTTGTTCGGTTTTTTAAAACGCAGCTGCCAGTCGGGTGACAGGCACTCTGCGTATGCAGAGATCCTTTGCGTTGTAGTATTATTATTATTATTATTATTATTATTATTATTATTATTAATATATATTATTAAACTTGGCGCTTGTTCTAACACGTATGCAAAGAGCATTCTGCACATGTTCAGAGGCACTTGGCTGGAAGTAATTGCATAGCTAATGATCACTATGCTCTATGGTAGCATCCTGGCTGCCAGTCCTGGAAGACTTGATCCTTGCCTTGTCGGCATTTTCCCACCTGGCCTGGGAGGGTGGGGCTCTGAGCTACAGAAGCTACACTGTACAAGTTAATTTTGGGGATAATACCTGTGCTCAGCCTGAATTCACAGGTTTGTGTGCAGCGGTTTTTTGCATTAACACCTGACTACTTAGACGCAGAAACAACTCTTAGATACTTTATAACAGGATTTCTAATTATTTTTCTAATCTTGTAAGACTATGTTTCCAAATCCTGCAAACATGCATGTATTTTCCTTTTCTGTATTGTGTTTTCCCTGTTTATGTCATTGACAGAATTTATTGATTTTGTTTGTTACTATGTAATGTTATTTTTCTATTTTTATACAGTAAACTGCCCTGTGATCCGCGGCTGAAGAGCAGAATAGAATTGAAATAAATAAAAATAACTTGTTGCAATTTGTGTTTGCAGGCTCAAGACTCAAACAAACACAGGGTGGCACATGGCTACACAGCACAAAATATTGTTTTAGTAAGTCTTTATTATTTAAGTTTACTTAAATTTGCTAACTAAACAAATTCATAGATAGACTAAAGTTATCTAAAAGTATTTATTGACATTCACATAATGCTGGGTACTATACTAGGTACCTAGTAACTTTATCTGCCTAATAGCTTTTCCACTTCTTCTTTTCGGTAGGAATTCAGCTAAGTGTATTTGCACCCTGTCATAAGTTGTTTGTGCATGCATGTATTTTCTCACACTGGCTATCGGAGAGTAACACTGGCATTTGTTTTTATGACTTTTTACTTTTAGTGTTGGAAACTCTAATGGCGTGGCTGTAATCTTAAACATTACTCATTACTCATTACTTTCAGCAGGAAAAAGCCCAGGAGTAAATCTGTTGCAGAATCAGAATTCCCCCCCCCCCCCCCGCTTTCACTCTGAAGTTGCTTAATTTGTGTGTGATAGTAATGTTAACTGCAAAAAGATAGAAGACAGATTCCAAAGAACCAGAAAACCAGTTCCATGAGTCCAAGCAAGCTTAAACCGTGTTTTTTTCTAAAACCTCCCACAGCCCCTTGTTACCCTGCATGACAACCTACATATGAAATTGGGGTGGCAGGATTGCTCAAAAGCATTTTGTGCTTTTGCAGAGGGTGCTTTTGCTGTTCAGTGGGGGTGGGATTGGGCTAGCACAAGTCCTTTCATAGAATCAAAGAATTGTAGAGTTGGAAGGGAACCTGAGGATCATCTAGCCCAACCCCCCACAATGCAGGAATTTCTCAACTAAAGCACCCATGGCAAATGGCCATCTAACCTCTGCTTAAAAACCTTCAATGAAGGAGAGTCCATCACCTCCTGAGGAAGTTTGTTTCACCGCCTGTAACAGCTCTTGCTGTCAGAAAGTTCTTCCTGCTATATAGTTGGAATCTCCTTTCTTGTAATTTGAATCCATTTAGCCTAAGCAGTTCTCAGGAGCCCAGCAAAAGTGCCTTAGCAGCATTAATATTGCAACATGACCTTTCATAGGCAATGTTCTACTTTATAAAATGCACAGAGTAAACTGAAGTGGTAAGTAAGACTCTTAGATACAGTGGAGTAGTACTCATGTTAAGAAGGTAAAACTTAAAATAAAAGCACTCCCTGTAACCAGTGTAGGGCAGTGTTTAGGGTGCTGGACTAGAACCTAGGAGACCAAGGTGTTCAGATGCCAAATGAGCCATGAAACTCACTGGGTGACCTTGGGCCTGTCACCTCTCAGCCTGACCTACTTTACAGCGCAATTGTGAGAATAAAATAGGGAAGTGGGTAGAACCCTGCACAACACCTTGAGCTCCTTGGAGGAAAGGTGTGGTATAACAGCAATAAATAATTAACCAAATCCCCACATTTCTGCGATATTGATGCATAAATGCTATGCATAAAAGGCAATAAAGTTCATTCGGGAAACAGGTGGACACATGTGAGGGAAAACAGGTACACTACGGTGTGAAGATCAATCCTTTGTCAGTTGGTTTTCCTTCTATTTCTTTAAGTTAGTCTTTCAGACTTCTGCAAACTTTTTTAAAGTCAAATGTAAGTGTGTGTGCTTGTGTGTGACATTAGAAGGCATGTGAGTGATAAACCCCTTATAGAATGCAGTCTGCCACAGAGAGAGAGATGGAGAGAAGGCTTGTAGTTTTGTCTTCATTTTAACTCTGTTTACAGAATTTGAGCAAAGCAACCCATGGATATCAAAACAAGCAAGGCCACTATTAAGTTACACTGAATCTGTGGCATCTTAACTGTATTAGAATATTGTATCAGTCTTTGAACTATGTTGTTCCATTTCAGAGCTTATCAGTTACAGTTTAGCTGATTATGATGAACACGCAAATAGTTTTAATCCTAGTTCTTCACATTTGAAGGTTATAATGAGCTGAACTGTAGCATATTTGATAACAAAAGGAACGCTAAGTTAATGTTGAATATTGTCTCCCAAAACACCAGAAGTAGCCATCTTGTTCTTAAATGAATCATAGCAGTCGTAATACTCTACAGATGGAAACACGGCTTGTTTTCTTAGTTGTTAGTATTAACAAATCAGTAAAACTACTAAGAGCACTCTGAGCACTATTCAGGATGTGAAAGTCTTATGGCCCCTGCTTAAGATTTGCATCAGAAAACGTGGGGGTGGAGGGAGAGAAGGTATTGTCAGTGAGGAACAAAGGGTGAGTGTCAAATATAAGTCATGTTGACAAAGCTGCTCTGCATATTCTGCTACTTCTCATAGAAGAGTCTTGCTCCACATTGCATTGAAGTTTTAGGGTGCTAGATGTCAGTATGCTAACACTAAAGCTTTTGGAAACAGAAGTTGCTGTGTGTGTTGCTGTATTGTAGACTGACACTCATTCACCCAGGTGTGCTTCAATTGGTTTCTTTTTAAAGTGATCACATTGAATCATGAAGTTGGAAGGAGCCAAAAACTCATCTACCCCAACTTCCTGTCCAAAACTAGAATTATTTGCTTGGCAGGTTTCCAACTGATCTGTGCTTTTAGAGACAACGTGCTGCAAGCAGAGAGCAGAGGTGCTGCAAGAGGCCTGTCCAAAGCTGGAGCTACAGGTGATTTGTGTAGCTTAGCCAAGACGACAAGCTTTAAAGAAAGCCCAAAGAATCCTGGGGCCATTAGCAATTTTTACCTGAAGAAAAGTCCTTCCTGATCCCTGATAATTAAGAGCGCAAGCATGGACAAATTTAGTTGGGAGACTTTTCCTATAGAAAGCCACAATGGACCCCAAGGGTTGTAACAACTATTGCTTGGTCGTGAACACCCCACTCTTGGGCAAGTGGGTAGTTGCTATGCGACTCTAGGCACTCTTACATGAGACTGAATTTCGGAGCACAGTCCAGTCTGGTTTCAGGCCTAGCATTGACACAGAAACTGCCTTGATTACTCTGGTGGATGACTATGGTAGGAGGACAGTGGGAGTGCGACCCTGGTAATTCTCTTAGGTTGATGCCTTCTGTACTATCGACTAGACTCTCACGGGTTTCAGGATTGGTACTGATGTGTTTCAGTGGTTCTATTCCTACCTAGAGGACAAATTTCAGAAGATGATACTGTAATGTACTTCTAGGCCCCACGGCACTCATGCTAAGACAACCATCATAGATATTCATCTTGTCCCTCATGCTTTTTAGTATCTACATGAAGCCACTGATCAAGGTCATCCAGGGATTTGAAATGAGGCGTTGGCCAGTATCCTGGTGAAACCCAGCTCCATGTCTCTATTAGAGTCAGGTAAGGACACGGAAGTGATAAACCCGTGTCCGGGATCAGTAATGGGCTGGATGAGGTCCAATAAACTTAATCTCAGATCTAACAATACTAGTTTAGTGGTGACTGATTACTGTTGCTGGATGATTCATCAGCCCAGGGAAGTGGTGCTAAACCAGTTCTGGATCTTCTTGTAATCTCTCTAAAGGATTGTGTTCACAGTGGTGGGGTGCTTATAGTCATAACTTTATCAGTGAAGGCCCACTATGCTCCTGTGGCATTGAGTGTCTTTTACCAGCTATGGCTGGTGTTACAACTACAACCCAGCCTGTATAAAACAGCCTAGTTACAGTAATCCATGCTCAGATAACCTCCAGAACATGAGAGGATGTCTTTAAAGGCTTCTTGGCAGCATCCATTCCAAATACTACTTAAATAATTAACTGTGGCCAGGCAGGCATTTTCTGTTGTGAACCACCCTGGGATTTTCAGATGAAGGGTGTTATAACATTATTATTTTTTTAATAATAATAAAAGCACTGGTTTTTATTCTGCAGTTAGCATGTCCTGATTTTACTGCTTGACTGTCTTGTCTGTTTGTTGCTGTTTTTCTTTGCCTTACTATTATCCACCCTGGACATAGAATATTGAATGGCAGGCTATCTATGTTTAAATTAAATAAACAGATGTTTCATTATTAAAGCTGCACGTTTACAATGGGAATAAGCCCTGTTGAGCTTAGCAAGACTGTTTTTGAGAAAAGTGGCACAGGATCAGGCAACACACCATCAGAAGTATCAGTTCTCCAGTTTGCTATATAACAGGAGATATTTTTTTTAGACAATCTGGAGAGATGTCACAAAAGGCAATAACAAGCTGATGCAGGCTGCTGAATTAACCTTTAATCCTATTTCCTTGGTTTTGACAGAATCCTGTAACCACAGAAAATCAAAGCTGTAACAGAATAAATCTGTTGCTGTTCTTCGTTCTCTCCCCACCCCGCCCCCAGCACATGGCTTCTTTGATCTTTATAACATTTCAAGGGCAAGCCACTCATAATATAGTGGAAAAATAGTACTCCACATTTCTTGCATGCCTTCAAAAAGTCAGTACTGTGAGATCCTGGTAAGTCTGTTAAGTAGATCCTGTATCCAGTTGTGAACAATGGTCGTTGGATTTCAGTGGGACGACAGCATGTAAATGTGTTCAGTATTGCAGCTTTAGAAACTTGCTTTTCACAGTACATTTGAGAGGTTAAACATTTTAGTGTGTAAGTACAGGAAACATCTGACAGCCTAAAAGGGGAAAGTGCTTATAGAAATAAATCATAATCTGACAAAGGAATGTACACACAACCGGGATGGGGGAATCTACAGTAGAATTCCACAAGACATACTGCATATGCATATTTATATGCTATACACCCAGAAAGGAATATAAGTTATTAAGAGACTTCAAAGGGTTTAATATACTCTCACGTGGCTTGGCATTAATTAAGGGCTATAAAGATTGGAGTGCAAGTCAGAAACATCTGATCCATATTCATCCAAAAGTAAATAATTCATACACTAGCTTGCTCAAGAACAGATTATGACTTCAACTTAAGTAATAGACATGGCACAATACAAAACTCTGAGACAGATCCCATTGACTTCAGTGGCGCTTACTCCCAAGTAAATAGGTATAAAATTACAGCCTTAATCATCATGGTGGTTCTCACGCATGTTGTCTCTCATTTAAATTATATTATTAAATTATCAGTGCAGTATCTGTGATTTAAAAAAAAAAACTTTGGCCTTTCCTCCCTTCAATACAATAACTAAAATATTTGCAGCAGAAACCAAATTAATATGAGAACAGTGCATGTGACTAAAAAGTGTCTTACAAGTAAAATTATTCTGCATGATTACAAATAATAAGTAAATAGGCAAGCAGTTTTTTAATATCATGGATTCCAAGTGTACTAATCGTGGGTGAGAGAGGGGGCAATTTTATATCCAATTCAACTTGGAGAATATCTAACATGAATTTCAGTTCACTTCTGTTTCTTACGGTTTATTTATTTCTTAAATGTATATCCTGCCTTTGCTTGAGAAAAAGCAGGAAGCAACAATAAAGTACCTATTAAAAGACAGCTGTATAAAATATATCACTAATGTCATGTTGCTGATTCAAAAGGGAATGTGGATGCAATTTTACAATCCACTGGTGTGCATTGATAAACCCTTCTGCCCAAAACTAACAAACTGGAAACTGCTACAAACTGAAGAAAGTACAGAAATCAAGAAGAGAATGCAGACAGACAGGCTCACATGTTGGTACCACACTATTAACTGGATCAGGTAACTTGAAACCCCCAAATATGGGGAAGTCTTGTAAGAATCTTTTCATGGAAGCATGAGAGAGGACAATAATTGCCTGCCAATCAACCATACAACTGCCTGCTGTGCTCTGCTATGAAGATTCTCTCCATAGGGCAGAAAGGCTAGCCAATCTGGTCCCTTTCAGCTTTATGACTCTATGGTATCCATCTAATTTGTACCTCAAATGATAAAGGTCCTGGCAATCAAGCATCCTGTTTTTACCACTGGCTTTCTTCAGAGAAAGAGACATGGTGTCCATTCATGCCCAAACTTGATGAAACCTCATTTGTCTATGACAATGAAGAGGAAGAGTGGAACCTTACTGTGTGTTGTAGCTGAGAGTTGGACCATGATAAGTTCCCCTTCCCCCAGAATAGTCTGCAGCCACCATCCCAAAAAGCTGTGGCTTCAAAAGATCCAATGCTCTCTAGAGTAAGGAAGCTTCTCATATAGCCTTGCTGATACAACTCTGGATTTTGCTGCACACCTCTATGTTTGATCCAGGCTGCCAGTTTAAGCCAGGGATGGGTAACCTGTGGCCCTCCAGATGCTAGACTCCATTTCCAATCAGCCTCAGCAAGCACAGCCAAAAGTCAGCGATGATGAGGTTAAACATCTAGAGGGCTGTGGTGTTCCCAACCCTGGTGCAATCCCTGTTTCAGTGACTAGTGACCTCTTCCCTACTCAAGGTAGACAGAAGCCGGCACGTACACAGGAAACACTGTCCTTCCATGCCAGACTGGGTCCATCCAGTATTGTTTACCTGTGATGTCACTAATATGGGGCCTACAGGTGCAATGGCATTTTTTGAGCCCCGTCCCGCTTACTGCTCCTTTGCCATGACCATTAATTCCCCACACCCCCAAAAGTGTACAGGGCTGAAGGAGGAAGTTAGAAGAGCAACACTTTCCCATTTCCTCTTTCAGTTCTGTGTGCTTTTCAGGGCTCAGATTGGCACTTGAGCAGATGAGCAAGAGACAAAGGAGAACAATCTGGGTTATAGGAGAGAAGAAAGCAGTTTGACCAGGGGAGTGTCAGTAAGCGAGGAAGTGAGCACACATGCACATACACATGTAAGCTGAGTCCAGTAAGGTGTATCCCCTTGAAACTGCCCCTGCAAACTGAAATCACAAGGCACATCTGTCTCCATTAACTGAACTCTCTGAATCCAGTGCTTTGAAGCACTGTTATGGCACAAAAACATAGATCAAATGCACAAATTATTATTCCTCCTAATTTTTATAAGGGATCCCCTCAAAGCCACCATTAAATCACAGGTCGTCTTTGTGCCCACATATGTGTTGTGTGATTTGTTCATTAGTTTGTTGTCATCCTATGTCAAAAACATGAATATCCGTGCAGATTTGTTCCATGGTTTTATGGTGCTGGCAAGCACTGGATCTGGTTTTGTGTTTGTGTTTGTGTGTGTTTGTTTGTGTGTTTACTGTGGTGTCTCCCACTGTAAGCTTTAATCTGATGGTGGTTTTTCAGGGACCCCATACAGAACCAGGCAAATTCAAATATGCTGAACTAGAATTGTAGAGTTTGAAGGTACCCCAAGAGTCAACTAAACTAGAAGGGCCTTTGGTCAGCAAGGGGGCTTCTTGAGTTCTATGGTCCCTCCCCAAATGGAATTTGTGTATTGGAATTAAAGAAAGAAAACAGCGTAAGAAAACAAGAAGTCTTCTCTATATTGTAAGAGTGAATCTTTTATTCACCAGCCACTCCCATTTGGGGCAAGCCCACCAAGATATACACAGAGGCAAATAAAGCAGCCTGCCACAAACCTCAATTTTGAGCTCCCCTAGATATACAATTATATAACGCCACAGCTCTGAGGCTTTTACCCCTGGAAATCCCCGGACAGACCAGATGAGAACATCCCAGTTTTCTTTTGCTAGGCTGTAATTCTCTTGTGAGTTGCTTCTGGGGATGAATAAAACTAAGAGGGAGTTTCTGAGATCATTACATGTAGGTACATTGGCAAAGTTTCATTGATGAACATCTCCTAAATAGACATCCAGGTGTATTTAGTATTTCGCTATGGAACAGTGAGCAACTCCCACCAACATAACAACCCCACTGTTGCTTTGTGACCACTTCTTTGAAGGTGAAAGACTAGTCAGTAGACCTTGATCTTACCAGCAGCTGTTAATGCTCCTTCCCTTCCCTTCAAATTGACCCCCCCCCCCCCGCGCCCCAATGTGTAAATTCGCTAAGAGCATGAAAATAATTCATGGGCTAATTATCCCATTAAAGATGATTATATGATTTTGGACAGTCCCTGTATCTTTTCTGTCTTGGAGAGACTAGCAACCACGGGTGCTTTTGGACGACCTGTTTGTTGAGCATTTGTCCTGATTTGTTTGCAGGGAGACGTTGGCTACTGTGATTGATTTGTGGGGAGGCTAGGTGACATTGCGTCAAAGCAAGTGTTATCCCACACTTTCCAGTTCGTTTCCTCCATCACTTTCCTTAATGCAGAAAGTCGTGTCTTTGGGAGAAATGATTTTTGTGCACAAGATACATTGCGTATCATTACACAATGTGAATTTGCCCCTGTGTGGTTGAATCCCACCAGGAAATAGCAATAGTTCCCTAAGAAGTGCAATTTGGAGTGGACGAAGAGCACTCCTCCTCGATCCCTCCACTCTACCCCCTGCTTTACTGGAAAGCACTCATAACTGCTTGACTTGATGAAAAAAATGCTATTGGGAATGGAGGCAATAAGAGCAATTGCAGACCTATAATCTATACTTAACTTGTAGTTAAGAGGTGCCCAGGATGGAGAATGTGAAAAGTTGTAACTGTATCCTGGAACTCTATGTCATCAGGAAAGAAGGGAAGTTGCAGGTAAGAGTGGTGCTAAATTCCTAGGGCTAAGGTAGAGTTCATGTTGGATTCTGAGGTTCTGCCAAGCAGAACTCAACACAGATTTGGATTGCTGCACTGTGAGAACAGGGATGGCATGAAGGACCTGATCTCCACTAAGCAGAAAGCAACCTGCGCAGAGACCCTAAATGCTACAACACTTGCACAGTGCACAAAGTCACTGGAATGGAAATTATAATTCTCATAACAGCAAGCATTTCGTAATGTGCAGTAGCAGTCCGTCCTTCTCAAAAACTGGCCTGCATGATTCAGATGGGATCCTTTTCATGAGAGTTATGCTTTTTCTGCATGCCAGATAGAACTCCATTTCAGATTTGGATGCATATTCTCACCCCTTTGCATCTCACTTGCTGCTGGATATTTTCACGCTCGCTTAGTCTGAAAAGGGAAACACCCATACGTTTTCAACTACAGAAATAAATGGATTGAGAGATCTAAAAGTAAGTGTGATTTATCAAACACCTCCAGCCAGAACGCAAGACTTTCCTAAACAAAACATGAACTCATAATTTGTGCAAAGTAAACAAAACTACTTCCCTCCACAGACTAGCTAAGAAAACATAAAAGCAACATTGGTTTCTTGGCAACCTAAATTTTACATTGTTGTTCTCTGGTGGAGGGGGGAACAATGGTACTTTGCAGCACAAACTCGTGTAAGCAGAATGTTAGGGACCCGGACGCATTTTTCAGGCTCCCTATATGACTATTTTCATTTACTCAGGAACTGCGGAGGAAGGAAGGAATCGTATAAAAGAAGGATAGTAGCAGAGGAAGTCGACCCTGTGCTGCTTCAATATTATGATTTCAGATGGTCAGGAGGCATAACAAAGGCTCATTTTTCTAATGCCCAGCTGAGCCAACAAGCAATGAATGAGCAAGCTATAGTCAACAGAGCAAGTTCAGGATATCACAGAGAGTGAATCAAAGAGTGTAGACAGTGAGAAATGTGGGAGCTAGGTGCGAAATACCACAGAACTGGGAAGGAAACAGAAATAACAAATCTCAAAGAAGGCCCCCTTCTTATTAGCAAATATCAGAGGATGGATGGATGGATGGATGGATGGATGGATGGATAGATACTTGGACCCCACTGACCGGCTGATTCACTGTGTCTATTCTGAGTAATAAAATGGTTAGACTATTTCCATATAGCTTAGAAAACTGATGAAATTTGGTACATACATACAACCCAAGATTGCCTGATAACTAGGAATGTTGGGAAATAAGAGATTTCTGCCACAAAAGAGGGGACTATTCCAAATTGCAAAAGTACTTCAGCAAGCCACAAAAAGCTGCAATTGAGTACACATGTAGCCCAAGGCAAAGTGATGACAGTGGTACCTCGGGTTAAGTACTTAATTCGTTCCGGAGGTCCGTACTTAACCTGAAACTGTTCTTAACCTGAGGTACCACTTTAGCTAATGGGGCCTCCTGCTGCTGCCGCACCGCTGGAGCAAGATTTCTGTTCTCATCCTGAAGCAAAGTTCTTAACCTGAAGCACTATTTCTGGGTTAGCGGAGTCTGTAACCTGAAGCGTATGTAACCCGAGGTACCACTGTATCACATAAGTCTGAAGGTGGGACATTTTCCAGCCACCTTATTATGGCATCCTAATTTCCATTCAGAAGATTGGAAATGGGATATATTAACAATAACTTGAGACATTCCGTTTAATGTCCTCAGAATGGTGGGATCCTGTGGCTCTCCAGATGTTGTTGGACTCCAGCTCATATTGGTTACCCCCCAGCATATCCAGTGGTCAAGGGCACCTGCAGTTAGGGTCCAACATCTGGAGGGCCATAAGATCCCCAAACCTGTCACAATACATTGCCTCATAATAGAGTATTCCTGAACTTCTTCAGGTGAATGCTCATGTGTGGAACAACATGAGAACAAACTTATTTCAGATAGGTAAGCCTAGCAGCAATTTCTGTCATCATAGTGGAACTTTTGATCAGTCAATCATGGAAGTTGCTGTGTTTTTGATCGCCCAGGTCATACATCATGTTTGCTTACTCAATGTGTGTCATGGACTTTTTGAGGATGAAAAGTGTATTATGCATGATTTCCCCAACTAGCCTGGTCAGTTGGGCTGCTGATAGACTTATGCACTGAAGATCAAAAGCCGTAGTAGCTGGTGCCATGTTTATCTCCAAAAATGTTCTCAAACAATTGGCAACATTAGGGCTCCTTGACCCAGCATTTCAAACGTGTCAGTGACTACCTTTTGATGAACATGGAACAATACATGAAGATAAAGAAGAATGGGAGTAATTTTCTTAATCGGGATTGCATCATCGCCCAATATTTACAGAGGGAGAGCACCATTCATTCCAGGTATATTGCTGATTTTGTGACACATAAAAGTAAAAAGAGAGAGAGAGAGATTGTGATGCATTCAGCAGCAACTTCTTATGTAAAATTAATACTGGCATCAGCTAGGTACATTTGCTTCCACATTTGTTACAACTTTGTGTTCCTTTTTCCAGATCAATCCACAATCTCCTCACAGTGCTTAGACTCCTATAGAATATCTTCAGCTGAATTGCTCTTAGACTCCACAAGTTCTGATATATGTGATGTATTTTTCGTAAATGATAGAGCCTGAAGGTACCTCAAAGGTTGCAGAGGTGGTGGGTATTCCTTTGTCTTTGTTATATCCCCCCAAGAAAATATTGGGAGCCTATCATTCTATGCTAGCTGCAGCAGTTCTCTCTGAGTTCCTACTGAGGCAAAACAGATAGTGGCTTTTATAGATTCATAGAATCATAGAGTTGGAAGAGACCACAAGGGCCATCGAGTCCAACCCCCTGCCAAGCAGGAAACACCATCAGAGCACTCCTGACATGTGGTTGTCAAGCCTCTGCTTAAAGACCTCCAAAGAAGGAGACTCCACCACACTCAGATTCTCAGAGTGAGCTTTGCCAAGATTGGATGCTTCCCATACAATTACTGGATAAACAATATACAGAAATCAATTCCAGGTCTGACTCCAGCCATGAAGATACCTAACTTTAAAAACAGATAATGGAAATGGAAATAATTCCCACCATCCCTGAGTGCTGACCATGCTAGCTGCAGCTGATGGGAGTCCAACAGAACCTGATGGGTTACATATTCCTTATCCCTGTTCTGGGCCAACTAGAAGCCTGATCCTATGTATGTTCATTCACACATAAGGCCCTCTTTTTAATTGTGCTTCTTTCCAGGCAAGCTTGTGCATAGGATTGCAGCCAAACTCTTTTCCATGGATATCTGGTGAGGGCATTAAGGCAGCTAATCTCAACCATTGACAAATATTCCCAGCACATCTGCTAACAAGGCATACGGCAGCTTAAGTTCCAGGGTTTTGCCTCCAAGGAATTACTTGTCTCTGAGTGGCTAATTGCAAAGGATGATGGTTGGGTAAATCAGTGAGCTGAAGGTGTGTGTACAGGCACAATGTGCACTTGCAGGATAACTTAATTATTTCGGGCATATGTGATTGGGTACAGATTTTTTGTTATTAAGTAATATTCCAGAGTCTCAGCCCATACTCCTTTATAAGACAACCTATAACCGTATTCCATCAGCATCCAATTTCTCCATTTAATTAGAAGATAATTAGATTCTGTGCAACACGTACGCTGGGAGGGAAGTTTCCATATCCCCCTGAAGTACTGATGACTGATTCAGATTGTAGTCTCGCCTTTGAAATGCATTCAGGAATCCTTTAATCTCTCTTTCTCAATGGGCCATTATTTAATAGGCCATGTACCATGGCACTACCACCCTACATTCACCACCACCCCCTGCCATGCCTTACTTGGTAAATAACTTTGAATGAGTCACCTACTTTAATGTTAAATTAAAAATACAAGTGCAACCGATAGCGCACTGAGTGCACCTTTAAAGGTATTGATTCTTCTAAAAACATGTTCAGAGACGAGTTCTTCATTTCCAAATAAAATTAAAACAAACAAACAAACGTTGGCTCTACTTTCATGGCAAACTTCAACATTAAATACTTTGTTTCTATGGGTGTGCAAAGCTCCAATAGTGTTTAAGTGCAGTTCCCACCACAGTTTTGCACTAAAAGCAGACTTCTGAAATACAGCATCCTTCATATTATCCTGTGGGTCCCGTCCCCCCATCATTTATTTAATTTACAGTATTGATACCTCTGCTTTCTTCCAAGGAGCTCAAGCCAGACTAACCTACCTCATAAGGCTGGTTGTACAGGTAAAATGAGGGGAGGGCAGAGCAGTGGCGTAGCATGGGGGGTGCAGGGGGGGCGGCCGCACTGGGCGCAACATCTGGGGGTTAGGGTTAGGGGGCGCAAATCCACAGGTTAGGGGGCACAAATCCATGGGTTGGGGGGCGCAAATTACTTGCCTTGCCCCGGGTGCTGACAACCCATGCTACGCCACTGGGGCAGAGAAGCATGTTTGCTGCCTTCAACTCCTTGGAAGTGAAGCACAGGCATAACTAAGGGACACATTAGTAGGACCGAAAAAACATTCTAACTTGAAAAGATGAATAGTTCTATGCTCAGAGCTAAAAATTTGGAGAAGCAGTAAAAGGCAACAAGCCATCACAATGGAATGGAATGCAGCAGTAAAAGTCTGCATAATGTAAAGTCCCCAGCAGAAAATTCTCAGAGACTAGAGTTGGACGGTAACATAATATCACTGAACTCCCTTTATAGCTGGACACTGGAAGAAGGAAACAAGACTTGACAACGCTTGGAAAATAGAAATCAGCAACATTTCTGCTTCCTAGAAATCAAGTTTGGGATGCCTTGCAGGCAAAGATGTCTCCTGTGGTGAAGAACAGACCTCCCTTATGACGTCCGGTACTACGCCACAATCATTATGTTGCAATTTCCCCCCCAGAAAAATAATCCGTGTTAGTGATTTCTGCTCATGTGGTTTTTATCATGGGGCTTAGTATTTTGTAAAAAAAGGAAAAGAAAAAAAGTATCATTTAATATTAGCACAATGTAAAAACCTTTACGGTTTGCAGGCATTCATTTCACTTTTCAGCTCCGGGCTCTGCAGAGCAAGGTCTGAAGGTGAAAGCAATGTTTCAGTGCATAGAACCAATGGGAAAATAATAATAATAAAAAAACCAGTGCGATGGGGTGTGTAAGAACCTGGGTGGGTTTCCTTGCATCTATTTCTTGAAGAGTTTACAGTACAGTGGTAAGGTACCCCCTGCCTGTACGGGCCAGTTGTGACCGACTCTAGGGTTGCGCGCTCATCTCGCTCAAGAGGCCGGGAGCCGGCGCCGTCCGAAGACACTTCCGGGTCACATGGCCAGCGTGACAAGCTGCAACTGGCGAGCCAGCACCAGTGCCGCACATGGAAACACAGTACAGTGGTACCTCGGGTTAAGTACTTAATTCATTCCAGAGGTCCGTACTTAACCTGAAACTGTTCTTAACCTGAAGCACCACTTTAGCTAATGGGGCCTCCTGCTGCTGCCGTGCCGCCGGAGCACGATTTCTGTTCTCATCCTGAAGCAAAGTTCTTAATCCAAGGTACTATTTCTGGGTTAGCGGAGTCTGTAAGCTGAAGCGTATGTAACCTGAAGCGTATGTAACCTGAGGTACCACTGTATTTGTTGTGTGCCTGTATGACTTTTGAATACTAAGGGTCAAACATGTGATGTTAAAATATCATTGTTTATGTTGTTATGTGTACGTATACACACACACACACACCACTGTCAATAGCAGCCAGTGAATGACCCAGAATGGAGTGATTGTTAACCCTTTCCTCCCTCACCATATTCCCGGCGAAAATCCCACCCATCCCAGTCCAAACCTTCTATTTATATTGAGAGGGAAAGCCCCATTGATACCATAGGCAGTACTCATTGCTTGTCTTACTCAGAGTAAACCCATTGAAGTTTATAGACATGACTAACCAAGGTTCATTAAAGTCAATGGGTATACTTCAAGTGGGACCTAGTTGAATACATTCCTATGTCACAATGTGCAGAAAAATGAACATCTGAGTTAGGAGTTCACAATATGATGCCTGGGGGCACAGTATCACCCTCAATGTCTCCTAGTACCCATGAAGCCTCTGAGACACCCCCTGCTGATCTTAAAGAGGGGTGGGCGGTTACTTTCTGTCCCTTGAAAAGTACATACAGCTGTAGGAGGAAGTTGAAAGAGTGACACTCTTTCCCACTTCCTCTTTCAGCTCTATGTGATGTTCAGGGCTCAGAATAATTCTACTGGATTTGGATTTTACCCACATCTGTTGGGAAAGAGGCTTAGCTAGAGCCATATACTTAGAAATTAGTTTGAACACCTTTGCAGTTCCTTCTATTACAGATGCCAATCTTACAGATATGAAATCGCAAGATGAAATCACCCAATGACATCATTCAAATGGGTCCCTCATTCCTATGCCAAAGCTTCTTTGTGCTCACTCAGTGGCTCTGTCTTTCAGTCATTGGTTTCCTAATGGTCATTGCTGAAGGCATAAAAGATTGATTGATTGATTGATTGATTGAATAAATTTCATCCGAGGATCACAGGGCGGTTTTCAAAAATGTAATGCAATGGCCATTGCTCAGTAGCTCAACTTTTGGCACACGAGGAACAACTTTTTGGCAGAGGTGAACTCATTGCTGTGCAAACAGGTTCCCTTGTAACTCAGCAGTAATCTCAAAAGCAGATAGACAAATCCAGATATGGTGGAAGCTCTGGAAACCTGCCCATGACCACAGCATTAAGCTGTTGGGTATCCATTGATTTCAGCCAGCTTAAAACTGTAGAGCCTTCACAAGCCCTTGAACTTTTCTGATGTTCTTCAGATATGCACTTGAAAAGCAAGCATGCAATATCAGTACTATTAAACAAATTTACATGCCACGGTCTCTTATAGCTGCAAAAATATTTCTTCTTCCTTCCTGGTAACTTAGCAACTGTTATAGTGCAAGATTATTTTTCTCCCATTGTTGCACTACTCTGTTTTGGTTAAGTATCACATTTGTTTAGCTGACTGTTGCTTTTGTTTTGTCTAAATCATGCCAAGGGTTTTTGAGAACGCTGTTGTCAATGTAACTTTGTGGTATGTGAGATGGATTTGGTCTTTGGTCTAGAGATCTTCTGCTTTTAGAGCCCCTTGCTGAGTATCTGAAATTATAAGACATTGTTTATCTGCAGTGCTTCTGATCTCCTGCGCTGAAGTCCGCAGGTTGCAATGTGCATGCAGGGAAGAGAAGTTGAAGAAAATGAAAAACTAAGCCCGCCAGGAGTACGGACAGCAAGATAAATATATGCCTTGACAGTTGCAAAACTTAAAACTTTTTAAAACAGGAAATAAATGTTTACTAGATGTAAGGCCAAACAATTGCTCATCTTCACTTTATTGCTCGTCTTAACTCATCTGAACATGAGATTCCTGGGGATTTTTTTTATACTTTATTTCTTTAAATAACAGTTATTGTCAAAATGAAAAGAAAACATTTATATAGGGAATTATACAGAACCCACCCCCTAAAATAATGAAACGGAAATTTAGACTAAGTTACTTCTGTTGTCTGATCCTTTCCTTCTGTAAAGTCCCAGGTGCCCGTGTGTCTTCTTGCAAGTTACAGTGGTACCTCGGGTTAAGTACTTAATTTGTTCCGGAGGTCCGTTCTGAACCTGAAACTGTTCTTAACCTGAAGCACCACTTTAGCTAATGGGGCCTCCTGCTGCCACCGTGCCGCCAGAGCATGATTTCTGGTCTCATCCTGAAGCAAAGTTCTTAACCCAAGGTTAGCGGAGTCTGTAACCTGAAGCATATGTAACCTGAAGTGTAAGTAACCCGAGGTACCACTGTACAGTAAGCTCAAAGCCTCACAGTGCACTCTGGCATGTTTACGCTAAAATCTGATTGCGATCAATAGGACTTCTTTCTAGGATTGCACTGTTATGCTTCTGTTTCTTTCCTTGTCATTTTTTGTTTCTTTATACAGAGATATCATTTCCACCTTTTTGTGATGGGATTGAGGCAAAAGGGAATGCAATTTCTGTGTTAAATTCTGCCCCTACTTCTGTAGCTTGGTATGAATAGAGGCATATTACAGGAGGTCCCGACACAGCCTTCATCAACCCTGGTGTCCTCCAGATGTTTTTGGACTACAACTGCCATCAACCCCAGGCAGCACAACCATACTGGTTGGGGTCAATGGGAGTTGTAGTCCAAAACATCTGGATGGCACTAAATTGGCAAATGCTAGCCTGCCCATAGATTGTGTATATAAACCAGAATTTGCTATTTGCCCCCAAGCCACCCTAATACCCCATGAACAATCAAACTCTCAAACAGGAATGGAATTACACCAGTGAGCAAAGGGGGGGGGCACATGATCAGTTCACCCGTATTAGGAGTGCTGTTATGCAATTCACTACGTTTGCAAAAGCACACACCCAACTGCAACATGCAACAATTTATGCTAGGCCGAATGAAAGCAAAAGGTAATTCACAATAGAAAAAATAACCAACATACCACAGAGCAAAGTGTTCATATGAACTAACTTCAAGACCCAACAAATCACAACAACGGGTGATAAAGGACTTGACTGATTATACTAGTCCATGGCCAAAGCTGCTGTGCGTTGCTTTCTCCATTGCATGTCTAAGAAGAATCCTGCTGGATCATCATGTTGTCCGTTCCAGAATAATATTTCCAGCCAGTCACATTTAAAAAAATAAAAAATGACAGGATTTGTGTACTGCTTAATCAGAAAAACCTCTTAAGCGATTTGCAATAAAGCAATACAAAATGTTCACAAGAAAATATCAATAAGTACCACATGATTCTGGGAGGACTGCACGCACTGCATGGAAGTAACAGAAAGGATGCAAAAAGAGAAACTTGTTCTCAAAAGCACCAAACACATCAATTTATTACAGTTCAATGCATTTCAGAACCCTGGGCTCCCTCTCCAGGAGTGCTCTTTGATTACTATGAAACAGCTGAAACAGATTGCAACAGACACTAGCAGTCTATCTGGCACCATGGGGAGGACCAGACAGACCGCTGGTGTTTGTGCAATCCTAGTATCTGTCGCTTTAGAGAACATGTCTCTCATTTTGCAGTCTGTCGGGTTCTTTGTGTGTATCTCCTGTTTTGCTCTTTCTGTCTTTCTCACCTTGCATGGAACCTTCATTATCCCTCCCCCCCCCCCCCCGCCCGGTGTTTAGTATTCAGAGGTATAATTGCCTCTTGAGCATGGAAGTTCTCTTTCCTTCTTGCAGCTAAAATATGTTGATAGATCCCATCTGAAGCTATGGAATTACATGTGGGGAAGCCACAATAGTGCACATGAAAGCAGAAGGGGGGGGAATGTGCATATCTTGTAAGTCTCTCAAATGCAGGTTCACATACTTAAAAAATTGCAAGTGAGCACTCAGATACAAACACAGGTTTGGTCATTTTCTCGCTCCTTCATGGCATTAATTTTCAAAAAGTGAGGTGGAGAATTAAAGACCTTTTCCTCAGTCACTTAGTAGGAGAGTACAAATACTACTTAAATTGTAGGAGGGAGATCTGGAGGAACTCCATGGTATTTGTGGATCGAATCCCATGTCTTTCAGTAGTCAGTTTTGCCTAGGCATTAAAATCCAGGGCAGGATTTCTCGATTCCAGCAGTAGAGGGTTATTTAGAAAAATGGGTTGGAGAAGGGTAAGTTGATTTCTTAGCAAGGCTGTAACTCTATGAAACTTTGTGGCACATCCAATAAAACATATATTGGGGCCCTTACTCACTTTAATTTCATTACTGGTTGCAGAGATAAGTCGCTTGGAAATAGGGAATGGATCATTCAGTCAGCTGTAGACATTTTCTGGGAGCCCCTTTGCATAGCTTTTAGATGATCAGGACCTGTTTGTATCATACGTGAAACAATGTTTGTGATAAGCAATCTATCATAGAAGTGGAGTCTGATAATACTGTGGTGAAGCAGAGGCTGGTAAGGAACTACAGAGATAATCTAAGGAGGAACAAAAAAGCCCTGCACGTTTCTTTGGGTTCTCCCTCCCTCCAAGTAGTACAGTACATACAGACAGAATCCTGTGGTGAATAAAACATCCCTCTAAGAAAAATTAAGATTCTGAGAATGTAAGTTCTCATTACAGTACATGCCCAAGAAAATAAATAATTTTGCAATATTTCATCTCCGAATGATGCCTCTTAGTGTTGTTTTAGCCCAGTAATTAGAGGTTTCGGCTACTGCATCATCATTTGATGTAATTACTGTAAACCACACTGAAGCTTTGCAATCAACTGATTCGTTTTTTCAAACAAACAGAAACCCTAATTTGCAAAACAAAATTGACATGGACAAAAATAATAATCCACAAATGGATGGTAATACAGTTGTAAGATTGAAACCTCCTCCATCATAAGCACTATGGGAACGTAACCCCCAAACCAAAATCTGCTAGTGTGTATTTCTCAAGCATTTACAGTACCGCCAGGCTTGTAAATGGTGCACGGGGGGCGGGGGTGTGTGTTCCTTTGCAAAGGAATACCAGCACTGATGAACTACAGTGCAAGAACAGGTTCACACAATTGACTTTCCCCAGTGTGATAATGGACACAGGGTGACAATGACAATCTCTGCTGTGTAGTGGTTTCCAAGTTCCCAGCTACCAGTTCAACAGCATGGGAGCATGTGGTTGAAGGCAACATTTTTTAGATTCTTGGAACTGACCCTCCTCTCAAACAAGAATACATTCACATATATTAACATTTAAAACATAGTTTGGGAAGTATTTTCTGCCTGGGGGCTACCCATTGCTGATTCTGCACAGTGCCAGATTTACGTATAAGCTAAACAAGCTATAGCTTAGGGCCCCACTCTCTTGGGACCCTCCAAAATATTGAAAGAAAAAAACCCCATTTCCAAAATATAAGATAACCTGAACAGCCTTTGGCCTCCCACCATTTTTTTTTTGAGTATTTCTGAGCATGTACAGGATTCCCCAGCGACTAGTTGTAGTTTCCCACCCAAAATTAAGAGACAATATTTGCTTCCAGGGTCTCTAGAGGGACTCCTATGTATGATGACACTCCTATGTATGATCTCACTCTTAAGAAATTAAGCACAATCATCACCTCTCTTTACAGGCAACGTGTGTATGTTTCTGTGTAGATATGAATGAGTGTCTGTGAGAATGCTGGGAGGCCTGCCCCTTTTGCTTTGGCCACATCCACCAGTGGCATGCATTCACCACACCGGAAAGTTAACCAAAAGTGAATGTGCCCCTCAGACTTAGCCTGAAAAAGTTTTACAGCTCGTGCTTTACACCAATCCGAAAATACGGTTCAAATGCTGCTTTGTTTTTGTTTTAATTAAAGCTTATGGTAGTACTGCCACACCACCTGAAAGCATTATGTTGGTACCTGACCATACCTGTTCACTCTTCCAATGCCGTGCTGGTTTGCATATACTAATAAATATTTATGTTGCAATGAGGCAGGAATGCTTCCATAAGTATCCATGCGGGCGCCCTATTGGTGCACCTGGAAATGTGTTTAATAACCAGTAAGCACCCTTCCGCCTTGTGCTGACACAGCCTTTTTTTGTTATGATCAGGAACTGTTTATGCTCCTCGAAGGTGCAGCCAAACCTGCAAGTGAGCTCATTGCTGAGGCTGCGTAAACCTGATCCGCCCACAACCGTAGCTCAGTTTTAGGGCACATGTGTTGCATGCAAAAGGTCTCAATCCCTTGCAGTTTGAGGCAGGGCTGGGAAATATTTCTCTCTCAAACCCTGGTGGGTCTCTGCCAGCTTGCATGCACAATGATGAGCTAGATGTATCAGCGGCAGCTTCCTATATTAAGGACACATAAGGACCCAGCTCTGTTGCTGAACAGGGATTTGGAGTGCCTTCTAGCTCCAGGTCCAGAGATCTCAGGTACTGGGGCTGGGAAAGATCCGAGGACTGGGAGACCCATTGCCCATCAGAATATAAACTTATGTATCTAGGTGGATCAACGGACTGGTTCAGTATAAGCCAGCTTCACATGCTCTTTATTTGTTAAAATATGCTCCTGTGGACTGCCACATAAGACACACATTTACTCAGGTAAGCCATACCAACAGAGACACAGCAGCTACCGGTATGTACCATGCTACAGGTCCAATTATTAGGTGAAGCAGTCTGTAGATTGTGTCACTGTCTCCTTTTAGAAGGATGCTGTCTTTACTACAAAAACTCATACTCAATGACCACAAAAATCACGTGCCAGGACTCCAACTCACTTTTTAATACAGTACTTCAAACAAACCCATGTTGGGACAGGCTAGTGGCCTTTAGGGAGGCTAGGGGATAGAAGAGGGACTAAATTTTAAATAACATATTAGTGGTTATTTATTACATTGAACCAGAGGTTTAGGTAGTCCTCAATAATAAACATAGTCTGAAGCATCCCCCTCTCTCTAACTAGTTTTCTGGGACTGTTGTGCTCAGGTCCTGCTTGCATGCTTCCTATCAGCATCTGGTTGGCCAGGATGAGGACGCAATTCTAGACTAGTTGGGCCAGTGGCCAATGCAGCAGGGTCTTACATTTTGGGGGCTGCACAGAAAGCCCTTCCAATATATAATTAAAGAGAAGGCTCAACATCACAATCACATGCATATCTACTCAGAAGTAAGTCCCATTGATTGCAATGGGTCTCCCAAGTAAGCGGATTCAGGATTGCAGCTCAAATGTAGTCAACGTTAATGCTATATACAACTAAGCATTCTACTTGCCCTTAATGTGCAGTGAAACCCTATGTATGTTTTTGTTGCTGTTTAGTCGTTTAGTCGTGTCCGACTCTTCGTGACCCCATGAACCAGAGCACGCCAGGCACTCCTATCTTCCACTGCCTCCCGCAGTTTGGTCAAACTCATGCTGGTAGCTTCGAGAACACTGTCCAACCATCTCGTCGTCTGTCGTCCCCTTCTCCTTGTGCCCTCAATCTTTCTCAACATCAGGGTCTTTTCCAGGGAGTCTTCTCTTCTCATGAGGTGGCCAAAGTATTGGAGCCTCAGCTTCAGGATCTGTCCTTCCAGTGAGCACTCAGGGCTGATTTCCTTTAAAATGGATAGGTTTGATCTTCTTGCAGTCCATGGGACTCTCAAGACTCTCCTCCAGCACCATAATTCAAAAATATCAATTCTTCTGCAATCAGCCTTCTTTATGGTCCAGCTCTCACTTCCATACATCACTACTGGGAAAACCATAGCTTTAACTATAAGGAGGTAAATTCATTAAGCTAGATGGGGGCCAACTCCAAAATGAGTGCGTAGCAATCTTTGCCAGCCTGGTGCCTTCCAGATGCTACCTAGGGCTGGTGGAGTTGCAGTCCAATGCATCTCGTTGCTCGGTCCCTGCTCCTGCCAACCTAGCAGTTTGAAAGCACGTCAAGGTGCAAGTAGATAAATAGGTACTGCTCCGGCGGGAAGGTAAATGGCGTTTCCGAGCGCTGCTCTGGTTCGCCAGAAGCAGTTAATCATGCTGGCCACATGACCCGGAAGCTGTCCCTCGGCCAATAAAGTGAGATGAGCGCCGCAACCCCAGAGTGGGCAACGACTGGACCTAATGCTCAGGGGTCCCTTTACCTTTTACCCAGACAATAATCAAGATAAAATATTGGGGGTGGGCAAGTAAGCCCTGCCTTGCATAATCGATCACTATTGGAGCGGGGCAGCCTCCTCAAATATTTTTGGGGGAGTCCCTCGGCCCCTAGGAGTGGGCTTCTACGTATCCGAGCCTCTGACGTGCTCCAAAGAAATCCCTTGACACAAAAAGTACACCCGTCTCTCCTAAGTGCTTCCAAGAGCAGCTCGGCAGTGCAGGGAGGAGCCGAGTCCGCTCCGCGCACACTCCGGTGCGGGTTTTCTCAGCTGACGCTCGAGTGGGTGGTTTCTTGACTTGGCCCGGCTCCCCGCCCCGTGCGAAGCCAGAGCGAGCGCCGGCTTGGAGAGAGCTCTAGTAGGCTGCTGCGCCGAGTGAGTGGCCGGACGGAGGGGATGGGCAGCTCGTGCTAAGGGCTCGATCCGGACCGCCTTCGCCGCTCGCCATGTAGCGCTGGCCGCGGGCGCTCTCCTCTCGCCTGGTCTGGTGGAACTGTTCCCGAGCAGCCCGGCGGGGACCATGCGGAGAGCCCCGGCGCCTGGGCTGCTGGTGCTCCCGCCGCCCTCGCCGCTCCTTCTGCTGCTGGGGCTGCTGGCGCTGGACAGGGGCTGCACGGCGCAGTACTCGAGCGATCTGTGCAGCTGGAAGGGGAGGTAAGAGCTCGCGGGGCGGACGGGGAACCCTCGGCGCCCGGTGGCAACACGGATCAGCCCGGCGCTCCATGTGCGCTGCCAATTGCTGGGTCTTTGTCTGGGCATATCCCCGCACCTAGCCTTTGCTTCCCTGGATGCGCCCCTGCAAGGTTTTTGCACGCTTGGGATGCGCCCTCCTCCCTCTCGTCTTTCCGCCCAAGCCAATCTTCTTTACTCTCTCGGTGGGCAGTTCTCCGTGCCACCTCCGAGAGGGTCGACGCTCCCTTTAAACCGAGCGCGCACCCTCCGAGAGGCGCTTCAGCCCTTCCTCTTCTAGGGGCGCAGAAAGGGCGGGCAGATGCTATCCTTCCATTTCTCTCTGGCCACTTTCATGGGCTCTGCTTTTGGAGCTCTTCCTCACCGCACCCCCCCCCCCCGCCTCTGTTTTTACGACCATTTCTTCCCTTTTGCTCTTTGAGAGAACCGGGGCTTGGATCCGGCTTCACCGCGGAGCGAATGCTTGCTTCCTCTTGCAACTTCTGCCCTTATGAATGCAGGGAGAGGGGGGGGGGGGTCCCTTAGTTATTCTCCGGGTTTTGTTAAGTAAAGTTTCGCTCCGGCTTGGAGTAACTGGCTGGGGGGGGGGGGGGAGAAGAATTGAAGAGGCGCTTCGTCCCGCGCTGGGCTCACTTGCTCCAGCGGCTCACGGACACATGGATTTGATTGTTGCGAAGGGATAAAAGCAACCTCTCCTCCTCCTCTTCTGCTGTTTGCTCTGATTTATTGGAAGCGGGAAGGGGGGGGGAGGAGGAGGAGAGGGGGGCACTTTGATTAACATTCCAGGAGTGTTCAGGATGAGTATTGCCAAAGCAACGGGCAAAGGCGGGAGTGGGGGGGGGGGAGCGGGAGGGCGGCTTGGCTTTTCGCAGACAAAGGTAGAGCGTTTCTCTGGACTGACCACGCAGCGACACCGGCCACATCTGTGCAACCCAACACCCGAATAACACACTCTGCACCTCCTCGCCGCTGACCTTCTGCATTCAAGCGTTCACTTCGCTGTAACACAATAGGCTTGTAAGTCCTCCCTTTTAGGAGGCGAGTTGACAGGGGTGGTGCGGATTGTTCGCGCTTGGCGAAGCTGCAACGCGGAGAGAGAGAGAGAGAGAGCTGGCTTCGGTTTTGTTTAAATCCCCTCGGTGGGATTTCGCTGTCTTAACATTCCCGCCCCCGCTTTGGAACGCACCTGATTAGTAGGACAGGTCTCTCCCCCACACTCCCACAAATTCGAACACACTTAATTCAGGGTTGTTGTTGTTTGTTTGCCATATTGGGTTACTTACCTTAAGATTTTTTTTTTTTTTACTTTTTTATGGAGGGGGCGAAATCCTAATTTAGAGGCCTGCTTTTTTTTTTCCTGGGTGGAGTTAGCTCTCCCTCGGAAATCGTAAAAGTGGTGCGTACTTGTGGGTGTTTTTAACATTTGCCCGAACCTCCTCTGGAGTTCACCTGTTGCTGAACAATACTGATCTCTGGAAAGATACTGGTCTGGTCTCTGTTACAGCTGTGGCATCACGTCACTCCTGTTCCTTCAGATTTAAATCAGCATCGCTGATGGCAGATTCTTACCCAGTGTTCCATGTCTGCCACAGCTATGCTAATCGTTCTGGTTGTGAAATCTTTTAAAACTGCTTGGCTCCAAAAGCTCCTCCCCCCCCCCCACTTTAATCCGCTGTAATCATTTTAATGTGTCTTTATGGTTTTCAAAAACCTTTTATAGATCACGACTTTTGAGGGCTAGATTTTCATTCAGAAATGAAACCATGGCTAAATGGAGTGCATTTGTAATCTATATTTGGTTTCTTCGGGACACTTAAAAACCCCTCAAATGGGGTTACCGGTGGAAGACTTTAAAACTAGTACATAAATTGGTTGGCTTTGCGTAACAATTTGACTATTTTGGGGAATAGCTAAAGATCAAAGAGGCGGAAATAAGGTTTTTGTTACATTTTTTCCAGCTGATTCCTGTTGTTGTTTGGGGTGTGAGGGAGAATTCAGGCACCTCTGTTTTCTTTTATTGGGGACAGGAATCTTGAGTGTCAAGGATTGTTACATGTACATTGGCATTTTTCTATATTTTTGGCATTATCTAGAAAGATAATTGCTGAAAATAGTGACATGGGCCACTTGCTGGGGGGGAGGGGAATCGGGTAATTGTAATGGCCAATTGACTCGGGGCATAATTTTAACAGTTTCACAGCCACATTTCCTGACAATGTGGTTTGCTGAAATTGGTAGCTTTTTGAGCAAAACCCACTAATTCTCAGACTGTGATCCTAAATACATCTGCCTGAAACAGAAGCATTTTCTATCAGCATCAGTGTGGTTTACCACAAAAATAAGTTTTAAGAGCCCTCGGGATTCGCTTCGATCGCAGGTCCTTAAACCCAGCCCTAACAACAAACCTATAAGGTGGGATACTAGTGTTTCCAGCCTAGATTGGGGTCCCAGAGAGTGGCATGCTTAAAATTGCCTCATAGAGGCAAAACATTTAAAGCCAAGGACTTCCTGATTTCTACTTGGTCTTTCAGCTACCAGCTCGTTAATATATTGCTATGCTGATGAATGAAGTCTCTCTTCTAAGCTCGTCAATGTTCTGAATGCCAGCCACAGGGAATGTGTGTAGCCAACATGACTCACTTTCCTGTTGTGAGGCTGACCCAGCCATTCTCCTCTCTCCCCCCCTTACCCCCTGTCTGTCATCATGTATTTTAGTTTCGTGGAATGACACATTATTGTGGTTGCACAAGCAGAGAACATCTGACGTCTGAAAAATAGGTGGAACTGACCAAAACAGGTGCCTCTGGTCTGAGCCATTCTGCCTAGGCTGCAGAGTAGTGTGGGGAGGGCTGTAGCTCAGGGCTAGAGCACTGGTCTTGCATGCAAAGGATCTCAAATTCAATCCCTGGCATCTCCAGGTAGCAGAGGGAAAGACACCTGTGTGAAACCCTGCAGACTTGCTTCCCAGTCAGTGTGAATACACTAATAGCCTGACTTGATTTAAGGCAGTTTTTTCTTGGAAGGGTAGGCCTTTAATGGCTGCTAGTTTTGATGCATATATGCCACATCCCAGATCACAGTCCGGGTACCAGCAATGAGAGGTCTGTTGCCCCCGTGTATTCTGCTTAAGGGCTTCCCCTCTGGGCATGTGGCTGCCCATTTTTGAGAGTCAGGGTACAGGACTAGGCAGGCCTATGGTCTGACCCTCTTCCTATGTGCTTATATAGATCTAAGAACATCACACGGGTAACAAATTGAGCTTTTGGCCTTCTGGAATGGACAAGGACTGATGCTGCAGCCTATGCACCTCTCTGTTTACAGGAATGGCTGGTGTGCTGTCCATCAAATGCTTTTTGGGACTCCAGTTCCCAGCAGCCTCAGCCTGCATGGCCAGTGGTAAGGGATGATGGGAGTTGTAGTCCAGCAACATCTGGCAGGCACCACAACAGCTGCCGTAGTCAATGGTTACTATTTAATGGATAGCTGCTTTGGCATCATGGTTCAACTAGAGGGATGAGTTTGGAAGTTGGAATACCAGGTTCAGAATCCTGCTGCGCTTTGACGTTCGCTGGATAGGCCACAGGCAAGGTTTTACATTTTCAGCTTAACCAGCTTCTACCTCACAGGGTTCTTGTGAGACTTAATCATGCAATCCTTCCCTGCCCAATGTTGTTATCTGACACTGGAAAGGGTTGTTGGTGTGATAGGCTGTTTTCAGGGAACGGCACCAGGTGGCTTTGCATCCAGCACTCCCTAGAGCAGGGGTAGGCAACCTAAGGCCCGGGGGCCGGATACGGTCCAATTGCCTTCTAAATCCAGCCCCCGGATGGTCTGGAAATCAGTGTGTTTTTACATGAGTAGAATGTGTCCTTTTATTTAAAATGCATCTCTGGGTTATTTGTGGGGCATGGGAATTCGTTCATCCCCCCCCCTTCAAAATATAGTCCAGCCCACCACATGGTCTGAGGGACGGTGGACCGGCCCACAGCTGAAAAAGGTTGCTGACCCCTGCCCTAGAGATCCCTCTGAGGAGTTCCATTCCTAGGCCCCTCCATTGCGCCAGTCTGGAGCTGGCATAGCACAAAGAAAAGGAAGAGCCATTCAGTGGCCATCCTGGCTGAGTGTGAGCCAAAGGTCTTGGGATGCCTAGCTGCATGTCCAGCTTCTCACTCCTGTCTAGTCCAAGTTAGGATTGCCCTTTAAAATGCTCTTGTGCCGTGAGGTCCTTGATTCAGCTATACAGTATGGTAATATAATCAATACACTGCACCAATTCTTAATTGGTGGATTTTGTAAGCAAGCATTGTTTTTTAAAAAAGAAGCAACTTGAGGCAATTGATTCCTGGGGGAATTGGGGAAATTCCTTCAACCAGGAAGGCTGTGACCAGCCCTAGTAGTCTATTTCCCATCTGTATCCTTGTAGTCTGCCCTCATAAGACGTTTGTTACCGCAGAATGTTAGGGCTTTCCCCACATAATCTCCCGTCTGCATTCAGTCTGATTGCATTGGAAGAAATAGGTCTCTTTTTGTGTCACCCCAGGCACTGGGAATAGATTGCCCTGTGGCAGCAGATGAGGTTACAGGTACTGCCAACAATTTGTGAAGAGATATAGTGCATCAGTACCTATACTGTGGTGGCCAATCTCCATAGTTAAAGATCACAAAAGTCCTAAGATGTTTAAATAAAAAATGCCAGACCTACTTTTTTACTTTATTTCTCTCTACCCCAAGATCTCTGTTTCCATTTTTATTTGGCCAGAAAACAATAGAAGTTAAAATGAATGCATTGTTGTCCTGTCAGGCCTCTTACATATTAGATATTTAATTTCATGTTTCATACCTTTTGGTAATGAATCTTCTGACCACCCCATGCAAAAGATGTACTTTCATCCTGACCAGCTCTAGTGAGTGGCAGCTTTAACTAGGTCACGAGTCTTTAGCCAAGGAAATCTATGTGTTTCTTGAAATTGCATTCAGTGTTCTCCATTCCATTAGGAACTTGGCATGTTACCCCTAACTGCTTGTTCTTCCCAATTTTGCTTTACCCCATTTGCGGCTTGTGGGATATAATTGGCCCCAGTGAAAACTTCTACAGTGCACCCACTTTCAACTCTCAGTAGCAAAGAAATTTGCAGAAAATCTCATGCATAAATCCATTGTCCCAATGTCAAGCTTGCGTACTGTGGAAACTTCAAAGCGAAACTCCCATTTTCTTCTCCAATGACTTATATCTTCCTTTCTAGATAACTTTACCCCCGCTGAAGAATGATCACATTTTGGAGCAAGAATAGTATTTTGCTCATATGATGTTGATAACGCAAACTGCTTTTAGGGGGAAATACAGCAACTTCTTCGCTTGATGCAACCACAATAAAGTCATTACTAAAATGTAGATTATCTGAGGTTTGATGGGTTGCAGAGCCCAGTTAGCATGCTGTCAACTGCTTTGCTCTTGAGAATGCCAGATGTGCTTGGGTTAAAGGAGTGGGACTTTCATGTACGTTGGATTTTTGAACCGAACACTGTAGCCACTGTAGGTAGTGGCTCCCCTGGCATGACTGTAACCACACAACATCCCTATGAGTGAGACTGTGACTTCATTTTTGTAAATGTGGGTGATAAGGGCACAACTAGTCAAAATCAGGCAGTTCCTCCTTTTGAGAAGAGGGGTTTGAATCCAGCTCAGTGTAACAATCTGCCCACCACCAGACCACACTGTGGCAAAGAACACTGTCTGCATCTCATGTCCCAGCTGAGTGATGCAGATCTCAAATATATCAAGTGTTTCTTTGTGTTGGTGGGCAAAAGCACAGAGGTCAAGAACCAGCTCCTTCTCCCACAAGCATCTATGCTCTTGATGTGGCTTTCAGGATTATTCAGCAGCATGTGTTTGTAGACAGTATTATGATGATGATTATTAGAATTTGACTTTTTTGGAGCTTCCTCATGTAACCTCTGAACAGAATGTTATACTGACATTCCCAATAATGTCAGCCACTTCGCTTTTAAATGGAAACCATATGTTGGGCTGTGTGCTGCTTCCTATTCCCTCTCCTCCTTCCCAGTAATATCTCCCACAACTAATTTTAAACGCCGGTTGAGCTTAAATATGTATCCTCTTCTCCCTCCCTCCCCCCCCCCCCGCTCTTGCATAGCAGCAAAGTCATTTGACTCCTGGGGTTTAACATCACTTATATTCTCTCAATTGTTTCATCTGCTTTCACAAGTTGCTACACTCCAGCTCCTATGAGCTCCAGCCAGCATGGCCAATGGTCAGAGATGATGGGGTTTGGAGTTCAATAACATCTGGTGGGAACCAAAATTTGGGGAAGGCTGATTTATATAAACATGGGGAGATTTGGGTGGCTGGTGTGAATGCGGTGGAGGACTGAACAAACCTCAGTGTTACCTGTTATCCACAGCTTTTGTGAGCGAGTTGCCTTGTCACTCAACGTCTGTTATAAATGTTAGTAATTTGAACCTCCCAAAGATGTTGAATGGCCCCAGATAATGGAAATTATTATTGCAACCAAAGGGTAGCCAATGTGTGGTGTCCTATATATGTTGTTAGACTCCCAATTCCCATCAGCCCCAGCCAAGCATGGTCAGTGTTCAGGGATGATGGTAGTTGTAGTCTGTGACATCTGAAGAGTACCATGTTGGCTACCCTTGTTGCAACTTTTTCAGATAAGCACCAGAGTTGAATTCATACCTGAAAGCCTTTTCAAGCTTCATGGCCTTGCCATGTTCCGCAGCCGCTATTTAAATCCCCACAACTTATTTATCTGAGCATATACAGTATTCTCTTGAAATAAATGGAGGCGCTCTTACAGTAAACTATCCATCTTTCCTTTCCTCCCCCAGTGGACTAACACACGAGTCTCACAAAAAAGATGTTGAACAGGTCTACCTCCGCTGCGCCGAAGGATCCATAGACTGGATGTATCCCACAGGAGCGCTGATAGTGAACCTGCGACCCAGTATTGTATCTTCCTCTTCCAAGCATTGGACTGTCTGCATAAAGCCCTTCAAGGACTCCGCAGGAGCAAATATTTATTTGGAAAAAACTGGAGAACTGAAACTGCTGGTCCAAGATGGGGATCACAGCCCCGCCCGAGTGCATTGCTTCAGCTTTGAACAAGGCGGACTCTTTGTCGAGGCCACCCCTCAGCAGGACATTAGCAGGAAGATCACAGGCTTCCAGTATGAACTGATAAACAAGGGGACGGCATCCGATTTGCACATGGTTTCTGGTAAGTTGCGAGACGATCCATTGCAGTTGCACTGCCCTGGTTTTGAATGCTCAGTGTCTGCCAAAGTGAATGTGAAAATAGTACACTGGGGGGGGGGTGTCTACAGTCCATCAGTTGTCTGGTTACACAAAGTAGCTAGAAAGAAAGTTGTACTCTTCAGAAATGGTTATGGTGGAGCTCCTTCTAGGAAGAAAAATGTTAAGAAATAAACAGATATTTCTTACCTTTCTAACAGGTCACTGTTATGCAACTTTGCTTGTTGCTCCTGAAATGAACAACCTGTATTCAGTGTGTGTGTGTGTATTTACCTCAAGGTACCAAGTCACAAATCCCCTGCCCTTTTTTAAAAAAAAATATTATTGCTTTCTCTCTACCCCACACCTTGTGTACAGGTATGAATTGTGAGACAGGCCCCAAATCAAAATGATAACATAAATGACTGAAAAGAGAGGCCATGAATTGTAAACTTGGAGCTACTTTGCACATGATAGACTTCCCAGTAGGAAAGTGCATGTACCTCATTGGGATAATCACATCAGCCTGTTGTCCTGCATGTACAGTGGTTCAGTGGCAAGTGATTCAGCCAATTGTTGCTGGACAAAGACTTCCTTCCTCATTCCACTCCTATTGTTCTGCTTCTGTTCCTCCTATTCCTTGACCTAATTACTCTTTTGTTGCAAAGGAGTGGTTCTTCTCCTGGGGCAAGGCCTGCCTTATCACATCTTATAATCTCCTCAATCTCAGTGAAGATGTACAGTTGATATGACACATCTTGCCATGTGGTGTAATTTAGCGGTGCCTCGGTGCCTTTAGCCCAAACAGGCCTTAGGGACCTACTACTTAGGTTTTCAGCCAGATATTTGTATGGTGGTAGTGCTGCTGTTGTGACCCACCATAGAGCAGGCCATGGCCCAGTACTGAGTTCTGACCCACCACTTTTGCACTAACATGTAAAAGAAACCCATTTCTTTCAAACGTTTGTATCTTCATGTGTTTTATTCCCTCCATCCTCAAAACTGCATTGAATAAAGAATGCATGGCACGGCCTAAAGAATATGCACTGAGTTATTAACAGCATCCTAGGGGGCACAGATACCTTTTGTATCAAACGAGGAAAGGCCAGGGCGCTGTTGGGTACTGCCACCAGCTTTCAGACAAATTCATAACTGGGCAGTTTTTCAGGCACCTGGGTTGGGCTGGTTGTGGTCTTCAGAGCTGAAATTTCACATCATATTAGGTCAGTTGCTATCCTTTGATTCTGATGAGACACGATACAAATGTTTTGTGGCTACTGAAGCACCACTTAATAACCAGCATTTCAAAGTCACAACACACACAACTTTTGAGTCCAGCTCCTACTTGTGCTTCAGGCATTCTTTTTTGGTTTTTTTTGGTCTTTTCGAGTGGAAATTTTCGGTTCTGCAAAGTAATGTTGGCTGCCTGTCAATTCAAAATGTGTAGACTGCAGACATCTGTTTTTTTGGGTGACCTTGCACGTGTAACTCTACTTTGGCTGCAACAGCTGCTGCAATTCTCCGCAGCAGCTGATAGGTGGCGCATTTGGCATTGCAACTGACTATTGGATATTTTGCTCTCAATTATGTTTTTCTTTTTGCTTTCTGAGATATTTTAAAGTTGGATATTTTGGAATCTTAAATTATTTCTAGAGACTACATTGCAACAAAATCTGTTGCAGTGCATTCCTGATTCTGTGCAGTATTAAGTCCCACTTAATTTATTGGGACTTGAGGTATAAGATAGTAACTTTAGCATATGATTGCCCATATTCTAGCAAACCACATGCTGATTATTTCTGTAGATTCAGCTATAAATTTATAAGCCCTTTTGCACTCACATAGTTCTCCCCCACTTAAACTAGGGAGAAATGAACCACACTCCATTGTTTAGTGTTGCATCTGAGCCAGGGACCATGGTTTATTCTACTCCAGACAAACCATAATGATAAGCCAAGAACAAGCTTCAGTTCCAATGTAATGCTAAGCCAGGGATGGTGGTTTTTTTCTCCCAAATGTGAGCAGGAGGAATAAGGCAAGTGTGATCACCTCGGCTCATGGGAGGTAAGCCATGGTTCGAGGTTTACTGTGGTACACAAAGGCTGTCTCATGTTTGGTAGCTAGGACCCATCAGTTAAATTCTAGTGAAAATTCTTCTTTTTTTACACCACATTTACAACACATTCTTATGCATTTCAGGTGCAAATCCCACTGAGTTCAATGGAACTTGCTTCCAGGGATCATGTGTAGTATTGCTGCATTTGCCTTCCTTACTGACTAATGGGAGGTGGTAGAGTTCTAGAAAGGTGTGAATTGATCCTAGCTTGAGAGATAATAGTTTTGAAGGGCTAAAAGAAGGCAGCTGTGAAGTTTATGCTTAATGAGGTTTCACATAAGTTGAACTTATTTCCCCCTCCCTGCAGTCATGTACTCTCATCAGCCAAATGACTACTTGCTTCTCTCCCTGCACCCTTATGATATTACTGAACCCTGCCCTTAATTTTTTTTTCTGCTCCTTTTCCTAACCTAGCTGTCATCAAAGCACCCGAGTCATCATATTAATACTTTAATGACCCGTTGTGCCCCCAGAATTATGACATTGCAGAGTGCATCAGCACATAAGCAGTGTTTGGCAGAGTGCCATGGTTTTAATTAGTAGATCCAGCATTTTATTAGTTTGCACTCCTCCATTCTCAATCTGGGCTTTGCAAATAATGCCATGAAAACTAGACTTCCCCAAGCAAGCTTCTTGGAGCAGGGAACAAACACTGTGTTGTAAACCATGTTCTATTGGTTTAGCCATATTCCTATGGTACATACCCATTTATGTTCTGTGGTTTTGGGGAGTTTCATTCAAAGACATGCTATACAGTGGACTTGGTTGTCATTTGATGTTAAATCCCAGGGTGTAGGATTGGCAGAAGCCATGGCAGGTGATCTCCATTGTGTATGTACTTGACTTGGGTTCCCTTCACTCCATAAGTGAGTTTGAAACATTTTGTGAATGAGCAAAGATTGGGAATTACCTTTTTAATGGATAGCAACATGTGAGTTGTGTCTGCTGCTAATTTCAGCAGCTGAAAGGGAATGACTGGTCCACTGATGTATGCTGACCTAAGGCTGGAGTTATGTAAATAGGAAGGAGTAATTAGGCAGCATTTCTATATATGTGGCAAAAAGAGTGTGTCTGATGCTCATGCCACCCCCTCCTGTAAGCACAAAACCACAAAGTTCACATTGGACTGTGGTGCTGAAAGTGAACTATATAACATCATCCAGGAGATACTGGTTTCACACACAGTGCTAAACCATGGCTTAGTGCTATGAGCAAGCCCTACGCAGCAGCTTAATTCTGACTTGCTATGGTCCATGAAGCCACAGGCTATGTCTTGGTGCTATGTGCAACCCTAGCACCCGTTCCCAACCGTGACATGCACCATCACCACCAGGTGCTCACTAAACTACCAAAGCACAAGAGCAGGCAAAGAACAAGCCATCATCTGTGGGACAAATTGTTAACACGTTCTTTTTTTAAAAAAAAAATAACAAAAAAACTATGGCTTAGCCTTATGTGTGAACCAGGCCACTGTGTGATGTGTAGGATCTAAGGGCAGAGCTACACATTACAAAGAACTTGCATTTTGTCTCTGTAACATCTTTTTGCCTGCTTTCCTTGCATCAGTATGCTACACATTTTCATGCTCTCATCTTTGGCAACCAGTGATGTATTTTGTGTGTGTGTGGGTGGGGGCATAATGATGAATCAGGACATGGGGTAATTTGCAATAGAAATTCAACATGGGGCTTCTGAGTGTGTGTGAGAGAACAGCTAAGAAGAGGACAAAGTAGTGAGTAACTTTCTTTGAAATCTTCTGAGATCAGCTTGAAAGCTATATAGCCAGTGGCACTACCAACTGAGAGGAAAACTAATAAAATTAGAGACAGCCCCCTCCCTCCCTTTCCACTCTGTCTCACTCTGTCATATAAATCTGGAATGGGAACTTTACTAAAGCACTTGAGAATAAACAAAGAAGGTTTGGGACTGAGGCTCGCTCAAAGGTAACCACTATATGCGCACACAAAAATACAGTGCTGCCTCAAATCTTTCTTCTTCTTTTTTTTAATGAAAGGAAGGAAAGTTGGGGTCCCTCACTGAGCTTGAATAATCTTTCTTTGCAGCTGTTCATCTAGGATTCCAATCCCCTTACTCATGTTGAAAAGCACTTTACTCCATGAGAGTTTGCTCTGTATATTCAAAGTGCTTTTTAAACTCCAAGCTCCTTAGTTTTCACTGGAAAACTGCTTCCCTGTGCCTTAGCCAAGATCTGCAAACTTAATTTACTGGAATTCAGAAATATAAGCCCCTGTTACCTTCAGGGGTTGTTCTGCATTAGGCCAAGTCAAACTTTAACAAACATTTCCTCTATCTTGATGGGATCTACTTCTTGTAAGGCAGGTCTGCCGGTTTATGGGTTTGCTATATTTTAATGTCCGGTAGCGAGTTGAAAACATTTATAAATGTCCACATTGAAATGCCGCTCAAGTGAGAACAGTAACCAGCTTATTTTCCAAAGGTTAATGTTTGAGGAATATAGCTCTTGAAAAGCCTTTTCTCTGGTATGAGGCAAAAGTGTGGGTGGGAAACAGAGATGAAGGATGGATGTGTACAGGTGACACACACACACCTCAACAGTTGCACATGATGACATTTGGGACAGATTCTGGAAGCAGGTGAGGAATGTTACAGAATGCCTGATAAGATACAGAAATTACGAAGCTGCCTTATATACAGTCGGGCCACTACCCAAGTAGCTCAGCATTGGCCGCACTGACTGTAGCAGCTGTCTATGGTTTCAGACCAGGGTTTTCGCCATCTCTACCTGGGGATGTCATGGATTGAACCGGAGACCTTCTGAATGCAACACACTCTGCTGAGCTATAGCTCTTATCCAAGGACATGCATTGATTTGAATTCAGGGTCTCTCTTGACCCTGTGATCCACACCAATGTATGGTTGCGGGAGAACCACGGTGTCCTGACTGTAAAAATGGTTAACCCTGGTGGAGACGTAACCATGGGTTAATATGCATAACAGAATGGACAGAGGAATTTGCTTGTGGGGGGAGGGGGTGGTGGAGAGCACACAGCCTGATTCCAAGGTATGAACCACGGTCAGTGGAACAGCATAAACACATCTATGTGAGCTTAGTATCTCTCGTGTTCCAAATATAGCACCAAAACCAAGAAAAGCACAGGGGACTGTGTAAGCTTTGAAATTTTCCCTCCCCTCTCATCATGTGGAAAGGTTCTTTGGGGTAGAATGTATGGTCTGAGTAGGCCTAAGGTGGCAATAAAGTCACTTCTACGCCTTGCAATCCTGTCAATTAATAAAAGCTTATTCCCACCCCCCACCTTTCCTCTCAGACACGGCTTCTCTTTCAAATGTCAAGTAGGCATTCGACTGAACCTTGTTTAATGATTCACCCCCACCTACCCTGTTCTTTTGGGCTTAAATTTTGTTGGCAGGAGAGGAAAGGGCGGAAGGATGTGCGAGCAAAAGAGCTGTAGCTTATTTGAGGCTGCACAGGCCCCTGGAACCTGCTTTGCAGAGTTTTGCCTGCCAAAAGGCTCATAATGACCTTTTCACAAAAAAGCTACGTTTTCAGAGCCAAAGCAAGGTTACACCCAAAAGCAGTGGCTGGGAGGAGAGAGAGAGAGAGAGAAAGAAAGAAAAAGAGAGAGAGAGAGAGAGAGAGAGAGAGGAGCCCTCCCATCCTAACAGTGACGCATCCCATTCTGGAGAGGCCAAACAGGTTATTTAAAATTAATAAATGAGCACTTTTTTTTCTTTGTCTAATCCTTCAGACATACATGCATTTTAAAAAAGGTCAGCAGGTTCTGCGGGTACTCGGAGTAATATGATGCAGATTACTGGAAACATAAGCCTTTTAGAAGCCCAGTCAATTTTTAGCCAGCTAACATCATATTTGCATCTTGCAGTGTCCTTAAACCCCCCCCCACAAAAAACCAAAACTGATTAGGTGAGACATGTACAGGTACTTGTCTAAATACTACAGTCTTTACCAGCCTAGTATCCTGCATAGGTTTTGAACAGTTCCCAAGAATATATCTGCATGGGGTTTAGGTGCTGGGCATCTCCTGTTGATGTCAGGGCACCTGCCTGTATTCAGAATTTAGTATTTGGATCTCATCTCCCTGAAGCTCTGAGATTGTTTCTGGATGAAAGCCCACTGAGTAAGGCTGATTCATGCTTGTGGTTACCCGGAGCAGCAGTATGGCTTGCTACCAAGTTTCACCTGCGGGATGAATAATGCAACAATTCACAGGCAACTGGCATTACAACACCCTCCCACCCCCACCCCCCCAAAAAAACCACCCTGAAACTTCAAGCCACCTTAATGAGGAGCAAATGAACTCTGAAGCGCCTCGCTGGATTTCTCAAAAGTGTGGTCACTTTTGCTGATGTGGTTTTAATAGGAGGCAGAGAAAATATGAGGCTGCTGTCCTATAGGAAGGCATGAGCTTTGCAGAGTTTAATGGCACTTGGGTCTGAGTACTCACATATAGGATCAAACTGTTGAAGAAACAGGTTCCTAGCATTTGATGGCAGAAATTAATTTAAATGTGTGCCTTCTTGAATTCAAGGAGCACCAAGCAGAACTACCAGAGGGTGGGACTTCTGTGCTCTGCATGGCTCTTCATCCCATTCCAGGGCTTTAGCAGAAACAGAATAAATAAGGATATTTTATTTAGGTTGCAGAATTTGGATTACCTTGCATCAGAATTTGGGGTTTTTTGGGCGCAGTGTACACAAAAGGCAGGTCCCCCAGAGTGAGTTGATGTGGCAGTCTGAAATGATTACATAAGGCAAATCTTTGGGTTCAGGGGTGACTTCTCTGAAGTTTTGCTGTAATACAAGAAACAACATTTTTATTAGTATTTGAGATTAAAAGAAGGAAGGGCTAGATCTCTCTCTCTCTCTCTCTCTCTCTCTCTCTCTCTGTGTGTGTGTGTGTGTGTGTGTGTGTGTGTGGCGAAAGCCTATTTTGTGGTAGTTCACATTCATTTCAGTGAGACTTGGCCCAGGAGAACAGCTTTGTGGACTGCATTTTCCCTTTTAGTCAGCAGCCGCTGTGGCACGCTCCACACTTCAGCTAAAGCCTTGTCTGCGTATGCAATTCCAGATGTTGCTATAATTTTGCCCAACATTCCGTGAAAAAAGTCTGAAATGAACCAAAATCCAAGCCTCCTCCTCCACACTTCCAGCCTCTCTCAGAAACTGCTCATAAAAGATTGCTTAGGTTATTTTGAAAGGCTTCCTTAAACTTTGATCTTCTTTCACTAACTTGCTTTCCAAGTTTAACTTTAACCAGCTCCTAGTCATTTAATTCAATTCCACTCCAATCTGGATTCCATATGGGGCTGAGACACTTTCCTGGCAGGGCTCCAGCTTGGGTTAATATATACCAGGGCTTAGTTTTATTGTCCTGATACCAGAGGGCAAGGGAAAGTTATTTTTGTGCTCAGCAAAATAACAGATAAGAACTTACAAGTATAAAAGGGCAGGAAACTTGTGGTGTGCCCACAAGCCCCCCCCTCCTTCTAACTAAATGGAACAAGATAATTCTAAGATCTTCCCTTTTCTCCATAGCAAACAGGACATACACTGCAGAGTATAGAAGATCCAAATTTCTGAAAGAGAGATTGGTTGAGCCAGGGAGTGATGGTTTGGGACCAGGTTTTGGTGCATTCACAGCGCTATCAGTAAAGATGATCTTTCAATGACTTCTGATGTCAGGGCAAGCTCTAGTTTCCTATTACTTCTAAACTGGCTGAACTGTACCCTTCTTCTGTGATGGAGGTTTGGGGGCATGTCTTGCCCCCAGACCTCTCAACCAGGTTGCATTTAGCAGCATGGTCCAAAGGGAGGTCTGTAATCCTGCACAGAGTTTTTGATTGCAGGGAAGTTTTGGGAACCTTTGTATATGCTCCCTCCATCATGGATGGGAAAGGCAGGGCTGATGTGCACATGGTGACTTGTTTAGAGCCACAAGGCTGAGACAGGTTTTTGGTTTGAACCCATGTCTCCCTGGCCCAAGGTTTGCCTTCCTGCTTTTCCACATTACACAAAGCATTTTCCCTTAGGAAGGGGCAAAAGAAACTAAAGCGGTCCATTCTTTAGGACACAGACCAAGCCCTGCTGCACATGGGGTTCCGGACTTGAATTTTCTAAAAAAGAAAAACAGCTTAACCTGTAAATACGTTTAATGAAATACCATAGTCCCAGCGGGCAAAGTCAGTCGAAGGATGCAGGGATCGTTTTATATGGTGAACGTTCAAAATGAGATGAATTGTTGTTTTTCTTAGCTTTTTTTACCTTTTTATGACAATAAGCCACAAGCCTTAACAGGAATGAAAGAGAATTTGAGATTAATAACTTTGTCAAATCCAAAAGAACCATTGAGAGCGCTTAAGCCTTGTGAATATATTATGTTTTCTTCAGTCCCCAGTTGTGGTGGCAAACCCCAGGATCCCCACAGTGAGACCTTAAGCTTTCCTCAGGTGTATGTTGCTCTGGTTTTTAGTCGACTTGTGCCAGAGACCCGCAGACATTGAACCCGTTCACCCGTTAAATCTTACATTTGAGTGTGCTGATATCCAGCTTCTGTATGACTCTGGTCTAACACAATTACTTCTCCATTGAAATAGTGAACTTGTTGAAGTGTTAGGGCAGGGTTGGTGCACTTTTATGATAGGAGGCAAAGGGGCATTTCACAGAAACAGTGAGAGAACCCGGGACTTCTGGGTCACATCAAGAATGGTGTTGGTGGGATGTCCATTTTCTCAGTGTGGTGACATGAGAGAGATCATCTTCTTAAGTAACATGGTGCTCCTCAAATGTTGCTGGACTATAATTCCTATCATCCATGATGGTTGGTCATGCTGGCTGGGCATGATAGGAGCTGGAGTGGTTTGTTTGGGGAGAAGCACTTCAGATTTTTGTAGCACAAGAACTATTCAGGAAGCATCTCCCCCCCTCCCCATTTTTGCATACTAGAGCTTCGTTTTGTTTTGGAGTTGTGGCTTTTTGGCCCTTGAGTGCACCCTACCTAAAACAATTCCCAGCTGTTCATAGTTTTCCCCACCATCTAACATTTCCATTCCAGTCAGATTTGATCATAATTGTTGTCAACCTTGGAGAAAATTGGACTCTCTGAACCCACATATAATTACAGAAGAGCCACTAGTGTTGGAACAGATTTCCTTCCATAATGAATATAATCAAACTCTGACCACTGGTACTCAAACAGCTGCCAATAGTTGAGCAACCAGTTTGCCCTTGTCTCGATTTTGGATTGAAATAGTCGCTACGTGTTGATTTAAATGGGCGTAAGTTTATGATCTTGCATCCAGCAATGGAAGCGTACATTGCTTTGATTTTTAATGAGGTTAGTACATATGTACCTAGGTGCAGGATCTTTACCTTTACTTTCTGAATGTGAACGACAGAACTTTGGAACCACTTACGATTCCTCATTATAAGTTTCCAGTGTGTCTATTCCTCCCTGACATTCCCTATAATTTACACAGCTTTTTCTTATAAACATTGTGAGAGAAGCTAGTTCGTTTTGTTCAGCAGCTGGATGTTGTTCTCAGTTCTGCAATTATGGCATAGGCAAGTTTATGGATGGAATGAAGATGGTGACGAGTCAAGAGAAACACAATCTTAAGTTCAGCGTGCCTTTAAAAAACCTTGTTTTTGTCAAACCCCAGAAGAAAACAAAAGTTCTCTTCTACTGCTTTCAAAGCTTTTCATTAATACCGGAAGCTGATTATTGTTGGAGACAATAACAGAATTACAGAGTTGGGGGGTGGGGGTGGGCATCAAATGGCACCTACTCCAAACCTCTATCATTGCAGAAAGCCCACTACTCCGGCATCTCATTCAGACTCAGTTTAAAACATCTGAGAAGGGCTGAAATGTGTTGTGTCTGTTTGGCAGTCTGATCCACTATTCATGCCATCAAGAGGTTTGTCCTTAACCATTTGCAATCTAAATACTCCCCCCCCTTGTAATTCAAACCTGTTGGTTCAGATTCTACCCTTTGGAGCAATAGGAAAATAAAATTGTCATGTGACAGCCTCTTAATAGCCTCATTTGCAGACTAAATGTGCCTGACTCCTTCAGCTTTTCATCCTAGAGCTTAGGCCTGATCCACACCATACATTTAAAGCACATTATTTCCCCCAAAAAATTCTGGCAACAGCAGTTTCCACCTCATAGAGATATCAATCCCCAGCATCCTTAACAAACTGCAGTTCCCAGGATTCTTAGGGGGACACCATGTGTGTTGAATGTGGCTTTAAATGTAGGGTGTGGATCAGTCTCAAGGTCCCTGACCATCTTTGCTGCTTCCTTAGTTACATTCCATTTTGCTGGTATCTACTCCTTTGGCAGTGCCTTGGAGCAAAATGTTTAAAGGTGGTGGCCCCAGGGCAGGTGTTAGCTGTGGGGCCCCAGCAGCTTTCTGAAGGTGCTGGGTCTTAACGCTGGGCTTGGTGCATTTTGTTATTTTTGTTCTTTTAAGGTTAGGTGCATCCTTTGCTGTGTAATCATGAAATAACCTGTCTTAAAAGAACTGTCACACAAATTACTGGCCCCACTCTTCCTTGTGCTAATATTAGGAACACAAAAACCCAATAGTATACATAGCACTTCTCACCCTGGTCGGTATTTGAGGAGCTCTAATGGCAAACCTACCTCCAGGCAGTAGCTGGAGGTGAATGACTGCCGGCAAGAGAGGCTTGGCCATGGCGTAAATGAAATCTACATATTGTGTAATGTAGATTATGAGAATTCCTCAGTAAGACATGTTAACCGCAGGGGAAAAGCTGCAAGAAATAATGTAGACTTTTGACCAGCTTGCACCGACCCAGGAGTTTTCATGTCCATTTCTTCCTGTTGCAGAGAAGTACTGCAATTGAAGGAAATAAGTGTTCTACAGCGTTAGTTGCCTTGCAGTAAAGCCTATTGCCATGGTTTCAGCAGAAACCAAGAAGTCACTTGGCTAAAGGCACCTGGGCCTACACTGCAGATTCACAAGGCAAAATGTAAAAATATCTCCACTTTTCCTGTACAGAAGTAAACAGAGGGCTTTCAGATGCACTAGTTGGCAGTGGGGGTCAAGGGGTTGCAAGTGCGGGTAAGGGCTGCTTTAGGTTACTTCAGGTCACGACACTCCATCAAAGGAATTCCCAGTTGATTTGATAGCAAGCATGCACAATGCCAGCATTATGCCGTGGTCTCTTTAGCAGAGCTAGCATCCGGCTTTGGAAATGGAGTGAAATTGCTTTTCTTTCTCTTGCAGATTGGATTATTGGGGAGCATATGTGGTTTTTATTGCTTGCTTGGGATTCTGAGCATTGGGGATATCTAAACCTCTGCCAAAAGCAGAAAATGCATTAGTAAGCGTGATGCATGCATTTTTTGTTTTCTTAAAATATATTTATATTGCTCAACATGGTGGCGGCGGGGGGGGGGGAGAGAGATAGGCTTTGCTTTTCTAAGTGTGTAGGAGATTTCCTCATAAAAATGTCTCTATTCATAAATCTTAGCGGTAAATGATTCCTTCCCATAGCAACACACAAACTAGGAAGTCAATATAAGGGTAAAGGGACCCCTGACCGTTAGGTCCAGTCGTGGACGACTCTGGGGTTGCGGCGCTCATCTCGCTTTATTGGCCGAGGTTGCCGGCGTACAGCTTCCAGGTCATGTAGCCAGCATGACTAAGTCACTTCTGGCGAAGCAGAGTAGCGCACGGAAATGCCGTCTACCTTCCTGCCAGAGTGGTACCTATTTATCTACTTGCACTTTGACATGCTTTTGAACTGCTAGGTTGGCAGGAGCTGGGACCAAGCAACGGGAGATCACCCCATTGCGGGGATTCGAACCGCTGACCTTCTGTTTGGCAAGCCCTAGGCTCTGTGGTTTAGACCACAGTGCCACCCGTGTCCTTTTAGGAAGTCAATATAGAAGTGCATAAATGTGCTCCTTTCACCTTGTGAGAATCCTTAAGCACAAAGACCCATCACTTTTGATGGTCTGAATGTTGTTGGACTTTGAATAGCATATTGTAGAGTTTCTACATGTACTTCTTCTCCTACCAACCCCCACCTTAATGCAGAAAGCACCTGGTGCACTGTGAAGATTTTATATAAGGTAATAAATGTTGGGGGAACTTGCTCTTGCATGTTTGTTACAAGTGATCCTAACTGTGGCATTGAGTAGACTCAAGCACTCACATGTCACAGAAGAGATTTGCCCATCCAGTGCCTGCCATCTCCACTGTGATAATGACTTCTAGGTGCATGCTGCTTCAGGTAGTTACATGACAAGTGCATAAAGGAAGGCACGAATCACTCAGACGTCTTCTAGGCACTTCCTTGTAGTGTCTAAATTAAAGCACCCTTTGTCAAGCATGCTCAAGAGTTGTGTACAGAAACCCCAAAGTAGTATTCAGTACTGTATGTGCTTTCCCTTGCATTAGTTCCTTGTACTAATCATTCTTGCATCAAAGAGGGAACAATTTCTCTGCTCAGGCTTCTCTTCCTCTTGAAAAAGTCGTGCTTTGTATGTGTAATCCTATTATATGAAGTACTGAGCTGTATATAAATCATCTGGCTGGAGCAATTGGTTGGATTTGGAGACATAATCCTTCAGGTTGGGTCAGTGCTTCTCTGGGACCTTCTGTTCTGCAATATTAGATTTCTAAGCTGAGGCAAGGAAATTCAGCATTCTAGGCGCTAGCTAGCTATGCTGGGGTGAGCACAAGGTAGGTCAGCATCTCTTGGTGGATCTTTGGGTGATTTTCAGTAGACCAGGAAGGGTTTTCTGACTCCCAATTGCTTAACAATAGCACCTGAGTTAAGTGGCCGAAATGAAGAAAGCTGACCAGAAGAGGGCTTTTGTGTGAAAAACTCAGCTTAGTTCCCATGCTGAAAGCCATATGTCTGTTGCAAGCACCAGGCTCTGCTTGGTGGGTCACAGGAATCTTATAAAAAGCAAAAGTATGTCTGACAAGTCCAAAGTCTACCCACCCTCCTGACCAAAACCGTCAAATGTTACTTGTATTGGACTAGGCAGATGTTCTCTGGGAGTGGACTCTTGTTGTAGTGATGCCCTCTTGAGTTCCTTGTTCTGCCCTGTTATCCCTTGCAAAAAGTAATAAGCAAACTGGGCTGAACCTTTACTTGATTATCCAGAAATCCAGTCCCCTCAGTTTAGGAGTGGATGCCGTATTCAAACAAGAGTTTGCATTCAGATAAAACAAGAAACAACCCAAGGTATCCTTTCCATCTAGGCTGGCTACTTACCTAGTTGAGACTTCTCCATGGGGAACAGTATCTGACCAGGTCGTAGGATTATGATCCTAAGCACATTTACTGGAATGTGTTATATTCTGCTTCTTAGGTCCAGGGTGGTTAACCTGTAGCTCTCCAGATGTTGCTGGATTATAGCTTCCCTCATCCCTGACCATTGGCCATGCTGATGGGAGTTGTACTCCAACAACATATGGCTGGTCACAGGTTAGCTGCTCCTCCTGAATTTCTCAGCTGTTGTGGGTGATTTTCTCTATAGTAACAGAATACTAGTGTGGTAGCTAGCGACTCACAGGATACAGTGAAGTTGTAGAAGCAGCCACTGGTGGATTCTATGAGCTGACGGTGTGCACATTAATGCCTTTCATGTGGCTATAAAAAGGGGGCGGAGTGAAGGGCAACTGATTCACATCTTCTTAATTCCATTGAAATCAGTTGGACTCTTTTTCCAGTCCTGAAGAGCCAGTGTGGTGTAGTGGTTAGATAATCAGACTAGGACCTGGGAGACCAGGGTTCAAACCCCCACTCAGCCATGAAGTTCGCTGGGTAACCTTGGGCCAGTCGCTGCCTCTCAACCTAACCTACCTCACAGGGTTGTTGTGGGGATTAATTGAGGAGAACCATGCACACCACCTTGAGCTCCATGGAGAAAAAAAGTGGAATATAAACATAAAATAAAATAAAAAATGAGTTTAAGGATGGGATCCCAGGCTACTTGTTTCACTTTTGCTCAAATGGAAGAAATATAGTCATTAAATAGCAGGTGGTATGAGAGGAGGGCAAAGGTTCTATAATCTTCCAGTGCTTCAGTTCTGCCTTAAGCCACCAATGAGCTTAATTTTGGATCCTTACTACAGTTGGTGGAGGAGGGTTTTCACGTTTATGATGGTTGCAAGTGCCTTGTTGGGATGACAAAGAAGGTCGTGTTCTTCACCCAACCCCCTTCCCAGTCTCTGGGCCCCTAGCGGGTAGATTTAATTAGCATGTTGCTAGATAGGGCAGACCTCTGAGAGAAAAGGAATTCCATAACTGAATAGGGTATTATAGAAACATCTGCACTCCTAACAGCACCCACCTTCTCCCGGCAGAAGTAGCTGGCCCTGTACAAAGAGCAGCTACATTCTTCCCTTGATTAGATTAGCAATAGGGTCTCTCTACTGCAGGGGTCAGCAACCCTTTTCAGCCGTCCCTCAGACCATGTGGTGGGCCAGACTATATTTAGGGGGGAAAATAAAAATGAACAAATTCCTATGCCCCACAAATAACTCAGAGATGCATTTAAAATAAAAGGACACATTCTACTCATGTAAAAACACGCTGATTCCCGGACTGTCCATGGGCCGAATTGAGAAGGTGAATGGGCCAGATCCGGCCCCCGGGCCTTAGGTTGCCTACGCCTGCAGTAGGGTCTCTCTACTGTTTCTAGCCTACATGATTCTTGGGAGCTGTAATAGATCTGGCCTTGAGTCTCTACTTGATCTTCCTGTCTCAGCCACTTATGACATAAGAACCTTTGTTTCTTGAAACATACTTGAATCAGCATTTTCTTAGACCAATGAGGTTTTGGAGCAGACCTACTACAGAAGATTTGTTTATGTGACTTTTTACATGGCACTATTCTAATTTCCAAATTATATCCCAGTGTGTGTTTGTGTTTGATCACAAAGGTCACCAAGTAGCCAAGGGATGGGGACTTTCTTACTTGTGATCTGGTCCCCGTGATCATGATTTGTGCAGAAAAAGTGCCAGGCAAACCTGACATTTATGAATGTGATTTGCTGAGGCTCCCATAACCGTCCTCTGGCACACAGCTGCCATGATTATTGTGAAGCATTTCTGCACCTTGTGGCTGGAGAGAAAACAAGTAGAAAATGGCCCCGACCAACAAACCTGGAGAGCCTGCCCGGATTCTGCATTTCCATAGTTTTAAGCCATAGAAAAGATCTACACCATCTTGAATTGCCAGCTTGTCACGATCAAACTTTTCCATGTATAACTCTTCTCTTTGCACTCCGTGCAGTTAGGTATGGGAGTGACTTTGGTTTAAATTTCCAAAGGAGTGCCAAAAAGGTGGCAGGCGTTCAAAACAAAACAAACAAGACTGTAGGCATGGCACTTGAATGGTTTTTCACTGTGGCAATTATTAAAGATAACCACCTTCCCCGCTGTAGCACCTGCTTCCTGGATCATCCACCACCCACATTACTTTCCACTTAGATGACAGTTGTGTATGAGAGAAGAAATAAACCCCTATAAAGGTTAATGATAAGAAAAATAAGATTATGATTGCCACCAGATAGCCAAATTAACTCAGAAGCAGGGAAGAACCTGCTGTAAATCTAGTCTTTAAAGTGGGGGGCGGGGGCGGGAATCCTCAGACCCAGGGGCCTCAACTGTGTCTATCTGGCCCTCTGATCTCTCCCCATACCACCTTCTCTCCTCCAGCCTTGCCTCTCGCCAGTCCTGCTTCATAACTTCCTTAGGTGTTTTTGTCTGGCTGGAAAATGTCATTGAAGTCTAACGATGCTTTTAACTTGCTTGGAGGGGGAGTGTGAGTAGAAACTAACCTCTTGTGCATAGGTGGATGTGTTGCCACCAAACCTTTAGAAGACATCTAAAGGCAGCCCTGTTTAGGGAAGCTTTTAATGTTTACTAGGTTATTGTATTTTAGTGTTTTGGTGGAAGCCACCCAGAGTGGCTGAGGAAACCCAGCCAGATGGGCGGGGTATAAATAAAAAATTATTATTATTATTGCTATGCCCATTTTTGCCACTGGCCCACCAACCTTTGATATGTGCAGCATCCACACACATCCCCCTCCCCTTCAAGAAGGGAAGGTGGGCTTCAGACTGAAAAACGGCCACATCCACACCACACATGCCAAGCACTCAGATCACTTTAACAGATGTGGTTTTCCTGACGTAATCCTGGGACCTGTAGTTTGTTAAGGGCGTTTTTGAAGTGGAGTAAGAGTTCTTGAAATGTATCGTGTGGACATGGCCAAAGGTCCCTCCCCTGCTTGATAGGGCATTCTTTCTGACAAGCTAAAGATGTGAGCTCCCTGCATGCTGCTTTCAGTGGTGCATCAAGCATGACCTTTGAGGTTAAAGGGTGTGTGTGTGTGTTTAGTGAAAATCCTTCAGTTTTTGTGGCATTCACGTTCACGTTCTTGAGATACTGAAATGCCCTTTCTGTTTTCCTCAGCTCCCTGCCGACCTTGCAGTGACACGGAAGTCCTCTTGGCTGTCTGCACTAGTGACTTCGGTAAGTTTATTTGATTTCTCCGTTGCTGTTTCCTTCACCATCATGCTCTCAAACCCCTCTTTCCCCACTCCCTCATTGTGACAACCTGCTGGATTTGGCTTGCAGAGACCTCAGCAAACAGTGAGCAAACTGAAAGCTCCGGATTGCAACAAACAAGGGAGTCCTTTTCTTCCCATTTCGGAGTAAACAAAGTGTGTCCAGAAGCACAAAGGGGGAAAGGGAGGAAAGGGCTTTTATGGGTTTTAGCTCTGAAGAGCTTCAATTAAAGTCATTGTATTTGGCTAGCTCTTTTCTGTGCTGGACAAAGAGGGACAGGCGGCAATAATAGAGGTAGAAGTTCAAAGGTTTTTAGGGGAAAGCATTAGGAATTGCCCTCTTGATGTTCCTAAATGGAACCTTAACAAAAGCCCAAATACTCAAATGCCTGTTTTCATATAAATGTGGGTTGGGTTTTTTTTTTTGGGGGGGGGGTAAAAATGGATGAGTTTTACATGTTATCCCTTTATGATGTGGATGGAGTAGGGCCCTTTTCTACACCATAGGCCTTTTTGTCCCCATAGAGGCCAACCCACAATGTCCTTTAAGAATAGCAGAATATGAGATGGGGCAGTCTGTGTCAGGATGGAATAGGATAATGCTGTGCTGGTCAGGGAGCATTGCGCCTAGCCATGTCACTTTGCAGTTTAATTTGGCCCATATGACTGGGCTCACCTTTCAGTAAGCTGGAAGTCCATGATGGGCGGTGAAATTAGATTTGAAAAACTGAAAGTTAAAACAGTTCCAATTCAAAGAACTGTCTGTGAGCTGTGAACCACTGAGAAAACAGATCTCTTTCATGTGTGTATCCACTGAAACTGTGGCATATAGTCTCACATGTGTACAGTCATACCTCGGGTTACAGATGCTTCAGGTTGCATTTTTTTGGGTTACGGACATGCCGAAACCTGGAAGTACCAGAACGGTTTACTTCCGGGTTTCAGCAGGCGCGCATGCACAGAAGTGCTAAATTGTGCTTTACACATGCGCAGAAGTGCCAAATCGCAACCCGCGCATGTGCAGACGTACTGCTGCGGGTTGCAAACGTGCATCCTGCACGGATCACGTTCGCAGCCCGAGCGTCCACTGTATATGAATTGCTGTGGAGTAAATGGCTCTGATCAGTTTTGTAAGCAGAGAGCATGCCAGAATATGTAAGCTTGATTGCTTTATTTTGCTCTAAATATATTTTGCCTGAGACAGTCTGATACAGTAGTTCCTATTTGGGGTTTGAAAATTTCCAACACCCTGAGTTCAACTACTACAAGGTATCCTCTTTCTTTCCAGCCTCCCCCAATGGTCTGCACACAATGATCTTATGCCCCCCTTAGTGTCTGATGCCTCAGCTACTAATGTGTTTTAAAGTAAAGTAAAGGTAACGGACCCCTGACAGTTAAGTCCAGACTCTGGGGTTGCGGTGCTCATCTCGCGTTACAGGCTGAGGGAGCTGGCGGTTGTCCACAGACAGTTTTTCTGGGTCATGTGGCCAGCATGACTAAGCCGCTTCTGGTGAACCAGAGCAGTGCACAGAAACGCCGTTTACCTTCCTGCCGGAGTGGTACCTATTTATCTACTTGCAATTTGACGTGCTTTCGAACTGCTAGCTTGGCAGGAGCAGGGACCGAGCAACGGGAGCTCACCCTTTCGTGGGGATTTGAACCACCGACCCTTCCGATCGGCAAGCCCTAGGCTCAGTGATTTAGACCACAGCACCACCTGCCACCATGTGTTTTACCTTGCTTATTTCAAATGGTGGTATGTCTCGTGTTGGGGAGGGTGCTTTTCTTCATCTGCTGAATGGGACCCTAGACTTCTGCCCTACCCTGATGCCGCCACTGAGAAAGACAAGTGGCTTTGCCCAACGTGACTTGCGAGGTAGCTGTTTTCCTCCTAGTGATCGTTAGAGAGCATTAAAGCAATTTTCCCACGCTTGGAATGTTAAGGAAATGTTGTAATGAAACAGCTGGGCATGTTGGGTCTTGGACATGTGCTGCAGATATAAATACAGTGAACAGAATGGGCAATATTCTGACTGGGGGCGTGAGGGTGCAGCACCCAGGAATTGCAGTGGGATTGATCTAGGTTAGCCATGCTGGAAAATGCTGCCCAGACAGGTGGCATCTTGCTGCAAGTGTTTCTCCCTGGCAGTGTGCCAGAGAATTCAATGTAAATGTTCCTGGGCCATTAATAGAATGCAACTGAAATGTCCCTCTCTCTCTGTGTGTATTTTATAACCTTAACCATGCAAACCCTATTCGGTGGTACTTTCTGTAGGAGGAATTTTGAGTATGATATAACACTTTGTTGTGAGTAACGTCTTCAAAAGAAGACAAATCTGGCTGCCTGTTGTAAATTTAACATTAAAAATGCTACTCATGCAGGTGTTATGACTTCAGTGCAGGAATATACAATGAAGCTGAGAAATACCCTAAAGCAGGAAGCCCATACTTGGGTCTCCAGCTGTTTTTGGACTACAACTTCCATCATCCCTAGCTAGCAGGACCAGTGATATTGGGAATTGTAGTCCAAAACAGCTGGAGACACAAGTTTGGGGAACTCTGTTCTAAAGGAAATGTGTTTTGAGGGCAACATTGCTTGAATTGTACCTCACTTTCTGGTGGTGCCACCGTCCATTGTCTTCAAGGGTGCTGCTGAATTTAGTTGCCCCAATTATAATCCTTATGCAGAACCCAACTGATATTAAGTGGATGTATAAACTCTCAACCTAATTATGTGTCCAAATCTTTCTCCCCAGTTGTCAGAGGTACCATCCAAAATGTAATCAATGAGGAGGAACAGCAAGATTCCATCATTGACGTGAGTGTGAACAGAATCTACAGGCAGAAGACCAAGATCTTCAAGCCCGCAGAGGAGAGTGGGAGGTGGCGAGGACAGATCAAGACCCTGCTGCAATGTGGGGTGAAACCAGGAGAAGGAGACTTCCTCTTCATGGGCCACATGCACTTTGGGGAGGCCAGGTTAGGCTGTGCCCCTCGCATCAAAGACTTCCAAAGGATGTACAAAGAGGCCAAGGACAAAGGGCTGAATCCATGTGAAATTGGCCCAGACTGAAAATGGCATTCCTGAACCCTTGGGGCTCGGCCAAAACTAATTCTTAGTTGCTGCAGATGCGCTGATCTAAATGGAACTAATAACTTGGAGTGGAACAATCTGATGTCAGGAGTGACATTGTTCTCCTTTTTGGAGGTCCTTAAGAGGTGATTGGAGGAGCATCTATCAGGGAGGGTCCAAGTCTAGTGACTCCTGCTGAAGCAGGAGGCTGGAGTCCATGACCCTTGAGGTACCATATAACTGTTATGATCTTACGAAATACAAGAACCACAGAAGCCAATCCTTGAGGCCAATGGCACTGTTACACGAATGGAGGTACGAACCAAACGATCCAAGACTGGACTGCAATCCCACATCTTGTCCACGTGAACTAAATTATTATTTTTTTGTAACTTCCTTAGGAAAATGACGAAAGAAGAAATGTGTCACAATCTCCATGTCTTAAAAATACCAGTCGACTGATGACCCTTTGTATCTTTGTAATACTAATGTTTTAAAAATGTGTTAAGCAGATGTAGCATTGTTGCATGGCATAAGAGGATGACAGCATGGTAGAAGCCGGTGAAACCATCTTAACGTGGATGCTTTGTAAAAAGCTTGGTGTACAATAATTGAAATTGTTTCTTATGACAGAAATTTATGAAACCAAACACTTTCTTTCCTTTTTAAAAAAAAATTAAAAGAATGTACAATTGCCACCTGCAATTTTTGCTCAGGCTGGTGAGTTGTTTCCAGAGAAATAAAAAGTTCCTGGATTTGAGCCAGTGTTATTGTGACTTCCATACATTCTTCCCTTCCCTGCTTTAAATATTTCATGGTTCAGGATGCAAAGGTGCTCTTCTGTATCAGAGAGGTGACAAAAATACTGCTTAACTCTCATGCTTCCCTTGTTTCATGTTCAAACATGTGCCAGATGTCTGCACTGACTTCTGTCTGGGTACAAGTTACGGTGTCAGTCTTGAAATGTTGCACCCTGTAAAAGGTAAAGGGACCCCTGACCATTAGGTCCAGTCGTGGACGACTGGGGTTTTGGTGCTCATCTCGCTTTACTGCCCAAGGGAGCTAGCATACAGCTTCTGGGTCATGTGGTAGCACCCTGTACCACTCAGCTAACCAAGGATGCTGTTTCCTTACCTTCCATATAACATTCCCAAGATTTGCCAAGAATGCCACCTTAATTATGACAGCCCTGCAGAGATTCTAATACTCAAAGACCTATAGAAGAGATTTGGTAAGTGTCCCACCCTAAACAGAACTTGCATTTTGTTGGAACACTCATGAGTGTATTTCAAAAGCATTGGAGGGGACAGCTTATAGATAGGGTTCATTGTTGTAGAGAGCAGCCTAACTTGCTATATGTATTCAATGACATTTTTAATAATTCTACCTGGGGGTGTAAATTTGCTTGAACATTGGAAACGTAAATATATTAAAGTCCGAATTATCACAACCACTTGTTCAGGTAAAGCTGTTACCTCTGCTCTTTCCCAGTTTTATAACTTTCAGCAGGTACGTGATTCCTCCATTTCTCTTCTGCTTAGCCTATAGGCTGAAAAGTTGCACTCCTAAATTAAATCCAGGATGCTGATCACCAGGAATGACTTTGAATTCTTAGTTCCATTTATATGTGAAATGGGGCATTCGGACATTTGAATGAGTATTGCTAGAGAAGAACAGCTTGGGTGGATGTTTGACCACTTTTCACCAGATGCTGCTTTGCAACATAAGATGTTTCAGCTAGTTTTCTGTGGCCACTTCAAAGTCTGCAAAAGTAGAAGCAGCAGCTTGCTGCAGCTCATCTGAGCTAATTCCCAAGAACCTTTCAGATCTCCCCACTCGCCTGGCTCTGAAGGTGGCACACACGCACACTGGAAGCAAATCAACAGTCAATAAACATTCAGCAAAAACAGAGACTTAATAACAACCTTCTGCAAATTATGCAGATTAAAAGGGAGTTATTAATTGGCCCCTATACAATAACAGGAGGAGGAATCCTTTACTCACTTAGGCTGTTGTTTGAACCTCCTCTCATGCTTACTACGATACAATACGATAATCTTTATTGTCATTATCCCATACAGAACAACGAAATTGAAAAATCTACATCCGACATTCAAAAACCAACAAACTTGCTGTCCCAACTATCCCAGCCTGGTTAGCTCCTAAAAACTCTGATACCCCATAATTGAATACAGTATATTCACATAGAGACTACCTTACACTGCGTTTAAAACCAAAACTAAGTATTCCATTTGAGGAATTTTTCCTCCACCTCGTCCCGATCCCGTCCCCTGCATCTCTTAACAAGGGGACTCCACTCCCAGTTATGTACCCATTTTCCAAAGAAGACTAGCCCATCCATATAGTACATTTCTGTGATCTGAGTGATTCTGGCTCCCTCCTTTATCCTGCAAACCCTGTTTGGAGCCTGGCTTCCTGCCTGCTGCCTCCAGCCACGCTGCACACCCCACGGCCTGCTGTGTAGCTGCTGCCAGCAACGTCCCCCGAGGTCTTTATCCTCCCTTACATCTTGTGCTTTGCCACACGGCAAGTTCTCTTTTGTGTGGGAAGTTTAAAAAAAAAAATTGCTGACATGCATTGCTACATGCCTATTATCACAATACTGGCAGGTGCACACATTAAAATTACAGAGTGTGCAAGGAAGGCACTGGCTGAACTGTAATTTAATACACAGCCTGTCTGTCTTTCTTATTATATTTTTGTAAAGAGGGATTGTCATGGTCTTGATCATGAGCCACCCTGGATGGCCAGTAAGGCTACACCCTGTCCTTCGCAGAATGATGTCTAATTTGCAATATCTCCTACCTGCATACATAGCCGTTGGCCACAGCCAACACGCCCAGTCTTGTCTGATCTAGGAAACTCAGCAGGGCTGGGCCCAGTTTGTACTTGGATGAAAGATGACCTGGAAATACTGGGTGCTGTATCTGCATTTCATGCAGAAGGTCTCAGGTTCAAACCCCAGCATCTCCAGGTAGGACCGGGAGTGTCCTCTGTTTGAAACACTGGAGAAGCCACTGCCAGTCAGTGTTGAAAATGGTGAGTTAGATGGACCAATGGTCTGGCTCTTTGTAAAGGTCCCTATGTTACTATAGCACTTGCTTGTCTAAGGCTGTGTTTAGACCAAGTGCCAGCTTGGGTTGGTTTTTAAAAATACAATGATGATGGGTTGGAGATCATAGTCCCTACTTGGAAGTGCTAAACTTTGGACGTGGTGAAAGAAAGGCCACTGTGAATACCCCTTTTCCTTACAACTACAGCTGAATTAGATTCTTACTCAGATTCAAAATAGGGTAACACTTTAGAACGGGTTTCCCAGACTTGGGTCTCCAGCTGTTTTTGGACTACAACTCCCATAATCTCTAGTTAGCAGGAACAGTTGTCAAGGATGATGGGAATTGTAGTCCAAAAACAGCTGGAGATCCAAGTTTGGGAAGCACTGCTTTAGAGCCTGAGTTTTCTTAATTTTTCAAAAAGGCATCTTTTCCTTTCAACATTTTGATGGATTTTGTTTAAAATACATCCCCCCCTGAATCATTCATTTGAGGTTAAAATGGTAGTTAATGGCTTTGATGCAATAGCGTTAATAGGCAGCACTTTTCTCCGACTCAGACTCTGGTGGCATTCATAATGAGAAATGGCTGGGGCAGTGATGCTGCTAGAATTGGGGAAATGGCTGTGTGACCAGATTTGCACAATGTGGTAAGCCAAGCTATGATTCAATGACAACATGGTGCGAATGGGTAGGCTTCCAGAGAGGAACCTTCAGCTGTTTCCTATTCTGTGGCCCTAGCTGCACCACATTGTGTCAAGCCAGGGTTTAGCTTTGCATGCTGTCTAAACCAGGGCTTGTAGTTATTTTTGTGAACTGCCCTGAGATATTCGGATGAAGGGCAGTATATCAAAACAAACGAACAACACCTCCCCTTTCACTAACCATGAGCTGTAGCCAATAAAAAACCTTGAACATAAGCCTTGGCTACAGCTTGTGGTTAGTGAGGAGAGAGCTTAACCATGAGCCTCTGTGTATGAGGCCAAACTTTGGCTTAGCTCAATGTGGTGCGACAGGAAAAAGGACTGGGGAGGTGGGGAGCAAAGCAGCCTCAAGCCCCTCTCCAGGAGGCTACATGTTTGCACAAAGCCATAGTTTGACTCATCATGTGAACCAGCTCTGTAGTATATGTGTATTATTATTAAAACTATTATTTATTAATAATTACATGACCTTCCCCTTAAGGTTCCAGGGTGGGGTACAGCAATTAAAACATGATATTAAAAACAGTTTAAAACAACTTTACTCCTGCCTATATATGTGCAGCTTGGCTCCCACCAATGCATCATTGTGAGGGGGCGGGGGTTGTGAACTTGTACACAACTGAGAAAGAGCTGTGCCTACCTATCTGAAGGGGAATGTGCCTGAGGAAACTTGCCCCAAGTGATCCCCATTTGCGATACAAAGGGATTGTAGGATGAACGCATTTCCAACGTCGTTCATAAACAAGCATACTATCCCCCGAAGGCAAAGGTGACATCTTCGCTGGGAAGCATAGCATCAAAGGAGAGTTCCATTTGCCAGGAACAATAAATTCAAGATGGCGTCTGTTCTGTCATAATCCAACTTCAGAGGAAGAGCCTCCTCAGTTTATTAGCTCTCTGATTAGGAGTCTGGAGAACATGTTGCAGGAGATGATGAGTGGGCTGTCTGGACTGGCCTATTTGTGTGTGTGCACGCCCTGAACTGGAAGAGTAAGGGTGTGGTAAACAACATTTCCCTGAAGGAAAGTTTGGAGCCTGCCATTATGAGTTTGTTTTTGTGTACTGCCACTGCAACTGCTGCAGTTCCTGCTTAGAAAAGGGATACACTTTCCTGCAAGCACCTTGAATGATCTTAAGATGTATTTGGACCGCTGTCTAGAAAAACCTATTATGTGCATTTTAGCAAAGTTTCCTTCGGTTTCTACAAGATAGAAATATGACACCTGCCAGACATATGGGGTTCTAGTAGGCTTAAGAGCTCCATGTTTGTGTGAGAGACCTGTTTTTCCTGCAGTGCTGATCTGGTCTGTCTTTTCTGGTCCATACATTGTAAGGCATCCTGCCAACACCCGCCTTTTTCTGTAGACACAAGGACTGCTGTTAATGCACTGGAGCAGACTTCCTCAAACTCGGCCCTCCAGATGTTTTTGGCCTACAACTCCCATGATCCCTAGCTAGCAGGACCAGTGGTCAGGGATGGTGGTAATTGTAGTCTCAAAACATCTGGAGGGCCGAGTTTGAGGAATCCTGCACTGGAAGAATGAGACAGGATGGCCAGGTGCAAAATAGGCTCCTGCACCTTTAATAGTTGCATAGAAGAAGGAAATCAGCAGGTGTAGCTTGCTAAAATTCCCCCTTCTGCAAAACCTCTGTCTGCCAGTAGCTGTAATACACACATGCCCCTGTAAATTCTCTACCACAAATTCAGCCTCAAGGAAAACTCAGATTCTCAAATTTGGCAGCTGGGTCATGCAAGTAAGTATAATTCTGGAAGTTTATTTTGCATAGTGGTGTGAATGTTCTTTCCCCAGTGTATAGATATTAGAAAACAACTCACTGGGTTGCAAACTTTTTTATGAACAGCCACTGCCTATAATATGACTTAACATGCAACACTGAATCTTTTCTTGGCATGGAGTTTAAGTGATAGAAGAAGCATTTCTTGCTTAATGCACTTAAGTGCAGCCCTGTGTATGTGAGTGTGTGTGTCTACTCCGAAGGGCACCTTGTTGAGTGGATGTAGGGAATGCTACCTTAAAACCACAGAATAATAATAATAATAATAATAATAATAATAATAATAATAATTTATTATTTGTACCCCGCCCATCTAGTTGGGTTTCTCCAGCCACTCTGGGCGGCTTCCACAAAGACCAAAAATACACTAATATGTCCTACACTAAAAATTTCCCTGAACAGGGCTGCCTTAAGATGTCTTCTGAATGTCAGGTAGTTGTGTATCTCTTTGACATCTGATGGGAGGGTGTTCCACAGGGCGGGCGCCACTACTGAGAAGGCCCTCTGCCTGGTTCTCTGTAGCTTTGCTTCTGCCAATGAGGGAACCATCAGAAGGCCCTCGGCGCTAGACTTCAGTGTCTGGGCAGAACGATGGGGGTGGAAATGCTCCTTCAGGTATAAGACGCTCCTTCAGGTATAAGCGACAAGGCTACAGAAAAGTGACCATTCCAGCATCTAGGATACTGGGACAGCATTCCATGGGCAGCAACAGAAGGGAATGCCCTTCCAATGGAAGGGAAAGCACCATTCAAACTATTAGCAGCTGACATTATCTGGTAAATAGTGAGGAATCCTGTGACAATTATTTTGTGTGAACATAATCCTATATACTAAAAAAGCCCCATTGTGCAACCCAGATAGCAGCACGCCATGCAGCTTCTATATGAAGTTTCATCTGTAAAAGTAAGCAATACTAAGCTTGACCAGTGCCCAGGTTCAAGACTTTTAAGGAATCTTGTATGTTTTCGTTTTGAAAGAATAATCAAAACCTGTATTCCATCAGGCACTGTATACCATTAGGCAGAGTCAGCATAGGTGCTGCCCTGTTGTGGGCAGAGAGGGGGGCATCAGGTGAGACAGTAAAATACACAAGAACAATGGAAAGCAACTAAACTTCCTCACAGGGTTGTGAGGATAAATAGGAAGGTGATCTCAGTCTATATGTGGTCCTGAGCTCCGGGGAGGAAGAATGAGGTACAAATGATTGAAATAAACAAGCCAGGCCAGTCAGCATATCTCATTGTACCTGGCTACCCAAACAAGCAGCAATTATGTAGGTGGAAATCATTGCAACACAACAGGAAGGCAAAAGTCAAGTTTTCCAGCTAACTTGTTGTTGGTAAAGCTGGATGCCCCAGGTAACAAGACAGTTGTGTACGGGCATGGGAGGTGCATAAAAACTTTGCACCCGTCTGCAAAGTGAGCGTAGGTGCAGCTTGACAACATTATTCTTCATATCACTTGGTGTGTGTGCGGCGGGAATACATTCTTAGAGCAGGTGTTGTTGCTGCAGTCAAAGAGAGAGGGGGCAAAGATGCATCTGGGGTGTCATGTTTGCCATATCTAACATACAATGCATGTGTAAATAAGGTTACATGTGAATAGGCATATCTTGGAAGGCTGTGGCTAGGTGTGTGGGGGAGCCCTTGCTTCACGTTGCCTCTATCTACCTATCTGTCATCTATCTAGAATCCCTTTGTGGCATTCTGTGCACATGTAAAGTGTGGAGTTCTAGGTTTGGGGTCTGTACAATGAGACGATTGAGTTCCATGGGAATCCCCCATCAAACAGGCAACTCAATAGTCCTATTATGCAGATAGCTGCGTAGCCAAACAGGCTGTGTACACATCTCGGGCAGATTTATGAAGCTGCAAGAAGCCAGTTGGAGCAAAATAAATATATGGGGTGGGATTCAACTAATGTGTCTCATCAGCCTCCTCTCTACCCCCATGCTCCCTGAAATTGGCTTGGGGTGTGTGTGTCAGGAGAACGCCCAAAACAGTTGGGGGAAGGGAAGGAGTCTTGTTCTGTCTGGAATTCTTCCCTTTAATTTCTTGAGGGGTGAGAAGGATCCTAGGTTAGTGGGAAATGCTGAATGTGTCACTGTCGCTCTTTTTAGCCCATGGCTTGATGTTCTGCCCTACAAAATAAAGATAACAGTATAGCACCCCATGGCTCTGAAACACTCTTCTGGCAACCAAAGGTGACCAGGAACTCCATGCAGGTGAGTGAGTGGCTCCCGATTAGGCTCCGTGCCAGTCTAAAAGCAAACAAGCCCCATTCTCCAAGTCCAGCACAGAAATACAGAGGGAGGAACATTCATTCAAGAAGGTTCCAGGGTCAACCTGCAGAATCTCCAGGTAGGCCTGTAAGAGACACCCTGTCTGCAACCTGGAGAGTCACTGCCAGTTAAATGCAGACTCGAGTGTTCCAAAAGCAAGAATGAAAGAGACACAGCTGGAAAAAAAATTGAAGGATCAGGCTGCTTGCAAAATACTTGCAACAGTAGACGTTACAATTGCATAACGCAGCACACACCGCCACCCATCCTGGAGTAACTTTAATTACTGGGCAGGTCAGGGTTGGAGTAATATATTGAATGATGTAATATGCCCTAAAACTAATGGGGTGAATCATAGAATCGTAGAGTTGGAAGAGACTCTAAGGTCATCCAGTCCAACCCCCGGCAATGCAGGAATCTCAACTAAAGCTTCCATGACAGATGGCCATCCAACTTCTGCTTAAAAACCTCCAAGGAAGCCCACCACCTTCTGAGGGAGTCCATTTCACTGCCAAACAGCTCTTTCCCTCAGAAAAGTTCTTCTTGATATTTAGTCAGAATCTCCTTTCTTGCAACTTGAAGCCAGTAGTTCAGGTCCTACCCTCCAGAGCAGAAGAAAACAAGCTTGCTCCATCTTCCATGTGACAGCCCTTGAGATGTTTGAAGATGGCTATCATATCATCTCTGCCTTTCTCCAGAATTAACATACCCAAGTCCCTTAGAGCACTTGGTTCTCCCTTTGCTTTGCAAGACTTGCTGGGAGCTACCCAGTTTCATCAGGCAGACTGGGAGATGGTGTGAGTGTGAGTCACAGCAAAACTACAAGGCCAGGAGGTTCCCCTGAATATGTCTGAATATCAAGTGTGTGGGCATGTAGACTCAAAAAGTGCAAGGCTAGAAAGCTTTTATTTATGCATCACTTCACTTCCCACCACAAAAAGTCCAGATGTGACACTTTGGCTATTGTCTTTCAGCCAGGTGAAGGAGGCGGCCCACCCATTTGCCCTCTGGCACAGAGAAATGTCCTTTCTTATACTAACAACCCATACTTAGGGGCCATTATGGCCCTTGCCATTCAACAATGGGATCCTCCATTATATTTTAACCCTTTGCTGGATGAAGGCATTAGAAGGGACTCAGGCATTATGCAGCCTGACCCTCCCCCAAACTGACAACAATATCATATTTAGAACTTAATTTAGAGCTGTGCAACCACAACACTCTGCACTGAATAGAGAAGGGAACATTAGGGTGATGTATTAGTGGAACAGAGCCAGGAATTGGGGGATGTCCATGTACTTAGCAGAGTCAGAAGCACCAGTTTTCCTGTGCAGTCATGTTTGCTGACACAGTAGTAATTAAAGTGCCAAGGAGATTTGGACGGGTAGGTGGGATTTGCCAACCTCCAGCAACCTATTCCCCAAACAGGCCTCTCCAGTTAATTAGGGAAATGCTGACTCAAACAAAGTCAAACCGGTTTGTAGCACAGTTTTATTTCCATTTATTTGAATTGTAGGGTGGGTTTTTATTATTATAAAAAAGTAGATTTAGTTCATCATCCAGAAGTTAAGAAGAGCATATGTAAGCAGCGGTGGAGACAGGAAGGATGAGCCTAGTAATAATAATAATAATAAATTTTATTTATATCCCGCCCTCCCCAGCCGAAGCCGGGCTCAGGGCGGCTAACAACAATTAAATAATCAAACAATCAAATAATCAAACATTCTAAAAACATTCCATTATAAAAATTAATTAAAGTCAAATTAATGGCAACCGTTGAGCAAGATTCTGTGCAGGTTGCCAGAGGAGGGAGTCAGGCTGGGACCTGACCAAAGGCCTGGTGGAACAACTCTGTCTTGCAGGCTCTGCGGAACGATGTCAGGTCCCGCAGGGCCCTAGTCTCTTGTGACAGAGCGTTCCACCAGATTGGAGCCGCAGCCGAGAAAGCCCTGGCTCTAGTTGAGGCCAGCCTAACCTCTCTGAGGCCTGGGACCTTCAGGATGTTTTTATTTGACGAATGTAGGTTTCTCTGTGGGGCATACCAGGAGAGGCGGTCCCGTAGGTACGAGGGTCCTAGGCCGTATAGGGCTTTAAAGGTTAAAACCAGCACCTTAAACCTGATCCTGTACTCCACCGGGAGCCAGTGCAGCTGGTATAGCACCGGATGAATGTGATCTCGCAGTGAAGACCCTGTAAGGAGTCTCGCTGCGGCATTCTGCACCCTCTGGAGTTTCTGGGTCAGTCTCAAGGGCAGCCCCACGTAGAGCGAGTTACAATAGCTCAGTTGGTTAGAAAGTAGCACTGATAACACCAAGGTTGCAGGTTTGATCCCCATATGGGGCAGCAACATATTCCTACAATACGGGGGGCGGGGGCGGGTTCGACTACATGATCCTCAGCTTCCCTTCCAACTCTATGATTCTATGACTTCTCATCTACACTAAGCAAAGGGATCTTTTAATATAAACTGGTGGGAACTGCAACAAAATGAAGGACTGCTGTTCAGGATTCCAGCCACCCCATTCCAATCCAGTGTGCACTTAGACATATTTTACCTCTAAGGCAGAGATGGGGAATGTATGGTCCTCCAGAAGTTTCTCGACTAAAACTCCCATAATCCCTGCTTATTTGCCATGCTGACTGGGACCGATGGGCATTGGAGTTCATTATCTGGAAGATAGCAGGTTCCCTGATCCTGCTCAAAAGTGATGATTCCAGACAACACTTAATATAGCATTATATTCTTCATAACAACCTTGTAAAGCATCCTCCTGAGTAAAAAAAAAAAGGGAGGAGCCACCCTTTCAACAGAAAGAGGATGCTGCTTTTAACACTCATTCAGAAATTGTGGTTTTCCTAAGAACACCGGGGTAGTAAGAAGATGTACTGCCTCCTCGAAGCACTTGCAGACAAACGGCAGGCACATAGAGGAGCTGGCTCTAAATGAGACCCATCCATACCTAATTGTTCTTTCGTTAATTAAGCCTTCCTTTTTAAACCGAGCTCTTTCTTTAAGAAGACAACAATGGTGAAACCAGGTGCTCTTGTCTGCTGTAGCTCAAAAGCTGTGTCAATGCTTTTCTCAGAGTGTACCACCTTTAATTGGTTGATGAGGCCTACCTTTCCTATTACTGCTTCCTTTACTGTATTAGGAGATACAGGGCAAAGCTTCAGACAGTACCATAAGTAGGTGAGGCTCTGTAAATCAGGGCCAGGGAACCTCTGGCAATCCAGATGTTCTATTTTCTACCAAGTCAGACCATTGGTCCATCTAGCTTGGTATTGTCCACACTGACCAGTTGACGTTCTCCAGGGTTTTAGAGATGGTATATTCCCTGTCATAGCTGGAGATGCTGGGGATTGAACCTGAGACATTCTGGGTACAAAGCAGGTGGTGTACTACTGAGCTGTGGCCCTTCCTCAGTTGCGGGACTCCAATACCCCTAAGCCCCAGCCAGCATGGCCAATGGTCAGGAATGATAAGATTTGTAGCCCAGCATATCTGGATGGCCACATCCTTGCTCTAAAGCATTGGCCGTATCAGGAGGAGCAGCGCAATGTATTTGGATGGCATTGAGCAGGAAATGGAACATTGGGGATTGATGACCATTTGTAGCAGTTGTTCCCCACCGTGGGTTGTTATCCACTATCAATACAGCTCTAAGTGGGCCTTCTTCTACCTTATAATTAGGATATAAGCCATTGTCTCCATATGTAAAGCTTTCTGCACTCCCAATGGATTGCCTCATGTAGGTGGACTGAAGAATCAGGCTCCCAAAATACAGGGCATTCCGGTTTAGCACTTTTGCTTGGCTTGAGCTGAAAAGGCAGGTAAAGGCTGGCAAGGAGCTGATTGCTGCTACAGGCCAGGATTGACACCCATCTGGCTCCAGTTGCCCAATGCCAATGTGCTTCTCTGTGCCAGGCGGCTTGCACCAACAGCGTGGATTTGCATTTGCAATGCTGACTGCTGTGCTATATTTGGTAAATGCCCCAAGGCTTCTGTTTCTTGGCACCAGCACCGTCTCCCTCTGGCTCTTTTGTTCTTCTTTCCCACTTTTCCCACCCTGCCTTCTTTGGTGCGGTTGCTACAGGCAGAAAGCCTGTTGTTGGGTGTGACACTAGCTGCGCCTGCCCCCCTTTTGGCCATTGGCTTTTCTGGGAGGGGGGTTATTGGTTTTGTGTTCTCATTGTGTATTTTTATGTTGACAACCACCCTGGAATCTTCAGATGATGGACAGTATACTAGATAGATGGTAGGTAGGTAGGTAGGTAGGTAGATAGGTAGTTGATAACAGAGTGTCTAGAGCATGGGTAGGCAAACTAAGGCCCGGGGGCCAGATTTGGCCCAATCGCCTTCTAAATCCGGCCCGCAGACTGTCCAGGAATCAGCGCGTTTTTACATGAGTAGAACGTGTCCTTTTATTTAAAATGCATCTCTGGGTTATTTGTGTGGCCTGCCTGGTGTTTTTACATGAGTAGAATGCGTGCTTTTATTTAAAATGCATCTTTGGGTTATTTGTGGGGCATAGGATTTTGTTCTTTTTTTTCTTTTCTAAATATAGTCCGGTCCCTCACAAGGTCTGAGGAACAGTGGACCACCCCCCTGCTGAAAAAGTTTGCTGCTAGAAGCAGTGATGGAGCCGTAAATGATCACTGGTTGTCATATACTTCCTCTGAAAGGAACCAACTCCTACTACTTCAGAAAGCATGATAATAAGCTAGACCAGGGTAGCCGGCATGGTGTTCTCCAGATGCTGCTGAACTGCATCTCCCATCATTCCTGACTATTGGTCATGCTGATGGGACTCAGACGCCACATTGGCTACTCCCAGAAGCAGCCATCAGGGCAAGAACACTTTCTTGGCCTCCCTTCACCCACATGACTGTGGCTTACCAAGAGGAAAAGGAGCAAGGCAGTGGTGATTTTACCACAGTACAAACATACTGGTGGAACTATTCCGGTGCTTCCTCCAGTGCATTCACACCATTCTGATCTCACCTCAGCCCTCCTCCTCCTCTTCCTCTCAGTAAGCTGCTGCAACACTGGTGATGGGAGGTTGGTACGCGCCCCTTCCTTGCCAATTGCTACTAGCTAGATGGGCCTGCTGGTTTGATGCAAACTAGTCATTTCGGTCGCCTCATTATCTGAAGATATTCTTTCCATGTGTTAGGGACCAGTGGCAGTCAGAGGCAAATGGTGTGGCCCCGTGCGGCTGGGGGCAAAGGGTCAGAGTGTGGATACTGTAGTCTAAGATGAACTGGTCAGATTCCAGAGCAGGATCTGGATAGGGATTGAGCAGGAACCTGTTCTGCATCTTCTGTCACCGACGAGTTGCTCCTACTTGGAGCCAAGCCCAGAAAAACACAACAACAACAAAGAGTCTTGTGGCAACTCAAAGACCGGACCCATTTATTATGGCACCAGTTTTCATGGACTATAGTCTATGCCTTAATAAACACATTAGTCTTTAAGGTGTCACAAGTCTCTTTGATGTGTTTGCTGCGACAGACCGACATGGCCATGCTTCTGGGAATTGCTACTATGGAAAGCCTAGAATCGTTTTTATATAATATTGGCAGGACTGCTATGGGCTCTCCAAGTCACGTGATCTGGTCTGGTATGAGTTGATTGGCTGCAGCTTACCTTGTTGCCCCTGTCAAGTGGCTATGGTTGTGCGGTGTTGGGCTGTGAAAACCGCAAGACGGATGGCAGCCACTTCATCTGTGGTACACAATGTATAGAGGATTAAAAAGTGATTGGGTGCAACCATTGGTCCTCCGAAGACTTAGTGGGTGGGATTTATATTGTGTGCGGGTGTTTCAGCCCCCTAACAGTTCAGTTCTGTGCAAACTGGCCTCAGTGCTAGTCTTGTTTATCCTCTGTTTAACAAAGAAACAATTTGGCTGTTCTCTTGGAGAGCTGGGAACTGTATGAGTAGATGTATGGGGGCCCACTTAAGAATATGGTGCCTGAGCCCTGCTAGGATCCCTCTTCTGAGTTCACTGGTGTCTTACAACGTACACCCATCAGTTGCTTACGGAGTGAAACCAGTTCATATACAATCGTATTTTCAAGCGTTTATATTTTCATATGTCTTTGCTCAGCACTAGACACCTTGCTTAGCTGCATGTTGGGTGTCATGGGTCCTTGCTCATTTGCACAATCATTTACCAAAAAGTAAAAAAACAATAATCCTGTGCCATTAATAAGTTAATTTGCATAACACAGATATAAACCGGATGAACGGGTCTGTTGCATTCTTGTGGCGCTGCTTGTGCAGTGTGCAGCATGCGATGAAAAGGTAAAAATTATCTTGTTGTGAAGATCCCAGGTCATATCACTGAGGATCAACCATGAAAAGTAAGTTACATGACTTGGAGGAGTTTTACACATTTGTGTTGTGCCGATATTCATCACTGGATAATCCAAACAAAACTGGCAGTGCCAATATAAATATTTCATAATAATGAAAAGGTACCATACAATTATGAATGAGTTTTCAACACAGGGGCTAGGATTTTGTGTATGTGTGTGTGTGTGTGTGTGAGAGAGAGAGAGAGAGAGAGAGAGAGAGAGAGAGAGAGAGAAGCTTTCTGGTTTTGATCTTTTAAAAACAAACCTGCTGTGTGTTTGTGGGGGTGAACTACCACCTCTGACATCTCATTTTCAAATGAACATCTTCAGACATTAGGACTAGAAACTTAGACTTGGTTTTAAGTGCTAAGATTCTAAGAAGGCCCACAAACTGCACAGAAGTGCCTTGTGTGTGGAGGGTGGTGGTGACATGCATCATACTGACTATGTTGCTTAGCTTTACTCTTCCTTTGTTGAGTAAGATGAAGGGTGGAATCAATAAGCATATCTGAAGTATGATCACCATATCTTTTTCAAATTGTACTTGGACTTGATGTGAAGATTGCAAAGTGGTGGCTAATCCACCCTCTTCTTTGGCAGCCTGTTCAAACTATTAATCAAATCATGGTGGTGCTTTATACCCAATTTGAATTGTAATTTATTGGCGCCTTGTTAGGGTGGTGGTTGACGCTATGTAAATATCCTGCAGAGGCAGGTAATAGGCAACCTGTACGTCTTCTCACCTTTGATATTTCAGATTATAGCACTCAAGGCTTGTTCATACAAGGCTTACAAATTGCCCAAGAGAGTGTGCATACATACACACTCTACGGTTGGCTAAGCAAGAGTGATTAAATATCCCAGTACAAATACAAGGCAATCCACTTTGGCTGTGAATACTGTTTCCCCAAGTGATCGGAGCAAATGTAGCTCCCAGATTCAGTCTGCTATATAGCCTGTGATCTTCCTTATTCTCCTCACCCCCAACCCAAGCCAGTTACCAACATAACCAGACATTACTTTAATACCTTGATTATTAGCAACCATGTCTGAGGTTTTGTTTTTAAAAATTAAATATCAGACTTAGGCTTCCTGCTTTTCAGTGGGACTGCAGTGTGTGGAGAAGACAGGCTCAACCTTTCTCTCCCCAGTTTGTGATCTTGATTAGAACTATTATTTTTCATATTTTGTAACTATATTTGTTATTATAAAGAAAAGAAAGGAGGGTTTCTTTTAAACTACTGCATTGCATATTCCAGTCTGACTGTCAGCAAACAACTTACAAAATACCCTGTGAAGCAAATAACTCTTTACATGCCACCTTGATTGGCTGAAATCCAATTGTTAGGGGTATTGCACCCTCAAAATAGTTTTCTTCCCCTTTTGAAGAATATTATGATTTGCAGAGGCCTGTGTATGCGTCCGTATTTCCTGTAAGCTGAGTAAGTCTGAAACTATGGTGGTGAGGCAATGCGAATCAGTTATGTTCAAGAACTCCACTAACAGCAGCCGGGTTACATGAGGCCTGCAGAACGGCTGTCCTCCTCTTGAGTTTCACTGATAATTTCAGAAAGTAAATGGGCAGTTCCTTCCCCCGCAGATGTTTTCTCTTGGCCACAGCTGGTCAGAATCCTTGAAGTCTGAATCCACAGGCCTTATTTGTGGTTTCTTAAGCTTCTTGAAAAGAAGCTGATATAGTAAATTAACTTTCCCTTGATTGCGTTTCCTGAATGAGCAAACGAATGCAAAAAGAGAGGGGAATGTGGTGTCTCTCCCCTCCCCTCCTCACATACACATTCTCTGTCCTGTCCTGAAGGTTCCTGGGAAGTCAAGGAGGAAGAGGTGAAATTAGTTATGGTCCCTTGGGCCCAGGATTTTAGACATAACATCTATATGAATGAATGAATGGGAAAGACTCTGGAGAGAAGATATAAAGTTCACTGCATGTTATAACTTGAAAGAAAATGTGATGAAAATGTTTTATCGATGGTACCTGAACCTGGCCAAATTGGCGAAAATGTATAAAAAACCCCCTCAAACATTTGTTGGAGATGTAAAAAAGGGGAGGGCACCTTAATGCACATGTGGTGGGACTGTGTGAAGATATAAGAATTTTGGGACATAATATACAACAAACTCAAAAATATCTTTTAATTCTCCTTAAAAAAACAACCAGAAACCTTTCTGTTAGGGATTATGTCCACTGAAATCCAAAAAAACTTTAGAACCATCTTTATGTATGCAACTACGGCGGCCAGAATTCTGGTAGCAAAAAAATGGAAAGGTGACTTAATTTCTACAAAGTTTGACTGGCAGGTGAAGATGATAGAATACCCGGAACTTGCGGAAATGACTGGAAGAATAAGAGGAAATTCAAATCAGAAAATGAGCAAAGAATGAACAATATTTAAAGAATATTTAAAACAATATTGTAAAAATGCAAATCTCCGGTATGGATTGAATCTTGAATATTAAAGAAAATTATAAACGTAAAAATTTTCCTTGATATGTAATAGATATACAGTGGAACCTTGGGTTACGTACCGTCCTCCTTACAAACGCTTCGGGTAATGAGCTCCGCTAACCCGGAAGTAGATGCTCCTGGTAGCAAACTTTGCCCCGGGATGCTAGCAGAAGTTGCACAGCGGCGGTGGGAAGCCCCATTAGCGAAAGCACGCCTCAGGTTAAGAATGGACCTCCATATGTGCGATGTTAGATGATGTGTAGTTAATTAATGTTTAGTTGTCATTGTGGTATTGTTTTTATCTGTGTTGTATGTTTTGCAATAAAGATAGTAATGATAATAAAAAGAGGGGAATGTGGTGTTTCTCCCCTCCCTCTCTGTCCTGCCCTGAAGGTTCCTGGTACAAGGTTCCTCTCTGCAAAAAGGACGCAAGGGAAAACTCATAAGAAATTGTCCAGCCTTCCAAGCTGATTTGAAAAAATAGTGTTGTTTCAAGCACACTTACTGAAGTGTAGGTGGGTTCCTACAAGTCAAGGCACAGCGATAACAGCAATAACCTTTATTGCTGGGAAACAGAGGCAAAGCAACTGCTAATATACATTTCTGAAAGCCTGGGCCACTCCCATCCCAACGTGATTGGCTGTCTAAACTTCTAAACTGTGAATCACAACTCAGAGTTCAAGGGCCAATGGCAGACGCCCAGATCCTAAAATGTTCTGTGATTGGACAACATGTATCGAATCAGAACACAGGAGCTCAGAATCCTTAGTCCAGACTCAAGCTCAGGCAAACACAGACCACTAAATACATAACAATTACGGTACCTCTTTCCAAAGTGGCTGGATTCAAGGCCAGTTTCAACGGCAGCAGAGGCCCACATGAAACTCAGGAGGAAAGAGAGAGCCCTGCACCAGTGGGAGAGCTGCTGGTGCGGAAGGGTGGTGTCTTGGAGTCACCCTCCCACTGCCAGTGCTGTTCCTAGTTATGAGGATGGTATGGGGTGGTGGTGGTTGCAAGGCTATGTTTCTTTGCCATTCTGGTTAGCAATAGTGATGCTGGTGTTGAGAAGGTGGCTCTGTGGCATTGCCATGGCTTCTCCTGGTCTAGGGGGAAAGTAAGGGAGCACAGCTCTGGGACTTTTCCAGACTCTCTTTGCACAGAAAAATGAGTGAGGTGAGAATGAGGCTGTCAATTTTTATGATTGTATTGTTAGAGTAGCACAGAGAATGACGAAAACAAGCAGTGGGTGGGTACTTCTTCGCTTTGGTAGGGTTCTTACTTTATGCCAGCAGCTTAAATGGTAGCACTCCTTTGCAAGATGGTTTGTATTTCTGATTTAAAGCAGAACCTCACCTTTCAAATGATGGAAGATTTTTTTTTTTATAAAAAAAGTCAGTGTGTTTTAATAAGTTGTACCTATGCAGTCAGACAGAGGAGAAACTAGGCTTTATTTCACCCAGGTCATAAACCCAGTTTGGCACCATCTCCCATGCATTTGCGTACACATACACACAGGCTAGGAGCTTCAATGGCACCCCTTGGGAGGCTTCGCCTGGGTCAAAATACCCAGCTAGCACACACACATCCCGGGGGCTTTGAGTCAGACATTAGCAGCACTCAATCCAATGCTTACAGGTAGCTATGAATAGTATTGCAATAATAATAATAATAATAATAATAATAATAATAATAATAATATATTTATACCCCGCCCATCTGGCTGGGTTTTCCCAGCCACTCTGGGTGGCTCCCAACAGAATATTAAAACATTAAACATTAATGCTGATCCTAGTAAATTGGGCATTATGTAATGTACCACTGCTCTTTGGTGTGGGGGTGGGGTGGGATGTATGATTTATGCACAAATCATCACAGCAGCCTGCATTTTGAAGCTCTTTTGGGTGTAACTATGGGAGCTGTGCTGATGAGCTCCTACATGTCAAAATGTCTTACTGCATCATCGCTTCATGCCAGTTAACACATAACACATGACATTGGCAGGCTCCTACAGTTGGCTAATGCCATGATGAGTAACTCACTGCCCAGGTTTATATATATATATATATATATATATATGCAGGTTTTGGTGTCCTCGGGTGTCTTCCCGTGTAAAAGTTGGGGTGTCTAGGCGACGTTTCGACGAGGTCTCACTCGTCATCTTCAGGCATAGGTTCTTGTCAGCTGGAAGGTTTCCTCCCCGTAGAGGTGAGATATTTGCTTTCGTAGATTTTCACGGGTACAGGAATGCAGGTTTTGGTGTCCTCGGGTGTCTTCCCGTGTAAAAGTTGGGGTGTCTAGGCGACGTTTCGACGAGGTCTCACTCGTCATCTTCAGGCTCTCATCTTCAGTGAGACCTCGTCGAAACGTCGCCTAGACACCCCAACTTTTACACGGGAAGACACCCGAGGACACCAAAACCTGCATTCCTGTACCCGTGAAAATCTACGAAAGCAAATATATATATATATATATATATATCCCTAACAATTGGCTTGGCTTCCATGCTGGAAAACACAGAGTCTTGGTTGGTCCTCTTCCTTTTGTGGGGTTTGGGTGTCCCTTGGTTCCTGCCTTCTCACCTGTGGCCACTTTTCCATCAAATGGAAGAGAGTAGTGACTGCTCTACGACCATGCACTACCTGAGCTGCCAAAAGTATTCTTTCTGGCAGGGCAAAGGGGAAGCAACCTCCCTGCAGCTCCTCCTCCTATGGCTGGTTGCTGGCGCCCAACTGGCCTCTCCCTTACTGGGATGTGCTTTTTCTGGGGAGGCGAGTGAAACAACCTCAGTGTGGCTACGTTTCCCTGGGACTACAGAACTGAAGGGAAGCACACTCTGGCCGAAAGCAGTGCTGGTTCCACGTTTGGGGGTTCCTTGAGGCAATCACTTTCAACAGACCCACCTCCTTCTGATGTCATTGCTCATCTGCTTGCCTCTTCCTCTGGGCCTAATCTGTCCATCTCCTGGAGGGAGAAGACAAGGTGTGTGGAATCTACTGCTCCTCCATGCTTCTCTCCTTGCTTGTTCACCCTGGAAAGAGAGTATCAGTGCATAGGACCCCCATTGGGACATGGGCCTTGGCATGTGCCCAACATTGCTGACCTCTGTCTCTGGTCCTGTCCATCTACCACAAGTCTAAGGGCTGCTGGATTTTGTGTGGAGGTGGGGATTTGTTTTATGAGATTTCCAATCTGCTGCAAACCACCTTAAGAAGTTGCTAATCGAAAGGCAGGGTATGATTCTTTGAATAATTTCCCTGACACCTGCAGTTCCTGAAGATATACAATCAGCAGGCATAGCACCACAGTTCATGGATTGGGTCGTTGACAGCATGGGCAAGATAAAAAGGCTGTAAAAAAAAAAGATATTGCAATCGAAGGTGATGTTGATGATGCTAAGAGCAGCAATTGCTATATTCCCACATGCGTATGTAATCCACAAGCTGGGTGAGGCTTCAGATAGGAAGTATCAAAATGAGATACGATAGTGTGAAGTCACATTTACAATGTTTTATCAGCGTTGTCGTTCAGCTCTGAGAACGTTGCTCTGAGATGGCTGGAAAACCCACGTAACTCAGTGGCTCTGGATCTTGCTTGTGTTGCCGCAGCAAGAAATTTGACATTTGACACAGACTGGGAAGTCAAGGAATGCAGAGAATTTGGTGACTTGACACAGGATTTATTATACCACCCCTGCTGCTTGAGCTGCCCATGTAATGTAACCTAAGAAGTGTTACTTGTATATGGTGCAACTAATTTATAATGTGAAGCTAATTTCTAAGACAACAACAACAGCACTGATGGGAGGCTGCGTAAATTTGTTTTCTCTGCAGCTGTAAAAGATGAAGAAATGGAGAGCAGAAATGGAGTCACTGTCAGGCAACTACCCCCTCCCCCTTTTTACTTTTGGAATCAACTCAGTGTTTATATTCACCATGTTTATAGACCTGGGAGGGAGATGGAAATGGGCCAGACTTTAAGAGAAAAAGAACCCTTTGTCTCCTTGATTAGGAAGCTATATTTGAGTCAAATGCTTAGGCAGAAGTTCCCTGTCATAGAAGTGATTCATCTGCTAAACTTTAATAATGTCTTGCAAATCCTGGGGTCATGACCTGGTGCATGAACCAAAAGGGTTTCCTCCCTCCCCCTTTCTCAGGGGGCCATGAAAATGAGGCAGTGTAGGAAAAGGGTGCAGAAGCCAATTGGATTTGCTGCAGAGCTACAGGAGCATAGAGATTTCTTGTGTTTCCTAAAAGATCTCTATCAGAAACGATTGCGGAGAAATAGTTGATGTTGCTTTACACTGAGTCAGATTGTTGGCCATCCTAGCTCAGTGCTGCCTGCTCAGAGTGCCGGAGGTTTTCCATGGTCTTGAGCAGAGACTTTACATTTCCATATTTCTTGTCTGAGATCCCCCATGCTGCAAATGCCAGGGATTGAACGTGGGACTGTCTCTATAAACAAAGTGGCTGTGACCTACAGCTGAGACACAGCTGTATTGTGCATTGAAATAATCCACAGTGCATACTTGCAATGGAGGCAGGTACATTAGGACAAATGGGGCACTGCCCCACCAACCTCAGGCTGCCCTCAGCCAGTTCCTACCTACTTGTATTTTTACTTAAATCCAGTCCAAGGGATGGCACTGCCTGTCAGCTTCCTCCTCCTTGCTCTCTGTACAGTATTGCCTTTGTGTAACCCAGGACTGCTCCAGACGACTTTTTTTTTCTTATTGTGCATTCATGATTATTTGTGTTTATGATGGTATTGGGGCAGGTAATGATGATTCCACTTTCAAAACTGTTTGCACCTGCAAAAGTTTTGGGGTTGTCAGGCTGCGTTGTTTCCAGTTGGCGCACATGGAGGCTTTTTGATGAAATCCTGTAACTTTTCATACCCCAAGTATTCAGGGTGTGTGTGTAGGTCTTGCTTTGATTGCACAATAGTGCATCTCCAGACAGCAATAATGTGGGGAAGCATCACAGAACAATGAAGGAAGCTGTATAATGTGTGGGTATCCAGTCGAACAGATGTGGATTTAGGGCAGGATGTAGAGACAGGACTGCAAAATGGTGCCTGCATGCCCCCACCAGTTGGAAAGATGCCTACATCAGCCATTGCTGTGCTTTCTCCTAATGAGAAGCCCTTTGCATCTCTCCTCTGTTCAATTTGGGTATGTGTAAGTGTTCGATCCAGGAGAGCCTAAGCCACACAAAAGAGGAATGGAGCAGGAAGAGTAAACAATCTCTCATGCATTGTGGATTTTTGAGGGGATCTATAATAAGACTATTCACGGGCCGCACAGGAGATCCTGGTGTGTACATTGGTACCCACAACTTTGTTGGGTCTCTGGACCGTAATAAAGATTGTTGTTGTTGTTGGTACCCACAACCACTGCGCTGACAACCCCTGTAGCATATATACTGGCCCTCAGTTTCCTTCAGATTTTCTTCAAAGATTGTGTGCTTAAATTTCTCATAATTCATTGCCCTTCCATAAATTCTCTTCAGATTTATTTGACAGCTCTGAGTGTAAGGTTCAGAGAAACTGCAGAAAACTTGCCCTGGCCACCTAAGAGCTGCTCATCTGTTTAAAGGCCCCTGGGAACTCTGTATGTCCCAGCTTGGCCTGCATTTCTCTCTTAACTAGGGAATGTGTCAAATGCTTCTCCCTTCTGATTCCAAGTTCTTTAGTAAGTTATGGAGATGTGGTGTTTCAGATTCCCTCCCAGTCTCAGAAGGGTTGCACTTTGCTGCCAAGAGAAAAACAACACAAATCATTCCTATGATCCTCAATCTGTTTGGCTGTCTTGCAGAAAAATAAGAATAAAAAATAAATAAATCCAGCTTTAGGGTGGAGCATGAAGACACAATAGTAAATATTGCATTAAATAAAGCAAAGCAAAAAACTCTCTCAGATGCAGTACATCTTGGGAGGGAGAGAGGGAGGGAGGCGGCTTCCTCTGGCCTTATCTATGGCAGATGTGCCGAGTGATTCTCAGAAATGGGGGAGCCTGGGGAGCTGACCCAGTGCTGCAAGGGTGTCTTCTCCTGGCTCCCAACAAGATGTGAGTGCATCTTGCCTAAAATTCATCATGCTGGATGATGTCATGACATGATGAGACACGAGACCATAAATTTAAGAAGAAAAAGTCCCCATTGTGGGTCAGATGCTGGCAGTAAATCCGGATAACAGTTCATTCCAAGCTTGCTTCCCCCCCTCCACTTTTTTCTAAGTTAAAGAAGAGCTGGTGAAAAGCAGATGGTTTTCATCTGTTCCTTTTGCATATGAGATGACACATCCCATCAGCTATCACTGATTGCTTCATTCAAACAGTCTCTCTCTGTGCGCCCTCTGTGCCCTCCCTTACTCTTCTTGTTCTCTGTTGTCAAGTCAGGAGTGCTACTTTGTGCTTTGTGTTCTGGCCATAACATCAGGGTCTTCAGATGCTAGGACCACACAGAGCAAAGGACTACCTTTGTGTTTTTAGTGATGCAGTTAACTTGGTTGGCAGCTCAGCCCATTTCTCTGATCCAATCAGAAATGAATGCATGAGGGAATATAGGGAAGATCTAACACGCAAGTTGCATTTAGCAACTTCCTTTGTTACATGAGTTCTTTGTGCGTCCCTCCTTGATCTCAGTGGGACTTGTTTCTGAGTAAACAAGACTGCACTATATGGGTACAGAAGAATCCAAATAAAGTTAGATATGTGCTGCTATAAGCCATTTAAAAACCAATTATCTGTTTTCTTACAGAATATTCCTACAATAACCTACTTTACTACTGCTATGGATGATGACATGGCATGGACATTAGTAAGGTAAAAGTAAAGGGACCCCTGACCATTAGGTCCAGTCGTGGCCGACTCTGGGGTTGCGGCACTCATCTCATTTTATTATTGGCCAAGGGAGCCAGCGTACAGCTTACGGGTCATGTGGCCAGCATGCAGCAAACCAGAGCAGCGCACGGAAACGCTGTTTACCTTCCTGCCGTAGCGGTACCTATTTATCAATTTGCACTTTGACGTGCTTTTGAACTGCTAGGCTGGCAGGAGCAGGGACCGAGCAACCGGAGCTCACCCCGTCATGGGGATTCAAACCGCTGACCTTCTGATCAGCAAATCCTAGGCTCTGTGGCTTAACCCACCGCACCACCCCTGTCTCTATGGACATTAGTACTTTGTTGGTATCTAAGCATATGGTGATGGCAGGATCTCTTAATAAACAGCTCCACGCTCAGCAAGAGGTCCTTCTCTGTCTGCCTTCTTCAAGGAAGATGTGGAGGGTGGCAACTTCTCAGTGGTGGCCCTCCATTTGCGGAACAAAGAGATATGCCTGGCACCATCACTGTTTGCTATTAGGCGCTAGACTAAAACATTTCTTTTTGCCCTGGCCTTAGATTCTTAATTGGAAGGGTTGTTATGTTTTCTGGTCTTTTAGTACTCATCTTTGGGTGGGTTGGGGGGGGGAGGATCTGTCTTGTTATAAATAATATTGGATGAGCATGTTTAGTTATTGTGTTTTATGATTCTGATATATGGAGTTTTTATGTTGTATGTTGCTTTGGGACACTGTGAAAAGCAGTGAATAAATGTAATGAAAAGCTTCAGGACTGAGTGCTCCCACATATCTACTACACCTTCCTTCCCTCCTTAATACACTAACACACTTGCTTTGGGGGATCAGGTTGCTAGCCTGTTAAAGCATCTACATATTCCACTTCTTAAGTACTAAAGCAGGATGCTTTGCAATGGTGGGAAATGATATTCCCCCTAACTATAACAGTAGGATTCTTACAGTAGAGAATTCTCAAGCAGATGTCTCCTTGTAGGAAACAGTGGTGAACATTGTTTTCAGGACAAGCCGGCTTTTCTGGTTTTGTCTTGAGTTCTTCCTCCCTCCTGATATAGGCATAATTTGCAAGATTAATGCACCTATTCTGTCTCTCTGCCTCCCTTTTCTTTCAGCTGTCTTGACTGCTGACCAGATGCTTTAAACAGACTCATCCCATTAGCAGAGCTGGCCAGTTAGTGAATGGAGGGACTCAAGTTGGAAACAGCATCATTCTGGAATGGAGATATTTTGGCCTCAGGGTTTTCTGTCTGTGCTTTCTTCCCCCATCCCTGAGCACTCCAAAAAAAGGGCTGTGCAGAGCTGAACTTTTCCAAGCGGCTGGTGTATTTTGGAACGCAAGCAAATTTTCAATGAAAGTCAGCCTCTTTACAGTACATGGCAGCCCTACCTGGAGCACTCAGCAGTTGGCTGTAGAATCATATCCTATATTAGGAACGCAGCAGTCTGGGGCCGTTTAGTCCTTGGCATCTCTACTTATCCTAGGTAACTGGGAAATATTCCATCTGAGACCCCAGGGAGCTGCTGCCAGCAGCCGGCCAGAGCAGACGATTGACTGGCTAAACTGCTGTTCCAAATGGCTGGCGTACTTTGGAAGGAATGGGAGATTTAAATACAGGCCTATCCCATGAATTTAGGCATACCTGGCAGCTCTACTTAGAACACTTAACTGTTGGTCAGAGGATCATACCAGTGTACCATATACCAGTTCATAGAGGACCTGTAATTTTTGTGGTAGAACATGTGCTTTACAAGCAGAAGATCCCAGGTGACTCTTGTTGCTTCAAGCCATGGCACACCATATCGGATGAGATTGAATAATGTCTCACCTGATACAGGATAAGGTCTGTTCTTATGTGTCTTCATAACTGAGAGATAATGCCCTGTGTGATTGACTCAGAGGATAAGGCTCTGGCTCTATCCTTTTGGGAAGAACTGCCAGGACCTTCTTCAGATGTGGAGGACACAGTCTTATTGGCTACTTCCATTTCAGAGGCGGTTTCTCCCACTGTACCCTTGTCTCCCCAACCTAGCAGAAGCCAAAGACTGCAGAATAAGGCAAGGGCCCTTTAACAGTAAGCCAGCTTGTCTGGGGAGGTGGGGCTTCCTGCGCTACAGTCCTGCCAACATATACAAGGCTTCAATTGGAGCTAGGCACTTGGAGTGACAACAGCTCATAAACCTATAATAGAAGGACCCCAGGAGCTCACCGAGGACCAGCAGTGCCGTGAACACTGGATCAGCTTCCCTGTGAGAGATCTAAGCAGGACAATATAGATATGGTTTGAATAGCTGTATATTTGACCCTGTAGTGGGTTTCCAGATATAGGTTGTAGCCCTAGGAGTGGCATTTAGCTCTCAGAAATAAGCTTGCACGGACAGCTCTTCTTCAGACTAAAGGGTATGCAACTCTAAAAGTACCTTGGTGAGCAGATTCATCACTTAATGGCTGCAGCATCAAGTAATGTATGTATGAATGAGCCAAAGCACAATATGCTATGAATGAATGAATGAATGACCTTTCCTTCAAGAAGCTGAAGGTAGCTCTCCCTCCATTTCATCCCTCCAACAATCCTGGGAGGCAGGTTGTTGTTAAGAGCTGATGCCTGGCCCAAAGTCACCGGGATTCGAACCCGACTCTCCCTACCCCTAGACTGAGGCACTATCACTATACTACCACACATGAAACAATCATACCATTTCACATACAATATTTATCAACAGAGACATTCATTCAGCTGCCTGCCATCAAGACTTTAGCAAGCTGGTAATGCATACGACTGTGCAAAGCAAACCTCTGCTATGTCAATACCTGGAAAGAGGAGCTCAGTGACCCTTCATATATTGCTGGACTGTAACTTCCATCCCTGACCATTGGCCATGCTGGCTGGGGACTGATGGAAGCTAGAGTCCCACAACATCTGGAGGTTCACAGTCTCTCTACCTCTGGTCTATAATCTGTGCTAAATCTTCTTCATTTTCACAGCTTTGTGATGGAACAGCAGATGCAAATCAGTTTGCAAGTTTGATAACCATACAGTGGTACCAGTTCCTGTACCAGCCCCATTTTAGGGAATCTTTGCATTTCCATTGGTCCCTGTTATTTCATTAAAATGTCTGTCTGCTCTGAACACTTCTCTGTATCTATGTCCATGAGATATCTTACAGTTATCAATTTTATTGTTAACCCCAAAAAAGCAACCCCCCCCCATACTGCTAGGCCAGTCTGGATTTGAGATGGTGTATCTGTTGCTTCATTTTACCCCCGTTTTTGAAGCAGCACATTTTCCCAGGTGATTTTAAGGTATCAAGTTGCATCATTTCCTGCAGCATTTCAGCACCGTGACCATTTCCCCCCCTAAGGGAGCTTTGTTTTGCATGTGGAGTGAACATTTTAGAGATGTGCCAGAATTCAGAACTAGAACAAACACAAAGAAACAAAGCAAAGATTAGGTGCAGCTTAATGCAGTTCCTGAAAAAGCACACCGACAGCATCTGTGCAGCTGGAATATAGATGCACAGTCAGAGTAACATATATCACAGTGGTGCATGTCCGAAATGCAGCTTGTTGACAACCAGGAGGGAATATGATCAGTTACACACACATCTGGTGAATGATTGATATTATGGAATGACACTAGTGAATGTTGCCAAGTACTGTTTAGGAGATTGTTTTAAAAGTACTGAGAGACACCAGTGAATGTAGACATATTGAAAAAGTATCAGGGATTGTGAACAGTCTTTGCATTTTGGACTTTCAGTATAATATATATTGCCTGTACAGAAATCTATACTGAACAATGGCTGATTTTTTAAAAAATCGCTCACACCTTATTGTGCGACTGGGTTCATTAAGCACAACAGTAAATGAACAAGGACGTCAAAATACAGTTCTCAGTAGGTTTTCCCCTCTCATGCTCCCAGACATCAGAAATAGTTTCATGAGAGAACAAAAGCAAGGTAGCTCTCTGTTGCTGGAGTTGATAGATAAGAAATCAGTGCATTGTTGCTTGAGTTATATGGATACCTTGTTTGCCTGCACACAATCAAACTGGTGAGCATCTCTGATTTACTCAGCTTCCCTAGTGCTCCTCCTTTCCCTACAGTAGAATAATTTATCTTGCATGGACCATGTCTTCTGAAAGAATGTTGTTTTCTAGGCAAAACGGACATCAATCACCTTTCACAACATCACTCTGTCTCCTATGCAGCTCTTTACCTCTGATTCATTGTCTTGTCCCAAGAAATAAAACACCTATATTTGCTACATTCAAAAACAGGAAAATGGGAATGCCAAGAAAGACAGATCTCCTTGTAGGATTCGGTGATGTCCCAGTCAACATAGCAAAGAGGAGTGAATGTTCCTTATTTTTAAAAGTGAGAGAGATAACCCTACTCTACCAGGAACATGGAACAATCAAGTTTGTTTAAAGCCATCAGAACGTGTCATAATGTTTGCTTAACTGAGAGCAGGGATGTTGGGAAAGTGTTGCAGCTGGGGAGAAGTTGAAGGCTACTATACATTGGAATGGAGTTTAAGATTTAATAGCTGTCTCCCCTTGAAAAGAAACCAAGATAACCAAATAGGAGTTAAAGCAACAGTTGTCGGCTGACTCCTGTAAAGGAGCAAGGTTAGCATGATTCTTTCTTCTTCTCATTTTAGTTGCAAGTTCAGCTGTAGGTTAACAGCCCTGAGGATGTGGTTGCAACCATAATGGGTTCAAGAGTTAACTCTTCTCTAAACATAACTTAAATTTCATTTAGAGGAAGATAACACTCTTAACTACAGTGTTTTTAAAAGGCCAATTGAATGATCAAAGAAGATGCCTGATGCCTGAATTACTTTCATTCAGGGCAGAATTAGTCGTTTGGTGGTGTACACATGGGTCTAGATATGTTAGTATCCTGACCATAATAGTGTTTAATAAAAGGGGGGGAAAGCACCGCCATCCAAAACAGAATGCTTAACCTGACAGTGGATCTGGATGTTTTTATTAAAGAATAACTGCAAGTCAAATATATTCAGCAACATTTACTACCTAAAGAGAGATACATGGAGGGAAAGAAATGGGAAATGGAAACTTGTTGGATGACAAGTCTCATAATCCTTGATCATTGGCCAGGCTGGCTGGACACATCTAGAGGACCACAGGTTTCCCAACTCCTGTCTTAGAGCATTAAAGGGTCATGCTACGACTGCACTATGCGAAGTGCCTCTCGGTTGTAATCAATTGTGTATACGCAAATAAATGACAACACACAATTTTTCTCACAGCTGAAGGGATGAGAATTTTACCTGTGTGTGTGTGTTCTTGTTGGTTAATCATTTGAATAATTAAAAGAAACTTGTGCTGCTGAGGCCACCCAGAAGTCTTCAGCTCTCACAACTATGTGATGTCTTAGGGAGAGAGAAGGGGAAATTTTAGGAAGATCCACGAGAGGCACTTCTCGGTCTTCCTTAAACTGAGCATACCTGTGAAGTGTAGTCCCTGCTCCAGGACTTGAGCTCCTATGCAGACTGTCTATTCTTGTTTGCTTTCAAGGGGAAGAAATGAATTCATTCAATTCCCAGCATTTCTTGCACAGACAGCAAGGACATGCTAGCTCTGTAATGTAATATGTACACACTTTAGAATGACTGGCATGCGGATGTATTTGTTATCGCCATTACACAACATAACAGTTTTGTATATGTATGAGACACACACACAGGGTTCAGTGGCCCCGTTCCTGAATGGCTTTCTTGCAACAGACCCCAGGCATCTCGTTCCCTTGACAGCATTAAAATCTCCACTCCATAAAGACTGTTTCAGAGACCAAATTGCCCCTAATTTACATGCTTCTCTTCACTTTGAAACATAAGACTCCTGATGATAACATCACAAGTGACAGAAGAGGGTATCTGTTATTAATTACAGGGTGGCATGATGGACACGTCAAGCCACAGAGGCCAGCGCAATCTTTTCCTGAGTTGCTTGCCTAACATTTCCAATGCAGGCTGGACACAATGCTTTGCATTTAACCATTTCACTAAGGGGAAATCCCTTTAAATAGTGCCACCAATTAAGATCGGGAAGGGCAGAGTGGCTCAAAGGAAGTCGATGAGCTCAGCTGTGACAGATTTATATTCTCATGAGCAAGAACTAGTTATGTTTTCAGGGATGTAAGTACATGGAGAAGGAAGGGATATCCTCAGCTCAGCCACTCTCAAGGAATAGCGTGTATATTCAAGGTCACTGAATACAGTATTGTTATCTCTGTTTATGCATATTCCAGTTGGCTAGAGTCACTTTTCTTAAACTTGTGGGCATTAGCATCTGAAAATGTGGATGCAAACGCGGTAGTTATTCAAGATCAATCAATTTGGAATAAAAGGATGCAATGTTGAGTGTGTGGCATATATATGTGGCCCATAATCTCTATTAGAAATTATATCCAGGCAGTGAAATATGGTCCCAGCACTTGTAGGGAGGACATTTGCAAGGAAATTGATTTTTAGGAAAGTTGAAGGGGTTGGCAGTCCCCTTGACAGAACCCAAGGAGGCAATGAACACTGTCTTCTTCAGGGCTCAAAATACATTTTCCAGGATTTACACCATGTAAGGTAATCAGTTGTTTACTTTTAAACAAGCCTGACTAGGATGTCTGTGTGTGTGCATGCATCTGCTATTCAAATATATTTTCTTCATAGCTTACATTCGAAGACATTTAAATTACTTAACTTCTAAGCAGAGGTGACAACTCTACTTTGCATCCCATGGTGTGGGCAGCTCACCTTTGACCTTTCAACAGCAATACCTGGGGCTGTTGATTTGACCTGGACAAACTTCTGCTACCTTTAGAAGCCAAGCGTCATAGAAGTTGAGCTGGGATGAAAAGTGCTTGAGTAAGAAGCATGGTAAGACAGCAGATGAGGATTTAGCTGCCCTTACCTGTATATTCATCTTCTTGTAAAAAACATACCTCCCATTTCTATGCATTGTAGAGCAACTGCCAGGGACTGGCTGGATGATGATAAGTGGGGAGCAGCACCAGTTGGGGAACCCCCAGGGAAGTACCAGAGGAGGAAGGACACTGAGGACAGGTCAGAGGGTGAAGAGAGGGGGAGAAGAATGGTTGGGTGCTGAAGAAGCAACAGACTTTAGAGAGCAAAAAGAGACAGGTGCAGAAAGCAGTTCAGACTCAGCAAATGAAGCAGAGGTTGCAGAAGCATCCACAGAGCTTGCATTTCCTACTATAGTAAGCTCTCCACCCCAGTTGTCTCTAAGGACACGGAAGAAGAAGAAGAGTTTGGATTTGATATCCCACTTTATCACTACCTGAAGGAGTCTCGAAGCGGCTAACATTCTCCTTTCCCTTCCTCCCCCACAACAAACACTCTGTGAGGTGAGTGAGGCTGAGAGACTTCAGAGAAGTGTGACTGGCCCAAGGTCACCCAGCAGCTGCAGAGACACGAACCCGGTTCACCATATTACGAGTCTACCGCTCTTAACCACTACACCACACGGAGAGCTATGTGTGTAGCAGAACAAAGAGCACAGGTTCCTCCCCTCCTCCAACACAGTTTAAGGGTGTTTGGGAAACACCCAGATGAGGAGGTGGGTACTGTCAGTCCTGGCAACTGTTTCATAGGGACCAGTCCCGTTCTGAAGCATTGCTGTTTTGTATCCTTGAATAAAGAGTTAACTTTTCTGCTTGTTTCTGCGTCTTGAGGGCCAACCTGCATCAGAACCAGCCCTGACAGCAACCTGTGTACAAGTAATCCGCAATTACTCAGGGAATTCTTTAGTAGGCGCTTCTAGATAGTTGCTATTTTGGAGTGGGAATCACATACAGGCAAATCCAGGGTATGCAATTAAAACCCATCTCGAGCTCTTGTCCAACAAACCTGGTTCCCTCAAGGACTGGACTTTTTGTGATAAAGAAAGTGAACTGGAAATGTAGTGGAAAGTGTGGGATAACGCTCTCTTTGATGGAGCATCATCTAACCTCCCCACAAACAAATGAGAATGGATATTCATTAAATAGCCAATGTTGTCTAACTTATCTGTAAACAAATCAATGTTCAGTAAGCAGGTCATCTGGAAGTGCATATGAACTACTCACCATGCGCTTAGCTTTAAAGTTCTTTCATTGCTTTTCTATATGCACTAGAGATTTATTGCATAACTGCCTTCTCCCTAATTTTAGTGTCTTTGCCTGACTCTGCATAGCGCACCTGGCTTAATGCAGGTAAAATAAACAGGTGGCAGAGAAACAGTCTTATCCACAGAACACACCAGGCTTCAAAAGGAAATAACACTGAAATCCTGCAGGTCATGCGGCTGCTATTCCTTTAGTACACATGTTCTGGATCAAATCCCCTGCCAAGATGGCAGGGACAAAGCATTCTGTCAAGAAATGGTAGGTTATATATCTGAGGTAGCGCCTCTGCAAGAAATTCTTTAGTGACTGCTGCAGGAACTCAGCCAGTAGGCCCATTGAAGCCAGTGGGGTTCACTGTATTAGCTTCAACCCCATGGTGAAGCAGTGTGGGGGGTGAAACATTACAGAGGACGATCTGGTAAATTATCAGCTGTGTTCAAGAAAGTCTTTGGACATGAAGAGGAAAGAGGGGGATGATTTATATGTCCCTAGTTCATCTCTGACACAAGCTTCAATAGCCTGAACTGCTTTCTGAATTTATAGCCCTGTCATCACAAACTTAATGGTGTTGCAGGACATGTGGCCGAACATGGCTGTCCGTTTCTAAGCCTGAACCAATTGGGTCCTTGGTCAGTTAATGTGGCATCTGGCCCAAAGGTATTTTGACCCATACCAGAGTAAGCTTGAAAATCACATTGCTCAACATTCTCCCATTAATTTTCACTATTTTAGAACTCAGACAGACAATTTAGGGGGTGGGGATAGATACCCCTGGGTTTCATAAAAGTCCAGGCAAAAGCCTCTGCTCTGTCCCTGGTTAAATAATTTCAAATTTCAAAAGAAATGATTTTATTTTTGAATATGCTCAAGAAATCAAACTACTCAGCTAATTTGTTTACTTTAGCAGGAAGCAGATAAAAAGTGCTGGAGATAATTATTATAAACCATCAAGACCTCAAGGCTCTGCAAAGGTTATGCTTCCTTTGCTATCATAATTTACAACCTCCTAGAAAATCTTTGTTCCTTGGAATGATCTGTAGGAATTTCCATGATTCCTACTCCCCTGAAGTAATGTGAGACTGTCTGTAAGGAGAAAAGGAGATTAAAGACTCCTAAATCCCCTCCATATATTATGGAGCATAATTTGTCTAATCTCCAAGCAATCACCACTCACTTCTTCTGGGCTGAGTTTATACAGACAATAGCTTATTTCCACCATTAGTGGGGTTGAGCTATGGAGTAAAAGTTTAAAGGAGGAAGAGATCACTTGAAAGCAGGAAGGTTGTTAAGTGACGGACAGATCCAATTCCTGGAACACAGCCCAGGCAAAAGTGGGTACAGCATGGGCTTTCTTCCCACTGAAATGCCTCCTTGGCGCAGCTACCGGTACATTAATGTTAGGAACAGGAAAAAGAAAACAAAAGAGAAAGAAAAACTCAGTCTCTAAATTGCTGTTTTGAGATACTTTATTAACCCTTCTTCACAAATTGTACAAAGTGCTTAAAATTTGAGCAGGTTTAAAGGAAATGTGATTTTGTCAGTGTTTCATGACACAAATGTTGTATTTGAAAAGATGCGCAAAGCTACAATATTTGCCTATGAATTTGAACCATATTAATGGCTTAAAGGAAAGAAGGGAACCACCAAACCTGAAAGCATTCACAGTAAACAGTAATAATATCCAGGGCTATATAAAAAATATCCAGGGCTATATACAGAAATGGTCAATAGAGCTGATAACTGCAAAACAAACAGAAGTGCTTTTAGACAAGATGAGAGCATCTAGAGAAGAATATTTAATACCAAAATTTCTGCCCTCATCCTTGGTCTTCATCTTCCCTGGTGTTGCCTTTTGGCCTTTACCTATTAGGCAGCAAAGCCCACTGGAATTCTCTGAGGCAAGGGAGAGACCATGAGCAGCTGGGACTCAGCCCTTGATGGAGAACCAAGTCTTAAACAATAGACATTGAAAACAAGGCTGAAATGTATTTCTTAAAATGCCAGCAGCCACAAACATCTGCTGCATGACAGCATTAAGGGCCTGAAAGTGTGAGGTATTAACATCATTAAATGCATATTGGATAATTAAAGATAGGGTTTTATTGAACTTTCTCATGTCTCTCCGGTTTGGGAAATGTGGAAAGAGCGCAAAGATCGTACTACCACCGAGAGAAAACTCAATTTTGTGCCAAATTTTGGGCGTTCGTTTTAAAAAAGATGTTCCCAGGCCGGCTGGATAAACTACAGTTTTATTATTCTTTACACCTTTATCTCAGGGCAGTATGCATGACTTGCTCTACATGTTATCTTAACAACAACCCTGGGACTGGATCCAGATGAACATCGGAACCGAGGGGAGATTTGAACCCTGGGATCTCCAGTCCTAGTCAAGCACTCTTTAGCTCAGCAGGTTGGGTGACTTGGGCTCCAAGGGCTGCGTCCACAGCCAGAAGACAGAAGAGAAGAAGAAGAGTTTGGATTTGATATCCCGCTTTATCACTACCCGAAGGAGTCTCAAAGCGGCTAAGAATCTCCTTTCCCTTCCTTCCCCAAAACAAACACTCTGTGAGGTGAGTGAGGCTGAGAGACTTCAGAGAAGTGTGACTAGCCCAAGGTCACCCAGCAGCTGCATGTGGAGGAGCAGGGAATCAAACCTGGTTCACCACATTACAAGTCTTCTGCTCTTAACCACTACACCACACTGGCTTTCAAGCAGTTATGTAGAATTTTCAACCTGTACAGGTCCTGAAATTGCCTATAGCAGTCATGAGGCTAGGTGGGGGCAGCAGCGGGGCCAAGCTGCCCATGGGATGGGGCGAACCAGGGCAGGACGCTCCGTGGGGGCTCCGAGGAGTCTGTCTGCCTCCTCCCATTCAGCCGCCCTGCAGCTGAGGGGGAAGCAATGGGCGGACTGTTTGGGGCAGCGTGGAGCCTGTGGGCCCCAAGCCACCGTGTCACTCCCAGGAGAGACTCGTGGCTCGGGCGCGCTGCAGGCCCCACAGTGAGTACCGCCTGGCATTTTGTCACCCCCTTCAGTGGTGACACCTAGGGCGGCCCGCACCTACCGCACCCCCTTCCCCCGCCCCTGGGTGGGAGCCCAAGTTGGACTAAATGCAGCTCATGTGAACTGTGGGAGATCACGCGGTGGTGTATCTCATCCATCTCCCCAGATAAGTCCAGCAGAATTCAGCCCTTAACCTTGGCCTGCTTGCTAAAAGGAGGTTTCTTTGCTCTTCCACTTTGGGTCACCTTGATGGATGACCCTGTATTGAGATGGATGACCTTGTTGAATGTCTGGTGCTTACTGAAGATTAAAAAAAAATTCAGCAGACTTTTAATTGAATTGTGCTTTTTATAGTTTTAGTTTTGTTCTATTTAGTCTCCTGCACGCTGCTTGGAGATGACAGCAATAAAATGGTATGCAAATTGTTGAAATAATAAATATGCATGTTCTGCTCTAAGATATACCTGGCTGAATCCTATCACTCTATTTTGGCTGTCTTGCCCCAGTCTAACCTAGTACAGCAGAGCTTGCTGTTCACAAGCAAATAATACAGCATAGCACCGGGTGAAGGAATCTTTTTTGGTCTCACTGTGCCTACAGACTCATTGGTATCTATTAGACTCTGAAAATGAAAGGAATAAAGGTAAACTGTTTAACTTGTAAGATGATTAGACAGCATACAAATAGCTTGGCGGGTGTGTATTCTTCATTCCCTTAACATCAGCACATGTCTTAAACAACACCGTGGAAACCAGTAGTGATTGCTGTCTGTCCCCATGGAAACTATGTCTCATGATGTCACTTTTTCCATTAAGGCAAAGAAACCAGTGGAAGGTTGATGCAGTGGTCAGCATCTGCAATGAGCTGAAGCCTTTAAGCCTAAGACTCCTGGTGTCAGAAGTAAATTAAAACTGAGTAAAGAATGAGGATAAGATTGCAGTCTTCGCAGCCTGGGATCACACCCTGAATCAATGGGGGCTCTCAAACCCTCTGGGACAGCTTTGTGGCAACTCCTAAATCTGACAGATAGCTCCATGGTAAGCAAATAAAAGGCAAGGATCTATAAGGAAATAATTGCACTGAACCCAGAGTCAAATTAGAACACAGAATTGTTGGCTGTGTCAATAACAGAGGAGCAAAGCCTGAGAAAAGCTATAAAAAAGCAAACAGAATGAACTCTGACCCTGCTAAGAAAATATAACAAAAAATGACAGGTCTAAATTGGACTTCCCCAGTTGGACAGACTTCTGTATGGAAACCCAACTGGGTCAACCCCATTTTGTTGCGCCCTCCCAATACCCTTCTCTACATTATATGGCAAAGGAATGCAAACCTTGAAAGTTTATGCTGAAAGGCAAGATAAACACATTTAAAATGAACATACAAATAGAACTAAAAATGTTTTAATTTGCTTTCAGGGCCACTGCTCTAAAGAGTAGCTCTTTTGAGTTCCAGCTTGGTGAAATACAAATTTACGCCAGGGCTGAGGAACCAGTGGGCCTCCATATTAGTTGGACTAATTTCCATCAGCTTTGTCTAGCTCGATTAATGGTCATAGATAGGAACTGTACTCCAGTATCTGGAGTTCCACTGGTTCCCAATCCCTGAGTTAAATCCATGTGACTTAAGCAGGTGCTTAAAAGTACAAAATTTTATGAAGTACTTCACAGAGCTTAGCTGAAACAGTTTTTGAAGCAATACTGTCAAGGGAACTTCTAAAGACATAGCAGTTTTCTAAGGTCTTTTCCCAGAGACTTCTCACTGGTGGTGTCGGGAAAATTTACTATATATGCCTTGTGTCTTATTCAGTGGGCTGTGTCCAAGTAAATGTATGGTTTTTAATCAGAGTTGCTAGTTTTGGTTTGCTTTATTTCAAGACGTCTATGTCTGGTTGCAGATGAGTATAACCATAAAGTAAACCTAAGGCTGGTGATTCCTGCTGTACAGTTAAACCACAGTGAGAGGGAGAGAGAAAAATGAACGTTGTGAGAAGCCCTTGTTTGAATGGCTTGTCAGACACCGAATCTTTGGAGGAGGCTTAGTTTCCGAATGCTTCACTGGAGTCTTGTGGCCGCCTTCAGGATTGCTTAATATGTGAGGAAATGTCCTCTGCAAGTATCCCTGCCGAGGAGGAACTGGGATTATCAGAAGAAGCTGTGTAACTGACACCGGGTACGACAACTGCAAAACTGTTCTCATTAGGATTGTTTGTTGACTGCAGTGAACTGTGTGTCACGCTGAAAGGCGATACTGCTGGGACCTAAGCCTGCTCCTTCTGACTCTATCCTCCTATACAGAACTCCAAAGAGGAGGGGGAGGCATGGGACATATTTTACTTACACAAATGGAGGACCAAAAACAGGCAAGGATTAAAGGAACATCCCTAGCCGTCCACCATGTCCTCTGAATCCTCAGCGTCTTGTTTTTCAGAAGTAAGTCCCATTGAGTTACCATAAGTGCATATAGGATTTCACATAACCCATTAATTCATTAACCAAATGTAAATGAAGCTGCATATTACGAAGACCTCAAGGCAGGTGCTTTTCTTGAGATACTGAAGGAAGTGTGAGAAGACTTATAACTGAATAAACACAAGTTACCCTTCCTCATTGGAAAGCTATCATTGATATTATATTTTCCATTCCCTCTTAACCATGACTTAAAATAGCCTGGAGATCTGCAGCTAAGGTTGACCGCCCTATCAAGGCAATTTTCCTTTCAGTTCCCATTGCTTTCCTTTTTGGAAGTTCAGTCAACACGCTCAGCAATGGAGAATTTTAAATGCACATGCACGGAAAGGAATTAAAATATGCAAATAAAAAATGGAGGAAGATGGGTTAGGAGGCTTCCATTTTGCTTGTTTGTATGAGGTTGAGTTCTTCACAGCCAGCACATTGGCTGTAGTGAAGCAAATATATCTCAGAGACAGGGAAATGGGAAAGCCCAGTGCTGCCGAACCCTTGTGTAAAAAAATACATATCATGGGCACGTCTTCAAGAGTGCTTGCCTTAGGTTATCAGATGATGTCATGTTCCATGTTCCCAACAAGTTTACTTAGGTTGGAATTCTTAAAGCACAGAGCAGGACCTTTCTAATAGTAGCCCCCACTATCTGGGGAAAAAGAAAACTATTGGGAAATTTGGCTAACCACCACCTTATTAATTTCATCCAGTATCAACAACAACAACTAAGGCATTTTAAAAATGCTGCTGCTAATTAGATGGAAGTAGATTTAGTGGAAACTCCACTGTTGCTGACTTTTCTGTTATAAGTCTTGTTTTAAAGCGGAATTGCTTTACTAGTGTGCTGCTTTGACCATTTTAACTCAAAAGTGTTACACATATAAATAGATACAAATCAAAATGAATGTGGGACAGCTTCTTATGCCCACATGTAGGGCACCCAGTACAAGGGGAGAGGGGCAATAATGTTCACCACATACCATTTCAGAGCTGGCCCTGCCAATCCATTTGGCTTTGAGGTCTTCAGAGTCTATTTTTCCAGTACATCTCTATGCATTCTTCACAACATGCAGTTAGTTCCACTTGGCTAGAAGCAGTGCAGATGGTTTAGTCTGGGCTGGTTTGTCCATTAAATAGCACTTTTCAGCCAGACAGTTATTGGTTTAATAACAATAATAGCAATAATTTTACGTAATCACCTGAGTACACCTCTCACTCTGCTCCTCTGAGTGAGTGTCATCCTAAATCAAACCACCCTCTTTTGAAATCCCAAACCAGTCAGAAGTTAATGCGTTTGGGCCTTGGCACAGGAAATTAACCTAACCAAACACACGTCAGAACAATTGGCTCCTGTCCTCTGCTGGGTTTCCAAATTACTACTTTGCACTGCTCCATGTTCATTATATCCCAAGAGAACGCTTTCTATAGTTAGACACTTATTTGGTTTAAAAGACAGTGGCGTTTAAGAAGCAAAAATGGGCATGTGGTCACGGTGCAGGGCTAGTGTAAACAATGTATGCAAGATTCAGTGTGGTCCTTGTTACGGAAAATGCATCTTTGAAGGTTCTTTCTGCACCAGTCAATTTTCAAGCGAATTGTATTAGCAAATACTGCAGGCGTTTCGTAAATTCCCCATAATTCAGACTTTATAGACTACAACTCAAAATCTAAGTGTTCTCTATTAACAAATATATTATTTGCTGAAAGGACTTAATTCTTGATGTCGATTTGGAAATGGTCGTTAGCTTTCTATAAATGCGTTTGAACAATGGTCAAATAAGTTTACACAAAAGTGGTCCTTATTTGTAGTGTCTTGGTAATACTGTTATGTACTGAAGTTCTCACCCTGGGCCAGCAGGGGGATACTGTAGATAGTTTTCACTCAGGTCCACATATGCAAATAAGGGATTGAAAGTGGCGTTCAGTGATTGGATAGTTACAGAAAATGGTTACTGTTGCGTTCTAGTGGAGCTCTATATAAGCAGGCTGGCTGAACCCTTCAGTTCAGTTCTGTTCTGGCCTGTGAATAAGCAAGAGCTGTTTGAAGAATCGCTGTGTCGTCTGATATGTTCACCCACAACTTAACAAATACTACTACTACTACTACTACTAAGAATACCCCACCCATCTGGCTAGATTGCCAAAGCCACTCTGTGCAGCTTCCAACATATATAAAAACATAATAGAATATCAAACATTAGCGACTTCCCAATACAGGGCTGCCTTCAGATGTCTTCTAAAAAAGTTGTAAGATAAATTCCAGGGTAATTTCCTTTACTGTAATTGTTTACTGAAATTGTAATAATACAGTAATGCTTATATATATATATATAGAGAGAGAGAGAGATTATCATTTTCTACAACAAGACCCAAATTAAGGGGGTTAGTATCACAGTAGAAAAAGCAAACTCCATGTCTAATTGGGATAGTGCTATTATTTAAGTGAGTTTAAAATGGAAAACTGTGCTTATACAGTTATTTCTTTTCTTTTAAAATCAGAATTGGCAAACCGTTTCCCGCCTGTTCTTCTGTTGTAACATATCAGACACGTAGAAGCAGTTGTATGGTATGGCAGTGCAGAGTGGGAAAAGATAAATGTTGGTTGTTTGAAGCACACCTGAGGCAGGTTCACCTAGAGGAGGGGAGAGTAAGACCATCGCGGGCACTTCAATACCCTTAACAAAACTTCTGCTCCCGGGATCCTTGGAGCAAGTTATGACTGTTAAAGTGGGATCGTCTAGCTTTAAATAAATGGCACAAATGTGGGCACAAATTTGTATACCCCTTTACCTGACATATACCAAAAGGAGAGAAGGGACATGAGAACAGATTTTCACCCTGGGCATTTGTCGAAGCTGGCGGGGGGGGGGGGGGAGGGTGAAATTTCCCACACCAAGTCTTTTGTAGGTTCCCAAAAGTGTAGTAATACAGTACTGGATTGAGATGGGGTAGATTGCATTGCCTCAATGCCCTTCCTTTCATTTTCCCCTCCAGAAACCTTCATACGCATGTATACACACACAGAGAGTGCTATTTTTGTAGTGAGGGCTGAGAAGTCGAGCCAATAGTTCCATTTTTGGGAAGGAAGCCGCTGTTGTGCCTGGAATCCAGGTAATTCCTGACTTTCTGGGCAAAATGACAATCCCACTTTGACACAGTATATTTGAAATAGTATATTTAAATGATAATGTGCCTGCTTTCTTTTTCTCCTCCTTCTCCTTCTTCTAAAACTAAGAGGGAGGAAAGCCGTCTCAGTGTTTTTCCAGAAGCCTTCAAAGGTCTTAACTATTAAAAAAACCAAAGCGTACTTAAAAGGCATATTAAAGTTGGCTTCTGTAGCTCTCAAAGCGCAACGCCATAAATCTACTGAAAGAAGAAAACGTAGCGTGTCAGCTGGATCTTAAAACATAGTTCCAATGCTAATAAAGAGCGAGATTATAATAAAAAACAAAATCACTGCCTTCAGCAGGAAGCACCTGCCACAGAGCAGACTGCAGCACCCGTAAATCAGTGCATATGGCTTCCTTATACCCACCATCTGAAAAAGAACCTGATAACCATCTCCCACCAACCTTTCACGGCCCTGGGATAAGGGCAAGGAGAGTTGGGGGCTTTGGCCCAGGTTGAGGTATGCCATTAAAAAAAAAATTGCATATTTGCAAAGAAATGTACCGTATTTTTCGCTCTATAAGACGCACCAGACCACAAGACGTACCTAGTTTTTGGAGGAGGAAAACAAGAAAAAAAATATTCTGAACCTCAGAAGCCAGAACAGCAAGAGGGATCGCTACGCAGTGAAAGCAGCAATCCCTCTTGCTGTTCTGGCTTCTTTCTTTATGTGGGACTTCCTTTTGCAGTACAGTAGTTGTGTGAGAGCCCCAAGTCTGAAGACTCCAAATCATAGTTCGGCCATATGTCCAGAGAATGCTCCTTAGCTGAGCAGTTCACCTCCATAACAGGGGAGGTAATAGGAATCCAGGTTGTGGTAACCTGTGCTTTTGAGAGAGAGAGAGAGAGAAAGTGTCAGAATGCACCACCCTCAAAGGACCCTTTGGGCTGAGGGGAGGGACGTATCCTCGCCAGCCAGAGGCTTGTTGAGGGGAGGGGAGTCTTCCATGCCTCAGCTGAGCACCTTAATGAGCCCCCCCCTCTGGCTCACCTGAGCCAGAGCAGTATGGTGTGGAGAGGCTTCTGGGCCTCAGCTGAGCAGCTTAATGAGCTACCACCACCAGCTTTCCAACTCAAGTTGGGGCTTCCTCAGCTGAGTTGCGGCTTTCCCACACGCCAGCTGTTAGCTGGGAGGCTGAAGAGCCTTAGCAAAGCTCCACTCTCCCTCCGGCTCGTGAGGAGACCCTCTCTGAAGCCATAGAGTCTCCTCATGAAGCCATAGAGTCTCCTCATGAAGCCATAGAGTCTCCTCATGAAGCCATAGCGTCTCCTCATGAGCCAGAGGCACAGCGGGACTTTGCTGAGGCTGATCAGGTCTCCTCATTTCTGGGACCCACCTGAGAGGTGCTGGAATGCCCTGAACATGCTGAAGAAAAGTTCTGGTTGTAAGCATTTTGTGAGACAACGGCCTAGTTTGCATGTTCCACTAAAACCAACTATGGCTTAGTGTGAACAAGCAAGCGTGCTGGTTCAGATTTAGAGAATCATGGCTCCTCCTCTAGTCCTGCTGCTACTTGCTACTGGGAGCTAAGCTGTGGCTTGGCTGAGTATTATGAATGAAGACAGGCTGCAGTTAGTGCCATATTAATTTCCCCAGAATGTGTCTGGGCCCCAAAGGTGTTTCAGGGAAAATAATATCGTGGTTGTGGCGGCCAACACTTCATTTGGCACTTTTCATATCAATGCTGAGCAGCCCACTGCCACTTGTCTGTTGCCCACAACCACTAATTCCTCCACCCCTTGGTAAGATTGCTGGGAGTGGAGGAGAGCCTCAGGTCGCCTCAAAACTGTCATTAGCCTTGGGTTTATGAGGAGAATTTACTTGGATTTGGGCCCAACTGGTATGAACTACCAGGTCCCTGGAGCAACTTGCTGCTGTCTTGTTAAAAGCTCTGATTTTTCCATGGAAACTTAGGATCCATCCACATGCAGTTCATTTGTTTTGCTCATTTCACGGCCCACCGGGTAATAAAAAAGGGAGTTTTGATTTTCCTTCTCTGACAAAACTATATAAAATGTTCCTATAGGTGAGAGGACCAGAAGGAAAATGTGTATTGTGCGCAAATGAAAGAAATACTTAGAGCGTTTTGCGTGTCAGATTTTCCAGTGGGCACAGCAGCACCTACATCTTGTGCCAGACTTTCCAATCTTGAGAGTGCAGGAGATGGATAATAGAGAAGTAGTAGTGGATTCTGAACATCTGCTTGTAGGTGTCAGAAGAGGGTGAGATTTTCTGGTTTTTCTTTTTAGCAGAAAGCACTTTTCTTCTGCTGCGTTGAAGGCAGACATGTCACTACCACAGGGGAAGTGGGCCATATTCCCAGTTCAATCTTTTGCTTGAAAAGCTGCTAGTTGTAAACCCGTCTACAGGGTTGAAATCCAGGGATAACTCCTCCAGATACTGCTCACTACTCCTCTTATTACATAACCTGGGGGAAATGAGAATACCATCGCAGCAGGCTCTTGATCCCAGTGAATTACATTTTAATTCCGTTGAAGAATGGATGGAAACATGTAGACGTTTAGTAATGGTTTTCACTGCGTGGAATGAAATTCATGTCCTTTCAGCTGCATCGTTGACCCTGCTTTGCTGCCTTCGTATTAATCAACTTCAGTTCAACTGGGTTGGGACCTATCCAGAGAACTGCGAGGTGCCTTTTGCAGGAGTGGCGCATATGGTGGGCCAACACTGACATCACTGCTGCTTACCTGGTTGTGGCCATATTGGCATACTTACAGAAGCAGCAGATTGGTGGCAGGTGCGGTCCCACCAGTGTACGCACACAGCCCCAACCTCACCACCATGGTTCCTCAGCCCCATACAGGTAAGTAGCTGTGATGCTGATGACAGTCCACCATACTTGCCTCTACTGCCCCTCGGTTCTCTCTGCTTTATATGCCAGAGTGCTTGGTCCAGAAAATGAATGCTGTATGGTTTGTGTGACCTTCCATTAATTGTTGCAGTGAATGATTGTTCTAGGGGACAGTATTAGTGACAGTATTAGGCACAACATTCTCAATGATAACAGATACTTGTGGAATGGAAGGGGATGCTGAAGAGTCACCTTCCTTCGAAGGCATTTTTTGGTTTTTTAAAAAACCTTATAGATTTTACAATGGTACCTCGGGTTAAGAACTTAATTCATTCCAAAGGTCCATTCTTAACCTGAAATGGTTCTTAACCTGAGGTGTGCTTTCGTCAATGGGGTCTCCTGCTGCCACTGCACCACTGACGCACCATTTCCGTTCTTATCCTGGGGCAAAGTTCTTAACCTGGAGCAACCAGTTCCTGGTTAGCAGAGTTTGTAACCCGAAGCGTCTGTAACCCGAAGCATCTGTAATCAGAGGTACCACTGTATAAGAGCCTGGCAGAAGCTGCAGGTCAGTTGTACAGCTCACACTCTAACAAGGATAAGGACTTCCACTTGCACAATGGGGCTTTCCTTGTCTCCTCCCCCATGCCAGCACAATTTGACTCGGGTGTAGGGCAGGGAAGCACCCAAAACAGCATGCGTGGGAAGAGAGAGTGAGGCTTGTCCCATCTGACAAACTGAAAGGCTTGCACAGATGGAAGGTTTGTCATAGCATGGTGTTGCATTCCACCCTTTATGTCTGGAATCTCCTAGAATCCAAGGTGGCACAGCTGTAAGAGAGCCTTGTCTGAGACCCTGGAACGCTGCCGCCAAAGAGTACTGAGTTAAATGGACTAATGGTCCAACTTGGTGTAAGTCAGTGTCATGTTCTGGAGGGTAGGGCTCAAACCAATGGCTTCAAGTCACAAGAAAGGAGATTCCAACTAAACATACAGAAAAAACTTTCTGACGGTAAGAGCTGTTCAACAGTGGAACAGTCTCCCTCAGGAGGTTGTGGACTCTCATTCCTTAGAGGTTTCAAAGCAGAAGGTGGATGGCCATCTGTCATGGATGCTTTAGCTGAGATTCCTGCATTGCAAGGGGTTGGACTAGATGACCCTTGGGTTCCTTCCAACTCTGCAATTCTACGTCTTCTGTAAATAATTTGAATGTGGCCTGGTAGAATTGGTTTAGGAAAAGCAAATCCTGGCCATTGTAAGTTGCTAGAATCATTGTTTCCTCATCAGCTTTATGATTCTATCCCAGTTCCTAAATTGCACTGGTTTTTCTTTTTAACATTTTAAGATGCAGGTATTTTTATTTTGGATGAAATGTATATTGCTAGCACAAAATAATCTTTATGGGGGGGGGGGGGTAAGAACTAACCCTGAATGCAAAGTTTGTGAGATGGACCCTTGGCTAGCCTGCAGCTACCTGCTGACAGCTTCTCCTCATAGCCAATAGAACCAAACTCTCTCTGGCGCTTAATGCTGTGGATGTCTCATTTTTACCCTTCCCCCTTCTGCATATTTTTCATTTTAAAAGAGAAAAATTGAATCTTTCGTACGTTAATACATACATTACTTACAATAATTTACGACATATCTTATCTGTAAAAAAAATAAAGCTTTGTAAAATGATATTGAGAACGTGAGGCAGTTCCCCAACTTTCAATGTTCAAATATTAGGGCAATCTGGATCAAAAAGATGAAAAGAGATTCTGTAAATTGCCAAACCATTATTTTGTACGCATTGGAGTTCAATAGCTAGCAGAAGAGATACCTCCTACTGTGTCACTGGGAATGTCTAGATTACAAGATACCCAACAGTTGCTTAATGAAGAATGGCAAGGAATTTCAACGAGGAATGCTTAGGATGCATTGCAAGTGCCATGGATTTCATGGTTCATGGACATAAAACTAAGCTACATCGAGCTTTATGCTGGGCCTTCTGTCTTCTTGCCCATCCACTCAATCCTCACGTGTTTAAGTAAATCCTACCAAGTTCAGTGGGTCTGGTTCCCCTGAAAGTGTGAATAGAATGGCAGCCTTTAATGTTAGTGGCTCTTACTGCATTCCTCCATCCCTATATCTGTGGGAATTTATTTCCTCATCTACAACTGGAGATTCTCCCAGCCCCATGTGGGAACATACAACGGCTCCCCAACAATGTATTAAACAGAGCTTACCGATTACACAAAACATACAAAAAACTACGGATTAACTGTAGGAGGGGTGGAAAATCAGGGGAACTGAAATTATAAGAAGAAGAAGGGGGAAGGGGAAGAATATAGGAAATCTCAATAGGAAATAATAGCATAGAAAAGGGTTCTGGAGAAAAGGTGGAGAAGTGAATGAAGCGAGGATTCAGTTCAAACCTTGCATAAATGTAAATATTATATAGTGGTAGAGTAGCCCTGAGTAGCCCCACTAAGGACAGCAGGACTTATGCCAGAGAAAAGGTGCATAGGACTGCACTGTGAGAGTTTGGGCCATGAGCCCGGAAGCTTCTGGTTCAATTCTTACCTCAGCTGCGTACCTTGCTAGAGGTTGTCAGGATAGCCTGCTTTCCCTCAGCTTGCCATCTTCAGTGTGAGGTTGACAGTGCTGGACTTTGGTAAGGCCTACTGAGGTAATGTATGTTTCAGGTAATTCAGTAATTTTGCTGTCACTTTCACTCTGCTAGCAACGTGAACTTCAAAAGGGACACATTTCAACTTTTAGGTATCAGAGCAGTGCATGGAATAAGCTGTGCTTCATCCAGACTTTAGCACAATGAATTGCACTGGGTGAGTGGAGAATGGAGAACAGGCGCAATAGCTGAGGCACAGCTTTCTGCCTGCTGCAAATGATTTTCCAGAACAGAGTGCAAAGTAACCCACATGTGTCAGAACATACTACACCTGCACACTTACCTTAATTAGGCATTTAATTACTGCATTTGTTTGCTTTGCTGCCTTTCCCCACAATCCTGTTGGATCATGTTCAGTTTGCTGTGGGGGATGGACAGGACAAATCCTGCTTTACTTTGTGACCCATCTCCAAGGCACCCTCCCATTGCCTGTTTTCCGACGAAAGAGAGAGAGTCATCGTTTGCAGCGTCACATCACAAGCCAGTTTTGCAGCTTTGGTCATGTACCAACACTGCACGCCCTTGGCCTCGAAAGAGACATTTTATGTATTGTATACTTTTATAGTTTAAATGTACTGGCATGCACCTTTCTTGATACCAGTTGAATTATTCAAGAAATGGGCCACAAGTTAGTAATGATGTTTATCAAAAAAGATATAAGACCTACCGTATTTTTCGCCCCATAAGAAGCACCTGAACATAAGATGCACCTAGTTTTTAGAGGAGGAAAACAAGAAAAAAAATATTCTGAAAGAAACAGTGGATGTATGATTTTTGTGGTTCGTGCTGTGACCACAGACATGGTATGTGATGTAATGGTGAGTTTGGGGTACCCCAATGCAAAAATCCTGAGGATCCATGTGGATCCGTGCTTTGTAACCACATTTTTGTGCCATTGTGGGGGCAGGATCCAGCCGGATCTGGCCGAATCGCCTTCTAAATCCGCGGACAGTCTGGGAATCATGTATTTTTATATGAGCAAAATGTGTGCTTTTATTTAAAATGTATCTATGGGTTATTTGTGGAGCATAGGAATTCGTTCATTTCCCCCCTCAAAATATAGTCCGGCCCCCCACAAAGTCTTAGGGACAGTGGACCAGCCCACTGCTGAAAAAGTTTACTGACCCCTGAAGTCTAGTCCAACCGCCTGAAGTGCAGGAATCACAGCTAAATATAAACAACCAAAAGAGGCTACATATTTTGGCAGGTATACAGTGGTGCCTCGCAAGATGAAATTAATTCGTTCTGCGAGTTTTTTCGTCTTGTGAATTTTTCGTCTTGTGAAGCACGGTTTCCCATAGGAAATGCATTGACGGTTTCCCATAGGAATGCATTGACGGTTTTAAGAAAAAGGCGCAAGACGTTTTCGTCTTGCGAAGCAAGCCCACAGGGAAATTCGTCTTGTGAAGCAACTAAAAAAACAAAAAACTCTTTCGTCTTGCGAGTACTTTATTTCTTCATGGAAAAATGACAGTAAAGGGAAAATGTGGGAATAACAGTAAGTATGCACTTATGTACCTGATACATAGCTTATTATTTATATTATATTATATATTATATTATATTATATTATATTATATTATATTATATTATATTATATTATATTATATTATATTATATTATATTATATTATATTATTATAATATTTAATCCTCACAGAACTCTAGCCCATTGGTTGCCATTAATTCGATTTGAAATAATTTTATAATGAAATGATTTTAGAATGTTGTATTTGTTTTACTGTTGTTAGCCGCTCTGAGTCCGGCTTTGGCTGGGGAGAACGGGATATAAATAAAATGTTATTATTATTAGGTACCACTGCTGTGGAAAGGTAAATGGCATTTCCATGCACTCTGACACTTGTCATGGTGTTCCGTTGCACCAGAAGCGGTTTAGTCATGCTGGCCACCTGACCTGGAAAGCTGTCTGTGGACAAATGCCGGCTCCCTTGGCCTGAAAAGCGAGATGAGTGCCACACCCCATAGTCACCTTTGACTGGACTTAACTGTCTAGGGGTGCTTTGCCTTTTACCTTATTATTTACAACCATGAGGTTGGGAGAAAAATGGGCAGTTGTTAATAGATGAATAAAAGCAAACAGTTGCAATGCATGATGAGTATCAACCAATACTAGAACATTAACAAAGCATCAATAAAATACTTCCCAAAGTGCAAACCAGTTTTTCTTAATATTGTGATGATCCTGCAGTGAATGGTGTTGGACGTTCTGAATACTGCAGCATTTGTGATCAGAGTCTAAAGCAGGCTGGCTTCCCACAGAATTTTTTCCAGCTCCAGAATGGTTTTTAGCTGTGGCGATTGTAGAATGGTGAGCATTATTGTGTGAAAGGGCATCTACCTAGGAGCAAGTCAGGTATTGGACTTTGGAATAATTATGGAGTATACAACTTCAAGCCACCGTTGGAGCGATTTATTCAGGGTTTCCAATACCATTTGCTGCAGGATAATCACTTTATTGCTTTGCAGAATGCATTGATGGCTTACTTGCATTGATCGTTTACTTAGTATTGCACCTTGTTGATAGCACAACATAATACTAACATGCTATATATTATTAGCATTTGACATTCCCCCTTTGTAGCACAAGTCATTGTGAACCTGTGCAGGCATAGCATTTGCTATGTGATGGATCATAGCAGTTTTGCATAAAAGTTTGCCTGCACCAGCACTCTAATCTAAAAATGTATCTCAGCATAACACACACAGCCAGTTGAAAACACACACTATTCAGTGTCCTGTCCTGCTTAGTGCTTCACTTTATGTGAGCTATGTGGAAAACTTCTCACAATGTCCCTTCATTGGTTCCCCACCATTTCCTTCATGCTAGCAAATGTCCTACCGATGCTCCCACTCCTCCACAATTACAGAATTCCTATCCCTTTATTTTTAAAATCTGATTTTGAGTAGTTGTTCTTACTCACTGTAATCAGACATCTTTCTTTCCTTGTCATTTTCACCTCCTGACAGATTCTGCTGTGCAGAGGTGCTCCACAGTTAGTTTACATACTGAGCACATTCCAACTAAAGATCAGATCTGTTTTGGATTTTAAAACCCCCCCACAAATTAATGGTGTGAAGAATTAGATAATTTGTTTTTTAAATGCTGGGGTTGATGGGAGTTGTAGCTCAAAACATCTGGAGGGTGCTGGGTTGGTGAAAGCTATATAATACTATAATAGGCATGGAAAACATCTTAAACCATTCTGAATTATACTGTTATTTCATGTGTTTTATAAAAGGGGAACAAGGGTTCTTAAACTGTCTGCTGCTTTGTCTTCCTTCTCGTAATCTTATCATTTCAGTAAGTTTTGACGCAAAAACAGTTAAGCTCAGCTAAGACCATTTGAGTTCAGTGGGAGAGCATAAATCCCACTAAATTGGGCTTAAAAGGGCTTTACTTTGTCAGAATCATGTGTCTATTTTTTAAAAATTACTTGCTCAAGCAATAGGCCAAAGAAGAAAATCGGGGGGAAATAAATTTTTGAAAAAAGGAAGGAGAGAGAAGTTTATTGGATATCGAAATATGAAATAAAATGATTCTGTAGAAAAGGTAGAAGGGTGAATGAAAGGAGGATTGAGTAGAAACACTGCATAAAGATTAATACTATATCATAAAGTCTGGCCATGAACTACAAGCTTGCACTTAAACTCTCCGTCCTTAAAATACAGCTACTTTTCAGTTCTGGAATAGCCAGGATAGGTTAGTTGGGTTGATTAAGCTGTTCGTTTGCCTTTATAGGACTGTGGATTTCCACATAAGCGGAAGCATATAAGAACATAAAACTTAGGAACAAGCTGCCTTATGCAGAGTCAGACTATTGGTCCATCTAGCCTATTACCATCTGCACTGACTGGCAGGTATTAAAGCTGTCTGCACTGACTACCAGGGATTAAAACTGGGCCCTTCTGCATGTGAAGCTCTCCAGCTGACCTATGGCCCTTACCCAAACTTGGAAGGGACAACCAAAGACAAAACAAAAAACAAGCAAGCAGGCTCTAAGCCGCTTGAACTCAATGAGACTTACTTTAGGGTATAGGATTGCACTGTAAGAATTGCAACAGAGGGGGAACCAGGGGACACAAGCAATTTTACATGTCTGGTGCAGGATAACAATGGAATTCTTCCTTATGTTCCCTTGAGTTTGGTATTTCATCAGTACTTTTTTCTTTCAAAAAAATCTTACTGTGTTTTATCTAAACCATTTAGGGATTCTGCATATTATGTGACATATAGTAGAATTAAAATAAATACTTCGACGACCTGTTTCCCACAATGTCTCCGGGAAGCACACAACCAGGTCATGTAGGCAAAAGGTCTCTTTTGTTGAGCAGCGCAAGGCCTAACCATCTTGACCAGCAGCCACTGATAGACTTATCCCATGTGAGTTTACTTTAAAGGAGTTTAGATAGCTTAGACAATCTAAGGACACTTCCAGGCTGTTACTATTTTTGGGGAAAGGGTTGATCCACTAGTGTTTGCTGCTCTCCAAAGATGCACCAAAGCAATGCTCAGAGCTAGTTGGGGAGCTATTTGTGATAGTCCAGAATTTCTCCCTTCACTTCAGACCTTGTCAGCTGTCCTTGTAGCTGTGCAAGGAATGTGTGCGCTGATAATTTGATCCAATTATCACTCTTTTAGCCTGTGGCTGTCATGTCAAGAGCTCTCCTTTCTCACTCCCATTCCCTGCATGCTTGGAGCGTCTGCAGAGGGACCTTCTGCAATGGAAAGTGAAAAGGAGATAACTTTCTCTGGGACAATTAAGCTCTGGAATGTACAGCAGGCCAAGGTCTATCTTGGGGCTCTGAGAGATTACACAGCCAGTACCTGATAGACCTTGCAGAGTTATAATTCAGCTGTGAAACAGCAGAGGTGAGGCATGTGGACCCTTGATTAGAAACCTTTATGGCGCTTGGGCTAAATCAGTTTTAGCATTTTGTCCTGAACCCTTAACAAGTTGAGTGTAATAAGCAGGGCAGCGAAACTCTTGCTGATGGTAGGGAAGGGTAGGGGAAGCGTTTCTGGGTCCAATGCAGGGGTGAGATATTGCTGGATGCCTAAGTCATATCAGCCCCAGCCAATATGGTCAGTGTTCAGGAATGATGAGAGCTGTACTCATTCAACACCTGGAGGTCACAGACTCCCTATCCCTGGTGCAAAGGGTCAGATATATGTCAGTCACTGGAAGGCATGTACAGTGGTACCTCGGGTTACATGCACTTCAGGTTACAGATGCTTCAGGTTACAGACTCCGCTAACCCAGAAATAGTACCTCGGGTTAAGAACTTTGCTTCAGGATGAGAACAGAAATCATGCTCCGGCGGCACAGCAGCAGCAGGAGGCCCCATTAGCTAAAGTGGTGCTTCAGTTTCAGGTTAAGAACGGACCTCCGGAACAAATTAAGTACTTAACCCGAGGTACTACTATAGATGGCTCAATATAAAATATGCAAAGAATTGGGGAAAGGGGATGGCTTTCTGTAGCCCCTTTGCATTGTATCAAGAGCCAGTTACATATGAAGTAGGAACCACACAGAAGTAGGAACTAGAGTGTCCTATGCACGTTTGGCCTCAGGGAGACCTTTTGCCACGAACACCACTCGTTCATCTTTGGAGAATGCTGCTTTCTAGATGCAGCTGTGCTCAGGCTCCACTTTGTTTGCACTTGGGCTACAACATTCGTGTTTCTGATAGGGGGATGGGGATAGAGAATGGAACGGTTTCTTCAGTTCCTCTGAAGCAGTTAGCAGGCCTGAGGCTATGTATTGCGTGTGAGGGTTGAAATATTAAAATCACCACCTACATACTAAAACACTGATGGGGGTCTGCCTCATCACCATATATTACCTTCGGTTACACCCCCACCCCCACCAGATTGTGAAGCTGTACACTGTAATGAAGACCTTGTGCTAAAGTTTATCAAGCTTAGTAAATGATCCAAGGACTGGCTCAGTTTCAACCTTTAAGTCATTGCCAATAAGGAGAAAGTTGGATAATGGTAAATAAATTAGCCATGGTGCATTCACTCAGCAAATGGCTCCCATCCATCTCCAGATCATGTAATAAGCTTTCCGGACAGCCGGAATGTTGGCTAGGATGCTTCACTCCAAAATGCAAAACATAAGCATTGCGGGTTTTGACATTTCATCCCCAAAGTATGAATAGCAAATGGCAGCTGATTTTTAACTCTAGCTGTTGCTACACAGCACGCAGTCCCTCCAGAGCACTGCAGTGGCTTTCAGCTCTAAGGGAGCTTTGAGGGAATCGCTTGTACTCCTGATGGTTGAAGCCCAGAAGGGAGGTGCTCAAAAACGTCAAAGCTGTGCAAATGCATCAAAGAATTCTGCTTTGCACATTATGTCAACAATGATGTTCCAGGGTTAAAAAGAAGAGGGTTGCTAACAAATCAAATAAGTGACTTTACTGAATGCAAAATGTAAATGTTTTAACTAAGAAGAAACCATGAAAAGAAGCAGAGAACCACATGCACATGTCCTGTTGTGAGAAGGTTGATTGTATCTATCAGATTAGTCAGTTTTCAAGCAGCATTTCTGGCCATCCTTTGGAGGTCCTTTGCGGGCAGGCACATGTTTGGAGTTTCAAAACTCCCACAATCTCCTCTCTCACAAGCTACTCTATGACGCTGCCATGTGGACTTGCTCCCAGTGTGGTCTTCCTTAGAGCTGCCAAAGCACCATGCTGCTCACCTTCAAAACCGTTCAGCTAGCATTTCAAATGCTCAAAACCCTCCAATGGGTTTCTGAATGTTCCAAGAATGTAATAATAATCTGCATCACAAATTTCTTCCCAAGCCATTCAGGTAGACACTTCTGCTTCTATTCTTGCTGAGAATGTTATTCTGCATGTGGTTGTGTAAGCCTCATATAACTCAGAGCAACCCAAATCAAATACAAAACAGTCCACAGCTGCTGTACACATGTATATATTATTACATTTATAGCCCAACTTTTCTCCAAATAACTCAGTGGCATAGATATTTTTCTCGCCTTCTTTCCTATTTTATCTTCAAATCAATCCTGAGAGATGGTGGCTGGCCCAAGGTCACTGAGTAAGTTTCATGGCTGAGTAGAGATTTGATCCTTAAGTCTCCCGGGGCCTAGTCTGATACCCAACCCACTATACCATACTAGATCTCTTTCACACTGATGCTGAACCCGGTGTGGCACCAGGATGTGTAGTTGGCAGGTGAGTGGAGCTATTGGGATTTGCAATGGTGCCAGAAGGCAATGCACAGAGGAAGCTCAAGCAAACTCCTCTCTGTTTTCAAGCTGCAACCAGGATGCAAAGTGCAGTTTTGTCTTTTGCTTGGTTTGCGTGTCAAGACCCCGCAGCCACCCCCTTGTTGGAAATAACTCACACAAGGACATGGATATTAGGTTTATGTTACTGGGCAAATTTTGGCCACAACTTTATTGAAATTACAGAATGTGAGCGGTATTGGCTTAGGCATTGATTGGACCTGACTATATCTGACTCCTGCCCATTGTGCAGGAAGTCCCCAGTAAGGGTAAGCCACCGGTAGGGGGAGCCCTGTCAATGCGGACCAACTCAAGCTCCCCCTGGTGTTCCCATCGGGGTTGTGTCAAGGCCTTAGCCCCCCAGCCGGGCTTCAGACTAGAACAACACCCCCGGATTCCTTTAACGGAATACCCTTAAGCATGGAGGGGCAGGTGATGGCCACACCTTCCCTCCCCCACACAAGGTCAAACAATGCCTAACCGCAACCCTAACAAAGTTGTGACGATTGCTATGAGGTAGGTGAAAACCAAGTGGCCAGTGCCAATTTGCCAAGTGGAAAAATTCCTACCAGGCCCCTCGGACAACCAAGGCGACCAACCGAAGTCCATAGCAAGGCCATTGCCTAACCTGCAAAATAGGGAGGGTGGGTGGGTGATTGAGGAAGCGAGCCAAAGAAGAGGTCCTCTGGCTCGCTCCTCCGTTTAAATGGCCCCGGCCACGCCCCCCGGCCATCGGGTTGGCTGGCCAGGCTCTGATGTGGCCGGGATCCCCCAGGCAACGGGGGACAAGGTCCCCCACCCCCGGTGGGGAGTGGGTGGCCACGCGGTCCACCGCAACTCCTCCCCACTGGGAAGTGGAGTAGGTTTCTGGTAATTTAGGCTGTAGGAAACATCAACATAAAATTTAGAACATGTAACAGACTTTGGAAGTCTGATCTGCCACTGAAATACCTATCTGCCAGCTATAGCAAAGCTCCTGTGGCTTTTCTAGGGCAAAACTCTCCAATCGTTTTATTCGCCCGATACTGTAGACTTGCACTTAAAACTGTTACTTCCAAACAATTCCTCTCCAGCTACAGTGACTCCAAGGCTACTTCCATTCATAAAAATACTTCTGAAAGGGAAGACATCTTCATTGATTAAAATGGCTCCAAGTCTATTTTGCTCTTGCTCTCCACCCCAGCTCTCCCCCACCCCACCCCACCCCACCCCACCCCCACCCAAACCAGAACTAGAACCAGTTCCAATTAATCTAAAATCTAAATCAACCTAAAATCTTGTTGAGACAATGAAGCTTTCCTTCTTTATTCAAAGCCCATGTTGCAGCCCTGCTGGTCTCCAGAGGGTTGCCATGGTTATTCTGCAAATAACTGATGTCATCTCTCTTTTGTAACTGTGAGGCCTTTTCAGCTGACCGACTCTGGAGAGAGCAGTTTAAAATTCGAAGACATAGACATCCAAGGTCTTACTGAGAGGACTCTGCTACTGGAATGGCAATTGCAAGGGAAGCCATGGGAGGGAAAGAGAGGGAGAGGAGAAGGGGGGAAAAAAGGTTGTGTGTGAACTAGATGGGTTCCTAAGGTTGCACAAGAATTGATGGGAAATGAGGGTGGCAGGCACCAAAGGTATTGTGGGTAAACAATGATAGCACTGATAGCAGAAAAAGATTGAAATCCATAAGAAAGCTAACTGAAACTGTTGAATAGATAGAAAGAGAAAGGCAGTCAAAATGATACAAAAGCAGGAAGGGAAATGGAGAAATAAGCTGTTTGCGTTCTGACTTAGGAATTGAAAAGCAGGATAAGCGTGCAGGACTTTAAATGTGTTCCAGATAGTGAAGGTCATATAGCTAATGCACCAGAGCTGGCATCCTTCTGTCTGGCGATTAACTAATGCATATAGCACAACATTTTGCCAATACGAAACGCTTATTTATTTATGGACATATTCAAAACCCATGTATTCATATTAATTAGTATTTTAATCCTTGAATAGGCACATTAACATAGATGCCTGTGTGACAAGGCTACTCCGTTTAGCATGAGAAAAGATGCAAAACTGGCCTCATAGGAGTTCTTTATTGGGCAAAATAAATGCCTTTTGTGCGAAAAGAACACATGGTACAATCAAAATCTAGAGGTTAACTTGTTTTTTTAAAATCACAACAGATTCATAATTATAAGTCAGAACAGTTCAGTTAGGCAGGCAAAAGCTACAGCGAAAGGGAGAAAGTCACTGGTTTCTTGACCTAGTCCCATAATGATCTTATATGAAAGGTTGCTTGCATATTCCTCTAAGTACATGCATGTAAACACAATGCTGTCCCACTAAAAATGTCCCAGAAGTCTCAGTCTTGGGGTTAGAATAGTTCTGCCACTTAAAATATATTATCATCATCATCATCATCATCATCATCATCTGTCCTTCATCAGCAGGTCTAAGGGCAGGTTGACACAATACTACTTTAAAACCAGTAAAAACAAAGCACAGGGATAGAGTGGGTCTCCTGAAAATACACATCTCGTGTGTCAAAGGTAAAGAGGGTAAAGAGCTGCATCCTCAGCATTAGCTGAAAGTGAAGGTGCTGAATGTACCTCTGTGGTGAGGGATATCCACAACTTAGGGGTTGTCACAGACAATGCTCTCTCTCAGGTCATCACCCCCTGAACTTCTGAGGGCTGCTGGACTATCAAGATGGCCCCCTCTGCTTATGATAACACCCAAGGGAGTCTGTAGAAAACAGAGGCAACGTGTCAAATATATGCATAGGTAAAGGTAAAGGTAAAGGTAAAGGGACCCCTGACCATTAGGTCCAGTCGTGACTGACTCTGGGGTTGCGACGCTCATCTCGCTTTATTGGCCGAGGGAGCCAGCGCACAGCTTCCAGGTCATGTGGCCAGCATGACTAAGCTGCTTCTGGTGAACCAGAGCAGCGCACGGAAATGCCATTTACCTTCCCTCCGGAGCGGTACCTATTTATCTACTTGCACTTTGACGCGCTTTCGAACTGCTAGGTTGGCAGGAGCAGGGACCAAGCAAAGGGAGCTCACCCCATTGCTGGGATTCGAACTGCTGACCTTCTGATCAGCAAGTCCTAGGCTCTGTGGTTTAACCCACAACGCCACCCGTGTCCCTCATATGCATAGGACCCCCCGCAATAAACCGGCTAGTTGTTTCCTTCCTATACAGTGATGGTCAAAGTATGCGTAGCAGCCATCAGATGAAGGATATGTGTATATCTACCTACCTACTACCATCTATCATCTATCTATCTATCTATCTATCTATCTATCTATCTATCTATCTATCTATATCTATCTATCTATCTATCATCTATCTATCTATCTATCATCTATCTATCATCTATCTATATCTATCTATCTATCTATCTATCATCTATCTATCTATCTATCTATCATCTATCTATCTATCTATCTATATCTATCTATCATCTATCTATATCTATCATCTATCTATCTATCTATCTATTTATCTATCTATCTATCTATCTATCATCTATCTATCATCTATCTATCATCTATCATCTATCTATCATCTATCTATCTATCTATCATCTATCTATCTATCTATCTATCTATCATCTATCTATCTATCTATCATCTATCTATCTATCTATCTATCTATCTATCATCATCTATCTATATCTATCTATCTATCTATCTATCATCTATCTATCATCTATCTATCTATCTATCTATCTATCTATCTATCTATCTATCATCTATCATCTCTATATCTATCATCTATCTATCATCTATCTATCTATCTATCATTTATCTATCTATCTATCTATCATCTATCTATCATCTATCTATCTATCTATCATCTATCTATCTATCTATCTATCTATCTATCTATCTATCTATCATCATCTATCTATCTATCTATCTATCTATCTATCTATCTATCATCTATCTATCATCTATCTATCTATATCTATCTATCATCTATCTTATCTATCTCTGTAGGTGTATCTCCACATGAAAGCTATCTTCATGAGCTGAACTAGTTGTGGTTTGTGGTTCCTACATGAAACATGTTTGACTGAGCCCCTTAGCGCCTGTGCTGATAAAACCTCTCCACTGTCAGGCAGAGGTTTTGCCCAGTTTGCTACTTTGGTTCCTATAACTGGAGAATGGAGACACCCAGAAAATTGTACCAGGGACCATTATACATTATATATATATGTGGTCTGATATAAATTATGCATTCTTACCACCAGTGCTTTTTTTATAGAGAAAAGGGTGACAGAATGCACCTCTTTGGACTGGTGTGTGTGTCTCCTCGCCAGCCAGAGGCTTGTTGAAGCTGCTCCGCTTTGGCACGGAGAGGCTTCCTCGCTTCAGCTGAGCAGCTTCACGAGCTCCCCCCACTTCTCACTTGTTCAGGTGTGGTGGGGCTCAGCTGGGAGGTGTCAGAACGCTGCTCCGGAGAGTTCCGGCTGAATAAAAGCCCTGCTTCCCACTCTTACACACTCTTATCATTGTGGCCCTTCAACATTATCTAAAGAAGGAACATATCTCTGCTTCTCTTCTGTTATAAGATTTGAACTCACAAACTTATGGGCACAAACCTGGAAAGAACACCATACCTACTCCATTGAGACACAACATCTGAGACCTTTATCAGCAGCTGGCCATAGACTGGGCAATTTTCCTCTCCATAATACGTACTGGGGACCTGTTTGTAGAAGCAGGGTTGAAATTGCTCAGTCCTTCTTGTGAGTACCACATGAGACTTCCATAGGCATGTACCAGCCTTTAGCTGTCCTGAATGAGCTGGACTTACTCTTATTTAGCTCAAAAGAGTTCATGGATTTAAATATGAATGAATGCCCCATTTTCTCTGTACTTAATTTTTGCTAATGGAGGGTTGGCTTGAATGTAAGCAGCCACCGAAAAGAGCTGGTCTCCGTAGTCTGAGAATATTAATAAGAAACCCAAACTAAAGGGTGACCTGTTTGCCCTGAGCTTCTGCTTTAAACTGGGTCACGTCCAGGAAGCTGACAAAAATATCCCCGCCACGGTAATTCATTCTCCCACACTTGTGCCTTGAAATAGACTCCTTTGTTTTTGTTTGGTTGCCTGCAAGACTTCTCTCCCTGCCTCTTGAATTCTTGCACTTCTTATTTGTATGAATTTATCACTCTCTTGATCCCAAAATAGCCTCAGTATTTTGGGACATCTTTGGAACACTCAAGTGTCTTTAGGAATGTGGTTGTGAGCCATCCAAGGCGATATATCATAAAACTGAACTCAGGCCACTGAAGAAGCTGTTGAGAAAAGCTCAGCATAGCTTTCAAGTGGCGTAACAACCCACTTGTTTGTTTGTGTTTGTGCACATACAATTCCATGAATTATCAAGATGCTCCAAAAGAAGTCTCAGCGCTCCTTCTTTATCATGTTAAGCATGCAATGGACTTTGAAAACTTGAGCTCATTCATCCTCATGAAGGAGAAGGAGGGCAGGCCATTACTAAATAAGGTTGGACAGTGGTGCCATTGGGGAGGGACTTTAGGGCAGATGTCCAGGATCCCACTTAGCAGAAGGAGCAGGAGGCAGCAAACACATTTTGTGCTTCAGAGGAGAAGCAGGCTCATGATGCTCCTTAGCATATCAAGAAAGGTGTTTAGCAAAGCAAGCAGGCTGTGCAGCAGGCAGCAGCTAAAAGTATCTCCTGCCAAGCCTCATCGGGCAGGAGGATCCCAAACATGTTGATCGCTTAACAACTGAGCATGAAGTTAAAATCCAAATACTGAGCAATGGCTTCCAATTTGCCGCCTCTTTCATCCCATTCTCTTGTACTTAACAATGTTTGATACTTCCAAGAAAACTTTTTTGGGGGAATGCTGCTGCCAGTTATTGGCAATATTGGGCCTGACTTGGTATTAAGCAGATTTCTATGTTCCCCAAGGTGATACTGTTTCCAAGGAGAGTTTAGTAGCGCATTCTTGCTCTCCTTGGTATGCAAATATGGAGTACTGTGTTGGAAACCATGGATTCACTGCATTAGCAGAAGAAATGTATGTTCCTCTGATCTAGAGCTCTTTCTGGTTCTGGTGTGTGTGTGTGTGTGTGTGTGTGTGTGTGTGTGTGTTGCTACCTCCTGGATTCCAGTCCTGCCCTCTTAAAGAAATTCTTAGTGGCAAATATTTCCATTTCTTCTTTCCATAAATATGTACACTAATCTCTAGTAGATACATCTGCCATCTCCTCCATTGGCAGGGTGCCACTCAGTACACTCCCTGTACAAAACCACCATACTTGCTATCCTAGCTCTGCTTTGGTGCAGTGCTTATTACAGCTTTCCCCACAACTCCCATCAGCCCTGGCCTGTACGGCCAGTGGTCAGGGTTAATGGGAGTTGTAATCCAAAACATCTGGAGGGTACCAGGATAGAGAAGGCTAGTTTATTGAGATTGACATTGACCATCCAATCCCAGTTGGACTCAACCCCACACCTTTTTGCTCAGAAGTGAGCATTGCTGTGCTCAGTGCAGTTTGCTCACTACTCTACTACCACTACTAATGATTTATATAACCCCCTTCATCACGAGAACTCAGGGCAGTTCACAGAGTAAAAATACAGGTAAAACAGTTAAAAATAGTTAAAACAAAACAAAACAATAGCCCCTTCCCACAAGCACAAATGAAAGGCTGTAGTCAGCCAAAGGCCTGGTTGAAGACAAATGTTTTTACCTGGTGCCTAAAGATATATAATGAAGGTGCCAGGCAAACCTCTCTGGGGAGAACATTCCGCAAACAAAGACATAAGAACCAAACATTATGAAAGACAAGAGAATGCTGCTGTGCCTGTATCTCCTATCCTAGGTAAATATGGATATACTGCCAACAGACCTGTTGTTGTCGCACCTTACTGGCTATTATTTATAGAGAGTTATTTCCAAGTCAAACATACCAAAGCCAGCCAATTGCGCTTTACACTGCAAGAAGTCCCTAACAATGTGAAGCCCTAAGCCATGGCTTACTTGGCCATGGCTTACTCCTAAATCCAGTACCACAGGCAGAAATTCAGCAGGTTACGAAATGAAGAGCTGTGCCCTTTGCTTTCTGCCTGATACGAAGCTGTTAAAGGCACAGATCCTTTGTCATCTATGTTTAAGGCTGAAACGCTGTGCCCTCTTTCGTAGGACGAAGCAACATGGAACTTCGTGGGGCTTAACTTCCAAAAAGAGATGCATAAGATTACACTGTGAGTTAAAAATATTCACTCTGTGGCATTGGCGCTTTGTTTGGCTCTAAGTCTCAAGTATAATTAACACATGATTAAAAGAAAGAAAGAAAATCATTTTCAAATCTGGTGGCTGCTAATTAAGTTGGGTGCCACTACTGCAATAAACTAGGTGCTGCCTTGCTACGAGGCAATGAACTTCAGCCCGGAAATCAGGAAATCAGCCCTGAGTGCTCACTGGAAGGACAGATCATGAAGCTGAGGCTCCAATACTTTGGCCACCTCATGAGAAGAGAAGACTCACTGGAAAAGACCCTGATGTTGGGAAAGATGGAGGGTACAAGGAGAAGAGGACGACAGAGGACGAGATGGTTAGACAGTGCTCTCAAAGCTACAAACATGAATCTGACCAAACTGCGGGTGGCAGTGGAAGACAGGAGTGCCTGGCGTGCTCTGGTCCATGGGGTCACGAAGAGTCGGACACGACTGAACGACTAAACAACAACAACATAGCAAGGACTTTGTCAGGGAACTGCCATCGGCAGGACAGGAGGTGCAAAGGCTCTCTGAGGTAGAGAGAGACGTAACAGCTGAAGAGGGAACCAGTAGGGGGCGAACAGGAACGTCAAGGGAAGGAGAGTCGGAGGAATGGCTCAGAGACGCTTCCAGCGAAAACAGTGGGGAGGTCTCAGGACCTCCTATAGGGACACCCGTTCCTCGCCGGAAACTGTCACGCAGAGAGTCCAGAAGACGTGTTTCCGTTAAGGAGCTTTTATGTTGGAAACGTTTCCGAAAGCAACCACTTTCGGATTCTGCTAGCGATTGACGCAGCCATGCTGGAGGGGTTCCGTCACAGGCAGAGGTTTGAGAACTTGTTCAAACTCTGAGGGACTTGCAGTTTACGCACAAGCAGCTCTTCATCCCATCACAGCAATCCGAAAGTCACCGAAAGCTAGCTTGTGCCAGAGAGAGGCATCATGAGCGAACCAGCCGGAACCGGAGGAGCAGGAGCAGCTGGAGGAGGTCCAAGCCTGGAGGAAAGGTACAGGACGTTGGAGATCCAGCTTGCCTTGCAGACGGCGAGGCTGGAGGAGAGGAGGGCTCAGGATGCAGAAAGGGGGAAGGAGAAAGCCACCCCGCTCACCAGAAAGATGCCAGGATTGGTGCAGAAATTTGGGGGGGACCCCAGAAACTATCATGCCTTTAGGACAGAGATGCAATACGCTCTCAATCTGCAATTTGATGACTTCCCTGATGAGGAATCGCGAGTGGCTTTTGTAATTAGCCATCTCGAATCAGGGGCGAAGGACTGGGTTAGACCCTTGATGGCAGCAAATAATGAGATCCTAAAGGACACGATGAAGTTTTTTCGTGCCATGGACCTGATGTTTTCCAGCGACATTGAGCAGGGAGGGGTGCGAAGGCAGTTAATGGCTTGCAAACAGGGGAACCGGACTGTCCGTGAGTACTGGACTGAGTTCACTATGTTGATTCATAGATTGGGGTGGGACCTGTCTGCGGAGCCCATTCAGATGCTTTTCGAAGAAGGGCTCTCTTCTTCCTTAAAAGATGAACTTTCCCGGACCCCCAGAGCGGAGTCTATGGACCAGCTGACTAAATCCGCGCTGGCCATAGGAGCGCGCCAGGAAGCGAGGGCTTTGGAGAAGCGGGAGGGGAAAGGAGAACGTTGGAGGGAGCTCCGCATTCCAGACATTCCAGAGCAGCCTTTCCCGCCGGCAGAGCCGATGGAAGTGGGAACAGCGCGGGCGCGCGCAGTTTCAAACCTCGGTGAAGGGCGGAAGAAGGAGGGAAAGAGCGCCAAGAAATGTTATCTCTGCCAACAGCCAGGACACTTTGCCAGAGTCTGTCCACGAAGAAAGGAATGGCAAGGCATGGCAGGAGCTGTTGGGGGAGAGGAGGAGGAAAGCAAGGAGCAAGTAAAAGCCAACGCCTGGCTGCCACCGTCGGGGCACAGCAGCCAGGCCCAAAAGCAGTGAAAGTGCCCTCACCAGAACCTCCCAGACCTGCTCTAGTGATAGAGGTGTTGCTAGAGCTGCCAAACGGACACCCCCTACAGATCAAGGCCCTTCTGGATTCAGGCAGCTCCTGTAATTTCATGAGTAAGGAGTTCGCAGCTGAGCACCAGATACAAACCCTCCCTTTAAGTAAACCCCTGCAGGTGACCACGATTGACGGCAGAGAGCTGTTGGGAGGAGAAGTGAACCAACAGACAGTCCCCATGATAATGAGGGTGGCAAGGCACACCGAGAGGATAGCGTTTAATGTGGCCACCTTGGGAGGAGCTCCCATCATTTTGGGGATGAGCTGGCTGGCACTACACGATCCTCTAGTGGGCTGGCATCAGAGGGTGGTCTCCTTTGGGTCAGCGCATTGCCTAGAACACTGCAAGCAGGGGAAGGATCCAGGGGAAGCCAGGCTCACCCTAGCTGGGATGGAGGTAATGAATAAAGGGGAGGTGCCTCCGCAATATGCAGATCTGAGCAACGTATTTAGCGAAAGGGAAGCGGACAAACTGCCGCCGCATAGACCCTTTGACTGTCAAATCAACCTACTCCCTGGGGCTCAACTCCCAGTGGGCAAGCTGTACGCCATGTCAGACAGGGAGATGCAGGAGCTGAGGGAGTTCATTGACAAAAACCTGAAGCGAGGTTTCATCAGAGAGTCCCGAGCGGTGGGGGGCAGCCCAGTGTTTTTTGTGGACAAAAAAAACACAGATAAGCCGAGACTTGTAGTGGACTTCAGGGCGCTAAATGCCGTGTCGGAACCCCTGGCTTTTCCTATGCCCCGAATTGATGACATTCTGACCAGGGTGAGGAAGGGGAAGATTTTTACAAAACTGGACCTGCGGGGGGCGTACAATCTGATAAGCATAAGGAAGGGGGATGAATGGAAGACCACCATGTTCACCCCTTTGGGAGCATTTGAATACCTCGTAATGCCCTTCGGTCTCCAAGCCGGCTCTGCATGTTTTCAAAGTTTTATCAACCACGTCTTGGGACCTTTGCTCTACAAGAATTGTGTGGCCTTTTTAGATGACGTGTTGGTGTATTCGGAAGATGAAGAGCAGCATGTGAGGGACGTGAGAGAAGTGTTGGGCCGGCTGCAAGCCAATCAGCTGTGGGTGAAACTGGAGAAGTGCCAGTTTCATGCCAAGGAGGTGGAATTCCTGGGGTACCGCTTGTCAGACAAAGGATTGGCCATGGATCCAGGCAAGGTCCAGGCGGTGCTGGAATGGAAGACACCGAAGAACAAGAAGGATGTGCAAAGATTCCTGGGGTTTGGGAACTTTTATCGGAAGTTCATCAAGAACTTTGCACACTTGACGGCGCCCATCACCGACTGCCTCAGTAGCAAGAAGAAATTTGTTTGGACGGCGGAGGCGGAGCGAGCTTTTGAAGAACTGAAAAGGGCTTTCGCCTCGGAAGAACAACTTCTGCATGTGGACCTACAGAAGCCCATGAGAGTGGAAACAGACGCGTCAGACCGAGCGGTAGGGGCGGTACTTCTTCAGCCGGGAAGGAATACGTCGGAGTGGAGACCGTGTGCCTTCTTCTCGAGGAAGCTGAATAAGTCCGAGCGGAACTACACGGTGTATGACAGGGAACTACTCACCATTCACGAAGCGTTCCGGAGGTGGAGACATTTATTGATTGGGGCACAACACAAGGTGCAAGTGTGCACCGACCACAAGAATTTGGAGTATTGGAGAACAGCTCGAGTACTCAACCAACGACAAGTGAGATGGGCACAGGAATTTTCCAAATTCCACTTCGAGATTTGTTATGTACCAGGCCCAGAGAACGTCAGGGCGGACGCTCTCTCACGCAAACCAGAGTATTTGGAGGGGGAGGGGGCAATCGAAGAAAGACATGTCATTCCTGAGGACCGCTGGGTGTGTGGGGCGGCGCTGGTGGGGAGACAAGAACTGGTAGAGGAAACGGAAAATGACGAATATGCCCAAAATAAGCTCAGAGGTCTCAGGGGAGAGGGTGAGAGCCCGGAGGGTTTTGAGGAAAGAAACGGGGCATTGTATTACAAAGGGGCACTGTATATACCAGAAGGTGAATTGAGAGGGAGGGTACTCAAGCAGTTGCATGATAGTCCCACGGCGGGACATTTTGGACAACACAAGACCATGTGGATGGTCACCAGGGAATTTTGGTGGCCCAAGGTGAGGGAAGATGTAAAGGAGTATGTAAGAGGGTGTGACCAATGCCAGAGGGCCAAGGGGGAAAGAAGGGCGCCGGCAGGGTTATTAGAACCATTACCCACGCCAGAACGGCCTTGGGAGGCGGTATCAATAGATTTTATGACGGATCTGCCCAAATCCAAGGGGAAAACGGCCATTATGGTAGTAGTGGACCTGTTAACTAAGATGTGCCACTTTGTAGCATGTTCACATGCAGTCACAGCGGAAGAAACAGCGAAGTTGTTTGTAGAACACATCTTCCGGCTGCACGGCGCCCCCTTGAGGGTGATCTCAGACCGCGGCAAACAATTTACTTCCAGGTTCTGGAGGAAGCTCATGAGCTTGCTGCACGTGGAAGTCAATTTTTCGACTGCCCGGCACCCTGAAACCAACGGGCAGGCGGAAAGAGCAAATGGCATCCTCCAACAATATCTGAGGTGTTATGTCAATGACAGAGAGAATGATTGGGTCGAAAAGCTGGCGCTGGCAGAATTTGCCTGTGTCCACAGGGATGAGCCCCTTTTTGGCCAATTACGGGTGTCACCCCAGGGCATTCCCAGGGGAGGGAGGCGAGAGATGGAGCGTCCCAGCGGCCGAACATTTTGTAGAAGAGATGGAAGCGATCCATCGTCAGCTTCAGCTCAACTTAGAAAGGGCCAAGGCACAATATAAGAAGCAGGCAGACAAGAACAGAAGGGAAGGTGAAACAATAAGGGTGGGGGATCAGGTGTGGCTGTCCACCCAAGGGTTGCCGTTCAAAGGGGGTTGTAAAAAATTAAGACCCAAGAGATTGGGACCCTTTGAGGTCATTCAGCAGGTCAACCCAGTGGCTTTCAAACTCCGGTTACCCAGCCACATGAAATTGCACCCAGTGTTCCACAGGTCGTTACTGTCACCGTACAAGGGGGGAGGTGAAGGGGAGTACACCAGGGGACCAGTCTTGGAAGAGAGGGAAAGCAGTAACCAGGTAGCGGAAATCCTCGATTCCAGGTGGAAGGGCAATCAGGTGGAGTATTTGGTGGCGTGGGAAGGGGAACCGGAGTCAGAAAACACCTGGGTGACTGCAGAGGAGGTCAATGACGAGGTTTTAACAGAAACGTTCCACCAAAGATTCCCGAGGAAACCACAGCCGGTAGCAAGGTTTAGGAGGGAGTATTTCGGCACCACAGACGAGGAAGAGGAACTGGAAGGATTCGCGGAGTCGGAGTTGGAAGAAGGAACGGACTCAGATGACGAGGAGTACCGAGAGACTAGGAACAACAACAAGTGGAGAAAGGTGTTCGAAACTTCAGACGATGAGGAAGGTTCTTTCCGGGGTTTTACCTCCTCCCAACCCGTAGGGGAGGAGACGGGAGGGGGTGAAGGGGGCCCTGGAGGGGAGGTGGATGTCAGGGAACTGCCATCGGCAGGACAGGAGGTGCAAAGGCTCTCTGAGGTAGAGAGAGACGTAACAGCTGAAGAGGGAACCAGTAGGGGGCGAACAGGAACGTCAAGGGAAGGAGAGTCGGAGGAATGGCTCAGAGACGCTTCCAGCGAAAACAGTGGGGAGGTCTCAGGACCTCCTATAGGGACACCCGTTCCTCGCCGGAAACTGTCACGCAGAGAGTCCAGAAGACGTGTTTCCGTTAAGGAGCTTTTATGTTGGAAACGTTTCCGAAAGCAACCACTTTCGGATTCTGCTAGCGATTGACGCAGCCATGCTGGAGGGGTTCCGTCACAGGCAGAGGTTTGAGAACTTGTTCAAACTCTGAGGGACTTGCAGTTTACGCACAAGCAGCTCTTCATCCCATCACAGACTTGTTGGCTCCTGGAGACTGTAATCCCAGTGAGTGACAGCCACTCTAGCTGCATGTGGCAAAAGAGCTATTATTTCCTGAAACATTCAGGGTGCCCAGCCAAATAATGTTGAGAGATACAGATCACACACCCTATGGGCTTCTTGGGTGGGTGGTCATGCTCTGTACACAAAATTGGCCTACTGTTTCAGAAGCAGCACTGTGTGAGAGTTTATTTATGTTTAAGGCTGCCCAATCATTTGAACATAAGCAGAGTTGGGTGCACTTTCAACCCCTAAAAGTTCAACCCCTGTTGAGAGAGAGAGAGAGAGAGAATCCCTCCCCCAAATTTTATCATTCAGCAAACTATGCTTAATATAAATTGTTGCATAAATATGCTTAATTTGCAATCTCTGTTTTGAAGAATGTTGACTTTTTTTGAGCAGGGACTTGTGTGTCTTGGGAGAAATCACTAAGAGACAACACTATCACGGAAAGACTAACTAACCCCCTGTGTCGTCGTCCCCTCCCTATATGTAGAAGGCGCTTCCAGGCTGCATACTCTGGTACTCCCAGTTTCATTTGTTACATGCTAAATGGGGAGTGAGACAAAGCATTGGGGTGGGTGGGTAAGAACTCAAAGCATGACTTCCGCCATAGACTTGGAATAGGAGCATAGGAAGCTGCTTTCCACTGAGTCGGACCATTGGCCATTTGGCTCAGTATTGTCTGACTAGCAACAGCTCTCCTGGGTTTCAGAGAGGAGTCTTTCTCCAGCTCTACTTGAAGATGTCAGGGATGGAACCTGAGTTAATGCTCTACCACTGAGTTAAGCCTTCTTCCCAGGGCCGGCTTACCCATAGGCGCTAGGGGTGCAGGGCACCCGGGCGCCGGGCTCTCAGGGGCACCAGGCTGCGAATCCGGGGCCAAGATTTGGAGCCTGGGGACTGAAGAGCCAGGCCAGCTGACAGCTGCTGCCGAGCAGAGCAGAGCCCGTTGGAGCGCTGTAGGCTTTTCTGCTGTGGGCGCTGAGGCAGCCGGCCGGCTCCGCCCTTCTGTGTGCCTGGGATTGGTGGGCTGTGGAGAGGCCCGCCCAGCGCATGCATGCTGCTCACATGAGGCATCCAGCTTCCCACCCAAGCCTCTGCGGGGATTGCCCTCCTCCCGCAGTGGCATGGAAGAGAGTTGTGCGCCCACCACCCATATGGCTGGTGAGTGCGCAGCTTCCCTCCCAAGCCTCTGTGGGGATCGCTCTCCTCCCTCCACCCGCAGAGGAAAAACAGTAATCCTCATATAAAGCCTAGGTTTGAACAACAAGTTCAACTCGATTTACCAGCAATTCATTGTTGTGAAGATATGAGGTTGGATATAAAGGCTTATCTCTTACTCTTATTTATTTTTCTCTTTGCCAGCTAACACCCAAATAATGAAGTAAGGCGAATACATTTCCTCCTTCTCTATAAAGCCTGAAATAAGTTTTCATAAGGCAAAGCAGATATAAGCACAGTTTATCCACTTGAAGCTCTCTTCTGGGCAAGAGATTCATTTAAGCTAGGGATATATTTCCTTGCATGCCCCAAGTATCTGCCAAACAGCTAGGCTCTGCAGTAAAGTCTCAGCATAGCTATCACACAGGGCCTTGCTTAAAACTGTAAAACTGAAGAGTGGATTACCGTATCTGTGTCTTTCACATATGCTAATGGGGAAGTTGTGGCACTCCAGACACTGAATGGACTACAACTCTCATCATTTTTGACAATGGACTGTGTTGTCTGGGGCTGATGGGAAATGGAGTCCAACAACATTTGGAGGACACAGGTTCCCTGTCCTTGATTCCTTACCCACAACTGTTCAGGTGACCATCCACGTTCCACGCCTAGTCCAGCATTCTGTTCTAACAGTGACTAGCCAGATGCTTATATGGGATGCCCAAAAGCACTCTCCCCACCTCTGACAGCGGAGGTAAAGCCGAGCCACCATGGCTAGTAGCCACTGATCAAAGGAGAAAGAGAGGGCAGGGTGCTTACTTTGTACCCTTAACACTTGTGTAATAGAGATTTTTGGAAGGCACCGCTTACCATGCCAGGGTAGGAAAAACTGCCACTGCTGAAAAAACCCTCTTCACAGCAAATATTGAATGTACAGGAGACCTATCCAGCTTTGTATTTGCTCGACCTCAATTGCCCATCAGTAAAATGGGAATAATATTGATCTTGGGGCAAACACAATAAAGATTGCAAAGCACAGACTGAAGCGCTGTACAAACAATACACGGGAACATGACTAATATGATCACTCTATACATAGTACACAAGAAAACCACTGACAAGTGCATGCAGAAACAGCTTGGAGTTGGACAGCGTCCCAGCTGTAACTCTACATTTTTGAGACAGGTTGTCTATTGTGAATACACCTGAAAGAGAGTGGTTTCCCCCTCCTTTGGTCATTTCTCAAACAGCATACTCAGGGGTGCCTCCTGTGAAAGAAATGGCCAGTCTTACGCATGGCGTTTTCCAGGCTGTGGATTCCAAAGCAAAGCCTGAAGCAGCAAAAAGCAAAATGCTTCCCTCCACAGTTGTAGGATGAGGAGCACAGAGGCCGATTCAGTCTTGAGCTGCCAGGCGTTCCTGCCACTGTCACTCAACCAGCAGAGAGGGACTAACTGGGTGAGGGTGGAACAATAGAGAATGGGCTGTCAAAAGACATGCCCAAGAACAGAATGGTGGGAGGGGGTGGAGGAATGATGAATAGATGCTTCCTACACATGTTTACAAGGAGAGGCATTGATCCCCAGCATGCTGGGTGCCTCCAGGGTCACTAGCACAAGAGGGAAGAGATAAAAGAGTCACTGTCAGTATAACGGCCCCAGGGCAGAAGGAATTTCTATCAGAGGGACCAGGAAATAAGAGACACTTTACTGTGGAGTTAGAAGTTGCAGCCTTCATGTGTGGCGGGAAAGCATCTGGGTGTGGGCTGCAGTGAGAAGGGATGCTAAAATAACTCCCATTTTCCCACAAAAATCCCTTGAGTTATTGCTTCCTAATGAAGAACGTCATGAAATGTCACGGATATTGCTAGCATAGGACCTAGAATCGAGAACTGTATATAATTCCCACAGTTTCTTCTAGCATTGTTCAGCATATGTGGCCTGCAGATTTATTTTAAGAACGAAAGAAGAGCTTTGCTGGGTGAGGCCAAAGGCTCATTTAGGCCAGCATCTTGTTCTTACAGTGGCCAATCAGATGTCTATGGGAAGCCCACAGTCAGGGCCTGAGTGCAATAGGGCCATCCCAGCTTGCAATTCCCAGCAACTGGTATTCAGAAACGTATCACCTCCAGCACTGGAGGTGGTGCACAGACATCACTTTGCGGTAGTTCTGTTGGTGAAATATTCATTATCATTGCAAAATGTGGGTATTTTGTCCACATGCGGCTTCCATAAAACTGCCACTCTTGACATTCTTGGCTTCACCCTGCACTCCACTGTGACATCACCCATTGTGAAATGTTTTATGCTTCTGGCAATCTTAGTTCATCCAAGTGTTTCAGATGTAGTGGTTGAAAAGTGTTGGTTAGGAGTCTTTCTGCATTTTTTGTTTAGAAACACATACACCCTTCCAAATCCCTTTCATAACGCCTACACTCCAGTACCTACAAAGCTAAGCATTTCCAGAAGAGGAAACAACCCAAGATTTGTTCAACTGTAAAGATCAGCCAAGTGTGTATTCAATTCATGTACTTCACTCTGAACTAGAAGAAATATACTGTGGTGGTATGCGATATATATAGTCTCCTCTGGAGCTGAGAAGACAGAGAGGCTTCACTTATGCTGAAACCACATGATACCCCCCCCCCCCAACCTCATGGGAGATGTGTTGGAGAGTTAATGCTTTGAGCCTTTCCATCTTATGCTCAGGCTTCATATATGCTTAAAACACCTTGTAATTACCAAAATAAGGTGGCTCCTAAAAATGTTTGTTCAGCAGGCTTAAAAACGTGTACTGTGTGCTTAAAAGGTATTAAAATCAATCCCCAATAATATTCTGGTTTTAATCTGTTATAGAATATTTAGGCATGCCAAATGACTTATATATGTATCTAATTAATTCAGACTCTTAAAGCAAGGAACCTGGAGCAACAACTCTATCATCTTACAAGTGACTATGCATGTTGTAGGCTCAGAAACAGACAAAAAATAAAGACACCAAATTCCCCCTGTTTTATTTCTGTGCCCCTAAATACACCTAGTAGGAATTAACAGTACAACCCCATGCATGTAGAAACTGAATTACATCCCATAGAGTCTAATAGAGCATCTTTTTAGGGTAGTGAGTATAGGATTGCAGCCTAAAGCTGTAATCTGAATATACATGTATAGAATATGCACTGTAAGGCTATTTAAACAGTAAAACCTAGCCAGGTGTATAGCAGGAATGGGAAACCTGTAGGCCTCCAGATGTTGCAAGACTCTAAATCCCTTCAGACCCAACCAGCATGGCCAATGTGTAGGGATAATGGGAGTCTGACATCTGGAGGGCAACAGGCTCCTCATCCCTGATATATAAGATGCTATTAGTTATGATAGCTAATGGAGGCTCCATGTCCTCTGAATTCCAAGGGCTTCTGTCTTTGCTATACTTTACTTTTGAGCTTCTGGATGCAGCTGGCTGGCCAGTGATGGAAACACCTTTGCCTTGATCCAAGCCTAGATCCTTAGGACTGGACTGCTGGATTAATTGAGAGAATATTGTGCATTATAAATCATTTTAGGGGGGAACCCCCCCCCCCACAAAATAAGTGCAAAGTAGTTAGCAGCATAACTAGTAGCACAGCAAGCAAATGCCAGGTTTATTCTGTCCAGTGCTGCCCCCCCCAAATGTTTCTCATTTTTCTACTCATATTGAAATACTGCCCCTTAATGAGGCCAAACTTAGATTCACAAAACATTTAGGGGTATGCGTCCCCCCCAGAAAAAAAGCATCGATTCTGTCTATTACAACTACTATAGAACTATTATTTGTCCCAAAAACTTGCACAGAGCATTTTAAAATTGTGTGCATGTGTTCTGTTCTTTACACACACAAAACACATTGAACTGATTCCCCACCCCGGTTATAGTTTAATAACATTCTCCTGTAATGGCACAAGAGGCAGTTGTGGTTTTTTTGTCTGCTGTGCGGGATGCAGGAATATACGAGCGATCTGCTCAGCAGACGTTGGCCTCGTCTGCAACATTCCAAGACAAACACCAGGCCGCCCCCATCTTCTGCCGGTTGCTCCCTGTCCTACAATTCACAGCTCGTGACTCAGAGGAGGGCAGCGACAAACACACAAAATGCCAAACTAATTATTTCGCTTTGTCAGCTCGGTAAAAAGCATTATTATTTTGGTAGGAGGCTGTGTTTTCATAAAGAAAGCCTTTGAGAAAACAAAACAATTAAAAAAAAAACCCCTCAGTGACCTCTCTCTCTCTCTCTCTCTCTCTCTCTCTCTCTCTCTCTGTGTGTGTGTGTGTGTGTAGAGCTTTGGTTGAAATTGCCAAGTCATCAAGAACGCAGGTGCAGTTTATGACCCCTGCTGTTTGGACACTGCGACGCTGGGCTGCCTCATCCACACACACTCCCATTCCTATTTGGTTAGAACTAAGGAATGAGAAATGAAAACACGCAATGGGTCCAAAATCTCTGCTTGAATGAGCTGACAAATTGAAGATGGTGAACATCTATACCAGCTTGTGCCAAAGGAGCTTGATGATGATGATGATAAGTTTTTAAGGAGCACAGTTTGGAGCCAAGTTTTCCTTTGGTTAAAAAAATATCAGTGACCATCTTCTCTGGTTTTACTGACACACTCACAGTTTTACACTTTATTCTTGCTCTTCCCCGCTTTACGTTAATGGGAAGAAACCATTATCCATGTCTGCAGGATTGAATACGCAGTGTCTGTCACTGGGCACCCCAGAAGCTCTGAAGAGGATAGGCATCTTGCACAAATATCACAAAGGCACACAGAGAACGATGATGAGTTCCTCTTTATTACTTGAATGAAGAGTATGCTGGATGTTCTCCTGTTTTGATTTTTAAGTAAAAGCAATGGTTTTGGTAATGCTGAAATATTTTTCAGAAAGCTCTTAGAATATTCATATTATTTTAAATTGTATGCCTTTTCCTTTCTCCCCATTCATCACATGGATGATTCTAGTTATTTGGGGATACAGAATGGGATAATATCATGATTCTATGTATCCAGGCCAACCATACTTGGCCAAGCGGCACTGAGAGGCACAAACAGGGTGTCACCTTTCCATTTCCCCATAGGGGGTGAAATGGGATGGGCCTTTCCTGGTGGGAGGGAAGTATGTGCAGCCTGGGGGCTGCAGCTTGCTTGAGGGGATTGTTTGCTGCAGCGATGAATGATGTTCCAGGCATATTGATTCACATTTTGTGATTTATTCATTGCATTTATTGTACCCACATCTTCTGCTGGTTTATTTATTTATTCTTTATTGCATATTTTTTCTTCATTGAGGCGTGTTGCTTTTACAGCCCTACCTTGGCTCCTGAATGCCTTGAGAGTTGAATATTCCATCTCCCAAACGATCGAAAACCGGAAGTGAGTGTTCCGGTTTTTGAATGTTCTTTTGGAAGCTGAATGTCTGACAGGGCTTCTGATTGGCAGCCAATCGGAAGCTGTGCTTTGGTTTCCAAATGTTTCGGAAGTCGAACGGACTTCTGGAATGGATTGTGTTGGACTTACTAGGTACGAATGTATTTGTTAATGCTTTATTGTTGTTATGAGCTGATTTGAGCTTAACTTGGTTCTTGGAAAAGCGCCATAAAAAAATTAAATCAAGTCAAGTCATGGCGATCCAGGGAAATGTGAGGGGAGAGGCATATGTGGTGAAGTCCCCCCACCCACAATTTCTCTCCACTGTTCTATTGTGATATTCACTCAGTCCATGGGGGAGAGGATGTACAGGTTTGGTAAAAGAACAACCTCCCACTTGGGCATCCAGATGGTATATGGGATTTTTGGCAAAGATCTCACAAATGTTGCTTTTGCGAAGTAGGACATGCCAGAGGAGCAAATGCATGTTAAACCCCACCATCTGTCCATATTTAATTGAATGCTATAACCAGGTGTCCCATACAAGGAATCTAAGTGGAGGTGATGCATAAGCATCATGAGGCTGCTTTTCTTCCTTTGGAAAGGGAAGAATAAACTGCCAAAAACATTGCCAGTAGAGAACGACAATAAATCATTTTAATGCGGCGCTAGATACAGTTTTGGAAGAGGAAGAAACCAGGTGATCCAGCTGCAAGTTTAAATAGTTTGCAATTTCAATGAGGTAATGTGGTTTGAAAAAAACAGTACCTCTGAAATGATGTCTGGAGCTTATTCCTTGCAACAACTCTCATCTGTTGGTCCACTGAATAAACAGCACACTATCCCAAACCTTTGCTGGAAACAAAATTCGGTGGTCTTGTCCCTCACTGTAATTAACCCTCTCAACAGCTGAAAGCCTAGTGGATCTAAATTGCAGTTATAAGACCACACAGGGCCCTTAAATGATCTGGAGATACATTGGGTTGGTGTGAGACAGAAGCAGAGTAGGCTTCTGTGCTACAATAGCAAACAATTAGAAGGGCCAGGTTCATTCTTTGAGCCCTGGTGTAATGGTTCTAGGGGTTGCTCGTGCGTAAGCAAACACCTGGCTGGGTTGCCTGAGTGAACCTTTTCTGTCCGGACAGCCACTCACCCGTGGCTGTCTCAATCGCTGGCAGAATCCGTCAGTGGGTGTTTCTTAAACTTCTTCCAGCAAAGAAGCTCTTTGACACCTAGTCTCTTCCTACTCTCTCTGCACGAAAGCCTTCTGTGCAAGGAGGGCATAGGCAGCGGAGGACCCCTACTCTCCCCGCTGGTCCCCGGCAAGAAGTCATGGGACCGCCTCGCCGCTTCCCCCATCTGCCCCCCTTCTCCACTGGTGCTACGCTGATTCTCTTCCCCAGAAGATGGGCTGCCTCTCCCAATCCCGGGACGCTCTCTGGAATCCCTCTGGATTTTGCTCTCTCCCTCCGGCACTGATGGCAGTTCCCTGACACCTGGACTGGTCAGAAGAATGGCAAAGTCATATTGAAAAAATCCAGTTTCCAAGCAAACGGCAGCGATGAGGAGGGGAATTGTGCTGCAAGGGTCATTCATACAAGTACCATACAAGCACTCGCTTGTATTGTTACCCTTGAACAAACAAATAAAAGGCCTTTGCCCAGCACGTGCTGCTTTCTGGTCTTTCTGGCTTGGAAGGTCTACAATTATTCACCCCTGACCTTTCCCAAACTGAAAAGTTCTGTATATCCATTGCTGGGCTCTTGTCCTGCAGTCAGTTTCCACCGGGCAAGAAGAAACAGCCAACACAACACAAGCTTCTTGTAACAGTTTGAAGCACCTGCGCTCTGGATGCAGACACCCTTTAGCCAATTCAGTGTGTCCCATGTTCATTTTCTGTGCTCTGCAATATCAAGGAGACACCGCTTTCAGCACATCTGCTTTCCATTTCCCTGGATTCTGCCTCCTCTCTGCTGTTGCTGCACGGTTACTAAAATGGTAATTTAATCTGTTCCTTTTCCTCTTGTACTCATGCAATGAAAAAAGTGATCATGACTATGCTGGATGGAGCTGAAAATCACTGGCAGAATAATGTTCTGCCACAGCTGAAGCAAGCACCATACACATTATTTTTAGGTGCGTCCCTAGGATGATTGAAGTGGACACCTTAATGCCATGTGATGAATATGTGTTTGCAGCTATGTGTATCACAAACATAAATTTGTCAGGGATTGGTTACAGAAGGGGCAGGGAGACTTAAGGCTTGCGGGATCTACTTAGTTCCTCCACCCTAGAATCCTGAGGTCTACCAACTGGAGCAAAGTACAAATAGCGGCGTACATGTGCTAGGAATTAGGGAATAGGGTGCTTTTGAGCGTATGCTAAGCCCAGGAATCTTTTTATCAGTGCCATGCTAACACATTCTTTAATACAACCCCGCACCCCTGGTTTCCCCTCCCCCTCCAGCATTCCCCTCCCTCAACCTAATTCATTTGCGGGAGGAGTTTGATGCTATTGTTGTACAATTGGGAATCAGAAACACTTCCTGATCTAATGCAAATTACCCAGAGATTTTCCCAACAGCTACCCATCAGGTGCCAATACCCCTTAAGCAATATGGAGAGATACAGAAGCAAAGCATGATGGATGTTGAAAGCATTTCCCCATGCTTCTAATTCTTAGCACTGGCAGAGGAAGGTGGGTGCGGGGGGGGGGGGGGGCATCGCTCTGGGTGTCATCCCTGAGCGGGGGTGACATTCGGCGCACAGCCTGCCCGCGACTCAGACTCCCACGCCTACCTCGAGCCGTTGGGGGAAGGGGGGGAGCTGCTGCGCTGCTTTGACGGTTCCTTCCTCCCCTCTTCCTGTTCGCCTGCCTCCTTCCCATCCTCTTCCCTGCCTCCCTGCCTCCTCCAGCCGGGACCATGGCGCAGCAGCTCCCCCCTTCCCCTGGTGGCTGGCGGTAGGTGTGAGAGTCACGGGCGGGCAGTGCGCCATTGCCCCGTGCACCCAGCTGGAGGAGGCAGGCAGGCAGGGGAGAGGATGGAAAGGAGGCAGGAGAGCGAGAAGATTGGTGGGTGCGCGTGCGGCTATCCTGCTCCTGGGAGGGCACCCTCCGTGCCCCTCGGGAGCGCCCCCACCCTGGGCAGCGCGGGCATATGCTCCGCCACTGATTCTTAGGCAGGAAGATGGCAATGAAGGCTAGCTTGGGATGGTTGGGCATCTGAAGCAGAACATGCAAGCAATGCCCCTGCATGATAACAAATATAAGAATTAAATAACTGGCTGTTTGTTGTTCCCTAATGACAAACCATCACCTCCTGCCTTTGACAGCTGCCTTGGTCTGCCTCATGGCTGGTTGGATCTGGTGTCCACCATAGCTCTTGGCTTGGGTTTGTTTATTGAGTCCCTTGAGCTGATGGGGGAGCCCTTGACGAGAATTCTGTTTCTCACAATGTGTGTTTACAACTGTAGCAAACATTGCTTTGTGGGTGTGGCTGCATCCGGAAAGGGAAGGTGCCATCTGTGAAATGCTGCGTCAGTGAAGCATGCTACGATGCAATATTAGTAAATCTCACCAATTGCTTTAATTGTGCTTGGCCACAAAGCAATTCACAGCCTAACCCATACGTTAAACAAACACAAGGGTTCCCATTCCCTTGAGCATAGCTCCGATGAAACATGTTGTTTATAATGTGCTTATTTGCTGATTGGGAGGTCAAGCATGTTTGACATTCCCAGCTCTCTCTTAACTAGGATCTGCGCTTTGCTATCAGGCCCATCTCCCACCCTGCCCTCACCCACAGAAACCACATTTCCATTTTCTAGTGAAATGTTTACAGCTTGGAAGTCGCAGAGATAATTTTAACCATCTGCCTTACCTCCAAGAAGGGAAAGTTTTAATTGTTTGGTTTTTTTATTTTTTTATTTTAAAGAATGTCCTTTAAAAAAACTTCAGCTCCTTTTTGACACTTTAGGATCTACAAATTATGTGACTGTTTACTTTAAGCATCTGGATGTAGAAAACAGTCATTGATTCAAGGGCCCCAGGAAAGTAAACAGTGCAACACCCGCCAGTCACTCAGTTGTCACATGCAATTGGAGGTGACACAAGAGATTGCATGCCAAATACCTTGGCAATTGGCAGGCACGTGCTCTTGTCCCACCAATGCGGGTACAAGAAGGGTGATGGCGGAACAAACCTGGTTTTTATCTCCCACCAGGCCTGGCCTTATATGACGAAAATACAAGATAGCCCCTCTGGGTTCTTTTCTGCATTATGGGCTGGGCTATCAGTGTGGCACATATAAATACGTATACCAGCACTAAGGAAGAATATCATAGCCTCCAACTTTCCTCAGATGAAAATACATTTCTCACTCCCTCACAAAATCATCCTCCACCCACCCCCCATTTTTGTTGCCACCGCTGCAGAACATTTCCTAATGTCACCACCAATTCACACAGCAAACACAACCTCCACCATCCTGAGAAAACCCCGTAACCACAATTTTATTTTATTCTTTGGTAGATTTACAAAAAGAAAAACACACACCAATATATAAATTTTAGAAAGGGGCAAGATTAGACACAGACACATGACATATATATGCATTTAAACCAAGTCTTCTTGCACTCGGCTCTGCTCCGCCTTTCTGTCTGCCCAGGGTAGCCCTGCCCTCTGCCCGCCCCTGGTGCTTCAAATGGGGTTGAACCATGGCGGTGGGAGCCTCACTTCCTCCTTGCCTGTTCTCCAGCAGTCATTGGGGGAGGCTGGCAGCAGCGGCTATGGAGAGGCCATGGAAAAGCAATAGGATGCTCCCTCGCTGCCGCCACCACTCAGGACAAGCGCCAGCTCCTCCTCCTCCTCAAGCTTGATGGCAGAATCACTAGCAGGGGAAATTGGGACATTCCAGGATGAAATCAGAAGCTGGGATGGCTTTTGTAATTCCAGGACTGTCTGTGGGAAATCAGGACTCTTGGAGGATATGGAATATTTCCTCGTCCTTTCTGGGGAAGGATATTTGAGACTTGTGGGTACTCTGGGTAGTATCGCTTGTGCTATTGTGGGAGTTGCATAACTGACAGTGGAATCTGCTTGGTCGCCCACAGTTACTGGACTACTTGAGCCTCTGTGCTTAAGAGCCTTCTGATCAGAAGGCTCCAAATGCCTGCAGTTCCTCTCTTCCGATTGGGCGATCAGTGAATTGGAACACTCTGCGGACTAGCACTTTGGTGATGTGTAACCCCTGCCCGCAAATAGCGTGAGAAATGCTCAATGGCCTTTCAGCGTCACGTGTGAAAATGCCCTGTGTGCGAACTGACTGTGTTCTAAGAGATGGCCTTTAGAAGATTTACACTGATCTGTGGATCCTGCTTTAGATAGTTTTTGTTTACTCGGCATCTGCATTCAGGCTGCCTTAGCAAACTCTTGGCTTGAGCTCCTGGTAGCTCCGAGCACCCTCTCCTGTTAATCTCTACAATTGTTTGTTTTATGGTGTAGACTACTTTGCATTGTCAGGACATCATCCCTGGACAGTGTTTTCCTTGGCAGCATTTCTAGGTCTGAATCTTGGCCTCTCCAGATTTCTCGTCATTAGCAGTCAGAAAAAATGCTAAGCAGGCTCTGGCTGTTTCTGCTCACAATTTGTGGCAACTTGCAGAGGGTTAATGAATGCCTCTCCTCCCCACCCTCCCCGGATGCTTTGCATGAGGCATTTAGGGTGACAGAAAAATTGTAACCTCCTGCTCCAGAAGCAGATGATTTAACATCTCCCTGCACCCTTTATACAGTGGTACCTCGGGTTAAGAACTTAATTCGTTCTGAAAGTCCGTTCTTAACCTGAAACTGTTCTTAACCTGAGATACCACTTTAGCTAATGGGGCCTCCCGCTGCCGCTGTGCCGCCACCGTGCGATTTCTGTTCTCATCCTGAAGCAAAGTTCTTAACCTGAGGTACTGTTTCTGGGTTAGCAGAGTCTGTAACCTGAGGCGTCTGTAACCTGAGGTACCACTGTAGTTAGACATATGTAGATACTGAAACTGATTTGTAACTCTGTTTCCTTCACCAGCATATTAAACCATGGGTAGCAAATGTGGTGTTGGACTGCAGCTCCCATAATCCCTGACCCTTGATCATAGTAGTGGGGGCTGATGGAGGCTGGGGTCTAGCAGAATCTGGAAGGCACTATGTTAGTTGCCTCTGTACTGGACAGATGTATCGATTAAGGGGTTTAAAAGCTACTTTTCAAGGCACCTTGCTCTTGCAAGGCAGCAGACAGAAAATTCCATCACAAGACCTAATAATCAGTGCCGGATTTATGTCTAGGCTAAGTAGGCTGAAGCCTAGGGCCTCTAAATCTAGGGGGCCTCGCCAGCCCTCCCGCTCCCCAGCAGGCGATCTCTCCTCTCCCAAGCCCAAGACTTCATGTGAGGACAGGGGAACTCGGTCTTCTAAGTCTAGGGGGCCTCGCCGGCCGGCCTGCTCCCCAGTTCCCCAGTCTCCCCTCTCCCAAAATTGCAAACCCAAAACTTCATTGCAAGGGCAGGACAACTTGGGCCCAGCAACTATGAGACTCAGGGCTAGCCAGTAGGGCCCAACTTGAAGCATTGTGACCCAACCTTTTTTTCTTTTGTAGGGCCCCAGTTCACAGTCAAAGTCCGCAAAATCTTATAGATATAAATAAAATCCATCTAGCTTGCCCTGGTGCAGGGGGCCCTTTAGGAGCAGCCTGCGGGGCCCAATTTGGCCCAATTGCTCCAACTGCCTTAAGGTCAGCCCTGATGAGTTTGTGCAGGGTTGGAATGAGAAGCCCTGCACCTTCTAGGTCCCCGGTGTCACTATTCAGAGTACAGACTCAAGGACTTGTTATGGGAATAAAGGGGGGGCAGTGTGTATAGGAGAGTGCCTAGCAGTGCCAAGAGATATTGATTCTGCCATTGCCCCATGCCTCTTTAGGTTGTTGCTGGACACTCAGTGTGGCATTGCCCTCATTGCAGCCCCTGTTCTGGAATTAAGAAGCTCATTGCCTCTCCCTCTTCCTGTGGAAAGCATGTAGGGTATGGTCATAGGGATAGAGAGATGCCTCTATATGCTCTGAATGTAGTGGTGAATTGGAGCTTTCAGTTTAAAGCCAGAAGAAACAACACTAGCCATTTTCTTTTTGTCTGGCCAATTTCATCATCCTCTCATCAGTGTTCACTATGTTCAGAGGAACCAGCTAAAATTAGGATTTAGGAGAGAAAAAAACTTTCCCCCAACAGCGCTTCCCCCCACCCTGGCATCAAATCTGTACATCTATCAAGCCACCAGTGCTGGAACAGAGCTAATCCCACAGTAGCTTCAAGGGGAAAGCTGCTCATATTGCTCCGAATAATTATCTGTACTCAGCCATACTGTATTGAATTAGCTAGCATGTGGCTACTATTAATCTTTCACCCATAATCTCAGCTTGCTAGGTGGACCACAGAAGACATAACTGAGGTTGCAGTCCTATACTTGGAGTGGCTTACTTTTGAGTAGACACGCACAGGATTGTAATGTGCTGGCTTACTCCTAGGTAACTGCATGTTGCTTAAACTTCAGGCACGTTTCCATTAAGCGGAAATTTGGAGAGGAACAGACTGGAATTCAGAGCCATTCATCAGCAAATTAACCTTGGAACGACTCCTACCTTCTTGCAGCGTTTACTGGACCCATCACCTAGTTATCACAGCTGGATGGCTGGATTGTGTCTTCTCTCTGGAGTGTTATCTTGGAAGAGCATAATGGAAAGAAGAGGAAGAAGAAGAAGAAGAAAAAGCTCCTGCTAAGATTGCGGTTGTCTGAACAGCTCTTGGCAGGAATAACAAATCGAGGTTGCCTCTGATCCTGCCAAACTTTTCTCTTTCATTAGCACAAATGTCAGTCCAGAGGAAAAAAACAAAACAAAAAACCCAACCCCATTTACTTTGGAGATGCTCTTGCAGCCTGTTGCATATTCTGTTCTGATCTGACTGGATTGTTGGCAGAACAGGAGGAGACAGGCATAAATCACATGGGCTTTCTATCCTAGGGCATTTCTGCTCAATCTTTCGCAGCTCCAAGATCAGCTTTAAATTATTCCAGGAGGATGCTTGTTGTTGTTGCTGCTGTTGTTGTCTGATATGTTGGATACTGTTGACTTATTCCTGTTACGTTTCCGCAATAGTAGAAAACAGCCAGAGTCTTTTGCTTTTGGCAAAAAATGCTCTTCCCATTTCAGCAAAATGTTTTTCCTAGAGGGCAATGGCTGGGAAAAAATAATAGGGTTTTAAAAAAATAATTCTCTTTCCCCCTCCCAATTTTAAATAAATTGCAATCAGCTCTACAATCCATTTATTCAAACCAGATTCTCTGAATACAAGGAGGGAAAAAGCAACTACCAATAGCCTTTGCTGAACTGGTGCCTCTTAATGGCAAAAACTTCCTTCTAACTGGAACAGCATTTCTCCTGTATCTTTCTGCTGAGGATACTGTTGTCAGGGCACAAACCCTGCAACCATAGATCAATGGGTTATTACATCCATGAGTTATTACATAACTCCCAGTTTATGCTGGGGTTACATTACAGGCACTGTATGCATAAGTGAAATAATATATATTTGAAACACAACTGGAAAAGCCTGCAAACACCCTCTAAACCTCTGGAAACCCCTGGAAACCCCTTTAAACAACCAGCAGCACTTACCAGACGGGCATGAATGGTGGCAATAGTGGCTCTCAGTCTCCTTGCTCAAACGCTCCAAGGGCTCCTAGGATTGCACTTGCAAAGGCTTGTGGGATTGCTAGGTGCTGTTTTTACACCTTTTTTGCCCTTTCTGCGCTCTTTTAGGGCTGTTTTTGCCATTTTTAAAGTCACTTCTGGGTTCGGCGCAATGGATTATGCATCAGTTGGGTGTGTGTCAATTGGTTGTTGCCCAAACTTCTAAGCACCTACACACTGCTGAGTGCAGTTTTGCCCATTTGTACAGTTCCTTTTAAATGTAGGGCACATAGTGCACTCTCTTAAAAAGGTGATATACATCTAGTATTAAGTTAAGAGATCTGTGTGGGCACAACTGAGATGATAAACAGATGTTACCTTACCAGCTGCACAATCACAGCCACACACATGTACTAGGCATGCCCAAGGTACACTCTGCTTGTTTGGGTATGATCGCCTGCACAGTTTGCTCAGAAATCATTTTTGTCAAGCAAAACACTCATATTTTCAAAAATAAAAATGAAAAAAGCTTCAAGGTGGAAGGTATGTGTGATCAGATGTAACATATTTGGAAAACAGCACTTTAAAAGATGTATAAATTGCAGGTGAAGCCAGTGCTATTTTTCTAGAGAAAAAAGTGTTGCCTCCCTTGTTCTCTTAGAATGGCACTTACCTGAGGTGCCGGAACTGAGTTCCTGTGAGCTCCGGCTGGAAAAAAGTCGTGGGTCAAGCACTGCCTTCTTACTGTGTTCCTATTTCCTTCCCTTTGGCTATCTGCCTGCAGTTACCTGAATACACTTTGATTCAAATGATTACAATGCTGCAAGTCCATTATGAATGAATTGTGGCTTATCCTCCTCCTTCATCCGCAGCAACGAGAGCACATGTTGCTTTATCAAAAGAGAACTGAGGCATTTTGTACATATTACAGTGAGTGAGGTGGTAGAATTCCATTTACTGTGCCACTTCAGATTTCGGGTGTGGTTGGTGGGATGTCACATCTGAATGCTCACTTGGATAAAATAAAGTTCTTGTGTATGTAGTAAAACTCACACGGGTGAGTTTTACTAGGGACGCGGGTGGTGCTGTGGTCTAAACCACTGAGCCTCTTGAGCTTGCCAATTGGAAGGTCGGTGGTTCGAACCCGTGCAACGGGGTGAGCTCCTGTTGTCCTGTCTCAGCTTCTGCCAACCTAGCAGTTTGAAAGCATACCAGTGCAAGTAGATAAATATGTACCACTGCGACGGGAAAAACGGTGTTTTTGTGCGCTCTGGCTTCCGTCACGGTGTCTCGTTGCACCAGTAGTGGTTTAGTCCTGCTGGCCACATGACCTGGAAAGCTGTCTGTGGACAAACAAACACCAGCTCCCTTGGCCTGAAGCAAGATGAGTGCCGCACTCCATACTCACCTTTGGACTTAATTGTCCAGGAGTTCTTTACCTTTACATTTATTACCTAAAACTCACACACCACAGAATTATGCTGAGAGGAAGTGAGCATTGCCAGAGAGGAGGAGGAGGGGTTACACTGAGGACCCCTTGAGCAACAGTCCCCCAAAACTGGACATGAGACTGATAGAGGTTGCTTCAACACTGCTCTTGGATGTACGTTTGGAGTAATGTGAGATGTTTCGGTCTATGTGGGTGGAACAAACACTCTTGTTTTTCCCTGCATCTGTAGGAACTTTCTGGGAAGTAAGGTAATGTCTACTTTCAGGAACTAGGTTAAGCCTAGAGTGGTGTAGGCTGTATTGCAGTGTTTTATAGCATCACCCTCGCTGTTGGGCTGCCATCTTAAAAGTGTCTTGGGAAGTCCTACTTGCTGAGGCATCATTCACCACATTTGAGAGTTTGTGTAGCTTCGCTAATGGGGGGTCATGCACAAACGGCTCTGGTAAATACTTGGCAAAGAAATAGCTCTCCCTTCTATTCTTCAGGGCTAATAACACAGGGAATTGTTTAAGAGGTGGATGTCTTCACTAAATATTGATTGAAGAGCCCACAATATTTGCTTCTTTTACTTCTGCACAGCTTAAGGTGTGTGCTTGTTTGCAAATGGAGGGATCAGGTCCCCGGAGTGCTGTTATTTGTAAAGGGAACAATGCTCTTCCCGTGAGATTTCACAGGAATTAGAACAGCTCATTTACACTTGTCGGAAACCTCCCAGGAAGTGTATTTGGCCATGTGTGAGTACAGCCACTCAAGGGCAATTCCTTCTTTAGAGTTAGCTATACACGCTTCAGTAATGAGGTGCGAATTAGCACTATTGCTGACATCTTTACTGCATCCTTCAGGACCTGGACACTTGTATATCATTCAGAGCCTTCCATCCTCAGTCACAAAATTGGAGTTCTGCATATACTTGACATCATAAACAATATTTCAGGGGATATGAGGCATGTGTTGTAGTCAGGCACATTGAATTAACTGTCAACAGACTTTCAGGCTATAACATCTATTTGGCCTAGGAGAAAACCTGGTGTAGGCCTGGTTCAAGAACTCTGCCAGTGAACCATATAGAATCCTGTTTAACAAAACAAATTAAGCCTGCAATTCTATGCATGAGTGTTCAGCAACCTGGTACCCTCCAACTGTAGTCCATAGCAGGGGCTAATGGGAGTTGTAGTCCAAAACTTCTAGAAAGCACCAGGGAGTTCTAGAACACCATGAGGTTCTAGAATGCACTGATGGGCGTTGTGGTCCAGAGCTTCTAGAGAGCGCCAGGTGGGGACGGTTGCTTTGTACACCAACTTGTAAGCCCCATTGAATTTAATGGGACTAATTTATGAAGAAGCTTGCATTTTGCTAGTTATGAACACGTGTGTAGAGCCTGAATTTCATGGTTAAGGTTCCACATACAACACAAGGCAAACATAAGTTATTGATATCTAGTATGGTATGGTGTCTTCTCTCACAGTAATGTAGATGGAATAGATGCAAAGATGTCACAGAAGTCAAGTGTGTATTTGTGCGGTGTGTATTTCATCCAGATCAAGCAGGGGAAAAAGAAAATGAAAAGGAGTATGCTGCATTTCTCTGAAAACTTTGGTTGTTTGATTCTCTCTCTCTCTCTCTCTCTCTCTCTCTCTCTCTCTCTCTCTCACACACACACACACACACACACACATATATGAAGGAGATAATTCAGTCTGGAGAGCATGAGATTCTTAATCTCAGGGTCATGGGTCGAGCCCCACATTGGGTAAAATATCCCTGCGTTTCAGGGGCTTTGACTAGATGACCCTCGCAGTCCCTTCTAACTCTACAACACTGATTCTATATATGCAGGCAGCCAGATAATTATTTGAATTGCATCGTGTAATACTGGGCCATTATATTACACTGGCAATTGCAGAGTTATTTATTGTAAAATATTGTAAAAAAACAGTTACACAGCATTAAAATATAAACATCCATACTTAAATATACAACAACACAATCCTAATAAAACACTGAAATGTAAACATGATAGTTAAAATACACAATAAAAGAATCCTAATTTTAAAAACACAGCAATCAAAACAGAAGATTCGGATCAAGAGATCAAAAGAATGCCTGTGTAAATAATAATTATTATTGGTAATTAAACTTCTATCCCGCCCTTCCGCCCAAAGGAGCCCAAGGCAGCAAGCAATACAAACATTATTATTTTTCAAATCAACTTTTCATCTAAAACATACCTATCAGGTCTTTCAGGGTGTAGTCAGAGGGAATCCAGGAATCAGGAGTTGTGCCAGGGAATGAGAGGCAAAGGTCTGAGCCAGAAGACAGAACCAAAGAACTCACTGGAACTGGGAAGATCGTAGCTGTTGCTGTACACACAAAATCCAAGCTCAGCCAGGAAGCCCTTGATGGTTAACCCTCCTGGTCTCGGAAGGACCAATGGGCAGCCTGGGTGCCCTGGAAGATTTCCCACTCTCTGAATGTTCTGAGACAGCATGCTAAATTTATTTTTAATATTGCATTTAAATATCCAGTTTAAGAAAAAAGAGAGAGGCTACTTTAAATACTGTACATATTTTGAGTCAAAATATGTATTTTGAGATGAAGCACGCATTTAAAAATTGTTTTGAAATGCCTACTTTAATGCACAGGATTAAAAAAATGTGTAGGCGAATTCAGAAACGGAATGGAATTATGGATAAAAAACATATGAAAGTGGCACAGGAAGGAAAAAGGTCAAACTTGCCCATGCTTATAACTGAGCACTTCTTCTGTTATCCATTTATGATTTCAGAAAGTGAGGTCCGATAGGATTTAACTGTGATTGTCCTGTGCAGAATGTCATGGGCTGACTTGCAGAAATAACACGAAAACCCACATTTGCATTCTAGCCCTGTTCTACTTTTCTTTTAAAACAGCAGTTGCTATAGTTCCAGCTTTGGCAGAAACGTCTTCCCAATAAACCCCCGTTTTAAAGAGGGAGCCGTTACAAGGCAGTTGCTCTGATTTCACATCACGCCGGAGCTTGGCAGGCAGCCGTCCATCTGCAGAAACCATCTCCTCTTTAGTCCTCTGAGCATTAGCAGAGTGTGCACAGCTTTTCACACTGGAGAATTATCAGCACAGATGCAACGTCCTTAAATTGCTTTTTATGGCTTTTAAAGACAATGGGGCATTATTGCAATGCAGGATGGAGCCAAAAAGCCAAAATGCTTCAGCTCTGCAGGTACACACAACGAATGCCAAAGAACCCAATGCAAAGCTGCTGGTCCCCACCCCAATTTCTTGATAAGTTTGGTTTTCATTTTCTGCCTCAGTCCCACCCCAGCACTGCCACATTTCTTCATAATACAATAATAATAATTTATTATTTATACCCCACTCATCTGGCTGGGTTTCCCCAGCCACTCTGGGCAGCTTCCAACAAAATATTAAAAATACAATAAAACATCAGACATTAAAAACTTCCCTAAACAGGGCTGCCTTCAGATGTCTTCTAAAAGTCAGATAGTTGTTTATTTCCTTGACATCTGATAGGAGGGCGTTTCATAGGGCGGGTGCCACTACCGAGAAGGCCCTCTGCCTAGTTCCCTGTAACTTTGCTTCCCACAGTGAGGGAACTGCCAGAAGGCCCTCGGAGCTGGACCTCAGTGTCTGGGCTGAATGATGGGGGTGGAGATGCTCCTTCAGGTATACTGGGCCCTCCCCCAAGCTTCCCCTGCTCCCTTCAGCATTCGCACGTAAGAAAAGTGAAGGATGCAGAAGTTCCTCCTTGGTCACGTGTGATTTCTTGGGTAGAACCAGCCCTTCTTCCCCCACAACACTTCACACTGGCTGACCGGTTTGAAAAGAGAAAAAGGGAATGCATGGCTGGGCCCTTGGAGACACAGGTCCCAAGGTGTCAGAACCAGAGGTGGCTTATAGGGAAACTTTGCCTGCAGGCCAAATGCAGCCCTCCAGGCCACTCTGTCTGGTCCTCAGGCTCCTCCCAGGGCCATGACCCTCACCAGCTTTGCTCTGCATCCTCTTTAAGGGTTTTTTTTTTACAGCTTGGAATGTTTCCTTCAGCTGTGATGATGCTTCTTGCTTAACAGGATTAAGATTTTTGTTTTGTTTTGCATAGCAGCATAGAAACCTCTGGCTTTTGCACAGATGGTCATTCTTTAAGGCAGTTTGCTCCACTGCTTAACTTTCCCAGCATTTCTGATATGTGAGGTGCACTTGTTTCTCTGAATTAAAGTCAGAGACACTGATATTCTATTATTGTCAGTATACTGGTGGTTGCTGGTTTAGCTGGCCAGTCAAAGTTGTTCTTGGGGTGTGGGTGCTGTCCAGGGCTGGATTTAGGTTTGATGAGGCCCTAAGCTACTGAAGGTAATGGGGCCCTTTATATGTCCAGCTGTCCTTTGTCAACAACAAATTGTCACTTTTTTGTGTTGAATATATGCTATATGGTAATTTATGAACCTAATACGTATCTAAAGCCATTTGCACATAACAAAAATGTGTTTTATCAAAGTAATTGTTGAACTGAAATACAACTAAGAAGAAGTATAAAGGTAAAGGTAAAGGGACCCCTGACCATTAGGTCCAGTCGTGGCCGACTCTGGGGTTGCGGCACTCATATCGCTTTATTGGCCGAGGGAGCCGGCGTGCAGCTTCCGGGTCATGTGGCCAGCATGACTAAGCCGCTTCTGGCAAACCAGGGCAGCGCACGGAAACACCGTTTACCTTCCCGCCGGAGCGGTACCTATTTATCTACTTGCACTTTGACGTGCTTTAGAACTGCTAGGTAGGCAGGAGCAGGGACTGAGCAATGGGAGCTCACCCCATCGTGGGGATTCGAACCGCCGATCTTCTGATAGGCAAACCCTAGGCTCTGTGGTTTAACCCACAGCGCCACCCGCGTCCCCAAGAGGAAGTATATTAATAGTGAAATACAATTAAGAAGTATATTTTTTGGGTCCTCCAAGAGAGTGGGGCCCTAAGCTATACAGTGATATCTCTAGTTGCAGACACGATTCTTTCCGGGGTGCCATTCACACCCCGAAAGGTCTGCAACTAGAGTGGTGCTTCTGTGCACTTCCAGGTTTGCTGCGTTCGCAAGCCGAAAAGACACAACACGACGGTAGCTTGTTTAACTTATACGTAAATCAAGCTGTTGCATGCTGACAGCTTCTAGGAGCCACCGGTGAGAGCTCAATGCAGGGTGAAGAAAAGGCTAAGGCGTAAACCCTACACAAATCCAAAGTGGAGTCCCTAAGACGGTTGGATGGCACCTTGTGTTCCTCCTTCTGGTAACTTGTGTAGCCAATCTGGTATTGCTCAGCTTTCCTTTGGACACATCAGTGAGGCTGAGAGGGAGGTCTTATAATCTAGGCAGCCCAGAACCTTCATACAGACTGCCCATGGTTGTGCCCTTGGAAGGTCAGTTCAGTACTGCTAACAGAGTGGTTTGACTTCACCCCTGGAGGTGCATTCAATTGTTTCTCAAGACAGATGAGTGCCAACAACAACTGTTGGTTGCTTTGACTAGGCTTCAGCCATTAAGATCCAAAGGCTTTTTACACATGGCATTCTATCAATGGAGGCTGGGTACTTGTTTTTTCTATGTACACACACAATTGAGATCTGGTTTCATTGCAAAAATAAAAGGTAATTGCAGATTAATTCTGCGTTACCCTGCAGTGTATCCATTTGAATATGGATGAAAACAGATGTTGTCAGTCCTGGCAATGGGTGTGTGTGTGATGTTGTGGGTGGGTGTATACCAAGATCACAATCACCACTTCCTTCTCCATTCACTTGGGGAAAGTACAGAGAGGAAAAGGCATGGAGGATTTGCAAATATATAGCAAGGAATCACACCCTGCATACATTCCCCTTGCAGTGGCCTGGACACTCCTCATGCCTCAGCAGAATATGGATTTGCATCAACTTTCTGGCCTCAGAACAGAAAACTTGAAATGACTTACACGCTGAAAAATCCAGTCTCCGAGGCCCGGAATGTGCAGATCTTGAAATCCTTTGCTATGACAGAGAACCACAGCGAATCAGCAAGCTAGAGGGAAATGGAACAAATGTAGCAGCTTGTAGTTTTCTTCTCCCAGGTCTTCCCCTGCCTCACTTCCCTGTGAGAAACTTTGTCAAGGGAAAGCCCAACATGCTTCTGCAGAAGGAAAGTTGAGCTTTCTCCTTTTTAAAGGAGCTTCTCTCATCTTCTGACTCCTGAACACTGTCTCTATAAGGCTCATGCCGGCACCTGCCATGATAAATAAACTGCATCAGGAATTGTCTTCTGGCCTCCTTAGCTGGTAGAGGGTAGTTTTGGGGAAGGTCTGTAGCTCAGTGGTAGAGTATCTCCTCCTCATGCAAAAGGTCCCAGTTTTGGTCCTCAGCATCTCCAGGTAGGACTGGGAATGTCCCATGTCGAAAATGATGGAGAGCTGTTGCCAGTCAGTGCAAACAATATGCCGAGCTAGGTGGATTAGACCCGACTCAGTATAAGACAGTTTCATATGTCTCTGTGTTCAGGGTAATAGAAAGAAGCAATAGCAAAACAAAAAAAAAACAAAAACAAAAAACAAAAAACAAAAACAAAAAACAAACAAAAAAAAAACAACAACAACACAGAATAATTTCACAACATTGTGCCTGCTCTTTGAAAGCCCGGTAAACGTCTCTTTTTCCCCCAAAGGCAAGAGTTAAACTTGCCAACCTTTCCTTTCCTTTCCACCTATAGAGGCAACTTTTGTCTTTTGCCCCATAACCTGGCTTCATGCCTTCTGCTTTCCTTTGTACCCACCATTTATGCTTGATCAGATGGGCAAGAAAAGTAGATATTTTGGAACCCTAAAAAGAAACCTTGACCTGTTTTTATGCAACAGCTCACATCTGGGACTTGTGGAACTGGATTTAGACAGACATTAGTTAGATTCCTCTTTTGATATTTTATTTAAATGAATGTGGTTAGAATGATCTTTGGCTGGTAGCAACTGCAATACCAACTGAATAAATGAACAGGCTGCCCAGGGAAATTTTGGAATATTTCTCTTGAGGTTTTGAAACACGAGTCATGAGGAGCATTGGGCAGGGTTGTTTGAAGGTTAATAGATCCTTATCTTGATGTTGACAAAAACCAGGATGTTTTTATTGAAGTCCCCATCATTTCCGTGTGTGTGTGTGTGTGTGTGTGTGTGTAGTGGTTAGGGTGTCAGTGGAAGGTCTGTTCTGCTATGCAAGGAGAAATCCTTGTGCATACAGAATGATAGACTTAGCACTACATTGAATTCCACCTACAGAGTATAATTTTGCTGAGCTGAAAGACCTAGAACAAGAATTCCATGCTGTTGGTTGCCAAGACAGTCCATTCAAAGATCTGATTCCTCCAAAATCATACACCAAAACAACAACCAAAACAACATGCATTCCAACCCAGGACCAGTCACAGATCCAAGGAGAAATGCTATATGCACTGAAATATTTACTTAGATCCCCCCCCCCCGGCACAGACTTGGAGATTTTTCTTCTTCTTTAAGTAAGGGTAAAGTTTACCAATACCAATACCTATGATGGCCAAGGGCAAGGAGATAACCCAGAAGTTAGTTTATGAAAAGTGAGCATCCACCAACTCTAGCTGCCGACCTTCGCTCCGCTCCATGTGGGTTGGGTTTCTGTGCTAGATGGCTGCATTTTACAGACATCTGGATTCAATAATCCAGTTGATACAGGCCATAAAATTAGAAACTGAACACTCCAGAAGGCAGAGGTCAGCCAGTGATTCATTGTGATCTAATGTGCTGGGCAGCAGCTCTTTGTGGTCGGGTAACAGGCTGTGTGAGGAACGGAAGGGCGGAACAGGGGAGAGGGATCAGCCCATGCCTCTTGTCATGCATTTTCTTGACCCCAAATTCTGGAAATGGGGACCAACCTTTTTATAACCCTATCTAGTTAACACATCCACCCAACCACCTTTATTCAAAACAGCCGGGTAGCTTGCAAACAAAGCAGACTTTGCTGCGGTTTCATTTAGTCTGTAGCCTTGATCCTGACCTTGGTGCTCAGGAAATTCTGCTGGAAAGGTACATAGTCCTTGGCCCAGCTTTCTAACCCCCCAATGCCCTTTGTGGTTCATTGTACTTTCATCCCTCTTTGTCAGCTGAAGCTGGGCCTGGCCTCTTAATAAAGAACTCATGGAGACCAACTCATGCAGATCAGTGACCTCAAAATGCCCTCTGGCCACTTTGTAAGTCTCCAGACAGGACAGGAAAGAGGGGGCGCAATTCCTTTCCCCATCTTCAGTGTATACTTATGAACGTAAGTGGGGGTTCCAACACAGGTTGAATGGCAAGCACAGAAGTAGGAGGTGTCTCTGTGTTATATTGGTCTGTATCCATTGATATATAGGGACGCGGGTGGCGCTGTGGATAAAACCTCAAGTGCCTAGGACTTGCTGATCGCATGGTCGGCGGTTTGAATCCCCACGGCGGGGTGAGCTCCCATCGTTTCAGTCCCAGCTCCTGCCCACCTAGAAGTTTGAAAGCACTCTTAAGTGCAAGTAGATAAATAGGTACCGCTTTATAGCGGGAAGGTAAACAGCGTTTCCGTGTGCTGCGCTGGTGCTGGCTCGCCAGCTGCAGCTTCGTCACGCTGGCCACGTGACCCGGAAATGTCTTCGGACGGCGCCGGCTCACGGCCTCTTGAGCGAGATGAGCACGCAACCCTAGAGTCGGACACGACTGGCCTGTACAGGCAGGGGTACCTTTACCTTTACCTATCCATTGATATAAAGTACAGTCATACCTCATGTTATGTTTGCTTCATGTTACGTTCTTTCAGGTTACATCCCGCGGCTACCCGGAAGTACTGGAAAGGGTTACTTCCGGGTTTTGCCATTCGCGCATGCGCAGAAGCGCAAAATGATGTCACATGCATGTGCAGAAGCGCCAAATCGCAACCTGTGCGTGTGCAGATGCACCGCTATGGGTTGTGCTCTTTTCATGTTGCAAACAGGCCTCTGGAACGGATCCCATTCGCAACCAGAGGTACCACTGTAGAAGGGTGTGACATTGTGCAGATGGCGTGTTCCTTTTCTGGAGAAATTACATACTGTTCATGGTTTTTTGGTGTGTTTTTTTAAAAGCAGCTCAACCAGAAAAGTGCAGCACTCTTGGAAGGAAAGGATTCTGCAGCCAGTTCTTTTTTCAAAGCCACACTTCATCCGCCCTGGGAGGAACTCACCACAGTCGCTGGCTGACCTCCACAGCACCCGTGGCCACAGCCAACCTTATGAATGTGCTGTCGCAGCAGCAATTTGCTGGTGGTCGCAAATGTCCCTGCTTAGTCTTCCAGCGATGTCTTCCAGAGCCAGCGGCTGCATCAAGGGCAAACAGATGCCTCCAATCTGAAACAATGTCCTGGTAGCTGTAACTTGCACCAAGAGGTCCTGCGAAGATTTAGGCTAGAATTAGCTTCTGTCAAATTGGTACTTACTTTTTGCTCTCCCTGACACTTTTGCCCTGCTATATGTCTCCGATCTGGCTTAGTTCCCCCACATATATCAAGCATTGCAGTGGCTCATTTGCTTATAGTCTAGGCCAGAAGGAGACTCTGGATTTGAAATCTGTTATGTTTTTAAGAAGGAAAGGCCATAGCTTAGTGTTTGAGCATATGCTTTCCGTGAAGAATATCCCAGATTTCGTCTCTGGCTAGCAGGGACTCCTGTCTGAAATCCTGGAGACCTACTACCAGCCAATGGCAATAGTCATGAGCTAAAGGGAATAAATGAGGTACTAGGGAATAATAATAAAGTTGGATAGATCACCCAGTCCACATCCCTACATTATTTTGACTTCAAGAATACCCACCAGATACTTCAGAAAATTCCCCTGTGCCCATAACCACTTTATTTCATTGTTTTAAGTCTGGGTGCTTCCAGGCTGTCAATATCTCTTGAGAGGGATCCAAATGCATTCCAGAACTTTAGATTTGCGTCATTTAAGTTGCCATAGTGCAACAAATCTACTTTTTAAAAAAGAATACGACATTTTGTGAGTTTGGAAAACGATGAGGAAATGCATTGAAAAGCACAGGATGACTAATGGGAAGATGTACAAACACCACACAAGCTTTGTGGCAGCAAAACAGGTGGAATGCTCAACAACCAGCTTGTCTGTTAAAGTTTGGTTTGTCTCTCTCATTTTTCCAGTCTTAAGTTCAGTTCTCAACATTTCCACATAAGTTTCCAATTCTTTAAAATAAAAAAGTTATCATGACAATTCATCAGCATTTTGGTACGGATTTCCCCAATACAGTATACACATATTTGTTTGCAATTTTGCCATATATATATATATATATATATATATATATATATATATATATTTGCAAGCAATTTGCCATAATATAAGGCATTACTGTATGTTATTTCACTAATTCCATGCATTTTAATCCATACGTTACCCCAGTATATGCATTTTTTGCACACACTGCATCCCTGGAGAACTGAACTGCAAAATTCAGAGAAATGCGAATTTCAAAAGAGGGCTGCATTTTGATTCACATACTGTTTTGGAAATTAGGTAGGTTCACCTTTTAGTGTGAACTGAATTGAATTTCTCCATCAATCCTTGTCTGGAGGGGCCCCTAAGTATTCTTAGAAATTGTGAGCATATCCTGATATCCAAGATACTACTTCGGAGTAGTCCCAAGGGCAGCTACTGATGCTCAAAGTGTGATTAGGTAAAGTATGGCTGACATGCAGGCTAATCTATGTTTATTCTGAGGTTAGTCCCATTCAGTTCCAAAGGCTCCCTGGGACTTACTTCCAAATAAACATGGATTAGGCTGTGTGCCTACCCCATGTTCCCAAATCACACTGTGAGCATCAGTAGCTCCCTATTTCCACCTCTTCACTAGAAGCAGCATACGAGAAAGAGATAGTCCTACAAGAGATCCCTAAAGCCTTTCTAGAAATAGCTCTTTAACCAAGGAGGGCTGGCAGGATTGCTTAGGCATCTGGGGCCTCTCAGCAAGGTGACAAGCAAACCGCAGCTTGATATGCTCTTTCCAAAATGTCTTTATTGTGTTGAGACAATAAACCAAAAGGGATGCACAAATATATACAGGCCAAGTAAACTGACAGTCATTAGTCATCCTTGTTTCAGTTCCCCCACTTTCATGGTCCCAAGAACATTACACTGACAGGTTAACAAGTTCCCCTGCCCTTGCCACAACTCAGTAATAACATATGTATTGTTTGGGATGTAATGCATCAATTGAAAGGCTCTGTCTGCATTTCGGAAGTATCTGGGTGGTAGACCTCTAGGTCTGAGATATATGATGTGTGTGGGAACAGGCCCAGGGCTTCTTTGTTCAGCCTGAGTTAGTAAGTGGAGCCTAGTTGTATCAGTAACCATAGCCAATAAATGCACATGGGTCCTGCAATGTATGTAGCTATCATATTGCTTTTGAGAAATGCAGAAGTGACTCCAAGGACTTTTCTCAGTGAGGGGGTACCTGGAGCGTTCACCAGCCCTGCCCTAACCTGTCCTCCAGTATCCCATTGTAAATCCCACGGACTTTGACACCCACCCTGTCAAATAAATCCTCTTTCCTTTGTCGCAAGGCAGCTTGCCAGGTTGTGTTGTGTTTACAACTGCTCCAGGTGTTCTAATGTAAACACTACCTCCATCTGCTCAGCTCCCCTTGGGAGAGGACAGGTTTCATTTATCCCACCGGAATCATTTCATGGCTACGTCCGCATTACGAAAATTCTTTTGCAGTGTCGCCAGCCATGCAGGGAGAGCCCAAGCAGGTAGGGTCTTTTCTCAGCTTCAGGTGAATACATGGAGGTTGGTGGGGCCAGTGAGCAGGGTTCCACTCTCCCCATTCGGTCCACACATTCCTGTCCCTGGAAATATTACATGAATTGGATTGCTCTGGGACTTAGCAAAATGTGCTATATTCCTTACAGCGAGGTATGAGAAGACTGATAATTAGTACAGTCCATTCATGCATAGTGGGCACATGGTATGATAGCATTTCCTCTATGCCTTAATTTAATTTTGTGCCTTCAGCCCAGCTGTGCATTCCTGAATGTAGCCTGATAATCAAAGGAAATGTCCTTCTATGCATTCCCTTGTATCTGGGACTTACAGGAAGGAAGGGACTCTGCGTTTGGGTATCATCTCCTCCCGTGCATTCTCCCCTCTGTAAAAAAAACCCACGGAGTTTTTATTGTGCTCCCCTTGCTCCCGCTTCCAAAATGAGGTCTACACATGAAGCAGAATATGGTGGGATCGAAGTGGCATCATTCTCAAGTGGTAGACTTCACTGTGACCTATATTGAATTATTTCCCTGTTTGAAAAACTCTCCATCAGTATTCAAGTAGCACAACAGGAAGAGTTCTGAATTAGAACTCCCCAGCGCTCACTTCTAGGATATGTAAATCTTTAATTGCAGGAGTCGGGTGAAGGAGCATTGAAAATGGTACAGTATAGCTCAGGCTTCTGTCTGATGTGGAGAAGTCTACTCCATCACTGTAGGATTCTACCACCTCATTCTGCTAAGAACAAGGCCTCATTTGTTGTCACCACAGACAAATTATTGCGTTGACTCTTTATGAAGCTGAGATTAAGAACATGAGAACAATGGGAGAACCCTGCTGGATCGAACCAAAGACCCATATTGTAGAGAATCCTGTTCTCACGATGGCTGACCAGATGTCTCTGAAGAGCCCATAATCAGGAAATGAGTGCAGTAGCACACTCCTGGCCGCGATCCCCAGCAACTGATGTTCAGAGGCATCCAACTGGAGGAACTAGTCATTGTGATTACTTGTGTATGTGATTATAACATTTCTATCCCACGTTTCCTCCAAGAAGCTCAAGATGGCTTACATTGTTCCTCACTTCCTATTTTACCCTCAAAACAACCCTGTGAGGTAGGCTAGTCTGAGAGTTAGCAACAGCATGAAAGCACTCTGGGTGTTATAAGCTAGTCCAGCACTCCAATCATCACTCTACACAGGGAGTATCCCTCTCTGTGTTGTAAGAACAGCTGTGTGAATATCAATTTTCTTCCAATATATACAAATCTCTTGGCTTCCCGACACATATATGTGGATGGAAATCTACACCTACGTGCCCGCTTTATGCTACTTGATATGCATGCTCTTGATACACAGATAAAATTCTTTACATGCAAAACAGGCAACAGGAGTCTTTGTCCTCCTACGGTTTGTGGAGGTCTGCTGTAGTCTTGCGCATTTCATTGTGCTGACATAGATTGCTGAAGCAATAATTCTGCGACTGAGGGGAAGTGTTGCAGGATTCTGTGCCGTCAGTGCAAAGACTTGTGGCATCTTAAAGGCTGAAAGAACTTTTCAGCCTGAGAGCCACATTCCCATCTGGGCAACCTTCTGACAACTACTGGCCAGGGAAGGGTGGGGACAGAGGCAAAAGTGGGCGGAGCAATGAATGTAAATGACCCCTTTGTACAGTAGGCCAGCTTCCACACCCACTCACCCCACCACTTCCAACACTCCTCTGTCCTCCATCTAGACAAGCAAGAGGCATCATCCAAGTTTAAGGGCACACTTCAGCTTGGTAAAACATTTGAGTTGTGAAGCAGGAACACTGAAGGGCACAGCCTGGGGAGAACTTTGAGGGCCATATGTAGGTTTTATTCAGCCCCTGAGACCACGGTTCCCAGTACTGCTTTAGAGGGCTGTAGGACTCTTCACAGATTAATATGGCTATCCATCTGGAATTTATCAGTTGAGCTGGGCAAGATGTTATTCAAATGATTAATCTTTTTTTTTTGGGGGGGGGGGGGAATGCAGCACAATACAAGTTGCATTAGCTTATGAGAACTTCTCCTAGAGAATTATGTCTTCTGTTCTGCCCACACCAGCTCAGATGAATCACTTGCCTAGGCCTCATGTTTCTCTGGGCCAGTTCCATGGACAGGCACAGAAGCAATGTAGCTCTGAGCTTTGGGACAGAAGGCAAGTTCCAGATGGTTCTTTGGGCTGTGGTGTGGATGGACAGAGGCCAAGGCTGTCACAACTCCTGGATCGTACTTTGGTCTGCTCAGTGAAACCACATGAGGTGGAGCAGGGTTTCACAAAAGGGGCTTTTTACAAGATGTGAGAGAGCAAAACAACTCTCTCTCCACCCCCAGCACTGAAAATACATGAGAATTTGGGAGTTTCACATAACGGTCAACCAAAGGTTTTTTGGCCAAGCCATTGTAAGAGCTGGCCTGTGGTTCTTTTCATTCCATGGAGTTCTGACAGAAGGCAGAGCTGCTGCTGTGAATTTTTGACCAGCATCCTGTGACATATTTTTCTTCACTTACTAACAGCTGCCGTTGAGGGTGTGTGTGTGTGTGTGTGTGAGAGAGAGAGAGAGAGAGAGAGAGCAGTTGGATAGGGGCCATGGTGCTGTGCCATTTCCTCAGTTTAACATCTCCCCTACCCCAAGATGCTAATAATAACATAGGAGGGGAAAATGCAGGCTCCATATGGGTACCTGTCTTTCTTTTATTATTCGGGTTCTTCCAACATTTATATACCGCTTTTCTCCACAAAATGGGTTCCAATGCAATTAGTAAAACCACCCCATTAAAATAATAAACATTTAAACAGTAAAGCAAAAAAACACCCCCCCCCAATAAAATCACAATATTGACAATGCTAAGATTTCGGCATTGCTTTGCATTTGTCCCTTTAACAGCTTATAGCAGTTTCAATGGACGATTTAAATCGGAATGGAGCAGGGGAAAGGGTGAATTTCCCCCTTCCAAATATTGTGGCCCTGATTTAAAACTTGTGTCTGATTTTAAACAAAGAGGAAGAAGTTGGGAAATGGGATTGCAGACTTCCGGCAGCTTTGCACCTTTAGACATGCTATGACTGTTGCTAGCCGTTGTGCTCAAGCATCCACATCTTATTGACATACAAGTCACCAAGAGGGGCCTCTTTGTGAATATATAGTTTTGACAAATGGGAGAATATTGAATTAGAATACTCAGAGCAGGTGGACTGGAAACAGAGGTGTTTGCTGGCTGGAGCTGGGCAGGCAGGAAGTGTGGCAAGGCAGATACGGAACAGGGAAGCAAAGACGTAGTTAGGCGCTAGCTCCAAAGGAGGTTCATCTTTTAGGCAGGGTGCAAGTTGTTCAGACTGGGGATCCTTGTTGGAGCCTGAGTCTTCATAGGACCTGGTGTCACCCTATTTGCCCTTTATGTCACCTGACAGCTGCTGTGTTAATGACCCATAGCCCCTCTTATCCATCTGCATTGGTGGTGCCCAAGGACTGTGAATAGCAGACCAGCCTTCTTTTGTTGCTTCCTGCAATGGTGTGGCCAGCAAGTTAGGTGCTTGGGTCTGCATTCCAGGTGTTTCCCTGACCCATTGCGCCTTGTTGTCTTCAAAACTATAAGGGAGATGAGCCCCAAGAACTCTGGTGTGCTACTCTGAGTTCTTCCAGGAATTTATTAGAACCATAAGAACAAATCACTGGTGTTTAACTTTGGCAGAACAATAGATATTTCCAATGGGTGTGGCACAAGCCTCATGCTGTGGGGGCCTAATCATGCGAACATACGTCTGCTCTCAATTACTAGCATGTAGGTAATCCCAGTGAGGTTTGCTGAGCTGTTATGCTTTCTATAGTATCCATATGCCTGTCCATTCTGGAGGGTGGGTGGGGTGAGATCAAGAGCGGTCTATGAGCTGGGCAATCGGAATCTCTTCCCTCCTGGCTTCCTCACTCATGAGAAATGGGAGGACCCCAGCATAGGCAGATGCCAAAAATTTAAAATAAATAAATAAATCTCTCACCTCTGCCTTGTCCCTGAAGCCCTTCAGGCAACAGCAATGGTGCCCGAGTCAGGCCTTCTCTGGCAAGGTAGATGGGCAGGTGTAAATAAATAAATGTGTGTGTGTGTGTGCGTGTGTTGGGGGGGGTATTGTTTTTGTTTGTTATTATGGTATGCAGTTTTCTGTTTTTATATTGTAAACCGTCCTGTGGTCCTCAGATGAAGGGCGGTATAGAAATATAAATAAATAAGATACCAACAATAAAATTAATAATTTAATAATTTATTATTTATACCCCTCCCATCTGTCTGGGTTTCCCCAGACACTCTGGGCGGCTTCCAACTAAATATTAAAAATGATACAGTGGTGCCTCGCAAGACGAAAAGAATCCGTTCCGCGGGTCTTTTCGTCTTGCGGTTTTTTCATCTTGCGAAGCAAGCCCATTGACGGAGTAGCGCTATTAGCGCTATTGGCACTTTAAGGGCTAAAAACGGCTTTTTAAGCCTTGGGGGATTAGCGGTTTTGCTGCTAAAATGCTTTTAGCAGCTTAGTGATTCAGGAAAAGGGGTTTTGGAGCGGGAAAAAAAATTCAAAATTTTTCGTCATTTTTCGTCTTGCGAAGCAAGCCCATAGGGAAATTCGTCTTGCGAAGCGCCTCTGCAGACGGAAAACCCTTTCGTCTTGCGGGTTTTCCATCTTGCAAGGCATTCGTCTTGCGGGGCACCACTGTACAAGGTCAGACATTAAAAACTTCCCTAAACAGGGCCACCTTCAGTTCCCTTTTAAAAGTAAAATAGTTGTTTATTGCCTTGACATCTGCTGGGAGGGCGTTCCACAGGGAAGCGCCACTACCGAGAAGGCCCTCCGCCTGGTTCCCTGTAACCTCACTTCTTGCAGCGAGGGCACCGCCAGAAGGCCCTCGCTGCTGGACCTCAGTGTCCCGGCTGGATGATGGGGGTGGAGACGCTCATTAAGGTATACAGGACCAAGGCTGTATGTCTATGCCTGGGGAAAGGCTTCAGCTCAGTGATAGCATGCAGAAGGCCCCAGTTTTCAACCCCTGGCATATCCAGGTAGGGCTGGGAGAGACCCTTGCCTGAAACCTCTGCCAATCAGTGCAAACAGTACTGAGCTGGATGGACCAGTGTTTTGACTGTTTACTTGTATGCATGAAATCTGTGGTGCTGCCTCTTGTGTGAGGAGAGCCAAGCTAAGCAAGCTGTGGTGCCACTCAGTCCCAAGTTCATGTGGAGGCATTGGGTGTGTCCAAGTAATTGTGCAAATCGTACACTATTGTGCAAGGGGATTTTCCTCTTTGGTTCACAACTGGGTTAGAAAGTGGTGATTATTTTGCCAAAATTAATAAGCCCTCTTGCAGCAGTTTTTACTAGTCTGAGATGGTAGCATGTCTAGCCTGTTGAGTCACAAAAATTAGTAAACAGATGTAGCAGGCAAAGATGTGCCATCATGATTAATCATTGTCAATGAGACCTCAGCTTAGACATTTGATCTGGGGCAGCTTCACAGATTTTAGTCTCTGCCTGCTTGAAAGAGGCAGTGGCAAAACAACTCCCCAAGAAACCCTCCCTGGATTCGGAAAATAAGTAACAGCCAGCCAGTTGCTAATCTCCCCTTCTTGGGCAAGGTTCTTGAGATTTGTACCTCTGAACTAGGCCAGTTTGTAAGTAAGGGTTTATGAGTCCTATGTGGTACCAGCCACCACTAGATGCAAGCCTTGATCCACACGGAAGCAACCTGTCTCCCCATTAATGTAGGGGCTTCTACATCCTATCTATCCTAGTGCTGACCTGAACTATTTCTTCTTTAAATGTGATGTTCTTTATGTGGAATAACCCTCCTCATATAACCAACATGCTTAAGTATAAATAATGCATGAAGGGGTTAAAACCATAGAGTAAGCTGTCCTGCCAGGCTTAGCTACGTCACTTCCCTTACCATGGGAGGAAATAGGCAATCAAGCCTATTGTCTTGTCCTCCAGTCAACCTGTGAAGAGGTTTGAGCTGCTTGCTCTGATTCAACTGCATAGCTTTCATTAGCCTCTCTTGAGTTTGTAAATCAATAATTTAGGACTTTCACCACCTTTTTAACGAAGCTAAGTTTTACTGCTTGTGCAACTTTTCTGAATGAATCTGACCTTTGGAGAGTTTGTACCATTTTTAAACTTATCAAATGTGTAGCCTTTGGCTACAGCGGGGGAAGAGGGAAACTTTGGAAAAAAACTTTTTAATGGGACATTTTGGAATTCACTTGGAGAGGCGCACATTTTGAGGTTTTACAGTCTATATTTCCACACTTTACTTTGCTGCCTATTTTGTGACTTTAAATTTCTACTGGGCTTCTCTCACCAAAGCGTACTTGCCTCAATCTTGGATCTTGGTATCCAGAAATTCTCTTTTCCATTATTATTATTTTTTGCACCAATACTTTGATATTTAGAAAGTCTGAAACAGCCAGGATCTAAAAACCCCACCATTAAAGGGGGAAAGATCCAGGACAGGGGATGGGGGTCTACATTTTGCTCTGGTGATGACAAGCCCTTACTTTCTGGTCTAATACACACCCTCCCAACTTTTCACAAGTAGAAATAGTGACACTCCTGCATACATGAAATAGTCCTGTTATCACACCAAGGTGTAGTGCTTAAGCATCTTCAACTTACTATTTCATATTTGCTAAAAGCTTGCCTTTCTGCTGCATGTTATCTCTGTGGTAGCTTGTCCTGCACTGATTTCTCTGATACAGCTTGTGTTGGTAAGCTAAGAGTTTACTTTTTGAAAGCTTAAGACTGTGTAATAGAACGTTTAATGTCACAACTCAAGACACGCAAGAGCATTGCGCTCACATTACTGCCATAGAGTGCGATGTTGTCTCCCCACAAGGGGGCATTGATGGGGTGGGAGCATAATTCACCCTATGCAAAGGTGTTCACACCTTGACTACAGCTAGATTAGGAATGGCTAAAGGATGAATTGGGAATGGACTGAAGCTGGTTTGAGAAACAGCTAATCGAACAATAGTATTTTATAACAAATTACAGGATGCATAAAGGGACGTGGGTGGCACTGTGGGTTAAACCACAGAGCCTAGGACTTGCGGATCAGAAGGTCGGCGGTTCGAATCCCTGTGGCGGGGTGAGCTCCTGTTGCTCGGTCCCAGCTCCTGCCAACCTAGCAGTTCAAAAGCACGTCAAAGTGCAAGTAGATAAATAGGTACTGCTCTGGCGGGAAGGTAAACGGCGTTTCCGTGCGCTGCTCTGGTTCACCGGAAGCAGCTTAGTCATGCTGGCCACATGACCGGGAAACTGGCTCCCTCGGCCAATAAAGCGAGATGAGCACCGCAACCCCAGAGTTGTTCACGACTGAACCTAAAGGTCAGGGGTTCCTTTACCTTTACCTTTACAGGATGCATATGCATGTTGGATAATGTCATGTGTACACAGATTAAAAACCCAGCACTGGAAATGCAGGTGTGTTTGGATCGGAAGCTATGCAGGTAAAGGAATAAGAGCCAGTTTACAGGCAGACACATTCACATGTGTTTTTTTTAAAAAGCAGTCTTCTTAAAATCTCCCCAAAAGACAAAACAGGACGAGTGGTTTGCCAGATATGGAGGCCAACCCAGGGTAACAGAAACAGATGGAATATATGCAGATATTCTTCCTTCTCCAGATGCTTTGGAGACTGTAGCTGTGTCACCTCATGGAGAAGCAACTATAGCTTAATAGCAATGCTTTGCATGCAGAAGATCCTAGGCAGACTCAGTGCTTGGCATCCTTGGAAGAAGTTCAGTGAATAGGTGACATGAAGACGCTGTGCCTGAGACCCTGGATAGAATACCATACTGGGGTGGAAGGGTCTGTCTGGAATAAGGCAGCTTCCTGTTGCCTTCAAATGGAGTGATGGGTACCAGGACAAAGGCAGCCGATTATGTCTGGGTACCCCATTATGCTACGGTAGCCAGATGGAAAAGAGGTCAGGGCTCCTACACCTGCCCTGCTAACTACACCTGCCAGAATCTCCTATTTCAACCACACAGCTATTAAAGGTGCAGTAGCTCAGTTCCCTTTTGCCTCTGGCCAGCCAGCACAGGCAAGGGAGAGGCAAGGTTTTCAAAGGACGCTTCTGCTTGGGAATGAATTTCTTTAATATTCAGGACACCTTTAAGGACACTCGTCAAGCCTTTCAACAGGAGCAAGTTTACACCAGGAGTGGGGAACCTTTTTGGCTCCAGGGGGGTCAGATCCTTACTGGGATTGGGCCAAACTTTGAAGGGGGTAGGGCTGCTCATCTGTCAATCACACTGTGTCATTATGAATGGCTTGGCCAGGGCCATTAACTTAGCAAAGAGATTGGTCTGTCCATTTCAGCAATCCCTTCTACTATGGGCTCCCATCTTACTGATGAAAAACCTCAGTCTTGGAGGGGACCCAAAGACATCATCCAAACCAGTCTCCCAATCATGCCATACTATACCTGATATGGATAGGAATCTATGAGCCAAGGCCTTTTCTTTTTTTATAAAGGCCTACATGCATGCTCCAGCTCTATCAGATAATTATGTCTGTAGCTGCAATACAAAAACATTACCAATGGGAATAATTGTGCTGTCACATATTTGAAAGGTCTGATGAGTGGGAGAACAGAGGATTCAAACCAGATCAGGCAGAGACTTCTTGGGAACTGCTTGCTTAGGCTACTCTTTCATCCCCCCCTACCGACCATTTTTAGAACGACTAACTTTGGTAAATTAAAAACTCTGGCTCTTTAGCAAACTGGTTTAGGCAGTTTTCAGGAGGAACACTCGTTTTAATATGATTTTTTTTGTGTCCGTGCATTTCACATGGCTATACATCTGAATGCAAGATCAAAACTGGCTAGAATGCACATCTTTTAAACACCCCTTTCTTCTCTTTGACAAATTAGCAGCATTCAAATGGGATGAGTTTGCTTTCCCTTTCTCATTTTTTTATTTTGCTCCTGTGGCTTTAACAGCAATCTTTAACCATCACAACAACAACAACTGCACACCCACAGACACATTTGGCAGGGGATGCTTTTCCTGGCAAGGAGGTTAAGTGTAGGAGTAGCTTCACCTGCATAATTTCGGTGTGTCAGGCTGCTGTTAAAGGCAGGTCAGCATGACAGCCTCCTCTCAAGACTAAGATGTGTTTTTAGCATCACTCCTGCAAGCTGCCTGTAGCAAAACAGACTTGTGGTTTCTGGTCCTCTCTGTGTATTCCAAAGAATGTGTGAGAACATAACGTGGGTGTAAGGGAGGGGGGTGGATATGCCTTCACCGCCCACAAAGTTCCCTCCACCTTACTCCACGATCAGACATTCTGCATTGAGCAGGGGGCTACTGACCATGTTGGCTGAACGTGCTTAGAATTCTCCTCATGATCAGGAACGCTTATAATGATTTGATTCTTGTTCAGTCCAATACACTTAAAAGGTCTCTTCAGGCCTTCCTACTTGATGCAGAAAGTTTGGTTGTGGAGCAAAGCGGAGGCATTGAGGGTGGTGCATGCATGCCTGTTCTCTCTGTGCACTTTAAAATGCATGGACAGAGGGTGCATAAACTGCAAGGCATGGAGGCCGATATGGTGCAATTACAAGCAATGCCCTTTGTGTACTATGGAAATACCCAGCAAGGGTTGCGAGTACCAGTTGATGGGAGTACCAGTTGATGTTGCATTAATGTTTTGCTTGCAGGTTTCCCACAGGCATGTGGTTGGCCACTCTGCAAACAGGATGATGGAAAAGGTGGGTGATTGGCTTGATTCAGCAGGGCACCTCTTATAGGTGAACAGACTTCAGACTTGTGGGGGTCTACTTCATTTTTTTTACCTAGAATCCTGGGGTCCACCAACCTGGTGCAAAAGTCAAACAGTTAAAATGTAAGATTCTGAGACCAAGGGTACCAGAGCTGAATGCAGCTCATAGTCCTTTCACACAAACATCCACTCCTGATTACCCCCAAGTTTTCTTCATTTAATTCCAGCAGTACAATTTAATTTGTGTGTAGTCATTTTCTTGTCACTACAGAAACCATGGCAATCTACTGCAAATCACCGAGGGATCTACTAGTAGCTCTAGCTCCGATTCCTACTCTTGCCTTTGGAGCACTTTAGGATGCTTATGCATCAGGTTCCCTTATCCTTCAGGTATGCCCTTTCTATTTAGAATCATAGAACTGTAGAATTGGAAGGGACCCCAAGGGTCATCTAGCCCAACCCTCTGCAATGCAGGGAATCTGGTTGGCCACTGTGATGAAATAGTGCTGGACTACATGGGCCACCTTGTTTCCTTTGGGGTTTTAGATTCTGGGAATATAATCTTGAATTAAGCCTTTCTCTTGATTCTGACCAGTTTATGCACTATAGAGTTTTTATTTGAGCAAAATACAAAGAATGGAAACTGTATTTTTTTTTTTAAAAAAAAAACCCAATAAAGCCACTCATTCTGTGTCCAAATAGGTGTCTTGCTTTCAACAGCAATTAAGGGGATTTTGAACAATTTCAAGCCAGGTTTCAGCACTTTTCCAGTTGCCTGTTGTAATGAGGGCTGTGAACTCTTGGGCTTAGTCACCCTAGAATGATGTTACACTCTAAAATTCTTGTTCTCTAGGATGTTGTAAGGGGCCACTTTATTTCTAAGAACTGAGCAACCTACGTAGCAGATTGTTGAAAAGGTCCAGCAAACTGAAAACACAGCTGTTGTGATGTGCGACTCCTTTCATCTTGTGGAACTAGAAGATCTATGGGCTACAATTGCAAAACAAAACCTGGCAAAACAGACTAAAGTGTGGCGGTGTTGCTAATTTTATAGTCACCTGTGTTATTATAGTAGTGGTGACAAGGAGCAGTTGGTGGCAAAGGAACCCTCAGGGAAACCTAGCAAAGGAGTTCACCTGTTATACAGTTCTTATTACTCCAAGTGAACCAACCTGTTACAGGGAGGTGTTTTGCTACCTGTCATACACTTGCTAGGCAACTCCCTTTACCTGCTGCAGCTCCAGGCAAAACCTGCACTGGATTTTTAGGTGAACGTGAACTGGATTCTGAGTGCTGTTTCTATCGCTGAAGTACTTTGTTGTAAGAGAGTCTCTCTCTAAATGGGCAAAATCTACTTCTGTGCCAATGTTGGGCTGTTGTAGTATTGTCATTTTCAAAATAGAACACCATGAGGCATGCAGGCCGTGATTTCAGCTGGCAACTGCCTAAAGCCAGAAAAACAGATCTGTATACAGTTTTGCTGTAGAGATTACAGACACGGAAGTGTGAAGGAAACCATTGCTTCTTCTGAACAACAAAATATCACCTGTCAGTAACAAGAGAACTGAACTGCTCCTGGGGCTTCCTGTTTTCCTCTTGTGCTACATCTACAGGCACTTCTTCCTCCCTCTTCTTGCAGCCAGAAGGCCCCCTTGCACCCTTGGCAAGGAGATTTATTGGCGCCCCCTGCCTCTTGTTCCCTTGCCAGAGGAGCCTGTGTGCCTTGCTCAGTGGCCCAGAGCAGCAGAAAAGAGGCCCAGGAAGTGTGCCAGAATGGAGAGGCATGTTTTTTGCACCCCCCTGATCCTGCGTCCTTGGTGGGGGTCGACCTGGTCAACTCCTAGGTACACCCCTGCTTGCAGCCCACAGTTGCTGCTCTCTGGTGATCACAGAGGAAGAAAGCCTGTTTTATGTTCTTGCCTCTGACCCACATCCACATGCATTTTTTGATACCTGGTGTGCAATGAATGATGGGTGCCACTCAACAACCTTGACAAACAGCTCTTCACAGTCCCGGACTGTTCCATTGGAGGTGGGGAAGTGCAGGACTGAATGTTATCTTGCTCACCTAGAATGTGGCGCTCCATACCCCAATCAATAAAGTAGTGGTTGCACATGGCTACTAGTCGTGGTGTTTATATTTTCCTCCCCCATAGCAGGAACACTATGCCTCTCAATGCCAGTTGTTGGGGAACACAAGTGGAAGAGTGCCATTGACTTCTCATGGGCATCTGATTGGCAACTGTGAGAGCAGAACTGGACTAAATAGGTCTTGGGTTTGATCCAGCAGGGTAATAATACTAATACTAATAATACTACTACTAATAATAATTTATTATTTATACCCCACCCATCTGGTTGAGTTTCCCCAGCCACTCTGGGAGACTCCCAATCGAGTGTTAAAAACAGTACAGCATTCAATATTAAAAACTTCCCTAAACAGGGCTGCCTTCAGACGTCTTTTAAAGATAAGATAGCTGCTTATTTCCTTCAAATCTGAAGGGAGGGCGTTCTACAGGGCGGGCGCCACTACCGAGAAGGCACTCTGTCTGGTTGCCCGTAACCTCACTTCTCTCAATGAGGGAACTGCCAGAAGGCCCTCGGCGCTGGATCTCAGTGTCCGGGCTGAATGTTGAGGGTGGAGACGCTCCTTCAGGTATACAGGACCGAGGTCTTTTAGGGCTTTAAAGGTCAGCACCAACACTTTGAATTGTGTTTGGAAATGTACCCTATGGTAAAGGAAGAATGGCTTTTCTTCCCCTTCTTGCTACAGAATGCATGGCTCCAGCTTTGTACTGCAACAGAGAAAAGTTATGGTAATTTCTGTGCACCTATTGCACATGGAGAGAGGGAAAAGGACATCTACCAGGAAGTACATGTTCACTGGAAATTAGCTTCAACCATTCTACAGGAATGTGGCAATCCTGACTAGTCTGCGGCAGCCCTTTTATGATGGGAAGACAATTGATTCTGTGCAATTCAGTACAGAGGTTTCAGCAAAGCACAACAAAGAGGTGAAAGGGTTTTTAAAGTGCTTCCGTATATGGAAGAGTTAAAGGACCTGCAATTCTGTATGTGCTTAGGCTTGAGAGGAGAAGACTAAGGCAAATTTGACATGATAACAGTCTTAAAATATGTATAAAGTTTTGAGAGTTTAGGGTTATTATTTTTTTAGAAAGCAGATGAGATTGCTTTTATTGCTAGAGATTTTAGGACAAATTGCCATAAATTGTTAGGGCAACAAGAAGCAGGAAAGTTGATAGGGAAAATGCCTCAAAGGAAGGACTGATAAAAAATGGTTTCCTGGCAATGGTTGTAGAATGAGGAGTTTTAAAATGATTCAGAATTAGCAGCTGGGTGATTGTTGCAGCGGCAAGATGTGATGCTTTAGACAAAAGGCTTTGGATTAGAGGGTCTTTGTGAGTCTGTATACATTGTATAATGGCTAACTTGGGAGTAGTGAACTCAGTGGGGCTTACTTCTGAGTAGACTGTATGGGATTCCACTGTTAAGCTGCAATCCTAAGCATACTTGCTTACTTGGGAGTAAGACCTACTGAACTCAGTTGGACTCGTTTCCAGCTAAACATGCATAGGGCTTGGCTGCAATTCCATTGTCTTTTTATCATTATTATTATTGGACACCTACATCTTGAGAGAAGAACCTTTCAGCTGCAAATGTGTTCTGTGATGACGGTACAGTGCAGAAAAGAGCACTTGAACCTAGCATTGCTTGCCCCCTCCTCCCTGAGAACATAGGTCTGACAATCCAAGTCTCAGTCCATCTTGAAGTGTAATCCCTCCTGTCTACTGTGTTCCTGATCTAGAGTAGTCATTTGTTGAAAAGAAAAAGCACCACATCACCAAAATGGCATTGTCATATTTCAGTCTAATGGAAGAAATTAGCCTCTGAAAAGCTATTGATTGCACAGCTTGAAAGCACAAGGCCTCTAATCTTGGTTAAGCTAGCAAACGTTTGATCTTCATAAAATAAAAAGAGAAATCTTTCTAAAAATACAGCCAAATCTGGGATGATATAGACCCCGAGGATTTGGCAGGGAGAGAACTGGCCTGGAAGCCTTTACAGATGCACTAATTATCCATAAAAGGTTACATACAAGTACAGATTACATTTAATTGCCTGTTTCATTGTGGAAACTTGCCATTGCTGGGGAAACTGTTGGGTGAGATTTTCACACATGCTATGCATAGTGCCTTTGAGCTGCACTCCTACTGCTGAGGTGCATGTGTGAAAAGACCAGAGGTGGGCAGCTGGGTAGGAATGGGAGACAGAAGCCTTTTTATGACCTGGATTCATATTTCACCTGGAAAAGAACTTGGAACCAAATGCTCGCCTGTGAATCGAAGCTGAGCATTACGAGCCACCAGTTTGCATTGTGAGCCTTTAATTTATAAACTCTGGTGGTATCTCCATGGCCTCACCCACATGAACCAACCTGCACCTTGCGTTCTCCACCTGAGGCCCTGTTCAGTGTGCCTCCTCCGAGGGAGGTGCGGAGGGTGGTGACACGATAGTGGGCCTTCTCAGTGGTGGCTCCCCATTTGTGGAATACTCTCTCCAGGGAGGCACACCTGGTGTCAGCACAGTTTTTAGGCACCAGGCAAACATGTTCTATTTCACCCAGGCCTTTCAATCTTAATTTTCTGCTTATCCTTTAGTGGAGCTGGCAGACCCCTCAAGTGTCTCGATTTAACCCGAACATCCCGAATTGACAGAAGCTGCTGCGGCTTCTGATCCCAATCCTGAATGCCCTGATTTTGCTCCCTGCACTGGCCACACCTGAGTGAGGGACCAAAAGACGGGTGTTATTTTGATACTGCGCTGCGGCGTGAGTCAGTTGGCTCACACCAGGGTGTAGAACCAAAAAACAGAAGAAAAACTTATCTTGACCCTGTGCGCCACTGCTCCTCTTCCTCCTTCCGCCATGGCAGTTCCAGAAGTTTGTCTGAGGCACCAGAGGAGGAGGAGGAGGAGGCAGGTCCGATCTGCATGGCATCTTCTGATGAAGCACAATCTGGGCAGGGGGAAGAGAGCCTTGGGCTCCATGGAGGAAAAGATGGGATGGAAATGGTATCAATCATTCAATCGATCATTGCCATTTTATTCAGTGTCCCCAACCCCATATAGTGAAACTAACATGGTAATGGAAAAGACTTATTATCGTTATTCATTTCATTTCAATAACGCTTTATATTTTTAAGAAACACCCCCCTCAAAAGGACTAGAGCTTTGAGCATAATGTTGCCTTTTAAATAAAACTGCAAAGCACTGATGAAACTGCCGTGCCTTTCTTCTGACCTTGTCAGAAGGTTGGGCCTGCAAGGCAGATACAGTGGTACCTCGGGTTATATACGCTTCAGGTTACATATGCTTCAGGTTACAGACTCTGCTAACCCAGAAAATATTACCTCGGGTTAAGAACTTTGCTTCAGGACGAGAACAGAAATTGTGCAGTGGCGGTGCAGCGGCAGCAGGAGGCCCCATTAGGTAAAATGGTGCTTCAGGTTAAAAACAGTTTCAGGTTAAGAACAGACCTCCAGAATGAATTAAGTTCTTAACCTGAGGTACCACTGTAATGCCAAAGAAAGACCTAAGGGTTGGTATACGCTGTCACTAGTCATGATGCGATTTCATCGGAGTCTTGTTGTAGGACAGAACAGACTAGCTTCTAGGGTAAGCAAATGTGTTGTCTCTCACACTAGCTGGAATGGTAATCATAAATGACATTTAAAAGAGGAAAAGCATACAGTATCTGAATGCCTGTTAACTGAAGCAGGAGAATATCTGTGGGTGACCACTTAAAGCAAAATGAAATGAAAATGTGATTTCAGTCTCCCAGTCTCTAAGTTTTCATCTCCTGAAAAAAAGCAAAGCAGTTGCCATTTATGATTTGACTTTTTAAGGTTTTGCCCCACTGTGGTTTTTGCTCCTCAACATTTCCTTATTATTTGACTGTGATTTTTACATGTTTATGCCATCTGGTAATTCAGTACACAGTGACACAAAGATGCTCTCAAAGTTGATTGTATTGATCTCATCCCTTGGAGACTGAAGGCTTTTATTTATTTTTATTCTGAAAGTCACACTGTTCTCAAAGGGAAGAGATCGCCCTCATCATTTCTCATCTTAAGGGTTGCCTCTGTGCTTTTGTTCATGCATGACAGGATCTGTTCCTCCTTTGAGCGTCAAAATTTATGTAGCTTGAAGGAAACTGTCTTTGTGCTTTTCACCTACTGTCTGCTATGCATTTTCTGCTTCATAATCTCACCGTAATTACGAATTTCAGCTGCAGACCACAGGTTTTGATGGACTGCCTTGCCAGCAGGTCTTCCACGGTGCAAGGAATGTGCCATTCAATATATCCTTAAAGGATAGTCACTCGTCGTCATGAATCCCCCCAAAGAAACAGAGAATCTTTATTATTCTGAGGAACTAACTAGCCCTCATAGAAATCAGGTCATTTCCCATTTCAGCTTCTTCTCTGCATTAGAACTTACTGCTGGCACTTTCATTAAGAATATCTAATGCACGATTTCTTTCCTGCATTAGGGATTGGGAACTCTGTGGCTATCTCCAGGTCTTGTTGAACCTTGGCAAATATGGCCAATGAGCGAGGATTATGGACATGGCTAACTTCTTCACGTGGCATGTAGCTAAACTACAGTACTCTCTACCACAGGAGGCAGTGATGGCCGCCAATCTAGATGGCTTTAAAAGAAGATTAGACAAATTCATGGAGGTGAGGACTGTCAATGTCTACTAGCCATGATTGCTGTGCTCTGCCTCCATGGTTGGAGGCAGCAATACTATTGAATACCAGTTGCTGGAAACCACAGGAAGGGAGAGTGCTCTTGTGAGTTGAGGACCCGCAACCTGCGTAGGGGTAAATAAGACACAAGGACACATGTATTTTAGGTTAATAGGCTAAAGAAGGCCACAACTTTATTGGTTACAGCATGTGAGTGGTATTGGCTTAGGCATTGGATCAAACAACCTATATATGACCCCACCCCGCGCAGTGGGGGGGGGGCATTTGAAGGTTAACAACCAGTGGGAGGAGCTTGTTGATGCAAATACAACTGGAAGCTTCCCCTGAGGTCACAGGGGGGGTCGTGCCATGGCCCTAGCCACCAGCAGGGCATCGGACAGGATCCATGACCGCCAGATTCCTTTAATGGAATACCCAACAAGGGGAGGGGTAGGTGATGGCCACACCCCGCCCACCAACACACAACACATATTCCAATGCCTAACCACCAATACCCGAAAAGTTGTGACGATTTGCTAAGAGGTAGGTGAAAAACCAAGAGGCTGGTGCCAATTTGCCAAATGGGTAAAAATTCCTACCAGGCCCCCTGGTCAACCAGGGCAACCAACCAAAGTCCATAGCTTGAGAGTTTCAGGACTAAATGGGCCATTAGCCTGATCCAGCAGGCTTTTCTTATGTTCTTGAGTTGGATTGGTTAAATTAGTGGGTCTACTGTAAGTAAAACAGTTGGATACAGCCCCATGTTTCTTACTTCCCAGATATTTCCTAGGAATATGTACCATCCACATACAGATTCATGCAAACAGAAAATTAAGCTGATCGCAGGAGGAGAAATCAAGTTAATTTAATTCATCATATGCACATGTATCTACTATGCTCCATTTACTCCAGTGACATAATTTGGAAGCTTTTTAGCTATTTCCATATTTGTTGGGCATTAGTGAAGCATTCACAAAAGAATGTTTGTTGTTGCCAACTGCATCTCTTGATTTCATTTTCCCAAGCTTCTTGTGCCCTGCAGCCAAAAGAACACAAAATCCTGCCCTTTCCATCCTTGCGGGGGAAAAATCTTGCCAGGAGAATCAGCATGAGCGTAGAAATTGGTGTGAAAAATATGATGGGAACACGGAGATCTGAAGTGGGTGAAGCACCCACCTGCCATTGAGTTTTTTGGGAGCAGACTATGCTTCTGACCAAGTTATGCTCTAGCCAGTTTGGGGCAACTTCTCAGAGAGATTTTTTTTAAAAATCATTTGAATTTTTCTAAACTTAACCTTATGGCAATTTTATTTGCATGTTTTGCTATGTTTGGCTTCACTTTTTGTTTCCATATGCATCTGTGGGGCAGAATTAGCCATTAGACATGGATGAAGCTGCTCATGTATCTTTGTTGTCTGTGCACAGCAATGTCTGCTGAAGTATTCTGACATAGTGTAATATCCTGCACTGGAACAAGAACCAAGGGATATGGCGTTATTGCTTCTGAGTTATTGCTCCCCCCTATGAAGGATTTCTCACATAGTTATCTCTTCTAAGTAGGAAAACCTTTGTACATCCCCTGTACACCGTCATATGTGATGAACACACATGCATAGGGAAACCATGACTGGTCACAGCTTCCAAACATTGTGTCCACCACATGTACACACAGGGCCCAAGACATTTTGGCACCTGAGGCAAACCACAAAATGGTGTTCCGCTCCCTGCCAGTGAAGAAGGGGTGAGTGAAGGCCTACATTAGAAACAACTGAGGGCAGGGAATAAAGATCTGCATTGGGATCTGTTGCCCCTGTGGGTTCTGCCACCTGAAGTGGTTGCCTCAACTTGCCTCATGGGTGGACTGGCCCTGTGTATGCAAGATGAAGTAAGATTTGCTTCTGATCACAAGGCGTGGTGATGTACATTTGTCACACACCAGGTTTTATAAACGACATTGCCATGTGTAAGCGCTGAGTAATTTTAGTGAAATGTGCGTACAATTTATCTGCATAAATGTGTCTTTATCCTATGAAAGTAGAACAGGAATCATAATCTTATATTTTGGAATGCTGTGCTTAGTTGCCTGGTACATTTGAGTTATCTTGTTTGAGAAAGGCTATTACAGTCACATCCAATTACATGTTTAAAACACATGGCTTTCCCCAAATGATCATGGAAGCTGTAGTTTGCTAAAGGTGCGGAGAATTGTAGCTCTGTGGAGGTAACCTACAATTCCCACAAAGCATTGTGCTTAACATGTATGGTGTGAAGTAGAGAAGATCGTGAAGCAAAGAAGATCCTGAGGCAGAGATCGCATGAATGGAAATTGGTTAAATGTTAGTGAATGTTGCTGCGAATAATGGCTCCACTTATACACAGGTGTTAATTACTGATAGCCATTTATACTATTGGTCACAGGTGACAGCTGCTACATATGTTGTCCAGTTCTTATTCCAGGATAAATGAATTAGCCTCTCATGTTTCTAGTGCAAGGGACTCCATTTCATGCAGTTCAGAAAATGTGGAAGCTTTTCCCTTGTTAAATGCTCTAAATAAATGGGAAAGGCTCAAGGTTGAATGTGTCAATAGAAATTATTGTTCTGAACTAGAACAGAAATTTTAAATTTGGAATGAATTCGAATCTGATTTTTGTGTCCACAAAATACAAGCACTGCCTCCAAAGCCACTCACCCCACTCCACATCTCCTGTATGAAACCTCAAACTTTTCCACCTTACCAACCATGAATTGCTTCATGACTGTTCACAGTGAAGTCTGACATTTGGGAATTGTCAGTCAGTCAACATTTCAGTGCCCGCGATGATGTTATTCCAGCAGTATTTTGAACTTTTCAGCAGTTATCTGTGCTTGCCAAGATACATTTCCCCACGGTAGCTAGTTTGGCTCACTAAGGGGGGGGGGTGTATGCGTGAATCAATTTTCACACATACACAGCACATGATTTCAGTGTCCCCGGTTCCTCGGCATCGGCAGAAACTGAAGCCTTGGTTAATGTTTAACAGGCTGTGCAGCCAAATTAGTGAGCTACAAATCAAACTATGGACCTTTTCAGTGACCTTTAAGTGCACCTTAGGCCAAGGCACTGCTTGTGCTGTTTCCCTTCTATATAACACTTATGGATATTTATAAACTGCCTTGGTGATACAATAAATTCTACATATCCTTCACTAGCTGGTAAAACCAGTGTCAGATGAAAGACCATCAATGCCTTTCTACAGTTACATTTTTTGGCAGGTGGTTAAGGGTACAGGGGAGGTATTCCAACTCCCCATAAAACTTGGAGGTCTGTGATTTTTCCTCTTCAGTAACTATGCTTGCATTGTTTCATGTCCAGAAAGTTAAATGGGCTTACTCTAACGAGGTGAAGTACAATCTGCAAACCTAAAAGGCTTCTTGAGGGTATCCCAGTGCTAGTACAGACTCTCCAGACTGACTGCTTACTTATGTAGCTCAGGCCAAAGTTATACACACAGTGTATATCATGAAGGCCAATTCCAGCTTTTAAGAGGGTCCTTGGGCAATGTGCCTTCAGGTAAGACACCTCCAGCATTTTTGCACCATGGCAGGTTGGACGGCTAAGTCTAGACACTGTTTTAGTTTCCCACAATGCTCCAGAGTGATGCTGCATTGGAGGAGGGGCACTGGCCATATTGTGGCCAGACCTGGTTGCCCAGGACTGCCCAGACTTCTGGACCAGGAATTCCTGCCACTCCCAAAAGTGGTGGGCCCTGCCAGGGTGCTGCTGCCCTGGCAGTAGCCCAAGGATGCCAGGTGTTGATGCTGGCCCCATGAAGCACAGTTTGTGTCAGTTGTCCATTGACCACATGCTGATGTGCAAGTGATCTTCAGGGCTCAAATGGTAAGATGAAAGAATTGCTTGTCTTTATGAGATCTGGGCGTTGAGCTATTGTCACTTGATTAAATTGATGCATACATGCTGTTACATAGCCTTACAATTTAACTGCTTCTCTGCTTCCTTCCAGCTGTAGCACAGTGAGGGAGAGGAATGAAAGTGTACACAGAACCTAAAATTCTGTTTGAGCGCTCTAAGGAATTTGGATCAAGTTGAGTATGAGCGGCATATTTGGACCCATGTCCTTGATGAACCAGAGAGATGGATATAACATGAAGAAGAGGAGGAGAAAATCCACTGCAGACATGGTAATGTCCAAATTCAGGGAGCAAAACATGGTCAAAATTGAGTGCCTATATTAGGCTGAAAACACAGAGAGGTGAAGAACTGGAGCCCTGATCTCTGGTGATTTACAGTTTGCACAAATGATTGAAGAAGTAGAGTGTCTATATTTACTCTATTGCCTCTTCCCCTCACCCCCTTTTCTTTCCTTTATATTCTTTTATTGCATTTAAAATAAACAAAAATGCAGCTGTTCCCATGGGAAGCAGTCAGCTCTGTTAAAACAGGGGAGAAATGTAATACATTGTGGAGTGCCAGGTGGTACAATTCTGTTGTGAGCCTAGCAACACATGAAAGCTCTAGTTTCTAGAGCCCTGGGAGTAGAGCAAGAGTCTACTTAGAAATTTTTGTATAAATGAAAAGGCCCACCCCCCACACTTGACCTTTTCTGTATCTTTTGTGAAGTGTGTCTAAAGTTTTTGACAGTGACAACATTTTGTTGCCTGAAGCAAAGCCCAAACGGCACTACCCCTTCCCTTTGGCTAGTGCTATAAAAAGTATTGCTGCAGCAGTCCAGCACAAATTCCTGAGCATCCTTCATAGTGCCACAAGAAACAGAAAAGGCCTGCCCTGCTTTTTGAGAGTGCAAATTTCTAATGCCCACCATATTGCTTCTCTCTATATTTCTGTTGGCCAGTGCAAAGAGTAATACAGCGCTAGTGAGGCCAGCTGTTCCTCTGCAGGAGCAATCCTGATTTGTCCTCAGGAAGCCTTGCTCTTCTATATGATTCTTGTTCTATGTTGGCAGTGACAGACTACCACCAGCACATAACTCTGGTGCTTAAAAGCTTGCATTGGCTGCCCATATGTTACTGGGACAAGTTCAAGTTTTGTGTATTAATTTATAAGTCCATTAACAAATTGTGTCCTGAATACTTTAAGGCTGATTCTTTTCATCCCTGCCGAGTCACTGAGATCTTCAGGGGGAAGTCTGTGTTAGTGATCCCCCATGGCTCAGGTGCATGACATATCTGGCAGGAGCCAAGAGTACAATATTGTGGCACCCCAGGTAAGGAGCATCTTCAGCCCTTTCATTTGCTCAATAATTAAATATCTGATTTTTTTAAAAAAAGCCTGGATCTGCAGCTCATTTCATGACTTTAATGAAACATTTGTGCAGATCATTTATCCTTATTAATTTATGATTTATCTTGTATAAGAAGATACATGTGCATGCATGGATCTGATCATAGTCACCCAGAAGCAAACCATTTGCTCAATGGGCATTGACTCTTGGAAATTTCCCCTGTGAACAACAGCGTTTAATATTTGTACAACGTTTTCAAGTGTCCAGTGCACTTTGCGTGTATGATCAAGTCGTAATTATGACAGCAACCTTGTACAGTAAGTCACTATTATTATTCCTCCATTTTGCAGGTGGGGGAACTGAGGCTTGCCCAGGGCCAGCTAGGGAGCTCATGGCAGAGGAGAGATTCAAAATCGGAAAGTTCCTGATTTGTGTCTCAAGCTGCTGTTCTGTACTTTTGGGGTGGGGAACATGTAGTCCTCCAGATGTTGTTGGACATCTCTCTCCCATCAACCTCAGACTGCATGATCAATGGTGAGGGAAGATGGGAGCTGTAGTCCAACAACATATAAGGGCCACAGATTCCCCACCCTTGCTATACTTGCATACCAAGAAACAAACCTCATTGAACTTAGTAAACATGGATGCTGTGGTGAGGAGTAAACATGTCTAAGACTGCATTGTCAGTCCCTTAGTCACTGTGCTCCACCAGCTCTGAAAAATAAACATGCTAATGCAACGCTGGTGTCTGTACAACCAGCTTTACTAGTGAAGATGAGCTGTCTGTCCTTTCCCCCCCCCCCATCCGTCAACTGAGTAGGTGGTCCATAGCTGGCACCCTCTCAGCTCACTGACCTCGCAAGCACTGTGTGATTCCTAAATCTAGACCTGACCACAGCCTCCATCATGTCTCAAGGCTGTCTCTGTCCTCATATTGCCTCTGTCCCCACTTTGCAAACAGGCACAGAGTTTGCTAGCCTGAACTTCCTATGTGATGAAAGTAGACTGGATGTGTGGGGGCAGTTTTCAGTCTGTAGCCCAAATAGTGTCTCCCTCCTGTTAGGGCCAAGGAATGTAACTTTTTTTTCCAGCTGGAGGGCCACATAACCTACTGGGTTGCCAGAGGCAAAAGTGAGCAGAATAATGAATGTAAATATTATCTTAGCATAGTGGGCTACAGGGCCGGATTTAGGTTTGATGAGGCCCTAAGCTATTGAAGGTAATGGGGCCCTTTATATATCCAGCTGTCCTTTGTCAACAACAAATTGTTGCTGTTTTTTGTGTTGAATATATGCTATATGGTATTTTATGGACCTAGGTAAAGGTAAAGGGACCCCTGACCATTAGGGGGTGTGGCTTGGGGAGAGCGCCAATGGCCAGATTTGCCACTCCTGCTTTAGAAAGCCTTGCTGCACCAGTCAAGCATCCATCCTTGCCTATCCACTCTGCTCCTCTTGCTACCAGCTGTTTTGTCCTGTTGCAAGGCAAGGCCAAGCCCTGGTGGAAAGCCCAAGCAGCTGTTGCTGGGAATTTGCCTCTGGTAGTTCTCTCTCCCTTGCTGGTGGGCTCTTTTGCCCTTTGACTACCTGTCTGTGGTAGGTAGGCACAGAGGTGTTGCACACTTTGCATCAAACCATCTTTACATTATCCATGTCGGAGAAACCATACCTGCTGAATTTCTTCTGGCTGTGCAAGTGCTAAAGGGGTCATGAGCTGGCAAGTCAGGCAGGAGGGGCAGAACAGCTTGTAAATCCCAACAATTCCCAGGTAAGCATCAGAGGCTCTTTCAATGTTGCTGTTCTGTGTCACCAGAGTTTTCAAGAGTGAGATCTCTTGGTGCTAAGCCCTCACTGCAGAAGCTATAGTTTTCATTGACTTTGCAACCAAATAACACCCCCCCCTCTCTATACAGGTGTCTTTTGAGGGCTCTGCCACCCACATACCAGATCTTAGAAACAAACACACACACACTGAGCAACCCTAACCTGCTTAACAGGAAAGACCATCTCCCCCCTCCCTTGGAGTAATTTGCCCTCCTGCCTTATGCCTTCAGGGCTGGGTGGGGCTAAAAGAGGATTTAATATGCACACTGGCTGCTGACATTAATGAGGTGATGAGGAGAGATGTGGAATCAACATGCTGATGTGTGGTGACAGATCTGGTTTCTGGTGAAAGGGAGGAGGCAGGGAGACAATGTATTTCCAAATATGACTTGTGTCTGGTCAAAATGTAGATGCAGGACTCTGCGTTTTGTACCACCCTATGGCATATATTTCTGAGGCTCTTCTTATTTGCTGCATACTTATCTTGCAGGAGCTCAGGCTGGCATATGCAGTTTTCGGTCTCCCAGTTTTTTTTTTAAAAAAAATTCTTACACCAACCCTGTAAGGTAGTGATGACAGAGTGACTGCTATATGTTGAAGGCGTGAATGTGATTGCTTTGCAAAAAGAAGAAGAAAGGTCCACTTAAAAAATAAATAAAAAGTTATGGTTATTATGGGATGTGTGGAGTGGATCTACCTACCCACCAAATTTTGTTTATTTTAAGGGGTGTAATGGGACTTTAATCTGATGGTTTTAGACATGAGTGAGGCAATGGACCTGACCAGCAGGCAGATCCAGAACTCACCTACCTTCCATGAATCATTTCTGACATGTTGGTAGCGCCACCCACCTGTCACTCATCCTATAATACCATGTGACTCAATGCTCATGCTGTCCTTTGTATATTTTATGTTTTTGTGGGTTGTTCTTTTTTTACATTGCCTTGGGAGAGTAAAGTGCTCTGAAAGGCAGTTTAAAAATCTCTTTATAAAACAAACCAAATCATAAATAGGGCATTGCTGATTAAGCATTCAGTCGTATGGTCCCACCCCTCCACTCTGGTGACAATATTCCATGAAGGTTGTGCTACAAGCTATTTCTGAATGTGTCTATGATCTTAATTCCTTAATCTACTGTAAAGAACGAAGCATGTACTATGACTGTGAAACATGAATATAACTTCTACACAGATAGATATTAATCCAAGGGAATTTATGGCATACCAGGTGCCTTTCTCTGTGGGCCTGATGTGGGGTAGCAATTCTGGCCCCTTGCTTGCCTCCACTTCTGTTCCACTTCTATAAGCGTAAAGGTAAAGGGACCCCTGACCATTAGGTCCAGTCGTGACCGACTCTGGGGTTGTGGTGCTCATCTCGCTTTACTGGCTGAGGGAGCCGGCGTACAACTTCCAGGTCAGGAGGCCAGCATGACTAAGCCACTTCTGGCGAATCAGAGCAGCGCACTGAAACGCCGTTTACCTTCCTGCTGGAGTGGTACCTATTTATCTACTTGCACTTTGACGTGCTTTCAAACTGCTAGGTTGGCAGGAGCAGGGACCGAGCAACGGGAGCTCACCCCGTCGCGGGGATTCGAACCGCTGACCTTCTGATCGGCAATCCTAGGATCTGTGGTTTAACCCACAGCGCCACCACAAGCGTAAACAAGGCAAATATTACAGCAACAACAAAATCATTTGTTTTCTTTCATTCCCATCCCTCCTTCCTTCCAGCCAGTAGGTCATTTCTGCTCACTGGAAGGGAGAGGGCAAGGCAGCAGGGAGGTCAGCACAGTGCAAACGTGCCAGCAGAAGTGCCAAATTGGCTCTGCTGGTGTTTTTGCACCACACCAACTTCCCAGCTCCCTCACCCCTCTCTCTCTTAGTAAGCAGCAGGGGCCAACCTGCTGGGAAGCTAGAACAGCAACTCTACCCCATGCAATGAGCTGCTTCTGCTTGGTTAGCTCCCAAGGAAACCAAAACTGGAACCATACAGCCCCTGGAATTTCTCAATGCTCAGGAAAGTGGGGAGAAGGCAATGAAGAGAAAGAACAAAAATCCTCGTATTCTGTCTTAAAGGGTTAGGAGTATAGTCATTGATCATCAGTCCTTCTTAACCCCCCCCCCAAATGTTGGAACAATCTAATAGGGTAGTGATTGTACATAAACTAAAACTGGCCATATGTCAGTTTTGCTACGTTATGCATGTATTACATATTTTTTATTATAAGCAATCCACAGTGGCGTAGCGTGGGGGTGCAGGGGGGGCCGGCCGCACCGGGCGCAACATCTGGGGGTTAGGTTTAGGGGGCGCAAATCCACGGGTTAGGGGGCGCAAATTACTTGCCCTGCCCCGGGTGCTGACAACCCACGCTACACCACTGGCAATCCAGAGTGCCTTTGGTTATTCTGCTTCATCACTTCAGGGAGGCTGTCAGCTAATGAGCATTTGACATGGAAAGCATTTTCTGGAATTTCTCTCAGTCAGACACAAAAGCCAACTCTGCAAGTGGTCAAGGCCTAGCTAGTTAGAATCGGGACTGCCAGGCTGTACACCATAGGGATGTTTCAGCATCATTCCTTACAGGTTTGTTTGCTGTTACCTTGACAGTCAGCGGTGCAGTTAATTGAATCCTCTTCTCACAGGCGGACTGCGTGATGTGTGGAGTGGCAGCATGGCTCCCACTGAACGTCTGGAGGGACATAAATACCTCGAGCCCTTTACCTCTCAATTAAATGGTGGAATTTGCCATTGGATAGCTCTTGCCTCCTCTTGGTGCCCTTTTTGTGTGCGCAGGCCTGGCAGGAGTGAGTATCGCCTGACAGGATGTGTACACACTCTCAGGGAAAACACAGAGAAGTCTTGTTTTACACGAAGGCCTCAAAGTCTGAAGCTTGCCTTCCTGCAGACCCTCAGCCTCCCTGCCTCCCCCCCCCCCGCCTCTTGCATGGGGCCTGCAAATTGATGGCCGAGGTGAATAACTTCTTTGACACCAAGAACTAGACCGAAACTATGTCAACGGAGACAGAGATGGGAGGGGGTGGTGGCTTTTCCTGTTTATCCTGTTGGACTTTTTTGAGCTGTGTCCTGAAAGGTCAATTTGTAGAGGAGACAATTTTATCTAGGGGAGAAAAGAAAGGAAAACAGAAACCAACGAGCCAAGAGAGGAAGATTATATATGTATATATTCTTGGTAAATGTCTCGGCCATGACGTACCGCAGAAACCATTCTTTTTAAGCAAGTTAACCTAAAGGAAAGAAAGCTCTCAGATAGTTTATTTGTGTGGAGCCTTGGGGAATGCATGGATGCCCAGTAGAGAGGCATTATGGCTAATCTGACGACCAAATCTCCTAAGAGAGCCATAGACTGCTGCACAGTATTCTTTTCTACTTAGAGAGCATGAATGCCTCTCTCCTTACAATCCTAAAGAGCAGGGATTGGGAATCTGTGACACTCAACAGAGCTTACTTTTGAACATACATAAGGATTCATTGTTAGTATACAACAACAGCTGTTGCATTTTTACACAACTTGCTTTGGGAAATGAATGGCAGCCTTGCTCATGGCTGTCTGTGGTTATACAGCAGGCTACATGTGTAGTGAGCAACAGTACAAGGTAGGGTGGGGAGGTTAGATTTTGTGAATTGTGGTCACTCGTAATCATCTTGCCATCTTGCCTCAAATGCATTAAAAAGTAAGATTAAAAAAGAGCGCTGCGGCCCTCGTGTCCTGTTGTGGGCATCTGTGAAAACAGGATGCTGGACTTGATGGGCTTCTGTTTTGATCCAGCAGGGCTCATTTTATGCCCTTAATATTGTCTTAAATCCCAAAGGGATGCTTTATTTGTTATTCTTCCTTCATTAAACTTGCAGAATCATGCCTGGGGGATATCAAGTACTGTTTGGATCAACAGTGGTAGATTTATGGAAGAAAATATAGGGAGGGCTTTAATGAAATCCATAAAGTGTCCCTCAGCCCCCAGTTTTTGCCAAGCCAATCTGCCCGTTGCCTTCTAAAAACAGTAGCTAAGAGAGGGCTGGCACAAACGGTTGGGACCTGAACTGCCTCTGCTAAAATTTGAGTACAGTGGTACCTCGGGTTACATACGCTTCAGGTTACAGCCTCTGCTAACCCAGAAATAGTACCTCAGGTTAATAACTTTGCTTCAGGATGAGAACAGAAATCGTGCTCTGGCAGCGCGGCAGCAGCAGGAGGCCCCATTAGCTAAAGTGGTGCTTCAGGTTAAGAACAGTTTCAGGTTAAGAATGGACCTCTGGAACGAATTAAGTACTTAACCCGAGGTACCACTGTACTGCTTTTGCTAGCTTCAGTGGTTTATCTACATTGAGCATATTTAAAAATATTTCTTTTGAGTTCTGTCCTTGCAGCTCTCTTCTTCCAGGGATCTGAATAATAACTTGCAACCATCTAAGAATATTTAAAAAGCTCAATTTTCTTTTCTTGACCTTCCAGTGACACCTAGTGGTTCTTTTGCAAAGAACACAGAGCACGCTATGTAAGCTGCAAATTTGCCAAACTATGAGGCCAATGCCTAGGATGATTTGGTTTATGGCAGGGGCAGACAGAAGGTAGATTATGATCCAGTGACAAATCTCTGGGTGACTTGTAGCACATTGCCAAAGATTTCTGATTCCCAGTTGTTTTAAAATAGTAACAGCTCCCCCCCCACCGCCCCGCAAAAAAAAGGTTCCTATCCCCCAGAGCCGCTGCTGCTCAGTGAAAATATAAAATCAGTGTCTGGCAGCAGTAAAAGAGGCACATTTGATGCCAGGAATTATGGGGAGAGGAAATGGAAATAATACTGCCAATAATGTCTTTATAAAAATGATAGTTGACTTCATTTTGGAAATTGCATGTGGTTCTAGCCATATCCTGAAAAAAGGATATAAGTGGAGTTGGAAAAGGTACAGAAAGGGGAGGAAATGACAATGGGATTGGAACATATTTCTTATGGGGAAAGACGATTCAATATTTGGAACTTTAAAAATATAAAGAAAGAAAACCAAAGGGGGGATATGGTGTGGTGGTGGTTTAAAAATTATGCATGGAGCACAGAAACTGATTAGAGGTATTTTCCCCCTCTTCCTCTCATAACACTAGACCGGGATGGGGAATCTGTGCTCCTTGATATGTTATTGGACTTCAGTTCCCATGAGCCCCAGCCAGTAGAGTCAATTGGCAGGAGTGATGGGAGCTGTAGCCCAACAACACAAAGAGGACCACTGGCTTTCCCATCCCTGTCCTACCTGGATATCATTTATGTATCCTCTCTGTTATCCTCCCTGTAATTCTTACCTGGATTACATGGAGGAAGAGAGAATGGCTCCATCCACAAGCAGAGGTGTACCTAGGCTCCTTTGCACCCTTGGCAAGGAGTTGAATCAGTGCTTCTGTAGCTGGGAGAGACCATGGACAAGAAACTCAAAAAGTTTGCTTTTCGTCAACATTCACATTCCATCAGTGCCTTCCTTTGTGGTCATTGGGGTCTGCTCTGCTCCTCCTCCTCCTCTCCTATTCCTCCTCTTTTAGTCCATCTGTCTGCCTGCCTTTATGCGTCCTTCTCTCCCTCCCTCCACTCACCACCTTCCTTTATCCTCCTCCCCCTTCCTTCCCTTTTTCCTCTTGCATGCCTTCCTATGCCTCAGACTGCCTGGACTCTTCTTCCTCCCTGGCTCCTGTTTTGCAGGTGGCATCAAACCCCATAAATCATTGGCCTCCTCTCCTGGGTCCCTCCCCTGGTCCCCTGGCTCTTTCACAGATTCTTTGGAGTCGTACCAGTCCCTGACGTCATTGCATCAAGGTGCCCCCTTTAGATGGTTTTGAAAGTAGATCAAACAATTCATGGAGCACAGATCCATTTAAGGGTATTATTAGCATTGGTTCACCTTAAATACCAGTGGGAGATAACTGTGAAACCATCTAACCTGTCATGGGCCAGGAATTGGCTTCGCCTGCTGAGCAGCAGCCTGAAGGAGAAGAAGGCAGAGTGACTCCACCTATTGCTGATCAGCTTTCTTGCTCCTAATGTGGACCAGTTGGTTCCAGCTTTCTTAAGCAGGGTTTCCAGCCTTAGTCAATTGCTGGAAACAACATTTGTAGTTCCTGGCCTGACCTTGCCACTTCTTGCTTTTCGTGATCTTGGACTCTCAGCTTTATTGACCCCCGGATCGTCTGACATGAACTGAGAGACTCCTGACCTTAAAGGGACCCCTGACCATTAGGTCCAGTCGTGGACGACTCTGGGGTTGCGGCGCTCATCTCGCTTTATTGGCCAAGGGAGCCAGCGTACAGATTCTGGGTCATGTGGCCAGCATGACTAAGCTGCTTCTGGAGAACCAGAGCAGCACACGGAAACGCCATTTACCTTCCTGCCAGAGCGGTACCTATTTATCTACTTGCACGTTGACATGCTTTTGAACTGCTAGGTTGGCAGAAGCAGGGACCGAGCAATGGGAGCTCACCCCGTCACGGGGATTCGAACCGCCGACCTTCTGCTCGGCAAGCCCTAGGCTCTGTGGTTTAACCCACAGCGCCACCCGCCTGAACCTTGCATTTGGATTCTGCCCCCTGAGACTTGGCTGGTTGGCTGGCCTAGCCCACCACTGAGCTCTGCCGTGGCTGAGCAACACGGCACTATTACATAACCTTCCTACAAACAAATCAAGATGGATGTTCAATAAACAGCTCATCCAGAAGCATCCTAGGAGGGCAATTTATGTTTTTATGGTGGCTGGTAAGCAATATGTCAGGGAGATTGCTGACTACTGACCCCCAGTGGCCATTGGATAAGTTAGCATGTGGCTTAATAAAATAGATAACTTTGTGGAGAACTAGATCTCATTTTTTCAGACAGTATCAGGGTGGTGGAGGGTGGAAGTCTCCCAGAATCTGCTGGAGACATAAGGCAATAAACGCAGGCCTGGATCATATATTTTGGTCTTACTCAAAGGCAAGAAGCTTTTGGTCAGTCATAGTAAGAAAAAATAAAGTGAATTGCCAGCAGACACAATCTATTGCCAAATAGTACTTACGTTATTTGGTTGGTTATGTGAAAGATTTAGCTTTATTAGAGGACAGAGGGATGGTGATGTTGTACATCTTTTAACAGCTGCTCATATAATGCAAGTGGAGGAAAAATAAGAACCCCAGCATTTTACCCAATGGAACCATCATTAAAATCCTTTCTGCATCAGATAAAAACCCCAGACATTTGATGGACTATGATAAATATTCTGCTCTTTATTAACTATTTTCTGCCACTGAAGCTTTGCTGTTTTGCTGTGTCTGTTTATTGGTCACTGTGATGGTCTTACTGTAATGTATTCCTTTTTTATGTATGCTTTGGCTCTTAATTTTTTGCAAGTCTTTTAGAGACTCTTTTGTAGTGAGCGACTAATAAGTCAAAATAACACTGAAGAGAATAATAGATTGCTGCAGCCGTAGTGGTGGGGCAGAGCCACGGAGATGACCTCCTAATGCTGGCATTACTACCTGGGTGGGGATAGGATGTGGAAGGACAATGGTGTCATCAGGGCTGTGTGGACCAATCAGAGGGAACACCAGATTGGCTCCATTGGTGTGTCCCTGCAGGTGTGGCCTTGCTACTACCAGCGGCGGAGCTAGCCACTCGGGCACCCAGAGCAGTGCACATGTTGTGCACCCGGGGGTGGGGTGAGCCACCCAGGGGGTGATTGGCGTGGCTGCGATCTGCCCAGAGGGGATTTTGTCACACCCCCGGGATGACACTCGGGGTGGGAATCTGCCTGCCCTGCTTCCTACGACCCAGGCTACTGCCTTGCCCTGCCCCAGTCATAAGCTGTAGTAACCTTGGTGTCAGCAGGATGGCTCAGCAGTTCTTCCTACCACATTGACTGCTTCTTACTATATGTTCAGGATCTTAGTGGTGGCCCCACATGGTAAAGCTAACTAACACCCTTTTCATATTTTTATTGAATAACGGGACATCTTTTTATGTATTGATGTAAGAAAGCTCAAGAAGACGCTGAGTCATATATACCGGTATACTGTTTGGTGCAATGTAATTATAAAATTATTTCATGATTGTTGTAAATCTGAATAAATATTGTGCAACACACACACACATACACAATTAAAATAAAAAATTGAGTGTAAAAAAAACCAGTAACCACTGCAGTAGGCAATTTTTTTGTTCATTTGATGTGGACTCTGAAAAAATGAAATCAAAGTTGTTATTATAATGGGATGAAAGGGAAAATATGGAATTTATTTTGAAGTAAGAAAGTATAATTTTAAAAAAATCCAGTTCATAGTGGTTTTGGAAAACATACTGAAACAAATCTGTACTTCATTTCATTTCCATTTGAAAGGCATGATCAATAAAAGTATTCCCAGTGGTACACAGAGAAGGATTTTTGTGATTTCTCAATATAAAGTTCTTATGATGATATGGGTTTTTGTATTGTGTCACAATCCTGTGCAGAGCCAAGTTACCTCAGCTTATTGATTTTAATTGGCTAAGCATCTAACTCTGTGCTGGGTTCCAGCCCTTGCCTTAACTCCTTAGCAGCTAGAAGCCCATTGCTAAATAGCAGCCGGAGATCATTTGTGTTTGCTTTGTTGCACCCAACTCTATTGCTGAATTTGCATGGTTTCATTCCATTTGGAACAATTTTTTGTATTTTATATATTTCATAACTGTATGATTTTATCTGTTTATATCTTTGCATTTTCTATAAGCTGCACTGGGGCCTTACGGAGAAGGGCAGGTAAGAAATCTTATCCATCAGTCAATCACCTACACTGCAGGAGGGAAGCAAGAATCCACCAGAAATTAAGAAAGAATATGGGCTTCTAGTTCTCCCTTGCCAACCCCACAACAGAAGATTAGTATGTTTCTTATACAGGGAAGGGGCATGTGTAGGTGTTGACTACATTGACACAAACCATGCCCAGGAACCTAATGTTATGACATTAGGCGTGAAGATATGTTATCTCTGATCTAAGCAGTAAGTGCTAAGATCAGAGATGAGGTATCTCTGATCTTAGAACTAAACGCCACAGCACTAAAATTCGGGATAGGTTTATCTCCAATCTTAGTGCTGTGGTGTTAAGGGCTAAGGTCAGAGATATACCGTATTTTTCGCCCTATAAGACGCACTTTTTCCCCTCCAAAAATGAAGGGGAAATCTGGGTGCGTCCTATGGGGCGAATGCAGGCATCGCGGACCTCTCCGCCAGCAGCGGGATCGCTCCCGCTGCTGGCGGAGGGGTGCCTGCATGCTGAAGCCTGCGCGCGCTGAGCTCAGCGCCTCCAGGCTTCGCGGACCTCTCCGCTAGCAGCGGGAACGCTCCCGCTGCTGGCGGAGAGGTGCCTGCATGCCGAAGCCTGCGCGCGCTGAGCTCAGCGCGCCCAGGCTTCGCGGACCTCTCCGCTAGCAGCGGGAACGCTCCCGCTGCTGGCGGAGAGGTGCCTGCATGCCGAAGCCTGCGCCCGCTGAGCTCAGCGCGCCCAGGCTTCGCGGACCTCTCCGCTAGCAGCGGGAGCGCTCCCGCTGCTGGCGGAGAGGTGCCTGCATGCCGAAGCCTGCGCGCGCTGAGCTCAGCGCGCCCAGGCTTCGCGGACCTCTCCGCTAGCAGCGGGAGCCAGCACTGGGCTCCCACGGCTTGCAGAGAGCTGCCTGTTTGGGGGCTGGGGTCGGGGGAAGCTCGGGCTTCCCCAACCCCGCGCCTGGGGGGGAAATAATTTTTTCCCTTTATTTCCCCCCCAAAAAACTAGGTGCGCCTTATGGGACGGTGCGTCCTATAGGGCGAAAAATACGGTAAGCATCTGCTTGCTGTTTGACAATGAAAAGCAGCAGGCTGTGGAGTATCTCCAATCTTGGCATTATGAGACCATCTTGAAAGACAGCAGTTAAAGAGTTTTCTGCAATTTAAACCTCTGTGACCGTATCTTTAAATAAAGCCTTTATTGGAGATTAAGCTTCTTACTCTTTAAAAGTCCCTCAGTATAGTGGGGGTGCAAAGCTTGGGGTACAAAGGAAGAGTTTGGGCTGCAGAGGGTGGCACTGTCACCAGATCTAGTTTCCTGTTGCTGTTGGAGGCAGTAAGTTAAAGGTAAAGGGACCTCTGACCATTAGGTCCAGTCATGGCCGACTCTGGGGTTGCGGCACTCATCTCGCTTTATTGGCCGAGGGAGCCGGCGTACAGCTTCCGGGTCATGTGGCCAGCCTGACTAAGCCGCTTCTGGCGAACCAGAGCAGCACACAGAAACGCCATTTACCTTCCCACCAAAGCGGTACCTATTTATCTACTTGCACTTTGACGTGCTTTCGAACTACTAGGTTGGCAGGAGCAGGGAGCGAACAACGGGAACTCACCCCGTTGCGGGGATTCGAACCGCCGAACTTCTGCTCGGCAAGCCCTAGGCTCTGTGGTTTAACCCACAGCTGCCATCCCTTGTTGGAGGCAGTACTGAGCTAGATAAACCAACAGTGTGACTTGATGTAAGACGGCTTCCTATGCTTCTATGAATTACATGCATATTATACAGCATTTCCACACTTGTTGTGATGACAGATTTTAAATCTAAACAAGACCTCTGTGGTGCTAGGACATGGCTGCACCAGTGTCCCTTGTCAAATCTTTTTATTTCAGTTTGCACCACATGGTCTTGATCCCCAGAGAGAGTCCAGTCAAAAGAGCTGACCTTCTGAATAACAGGTGACAGAAATTCAATGCATTCCTTTTTAAAAAACACAGCAAGAATATATTAATTTCAACTGGATGGTGTCCAGTTCTACTTTAAAGACATCTAATAGTGGAGGGTCTGTTACATCAAGAAAATGTGCTGTTAATTCCCATCTTTGCCAAAAGCAGACTTAATGTCTCAATTGAATGACTCTTGCTTCATCTTCCCCCAAGAGCATAAGAGCCCCATTAATCCTGCCAAAGACCCATCTAGTCCAGAATCCTGTTCTCACCATGGCCAACCAGATGCCTGTCAGGAAGCCTATAAGTACAACACGAGCCCAACAGCTCCCTCCCCATCTGTGACCTGCAGCAACCAGTATTGAGGCATACTGCCTTTGACAGCCATCATTATCTCGTTAGGTTTTATCCTGTTGGATATAATATACTCTTACATCAAGACCAGAACTTCTAGCAGAAACAATGTCACCTTGCATTACAGTTTAATGGGTACAAAATAAGAAAGCTAGAGATTAATGTTTTCCCTCTGCTTATAAACAGGATTCAAATTTTTGCAAGCTTTGATGGATTTGGGGTTTTATGTGAACTGCTGGAAAGTATTGCCTTGGTGTGTTTTGCCTCATGTGACAGGACTTCTTTTACTAGCAATAAGGAAGATGTAGGTTTCCCCATTTTGCAATGGAGCAGGAAGAGGCATTTAAATCTGGGAGTCATTCCAGATGACAATAAAATCCAGATTTTGCTTTCAGTGTTAAAGCAGCTCAAGTAGAATCTGCAATACTCCATCTTTGGTTTATACCAGTTTTCTTGGTGGTGGTGGTGGAAACGTCCAGTCCAACTGGGTGCTTCTGCCTCCACCTCTTTTTATATTATTATCAGGAAATGTGCATGCTCAAGTGCTACAAAGGAAGGACACCCTTGTTTTTAAAAGACTGCATATGTGCTTCAGTTTGAGTGGTGCAGTGATGGAGTGTTCAGTCAGACATTTCAAAGGCACAAACCACTGTCAATATGGAGCATGGGGAGAGCTTTCATCACTCATGGTGACGGCATCACAGGTGATAAGCCATCAAGAACAGGCTTCTTCAACCTCGGCCCTCCAGATATTTTTGGCCTACAACTCCCATGATCCCTAGCTAGCAGGACCAGTGGTCGGGGATGATGGGAATTGTAGTCTCAAAACATCTGGAGGGTTGAGGTTGAGGAAGCCTGATCAAGACCTTTTGATATGCTTATAACGATCATTTGCACAGCAGTCAGTCTCATAGAACAGGTACTTACTGTATGTTTGTATGCGAAAAATAGCTTGTCAACAGTAACAAATTGTGCTCTGAGCATTGCGACATGGTTAGTTCTGCCCCATTTTGGCAGCGTTTATATGATCTTCCTGAAATTTCTGCCCAGGGTTCAGTGGTCACATTAGCTAACAAAATTACTCTGGGAAATCCCCCCTCTGTTGTGTGTGACTTGTTCTCTATCCAGAAAACCACAGCTTCTCAAGATGGTTGAAAGGTCTCTGAGTTGCAAACTGGCAACCCCATGGGCATGGTTTTCAGACTTTCTTTCCATGTCAACTAATATGTCAAGGAACTCCTGCATCCTGTAGCGAATGTGGGGACATTATCTTTAGAGCACATGCACAGTCCATGTGGGGTATCAGCCAGGCCAGTTAACCTTCAGCAATGTCCCACGTGAATTGAGAATGCAAAAGGCTTTGCAAGCACCAAGCACCAGCTGATAGGCGGTGCTTGTCAACCCTACTTTCCGTGGGCAGTCACCTATTTATCTGCTCTATACCTGGCATCATACTTTTGACTCAGCATAGCAAATAACATAATCAAGCTTTAGGAATGCATTCACCTTGAAAGATGAGGTCTTCTGTAATCTTAAGAAACTGTATAGGCAAAAGCCTGGTTCAAAAAACAGGTTTCGTTAAGAATACATGGCAAACTGGGGCCACAATGTTTGGATTTTTCCTAAGCAACAATGCACCTAAATCAATATTTGTCATGTCTTCATATGAGAATCTTTTAAATGTCTTGAGGCAGCAGGGAGACTATCCAGCTGGTTGGCTCCCTGCCCCATAGCCCACCCTCAGATCCCTTTGCCCACCTTCTCTTTCTCATCTATTGTGGGGAACATAAACTGAACTCCTGTTTGCTGCAGAAGGCAGGGCAGCAGAGAGAAGGTGAAGGGGACCAGTAGGAGAAACAGGGCTTTAATGCATGGAGTCTCTTGCTTCCTTAAGGCAAACCCAATGTCTCTTGCTTCCTTAAGGCAAACCCAAATGGTGCAACAAGAAAACTCAGTTTCTGCTTATTGAAAGCTCTCCCAGCCCTCTTTTCTCTGCTGAGCAACCCTTCCTCAGGTGGTGTGATGGCCTGGGATTCGGACTCCGATGCTGAACCTAAGGGATCCCAGCCTGCACAGGATTCCCCACCTCCAGAACCAGCTGAGCCGGGGCTGGGGCATGAGCCTGAAGGGTCCTCACCTGTACTGGATCCTCAGGTGCAGGCACCAACTGAGTCTGCTCTGGCTCCTGAGGTGATGGAGGACCCATTGCCTGCAGGTGCTCCACTCTCAGCCCCGTCAGAGGAAGGTGAGGTTGCCTCTGGGTCCGGTAACCCACCAGCCTCTCCTGAGCTGCTCAGGGCAGAGAGGCAGAGGGAACTAAGTTCCTGCAGGAGGAGTGCTAGCCTCCAGGCCAGGAGAGGCGAGTCACCAGAGGATCGGGGCCACCCTATGCCTCGGGGCAAATAAAAGCCAGCCAGCCCCAGTCCCAAGTTGTGGGAGCAACATTGTTGGTTGCTAGTTCCTGCCTGAGCTCCTGACCCACTCTGACTCCCTGCTTGCAAGCCTGTTCCTGACTTCACCCGACTGCCTGCCATGCACCCAGCTTCAGCTACTATGGACTGCCTCCACGTTGCATCTTTGACCATGGACCGGACTTGGACCTCGCCTCTCGGGTAACCCACGGGACCAGCACAGGTGGTTAACTCTTCCCTCCACTGTAATTCTAATGATGATTGACCCCCATGCTGCTTTCGAGTTTTCCCCTAAGCTCAATAGCAGCATGGCAGGAGGGGCAATTTACATCAGGCTGGTGGGAGGCAGGATTTAAAACTTTCCTCTCCCTGCAATTTCACTTGTGTTGTGCAGCTGAGTGGAAAACAGCTGAGAGGGATAAAAAAGAGGATGAAATGCAAAAAAAAAAAAAAAAAAAAGTCTTTTCTGGAGCCCTACACCCTATCAGCTGATCTGGGAAGGGTATGTTGTGGGTCATGTAAGATTAAGCTGTGATTGACAAGTAGCCCAGTGCCTTCACATTGCTAGCTTCTGAACTAGAGATAGAAAAAAGGCATGTTTCTTGGAGACTATGCATAATGATGAGAGAATGTGCACACTGCCCAGAGAACGTACAATCTGCAACCTGAATATTCAGAATCTTGATGAAGTTCTTTCTCAGGTCCTTGTATCTTCCTGATTCCTCACCCCAAGCCCTCCTCTTCATTGGCTTCTCAGACCATGTGTGATCAATCTCCAAACCTGTTGGGTAGCATTGAATAATCAAGTAGTAGTGTATCCCAGAGCATGTTAGCTTAAGCAAAGTCTCACACAGTTCATGAAGTTCACTGGGGCTTGCTTCCAAGAGATTGTGCTGCCTGAACCCATAGAACTGTCCATAAGAGTTGTCCTCCACATTTTCTTGTTTGGATGCTTTTATTTGCTTTGACGGTCTGCCCCCCCAAACCCCCCACATATTGCCATATTAATTTGAATCATTCTTGTGCTGTGCCGTTTTCTTTTGGTTTCCAATTTCATGCAATGGGACATCTGAGCAGAAATGTATAGGATTGTGCAGCCCTTTTTGCACCAGGGTTGGGGACCAGGTATGGCTGGACTCTGCCTCCCTTCATCCCTGACCATTGCCCCATTGCTGGGGCTGATGGGAGCTGGAGTTCAGCAAAATCCGAAAAGCCACGGAGTTTCCCATCGCTGTCTTGCACAATTCTTTCTCATGCCTCCCAAGCCACATTCCGGCTTCAGAAAAGCCTCTTGGTCTGTATACATTACTCAGAGTTAAGCTGAGAGAAGGAATGAGTAATAATGCCAGGTATTTCCTGAACTATGCACCATCCTCTTCTGGATAGGGCCTCCCCCTTCCTTTTGAAAATAAGAAAGATAACTAGCCACTTGTGGATTGGTGCTTATTCACAGCAATCTTAACAGAGAAGAGGCTGAGCACGCCAGCAGCTTATTTTATTGGATGCCAAGCTGCATAAATTAACTCAAGCTTACGGAAGGTGACAGGAAAGAGTTAATATCCTGAGGCGCTGAGGAGTGTTCAGGTGTGACTGTTCTTTCATATCTGGACTGCGTGCAGCTACAGTGCAAACACCTTAGAAGGCAGCAGCTGTCGGAGTTGGAGAAGCAGCTCTGTTCAGGAGATATTATAAAATGGCTGACTCTGATTGCAGCTGTCCAAAAGAACTGCCTCAAGAACTGATACTTGAAGACTCCATCCATGCGGCAAATGGATCACAGATCTGTGAGGAAGAGTGTGAGAGCGTAGGGTTGAAAAAGGAAGCAGACCCTCTGTCATCGGATCCAGAAAGAGGACACGCTCCCAGCAATGGAGTAGGCCTGGGAGAGAATGTGACTGAAAATGGACCCCAAGAGGAGCCACCAGGCAAGATTGGGGAAGGGGATGCGGTAGAGGGAGAAGAGGTCCTCTGTGACTTCTGCTTGGCTGAGAAGGTGCTGGCGGTGAAGTCCTGCTTGACCTGCATGGTAAACTATTGCCAGGATCACTTGAAGCCTCACTTGGAGAACGCCAAACTCCAGACCCATAAGCTTATGGATCCAATGAAGGACATTGACATGCAGAGCTGCGAAGTCCACAAGAGGCACCTCGGTTGGTTCTGCCATACTGACCTTGCGTGTGTCTGTGAGGAGTGCCTCGCAGATGGACACCAGGGACATAAGGCTGTCACCTGTGGGGTAGCCAGGAAAGAAAAGGAGGTAAATTGTAGCTTTCTGAGCGCTGTCAATGTTCAGGGGGAATGTCATGGGATACTGGCTTGCTAGGAAATATGGGGCCTAGAGTTCTCATTCATACGCACACAGCCTTTTTACATGTTCGTGGCTGGCCCAGAGTGCTGCCGGAGGGATTCCTGCTTGATATCATGTTAAGATTGTTTAGAATTGCAAACTTACTGGAGAACAGGCTTCACTGAATGCAGCTGAGCTTGCTGCTGAGTAAACATGCTAGGGTTTTGCTGCAAATGTCGGATGCCTGGGGTTTCATGGTTATGTAGCTTGACATATTATGAAACCCAGGAGGCCATCCCACAGAAGGGATCACAGTTCAGGGGAAATCTGACAAAAGTTGGATGGACAAAAATGGGGTGTGCCTGCTTTCTGTTAGAAAAGGGTGGTATTGCCAAGTGTTATCTACACTCGGGGCCTGCTTGCAATTATCCCAAGCCCAGGGCAACTGGGGAGTTTGCTAAATTACTAAGGACTGAACTGGTTGTGTCACCACTGGCAGCACATGCAGAATCAGCTTCTGGCACTTGGATACAGATGCTGGGAAGCTGTGACTGGGTGTCAAATGCTGACACATGCCTGTATTTCTGGCAGTTTAGATGACTGGCTCTGTGGCTCAGCCCTTGGCTTTATGCCTTGACTCTCAGTGAGGACTGAGACAAAAATGCAGCTGCCACAGGACAAGAGAATCAGTAGTTCAGTAGGCATAATTCCTACGGATAGAAGCTCGAGGTAGAAATTGAACTGGAAAGAACCTCAGCTGCAGTGAGAGTTTCCAATATACGACACCATCATGGGATCAATAGCTATTAAAGTTAAGATTCATTCACTCAGAGATAGTTAGCATTGTTGTGGCAATTGTGCGCATTGAACTCTACTTGCACCCAGTGGTATATGGTTCAAGGAACCACTGCATGAAGTAGGGCTTTCTCAGTGGTGGCACCCTAGTTACAGAACTCCTGTCCAGTTGAGATCAAATGGTCTCCCACACTATCTTGAATTAGGCAGCAGCTTAGAAATTTACTCTTATGGGGCACTGGAGCATAATTACAGTACCTCCGTTGATATGATTTGTGTTATAATATCCATTGTAGCGTATTGGATATTGCAAGGTATTCTGAACTGAGGTTTTAAAATGCTGGTTTCAACGTCGTCATTTTATGATTGTTGGCTATGTGGGAGGAAGGACAGAATGTAAGAAATAATGTAATAATTACTTCCTCCTTTCCACTTTCCCTTTCTATCACACTCTTATCACCCCCCCCCAGTAGTTATGCAAGGTGGGTGTTATTTAAACCACTGAATATGAACACACATTTCACCCAGTGTTAAAAATAAGCCGCTGTATCTTTCATTCAGATGTTTAGGCAAAAACAAGCATGGGCTTTACATGCTCCTTGTAAAATATTTAGCTTAAAAGTAAACAGACCTACAGCAATAATCTCAAAGGAGTGCCTGGTGTTCTTAATGATGAATTAGGGTGCAGTTTTGGGCAAACAACTACGAAGGAGTTCTGATTTCCTCCCATTTGGATGATTGTTTCCATGTCCCAGATTCTACATTGAAACTTTCCCAGCCTGAGGCTTTTATAATGTAGCAGTAATTCCAGAAATTGCTGTGAATCATAGTTTGTGTGAAAGAGGCAGGTATTCATAGCCGTTATGACTACCTGTGTAGAAGGTGTGAGCTTTTGACTTTTTCTGTCTATTCCTGTTCTCTGGGATTGAACTATTATTTGATGTTTCATATTTAATACCAAAGGGATTTGTTAAGCTCATAATCTATCCCCCTGAAGAATGCAAATTTATATCAACTGGAGATGTGGTATAGGAATGACATGGGGACGCCGCCAAGTGTTTAGCACCCCCAAAATGCACCTGCATGCAGTATTAAATGCAAGTGGACATGCAGTGTGAACATGCTCTTAGTCACAAGTAGATCTGCCCCCACCTTAAAGGCCCAGAGGAACCAAATAATGTAGTATATTTCAGCAAAATGTTGCTTCGGAAAGCAAAACTGGCTAACATGATTCCTGCCACATCTTGCCTCAGCAGAAGTTTCTGAATACCTTTCAAAGGCGCCTCATGTGGAGCACATTGCAGGCATCTCATCTAGAATAGATGTGATCAAAACACGTGTGACAGTATCAATCTGATTTCTCCAGGAAAGGGCACAGATGGCACACTGGTCAAAGCTGTGAAAACAATCCCATGGCAAAGTTGGGTTCCAAGAGTACCCCAAACTTCAAACCTTGTCCTTGAAGGGCAGTGCATCCTCATCAGGTACATCTGATGGGCTAAGCTTTCCTACCGACCAACTATCTGTCTCAGTTTGTTAGCCCATGATTGCGCATTTAATGTAATGTGCACTTTGGCCCTTAGGGGATATGAATCCCAGATTGATTGCTTTTAAGGGGAAATGGATATTTCCATTTGATTCATGGCTTTTAAAAACTGCTGTTGAGTTGCCTCTTTCAATAACCTCTGATTTTATCTACCCACAGTACGAACTTATTCAGCTCCAAGCAGGCTATGACTGGAAACTGAAGTCAGCAGAAAATGCAATTGAAAAGCTGCAGAGAAATTCAGAGTCTATAGTGGTAAGATTTTCACTAGGCCACCTCTTTCTTTGCAGCTAAGTTCCTGTTCAGGTTGGTCTCAATTTGGCTGTATTGTACTGTATTAAGAAAGGCATACCCATAGCCCTCTCTTTGTTATAAGCAGGCTGTATCTTCGTAGACTTTGCTAACTGACTGTAACCCCACAAAACAATCTGGACCAGGACTGGCTCCAGGTTTGGAAAGGTCCTGGGCAAAATGTCCTCTGGTGGACCCCTCAGGCATAGCTGGTAGTGTTAGCAACAGCAACAATTTCTCATAATGTCCTGGAGCAACCTGGTGCCCTACGGATGTTGTTGGACACCAACTCCCATCCCAGCATGGCCAATGGTCAGGGATGATTGGAATTGGAGCCCAAAACATTTGGAGGGCACTGGCTTCGGGAAGGATGCCCTGGGGCATCTGATGTCGTAACTCTCTGGGAAATCCAAATGATGGCTTGCAGATGTAGCTTCATGATGTGAAGGACCATGGTAGTTCCCCTAGGATGCTGAGTGCTGATGATGACCATTGTCATCATGGAAAAACATGGAAAAACTAAAGTTTGTGGTTTAGCATTTTAATCACTGATCTCTCTCACTTCCCCTTTTATGCTCATCTTGTTCTTTGATTCTTCTCAAAGTATAGCTACAAAATCTGTGACCGTAGGATCAGTGCTCCTATGGACCCAAAACACTTCTTACCTTGTCTGGATTGTTACTCACATGTGCCAACTTTGATGGCCAATGTGGAAGAGGAGTGGCAGGCTCAATCGCTATGTGGGTTTCTGCTGTGGAAACAAAAGCTTGATGATATCATCCAGCAGATGAGTAACATTTCTGCGTGGCTGGGAGGTTCCCACAGGGTTGGTCCTCCTTAAAATAATAGAGGAGTGACTAATGCAATTCATTTTCACTTATTGGAAAGCTTCTTAAACTGCGTAGCCCTTCTGCCAGCCTGGTAGTTGCCTGAGGAATGTAAAATATTCAGTGGGTTTCTCCTCCGGCTTGAAGGTTTATCTCGGTGGTTGGGAACTTACAGCCCTTCAGATGTTTTTGTACTCCAGTTACCATCATCCATAATCATTTATCATGTTGGCAGGTGATGATGGGAGTTAGAGTCCAACACCATCTGAAAATCTGTATGTTTGCCATCCGTGATGTAGATGATCCTGTCTCCATGTTGACCAGGTATGGCACACTCCCAGTGCTGAGTAGTTGAATGACAGCTGTTGACAGACTGGTCTTGTCAGGAGTTGGCTGTCTACTAGAGGAAGGGGATATTCTCTGTCTCTGTTGCTCATTTATTTTCACAGTGCCTTCTGTTTTCTCTCCTTCAACAGCTTTTTTTCTTTCTTTTGCCCTCACATCTCATATTAATATGGGCACATTTATCAATCCATTTATTATATTTATATCCCACCTTTGCTCCAAAGAGCTCAAGGGGCATACATGGTTCTCTTTCCCTTTCTTATTTTATGTTTGCAATAATGCTCTAAGGTAGGTTAGGATGAGAGACAGTGACTGGCCCAAGACCCAAGGCCACTCAGGGACATTCTTAGCTGAATGGAGATTTGATTGCTGAACTTCCAGGACTTGGTCTGACACTTGAACCACCACACCACACTGGACCTCTAACCACTGCACTATGTTACTTTTCCAATAACGAAGATGGTGATTTCCTCCCCCTGCAGAGTTCTGTATCTGAAGTCAAAACCTTGGTGGAAGAGAAGTTTGAGGAGCTGCTCCAAGCAGTGAAGAAGACTCAGTCTGTTGTGCTAGCGTTCCTAGAGGAGAAGGAGCGTGGTGCCGTTAATCATGCTAATGGGATAAAGATCCACCTTGAGAACAAGCGGGTGGTGATGGAGGAATGCAAGAGCAGGCTGGAGAAGATGGCCACACACACGAATGACATCATCTTTCTGAAGGTACCTTAAGTGGCAAAGAGGCAAACGGTCAGTTGGTGTTGCTGACTTAACATGGTCAAATGTTTGGGTTAAGGAAATGCTAATGAAATGCAACCCTTGCTGTCTCATTGCATTTCTTTCTGTAAGCTGTGCGTGCTCCTGTGTGTTTGCGTGATCTAAGATGCTTAACCAGTCCCTAGTGGCCCCTCTAGTCCAGCATCCTGTTCTCACAGTGGCCAACCAGATGCCTCTGGGAAGCCACAAGCAGGAACCAAGTGCAAAAGACCCCTCCCCCACTTGTGATTCCCAGCATGTGATATACAGAGACATACTAGGTTTGACAGTGGAGGTAGAACATTGACAATCGGTGGCAAGTGGCCATGGATAGCTGTATCCTCCATGAAATTGCCCTGTCCTCTTTTAAAGCAATCCAAGTTGGTGCCCATCACTGTCTCCTGTGTTGTGTACGTGTTTGTGAGACCAGCTGCTGCTGTATGGGCAGCTAATGTGTGCATTTGAGTGAGCAGAAGCTGCTGGTGAGAGAGGCTGCTCCTATGCATGTACTTCATTTCTGCAGCCTTCAGCCTCTTGGCTCAAACTCCTCCTGTACCATGAGATTGGGGAGCTGTCTGACTTTCCAGAAGCAGCAGCAGCAAGTCTGAGACCAGGAGACCTGAATCAGCTGGGGAGCTGTCCAGCCAAAGAGGCAAGGATGAAACTGCTGCCCCAGCAGCCATCAGACAATGACTGAGAAGTTTTGTGGATGGTTCTAATGCCCAGCTCCTTCCTGGAGTACCCGCAGGGCCCTGATCTGGAGCAGCTGTTGCTTCCTGCTCCCCATCCCAAGCAGGGTTAGGAGATGAGATGGGTCTTGGCCTGCCAAACAGGGGCTATGTCTCTGGACCTGGGATTTGGCCACTTTGAGTTGATTTGGAATAGAAAAGTGGAGATAAATATTAATAACAATGATGGTCAGGAAATGGGAAGGTTATTAGACTGCAATAACTTGAACCAATCATGTGCATTATGTGTGCCTCCTTTTCTGTAGCTGCCACAGAAGAGCAGTTAGTTGCAGGGAGTGAGGCCAGGCTAAGCAGTGCATATCCCTCTTTTGCAGCATCTTCCTGTTTAGCACATTGGAAAGGAAGGATAAGCCCAGCCCAGCCCAGCTGTGAGTCCCCTGAAAAGCAATCCAGTTAGGCTTCAATAACAACTCCTATAGTTGTTTTAAAAATATTAATTGTTGCGTGAGGTTTGTGTGTGGGAGAGAGGTGGGGGCAGGGAATCAAACACCCAGAGTGGAAATGGTTAACCCTTGGCTTCTCACCTGTGTCTGACCCCCCACAAAACAGCCCTTGCACTGCAACTAGGCTTTTAAAACAACTTCCATTGCCACCAATGGATGCAGGGTTTGTTTGGCTAATTGCTGTGTGGGGAGGTAGCATTGAGGTTGGGCGATTATATGTTGGTTGGAGAGGCCCTACCGGTATTTATGTATGTATGTGGGTATTTATTAACAGGAATACTGTGAATTCAAGAAGAATGAAGGAGACGACACGTTGCCCAGTGTCTACATTGGCCTAAAAGACAAATTGTCAGGGATCCGAAGGGTGGTCACAGAGTCCACGGAACATATTTTACAACTTTTACAAACTTCCTACAAGGACAAGTTGCAGGAGTTTGCTAAAGATGGTGAGTGCCTATCTACCAAACCGCTCATCCAATCCAGTGACCATTTCCTCTGTTGTTCCTGCAACTAAGCTGTTGTGTTACTTTTCTTTTTGCAGAGGACGCTGGCATCAAAACAATGGTGTCCGCCATGATCCCATTCAAGCACCGCATAACGGCCCCAGAACCTAAAAGCAGGAGTGACTTCCTGAAATGTAAGGCATAATTATATACATGACTGTATCTTTCAGATGAATAGACTCTTAAGAGCAAGCCTGTCAGTTTGTTGAGCAGAGTTTTGAGGGGAACAGCGAGAGGAAAACGGTGGTTTTAAACTAATCCGATATATTTCTTGTTCCTCCAAAGATATTTGCCCATTGACGTTTGACCCGGTTACTGCTCATCGCTATTTGAGGCTCTTGGAAGACAACCACAAAGTCACCAACACCACGCCGTGGGAGCACCCGTACCCAGATCACCCAGAGAGATTTCAGCACTGGCGCCAGGTGCTGTCGGGCAAAAGCTTATACATCAGCCGCTACTACTTTGAGGTCGAGATATTTGGGGCTGGCGTTTACATTGGCATGACGAACAAGAGCATTGATCGGAAGGGTTCCGAAAGCAACAGCTGCATCTCGGGGAATGACTTCTCCTGGTGTGTTAAGTGGAATGGGAAGGAGTTCTCCGCTTGGCATAGTGATGTGGAGACACCATTGAAAGTCCAGGGATTTAGCAGGATAGGAGTTTACCTGGATTACCCCAGGGGCACCCTCTCCTTTTACGGCATTGCTTCGGATGTCATGACTCTTTTGCATAAGTTCGAGTGCAAGTTTACTGAACCTCTCTACCCAGCCTTCTGGCTATCCAAGAAGGAGAACAGTGTGCAGATTGTCAAGTTGTGGGATGAGGCTGAGGCCACCCTGGCACCTCTTCCTGCTCACTTGGGAGAAGCAGCTTCTTCCAGTACAGCCTTGACACCTGAGAGCCAAGCAGAGGCAAGTACAAAGACATCAGAGTCGGGACACAGCCATTGATTAAGTGATGTGATCATGGGCACGCCTTCTTACTACAAGTGTGCCACTGAATTAATTAAAAGTTAAAGGCAGACATGATGGCCTCTAAGGGGAAAGAAATCAAAGATCCATATTAGGGCAATACTTTTATCTGGCCAACAAGCACGCCACAAAATCACGTGAGCTGAATTGTTCATTGCATGTTTACTTTTTTGGTTGCCTGCTAGCCCACTAAATATCTTCTCCAAATTGAGAAACAGCTGGGGGAAAGGGAATCTCCAAGGTCACGCTGTTTACTTTGTAGGGAACTGATGCACCTTTAAAGACTGGCATTGGCTGCCTCAGTGTTCTCCTGCTCCCTGATGCTCAACTGATACATTTGTAAAGAAGCGTTTTTTTAAAAATAACAACAGCAACAGCAACACTGCAAGTCTCCAGTTCTCTTGTCATGTGGCCTGGATGAGCAGTACCACAGCATTAGAGCTGTTCAGTTTCTGAAAACAACTGTTCTTTCTTAGCAAAGGAAATTGTGGACATTTCTCATTTACTGCATTATCTTGGCAGGTTGAATAAACTTTGGTTTATTATTTATCACATTTTATTATGTTTTGATTCTCTGACTGTTTTGATATGGTATCAGAATTTGTTTTCTACTTACACTGTCTGGAAAAATCTGTGGTTTGGATTTTCTAAACGAATAACATTATATCGAATGAAATGTGGCTGGATAACCAAGGACCAGGTGAAATTGTCCCAGGGCCTAGACCTCGTTTGTGGGCCACCTGTTGCCCATTCCTGGCCTATAGCAAAGCAGATCATCATTGATTGATTGATTGATTAATTTTTTTAAATACTAGGTGCCCGCAAAAAATCAAATGAGCAGGGCCCCGACCCACAGATTCACAATATGTGGCAAGTACAAAAGCTGTTGATTCAGGACAGGGGTCATGCAAACTTGGGTGTGGACCATTTTGGACAAGTCTATCACTGAGTAAACTGTCGATTGCATCTTGACAGTTTTGTTTGCTTGCTAGCTGGTTAAACACCACCTCTAAACTGAGAAACAAAGCAACTAATGGTCAAGGTTTCCCTTTCTTTAAGTGATTTTGTTTTTCTCTAGAATTCCATTTTTCCTGTGGGAAGTGCATTACAAAAAGGAAACCTTATTTTATTTTAAGTTCATTAACTTGCAAATTCAGGAATGGAGGAGAAATGGCTGTGATGATAAAACTGCCTTTTCTCCAGTACAGGTGAAGTTCAAACTGCACAGACACAAAAGAAATGTCTCATAGTTCCTCTCTGTACAATCTCTCCTCCTGTACCGGCCATCCTAGCCAGAGACGGAGTTTTTCAACTAGCTTCCACTGCTTAAGCAAAGGCTGATGACGTCAAGATTTTAGGACAACCTGTGCCCCATAAACCACTTTGAACTCCTAAAGTCATGGTAGCATCCCCCATTAGGCAAGGGAAAGACCTACCAATGTAGACTTCTGAGTGTGTGGACTTTCATGAGAGCTGTGTGCACAGTATACATTTGAAACAGTTTCGAAGCATATGTTTTCCCTCAAAAGAATTCTGGGCACTGTAGTTTGACCCTCACAGATTTACAGCTCCCAGCAACTCCTAAGCAACTACAGTGCAAAGAAATATTGGAGGGGAAAAGGTGCTTTGAGTGTGCTTTAAATGTACAATGTGTACACAGGCAAAGAAGGCTACGCAGTTAGGTTTCTAGCTCCCAAGGAAGCCTTTGTGGGTAGTCTATTCACATAGGCTTAGTCCAGTGCTATTTTTCTAGAAAAAAAGAGGTACCAGAGCTCACCATCATTCTACCATGAACACCTCCCTCATTCTCTTAGAATGGCAATGGCGCCTACCTGAGAGAAGCCGGAACTGCGTTCTGGTGAGTTCTGGCTGAAAAAAAGGCCTTGGCTTTACCTCTGTAAACACCCATGGCTAACACAGGGACATAAGGAGCAGGGAAAGCTCATTTTGTGCCAGCTCCCCAGTAATTGTTTGCTTGAAGAGCAATGTGTATAATGTAAGAACTGGGCTCTAGTGCAGTGGTTGCAACAAAGATTCTGTTTGAAATGCCTGTGTTATCTGGATAGAGGGATAGAGAAATGTGTTTCTACTGTTCTGGAGAGCTACGTAATTATTCCAACATTTTGAATGTTGTCGGGCATGTTGTTAGCTCCCTTTGATTGTTGTCCTTAAAAAACAAACAAAGCCCAATTAAGTCAAAATTCTTGGTTTTTACAGTGACTTGATTCCATTGGTATCAGTGTAACCGAAGTCAGATCGTATCAATGCATTTGGGCAAGCTAATTGGCTTGTCTCTGTGTGTGGCTCTCCTCATGTAACATGCACCCATTTTCCTCTGACAAACATTGTAAGATGTGGGTTTGTTTTGGCAGAACGCGAGAGCAAGGATTAGCAGTAGCGAGTGACGGAAGAAAGACATAAAAGAAGCATTGAACGGTTGCTGCTCAGGGTCAGATAAAGGGTAGCCAAAACGTGGGGTTAAAATTAACTTACTTGTTTTATACATCCCCCAATTTGATTTGAAGGCTGGGTAAATAAACACGTTCATAGGACAAGAATTGTTTTCAGGAAAAGTGGAGAGAAGACCAACTTTGGGGAGTCTCTCAAGACAACTGTTTTGGGAAGGCCCAGGAATGCATTTTCCCCACGAGGGGGCAGTCTTGTTGCATAACTGATCCGATGTGCTGGCCGTGAGTCATGTGCTACGAGTCTGATTTCATGTAAGGTTACCAGAGCAATTTGCACTCAAGTGCTTGGGAAGGCCGTTTTAGATGAATGCAAATCTCTTCACATGCTGTAGGAACCTAAGAATCCTTTGCTGACTGGGATGGGGCCGTTTCTGAAGCACAGCCTGGACCTTTGCAGGCAGTAAAGGTAAAGGTAAAGGTACTCCTGCCCGTATGGGCCAGTCGTGTCCGAATCTAGGGTTGTGCGCCCAACTCACTTAAGAGGCCGGGGGGCCAGCGCTGTCCAGAGACACTTCCGGGTCACGTGGCCAGCGTGACGAAGGTGCTCTGGCGAGCCAGCACCAGTGCAGCACACGGAAACGCCGTTTACCTTCCCGCTATAAAGCGGTACCTATTTATCTACTTGCACTTAAGGGCGCTTTCGAACTGCTAGGTGGGCAGGAGCTGGGACCGAAATATAGGAGTTCACCCCGCCGCAGGGATTCGAACCGCCGACCATATGATCGGCAGGTCCTAGGCACTGAGGTTTTACCCACAGCACCACCCGCGTCCCCTGCAGGCAGTAATGGGGGCTAATGAAGTGAATCACAATGTAAACGGGGTAGAGGTGCTCCTGATCAGAAAAGGGCCTAATCATGGGATAAGGCAGGCATAGGCAAACTCAGCCCTCCAGGTGTTTTGAGACTACAATTCCCATCATTCTTGACCACTGGTCCTGTTAGTTAGGGATGATGGGAGTTGCAGTCCCAAAATGTCTGGAGGGCCAAGTTTGCCTATGCCTGGGATAAAGGCTCAACCTTCTTCCCTTCAAAAGTAGGTTTGCGACTGGGAACTTCTGCTAAGGTGCCATGCCCCCAGATGCGCAGCTGCGGCCAGGAGTCTCTTTTCCTGGTTCATAGAGATAGGGGTGACATTCATAGAATCATAGGATTGTAGAGTTGAAAGGTGAATCTGCCAGATTTGCACTTTCTGAAACAATGCGTGAACTGAGTCACACTCAGGTGCACTTTTCTGCATTTTGCAATGCAGTTCTCCAGTCAAGTGATGTGCACATAAATGCATATATGCATGTGTTGGTTGGGGTGAGTGTTATTACTGTGAGTCAGGGTATGCCTTGGCAAGAGGGATGCTGAAGGGGAAAGAGATCCCTGACTCTTTAGATGCTTTTAAAATGTGCTGCTATGTTTTTGCTGGTGAAGGGAGTAGGGCAGGATTTTATTGCATTTTTTGCATTGTCTTGTAGTTCTCCAGTTTTGCTGTTTGTTATATATTGTAGCATAACTGCATCTTCTTAACAGCTTAGAGACCATCTTGAGTAGTATGAAAATATATGGAATAAAAAACTGGTGAAAATACAAAACACAAAAATGAACGAGGCAAAAATTGGGACTGTTAGGCAAAATTGCATACAAAATGATGCATATTAGAATAAATCCGCACCAAAAGCTGATGAATTTTCATGAGGGCTTTAACAGCAACAACAAAGCGAATTTGCAAACCGATGCGGAAGTGTGGGGAGTTGAATGTGAGGAAGAACTGCAAGGGGATAGAGACTCTGTTTGCCATCAGGAGGTGGTCGGTTTCACCTGTGCTCCTCCACCTCCAGCCCGAGGAACCTCCAGGAGGGAGTTGCTGCCATAGGCATTATGTATATATGCATTTTAAGGAGCTGAAATATTATGAGTTTTGGGGTTGTGGAGAATGTGTTTATGAACTTAAATTTTTTGCTACTATCTTGTCAATGTTGCTAATATTGTTTTATAAATTTTAAATGCTGTATTGATTTGTGTATCGTATAATATGGATTTTCATTTAAATGTGATGTTTAGCTTGTTTTTTTAGCTGTCTTCAGTGGCCTTAGCTACCCCTTCCAGTTTGGTGTCATCTGCAAATTTCATTAGCATCCTCTCAATACCTTCATCCAAGTTGTTTATAAAGATGTCGAACAACAATGGACCCAGGATAGAACCCTGCGGCACCCCACTTGTCACTTTTTTCCAAGATGATAAGAAACCATTTGTAAGCACTCTTTGGGTCTGATCAGTCAACTAGCTAGAAATCCACCTAACAGTTTTCTAACTCAGCCCACATTTTATCGACTTCTCTGTAAGACTATCTTGAAATCAAGATACATTACGTCCACAGCATTCCCCTGATCCACCAAGCTTGTAACACTATCAAAAGAAGAAATGAGATTTGTCTGGCATGACTTGTTTTTGAGAAAAACATGCTGGTTCTTAGTAATCACAGTATCCTTTTCTAAGTGCTCATAGACCAACTCTTTTAATTATCTGTTCCAGGATCAAGTTGACTGGTCAATAATTACCTGGGTCTTCTCCCCCTCCTTTTTTTAAAGATGGGGGGCAGCCTCTAAGAGCCCCTTAGAGACTAGCAGATTTTTTGTGGCATAAGCATTTGTGGACTAGATGAACTCACTTCATCTCTTAACTCTTGAAGGTGCCGCAAGACTTGTATACGCTGGTGAACAGGGATCAAACTAGACATGATGTTCATTCCCTGAATGTAGCAAATGTTCACACCTTAGCAGTCTCAGAGGGGTTGGTTGGTTGGTAGGGAGGGGAAATTTAACTCTTTATGTCCCTGGCAGAAATCAAATTCACGTCTCTGAACCTGCTTTTTGCTTTCATTGGCAACAGCTGGAGTTTGCATTTCAAGGCAATGTTTTGGATAGGAGATTTTTGTCAAGACCCTGGCAGTGCCAGGAAAACTTTAGCAATTTTTCTTTTCCTTCCTCCTCCCAGCATCCTGAGGCTCCCTTTTGATGCTAGCCTGGCTCTCCAGGAATCCTCCTTCCTGAGTTTCTGTCCCTTTGCCATTTGATTGTTGAGGGCTGGTCTTTTTTTAATGTGAGTTTTGAAGACACCCCTCAATGCAGAGAAGAGATAAACAGTCAATTTTCTCTGCTTGGCACCTGGACATCTGAAATTTGGGCTTGTGTTGCAGAACTGTGCATCACAGATGGAATTTGGGATTGAACGATGGTGTGTCCTTCTCTTGGTGGCGGCATTAGAACAAAAATACTTGAGGGTGACAAAGGGCAAAGTAGATTATGAGGGAGGCAAGCTTTGTCACATATGGACAAGCTGTTAGGGGAAATGTTCAGAAAGCTTGTTTGGCCACCCAGCAGCTGTAATTCCTGGAATGGCAGTCTGCCAGTTCCACCAATACTGCTTTGCCAATTGCAGTTTAAAGGGGACACACGCCCACCTTTGCTCTCCAATAATGCCGAATATATATGCAGAGTGCTGAACGCATTTTATTCTGTGGATGTGATTTATTCCCTCTATATATTTAGGGAAGCCATCCTGCAAGAATTGGCATGCAAACAAGCCTGCTTCTAGATCAGATTAATAATTTTGAATTAAGCTGTAAAGCAAATGTCCCCATTACACTTTAAAACCCACTAAAAATTGACACTTTTGGATGGAGTGGGAGAACATTTTGAGCTGAACGCCAGCATCTAAATAGCCTGGAGAGAATACAAGGGAGATCCGGCTTGTGCGGCAATTTTGGATGTCAAAACAAGTTTCCCCACTACCATAAAAAGCTATTTGGACTTCACATTTTTAATTAAAGTTTTAATTATCCCCAGAGTATTTTATTAGCTTTTATGAAGACAGCTGCTTTTTATGCTATAAACCAAAGCTTTGCTCCGCTCCAAAGAGCAACTTGTCCCAGATAGGAGTTTTGTCCTGAATAATTTTCATCATTGGTAAACTGGGTTATTTAATTTAAACTGACATTTACCATCCCAATTTGATTGAAATGGGTTTTTTTTTATTGCAGAGGCAGCAAATAACCTTGTATGGGGTTTTTGTGCTCTGCATAGATAAGATGTGGGGGATCTTCCCTGGGGGCTAATTTTCCCTGTAGAAGCAAAGGCCTGCTGGACCTGGTGCCCTTTTATGTAGCCTGACCCCACCCACTCAATTTCCATACCGCTGGAAGAAACCATCAGGCTGGGAAAGGTCCCTGGAGAAATCAGTGGCTGCTGTGAAGCTGGTTGTTTCGATATGTGATGGTCTAGAGATGTGATCTCTAGATGGTCTCTGACTAGCAAACCTCCTTAAACTGTAGTTGGTTCTTAGCTGCATAATGCCTTTTATGCTACGTCCTTTGGTTCTTGGGAAAGGAACTCAATGGTAGAGCACCTGTCCCAGGTTCAATCCGCATCATCTCCAGGTAGGGTAGGGAATGACCTCTGCCTGAAACCCTCAAGAAGCACTTGCCAGCCAGTGTTGTCGATATTGAGCTAGACATGCCAATGGTCTCCTCTATATAAGTCAGTTTCTCATGTTCCTATGGAGTTGAAAACATGATGGAGGAGCCATGAAGGGTGAAGCACAGGATCTTGTAGAAAAGGAGTTTCATCTACAGAGTAGCTAAGACACCTGAGAGAAGCCTAGTCTTTTAGTTTCCTTGTAGCTCCCTTGGCTATCAGTCCCTTCCATCATGTTTTAGTGCTCTGATTGGCTGGTGCAAAAAGGGGGGAAGAAGAGGGAGCTGAGAACCTGACAGAACCTTCTCTTCCCATTGCTCCACATAAGTGTCTGGGAAAGAAGGTGGCAAAGGAACTGATGGTTTCTACATTCCCCTGAGATCTCTGCTCCTGATTCTTTCTGCCCCATAATCTACAGTGAGTGTCTCAGGGCTCTGGTTTTCAGGATTCCTCCTCAACCTCCATGCAGGTAAGAGAATTTTTAAAAAAATTAAAGTTGCAGGTGTTAAACCAGAACCACATTTTGCGTCAGCAGGCTCAGCTAAGTCAGGTCCTCAAGTTTATGGAGGAATCAGAATGTGCAGGGGCGTGTGAACTTTTTCAGGGGAGGAGGGTGGTACTTATCTCTTCCCAGATCCACTGCTTAATCCCCCAACCCCCCTCCTCCCAGGTCATCTCCCACCCCCCAGCAGATTTCTATCCCTGGGAAAGCATTTCTGAAAACTGAAAACTGGTAACAGAAACTTGGCTAAATCCAAAAACAGTCAAAAGAATACATCGCCACCCATACACTCTGAAACCCATCCACACATAGCAATTTCTTGGATCATAGTCCCCTTCCAAGACCACCTGAGGACCTCCTGATCCCAAGCACCACACCCTCCGCCCCTCCCATTGTCCTGGGACATCCTTCCCTCTCCAAGACCCTCCTCTTTCAAAACCTGTTGCTTCCCCCCATGCTCCTGAGCAATGCAGGTCTCACAATCCCATGAGCCACTCAGGGACCCTGGACAGCTCCACTGGCTAGTGTGTGGTGCTGATACTGCCAAGGTTGCAGGTTTGATCCCTATATGAAACAGCTGCAGGGGGTTGGTCTGGACAATCCTCAGGGTCCCTTCCAGCTCTATGATTCTATGACCCCTGCCACACTCCCATCCCATGCAAGAGAAAAGCAGGATGTGGGTGTGCGAAAGGGTTAATCCGCTTTGTCCCTGGAAAAAGCTTCCCGCCTCTGCATTCATCTTCTTCAGCAAGCAGTGAGTTAAGAGCCTGGCTTTGCTTCCACGACCGTGTAGTTCCTCCTTGAGTCTTAAGAGGAACCTTTCTCCTTTGAATTCAAGTCTGTAGCGTCCAATTAATCTCTCAAGGAGGTAGACTTTTCATGCTCGAAATGGCTTCCACTTTGCATGCTGACATGTGCCAGTAGCATTCCAGGAAGGGTACTAGGCTATAGATGCTATAATTAGGCTTGTACGCTGCTTATGAAATTGCATCCTGCCCTGTCTTTTCCGCAAGCACGCCCATCAGTACCAAGGAGGTCTGTGTACGCTCAATGTGCAGTAACTCCACACAGACAACAAACGCTGATCTGTTTGGGAGAAGGCCATGCTTTGGATCCTGCATTACAGCTGATAAATAATAAAAGTAGACTGGACCTGCCACTGGGGTTTCTGGTGATGGATGGAATGCAGGCAGGCTGAGCGCTTACAATATGCTGTGCTGAAAACCAGAGATAAGAGGGAATCGGTATTAGATATACAGCTTTGTACAAGCTGCGGAGGAGGCTGGTGACTAGGCTCCTGCACTGCGTCTGCGGCACACTATCAACATCTCAGGACTGACAGTTCTGCCCACCCATTGATGTCAGCCCCAAAATCCATTGGCTTGGAAATGTCATCACTGGCTCCTGGTGCTACTGTCTGGAGCAGGCGGGACGGGAGCTAATGGAAAGAACAAGGGCTGAGGAAAGACAGGCAGGTTGACCCACCATGTAGCAAGTTGGGAACCACAAGAGATGGGGAAGGAAGAGAGACTTTCCCTTTCCCCTAACAGCTTGACTTCTTACCACCTTCCCCATAAAGGTAAAAGGTAAAGGGACCCCTGACCATTAGGTCCAGTCGTGACCGACTCTGGGGTTGCGGCGCTCATCTCGCTTTATTGGCCAAGGGAGCCGGCGTACAGCTTCCAGGTCATGTGGCCAGCATGACTAAGCAGCTTCTGGCGAACCAGAGCAGCGCACGGAAACACCGTTTACCTTCCCGCCAGAGCAGTACCTATTTATCTACTTGCACTTTGATGTGCTTTCGAACTGCTAGGTTGGCAGGAGCAGGGACCGAGCAATGGGAGCTCACCCAGTCGCAGGGATTTGAACCGCCGACCTTCTGATCGGCAAAGTCCTAGGCTCTGTGGTTTAACCCACAGCGCCACCTGCGTCCTGCCTTCCCCATATCTTCTGTATTTGGCAGTGTAGACATGGCCATTTAATAATACTCTGGCTTCAGTGGGCTTCTACTGCTCGTGCTTGAATGCCATGGATTGGCTGGATGGAGAGGAGTGAAGGGGGGAGGCACCAGCTGGGGAACCTCCCAAGGGAACCCCCCTGGAGAAGAAGGCTCCGAGCCAGGGGATTGGAGGTGGGACGACAATGAGTGGTCAGAGGGAGAAGAAGGAGCAGACTGGGAGAAGAAAGTGTCAGAAGCTGAAGGGGCAACAGGGTTTAGTGAGCAGGAAGAGGCTGTGGCAGAGGGCAGCCCAAACTCAGAGGCAGGGGAGGAGGGGGGCCAGGAGACAGAGATGAGGCAGGCTGCTGAAGAATCCAGGGAGTCTTCACCTCTTGCAGCAACCAGCTCCCCACCCCTTGGGGAGAGGAATTAAGATTTTTAATCTTTTTTTGTAATTGCATTCTGCTCTAAAATTGTACAAAAAGGAACAGGTCAGGGTATTTTCATACTTTAGAATATGTTTGTTTATAAAGCCAATAGAGCATTTTGTATAAACATATTTTATTGTACTATATTGAGCTGTGACATAAAACCAAGTTATATGTTCAGAAGTTCCATGTGTCAAGAATTCATAATAACTGGTTCACATTGCAATAAACTAACAAGGAAAAATTTCAAAAAAAAGAAAAGAAGGGCAGAGCAATGAGAGACAAACGGCAACACCACACCCACCTACTGTACACTTGACATATGGAGCAGGTCAACATCTGGCTTGGCTAGAAGGGGATTTGCAGGCACCTCTGATTGGCTGCAAAGCTCTATGCAAACCCCAGCACTTTGAAAGGGACTTCTGAAGACCTCTGGATGCAAAAAAAGGGTCACCTGATGTCAGGTGATTGACAGGCAGCTCCACCCATTTATCTTGGTTTGGAGGGCGGGGAGAGATTACAAGGCAGCCACCAGTCAGATCCCATCCCCTACGGACACACAGACCTGGTTTACACTGACTGGCAATCGCTCTTCGGGGTTTCAGGCAGGTGTTTCTCACAAGCCAGGGATTGAACCTGGGACCTTCTGCATGCAAAGCAGGTGCTCTTCTACTGAGCTATGGCCCTTCCCAGCAACAAACCGCTTTTGAACATTTCCCGTGAATGAATTCAGCTGTACCTAAGTCTGATTTAGGACTTGCAGAAGATGAATGAGCATTCTGGGTCAGGGAGAAAACATGGATGGAAGACTTTTCATGGAATGCTAACTTGTGAGCCCTGCTTTTATCACTTAGGAACATCCCCTGCTTCCATCCCCATAATGCCGACCCCTTTGCGGAAAACGTGTAACGGTAGAGACACCCCAATCTTTGGACTAGCTGCAGTCATTACCTAATCGCCACTATTTTCAAGGCACATCATCTCAGCATTTATGTCTGACATTTTCTGTTTAAAGCTGCAGGCCGCGACATCTGGCATCTCGCCACTTACAGAGAATTTGAATAATCCTTTCACCTCCTTTGATGGCATTTCCTTGAAGGTATTTCAACTGCACAGTTAATCTCCTTTTAAATAAAAGGAACGAATTACATTTCCCTCAGACTTTTCTCTTCTCTTGCAGGCTGAGCAATATGTCTGCTGCCACCTCTGAATTCTGTGATCCTCCTTGGCTGGGGAGTGGGATACACTTTGGTCCCTACACAGAGTTTCCATGCTTTTAAAAAGCAGAGTTATTATGCTGGACCTGCCAGAAGAATTCCCTTCTGTAGCTTGGAAAGGGAGAGGATGTTTTCTGGGGTAGGGCAGGGATGGAGGACCCTGTAGCTTTCTGGATGCTACAGTGATATCTAGGGAACAATTCAATGTAGCGCTAAGTTCAAGTCCCTTAGAAATGTACTAGTTGCACTAATGGAATGGCTTGTGCTAGTGGAACGGCTTGAGGAAGAGCCAGCATAGTTCTTGTGGCTGGTTGTGCAACAGATCACAGTAGCCTCAATATTTCCTGTTGTACAACCAATTGCACAACAAGCTTATGATAGCACAGCTGTTGCAGTGGATCTCATATTGCGCAACCATTATTCTCATCCTTATACCAGCACAACCACCCTTACACTGAGAGCCAGTGTGGTGTAGTGGTTAGACTGTTGCACTATGACCTGGGAGAGCAGGGTTCAAATCCCACTTGGTCATGAAGCTTACTGGGTGACCTTGGGCCAGTCACTCACTCCCCGCATAACCAAAAGTAGGAGGAAGAAGAGAACTATGCATGGTCCTTGGAGGAAAGATGGAATATAAATCTCTCTCTCTCTCTCTCTCTCTCCCACACCCACACCCACACCCACACTCCCACACTGGCAGTCAGATAATGTTTAATCCAGGCCTCAGACTCCCACCCCTTAAAGCTTAAAAAACACAGGACACTAAAAAACACACTGGCTTTTCAATTAACAAAGGTGTCGTTGTTTTTTAAAATGGTGATAAGCCATAGAGTCTGATTACAGAGAATGTGGCTCAAAGGGCAACAACTGTCCTTAGTGACAACCCCTTTTATAATTTTAAAGCACTTTTAAAAAATGTGACCTGCTCTGGGACCCATCTAGTGAAGGAAGGGCTGTAAGTACAAAAAAGAAATTAAATTAAATCCATTCTCTCCTTTGCTACATGTGTTCTTCAGACAGGAGCCAGAACACAGCATTTGGCGTCAGAAGAACTCTGCTGGATGAGAGCAAAGGCCCATCTAATCTAGTATCCTGCTTCCTGCCCTCTCTAACCAGGTACCCTAGGAACCTCACAAGCAATATACATATGAAGGCCACAGAGTCCCTGCCCGCTGCTGCTCCCCGGCACCTGATACACTTTACTGCTTCTGAACGTTGGCATCATGGGCTGCAAGCCACAGATAAAAAGGGAGTAGGCGAATCCACAGATTTTGAGATTTTAAGCTATTCCTGAAGCCAGCTTTAAGTTCCAAGGACAACTTGGACACTTTGCCTTCTCTCGGGCGAATGTCACTAGTGCCCTTACCATCTGGCAGCACAGTGCCTGGCACTGCCCTGCTCTGACACCGCAGTCCTTTTAGGCTTTGATTAATAAGGCCACATATCCAATGTGACATCATAGTTGTGGTGGGGAGTGGGCATGAAGAGGGCTTTCCAGAGCAATGGTCCCTTAGAAAGCGAACAAAGCACACAGGCTTTGTTCCTCGTGATCCTATGTGGGCATTCAAATCTGTGACAATGTTCACTTATGGCAACACTACTAAGCTGGCAATAGTCACGCAGTTGTTCCCAGCCAGTTTAGGATAATGTAGTGAACAGGATGACATCGTGACACTATACAGCCAGTCCCATTTGTCATGTGATGGCATCGCTTAGTACAAACACTGTGTGTATTATTCAGGGTTACTGGCCAAGCTCCCTGAATTTCTAAACACTTTCAAGCAATCATCAAAAATTGCCAGGAAAGGGGAGGGGAAAGTCTTTCAGTGCTTCTGAAATTGCTGGCAAAAGGTGCCCTTTCTTCTGCCTTGGCCCCACTCGTAACCAACTCTCCCCAATAGAAAAAAAGATGACCTCTCAGTTAGAGTCAGTTACCAGACACTCCTGGAGGCACCACCCCATCCATTAGGATAGTGGCAGAGGACAGTTCTGGCCGATGGAGGAGGTGTGTGCAGACAAGAACAGGTATGCTGCCACAGCAATGTCTTCTATTTCTTCCTGGCTCATAACACCCCACACCTCCTGTCACCCAGCTGACTTGTTATGGATGGATAGGGGAGGTCACAGCAGCATCCTTGTTTTTGTACGAGTGGGATATTCAAAAATCTTCCCTCCACACCAGCAGTCAAAGAAACAAAAGGAGCTTGTAGGACATGCTATTAAAAATGTGCGGTATTTGACTTCACACATACTGCTTATGATGCATGGTCTGTGTGTGGCTGGGGCAGCCGGGTACCCCTAATTCCCCTTCATTTGATTACCCTCCCCATCTCTTTCCTTTCATCTAAAGTCTTTGCACAGCTACTCTTCACTTCTGTCTGGGAAACAAATAAGCAGCCACTGATGGGTGTGTGTGTGTGTGTTACAAATATTTACATTCCCTTGGCTTGGGTGATAGGAGGACTTGATGCCAGCATGTCTCACCTAATTAGCAGAGAGCTCCAGGAGCCAGTGAAAGGCTCTTGGACAGCTTTTACACTTCATTAGTAATGTTTGCCCCTCCTTCCTCCTTCCTTCCCTCTCTCCCCAGTCCAATCCCTGCAGACATGCGGTCTGTGCAATGGAATATGTCAAAGTAACACATGGCAAGGTGTGTGGGTTACAGCAAGGGACACCAGTCTGGCTCTGACAGAGCAAGAAGCTCACAGACCAGTTCCTGTAGCCACCCAAAGAGATGATCATTTTCATCCTACTCCGGCAGTAGATACAACCAGGACCAGAAACAAATGTGGCTTTATGCTCAAACGTTATAAACACACCAGAGCTGGGATTTATAAATATTTGCTTCACATCACGCAAAGGCACCTCTGTCATGTTTCAACAGTGCATGCCATCTCTGTGTTTACTGGTGTTTGGGATCCTTATATTCCAAAGGTTCAAAATTTAGGACATCTTGCAAACCAGAAATGCATGATGGCAAAGAAATTGCTGCTTATGCCTGATGTTGCAAAAGACCAAACAGATCATGATGCTTCCCCAGGGGAATGGCTTTATGAGTGACATAATTATCAATGTACATTAGACTGTGTGACATAGTGGCACACTGAATATTCTACAGTTGCAACTTAAATCTGGTAATTTGGATGGGGCAGAAATTCCGCACATGCCCCCCCCCCCCCAGCACATAGGCTGGGTAAATATTTATCTTTTACAAATCCTGCTCAGCTGCAGCAACGCTGTTTCTCTTGACAGCTGATGCCTTGGCAGTGTTTCACCCCAGCTGCTTCTTCTTCGTCTTCCTTACCAGATTAGTCACACGGGTGATTCCACCCAATCAGGCATCATGTGATCACATCACCATGCTATGCAGCTAGTCAGGTCTGGCAACATGATGGCATCACAAAAGGCAAAGGAAGGAAATGGAAAGTTGGGACAATGTAAATCAGTAAATGGACATTTTTGCAAAAAGGGCAGAAGCATCGCCAAAAAAGCAGAGGTGGTGTTTGCCACTGCCAAAAATGTTTAGAAAAAGTAGTTTCGGCCACCATAGTGTGTTGGTTCTGGTACTTATCACTTCTAGCCCAGAGGATTAGCAGAATCAGTATGGAACTGCTGCCTCCACTTGCCGTTTGGCACCCCATTCTTGCCTGCAGTGACATATGGAAACAACATTTGAAGTCACAATGATTAAGGACCCTGCTTTTACCACCTACCTCTTGGTCAGCGCCAGCATATTATGCCAAGAGCTGCATACTGTGTCAACACCAAGTACAGTCACCTGTTTTAAATTATTTGCTTGTTTAGTCTAAAGTCCTACTGAAGTTAGGAAACTCATTTCTCCAGTGTTCACATTGCAGGGTCACTCTGAGTCAGTGTTTCATATATTGTTCAAATATTGTTATGCAAGAGGGGCTAGGAAACAGGGAGAGCCACAACAGCAGTCCCATAAACATGACACCGAGAATTTAAATGAAGATCATAGACTCATAGAATTGTAGAGTTGGAAGGGACCATGAGGGTCATCTAGTCCAACTCCCTGCAATGAAGGAATTTTTTTTGCCCAGCATAGGGCTCGATTGCATGACTTTGAGATTAAGAATCTCATATTCTACTGACTGAGCTATTGCAGATCAATGGATAACATCACCTTGTTAGATAAGCCATTCAATGTAAAGGCAAATACAGGGGCTGCAGAAAAGTTCACTAGGCATCATCAAAGATGTAGAATTAGCTGTGTAGGTGTGAGATACAAAGGGGACTAGATCAACCTTTCAGCTACTCTGGACTTATCTGTAATATGAGGCATCCATCCATTTGTGGAACTGTGATGTTGTAAAAAAATGGACAATGGCTGAATACAAAGGAGGCATTTGAAATGTGTATAAAAACGTAACCTCAGTGCACAGAGTGAACACACAGGACGCTTCAAAAATGGATACACACAATGGACGTCTCGTCTATTTATTGGTTTGTTCTATCCAGTCCTCTTTTATAGTTTCCTTTCCTAAAGCTTCTCGCACAACACAATCTCTTTCAGAGGTAATTGGATTGTCTGATCTCAAGGAATCCGCAAAGTGTGTGTGTATGGGGAATGTGGAGGTGCACAAAGGGGCAAATTTCACCTGTCTGCAGCCAAATGCCTTGAGTGTTGTCTTCTGACCTCTGTATGACTTTTCTTCCGCCTTTCCATGGTAACCCCCTGATAGATTACGAAATACCAAGTATCCAGCGTCCAGCACGAGTCTCCAAGATGTAATGAGCTCTTTGTTGCAAACCTGACCTTTGGTTGCACTAATAGTGATAATGATCTCCTTAGAGCCCCTGTAGTCCTGTGCTTCTTTGGGGAGGCACAGAGCAAATCTCTCTCTCTCTCTCTTTCTCTCTCTCTCTCTCTCTCTCTCTCTGTGTGTGTGTGTTTTGACGCTGGTAAAAAAGCAGAATAAAACGATAAGAGAGGGCACCACTAATATAGCCGGGCCCTGGGCTGAATCGGCTCCAACAAAAACCCTTAATTCAGTATGTAACAGGTTGACAACTGAAGCAAAAGTGGGGGAAATGCTTTAATGGAGCTATAAAGGAGCAGTGCCTTGTGGGAGGCTATCCCACAGTAAAACATCCTCATTCCTCACCTGCAACTCTGGTGACATTGCAACAACCATAAGTAAAACTCTTCAAGTGAAAGCCATTTGTGCATGGTTTGTTGCTGTTTTTAAAGGAGGGTATTTAACGTGAAATTTAACATGTTCATTCAAGGATAATGGGTAATGAATTTTCATTTTGCTTTTTTCATTTTGTTTTTTTAAAAATTAACATTGTAACATGTTTAAAGATGCATTGGATGTTTCTTCAGAGTTCATTTACAGTGGTACCTCGCGTTAAGTATTTAATTCATTCCAGAGGTCCGTTCTTAACCTGAAACTGTTCTGAACCTGTAGCACCACTTTAGCTAATGGGGTCTCCCGCTGCTGCTGCCGCGCCGCCGGAGCATGATTTCTATTCTCATCCTGAAGCAAAGTTCTTAAACCGAGGTACTATTTCTGGGTTAGCGGAGTCTGTAACCTGAAGCGTATGTAACCTGAAGTGTATGTAACCCGAGGTACCACTGTATATGACTGATATTGCCAGCATCAATGCAGGAGACTGCATTTTTGTTTAGTAATACTCTATACTGGTTTCGTGCATTACGCGGTTGGGAGAGATTCTCTGCTTCATCACGTTCACTGCTAAGTAATATCCTGTTACTTTCACAAAATGTGCACACGGCTAGAACTGAGAACTGGTCAAGTGGTGTTGAAGATTTAGGACATGTAGTTAAAAACCAATGGCTATTTGATCAGAAGAGTCAGGGTCAGGCAAGCTCTAAAGAAAAGACACATGAGATGTAGAAGGGCAAAAGAAGGACAACATCACAGGTGTGCTTAGATGTATATTTAGAATGTTTTCAATGTACCCCTAACACGTAAAGTATGACAGTAACAAACACTTGTATTTGCAAACACTTTTGTCATATGGAAAAAGACAGGTGAAAACCTGAACTAGAGACATTTTATGGATGAATGGGCATGACTCATCTTATATGATGTGGGTAGCCAATGTGATGTGCTCCAGATTTTGGGCAGGTGTCAATTAATGAGTCCCATTCAGGGGGTTGGGAGAACTCCCAGAACAGCATGTGGGCAGGGGGAATAGTAGTGGGGAGACAGTTCTATCTGGCAAGCCAAAATGCTTGGGCTGATGGAGCGATAAAAAAAGCACAACACTGAATTCCTCCCTGAGCTCAACTACAGCTCCCTTGATTCCTAACCATGACTATGAAAGCTGTGGCTAATGTGAGTTAAGAGTACATCAACATCAGAAGGACCACAGGCTGGCTTCCCATCTGATATGCTATAAATTTTGGGGTGCTGAACTTGAATTTCAATGCATGTATGTTGGCCACACAAGACTGTGTTTTTTTTTTTAAATAAAAAGCAAGAGTTGCCATTGTTGTGGAGAGTTGCTGGCTATTTCTGATGAAAGGCAGTCTTGTGTCAAACTAGACTGACATGTAACATATCTTGGAATTCTCTTTTTTAAAAAATCTGAAATACAGGATAGCATTGCTTGGAAGCCAAGAAATTGTGTCCACCTTCCCAAGTTGGTTACTGGTGGTGAATAGATATAGAGAGAGATTTGTAGATCATGGATGAGTCAAATTCTCCCTATACCAGAGCCTTGCAGCTGTTCTGAGCACCCCAGCTCAGATTAATGCTATTGCTGGGTCAGGTGATGAGCAATACATCTCCTGGTATGTATTTCATGCTCCCCATGAAAAAGACATCCTTTGAAATCAGGTCTATGATAGCAAGCTCTTTTTAAAGCCATTCCCCTGTTCTGCTCGAAACCTTGATAAATACTCCAAACGTTGGATTCCTTCCAGCTTATTGTCAGGCTATCTGCCTCCCCAATAAATAACCACGAACCATTTCTCAGGATCTGCATAAAGCAAGGAGCCCTAATGAGCTGCAGATTCAATTAGCAATAAAAGCACCTGTTAACGGTCCCTGCTAACCACTCTTTCAGACCTGGCAAGCCTTGCTAAGGAGGTCTTACTCCCTGAACTTGGAGCTTTTGCCAATTCAGCAGTTACAAATTAAATCATGCAGAGACAGGGAAAGAAAAATGTTAAGGAGACCATCCCAACTCAGCTGAATCTCTCACTCTTGGTTTTTCCACTTTCATAGATGCCCACTGCTGAGGTCTTGTGCTCCCCTGCTCACTACTGGACAATTGGAAGCATCCTCAAAAGAAATAGCTTTCTACCCAAGAGGAGATGCCTTGTAGTTCAGAGTGGGACAGTTCTACAGCATCTACTGTGGCAGATCTGATGGGCTATTTGAGTGAGGAAGCACTTCATTTAAACACTTTGGTAGACTTTACTCCCAGAGTGTCAGAAACAGCCACACCTGGTTGAAGCTCTCAAGTATTGAGAACATTTCTCAGGGACTGGGGAAACTGCTTTTTCAAGATGGGTGGTGCTTGGATCTCACTGATAGCATTGTTGGGATCAAGAGGGGTGTTTTGCTCAGCACAGCCTCTCGCCTATTCTGAGAGTTCTTCCTCTCCCCATGTTACTTTGTGTTATGAATAACTTCCTTAAGGGTTTGGTTTTTTTTGTACAAAATGTACTTCTTGCTCTACAAACACTCCTTGAAGATGCCCTCCATGGGCTGGATGTCACAAAAGGCTTCACAATGGATGAAATCAGCCCTACAGTGGTAAAAAGTTAGAAATTCTGTCTTCCCCATCACATGTTATCTGTTCAGGGTTGTTGTTGTTGTTGTTTCGGCCCACTCTCCTCATTACTTGCACCATTTCCCCTTTAAACATTACCCTAGCCATGTGGAAAATACTTTATTCCACATTTCAGTATTTACATACTACTTGATTGTAATAAAACCCCAAAGCAGGTAACGATAACATTATCGTTAGAAGGTAACGATAACATTATCAGCAAAGAACAGTTAAAAACAAGCATTTAAAGCACAGGCCCTCCAAGTGTCCCTAATTTCCAGGGATGGCCCCGATTTAGAGAAGCTGTCCCAGTTTCTCATTTGTTCCCAGAATGGTCCTCTTTTCCTTAGGATGTCCCTATTTTCATTTCAGAAATGTTGATGGTAGGGAGTTATCTGACACCCGAGCTGTCCACAGGCAATCCTGTATAGGGAAGTATTTTTTTTAATGTTTTATTATGTTTTAATGTGTGTTGGAAGCTGCCTAGAGTGGCTGGGGTAACCCAGTAAGATGTGTGGGGTATAAATAGTGAAATTATCATTATGGAATGGAACGTCCCTATTTTCATTGGAGAAATGTTGGAGGATATGAAAGCATTCAAAAAATAATTTAAAACTAAAGCTAAAACTAGATTAAAACACACAGCACCTTCTATGTGTCTAGATAGGTTTGCCTAAGCAAAAAATGTTTTGAGCAGGTGCCGGAAAGTCACTTTATCACAGCTGGAGTAACAGTGCGATGACCCGACCTGATGCGAGAGGTTGTTAAAAGGACACCAGGGCAGTACAGGATCTGCTCTCTGAAAAGCAGCTTCCACATAGCTATGTTAACATTTAAAGGCCTGATGCATAACTAACTAACTAAGTAGATCCCAAAGACTGCTAAACCCTGACTACCACACTAAGAGTACATGAGCTGAAGCAAGCATATTTAAATTACGTTATTTAAAATATTTATCATTACCCGCTTTTCATTTCCAAGGCAATTTGAGAGCAGCACATCTTAAAATTAAACCAATAGCATATTGTAAAACACAGCGGCACCCAAAAACCCTTCCTGGTACAACTTCATACCCAGGTGGGTGGGGAAGTACAAGACTAAAACCATCAAGCTCAGGCACTCATGTTCAGCCAAAGGTTGAGCAAAGAGCTGGATCTTCAGCTTGTGCTAGAAACTCAGTTGGCACCAGACATTTTTTCAGGGGAGGCAGTTCTATAGTCAGGGTGCCACCACCAAGCCCTGACATTGGCTTATAGAGAATTTAAGCTTGTTGTGGCACAATCAGAAACCCCTCTCCTAAATATCTCAACACACGCACACACAGGTATTTATGGGGAAAGATTCTCCTTCAAGGAACCATGGCTTTATTAGTTTGGCAGCAAATTGGCACATACGCTTGTATTTTCCTTAATTTATCTAAAAAGGTTATCTTTTTGATGAGGGATTGTGTGTATGTATGTATGTGTGTGCATGAGAGAGAGAGAGGAGTAGAGGTGATTCTTGTAGCCATGGCACCATCCAGGAACTTCTGCTAAAGCCACATCACCTATGTCATCATCTGGTGCCACCTTTTGGATAACCAATGAGCAGTGCTCATGAAGAAAAATAATAATTGACCTTCACCTCATGGGCTAATCAGCTGGCACAGGATTCAAACACAGCTCTTTTGAATGTGGCAAATAAAAGTAAGACAAAAGATAAGTCCTTGAATTTGATAAGCACTTGCTCCTTTCTCTCTGTGAAATAAGCACACATTTGCATCTGCAGGGAGGTTTTTAATGAGTCACTTTGAAAATGGTAAATGAATTGCATTTCTTCCCACTTGAGAACACCTTGTTTTAATTATCTCCATCTGATGTTCAGAAGCTTCTGTGAAATGAATGTATTTGTAAATGTCGAGGTAAAATGTGTGTTTCTCCATCAGTGTGCCAGGTTGATAAGGGGCTACAATGGTGTGTGTGTGTGTGTGTGTGTGTTTGTGTGTGTGTGTGTGTGTGGCTTTGCACATATGCTGAATCCAGTTTTCCCCTTAGCCACTTTATCACTGAAACAAGTTTCACTGAAGCTAAAGTTGTAACACTGGTGCGGGAAAAACCCCCACTGCTGTTAAAGCTTAAGTGGAATGTGTCCGTAATCAAATAGTTTATTGTGTGACCAGATTTCCACCAAACGCTTCCAGTCAAAACGGCGTATTTTTAAGATGGTGTGTTTGTATGAGAGAGAGAGAGAACATTGTTCCTGCATAGGCATTGAGAATTAGAATTACAATCCTACCATTTAAGTCTTCCTTAGAAAAATGGGTTAGAGTCCTGTTAATGGGTTTGTCCTTGTATGAAAATGGTGGTAAAATTGTATTGTGCGGCTGCTCCTGCGAAAAGAGTGTGGTGTTGAAATTAAATTGTCCCTTTCAAAGGAGAATGCTGGAGGTGCCTGCGCTTTTAGTGTTTTTGCTTTTTTTAAAGAAGTCATTTTACAAACTCTTTTCACATGTTTGTTACCTTGCGCAATACAGGAGATCAGAAATACTTTTTATTTCCCTCTCATGACGCGAAATTGACCAGAGGGAGCTAGAGGCAACCCCTCCAGCCTTGCAGTTCAGCTGGCAGGGCCATCTGGAACTTAGCCAAGGGGCCTGGGTCCAATCCTCTGATAACTCATCAATTTCTTTCTCACCAAAAACATCTGTTTCGGGATGCTGAGTTATGAGCTAATATTAAACACAAACGTTTATAGCATCACATATATAATATTGTTGATTAGACGCATCAAGTAAAGTAATTGACCAGTGGGGACCTGGGGCGAGCAGCTGGTAGAACATCTGGAAAGGAGCCAAGAGACCTGGCTTTAATTCCCAGGTCTTCCATATTCTTTCACACCAAAAACATCTGGATTTTGACGCCACGGACTATTGTACCACAGGAAAACCACTTCTGGGAGTCCAGATTTTGTTGTTGAGGAGATCTTAGTCAGAAAAACCTAGACCTGTTTCAATCTGTCAGAAAGCCATTAAGAACGATGGCAAATGGGAGACTTATGGCGCGATACTACACATATCTACTCAGAAGTAAACCCATGGGACTCACTTGCAGGTAAGTGTGACTGTAGAGATTGCAGCCTTGTGCTAGTGGTGGGTGGCACAGGCACACATACATGCACAGAGGATGCTAACACACAGGCACATACTTGATCTGTTGAGAAGCTGGAATCATTGCACCCTCCCTGCTTAACAAAGGATTAATCTGATGACCAGGGAGGGGGCAATTTGCCTCCCCATCAAGGTACTGGGTTCACTTTAAAATTTGTTTTTGCTGCTACCACCAAAATTCTTGGGGGTGGGGGATGGAGTAAAAAATATCTGCTTGTGGAGATGGATCAGGTTTGCCATCACGGCCTTACAACATCCACCAGAACCCTACAAGATACATGTTTATTGTTAGCTGGAAGTGGATGGGGCCAAGGCTGCAAGATAGTGCCTTGACTGAGACAATCCCACAAGTTCATGGCCAGGTGATATTTGAATCTGGGGCTTCCTGTATGACATCTCATGTTCCTAATGACTATGTTCATGACATGTCCTGACATGTCCTGACATGTCCTGACATGAGAGTCATGGCTGATGGAAAGGAAAGTTGAACCAAATCCACCATTCTCAAAGTGAAGGAGATCTCGTTGGGTGAGATTGTCAACATACGAGTTTGTAAGGATGTTCCCACAGTACGGAGGAAAGCTCTGACAGCTTGCTAATAATTGTTCATATTGCACTCACTATCTATTTCTGTGGATAGCATTCACTCCAGCAGATGATACCCTAAGTTTTATTAATGGAGGAATATCTTCGTTGCCCTTCATCCACCCCTAGTTTCACAGTGTTGGGTTGTTGCTGCTTTTTTTGTCAGCCATCAAGTCACCTTACTTGCTAGCAGTTCAGTAACAATAACCATATTTATTTAGCTATAACATGACAATAAAATGAAATATTTGCCTTAGCATTAACATGACAATGACATAAAATAATCAATGCTATTAAAATACAGCTGTCACACCACCTGAAATTGTGAGACTTATGTTCTCCAGCACTTACTGGAACCAGATGTGGGCAACCAGTGAGTAGATGAGCTACCACTATCTTAAAAAAAGAAGAAGCTTTAAAACATTGGTCTTCAACAGGTTGGTTGAGAAACACTAGTGGGGCCATGGCCTGATCCAGGGTGGGTTGCAATAGGAGGACAACCACCTTGTAAATATATGGTAAAAAAATTATAAAATGGATCCCTAAATACATGTTTGGGTTAAAACTGGGCCCTGCATCTGAAAGGTTGATGATACCTCCCTTACAATAGCCTTGATTTTCAAAGTCACGACAATTAAGATATTTGTATTTTTTCCACTGGGTGTCAGTAGAGATTCACATTTACACAGAGTAACGATCTTGCCTTTAGAAGAAGGTGGGCAGCTGCTGTCCAAATGGACTGAGGAAAGTGACATGGTCTCTTTTTAACAGTGATGATGCCCTGGGAGAGACAGACTTAGAAAGTCAGGACTTAGTGGTTTTTGCTGTAGCTTTGTTTCTTTGCTTGCCAGGAAACAAATTCTCCAATGTGTCAACAAATGAAAAACAAAAGCTAAGTACATGCATTTTGTTTCCCTAAGTGGCTCTTTCCTGCTCTGCCAAAGCTGCAATTATCACCCACATTTCAGGGACATTTGTGGGGTTCACTGATTAAACAGAACGAACCCATTTGATATATAAGTTTTTAAAAATCCTGCTGTATGGAAGGAACCGTCATGTTGTTCTATAGATATCCAGGTTCTCAGACAACTGAAATCAACTTTGAACTCTTTGGTTTTCAAAGGAACCATGCTAATTTGCACTAGCTTATCAGGACACAGTGATAAAGTGTTTTTTGGCATGTCCTTCCTGTGAAAGGAGAAGGAGGGGGCCTAGCTGATTGGCAGAGTAGATGGTTTGCTGTGTATGAGGCTCGATCTCTGCCATTTCCAGTTGAAGGAGCACCTGAAGGAAGAGTGAAAGCAACCATCTGCCTAAAAGTCCTGTGATCTGGGCACAAGACTTGCCATGGCTGGTGATGAGAGCTGTCGGTGCTGGAAAATGGAACATTAAATATCTGCCATTGCACTAAGGGAGCAGGATTTCCTTACACTAATTTTACATGGAGGTTAGATTATATCCAGTCCCTATTGAACATTTTGATTTGTTTGCAGTGAGGCTTATACAACAATGGCCACCCATTCTGGTTTGTTTGTGGGGTGTTAAATCATTTGCTCACTCCACACTTCAATGCAGTTCCCCATCGTTTTTCTAACTGCAAAAAGCCCATCTCTTTTATAAAGTGGATATGTTGCACTAGGGTGACAGATAACTCTTTATCTTCACAAACCTGAAATTCTAGTATGTACTTTAATCCCTTCCACAAAATGTTGACCATCTGGAGGCTCCTAAAGACAATTATTTTAAATGGCTAGAGTTTTTATTTTTGTTTTTTAGTAACAACAACATACATTAACTTAGTTCATTTAAATCTTTCAGAAGTGAGGAAAACCCCATTGATCAGGAGCTGAAATTCAGATATCTGAAGAGCATTATTGATTAAAATTCACCAGGTTTGCCATGATGCTCCTGGCATGTTGATTTCAGTGACAAATGCTTATATCTCTCCCCTTGAAATCAGCAGGTCTTAAAAGCGCTTAACTTTGGCTGGATTTTCTCCAGGGATCATTTTAGGTTGTAGTCCTGGCTATGCACACCTCCATGGAAGTGAGTCTTAATTCTGAGAAACAGCTCTCTCAAACAGCAATCGCAGTGACTTCAGCAGTAAAACAGGTTTGGAGCCAGGCATTAATTCCCTGTGAAGCCTGTCAATTGCTTCTTCTGACAACGAAGACAAAAAAATGCATACACTCCAAGGGTGTGGTACTGGGGATTCCTTTTTCTCCTATGCCTAGTGATGGGATGGAACCTGAAAATGGAATGGGGTGAAGTCACTGGATCTATACTAAATCAGGGCAGATCTGTTAAATTCCCCACTTGATGTCCCTCCACTTCCCTGCTTGCTTGGGCTAGACAAGGAGCTACCAGGCACCATGACAGGACCTCTTTTAGGTCCTGGACACTGCTATGAGCATAAACAGCAGTGTCCAGAGCCACTGGGAGCCATGAGGAATCTTGTCCCCATGGTTCCCAGTGACCCCAGATACAGCAGCCACATTTGAATCTAGGTAAGCTGAGGAAAAGCAGTACAGTACTAGGAAGTGTCACAATATCATGAGTCATGATAGTACTGTGCAGTTGCGCCATCCATACCGTACCTAATTTGGGTCCTGAGTCACATTGCCAAATGTCTGGAAGATATTCAGCAACAGAATCTGGTTCCTCTGAATTATTTCGGCTGTGGACTAGAGGTGTGTGCTGGGTATGTGTGTCTTCCTATCCCTGTTCGGACCAGATTACCAGCTTTGAAAACAGATATAGTCGCATGCCAACATGGAGCAATTGGCTTCTAAAGAAACCAGATGAGCCCCAATATAGCCTTGTTACAAAAATAAGTATTTTCTTCAAAAGGCTCCCAGTGCGTTCTATAAAAATGTGCAGAGCCTAGTTAAAATGTCATTATGGGACAGTATTTTGTTCCTGAGCAAAAGGAAAGGAGAGATGGTGGGAGTGAATGGACTGGGCCAACGGCTGGTGCTGGAATCTGGAGGGCAGCTAACAGAAAGCCCTGCTCTGTCAGTGAAGGGGCAGTGCTGAAGGCCTCTTAGCGTTCATACCAAGTCTGGTCATCCAGAGGCTGCCTGCCAGTTGCAGGGGTCATTGTTGTACATCTTTATTTCCTGGACTCTTTATACTTTGCCCTGTCTAAATTTTATATGCAGGTGGCATCGTAGCCTACACTCAGTTCGTGGAAAGCTGGGCTAAATCTGAAGCTGCGAAGTTCTTGGTTGGAGCCCTGAGAAGTCACTGAAGACCCAGTGTTCCAAGCAAAGGAAATCTTCTGCTCATTGTTTCTTGGAACCAGGCATGTCAGGAAGTCAGACAGGATGCATCATGGATCCAAAGGAAAGAATGCCTCCAGCCAAGATGGAGGCAAATGTTGTTACTGTGTGGCCTGTTTTTCACAGGGGAATTCAAAATGGAGGTGTCACCTGACAACCAGGCTGTTCTGTTCACACAAACTCACCTCTCTGTTTGTTCTGAGGGGAACTTTTAATTAAAGTCAACACCTCTGAGAACAACACAGACCTAAGACTTGCACTTCACATTTTGGCCTCTCATATGCATTGACCAGCAGGCACTTTGCAAAGTGCTCCCGGTGCATTTATTAATAAGGGCTGTTTTTTCTGAACTTTCACGAGTGGTTGACAGATTTATGTAGGAAATTAAGCCAGCGTAATATGTCAGAGAGGTTTCGAAGGCAGCTGAGAAAGGAATGCCACAGAAATCTCAGAGCCGCCACCACCAACATACATTGGAGAAATCGTGGGAGGGAGCAAGGAGAACTGGAAGAGGGAAAGTTCACCCAGTGAGGAGTAAAGGGGCACCCTTTAGGGGTGCTGGGGCTTCCTGTGGCTTCTACAGAAACAAAGTGTGTGGTGGGCTTCACTAAGAGTGAAGAGCCAGAAGCCTTTAGAGAGACAGGTATATATAAATGTATTCATTTATCCTGCTTTTCTGTCAGATTAAGTGTTGGGAACTTCAGGCTTGGTGGATGAATGCAGCCCTCTAGGCCCCCCCAACCCCTGGGACTCTCCTCAGGTCACCTGTTCCTCCCTAGGCCACACTGCTCACTGGCCTTGCTCCATGCTCTCCTTGAGTGTTTTCGCCTGTTTGGTCTGTGTCCTTGAACTCTAAGGATGCCTTCTGGTTGCTTGGATGGAGAGACGTATGGTGTGGTTGTGACCTTAGACTTCTTTGTGGTTGCCATCGTGCCTACTGTACAAAGGTAAGAACCGCACCGCTTGCTCTATTCAGTTTTGTCTCTGGCCCTGGGCACCATTGGCCTGTGTCCACCTGGAAGTTTGCCCATGGAGAAATGTGGCCCTGTGGGTGAAAAGGTTTCTCCACCTTTGCAGTATAAAATAAATATACAAGCCCCAATAACATATCATCTTAGACCCACAATAGAGCAAAATTAAAGCTTGGAGAAAGAGCAGGAATTGTCAGATTAAATTTTGCACAAGATTGTTTATGTGTTGTTGTTGTTTTTTAAAAATAGCAACCAAAAATGCTACCCCATTCCAATAAATTCAGCTCACCCCCAAATTATGAATGATAACTGATCAATGGTTCATATGCTGAGTGGCAGAAGAGACAGAAAGAAATGTGACATGGTCTGGGTCTTTAACACATGAAGAGCTGACAAACTGAAATAATATAATTTTCTACCTTGATTTTATGTGCAGCAAGCAATCCAGCCCTTGGAAGTACAGTGGTACCTCTGGTTACGTACTTAATTCGTTCCGGAGGTCCGTTCTTAACCTGAAACTGTTCTTAACCTGAAGCACCACTTTAGCTAAAGGGGCCTCCTGCTGCTGCCACCTCGCGATTTCTGTTCTCATCCTGAAGCAAAGTTCTTAACCAGAGGTACTATTTCTGGGTTAGCGGAGTCTGTAACCTGAAGCGTATGTAACCTGAAGCGTATGTAACCCGAGGTACCACTGTACTATCATTCTAGCAATAGACTTGAAATACTTGGGTCCGATCCAGCAGAGCTCTTTTGCTGTTCTTACATTCTTTCAAATGGTGATTTTTCAGGATAGGTTTTGCGTGACCAAAGATAATTTAGCAATAGGTAACCCTAACCATCTTACATGTATCACAATCAGGTTGACTTCACTTTTGTGGAGGTTTATCAGATTATGTGGAGGTTTATGGCACATGCAAATATTAGGGACTGAGAACTGATGCATTTTCAGCTTTTATTTTGGTTCAAAAACAAAAAGCACAGAGATGGATCATTTTCTAGAAACTGCTGTATTTTCTTGTTTGCATCGGGATTGTATTAAACCATCCCCTTCTTTCTTTCCTTGCTGGGATTACCTGCTTGCCTGTCTGGTTTATGTTTGCTATACTTCTGCTGATGAGAAGAGGTGCATTTTGACAGCTAACAAACCATTAGTTGGCAGTGCCTTGCAGAAGCCCAGTTTCCCTTGAAAGCTGAGCCCAGTCAGTAACAAGCCAAGGGACCTGGAAGCCCTTCCTGTTTAACCCCGCGTGGCCTTTATCAGCAGAGGTAATACAGCACCAGCCGAAAGGAAGGTTGCAGGAGCAACAGAGCTGCCACAACCGAACATCTGTTGATAGTATGGTCTGTGTCATAACAACTCCAGCTTTAATAAGATAATGAAAGTCATATTCACATAATTGTATAATATATGGGCCCAGCATCATAACATCAGTTGCCTCAATGTGATACAAATTGGATGCAGAGACGTAGTCCTTTTGGCTGCAGCTTATTCAAGGATTATTATTTTCATAAAAAGTTATTTATAAATGTAGCTCCAGCTTCATCTGCCAGTCTGGTTGCTAAGGGGTATTTTACCTTGTTACTTATTAAAAATAAATCCTTTAAAGTTTTAATCTGTCCACTCCATAATTGGTACCTTGGGTTTTTTTTTTTAACCAATAAAGCTATACCGAGGTTACAAAGAGTTGAGATTGACGATGGTTTGTTAAAACCTAGAAGTGTGAGTCTTGAAGTACAATGGAAAGGCCTCCAGTTTCATTTTATAGAGCGAGCTTGCAGAGAAAACCTATAAAATGTGACTGTAGCCAAGCTTAGAACAGAATTCAAAAATGCCGATCCATTGACTTCAGATAATTATTGTGCCTTTGAAAAAATCGAATCATTCCCATGTGCTGATTTGTAATGTGCTAATTTGTGATATTTTTAAAAAATATATTTTGCAGAACCTCAACTGAAGAGAAGCAGCTTAGGGCAGCCAAGAGAGAATCCACCCAATGAGTAAGCTATGGGTTTAATCCACAAATTCTGATCTCAACAGTCACTGAATAACAGTTCAGTGAGGAAGGAGGACCAGGTTAGAGAGGGCAGAGATGGACTCCTGTCCATCACTCTTCATTTTAAGCTGATCAGTGGGGTGCCCAGATTTCTTTGTAGAGCTATGTACGTAGAGCTCTGGCTGCTAAATTGGGCTGGGCTCCCACATCTAGCCAAGAATAGACATGCAGAAGATTGCTTTGTACATGTATGGTCCCTAGGTGGTTTGGAGCATATAAATCTGCAAATTTGAAGTATAAAATTCCCATTTTTATATATTTTCCAGAAGGGTAGCTACATTTATTCGCCTTCAAGGTGCCACAAGTCTTTCTTCTTTTCATTGACATGCGTAAAAGCAAGTTTTCAAGTTGGGGAATTTTGTAAAAACCCACTGATTTGTATCAACTCAGAGTTTTATATTACACATATAGGCACAAGCTGCCATTAACCCATTAGAACCCAGGCTGCCAGGCTAAATGCAGAAGAATCTGCTCAAAAAGTCTTCAGCTCAGCTCCAGAAAGGAGGTTGGCAGGTGAGGCCACAAACTCTATGACACATGTGACCTTAGACGTTACTAGGCTATGTTATCAAAGCCAGAGATAAGCAGCTTGATATTGTATTAACAGAGTAAATGTAATTGATTTGCTGTCCTGGACAGGTGAGGGGTTAATTCAAGCTGTACTCATGCAACACATGGAATTGCTAAGTTCCTGAGATGGTAGAGAAGACCTCTTCACTTTAGGCCTCCTATAGAAAATCTGTTTACTGATCATCCATCCTGATCTGCTTGCACAAGACCTACTTGGAGGTTGCCCAGTCTTTATTGAGCATTTGTTCTGATTTGCTTGTGGGTCATTTATCCATCCCATACTTTTCAATGCATTTCCCCATCACTTTCCTAATTGTGAAAAGTCCATTTTTTAAAAAGTAGATTTGCAGAGGTGGGAGCCTCCAGCCTGTGGGCCAGTCTTGACCTGTCAGTTTCCCTCATTTGGTCCATGGGATTATTTTGAGCAAGTCACATAAATCCAGCTTACATTTGGGGTTAGGTTGGCGCTTGGTCAGAAAGGCAGGGCTTCACCAAAACCTGTTTGACCAGCTTCCAGAGATGGTTGCCAGGAGCCTTTGAAGTGCTGTACAAAGCAGGAACCCAGCACTAAGCAGGATTGTCCCCTCTGCATCTGCTGGACCCTACTAATGAGAATGGAGGTCAATTCTGCTTTGACTGGCTGCTCCCTCCCCCTTTGTTTCATCAGCTGTTTTACTGTAAAGCCCTGTATTAGATGTACAAGGGGCTTTGGTTTGGGATACATTGGTTGCTTTTGGATTATCATAGAATCATAGAGTTGGAATAGACCACAAGGGCCATCGAGTCCAACCCCCTGCCAAGCAGGAAACACCATCAGAGCACTCCTGACATATGGTTGCCAAGCCTCTGCTTAAAGACCTCCAAAGAAGGAGACTCCACCACACTCCTTGGCAGCAAATTCCACTGTCGAACAGCTCTTACTGTCAGGAAGTTCTTCCTAATGTTTAGGTGGAATCTTCTTTCTTGTAGTTTGGATCCATTGCTCCGTGTCCGCTCCTTTGGAGCAGCAGAAAACCTTTCTCCCTCCTCTATGTGACATCCTTTTATATATTTGAACATGGCTATCATATCACCCCTTAACCTCCTCTTCTCCAGGCTAAACATGCCCAGCTCCCTTAGCCATTCCTCATAAGGCATCGTTTCCAGGCCTTTGACCCTTTTGGTTGCCCTCCTCTGGACACGTTCCAGTTTGTCAGTGTCCTTCTTGAACTGTGGTGCCCAGAACTGGACACAGTACTCCAGGTGAGGTCTGACCAGAGCAGAATACAGTGGCACTATTACTTCCCTTGATCTAGATGTTAAGCACTTGAAACCAAAATAAATCACTTTATGTTTTCATTGTGATTGGCACTAGGCTGCTCCTTTGGACTGAAAACACACCTTTGTGTACTTATGTAGATTGGCATAATAAGTTATATATTGCTATGTAGGTCCATAACGTAAGATACAGGGGGTACTTTCTTGCTAATTTTACGGAATTCACAGAGCTCTTTATCAGGCCGTGTATGGTTGCAGTCCTATTCCAATTTGCCTGGATGTGAACCGGAGGAATCTGCTTCTGAGTTGGCATGCACAGAATTGTAGGACCCATGAGCAATTTGGTTTTTTTTTATTCTGCACCATACAGAAAAGTATATCCCAAGCGAGTGAATGCTTTCCTCAATATTACCACGCAAATTAGATCTGTGCCCTGGAAGGGAACTTGTAGAAAAGCATGTATGGGAACTAACATTTAAAAACCTGGTATGTTGAATTCCAAAAATAGCAAGTTTAATGAAATTTCCAGTTTCTTGGATAATATTATTGCAGTTTGACATCACCTGCTAGTTAAATTAAAATCAGCAGCTGTTTTATGGATTATGGGTCTGTAATTATGACACCACCAGCATGATAGGACTGAAAGCATTTGTATTTTTCACTGGTCTTGTTGAGTACACACTTCAGCATCAATCTTGACATATGAATAATAGCTTTATAAAATTGATTTAAAAATACATTATTTTTCTGTCTTGGCATTCTTATCAAATATAAGATCTTTGAAAATATCACATGTGTATTTTATTTTGTCACAGAGATTTATGTACATGCATCCACAGATATTTCCAGATGGCTGCCTGCCTAGTATGTACATAGGTGTTCAAAGGGTATCCATTTATGAGAATGTATCTGTGGATTATTTACAAGTGCCTATGTGATGGTCCTAAAGAACCTGTGCATATGCCTTTGTGTACACTTTGTGTACATATTTTGTACTTTCATATTTTGTCAGAACCTGCCATCTTTCTATCAAGACCAGCTTGGAGCCAGAACTTAATGAGATCTCCTTATTGGAGGGCAATCTCACTGCTGCCCTCAGTATGTATGGGGGACCAAGGTGAATCCACAGATCCTGTTACACACCTTGAGATGGACACAATGATAGACACCCCATTTAAGGAGGCTGCAGAGTCAAGGGATCAGATCTCTAATGGCAAGGACCCCACGTAAAAGCCCAGATCAGGAAGTGCAATGAACATGAGGCAGTAGATAAGTATGTACATTCTGCATGGAAATAGGTTATTCTGTTTTTCATTACACAAGTATTGCTGTGAAGCATTTAAGAGAGGAGTACACAAAACAAATATTTCAAATTAGGTCATAATAATAATAATATTATTTATTTATTTAAATTTATATACCACTCTTACAGCATAAACAGAAATACACAACCAACCAACCAACCAACCAATAATGCCCCCCCCCAACCAGTTTAAAAGGCTACCATTTGATTAATTAGCAAAAGGCCAAGGAGAAGCAGAATGTTTTTGCCTGACAGCTAAAGTTATGAAATGAAGGTGCCAGGTGAGCCTTCCTGGGGAGACATTGCAGAAAATGCCTATTCTACAGACCTCTCATGGTGGAGGCATATGAAGGAGGGCCTCACATAATAATTAAAGGGTCCAGGTCTTGTTGTGGCATGGGAAATACTAAGAGTGGAACATGGGACAGCTGGGGGGAAAAAAGGTACCACTATCTTGTTTTTCCTCCCAATAATGCACAGGATCACTTACTGCAGCTCCTGACACCAACTGTTAAGTGTATTATGTAGTTCTACCCTAAACATGTCATGTAAGCAAGACTGCAGATCAGCAGAAAGTAGTGAGTATAACTCCTCCATTTGGCCTTTTTTTTTGGTGAGCCTGTCTAACACTTGTAAACCTTCAATCTATTTCATTCTTTTCAAAAGTTTGATAGGAACCCTTGAAAAGCTCAAAGCGCAGGCCTCCCGTCTCCGACTCTGCTTTCCCCAAGCTTTGTGGACTGGGCTGGGACTTGGGGTTGGGCAGAGAGACAAGAGTGGGGTGTAAACTCCATTTTGAGGCACACTTGGATCTGACTCAAATGGAGGCCATACATTTTGAGTTGGGGGAATTTGCATGTTGAGGTCACCACTCTCAAAGCCTGGCAGCATCTCTGATAGATAGGAGGACCATCACTAACACTTCCTGGTTTTGCACTCCATCTCTCATTTGGGCTGCTAATCAGTGCTATCGATCTCTTCTCTGTTCTCCTGAACTTTTCAAGCAAGCCAGACATCTTTACACCGAGGCCAATTTGTACTGCTTGGCTTTGCTTCGGCATCACCTTAGACCAGGGTTGGCACTGGCAATTTTTCAGCCTGGAAACTCACAATAAAGGTGTGTGTGAGAGAGAGACTGTGTGTGTGTGTGTATACAGTGTGACATTCTAAAGTGTGCATGGATTGGAAACGTGGTTTACATATGCCAGCTGGGTACCGGATGCTTTCCCAATTAAGCCCAGACCCCATCCAGTGACTCGTTGTTCTCTCACACCATTGCAGCTGAGGCCTGAATGGCCAGGGGTTGCTGGGTGCTGCAGGAGGAATTGTGGGAACTGCTCTCAGCAGGACAACATATTTGGCATGTCTTGTAGATGACAGGCCCGTCAGAACCATGCTAGTCTCCATGACTATGGCCTAATAGATCCCGTGATGAATTGAAATGTATTCTTCTCCTTTGTGATGGTGTCAATTAATTGGACAACCCAGCTATTGTTGCGCAAACCTCTCCAGCAAGAGGCCTGATCTGATCTCCCTGAGGCCCAAGGGTGGGGCCCACACACATTCAAAGGCAGGGGAAGAGGCCTGCTGGGGCCTGGCAAAGAGCTGCACCTGCTCCCCAGTGGTGAACTGGGATGATATCCTTTTATCCTCAATAATTGCCAGGGAGCTTAGACTGGAGAGGGACTCTTTGATAGGACCCTTTGGGTGTGATACCTGTCAGCAGCTGCATTGCAGCCTTTGAGCTGCAGACACCAAGAACCCAGTGATGAGGAGAAGATGACAGTGGGAGAGTTTGGAGACTTCCGATCAGCGCCAGCGGAGGACGGAGGACTCCCTCTGATCTACGGAGGGAGTAGCTCTGAAGAAACTGGGTTGGATCCGCTCCAGCGAAGCGGGGACCCTTGAAATCACAGGCGGAGGAAGCCTGCGAACGTGGGACTCGGTGGGCACCTTAGCGCCCCCCCCAAATTGACGAAGGAGCTCAGTTACGGGCTCTGGAGCGAAGAGGGGGAGGTGCGGTGCTGTGAGTCGACTGCTACTTCTTCAGAGTGAAGCTGCACAGCCGTTCTCCGGAGAGCGCTGATTTCTTCTTTGAAAATCTGGATTTAAAGAAACTCCCAGCCGTGAGTAGGGGGAAGAAAGAACTTTGAAGTCAAAAAATTAAAACTAATTGGGATCCGAAGCGGAAAGGTATAAAAAGGGAGTCTGCCTTCCGCCATTGTATATAATCTGAAAGCAAAGAGACTGAGAACTTTGAGCCGTGTAAAAAGACGTTTTGGAAATAAGATCTAAAAATCTAACATCAAAGCAGAAGACTCCCCCTCCTCAATTGCAGGGGAAGAGGGGGGAGAATTAAAGGACTGATTCCCTGCAGTGAAGGAGGCTAATTGGACTTAAAACTGCCGATCTGATGCCTGGGAACAGGTTGCTGGAGACCTTCTTTTTTTCGTAAGAAGGGATATCGTGTTTCTGCCTGGGACTAAAGTGAATATTGATACTGTTAAATTTTATAGAAGAAGGGGGGGCACAGAGGAAGGAGAAATATTTTAACGGAGGCAACAAATGAACTGTGTCCCCCTAGTGGAGGCTAGTAACTGTTACTATTGAACTGATCCAGAGGAATTTTCCATTGTTTATGTTTCTGCTGAATCTCCACTGTTTATGCTTCTGCGGAACTGAGTTTTACTCTTGGATTTACACAGCTGTGATCTGACCTTGAATTAATCTGGTGCTGTGGTATGGCAGAGAAGCTGGAGCCTCAGGAAAGAATAACAAGGTCGGGCAAATCTTTTGAAAAAAGAAGAGTATCAGTATCTGGCCCTTCAGGGGGAGCTCCACCGCAGACTAAAGCTAAAGGCATGTCCACGGAAGAAGTTTTGGCTGCAGGACTGGTTAAAATTCAGGAAACCTTGGACAATGTCCAGGAGTCTTTGAAAAATCTAACTTTGGAAGTAGCCCAAACAAATAAAAAGGTGGTAGATGCTTCATGCAAAATTGATCAGAATACTGCAAGTATCAATACTTTGGGCCAGAAAGTGACGATTAATACTGAAAAAATTGAGAAAGTATTACAGGAATCAACTGCTGCTAGAAAAATAGCAGAGGAAGCGAAAGTGGTTGCTGAGGCTACAAGACAAGAGGTAAGACAAGAGATACCAACGATACATAGACAGCTGGTGGACCACAGGCTAACACTGTCTATGTATGACCTGAGAGACAAGGCGACTAATCTTAGATTAAGATCTGTGCCTGAACTTGAACAAGACAAATTAAGTGACTTTCTTATGAAGGAATTTGCAGACTTTTGGAACTTGGATTTGGAAAAAGAAGAATTTAAAATTGTGAGTGCTTTCAGGCTAGGAAGAGGAGGGAGGAAGAACAAAGTGAGAGACTGTCTGATTACTCTAAGGACGAAAGAGGAGAGAGACAGGATTTTGGGCCTCCACTTTGAGAAGGCCCTGAAGATACACCATTTTAAAGTGGAAATTTTTAAGGATATTCCCAAATTTCTTTTGGAGCTCAGAGCTAACTACAGAGACTTGGTGGCCCTACTGAAGAGTAACAACATTGCCTTCAGGTGGGAATTCCCACAAGGTTTATCTTTTAGCTTTAAAGGCAAAAAGATAAAGATAAAGTCAGTGGATGACAAAGACAGATTCATAAAGGACTACGGTGAGGACCTGCAGAAGGGTCTTGGGAAGGAGCAACGAGTCCCAGGGAGAGGAATAATAGACAGAGCAAGAATCCTTTTTGGAGTGGACAATTTGGGGAAGGCGGCACCATTGACAGAAGAGGAAGAAGTCTTGGGAGCAGTAGGAGGAGTGGGAGAATAACTACAATATGTCTTTGCAACTATTAAGTTGGAATTGTAATGGACTGAACTCCCCTCGAAAAAAGAAACAGGTTTTTCATTTGTTAAAAAAGGAACAAGTGGACTTGATTTGTTTGCAGGAAACTCACGTGACTAGGCTACACAGGAAACTACTAATTAATAAAAGATTAGGCCAAGAATTTATATCATCGGACAGAGTGAAGAAAAGAGGAGTGGTGATCTACGCAAAGGAGAGCCTATCACCAAAATTTATTTTTAAAGATGACCAAGGAAGATATGTGGCGATTGAAATTCAAACACATGGAGAGAAATTTTTGATAGTAGGGGTTTATGCACCAAATGAAGGGAAATCAGAATTCTTTAAGAAGTTGCATGACATTTTGACAGATTATCTGGACTATAATGTTATCCTGATGGGAGATATGAACGGTGTGGTTTCTACGAACATGGATAAAGCTCAGAGGCAGGTAATTACTAAAGATGGTAGATTACCAAAGACTTTTTTTGAACTGACGGATAACTTGGATTTGATTGATATTTGGAGAACAAAGAATCCCCTAGAAAGAGAGGGAACCTTCTTTTCTGAAGCCAAAATGACATGGACAAGAATTGACCAAATATGGATTACTAGAAGTATGGCACCAAAGACTAAAAAAGTGGAAATCTGCCCTAAAACCTGCTCTGACCATAATGCGGTGAGATTGGAAATGAACTTAACACCAATTGGATCCTTCAGATGGAGGATGAATGACAATCTATTTAGAGATGAAGAAATAACAAAGAAGGCCCAACAAACTCTGAGAGACTATTTTGAGATTAACATGAATACTTCAGTTGAAAAAAGAGTGATATGGGACGCAAGCAAGGCCGTTATGAGAGGTTTTCTGATACAACAAAATGCATTAAAAAGGAGAATACAAAATGAAAAGAAAGAGAGAATTTTGGGGAAAATAAAGGAAAGTGAGAAGAAATTGAGAGCCAATCCAAAGTCGCAAGGAATATTGAAAGAAATAAAACTACATCAAATACAATATATGAAAATAATAAACCAAGAGATTGAATGGAAGATAAGACAAATGAAGCAAAGGACATTTGAATCGGCTAATAAATGTGGGAAACTCTTAGCATGGCAAATGAGAAAAAGACAGAAGTTAAACACTATTACAAATTTGGAAGTTAATGGAAGGATTGTACAAAACCCAGTAGAGATCAGAAAATGTTTTCAGAATTATTTTAAACAACTATATACACAAAAACCCCAGAAAGAGAAAGATATAGAACAATTCGTGAAAATGAATGGATTACAAAGAATCTCCCAAGAAAATGGATTGAAGTTGAACTATAAAATAACTGAACAGGAGGTGGAGAGTGCCATTCAGAATATGCAATTGGGAAAGTCCCCAGGACCGGACGGACTGACTTCCAGATATTACAAATCTTTGAAAGATTGGTTGATACATCCTTTAAAGGAAGTTTGTAATGAGATATTGGAAGGGAAAAAGGCACCAGAGACGTGGAAAGAGGCATATATATCTCTTATACCAAAGACAGAGGCTGAAAAATTACAACTGAGGAACTACCGCCCAATATCATTATTAAATGTGGATTATAAAATTTTTGCTGACATTTTGGCTAAGAGACTAAAATCAGTTTTAATGGAAGAGATTCACAAAGATCAGGCAGGCTTTCTCCCGGGCAGACACCTGTCTGATAATACAAGAAATGTAATTGATATTTTGGAATTATTACAAGAGAACATTAATACAAAGGCTGTTCTAATTTTTGTGGACGCGGAGAAAGCCTTTGACAATATTTCTTGGAGTTTTATGAAGAAAAATCTCCAGGGGATGGGGGTAGGCCAGCAGTTTGAGAATGGTATAGGGGAAATATACTCAGAACAGAAAGCAAAATTAATTGTTAACAACGTAGTGACGGAGGAATTTAAGATAGAGAAAGGTACACATCAAGGTTGCCCAATCTCTCCACTGCTTTTCATATCGGTCCTGGAGGTCCTTTTGAATATGATCAGAAGGGACCAATTGGTTAAGGGTATACAGGTCGGAGCTAAACAATATAAATTGAGAGCATTTGCAGATGACCTTGTATTGACATTGCAGGAGCCAGAAACTAGTACTAAAAGGGTCTTAGAACTGATTGAAGAATTTGGTCAAGTGGCAGGATTTAAATTAAACAAATTAAAAACAAAGGTTCTGGAGAAAAATTTAACTGAAAAGGAGAGAGAAAGGTTTCAGAAGGAGACAGGTTTGACTGTGGTTAAGAAGGTGAAGTATTTGGGGATTAATATGACATCTAAGAACGGGAACCTGTTTAAAGATAATTATGAAAAATGCTGGTCGGAGGTGAAAAGGGATTTGGAAATCTGGTCAAATCTGAAGCTATCATTGTTAGGTCGTATTGCTGTGATAAAAATGAATGTATTGCCGAGAATGTTATTTCTGTTCCAAACACTGCAAATTATTGATAAAATGGACTGCTTTAAGAAGTGGCAGAAAGATATCTCCAGATTTGTCTGGCAGGGCAAAAAGCCAAGAATAAAATTTAAAATATTAACAGATGCAAAAGAAAGAGGAGGCTTTGCCCTGCCAGACCTGAAAATTTACTATGAATCAGCAGCTTTTTGCTGGCTGAAAGAATGGCTACTTCTGGAAAATACTGATATTTTGGACTTAGAAGGGTTTAATAATGCTTTTGGCTGGCATGCATATCTATGGTATGAGAAGGTTAAAGTGCATAGAATGTTTAAGATCCACATTGTAAGGAAAGCATTGTTTAACGTCTGGATAAGGTATAAAGATCCACTTGAGAGCAAAACTCCAAGGTGGTTGTCACCAATGGAAGCGAAGGCCCTTAAAAAGCTTAATATGGAGGACAAATGGCCGAAATATTGGGAGATTTTAGAACAAGATGGAGAAAAATGGAAAATACAGAGTTTTGAGAAGCTAAAAAATAAAGTGCGTGACTGGCTTCACTATCACCAAATAATGGAGGCATATAAACTAGATAGGAAAGTGGGCTTCCAGGTGGAAAAATCAAAATTGGAAACAGAACTGTTAGAGTCCAAAACTAAGACTTTGTCAAGAATGTATAACTTGCTGTTGAAATGGAATACGCAGGACGAAACAGTAAAATCTGCTATGATCAAATGGGCACAGGATGTTGGACATAATATAATGATGGCTGACTGGGAACAGTTATGGACCACCGGTATGAAATTCACGGCATGTAGTGCCTTAAGAGAGAATATTATGAAAATGATATACAGGTGGTACATGACACCAGTCAAGCTAGCAAAAATTTATAAGTTGCCTGATAATAAATGTTGGAAATGTAAAGAAACAGAAGGTACATTCTTTCACCTTTGGTGGACGTGCCCAAGGATTAAGGCCTTTTGGGAAATGATCTATAATGAAATGAAAAAAGTATTTAAATATACTTTCCTCAAGAAACCGGAGGCCTTTCTCCTGGGCATGGTCGGCCAATTGGTGCCAAGAAAGGACAGAACCTTTTTTATGTATGCCACAACAGCAGCAAGAATGCTGATTGCGCAGTATTGGAAGACCCAAGAACTACCCACCGTGGAAGAATGGCAGATGAAGGTGATAGACTACATGGAACTGGCAGAAATGACCGGCAGAATTCGAGACCAGGGAGAAGATCAGGTGGAAGAAGATTGGAAGAAATTTAAGGATTATTTACAGAAATATTGTAAAATTAATGAATGTTAGAACGATGTTGGATTTTGATTAAGGGGCTTTCTGTAAAAAACGAAGAAGTAAATGGGAAAAATAGTGTAAAAGAGAGGGAAGGGTAAAGCCAAAATATTAAGATAAGAAGGGAGATGAAAGTAAAAGAGGGAAAGGATTTGCTGATCGAACAATGGAAATGGAATACAAAGGAGGGAGGTACGGGGAAGTCCAGGAAAAAGCTAATGCAAGATCTATTTTGAAAAGTGAAGTTGTTTTTAACCGTTGTTATATTATATGTTAGTTTTTTGTTATGTGTTAAGGTGTTTTTTTTTCTTTTTTTTTCTTTATTGTATCTTTGTTGTTGTTGTCTTGTTGTTTCTGTGTTATGTTTGGCTTATATTATACTATGAAAACTTAATAAATATCAATTAAAAAAAAAAAAAAAGACAGTGGGAGAGTTTGATTGCTTCTTACCTCTGCACCAACTGAGCTAGGCTAAGGCTGGCAAAGTCTCCTCTCATTATGGCTGCAGGTCACTAAGAGCTTACGTTAGAATTGTTCCATCGACATCAGTGAAGCTGTTCCAGGGTAACGTGGTTTTGTATGTTTCGCATTCTTGGATCTCCCCATCACTTACACACACCCAGACCCCTCTGGTTCCACTATAGGACTGGAGGGGGGGGGGGGTTAAATATATGAATAAGCTGACCAGCCAATTTACTATTATTAGTACTATGAGCCAAACTGTGCCAAGCATTCATAGTTGGTCCTACCATCAGGCAGAGTGAGGGAGACACCTCAGGCAGCTGATGTTCAGGGTGGGGAAGTGAAGTTATGGAGGAATGGTGGAGAGATGCTGGAGGTCAAAACTGAATATGCCATGCAGGCAAAAATTCACAACTTTTGTCGTTCACATAATTGATACTGTTAACTTTGTAAATTGCATAACTTAGGTTGTCATTATGTAATTCCATCTCTTTCATTTCAATACAAACACAATGCAAATGAGGAGGGGGAAAACATAATCAATTACATATTGTTTGTGGACTGGAAGCAACAACAGTAGCAAATACTGATTGTATTCACAGGATTGATTTCTCTTTTGGGCATGGGATGAGTAAGTGAAAATTTACCATTTCCACTCCCATTTCCGTTGGAATTCGCTGACATCCCTAACTGCCAGCAGACATTTGTATCCTCAATTAAGTTCTTCTGGAAAATAGCAGTCCACAATGCATGCCAAGATTTTCTTCTGCTGCCCTTCCATGTTGGCAAAAAAGGGGGAGTGATTATGGATGTTGCATGTGCAATTTCCAAATATGTGTAAAGAAAGAGACAAATTGAATTTAAGTTTTGAGGCAGGGATCTGACTGCAAAGTACAATCCAATGAGCTTCATTAAGGTTGCACCTCATTCTTTTAATTAACTTCATGTTCTTGTCCTTGGCAAAGTAGTAATTATTTTTTAATCAGCCCATCACTGCACATTGAAGAGGAAGCCAACCTTAGCCTCATCTTGCAAAGAGGTGTCTTAAGAATTAACTTAATTAGCTTGTCGTCATTCCCATAAAATATGGCTTGAATTTGGAGAAAATACCCTTCTTTGCTGTTCCAAGGTTAATTAAAAATGTAGTGCAGGAGCAGGTCAACACTGGAGGAAGTCAAGACAGATGTGGGCTCTGGCCAGTTGTGTGATTAATATTTTTCATGGATCCAGAGGAAGAAATATGTACAATGTGGACGTCACTGTAAAAAGTAATGTGAAAATTCGGTGTTCGTAGCAATAAATTCCCCCGTGCAACGCTGAATACTATCTTGCCCCCTGAGTTTCTTTGCAAAAGCTCAGTAAGCACAGCAGAAATACAGAAAGACTAGCTGGCCAGAGCCCACATCTGTCTTGACTTCCTCCAGTGTTGACCTGCTCCTGCAGTTGAATCTTTAGTGTACCTCTGTTTCCAGAGGTTGAATTATTTGAATTATGGTGCTGGAGGACACTCTTAAGAGTCCCATGGACTGCAAGAAGATCAAACCTCTCCATTCTTAAGGAAATCAGCCTTGAGATCCTGAAGCTGAGGCTCCAATACTTTGGCCACCTCATGAGAAGAGAAGACTCCCTGGAAAAGACCCTGATGTTGGGAAAGATGGAGGGCACAAGGAGAAGGGGACGACAGAGGACAAGAGGGTTGGACAGTGTTCTCGAAACTACCAGCATGAGTTTGACCAAACTGCGGGAGGCAGTGGAAGACAGGAGTGCCTGGCGTGCTCTGGTCCATGCAGTCACGAAGAGTCGGACACGACTAAACAACTAAACAACAACAACAATTTCCAGATTAGGTTTTCTGATAAACAACCACATGACAGCATCAGATTCTGAACCTGGGCAGTGTGTGTGAGCAAGCAGGGCTTGTGGTGGTGGGGCAGGTTGAGTGAGAGGGGTGGCGTGGGGGGCATGCAGTGAGCTGTGCTTGCAGCAGTGGAGTGGGCAGTGTGAAGGGGCAACCAGGTGGGATAGCTGCTGATGGAGAAATTATATCTTCCCATTTATATTTAGATAGAACCCAGCCATCTTCTTGCAAGATTAACTGACAGGAATGGAGGTTAGAGAGAGGAACACCAGTTTGTAGATTGTACTTTATATATGTAAAGATTCTATTTAAAAAGCTTAACCTCATAAGATATTTTCAATGCAATGTCTAACCCTCAAGAAACACACACAAAAAGAAGGTCTCCAGGCATGTTCAGAGTGCTTTTATCTTAACACTGAATAGCCACAACCCAGGGCTACACATCTGGCATTAGGGAGAAGATCTTTCAGGTCAGATACTACAGTAAATTTCAACCTGACCCTGGCACATCTTTTTACAGTTTAAGCACTGGTACTTGTTTTGTTTCCCATTCGAAGGTCCTGAAATCTACCCTAGAGTTCACTCCTAAACATGCCTACTTAGAAGTTCATCAGGTAAGCATGTGCCCAGGTAAGCATGTGCAGGAGTGCAGCCTTAGAGGCATTCAGAACTGCCTATTATCAGGCACAGGATACACAGCTGTTGATACGGAAGTCTCATGTAAATAATGGCATTGCAATATTTGCATGATGACTGGCCCATCAAAGGGTTAAACCATAGGAGGCCCTATAAACCTTTCAGCTATGGCTGGGTGTTTTTCCAGTTACAGATAAGGTCTCTGAGAAGAAAGAAAAAGAGCACTAAATCCCCAGAAGCCCTCTTCAGGGAATTAGGATATTAACTTAGGCTTTAATAAAAACATAATGTTAACTAATCTACTGTGAAGGGTCTTAGTCACAAAATATGGTAATTTACTAGTGAAAAATTGAACTGGGACTGAGAGTTGGGAAGCATTGCTTTCAGCAACAAAAAAATTAAAATGTGCAGTGTAACTGCAGTTCTATCAATCCATTCTTTCAGGAAGAAGGAAGGACATTTTAATATACATAGCAGTAGGATCTATATTATTCATCACTGCAGAGCAAGTCATATAGCATGTTTGAAATCAGTGGTGGAGAACCTGGTGCCCTCCAGTTCCCATCAGCCCCAAACAGGATGACCAATGATCAAGGAGGATGGGAGGTGTAGTGCAGTGATATCTGCAGGGCCACAGGTTTCCCATCACTGATTTAGCAGTAGGAACACTGCTTCCCAAATCAGTGTTGCGGCCTGTACCTAGAAAACCTCTTTGGTGTCTCAGTGAGTAAATGAACACATAAAGTTTTGCAAGCAGGCTGGAATCTCCCAGACCTTTAGTCTTCCTAGGATGTGCTCTACTGGGGTAGCAGCTGAGTGAATCCGTCAATTTTGATTTCTCTCATTTTTTCCCCAGTCTTAAGATCAGTTTTCCACATTTTCACATCAGTTTGTGATTTTAAAAAAATGTTCTAATGAAAACTCACCAGCATTTTAATGCAAATTTCTCCCAAGAGACAACTTTTTGTTTGCAGTTTTGCTTAATATGCCATTTTTGCAAAGCAACTTCCTCAATAGAATGCATATGCATGTCATTTTCACCAATATATGCATTTATATGGACACTTTATCCTAGTATATGCATTTTTGTACACATTACTTGGCTCAATAATTCCACTGCAAAATTTGGAAAAGTATGAATTTTGAAGGGTGGCTGTTTTTCAGTTTGTGTATTATTTCAGAAAATGCAAATTAGATATGTTCAGCTTTAAATGCAAACTGAATTGGATTCCTTCCCCATCCCTACCACTGTCTGACACTTACTGATTTAAATTCCATATTTGCATAACATGAAATACTGTGAATTTAGGAGTTTCAGAAGCTCATTTTTGAAAGTTAATCAGTTTTGTCGTGGTTTGAAGGGAATCTCCTGTTTTCTGTGCTGGTATGTTGCACTGTTCTCAGCCAGCGGATCTATGTGAGGTAAACTACAGTTCCCATGATTCTTTGGGAATGTGTTTTAAAGGTGAGATGTGTATGCAACCTGTGCTTCATCATGACAGATAGCCTCTTTCTTTCTTTGCTTTGTGAAAAGACCAGTCCATCTTTGCTGAATGGCTGGCAAATTCTGACCTGCTAACATCTCCGCAAAGAGAGGTGGGGTGCCCTTCACAACAAAGGCCACTTGAGCATGGGCACACTTCTCTCTCCCCCTCCCTCCCTCCTCCCTCCAATTATCCTAGTGTTTCATGTATGTGTGTTCCCAACCATCATTGAGCTCCTTGTGCAGAAAGGCAGAAGATGATGGGAACAAGCAAACATCAAAGAGACATCTCATATTATGACAATAAGAAATTGACACAAAATGCTAATTGGGTGGCAAATGGCTCATCCCCAGAGCCTCTACTTTCTGAGAAGTTGGCAGGAATGTCGAACAGGGGGAGGTGACAGAGGGTTTGCATAATAACTGTTCGGGGGGGGGGGAATTGGTTGAGGCAATGCCTGTGACTGCTATCAATCCTCATTACTAGGAAAGCAATACATAATCCCTTTTAATCTCATTCCTAACATTCCAGTTTGCTGTAGGCAGGGGCTTTGGTAAAACCAATTTTCTACTCTACGGGTAGGCTTGTAAGATATTCAAAGAGCCAATGCAGGATATCCCATGTACATTGAGGGTCTGCAGCTGAAGAAACTGAGCTATATGGAGAGCACTGAATATCCTTGGAAGCAGCAGCATTATCCCTCCCCTCAAAAGGATACTTAGGATACATAGCTCAGTTCTGCATAACCCAATATTTAAACCTCATTGAAATGGGCGATGAGCCACATGTGTTGGAAACGTGTGTCAAACTCACAAAACCGGAAGGTATCTGTGAAATGGTTAACAGGAGGTGAAATTCACTCTAGGTTTGGTTGCAGCATAAATAATGTCACTGGTTTGCTATTTCGACACTAGTTTGAGAAGACTTTTCTTTTTTTAAAACAGGACATGCTTTATTCTATCCACTATGCTTTTAATTACGGCAATGAAACTAAAACACACACACAATACAGTAATGAAAAAGATCAGGGTCAAATTCAGAAATGGCCACTTTTCTACGAGCTTGTAATACAAATGTATGAAGTATTGCATGCTGTCAACTGACATACTGTTCCTATGAGATTAAAAGAACATTCAAGAGCTTCCAAAAGCAAATAAACAATGATATGAGGGGTTGTTTTTTGCAGGGGAGGGGGTGATCAGTCTGGATGATATCCACAAATTCCTCCCAAGCTTGTGATTCTGCATCCAGTGAGGGTTAGAATCTAGTAGAAGAGGCTGTGGAAACTGCCAAACCAGTTCCTTTATCAAGGTATTGGCTTTGGCTGGGTAGTTAAGTACCATGATCTAGCATATCCAAAGAAGTTGCTCTGTGCTATTCAAATTGGTGGGCCTTTCCCCCACTCGGCTCACCTAGTTGTTATGTAGGAGAACAATGGCCAGGGTTGTGTGTAAGCGAGCTAGAAGTAGGCTGGAAGCTGGGCTCTTGTCATTTTGAGACACCAAAGTTCTGCTGCAAAACAGGAAGGTCATTCTCAAAGTTATATTCCTAGTCTTAAAACTCAGCTCTCATCTTATTCTTTAGAGCCTTCTTGTGTATTTTATGTAGTCAATCCCAGGTCCCTGCTCAGTATGCTGATATTTGTTTGCTCATAAGAGTTCTTATAGGGGTGCGGGTGGCGCTGTGGTCTAAACTACTGAGCCTAGGGCTTGCCGATCAGAAGGTCGGTGGTTCAAATCCCTGCGATGGGGTGAGCTCCCATTGCTCAGTCCCTGCTCCTGCCAACCCAGCAGTTCGAAAGCATGAAGTGCAAGTAAATAAATAGGTACCACTCTGGCGGGAAGGTAAATGGCGTTTCTGTGTGCTGCTCTGGTTCACCAGAAGCGGCTTAGTCATGCTGGCCACATGACCTGGAAGCTGTACGGCGGCTCCCTCAACCAGTAAAGTGATATGAGCATCGCAACCCCGGAGTTGTCCACGAATGGACCTAATGGTCAGGGGACCCTTTACCTTTAAGAGTCCTTATAAAGTGGATGTAGTTTTATAAAGAAAAATGCAATGACAGTGTGCACCAAAAAGTGTAATAATAACATTAAAACATCATAAACTAACAAAATAATGTTTCCAACAGACAACAAAGCATGAGAATTGTAGGGGCCAGTCTAATTTCCAAATTAATGCTCCAATGTACAGGTCCCATGTGTTAGCACATGATGCATGGAGTTGCAAACATGTTTATTGCAACATTTTTAGACGTACAGTGAAAACATCTGCGGTGTTCACCCATAAAACCAGTTTCTAGCTCCACTCAGAAAAAAAAATAGCATCCTGTTAAATGGGATTGCAGCCTTAATGCATGAGCTAGCCCTTAGTGCCTTATCACTGATCTTTCACTAGACCTCTCCGGGAGCCATTATGGTGGAGAGGGGCAGTCAAATAGGCAATAACTAACTAACTAACTAACTAACTAAAACTAACTGTTGTTTCCAAATGTAGTGAAAAGATTTCCCTGACACCTGGTTAAGGAGAAAAGGGAATAACCAAGCATCGTCACTGTGACAGCTTTCCTGCTTGTTCCTGAACCTCAGCTGACGCAATTTTAACACAGTTAAAATTGGCTTCTTTTTAGGCCTATCAAGTTTTCCCTTCTTTAAAAGGAGATAGTGAATTGGAAGACACAGAGGAGCCTAGAAAGGTTGCCACATTGCAGAAAGCCTCACTTTGAGGGTGGGCGATTTCCCACCCTCCCTCTTCAGCGACCTATAAACCATCCCACCAAACCTCACTGACAAGCTTGGATCCGGAGAACAAAACAAAGATAATGACACTTCTTCTTCTCCCCTCCCCTGCACCCCCTCCGCCCGCCGCAAGTGCTTTCTTCTTTTCTTCTTTGTCTCATATTTCTGAGTTAAGAGGATTTTTTAAAAACACAGTAACGAGCTCTTGCTTTGAACTTGGAATATGCCTGCTGCATAAAGCTTCTGGACCGTCCTTATTTAATATGCCCAAATATGATTAGTGTCAAACAGTGAAATATCACTTCCTTATCTCGAAGAACCAGCAGACAGGAACATTTCTAGGGATCAGGGTCTCTCTCTTCCCCCTCCTCTTCCCACTTTTCTTTACCCCCCCCCCCTCGCTTTTTGGCACAACTCAGACGGAGAATAAGAGGCTTTCTCATTTTTTATTTTATTTTTGTGTACAAGCCCTTCATGGATATGCTGCTTTCTTGAACCTCTTGGAACAGACTCCTTTGCTTGTTGTGCCTGATCTGATGCGAATTCACGATGAACGGAAACAGTTTGTAGGAATGGCAGACGACCACTTTAATTCCTGCCTGGGGTTTCTCTCACCATCATCTCAGTCCCTTTCCTCTTCCCTCATCTCAACTTAAAGAAGTGTGCATCAAAAGGATGCCCCAGTTGAGCAAACCAATTACTAGGAGCCTTGCAAAGACTACGTCACCGCTGTTTATCTGCCAAAATAAAAAAAAATAAAAAATGCTGTTTTGGCATTTTTAATTTTTCTTTCTTTCTGGAAGCCAGCATTCTGATTTATTTATATACGAAGGGTCCTGTGTGTCAACAACTGCAAGTTGTTGATAAAGGATTTGCATCTCTCATAATTTCATGGATCTCTTCAATGGCTCCGTCAAAAAGGGAGGGTGGAAGCAATGGGGGAAGGGCAGCTTGAAATGTTGTATTATTATAATGCATATTCAAATTGCTTTAGCACTGCTGCCTGTGCCCTTCGTGCAGTAGTTATGCACAAGAGAGTCAGATACCAGAGAAACTCACTTCATTGATGATGAAGATGAGGATGATGATGATGATTGTGAATATTCTCTTAGGTGCACTTTTCAAGGTGCCTCAAGCCCTCGCAAATCTGTTTTCGTTCACTGACATTTTTTCTGGTTTCCTGTTCTTTTCCATGTTACATGTCTAGTATAGTTTGGATATGAAAGGCCTGTTGGTGAACAGGTCACCTTCTGTTCCACATCATATCTGCAGTGAACATGGTCTGTGTTGGGGGGGGGCAGTCAGGATGCAAAACAACCAAAAGTGTATTCATGCAAGCTTTGCAAATGAAGAGCCTGAAATTCTGAATTTTTCACTTTGGGTTCTAGAAGACTTCAGAACTAAAGTCTGTGTTTGAAGTTTAAAAATAAAGAAATGTAACATTTCATAACGCAAGAACAGTGATTCCCCCCCCCCCCCCAATATTTGCTATTTCTATTTTTTCCATCTCTTTAAACCATGTGTACAGCTGGAAGGTCCATCAAGGGTCTCTGATGGAGAGGGAAATAGGCCGGCTTAATGGTAGGGTGGCCACTTTTTCACCACCAAAAGGAGGAAATGCATAATTGAAAAAGAGGACACAGATTTACATCAAATGTGCACATGGCTGATTCATATGTATAGCTACAAATTTAGACATAATAACTATAATTTAAATATAAATACAATGCATCTCACAATAAAGGGGGAGCCGATGACTAGGAGGCCTGTGATCCTGCTCAGCCTGCTGACCAGGTGCTGTTGATGGACAACTGCAAAGCCTCCACTGTTTCTTTTTATGGTTCTTTATCTTGGAACTAGCAGCCATTCAAACAGAGGACTTCTTCCACTCAACGACTGCCCTCTGTAGAGTAGGAAACACGCCCCTGCACTTAGAGATGAGCTAAGGTATCCTCCTCTTCAACCTTTTAACAAGTTGGCCATGACATTTTATTTTTGTTGTTTTGTCTTTTATTGATTGCATAAATCAGAAGTGGAGAAGCTGTGGACATCCAAAGCTACAAATTCCATCGTCCCTGACTGTTGGCCAAGTTGGTTGGAGCTGATGGGAGCTGAAGTCCAGCAACATCTGGAGGGCATCACACCCTCTACCTGTGGCACTAAATATCTCTTGTCCCTTGTTTACCATGGAGTTTTGCCCCAAGTTATTCCTGAAGATGTGGTCTGAGCACATGTAAACCTCTACCAATGTTTTGGTCCTGTGTTGTTTAGAAAAGAAAAGCAATGACAAACCTAGACAGCATCTTAAAAAGTAGAAACATCACCTTGCCAACAAAGGTCCGTATAGTAAAAGCTATGGTTTTCCCAGTAGTGATGTATGGAAGTGAGAGCTGGACCATAAAGAAGGCTGATCGCCGAAGAATTGATGCTTTTGAATTATGGTGCTGGAGGAGACTCTTACGAGTCCCATGGACTGCAAGAAGATCAAACGTATCCATTCTGAAGGAAATCAGTCCTGAGTGCTCACTGGAAGGACAGATCCTGAAGCTGAGGCTCCAATACTTTGGCCACCTCATGAGAAGAGAAGACTCCCTGGAAAAGACCCTGATGTTGGGAAAGATGGAGGGCACAAGGAGAAGGGGATGACAGAGGACAAGATGCTTGGACAGTGTTCTTGAAGCTACCAGCATGAGTCTGACCAAACTGTGGGAGGCAGTGGAAGACAGGAGTGCCTGGTGTGCTCTGGTCCATGGGGTCATGAAGAGTTGGACACGACTAAACGACTAAACAACAACAACAACAACAACATGTGCACTTCACATATAGAGTACTGCTTGGATTGAGAGATGACTTCTGCAAGGAAAGCTTGGTTAAATATCTCAGTTTCCCTGCCCTCTTTATGTCCTCTGTGCTGCATTGCATGCCATGCCATGAAGCACACTGGGTGACTTCAGGCCCGTCACTCAGCCTAACCTACCTTACAGCTGGGACAGAGCAATGGGAGCTCACCCCGTCGTGGAGATTAGAACCGCTGACCTTCTTCCAAGTGTCCCTATTTTGTAGGGACAGTTGCAGATTTACAGAAGCCATCCTGGTTTCTGATTTAATCCCAGAATATCCCACTTTTACTTAGGATGCACCTATTGGAGGGCATGGAATAGGACAGCCTCAGGGTTTTTTCCCCCCAGCTGGCACACACTGGAACTCAGTTTCGGCACCTCAGGTGGATGCAATTGCCATTCCAAGAGAACGAGTGAGCTGTTCATGGTGAGTTCTGGCACCTCTGGTGCTAGAAAAAATAGCACTGGACAGCCCTATTTTCATCAGAGAAATGTTGGAAGCTATGGTCTCTCAATCCAACTCATTAATAGCAAAGTGCACTGTGATTCCCTGCATTGCTCCGACAGCTGAAGCAGCCAGAGGCCATCTTGATGGTAGACTTTTGCAGTGTCAGAACCACAGACTAGTTCCAGGAGCAAGAGTTCGCTGGAAGTCAACACCTTTGCATTGTGGTGTAACCATAATGGATTAACCCGCTTTCTCCATGCTTGTAATTACATCCACCTAACTGGGCGAGCAGAAATGGCCTTAACTATTAAGGATTCTGCTGGAAAGGTTGGGGGCTGACAGAGGGGGCACAGGAAGGGAATTAGTGGCTGTTTCTATTGTTTCATCTCCTTCAGCTGTTAATTCAAAAATACCTAGGCCTAAGACCCCTTTATAGCTCTGTGGCAGGTGGCTGGAGTGATTAATCTGTACAATTACTTTTAATTATTAGGGCTTTGTTGTTGCGGCTGGTCTTTCTGGACAGGTGGCCAGCAGAGCAGGCAGCGACTTCAGGGTGAGGGCAAGAATGTGCCCTGGCTGTGTGTCAAACCAATCACCCCTTTTGGCCAAAGGAGCAGGAATTCCCCGCAGTTTGGTTAGTTAGCCCTTTTACACCTGGAGCAGAGAGCCTTGAAAAATCTGTGGTTTTATCCTAGGAGGCAGCTGTTCCTTAAACACGGGCATTTTGCAGGACCAGATATTTACATGCCCAGCTCAAATGATTGCACTTAATTTGCGTTTATGGGATTTCCCCCCTCCCCCCCAAAATTACATTCCTTGTGGGTTTTCAACATTCCTTAGCTTATTAAAACCAGCAATGCTGTGTTTTGAAATAGGGTTTGATAACAGTCTGTTTCTTCAGAGCAATTTGAAAAGATGCTGCCGGCAGCCAAACCATCAAGTCTGGTGGAGCAATTAGCATGTTGGACCAGGACCTGAGAGACTAGGTTTCAAATTCCTGCTTAGCCATGAAGTTTGCTTGGTGATCTTAGGCCAGTCACCATCTCTCAGACTTACCTACCCCACAGGGTTGTTGTGGGGGTAAAAATGGAGAGAACCCTATACACCGCATTGAGCTCTTTAGGGGAAAAGATGGGATATAAATGTAATATGTCAGAATTAAAAATAAAATAAAATGCTGATGGGACATTTAAGTTACCAGCCGGTACTATTATGCTTAGAGTGTGGTGAGGAACATGTTGTGGGTTTTTTCTCATGCCATATTCACAAATCACATTTTGTAGATGATTGGCACTCACTCTAAACCCTGACCGAGGCACTCACCTGTGCTAAAAGTGGGAAGAAGGCAGGGATTTGCTTGAAAACCCACCCCAAAGCCTCTGTGTACAACCAGCTCTCTTGCTAAGTAGGGAAATCCTAAGGGTTTTTCCTGGTTTGCATCGTATCTCCAGCCTATGATCACTGCTGGGCTGGAAGTGCCATGCTGGTGTGTCTAATAATAATAATAATAATAATAAATACCCCGCCCTCCCCAGCCAAGGCGGCTAACAAGCAATAATAAAAACAAGTTGAATGAATACAACTTAAAAACAAGATTAAAATACAACATTAAAATATTGAAACATTAAAATATTAAAATGCAGCCTCATCACAGGAGGAGAAAAGAAAAAGAAAAAAGAAAGAGGGGGAGGGAATCAAATTGGCTCCGAGCCAAAGGCCAGGCGGAACATCTCTGTCTTACAGGCCCTGCGGAAAGAAATCAGATCCTGCAGGGCTCTGGTCTCATGAGGCAGAGCGTTTCACCAGGCCGGAGCCAGTGTTGAAAAGGCCCTGGCTCTGGTTGAAGCCAATCTAACTTCCTTAGGGCCCGGGACCACTAGGGTGTTGCTATTTATGGACCTTGAGGCTCTCCATGGGGCATACCGGGAGAGGCGGTCCCGTAGGTACCATAGCAGGCTTATGGTTAGTACTGACTTTTCTAATCCAGAGTGCTCCACCAAAGGGGACAACCATATGGTGGAAATGGATTCAGCTCAATAATATGAAAAAAGCGTGTGTTTTAATGCACACCTGAAATCCTATAAAACCTGTCAGTAATATATACGTGCCAATGCTTGCTTAATTAGGGAGTCTGGAGCTCAGTTCTTTTTGGAAGGCGTGATCAAGAATTTATATAAGCTCCACCAAAGTAAAATAAAACGCAGATTCCATTCCGATGAAAGTTAGCTGTCAGTTATTTATTTAAATTAAGGAATTTGCATATATTTGCTCGATGTTCTCATATTTCCTTTAGCCATGGGGAGGGAAGGAGAGCTCAGTGATGGCACATATGCTTTCATGTAGAAGGTCCCATTTTCAACCCTTCAATCAGGTCAGGAGTTGGGGATGGCTAAGAGCTCTGAAGAGACCCCTGAAGAGCTGCCACCAGTCGCAGTAGATAAGACTGGGCTTGCAAGACACACGCAAGAACTAAATATTTATTCCCTGGCTCCTGGAAGCTCTGCTCACACTGGCTGTTTCTGAACATCCCTCAAATGTTTTCATACTTACCTGTGTCATGACAACAAGGAAGAAAATTTCTTTTTTATATGTGATAGTTGGGATTGTCAGGATGCTGAACACTGGAAGCTCCTTGACCTAACCCCCAGTACGTGAAAGATGATTGCATCTGATAATAGCGTATATCATTCTAGTATACAGCCTTTGTAGCCCATGTAGAGTGGTATCTCAGGTTGCATACACTTCAGGTTACATACGTTTCAGGTTACACACTCTGCTAACCTAGAAATAGTGCTTCAGGTTAAGAACTTTGCTTCAGGATGAGAACAGAAATCGTGCTCCGGCAGCACAGCAGCAGCAGGAGGCCCCATTAGCTAAAGTGGTGCTTCAGGTTAAGAACTGTTTCAGGTTAAGTACGGACCTCCGGAACGAATTAAGTACTTAACCTGAGGTACCACTGTACTAGGGCAAAAAAACTCACTTCATAACCCTCATTTTTTCCTAGTCTGGATAACCAAAGGGTGTTTTTCATAAGTGGTGGTGGATCTGCAAGTTTGAAAATATAGTGCAGCAGCTGGCTCTTACTCATCATGAATAGCTGCACACTGCACTTCATGAAATACTCTTTCTCTTACAAAAGGTACTGTTTGCTCATCTTCCTCCATCCACTGCTCTTTTCCCTACCCACCCTTGTTTTATTGCCTCTATAGAGAAGTTACATGCCGACACAGATTTCTCTCCTGGGATGATGTTACACTCTCTAAATCAAGTTGGGGGTCAGCAGTATCATATGGATAAGAGGCTGTATTTCTCTCATGTGATTCTTTTAGTGGAGGATTAAACTTTCTGCCCTAAAATAAAAGCAGCCCTCCTCTTCCCCCTAACCCCTTTGCCCTAGATACAGTATCCGTTCTTCCTGCTGGTCTAGTGAGCAATTCATCCAGAGATTTGATCTTGTGACTTAATCGTTCTCTATTCAGTGTGAAAATGAAGTGAGAATCTGAACAGGAGAGATGAGAATAAGCTCTGTGACGAGGAGAAATTTGAAAGGAGCTGAGTTTCATTAAGAGGAGATTTTCTACTTCCCTCATCATTTTTTTGTGAAGATACAGCACAAGTACGAGATGGTGAAAATGCATGAAACCAATGAAATGAATCTGTCAAACAGATTGAGGGTCCCTCAAGACTGGTGGTGGGTTGGTTGTTGTTGTTGCCCCCCCCCCTTTTGGCAGATGTATTGTGCACCATGTCATTGACAATGATAGTTCATTAGTGCATCTATACTGGATTTATACTGGACCATCCACACATCATTCAACATTATTTGTTGTTCTGCAATTCTTCCCCAATGTTTTGCTGTATGGAGAGGCACTCTTGCAGTATAATGCCACAAAAGTTGGACAAAAATTAAACCAGAACATCTGTGGTATAAGAAGTTACAAAATTTCAGTTGGCAGCTATGGGATGTGCACCAGTCGGAAATGAAGTAGTATGTCCTCTCTGAAACTTTTGCAGGTGCAAACAAGTATTGAAAGTGGGATCACTTATAACTACTCTGATACCATCCTGAGCAGAAATCATCTTGGATGTGTTATAAAAAGGATGTATGGAGAGAGACTTCAAACCCCATATATATATTTCCTAAAGGTTCCCCATATAGTTTCTCATCCAAGGGACCTTTCTTGGACTGAGTGCAGTTGGACATCCACTCTGGACTTTAAGAGACTCCCATCTCTTCAGTATTTCCTTAAGAAACTACTGGGTGAGATCCCCTGGCCTGAAATACTTAAAGAGAAGGGAGTCCAAGATGGATGGAGTTTCTTAAAGGTGAAACAATGAAGGCACAAATGCAGACAATTCCAACAAGAAAGAAAAATGGGAGGAATCTAAATAAACTAGTGAGGCTGCACAAGGAACTTACAGATGAGCTGAGATTTAAGAAGGGCATGTATAAGAAATGGAAGAAAGGGGGAAACCCAAAGGAATAGTATATACAAGTACAGTGGTACCTCTGGTTACGAACTTAATTCATTCCGGAGGTCTGTTCTTAACCTGAAACCGTTCTTAACCTGAGGTACCACTTTAGCTAATGGGGCCTCCTGCTGCTGCTGCGCTGCCGGTGCGCGATTTCTCTTCCCATCCTGAGGTAAAGTTCTTAACCCTAGGTACTACTTCCAGGTTAGCAGAGTCTATAAGCTGAAGTGTTTGCAACCCGAGGTACCACTGTAGCTAACAATTGCATGAAGAAAGTCAGTCAGCCCAAAGGTCAGAATGAGATCAGGCTTGCAGGAGAAGTTAAAATAATAATAAAAGGTCCCCCCCCCCCAGCTATGTTCTAAGCAAGAGGAAGAACAGGCAAGTAATAAGTCCTCTGTGTGCAGAAGATTGAGAAATGCTATCGGGTGACAGAGAGAAGATGGAACTGCTCAACATCGACTTTGCCTCTGTCTTTACCCAAAACCAAAGCAGTGCCCAACCTGGTAATAGTAGAATAAACAATGCAAGGAGGGTGCTGAAGTCTAAGATAGGAAAAGAGTTGGTAAGGGAACACCTAGGTATTTTGAATGAATTCAAATCTCCAGAGCTTAATGAGCTGCACCTAAGGGTACTAGAGGAGCTTGAGGATGTAATCTCAGAGTCTCTGCCTATACAAGAAAGGAGGTTCCAACTAAATCTCAAGAAGAACTTTCTGAAGGCAAGTGTTGTTCCAACAGTGGAATGGACTACATCAGAAGGTGGTAGACTCTCCTTCCTTGGAGGCTTCTAAACAGAGGTTGGATGGCCATCTGTCATGGATGCTTTAGCTGAGATTCTGTCATGGACCAGGAGTCAGCTTTGTCAACTGAACAGCAGCCTGAAGGGGGGAAAGGCAAAGTGACTCCACCTGCAACTGATCAGCCTTCAAGGACACAGAGAAGGCACTGATGGGAACCAGCTGGATGCTGAGCTTCCAGCAGTAGTTAAATGCTGGTAGCAATGCTTGTAGTTCCTTGTCCCACCTTGCTGTTTCCTGCTCATCTTGACCTTTGACCCCATGATCACTGGATTCCCTGACCCCTGGACCGTGTGACCACATAGATTGCTGTTCACCTGACCCTAGGACTGGACCTGACTTTGGATGCCGACTCTGCCTCTGGGCAAGTACACAGAAAGCACAGCCTCTTGTCAATATCCCATTCCTTCTCCTGTGGGATCCTTTGGCTTTCCCCCATGTCACAGTTATGCAAAACGTGGTACATACACATGAGAGCGCTGTATTTCATATTGCTGTGGCACAAAGAAAATTGCAGGAATAGTGTGAAAGATAAGAGACAGAAGGCACTGGAGATCAGGACAAGGGGTAATCAGTTGGCAGCTGCTGGTCTGTGTGAGGAGGGCATGAAATCCATCCTAACATCACATTTTGAGAGCCAAAGTGATCCAAAGGGCAGAATGCTTTAAGGTTGGGTTAAATTTATTACCCTGTACTCATGGGACAGTGCTAGGCAATGTATGTTTTCTCCTTCTCATGTGTAAAATGTTATTCTCAGAGTTTCTATGAAGATAGAGAAAAAAAACCCTATCCATGTAGTACAGTAATTTTCACATCAGAAGTGCTATATGAACATCTAACAACAGCAGTGAACCGTGTTTTTGTATCTGTACATGCCAGAGATGTAGAGTAGCTTTATTGGAATTTTTTTAAAAATCACAGATTAAAGTCAAAGCATGTACTAAGATTTGTTTTAAATGTAAATGTAATTTTTAAAGTATATACATTCCTTTCCCTTCCATTAAACAGTGTGTTGCAAAATATTTGCCCCATCATTCATTGTCTTTGTCACCCATTTGCTCCTCTTTATGGACTGATTTAAATATGGAATGGGTATATAAAAATAAAATTCAACAAAAGCTCCTTACATTTGTGAGATGCTATGTCCTCACCATCCTGCTTGTACAAGCTTTTTGGTGTGTACATATGCAGCATTAGCACACCAAAACAAATGAATACTGGGGGTCATCGCATAAAACAAAATGGCTGCCTTGGGAATGTGGTATAATGGCTGCCACATCTAAAAAAGAGAGAGGTGCACAAAATAGTGCTGACAAGCCTCTCCATCAATGAGGAGCCTTACCTACAACAGCCACAATCATGCTTGCTCAGAGAGAGACTCTTTGCATCTCTCCTCTGTTCCATTTGTGGTGGTGCTCATTGAGACTGGTAGGGCAGAAGGCAAGGAGACCCAGAGTAGGCAGAACCTACTGAGTTCTACAACGGCAACTCTGAGGCTGAGGAAGAGGCAGCTGGTATGCCGTGCTATCCTATGGACCAGATGTAAGTAGCAAGGCAAGTGGAAGCCTGCCTGAGGACAGTCTGAGGTTGGTGAGGCAGTGCCCCATTCACCCACTGGACGAGGCTTCACTGCTCTGCTCAGAATATATGGGAGGGTGGGTGTCCATAACTGGCATCCAATGAAATATGGGCGTGTTTAAGGGGGCATAGTCTATGTAGGAGCGGCTGACCTGACGCAAACAGGAACTCAACAGGAACAGCAAACGGTAGCCAATATATAATGGTTTTGTAATGGTATATTTGCTGATAACTTTTGTGTCTGTCAAAAAAAGGTACTGGCAGGCACACTGACACCTATGGGTGCCACGTTGGTGGCCCCTTTAAACTGAGCCCAAATGAAATCCCCTAGCCCTATGACTATGTTTGCTTGAATAACACTGCAAGCCCAATATGTCTGTTACATTTTTGCAGTTATGGGCTGAGTGCTTGGCACTAACACCACCCATTCCAGCATCTATCCTTTCATAGCAGCCTCTCTCCCTATTTTATACAGTGGTACCTCTAGTTATGAACTTGATTCGTTCTGGAGGTCCGTTCTTAACCTGAAACTGTTCTTAACTAGAGGTGTGCTTTCGCTAATGGGGCCTCTTGCTGCCACTGTGCAGCCAGCACACAATTTCCATTCTCATCCTGGGGCAAAGTTCTCAACTCGAGGGAACTCTTCCAGGTTAGCAGAGTTTGTAACCTGAGGCATTTGTAACTCGAGGTACCACTGTATTGTTATTATTATCACCCCCCCCCCTCAACTGAATCATTAACTGTCTGGGAGCTTATTTCCAGCAGGGAGAAGGTCTTGCAGGAAGGAGTATCTGTTACAGAGATCAGGCACCTGGGCCTGTCCATGTCTGGAGCAGACAGACTATTGCTAGAGGACACTAAACACTTCATAAAAAGGAACACTCAGCCTAAGACGGCATCTGCCTCGAGATGCTTCTGATAGTTAGTCTTTAATATGGAAAACGTGTTTTTGCCACGGTTGAGAGCGAGCAGGACACAGGTTCACAAATGGTCTGGATTTTCAATAAAGAATGCAGCCTAAATAAAGTATTGACTTCTTTCCAAGGCTTCGCAATCTTTTACCTTTAGTTGGCATTATTCTCTCTGGCAGAGGATGGCCCCCTCAGGCTGCGTCTGCGCTACGCATTTACTTCAGGTAGGTGCCAATCTGGGCGCACATCCAACTTGTGGATCCGGCACTGAGATGAACCTTTGCCCAGCACAGTCTCAGCAAAGTCTGCATTGCTTTGGTCAGGAGCTACATTGCATTCTGGCAAATTCCTCAGAAACAGATGGAATTGCTATACAGGCACACACACAACTCTCTTTTGGTGGTATGTGGAGTGGAGAAAGTCAGAAAATCCCATCCCATCATAGGACCGTTGTGAATTACTACACAGTTATCTGCCCCATGTCAATGCAAGGTGCATTTCTCTGCACTGTGGAGAGTTTATAGGTACATCATATAGAAATCAGCTCCTGTTCTGTGTCTCGCCTGGCATTGTCCATTTATTGATATACAAATACAACACAATATATAGACCCTGAATCTCGCCTGCCAATGGTTTTGGTAGGAGACCATCCAATCATACTAATGGTAGGAAGCATGAATCATAGGCTCCATCTGCACTATACATTTAAAGTAGTATCATACCACTTTAAACAGCCATGGTTTTCCCCAAAGAATTTTGAAATGTGTAGTTTGTTAAGGATGCTGGTAGTTGTTAGGAGACCCCTATTCCTTTCACAGACCTATAATTCTCAGAGTTCCCTGGGAAAAGGCATTGATTGGTAAACCACTCTAGAAAATCTGTTCCTCCTAGAGGAGCTGCATCTGGTTGGCAACCACTCTTTGAAGAACTTTGACCAGAAAGGGGACATTTTCCATTTGGGAAGGGTCTTAATACTACCTCCATCCTGGGGGCCATTGCTTCTTGAAGTGGTACATTGATTGTCTCCCTGGCCCATCCAGCTGTCACCTTCCTGCCACATTTTAGAAGACATGAAGGGCAAGGGTCCAAGACACAAGAGGTTGAATGAACCTGGCCAAGTGCCTTGTCCGTGTCACAGATTGCAGAAACTGAAATTCACCCATTCACATGAGGCAAGAAAGTGCTCCAGATACTTCATCAGAATCACCTGCAGTAATGATGGAATACAACTTCCAGTGGATGGAAACAATTCTGCCCTCAGCAATGCTTATCAAACATGTCACAGGGAGCTTTAGATAGCTGCACCATCAACCTAGGGCCAAATATGTATAAACCCTTAGCCACTCTCCACAGTTCTGCTTCATGGCAAGCTGAGGATGCAACAGAGCTGGAAAAGTTATATGTACTTTGCTCCTGAGTTTGATTTACATTTATGTGTACCAATAAAACACTTTGGAGATACACTCCTAAACATACCATGTGCAGTAGCCCTGAGAGAGATTGTCACCTAGAAAAAGATGTGCAGATATTAAACCAGAGGGATATACCTATATTGACAGACAATATTCTTTCTTTCATCCTCTTTGGGCAAATTGCTAGAATTTCCTACTACTTTTACACAATAAGCACAACATCTCCTGGAATCCTTTTCACTGCATTTTGGTAATTGTTTATTTTGTCCCACAATAAAGGCTCATCATCTCCTCAGCCAGAATAAAAACCTTCCCTGAGGCTCTTCTTCCTCCCCGGCTTCTTCCACTAAACACCTTATTTCCAGCGGGTTGAGTTCCCCTCCTGACATATGCTTTGACAATTCCCCTTCCATTCACAAAAGCTGATGATGGCTGCTCATTTGGTCAGTAATGGGGTATGCACAGGAAGGTGTCAAGTGTCTTTGCTCAGCAGGGGTGCCCCTTGAAAGGGCTTAGCTGAGAGCTGCAACTTAACCATGTCAGGTTCCCTCCTCCTCCTTATTAGACCTTTAGGCATATACACAGAGGATACACAGGGGAGGGCATTAATGCTTGTAGCTCAGTAGCAGAGAGATTGTCATCCTGCTTAATCCCCCAGCTAAGCGGAGCAGGCACTGCCCTCCTTCAATCTCCAAACACACAGCACCTATTTAATAGATGTAGTATTTATATTTCCCCTTTATAAGTTGCTGCCATGTACTGAATTTGTACCTAGTACTGAATACCAGAGTTTTCTGGGCAGTTCTGCATTATGTTTTTATTGGTACCCAGCATCTTGCATCTCCTATTTTACTTTTAAGACTGTATTTTGAAGCTTGAAACATTTTTGAAGTAAGGTTTGTGGCATTTGCATGCACCATTTTGTCATCTACGCTTGAGTGAATTATTTCCCAGCATTCTTTGGTGGAAAGTAAGGGCTCGCTGTTATTCTCTAAACGTTTTGGTGCTCGGAGTGGGAAACGAGTGTGCATGTTTTCTTGTGTGAGATAGCGAAGACTTTGCAAAAGGAATTGTGGAATGGGCTGACAGCCAAGCCCTTTGAAGGATTTTGAAGGGAAGTTCACATCAAAAAAGCACTTGATTCTTCCCACCTTGTTTCCTTATTGTCAGACAGAGATGGTTCCACTACCCATCTCTGTTGCACTGTGTATAGAAACATAAACAGCTGCTTTATAGTGACTCAAGCTATTGCTCCACCTAGCTCAGTATTGTCCAGAATGTGCAGCTTTCCAGGGTTTCAGGCAGGAGCTTTCCCTAGCGCTACCTGAAGACACCAGGGATTGACTAAGCATACAAGGCAGATACTCTCCCACTGAACAACATTCCTTCCCCAAATGCAAGCATTTCATGTATGTTAAGTGCTTTGCCATTTTCCCAAGGATTTAGTCCATTGGAACCGGCATACTCCCCTGTTGCTGGTGATTGCTCCTTCATCCCAATGCTGCATGCATATCATTTCGTCTTTTGCTTGCTTTGTTTTGTTTTTGAAGACAACAGTTTTAGCAAGTGTGCATATGGATGTATGGAATTTAAAGTTTCAGAATGGATCTTTGTTGGGAATCGTAGTAGCAGGAGCAGGGACGCAGCACTGGCGATGTGGGAAGAGAATGGATGGTCAAACTGAAATAGCCCCAATTTGTTCTGGAGTTTGATGATGGGCCCTGTCCTTAATTCTAGCCAGGATTCCAGAATATCTGTTTAAAGGCAAGTCCACCATGTATCTTTTACTTCATTGCCAAGTCCTCTTGGAATACTTTTAGTGTATGCATATTTAGAACTCCCATGTCTTACTTAGTGTCTATTATTTTTGTGGGCTCCTTGTCCACACATGCACAACACAGTAGCCCTATGTAAACAGCCATGTGGATAATTGCCTTTTTAAGAGATCACTCTTGAAACCATGTTTGTATTGGTCTCCAGGCTTTCACCGGAGAAGCAGAGAGTAAATGTACAGTCTGAAAAAAGGGTTCTCCCCATCTTCCAAGCAACGGGCTTCAAAAGGAAGAAGGGATGGGGAAAATAAACAAAAGCTTTGCCCACCCAAGGGGTGCTTCTTAGGGATTATTCTGCTCCCTCTCTCCCCCCAGGCCAGGAGTTTCATTTTGGACTCAAGCCAAGGTTAATATTTGAGTGAGATGCTGAGTCAAGCGTGGAAGGCTAAGTGATAATAGCAATGAATCGGCAGGTCCCCCATGGTCTTAGTGAAATATAAACAACATTCATCTGTTTCCATAGGGTTAGAAGAAGCAGTAGCACAATGACAGATACCTGAGAGAGAGAAAAGCAACAACTTAAAAGCAAGGTAAGAATTGAAAGAATACCATCCTTTAAGCCACAGAGAATAAGCACATTATTATTATTATGTATCTGTGTTTAGTAGACACAAGCTTTTTCACTGTAAGATTTGACCAACTGTTTTTAGTCTCAGTTCCCACATCTGCAAAATACAAACAAGCAGCACAACTAATTTCAAGGGATTTTTGTGAGAATGTAGAAAAATACCCTCCCCACCTGTTGCCAAGTTATTGAGATGGTAAATAACTAATTGCATGGGTTGTTTCAAGGTAGATCCTATGCCAAATTAAAAAGTGGAGTCTGTTTCCCCCCTTTTAACAAAATTAAGTTGTTTAGGAATTACTTTAGGAGACTTTGTCCATTTCTACTCCAGTTTCCAAATGATTTGCAACTTGACATGGCTTTGTGTATTGCAATAGCTTGAGAGAGAGACAGCAGAATCTAGTTTTAATACACATCACAGCAGGGCATACTTTCAAATAATAGGATGCTACATTGATAGTTCTGCAACACATTTCACAACTGGAACTGAAAGTTAGATGTCATCAACTGCCATCTTAATAATATGTCCTATTTTAGAGATGGTGGGTGACCGTTCCTGCCCTTCTGCAGGAGAATGAAAAGCCATAGATTCCATTTGTTTAGGCTTAGTCTCACTCAGGTTCTTATTAGCATACCGATTAGCATACCTGAAGGAGTGTCTCCACCCCCACCGTTCTGCACAGACACTGAGGTCCAGCGCTGAGGGCCTTCTGGTGGTTCCCTCACTGCGAGAAGCGAAGTTACAGGGAACCAGGCAGAGGACTTTCTCTGTAGTGGTGCCCGTCCTGTGAAATGCCCTTCCATCAGGTGTTAAAGAAATAAACAATTATCTGACTTTTAGAAGACATCTGAAGGCAGCCCTGTTTAGGGAAGCTTTTAATATTTGATGATTGTATTTTAATATTCTGCTGGAAGCCGCCCAGAGTGGCTGGGAAAACCCAGCCAGATGGGCGGGGTATAAATAATAAATTATTATAATAATATTATTATTACTGTAGCTACAGTAAGGAATGGCCACATAATTGTATGTTTAAAGGCTTGGAGGACAAGGGTGGGTGTGTGGGTGGGGGGGAAGGAACCTTGATGGAAGACAAAGACTCAAAAGCAGAGGGAGGAATGCAACATGAAGCAGCAATGAATGGAGGCAAATGAAGATCACTGCAACGCCAAAAGGAAAGAACGTTGTAAAAGAGGTCAGAAAGGGCAACTTGCAGCCCAATATATTACCAACTGCTGCAGCAAGGCAGCGCCTGATAGCAGCCAGCACTATGATTTCTGTGTTGGTTTTGACTCCTGCCCTGGCCTCTGCTAGCTGTAACACAAGTGTACTGGATAGGAAATTATTGCCATGGAGGAGGTTAGATGCTCTCTGTCCTCCGTTTGCCACAGCCCATGGGATTTTTGGACCTTCAGGACTTTCAAATAGCATGAAAAGATGACAGCCACTCAACGTCTCCACTTCCTTCATACTCTGGATCACAGAGAGTGAGGCTATAGCTAGTGGCAGAGCATAGCTTTTCTTTTCTAAGGTTTACTACTCAGCCCTTGCGATTAAAGGAGCTTGGCTAACAGACTGTTAAATATCAATTGACAGTCAGAATAGACAATTTTGGGCTAGATCCGCCAATGACATCTATTAAGGCAATATGTTCAGCAACACAAATGGCTGCTTGCACCTTGAGCCAAGGCATCAGATCAAGCCACTTCTCCATTAACATCCAGTGTGTTTCCCTAACACAGCAATTGTGGGTTTGGAGGATGGCTAGGGAAAAGTGGAAGGTTCTCAGCTGATCTGCAATCTGCCAGCTCCTTCCTGGTGGCCAGGGCAGAAGGATGAAACAGTTTCACAAACTACTTTGCTGCACCAGCTCCAAGCTGGCAGATCCTTGGGTTCTCTCCAGTAAACAAACTAGATAATCACCGCTTAAAAAGAGGATCAGACAAATTCATGAAGGATAAGATTATCCATGGTGACTAGCCACAATGACTATGTTCTGTCTCCACTGTTGGAGGCAGGATGCAAGTGGGGAAAGCTCTGTTGTGCTCAGATCCTGCTTGTAGTCTTCCATCTTGTGGGCAGGAACAGGATGCTGGACTAAGTGGAGTTTTGGCCTGATTAAACAGAGGTGCCCTAAGGGCTCATCACAATGCCACTTGTCCCATGTCTAGAAAGCAAGGTCCGGGCAGTTTCCTGCATGTCCTGTGCTTTGTAGGCACAGGTACGAGTGGTTTTGCCTTCGCTCCACTACTTACGCCAGAAAACCTGCTCTTTAGCATTAAATTGGAGCAAATGTCAACCTGGAGAAAACCAGACAGACATTTGCTCCAATTCAGCAGTAAAGATCAGGGTTTTCTGGGGGAAAGCAGTGGGGCAAACACAAATCTGGATGAGCCCCAACTTTCTTATGCTTTGGAGACATAAGATTCAGCACTGGCTTTGCTTCTTCCCATGAGAAAACCCCATTTTGGGACCTTACACTAGTTACACGGGCCAGCGGTAGTATATTTTCTGCCACATTTCCAGTGAGTGCATCGAGAGCCCCTGCACTGGCAGAGCCCCCGTCAGCGGAAAGACACCTCTTCAAGATCTTAACCCTCCCAGCAGCGCAGATTTAAGGATTAGGATTGCTCGGTAGCATGTTTATTTACATAAAACTACTACTATAACAATGCACTTTTTAATGAAGGATGGTTGACATGCACCGAAAAAGAACCAGGGGTGTGTTTTTTTTTGGGGGGGGGCAGGGAAGCTAACATTATTAAGGTGTAAGATTCACAAAACCAGCCAAGTTTTTTTATACACTTAACTATTCAAGTAGCCAAGTTAAACAAGACACAATTAGGGTTTAATGTGCCCCCCACAGCTCCCAAATGTGGGTTTATGGATCCCAGCAGAGCCTGCCCTGGACTAAGTTGTATGGTGTTTAACTTGGCTGCCTATACAACTAACTCTTTTCTTTCTTCTTCTTTGGCACCCCTTATACATATCACACCTGCAGGAGTCTTTCAAATAACCCCCCCTCCTTCTTCCATTATTTAAGTTTTGATAAAGAGTCTCATATCCCTGTGTTTAGGATCCTGATATTTCACTAGAAGCATGCATAAAAGTAGTCAATGTAGTGCTGGAAACCTGCCAAAAGTTAAATAACCAGAACATAATCTCAAAGTATCCTTTTTTCATGCCTGGGGGATTTTTCTCCTTTTATTGGGCTTCAGCTTTTATGTATATGCTTCAAAACCACCTCAAAATCTTTATTGTTGGATATTGGTGTGAGGTGCTCTGAGAAATCTGTTCTAGGGCAGCCTATATCAATACTGTCGATAATAAATAATGTGGCTCCACACACTTGAAGTAAACTTTGGTGAGCTGGCCTTTCATATCAGTGACATCACCCTCTGGTCAAAAATCTATTTTCATAACTGGATTTTACACATGTGGTCCCCACCCCCTTTTAAAAGATGAACTTTGGCCTTAAAACCCAATATTTTCCATTATAAAATTCAATTTTTGCTCAGTTTTGGTGAAAAAGTTATTCATTGGGTGCCTGTGATCAAAGCCTTGTTGCCATGTGGGGTTGGATCACTCTGATACCACTTTAACCGTCCTGGAAAAACCTGAGAACTATAGTTTACCAAGGGTGCTAAGAATTGTAGGCCTGGGAGTTCCACACTGGGAGTTCAGTTAACACACCACAGTTCCCAGGATTCTCCATGACTGTTAAAGTAGTTTAAATTTATGTAGTGAATGTTGTTTGCATATATGCAACTGCTCAAAGTCAGCCAATGTTGGGGTTTATTTTAGCCTTTTCTTTTCACACTGTAACAGGAGGCAGGAAGTGCACAGTCTTTTTCAGACTGTGTTTTGTGCATTCCATTTCCTTGTATTAACTTATTTTATGAGAGGAGCTTGTAGAGGTGTGAGAGACTGGCAGGAGGGTAGTCCAGGACAACATAAAACTTTGATTAAATTGTGGAAGGCAGGAGCACAACTATTATAAGAATATCCTCTTTTAGGAAACGAAAATATGGAGGGAGACCTCAATGTGTGTTTTATGCCCAGATCCCAAAACTGTAATATGTGCCATTGATTTCAAAGGCACTTCAGGTGGGCCTCACAGTTAGCCATTCTTTTTCATTCAGGAAAATCATGAGCGAAGAAAAAGTTCATATGTGCCAAAGAGGGATGAGGGAGAAATTTGATTTCATTCACGTTTACAGGCAAATCTGCCAAATGTGCACCTTTTGAAATAAGCAAACTGAAACACAGCCATTCTTTGAAATTCACACTTCCTTGAATTTTGCAGTGCAGTTCTCCAGGCAAATAACATGTACAAAAATGCATCTATCAAGGCAAAGTGTCCATACAAACAGTACACAAAATGCATTATTATTAGGCGAAATCACTTTGCAACAGTGCATGTATTGTGTTCACAAATGTATTTATTAAGAGAGAAATTTGCACTAAAATGCCAAGTAGTTCCCCCCCCCCCAGGCATTGAAAAAAGGATTGCAAAGTGCTGCAGAAATGTGGAGAACTGAATTTGAGGTGGTAAAAATGTGAAACTGAGAAAACCACTAAGGACACCTCTATCCCTTCAGAGTAGCATAAGTGGCCTCGCTTGCATGTTGCAAGTTTTGGATAAGGGTGAACAGGTAGGAGCACTGTGCAAACTTTCAGTAGAGTGTTGTGTTTCAAACTGTTCTGAAACTTCAGCTCTCTAATGAAGCTGAACTGTTAATCCTTTCTCAGTACTGTCCCTTCACCCTTAACATTTAGGAAGCCATGGGAAGAGAGGTAAAGCTCCAGCATTTATTTTACAGCTTGCAGAAGAAAAACACACTTGGTTCCCCTTATAATTTACATGCACTCTAGTATTTCCCCCGAGGATATGCTGGGTGCCTTGTTCATTTCAAAAAACACCAGATAAACATGAGCGGGAGACATGGGTTGCGTATTTAAAACCTCTTTGGGGACATCTTTTTGCAGACTTTCACACTGTGCAATTTTCCCGGTGACTCCACCAGAAGGACAAAATCTGAAAGGCAGAAAACAGTCCCTTGTACGCATTTGCTTACATGACCGAGGTTTTAAAAAGTAACTTGGTACCCGCTGCTTTCGAGGGGTAGAAGCAGTGGGGGTGAACAGAAAAGTTGTTATTGCACCTTAGAGATTAGAGGGCAGGAGAGGACTGGCCTGGAATGAATGGACACATTATGCTTTTGCTGTTTTTATTTTTATTTTATTTTACAAACACCACACACACCCTGTGAATCTTAATTAAAAAAAAACTTGATTGCATGCATTTACGGAGACATTGATTAGGTTGTTTCTTGGAGTACAACTAGTCACAAAACATTTAGCAGAGTCACCCTGTTCTTCTATCCCTCTTGGGTTTATTTTTATCTCACCAAAAGAAAGGCAACTTAAAAATTCAGGAAAGAGATACAAGTGAAGGTCTAATTGCAGTGGCCAGCAGCAGCAATTCTTCAGTTAAAAATATTCTTGGGCACTTTCAGTAAGAAACATATAATCATCTTAGTGCTCTTCTTGGCTTGTAAATTTTGTTGAAAATGATTTTTTAGACAGCACTCTTGCTATATAAATCTGGTGCCCCACTCAATTCAGTTGTAGAAGCAACATCTGAACACAATTTTTCACCTTTGCATCTAATTGTGCCTTGCTTGAGTGTTGAGCAAGTCACAGAGTCCACCCAAGAAGGTTTTCATATTGGAAATTTGTTCCCCATTCTGTCTCAATCCAGAGACACCAAACTGAAAGAGGCCTGCAGACTCGCCCTATGGTGCAGAAGCAACCCAGGTGAACCATGTGAATGCTTGAAGGTAACACTGGAAGGTTAGGCTTGTATCCATGCAAATTGTCGATGTTCAGGAGTTTTTTCTTGGGGGGAAATATTGAAAATAGCAACTTCAGCAGGAGTCACACCATATGATTCTCCTGGTTGTACAACACAGCTCTTTGCCCTTATATTTTTGAGGCTGTGGATAAGAGTCAGTGAGTGACTATTGTTGGGGAGATGGCTGTGTGTCATCCCACCTTCTGGACCAAATGCAGTAATTATTACCTGTGGTTTTAGAAACCAAAAGCCATGCCCCACTGTCCACAATTGTCTATCAAGTGCAAGTTTTCCTTTAACTTAAAACCCCCAAAGCATTCACAGTGGTTCCATCAAAGCAGAATGATTTATGGTCTTCTAACAATGAGTGTTCACCAGGGGGTGAAATTTTCTGACAGGTGATATTCTCCCTGCCCTCCTTCCTCCCCTCCCCACCTCCAATAATGCCATCTGCAATCATTCTTCAACATCCAGTGTCAGGGAAAGGTCTGACCCAATGAAAGGCTCGCTGACGTGGTCTGCCTTTCACTTTTTGACCCTCAGGCTTTCACATTGAGGTGGAAGGTCACCGGGAACGCTTCTTGGTTGAAATGTCATAACAGCTTCACAGAGTGTTTCATAACATTTCTGAACCAGACATCAGGTTGATCTAAGCAGGAGGAGGCAGGGCACTCTCCTTTATCTTAGAACAAATAAACCTCCTAATTCCAAAAGGAGAGATCATGTTCAGGGAAGCAACCTTTGACCCCTTGCTGTAATGATCCATTGACACAAGCCTTTGTAGGAAGTCATAACATCTTGATCCTGTGCCATTGGGAATACTATTATCTGCCCATGCATGAAAGAGAGCATAATAAGCACCATCTCCCCAATAATATGCACAAGTGTTTTGCTTCCTCTCCTTGCTTGTAAGGGTGACATTGGCAATAAGAAACCAACAGCCATTTTGTGTCCCATCCAGTTCAAGGGGGATATCTCAAATGGTCTGTTAACATAAACCAAAACGACTTCTAACATAGCTGTCATTAATCTTAAATGGTTATATGGTGAAATGTGTACATGTCTAGGTTCTCTCCATGCAGTCAGCAACCCTGCTTCTTTTCTGGGTTTCCAATTGCATGTCTTCACACGAACAAGAACTATTGAACGGGTAGGAGTTGGGTGCACAATGCCACTTCTCTTCCATGTGTTTAGTCAAGCACATGTTAGACAAGGCAAGGCGCCTGGCCAATATGCACATTGGTGTCTAGGGGGCAGGACTAGCCCATTTATGCATTCAGGGCACAGGTACAGAATGCCTAGATAGGGATACTATTATACTTTTTGCATAAGCAAACCATTTATTATAACAATTCCTCAAAAGAGTTGAATGTTCCTTTTAAGGCTATTGTTCCTCAAAACTCTCATGTAATTGCAAAGACAGTTCCCAATACTGGATGCACTTTTGTCTACTCAGAAGTATGGCACATAATCCTAAGACTGTGTATGAAACTGTTCTTGTAGGACTGGATCTATATGTGCATTCCCTAATAATAAAAGAGTAAGGGCTATCTACTTAGAGTGGTGGTGGTAGTGCTCTGAATCCAGGTCCCCTTTTCTTCATCTTGTCCTTGGTACTTTTAGATCACAGAGCCCTATCTGTCCAGCAGGTGCATTGTGGAAACCCTTGAATATAAGAGCACAGGTGTGTCCACTGTTGTGAAATCTGTGGTTTGGGACAAAAATTAATTTCCTAAGATTCCTGGCATGAGGGTGGGCTTTCTCCTATTCCCACTTTGTCTTGGATTTCTCCCTGATCTTACTTTGACACTTTCTCCTTTTCTACCTAGTAGTTGGTCATGGTGGATCTTTCTGGTCTTCCTCTATTATACCTAATGAGCTTCTCCCTTTGCACACTAGGAATTACAAGCCTGATGCTACTTCATGTCCCCATGATTAAGAAAATAACGCTGCTAGTTAGAAAAAGCCAACTTCTCAAAAGAGAAGGCTTGAGCCTGAAGCAGAACAGTGCAAGGTAAGCTAGGAAGTCTCACCCCACATCTGTAGGAAGACGACAGGAGCCTGTGCTTCTGAATGTCAGTTTGAAGCAATTTATCCTAATCCGATTACGGGCTAATTCAGTGGCAGCCTGCATTACAGTGGGGCTGGCTTAATGGGGCTAAGGAGGGAGAGTTAACCCTCTGAATGTTGGGTAATTATCCTCCTGGGGAGGCAGGGCTGAATACCAGGGCAGGCTCCCTTTGCAAGTTGAACTAATACCAGTTCAAAGAGCTTGATCAATGAGGCAGGGGGCTTGAGGCTGATCTGCCACTCGGCCCATCCCACCAAGCCTTGTATTCACCAAGGGCTTTGTATGAGCTGTCAGTTCTTCTTCTTCTGATAAGGAGAAGCTTAGTAGGGCTTCCTGCTTCCATGACTGACTCCATCAAGAGAGGGAAGGGAGCTGAGGATAAATACAGGAAAAGATGAGTGATTCTTCCCCCCTTTTGTTTTTTGGCATGGGGAGGGAGGCTTTTATACATGGAAGTAACTTTGTTGCGCTCATTACTCATGACCCCTCCTGGCTCTGTGTCTGCGTACGTGCAGGTGCATTCTGCAATATGTAATTGACACAAGAACAGTGTGTTAATGGTGGATTTATACTGGACTGCCTACACATATTTCTGCTTTATTAGTTATTCTGTCAATGTTGCTGCATTAATGCCACCTGGAGTTCTTTTTGTTGTTGCTGAAGGGCTTCTTTATATTTTTATACAGGGTATATATTCAGGGTACAGCTGACCCTGAACTTTGTCAAAATTTTATTTTAGAAGACCCTCTTTCTCTTTGTTGCCAGCGAGTGACAATTGTGCAGATTACAAAAGTGTTCCAGCTCTCCAAAGAGGCTCTTTTACCATTTGATGAGGCTGGTACTACTGTTGTTCAGACAGAAATTACATCACAGTGCCATGGGCTTTCTGGTTATGTCAGGGTTTAGGGACAAGCTAAGAGAGGCTGTTCTGGAACATCCTTGGGAAGTGAAGGTGAAAGCATGAAGGAACTTTGTCACATAGAGTTTCCAAGTGCATGATGCCACAAACATGTATCACACACATGCCACAAACCCTGGGCATGTGACATCACATGTGATGGGCTCCCTCAATATTGGATGCAACTTGGCGCCTCTGCAGTGAAGCCCATCTGGCAGTCCTGCTGGTGCAGCTGCACTGCACAGACCTCCCTACTGCTCTGGCATCTCCCTACTGCTAAGATACAGCAACGCTAGTGCCAAGAGATCAGGAAAGCGCTGTAACCCCTCTTTGCTGACCACTCCTGCCGGAAGCTCATGCTTCCCCTGTTCTTTCTCTGAGCAGATCTCAGGTTCCACATCTGGGCTAGATGATGACAATGGATTGTGGGGAAATTTCAATACAAGTGCTTTCTGTGTTGGAATTTTGCAACTTTTGTAGCAGCCATAACTAATCCATTTTATCACTCAGTGATTTAATAGCTTTGATTTGTACTTGTCCAAAAGTGTGAACAATAGAAGACTGGGGGATTCCACACTTTTCAGAGTGAGCTTCAGATGCTCAGCTTTTTTATTTTGAGTGGTATCCCACGCCCACACTGAATACAATAAGGGAAGTGGGGTTTAGATAGCGGGAACAAATAATTTTTCCCAGATGAGTTGGGCCTCTTTGAGATTATATTGTAATCTGCCCATTATTAGCCAAATGAGAGTTACCTCCTAGAGCCTGATAATACTGTGAAATGTTTGAAGCATGAGCTGTCCATGTAAAATAGAGATTTTCCAGGCTGCTGTTTACCTCAAAGGCATTGCACAACTGCTAGTCTTATTCAAATCTTGGCAGGGATCAGGAAAAGGTGCATTAGATACAGTTATCGGTACACACTGGGCAGGCTCCTTTGAAAAGTGCAAAATTGAAGAAGATTCCAGCTCAAATCAAATCTTTTTTTCCTGCCTCTCTTCCTCCCTTCTGTAGCTATCATACAGGTACCTTGTTCAAGCCAAATTTCCCATGGATTTAAACACTCCCACAAGATGTCTTTTTCTTGGAAAGGCAGCTGTGGCTAAAATGAAAGAAAACAAACCAAGCGAAAGCAGTATCTGAAATTATTTGAGGTCCCCTCGAACCTTTATGGTAATTTTTTTGAATTACGCTAATAGCTCCCAGCTGAAAGGATGTTGTAACTTGTGGTTTAGCAAATGTGGCCACTGAGACACAAGTTTTCCTATGTTGATTTGTCTAGCTTGTTTTGAGGCCACACCAGTGACCTTTAGCTACCCCACCTCCCTTGAACATTACTCTTCTAACTACCAAAGAACAATTACCAGACTGAAGAGCCCATCTAAAGTTGGGGGGCTGCACAAGACTGGCTGGAACTCTAGTTTCCCCCTTTCCGTCACATGACAACGGCTGAACTAAATACTTTGGGCTTTGTTTGTCTGTACAGTAGAGATCAGGCCAAAAGCTCTTCCAGCAAAGGATAATGCACCTGAATACACAGTAGGGAGGCCAGACACCTTGCAAATTGCACAATTGACTCCCAAGGCTTCTTGCAACTGAGTCGCTCCTGAATATGCTCATGATAGTGTTCCATGCACAATGTGTGACTCTGCAGTAGCTCTGCAAACCACATTTTCCAGAATTCCTCACTTTTAGTGGGAACCTTAGAGAAGGTTTAGCCAGTAGCAGTCAGTGGGGCAAGGTAGCCGCATTAATTGACTTCCTGTCACCAGGGAGGGAGAGGTGGAGCCGCATGTGCAAAGGCACCTGAGAACTATTCTGACTGCCAACCTTGCTGCTTCTTCCTGCCCAGTGAGCCATAGTGACATGGATGATAAGTTAGGTGAATGCTGCTGCTTTTGGTCCCATCCAGATGTTGTGGACTACAATTCCTATCATCCCCAACTATTGACGACTCTGGCTGGGACTGTAGCCCACAACATCTGGAAGGAACCTCATTTGCTACCCCTGCCTTAGAAGCTCAACTTATGTTCCAAGCTGGTTGAACATCTTGCAGAAGTGGCATCTGTTTTCTAATGCAGCCAAGCATTAGGAGCTGGAGAAGCTCGCATTCCAAGTCAGAGAAATATAAACATCACTTGTTTTAAGCAGAAAGGAGGTACAGCTCGTTATGCTCCGGGCAACTAGCCCACAATGCAATAACTCCAAATAGAAGGATCACCGGGGAATAACTTTGACAATGAAGCAGCTCAAACACATTAACATCCCAACTCAAAAAAGAAAGAACGGGGGGAAAGCAAGAGCCTAAAAGGAAGGCTTGCTAATCTTATGAAGAACTGTTGCAAATTTTATTTTATGGTCAGGAAACTGGAATCTAGTTTTGCCAATCCACTATTTATCTGGTTCCAGGGCTTTATTTGAAGTGCATAACACAAAGAGGAGGGGGCAGAAAGCTTACAGAAAAAAATGCCTTCCAACCCCAGCTTTGCTGTGTTCGTACATTTTGAGCTTTTGATTTAGGATAAGGTGTTTTCTCTTTTTCTTCTTCTTCTTCAAAAAATCCCTCTAAAGTGGGACCAGCTGCACAAATCCCATAAGCTACACTGCGCTTCCAATTGTTATCAGCAAATGAACCACTCTAGGGTGGGTTCCAGTCATCCCAGATCCCTCACCTCTAGTGCAGAGTACAGCTGAATCAACAAAATGGGGGGACGGGGGGGGGGGGGGAAGGATTGGCTTCCATGCCAAAATGATGCGGATGGCAAGCAGGAGATTCTGCCTGGTGTTTGTGTGTTATATTCCTCCACCCCCAAGCTTCCGAACCAAAGCAAGTCTAATTAGAACAAAGGGAGAGATGATGAAGAGCAGGCAGTTATTCTTACAAACCAGTGCCTCACCTCATCCAGGAATGATCAGTTTTAATACCCTGGCATCATATTTAAAGGGATCGGATGGCAGAATGGTGCATCTTGTTACACTGGGAGATCAATGGGCCCAAGATACTCAGAGTACATTCCAGACCACTCACCTCACAATAAAAGCTTCACTGCAATGCTGCTGCCCGCCCCCCCCCATTAACCACACTATGACTCACTCCCCTGTTGACTCCCATGGCTCTCAGTCTTAACATCAACTAAATGGCTCACATAGAAACAAATGGAATGAATTAAGACCAAGAGGCAGATGAACAGGCGAGCTGCAACACCTCACAAAGGATGCAAGCAAAGCTTTTGCTGCCTTTTGTCAACCTAGTCCATGTCAATGCCAATTGCAGGTGAGAGTTGAAATCAAAGGATCCTGGGTCACAACGTTCCACATCCATTTGCTGTATCAGCTGCACTTAAGGCACCATAATGTGTGCAGCTGTGCAGATGAAGATTTCCTTCCATCAGATATTTCTGCTGCATATGCAGGCACTGGGGCCAGGGCAAAATGGTGTGCATTATGTCAGGGGTGGGACTAATTCATGTGGCCCCACTTCCCAGTGTGAATTCTTCTCTGGCTCAGATTTTCATTGGAGCCAGAGAAGTATTCCTCTCCTGGTCCCTTTGCACCCCCTGCAAACCCCTTTCTCTCTACCCGTACCCAACGACCATCAATTCTCTATTTCCTATTTACTTTCCCAGCCCACTGCTGCTACCTTTTGCCTAGCAAGCCTATGTGGCCGTGGTGGCAAGCAAAAGGATGAAAATGAAGGTGGTTTCTCTCCCCTCACACCTCTGGTGCGCTGCTTTGCTGTACATCAGGCACATGGGACCCCTGGGGAATGTAGTTATTTCATTTCCCAGGGACTACTGTGCTTAGTGCGCTGCATAGCATGCATGCCCAAGAACTAGATACAGGCGAGAGTGGAGACAGATCACCATTTCTGTTATTTTATGCTCCTAGAATACAGCCAGATGACTCAGGTAAGGAGACCTATAGCACACGAAAGTCACTTGGAGCATCAAGAGTGTGGGGAACAGTCTATTTATGATTACTCAGAAATACACCATGCTCCCATTTTTCTGGGTGTTTTTTTGGGGGGGGGGGACTTGGCTTATTCCTAACCCAGGTTTGCCCCTAAAACAAGGGTAACAAAATGTAATTGCTATTGGAGTATGAACTTATTGTATCTTGCTCAGATACAGCCAAATCATGCTTCTTTACTTAGATGTCCTTTGTGCTTTCATAATCCCTTTTGTTTTCCAGAATAAACCTCTTCCCTTCCTTTTAGATTACCAACTTGATGCTAAGCCCCTCTGATTTTGCTAGAAGCTACTTTTTAAGTGTACTGTAGCCAAAACTATTCCGCAGAGCTAATGGGAAACACATCTGTTCACATGAACACTTTGGTGCACCATATTTTCTTCCCCCACTCTGCCCATTCACATATAAATTTTCTAGCTCTATCTCTCCTGATGGAGAAGATCTTTGGTTGACCTTTCCATTTCCACAGGACCAGGTTTTTGTGTTTGTTTTGACTATCTTCCATTTGCTAGAATAATGCCCACGCACAATGATGTGCATTAGATGATTTCCAGGAGAGAGACATCTTTTTACTCCTCCACTCATCAAAAGCAGAGTCTGAACCACCAGACGTGTGGCCAAGGTTTTTACCCTTATGCTGCATGAGTGACGCTGTGCTTGGAATTCCATCTGGGTAGGCACTAAAACTGTTCCTAGTGGCTTCAATGTCAGACTTTTGCTCTTTCTCAACTGACTTCCAGAGTGCTGCTTACATGGTCTGTGTTACTCCATCAACTGAGGAGCTTTGAGCAATTGACAGGAGTATCTCACCTGAAAGTCACCTGGCTGAGATCAACATAGCTTTTGGATTGTAAGGTCATCATCACATGCTCTCAGGTCATTGTCTGGGGCAGTAGTGATGTACTTACCTGGATGTGACTGGGGGTGAGTTTGGGGCTTGCACTAACAGGATGGCCAGATTAGTGGCAGCAAAGTCTAAAGTTAGGGTTAGGGTAAAGGTAAAGGGACCCCTGACCATTAGGTCCAGTCGTGACCGACTCTGGGGTTGCGGCGCTCATCTCACTTTATTGGTCGAGGGAGCCATCGTACAGCTTCCAGGTCATGTGGCCAGCATGACTAAGCCGCTTATGGCGAACCAGAGCAGCGCACGGAAATGCTGTTTACCTTCCAGCCAGAGTGGTACCTATTTATCTACTTGCACTTTGACATGCTTTCGAACTGCTAGGTTGGCAGGAGCAGGGACCGAGCAACGGGAGCTCACCCCATCGCGGGGATTCGAACCGCTGACCTTCTGATCAGCAAGTCCTAGGCTCTGTGGTTTAACCCACAGCGCCACCCGCATCCTAGGGTTAGGGTATCTAGCTCTATTTGTTGTGCTCCCTCGAAAGCCTTATTTTCAGGTTATGTAACCTTTCATTTTTTGAGTGCTTTTGCTTTCCAGAAGTCCCTGGTTTAAAGAAAACCAGTAATGGTCTTGACTGACCAAAGCATTTTTTTATGTCAGTTAAATTCTGGGAGATGCAAACTGTTTGCCAAGTTGGAAAAACTACATTCAGAAATGCATTCTTCTTTCTTGTGGATGGACTTTAGAATATTTGATTTGTCTCTAAAAAAGCTTTCCAGAGACACTTTCCATAGGCAAGCAAAGGATTATGTGTGAAAAAATTTTTTGGCAGGAAGGAAACTTTTATTGCCATTAGAAAACTCTTAAAAATACGCAGTCTATTATGCAAGTGGCAACGCGACCTTAAATTCAGCCTCCTGAGCATGAGGCTATTGTAATGATCCTACCTGTTTTCAAATGCACATCTAAATGAGAATCTCCCAAACGAGGAAAAGAAAAACAACAGAAAATTTACAGTGTCAAGTAGCTTGGTAATTGTATTAACAGCCCTTTATAAACAAAATCAGGCTCCCAGCTGGTGCTGAATCCCATAAAAAGCACACCATTAATTTTATGAGGAGAAGTAACCATTTTAGTATTCCAGAAGCTTTGGAGTCTGTAAAGATAAGGTGATGGGCCTAGTCTTGCAGCTGTGATGGCCACATCTGGAAAACAGGTCTATGATTCATGCATTGAACCATCGACACCTCCGGGCACCTAAAAAAAGGGAAAAGAAATCCTCCTATGTTCCAGCTTATGTTAATGCAACCGTGGCTTAATTGGCTTAATCCAAATTTTCTAGCAGAACCAGCATGTGGACTAAGCTCTAAACAGCTATTAACCCTGCATTCCTTCCACATGTGCTTACCTCTATTAACTGGCCCACTTGCCAAACAAAATAAAATGCAATATATATTTCTTTGCTGGTTGGCACCACTTACCATGTCTGTGCACAATCTCATTGTATTGCTTTGATCGATGAAGGCAAATCCCTCTGTTTTCCTTTGCAAAGAACTCTTAAAACTGCTTTCCACCAATGGAATGTCATCATTATCCAGTGCTGGCCTTTGGCATTCTGAGCTGGGTAAGTGGTCTTCTGTTCCATAAGCACTGCTAATATACTGTTAAATTTGCTGTTTATATGATCCCAGATGATTTGTTAGGTTTTACTGAACAGAAGAGAGCTGAGGTTTTTTTTTCTTTCTTTTTAATTTAACTAGAAGCAAATTCTTTAGAAGCTATGCTTTTTCACACCACCAGGGCTTATTGACAGCTTTATGAGTGCCGCCGGAAAAGGACCTGGCCTGGTCTACGCTACACCACTCAACCCTGCATGGAGCAAATGAACAGGGTCTTAATTAGAGCTTTCATTTTTCTCCAGCATTCCCCAGGTACAAAGAAGCATATTGGCCTTCCTAGAGTTAATCCCTTTCCCAGACTCCAACCCTACTAAAATGAGGTGGTCTTTTAGAGAGCCCACTTATGTGGTGCAGCAGGGTCTAAGGTGCTGAAAGACCTACATTGGCTCCCAGTATGTTTCCGAGCACAATTCAAAGTGGTGGTGATGACCTTTAAAGTCCTAAATGGCCTCGGCCCAGTATACCCATAGGAGCGTCTCCACCCATCGTTCAGCCTGGACACTGAGGTCCAGCTCTGAGGGCCTTCTGGCAGTTCCCTCACTGCGAGACGTGAGGTTATAGGGAACCAGGTGGAGGGCCTTCTCAGTAGTGGCACGCTCTCTGTGGAATAGCCTTCCATCAGATGTCAAGGAAATAAACAATTATCTGACTATCTGAAGGCAGCCCTGTTTAGAGAAGTTTTTATTGTTTGACGTTCTATCGTGTTTTTAATATTCTGTTGGGAGCCACCCAGAGTGGCCAGGGAAACCCAGCCAGATGGGCACAGTATAAATATATTATTAATTAATTAATTATGCTATATTTATGTCTACCCGACATGCTTTTATCATGAAATGTAGTTTGATTTCTATCTCCACTGTTCCTCTGAATGTCAGTTGCTGTGAATCACAAATGGGGAGAGTGCTTTGAGCTCAGGTCCCGCCTTCAGACTTTCCATAAGCATCTGGCTGGCCACTGTGAGAACAGGATGCTGGAATAGATGGGTCTTTGGCTTGCCCCAGCAGGAATTTTCTTATTCCCCTGCTGAATGCCTGAGGGCCCCCTTCCTGCCTCCTGGCCTAGGGCGGGGCCTGATAGGTCTCATAAGGACTGCTACCGCTGCTGCCTTGGAGGACTGGAGTATTAAGGGGAAAGTTTTGTTGGGAGTTTTTTTGCTGCTGTTACTGATACTAATTTTTTGTATCTTTCTTTTTATGTGGAAATTGTTCAGTTTGGTTATGTAGTTTTTGATGTGTTTTATTTATTCTTATGACTTCTTTGCTATATTTGTAATGCTGTAAATCTTTTCATATTGTAAGCCACCTTTGAGCGTTGTTTTAAGAGTGGAAAGGCGGCATACAAATAAAATTATGATGATAATGATGTTCTTATAGCCAAACTTCCATATTCTTCTGAAGTTTCAAAGATTCTGGTCTAAATATTTCTCTCCTCTTCCCCTTTCTTATAGATATGCTTCTGCGACATATTCTCATACTGAAATAGTTCGTGTATTCCAGGCTACCAACCCCCCTACCTTTGGCTGACTTTCAGATCTGTTTATGGGAGTTTTAAAGTTTTACATTAACAGTTACATTTAAACTTATCATCATGGTTATGGTCAGGGGCAGCCAATTCCTTCCTATTTAAAAAAGAGCAGCTTCAGTTTTATTTCTTTACAATAAATATTAAAAATCCCAGGAATGCCCTCAAATTGGCACTTATTTTGCTTGCTGGAATTGCTCTGTATTATTCTTGTGGGTTTTAAAACTGGCCTTAATCGGTAAGGAAAGGCATGGGATTTTCCTCCTAAGATGGTCTGTTGGATTTGGGCAAGAAACAGCAGGAGATGCAAAGATTGATGCGGTCCTTTAGAAAGGAACCTGTGTGTTTGTTTTGTGTAGGAATGGGGCTCGCCGCTGTGTCTCTGCTTGTTTAGTCTTCATGGGTCTTGTCACACCGGCTTGGTTCATGCTGATGCTTAGTCTGCTTAGCAGTATGGGCTCTGCCTGCCACAGTCAGGAATACTGACTGTGAACTCACCTCTGTTGCTGAGTTTTAGCCTTTCGAGGCAAAAATGTTGAGCCCTAGCTCAAAAATGTCGTGACAGATTTTGACTCTAATGCAAATCGTCTCCCTACAGGGCACACAAGAATGATATAGAGAAGAATGATGTATTCTTTCAAATTTATTTCTATACTGTTTATTCTATAATATGATTGGTTGGTTTAAGACTGTCTCCTCCACAAAATAAATAGTATTGCTTTGCTGTTTCCTGCATTTGGCATTCTATTTTCCCCACCATCACCTACAGTCCCCTTTGCCTCAACCTGACACCTCAGCATTGGATCCTTTCTTTGCAGTCAGGTCATAGACATCTAAACAAAGAGATATCCAAACATTGTTCTTCAACTTAGCTTCTTTTCCTTTGCTAGGATTACCTAAAGCAGCAGCCCTACTCATTGCCCCTACCACATCCTCCCATTGCTCAGACAAAAAAACAACAATTTCTTATTTTTTTCCTGCTTTTGGAGAAAGTAGCTGTTGAGAGGAGCAGCCTAAGCCCTACAAAAGCTCAGGTCCCGCCTGCAGTGATGCAGAAGGAAAGAGGAGATGCCAGAGGCTTCCCGTTTGTGGAATGCTCTCCCTAGGGAGGTTTGTTGGACGCCTTCATTACACATCTTTAGGTGCCAGGCAAAAACATTCCTCTTCAACCAGGCCTTTGGCTGATTGATATTCTACAGCACAAGGAGAAGGGCACAAGGAGAAGGGGATGCCAGAGGACAGTGTTCTCGAAGCTACGAACATGAGTTTGACCAAACTGCGGGAGGCAGTGGAAGACAGGAGTGCTTGGCGTGCTCTGGTCCATGGGGTCACGAAGAGCCGGACATGACTAAAGAACTAAACAACAACAACAAGGAATTTTCTTTAGCCAGTGTTTAGCATTTCCATCTGCTGTTTGATTTGTGCATATACAGCAGTAAGAAAAATTGATTAGATATGTCTGTACTTCTGAATTTTCTTTGACCATGGCCTTCATTAAAAAGCCAGCAAGAATGTGGGTTGTACCTCAACATGTGCCATGTTGTTCATTTTTGGCTGTACTACCTTTACGTGTTCAGCACTTTTTGACCAGTCGTGTTTGTGTATTATATATTTTGGCATGGACCTCAGAAATGGCTTCATCAGGTTGACTGAAAGCCAGTCATAACACACTCATCCTAGCTAGCCCTGAATCTTTTTCCCATGCTCATCCACCTAAGCTATGGAAAAAGCTGTTGGCCTACTTCTCTTGCAAAGCTGCTTGACGAGGAGGATTTCTTACATTTCCCATCTACTTAAAGGCACATTATGCTAAAAGCCTGCTTGTTAGCTATGTTGGTAGAATAGCAAGAGCAGATAAATCTTAGGGTTGTAGAACTGCGTTAGTGGCACTTTATCTTGTTCAGTAAACAATGTGTTATTATGGAAGAGAGAATCAAATTCTGAGCTTTGTTGTTGTTGCTCTTAACTTCCTGTGATGGGTCCTTCAACTCAGGCCTGGTATCTGGCCTAGTTTCACAGTTTCAGACAGATGAGGAGGATGAAGGAGGTGAAGCAGAGGATGAAGACTGGTACCCAGGGATGGAGGACAGAAGCTCTCCCCTTTTGACTCTGGATGTTATCGAGGGGAAAGCCAATCCACTGGCTCTCCCCGGTGCCCCACAGAGCACAGAGCCTCATTGGGGAGGGAGGGAAAACTGTGACTAGTTGGTGAGGGTGTCCGAGTAAGAACCAGAGGCAGCTGAGCTGGAGTGAGAAGGACAGGATGCAGTCTTGCTGCTGGCACTATCTAAATAGATGGGATCAGACACATCTGTCCAAAGTGCACATCTGCACATGTGGAATTTCCATGAAGTAAGAGAGCCTCACAAGTAAACTTGTTACAGTTCATCTCTAAAAGCTGGGAAGGAGGTGCGGGCAAACTGTTGAGACGCCTTCCCTGCTTACGTTCAGCTATGGATATCTTGCCTTGTTCATGTAGTTTGGAATTATGTCTTATGCAGTGCTATTTTTCCAGAAAAACAGGTGCCGGAATTCACCATGCATGCCTCCCTTGTTCTCTTATAATGGCAATGGCATCCACCTGAGAGGTGCCGGAACTGAGTTCTGGCAAGTTCTGGCTGAAAAAAGCCCTGGTCTTACAGACTGTGTGCATGCTGCTGAAGCTGTACTAGCCTGAATAAAAAGCCCTATCTTGCTCACATCCTCTATCATGATGTTTTGGATAGGAGCCGGGACAGGAGTTCAGAGTAGTATACAAGGATTTTACTCTTCCTTTTATCCTCATAGCAATCCTCTGAGGTAGGTTAGGCTGAGAGAGAGTGCTTGGCCCCAGGAGCTTTGTGGCTAAGTGGAGATTTGAACCTGGGTCCTCTTAATCTGATATTTTAACCATTACACCACACTGGCCCTTGGTTACATGGGCTCCATTTCCTAATACATTACTAGAGACACATGTTGTGTCTTTCTCTTTCAAAGGCTCATTCTCCTGGGCTCTTTAATGGCCTCCCTGGCACATGAAGAGTATGCTCAGCTTTCCGAGAAAGCTTTTGTGGGAAATAACGCTCTTTAGGCTAGGGTTTTTCTTTTGCAGAAAAGTAATTCCTCGGCAGAGATTCCATTGAATAAAATAGCCAACGGAGCCCTAGGCAAGAAGTATGTGAGGAGGTAAGAAAGCCAAGCTTCTTATTTCCCAGGAGCCCTAAACCACTGTGCCTTGAGTGCCCTTGAATTGAAGAAGCCCACATTGAATAATTTCAGATTTGCTACTAGATTAGATCTAAAGGCAGATCTAATTTTGCCGGTTGAGTTCCAGGCCACATTGGCTGGGCATATGCAGCCCAACAACCCCCACTGATGCCAAACTAATTATTTAACCAAGGGCTCATTAGTCACTTTCTTTAGCAACACCCAGCAGACTTCAGGCACAACCACAGAACTGGCAGTTTCTTCATGGCAGGGAGAACTTAACAATGTGGGATAGCAGAAAGCAGTTAAGATGCCACGCGTAAGCCGGAAGGCAGTTCCTGATGCATTGATGCTGCGGTGGGGAGGGGAAATAAAGCCTTTTTATATTGTGTTCCCTTGGCAGCAGGGAGGAAAGTGGAGGCCAGGATAGTCAGGAAACCAAAGCTTGGACTCGTGGATTTTCAGGGGTCCAGAGAAGTCCAGACAACTTCCATCTTTTGAACCCCTTCACCATGATAATCACCACCATCATAATAAAAATAACAACACACAAAAGCAAACCAAGGCACCCCAAAAAGAGTGAGTGACTTGTTCATATAACCACCTGATCTGAGAGGACATGTTCATCACAGTCTAACCTTCTGCTGTCACAGCAAATATGTTTTTGTTAATATGTATGAACATTTTAAATGCTTTAACTTGACAAAAACTCTTTCAGTTAACATTTTTTTTTAATTTTAAATTTTTTTTGTCAAGACACATCTCTTTTTCCCCTTAAATTTGCAGCACTGAGCTGAGACAGTGTGTCACATTTTTGGTCTAATGCATGCAAAAACAAGTTGTGAAACTTCTCAAATGCCAAAAAAAGTAATGTGTCTAAATTCGAGGCCCCCTTTGAACTTGAGGCCCAGGCCAAATGCCCCCTTCTTCCTCACACTGCTTGGCCTAACTTGCTTTGTACTTAGCAGTATAGCTAAAACATTTTTTTTAACTGACAGTCATGAAAACAGGCCCTTACTTTTCCTCAGGTGACTTGTGGCTCAGGACACAGCTTACATGAATATTATTTTCCCTCCCTTTTGGCCTGCAATGCCATTTTAGCCAAGCAACACTTAGCCTGCCCTACCCCTAATATCAAACAACAATTTGCAAGTGCTAGCAATCAGGTAATTGTCAGGGCTTCCAAAACACACCATTTCAAACCTGTGGTGGATCTACACACAGGGGGGAAAACACTATAAAAAAGTCAGAAATTAAATAGTGCTAATAAAAGGAAAAAATGCTATGGAAAATCGCATAGAATTTATTTATTTTTGCTCTCCAGCACCATCTGGTGCTGCATGTTTACAACACATTCAAAACACTGTTTTTGTATGTAGCTGAGTCCTTGGGCTCTGTTTGCTGTTAGGCACGTGGCTATTCTTGCCAGGACAACATTTTGTGGGGCCAGACCTTTGTGCCTTAAATCACAATGTGGGAAGACACCCTCAAAATATATGCCAGATGTTTATCCATATCCCATGCAGACCAATTTCTTTTTGACTCAGAAAGCTCACAGGCCAAATCGGCAACAACTGAATACAATCTGTCACGCGTTGGGATTTCATTGTCACAAAGTCTCAAAACCTCTGCAAGCCAATGGCAGGAAATGACTGGTGGAACAGCTCACACTCCTAAATGATGCTACTGCTCATAACCTCCTCTGCAGCATATGGTGCTTTTCCAGAGCACTGGTCTAAATGGATTGTTGGGTTGCCCATATAAAGAAGTTATGATGTCCCAAGGAGGAGATAAAAATGTAATGCAAGATACAATCTAAATTATCCTCTAAGCCAAATAATAGGCCCAAATAAACTTGGGGCCAATTCACTTCTAAAATGTGAAGTTTCCAGATTTCTTCCCTCCTGCACCCCCCTCCTTCATTAAACAATAGCGCTTTGCTTTTTAAAAGAAGAAGAAAACATTTGTTTCAGTCATAAATAGCAAGTCTGCAATAACATCCCACTCCAAACGGAAGCTAATTGGTGCAGTTTCCAAACACTGATCCTAATTCTGTACTTATGATGCAGGCTCCTCAATAATTGCTGCGTGTGAAATCAGAGGGTCTTCTCATTTCACACACAGAATAATATTAGCAGAAAGAGGGATTTTCTGTTCTATTTTTGTTTAGCCAACACAGCAGATGATTGTGTAAGCACTTCCTGGCATAGATTTCCCAGTTTACTAGGGTCAGAGTTCTTTGCGGTAACACCTCCCCACATGAAGCGCTGGGCTACTTTTGTTAACCCCACGCATCTACTAATTGGTGGGTCACTTGCTGGTCAGAGGTGTGCTTATGCTGTGTTTCCTGGTGCTCTGTTGTGTTATTATGGCAACTGTAAATGCCACATGTAGCAGCCTTTGAGAATGTGTTTGGAAGGCTAGTGATATAATTAGGCTACATTATCCTCAAATGGAGTATGCCAGCTGACATTCAAAAGACGATAATAAGGCAATTTCACCCCCTTACGCTGCAACAAATTGGACGTCAAATACAAAATTTAGAATTCTCTTTCATTTGGCAAGTTTGGATTGTCCTTGAAGAGAACTAAATAAAGACATTTTACACCAAGCCTAGCTGTGATAGAGGAGCACACTATGGGGGTGCCAAATGAAGTGCTGCAGAGAGTGGCAGTGGTCGCGTGGAACAATCCAAGAGGTGCCCATGTGGTTGTTGCATTTGCATCTGGTCCTTAATCTCTCTTCTGAAAGCGCAAAGGTGATCATTAGCAGAAGACCGAACAGTGTGCAATGCCACATCTTGACACCAGGAGTTTAAGTGAGGTGCACCAACAATGGATAAGGCCATAGAATACCAATGCCATCTAATCTGTAATACGTCCATGGCATTTAGGGAGGACATGGGATTTCCCACATTCTTGGGTTTTCTGCTTTTCTGGAGAGTCGGGTCAGGAAATGTTGTATTTATAGTTGTGGTTGTGTATCTGTATCTTTGTTCAGTTCTGCTTGGAAGGAAGGAAGGAAGGAAGGAAGGAAGAAAGAAAGAAAGAAAGAAAGAAAGCTGTCCTTTTCATAAATGCCCCTGTGATGCTGCAGTGCAGGGGGAAAGATAACTTTAACCCTTTGCTCCCACCATGGTCCTGGTCAGGATTGCTACAATTTTCACTGAAGGAGAAGCTCTCATTATCACTAATGGAAGTTTCCATCCTGATGCAAATAACAGATTCTCCAATGGACTGGGAAGGCCCTGCAGCTGCTATTGTCTTTTTAAAATGCACTTTCTAATTGGGTGAATAAGCATCACATTTGCTTTGGCTCTTTGCATATGGATTTAGATCTCTGGAACTGGCTGTATTTGATATATATACGTTTACATCACAGGAAATACTTGCTTGGGATCTGCTTTGTATTATATTAGTGAGTCTTAATCTTTGTGGTATTGCAGCTCGCAAAGATTGTTTTTCTTTGCAGACTCCTACATATCTGTGGAAAGCGCTTTGAAAAGCTCCTGAATTTAAACTCCTATTCTTTCTTTATCCCACTGCAACTGTACTGAATGCAGAAGCAGGAGGGAGGGTTGCTAAGCCTACATTTGCACCTGCTGCACAGTCACGGAGACATTTGTCAGAGAAGACACCTGCTTTCAGGGCTGATACAGCACAGAGCATGTGCAAACCTTTCCCACTTCCTTTTGTCCTGTTTGTCCTGTTTTTAGCGCAGTGTCACTGAAATAAAGAAAGAACTGAATTTTAATTTGGAAACTTTTGTGTTTGTTGTGACCTATAAAGCCCTAAATGGCTTGAGACCAGGTTACCTGAAGGGTGCCAGGGAAGCAGGGGAGGAATAATTTTTTGGGGACTGGCTGGTCTGGCTTCGAATAAGAGGGGAAGATTTTGCCAGGACTCTCCAATCACAGTGCTTTGAGAGATGTTGATGTTATCTCACCAGTATTGCCTGTCCTGTGCTCTTTGCTATTTCTGCTCATGGTGGTTGCTTGGGAAATGCTGGCCATCCAAGTCCTTTCCCTTCTGTGTCACAGGCCCACCCACTCTCTTGAATTAGCATTGTGCTTGGCTTCTGTAATATTTTCGGCCAATGGAGAGGGTCAGAAGCCTGAAGCTGGTATTCCCCATTCATCATAACTACTTTAACCCTGTGCCCATTCTTCTGAACGCTTGCAGGTTACCGTATTTTTCGCCCTATAGGACGCACTTTTTCCCCTCCAAAAATGAAGGGGAAATGTGTGTGCGTCCTATGGGGCGAATGCAGGCTTTCGCTGAAGCCTGGAGAGCGAGAGACGTCGGTGCGCACCGACCCCTCTCGCTCTCCAGGCTTCAGGAAGACATCTGCAAGCCTCGCATGCCCGGCGGGAGGTCCCGCCAGGCGCGCGAGGCTTGGGGCGGCAGCCTGCAGCCTGAAGCAGGGGGTGAGCTGCGGAGCCCGCCCCCTGCTTCAGGCAGATGTCCGCAAGCCTCGCACGCCCGGCAGAAGGTCCCGCCAGGCGTGCGAGGCTTGGGGTGGCAGCCTGCAGCCTGAAGCAGGGGGTGAGCTGCGGAGCCCGCCCCCTGCTTCAGGCAGATGTCCGCAAGCCTCGCACGCCCGGCAGAAGGTCCCGCCAGGCGCGCGAGGCTTGGGGCGGCAGCCTGCAGCCTGAAGCAGGGGGTGAGCTGCGGAGCCCGCCCCCTGCTTCAGGCAGATGTCCGCAAGCCTCGCACGCCCGGCAGAAGGTCCCGCCAGGCGCGTGAGGCTTGGGGCGGCAGCCTGCAGCCTGAAGCAGGGGGTGAGCTGCGGAGCCCGCCCCCTGCTTCAGGCAGATGTCCTTAAGCCTCGCGCGCCCTGCAGGAGGTCTCGCCGGGCCCGCAAGGCTTGGGGCGGCAGCCTGTTCTGCTCAGGCTTCCCCCGCGCCAACCCCCGTGCCTGGGGGAAAAATAAATTTCCCCCCCTTTATTTTCCCCCCAAAAAACTAGGTGCGTCCTATGGGGCGGTGCGTCCTATGGGGCGAAAAATACGGTACTTTTCTAGGGGCATCACTATGATGTATGCCATTTCCATAATAAAGTCAATGCCAACACAGTGGCCAACCAGATGCCTGTGGGAAGCCTGCAAGCTGGACATAAGCTCAGCAGCACTCTGCTCACCTGTGATTCCCAGCAGTTGGTATTCAGAGGTATACTGCTTCTGACAATGGAAGCCATAATGGTTAGTATCCATTGATAGCTGCTACGAATTTGTTTAATCCCCATATTAAGCTATCCAAATTTCTGTGGGACTGAATTCCATAGTTTAACTATGCGCTGCACAAAAAGTATTTCCTTTTATCTGTCCTGAATTCAGCTTCACAATTTCCTCCTAAGAGTGAATGGGAAGACTTTAAACTTTGCTCTTCAAATCAGAATTTGAGTTTGGACCCTGAGCTGAATTGGACATCTGAATGATGCTCTTTTCAGAAGTGCTAAATCACAGTCTGAAACAAATCTTGAGACTGGTGCGACCTCTAATAAGTGTCACAAATACACACACACACACACACACACACACACAATGTTTAACTCCATTCTCTTACCTTCAATGTTTCCTGTTATTTTTGTTGTAGTCTCAAACACCATCTGAAAGTGTGCTCTGGACTCCTGCTTGATAACTCCTGTATTAAACAAACAAAAGAACAATGCAGAAACAGTCCTTTGGTGTTTGTTCTCCTTTTGTTTGGTCTGTTAAAAAAATGAGAGAAGGTTAAGTTAGACTCCATGTCTTCGGGAGGAAGAATGCATAAAATGCAGATGAGAAGAAGCTGAAATGTGAATACTTGACTAATTTCAAGAACACCCCTCAGGTAATAAATTCAGGCCATGAATCCTGTTCTGTTTGTGGACCAAATTGCAAAAGGAAACACATTTTCATCCTGATCTCTCCCCCGCCCCAATATCCTGCTATTAACGAAATCCATTCCAAAGCAAAACAAAACAAAAAGCAAAAACCACTCAACCCTGCTTAAATAAACCTGCAGCCCAGAGCTTTCCAATCCACAACGGGCCTGTCAGCCTGCATGCATGCCCCATGCAGAAGATAAAGAAGAGGTTAGTGTATGAGAGAATGTCCTGGGCAACTCAGACACTGGGTTCATTAAGACTCTGGTTTGAATTCAGAGGAGCTCTTCTGCAAGCACAAGGGTTTCTCCATTCACTGAAAGTCTGGCATCTGAGTGGAAGCTCCCAGGTCACAGAAGGGAGTGGGGAGTCTGGAATTTTGTTGTTGTTTCCATTTTCCACTTCTCCTTATAGCTTCCTGTACCATCTCCCATGTTCTAGATAGTCCTCCAACCACCTGGAGCAAATTTTCAGGGGGACACCAGGGCCTGCAGAGGGAAAGGGGAATACAAATATTCATTTCTTTTGCAAGAAAAATGTGATGGGTTGGATCCAGAGATTTTGTTCATGGAACCTTCCCTCCCATGAGTGGAAGGTTCTATGTATGGAATTTCAGTCACAGGGTCTTTGGATCCAACTATTGCGTTTTTTCTCTCTCACAAGAACTGCAAGAGATCATGCTCTCATGTAGTATTAGGGATGGCTGGATCTGTCCATTTCAGTTTCTCTGCATTTCTCATTATACAAATCTAAGTTCAGGTCACAGTATTTCCACATCAGTTTATATTTGTAAAAAGGTCCTCGTGGAAACTTATCATTGTTTTAGTGCACTTTTCTGCTAATACCAACATCTTTGCAAGTGATTTTCCTTAATACAGTATAGTGCATTTCCCCATGTTATCTTAACTAGCACATGCATGTCCATGCACACTTTCTACCAATATAAACTTTCTTTCACATACTTTTTAGTTGAAAGTTGCCTTTCAAAATTTGTAGAAGCGCAAATTTTGAAGGGTGCCTGTGTTTTATTCTGGGAACTGCGAATGATGTAGGTTCACATTACAATGCAAACTGAATCAAATTTCTCTCTCATCCCTCAATATGATGGAGAAGAGAAACTAGTTATTTGAGGCTAGTGGGCACCTGGCCTGTATTACAAAACTTTCCACCCTTTCTCCCTTCAGCTCAGTTCTTTGGTTTGTTTTAACCAAATACGGCAGTGATGTGTTTGCGTTGCACCTGTTGCCTTCACTTCTGTCCCTTGTGACGGTACAAAGCCAGCAAGAGTGTTTTGCTGCGAAACAAAGAGACTCTCATCCTTCACTTTAATTACAGTCAAAACAACCCTTTCCCGCATCAACCAGGTGGAAAATGAGCTCTTCGTCTGAGGGGAAAATAGGGCAATTTGTTTGTTTAGCACACACAATGGTTAAAAACTATCTAAAAGCATGTCTTAAAAATACAGCAGCCACTGTAGTTTATATACATCCAGCTGCAAAAGGCTTAGTACGTATCACAAAATCTAAAACGTGTCAATTATCTCCCCAACAGTTACATGTGAATTTCATTAGCTGGTTAAATGGTACCTATTACTGCATCTAGCCAGCTGGAGGGATTTCCAGTAGGAAATTTGATACAAGAAAAGCTTACAAATCTCAAATTCCTAAAGGCCATGCGGAATTCATGCTGATTAAATGCGATAAGGGTAGCCCTGAACTCATCTCCCGGGCTCCATATGATCCTATCTTTCACAAATAAAGGGAAAGGCACCTGTGTTAATGTGCTGATATGGCACTGGGATTGGTGTGTGTTACCCCTGATATCTTCCCACTGGCTTTATTCAGAGAGGCGAGGAAAAAGAAAACACTGTGGGGACATGCAAAGGAATTGACACTTGGCTTGCTTTGAGAACTTTGATCCTCTCTCTATGACTCTGCTTAAATGCTCTGAAGTGTGGTTTGGTCCTGAAGGTGATGAAATTATGGTAAGAAAAGAAAACCGTGCACTAGAAATTGGGCATAACATTGACAGAGTGCATGATGCAACAAAATGCACCTTCGCCCTCTTGTTTCTGCTGTATTGATTTAATCCAGAATCTACTTCATAAGAAGATGCTCTTTGTTAGACTTTCTTGTACATCCTTATCAAGACACACAATATGTTTTTATGCCTATGAGCTTCTCAAGAGGAGGCGAAAGTGCTCAGTGCATGATTACTGATTCACAGGATGGGATGCAAAATTTGTTACAATGGCATTTCCCTTTCCCAGATAAAAAGCAAGAGAGATTTTTCACTGGGATAAATTCATAGGGAAAAGGGTTAAATCTTTCCTCACTATAATTCAAATCCTGATTGCTTCTTCCTTGTGCTGTTATTTTGAAAGCTGGTGGGGGAGAGGGACACAGAGACACAAATCCACACTTTTAAATATCACATAGAGCTTAGTGCTAATTGTCACCCTTTGAACACAACCAGAAGTGGATTTGTTTGTTTGTTTGTTTCCTTCTCCATAAAAGTGCCAGGTGAATGCAGCAACATTAAGTTTAAAATTAAAATTAAGTTTAGTGTACCTAACAATGTGTTGGATTGTAGCCTTTGGTTGTGGGCTACATATAAAGATATCCTTATAATGCCTGATAATCAAGCAGGGGTGGGTAACCTGTGGTGGTCCAGATACTGTTGGACCACAACTCCTATAATCACTGACTATAGTCCATGCTGGCTGGAGCTGATGGGAGATGCATTAAAAAAACATCTGGAGGGCTTCAGATGCCTTGCATTAGATGTTATCATGAAGGGACAGGTCAAAAACCTTGCTGTTGTCATCTCAGTAACATTCTCTTATATCTGTGGAAAACTAGGTCAGATCTAGTAATATTCCTTCTTAAAAATGCCCTGAAAAAGGCAGGTACTGAACCTTCCCTGTGGGATGGCACTGTATCCAAAGCACCGTATTTTGATCATAGTTTTTGGAGGAGGAAAACAAGAAAAAAATATTCTGAATCCCAGAAGCCAGAACAGCGAGAGGGATCGCTGCGCAGTGAAAGCAGCGATCCCTCTTGCTGTTCTGGCTTCTGGGATAGCTGCGCAGCCTGCATTCACTCCACTTCCCCTTACTTTTTAGGAGGGAAAAAGTGAGTCTTATAGAGCAAAAAATACAGTAAGCATCTAGCCCTGTGGACATGTTCTGCAGCGCTATCTAGCTGAGAACTTCCTTGCCAAGAACAGCAGCAGCAAAAAGAAAGAGCCAGTGAGCAATGGTGAAATTCAAGGCAGGTGGAGCTTTATTCAGACTGAACCCCTTGACTGTGCACCAAAGGTAACCTCCGTCTTCTCTGGCAACAAATGAAAGGAAGGAAGATCATTACTTTCCCCTCTTACTGTACCTTTCCCTTCCCCTGCCTATACAGTGGCACCTGTGGTTAAGAACTTAATTCATTCTGGAGGTCTGTTCTTAACCTGAAACACCACTTTAGCTAATGGGGCCTCCCGTTGATGTGCCGCCGCCGGAGCACGATTTCTGTTCTCATCCAGAAGCAAAGTTCTTAACCCGAGGTACTATTTCTGGGTTAGCAGAGCCTGTAACCTGAAGCATCTGTAACCTGAGATACCACCGTATAACCAACCTGCTGTTGTTGAAAAGCAGACCGTAATGTGTAGTTTGCAACTTGTGAAAATGTAAAACATTTTAAAACAAAGCAAAATACCAGAACATGATCAAAATAGTGACTGAGGATGATGGAAATGGTAGTTTTGTTGCAGGAATTGAGCAAAGTCAATTGTTGGCCTTCCTTCCTTTCCATTCCCCCCTTTGCAACTGCTACCATAATCTGCTTACAAGACTCAGTTTCGTATTCCCTTCCTGGTAAAATTAAGAGTCAGAAATATCTTCAACTTCCATCGTCAGTGTCCCTCCTCTGAGGCCATACTATTAAGAGTTTGCTATGGAACAGTTTAACTCTTTTTTTTTAAAAAAAAAGTTTCCATGTGCTCCTTATTCTCCCGCCCCCACTTTCCTCTTAGTCCTGCCTACCTGCTCACTTCCTGCTCTACATAATGTTTTCTCAGCTTCCCACCATGTGAGTTATTTGCCCATTTAAGAGCAGTTTAACTCATCCGTTTAGCAAATGTATCTGGGCTCCATTTCAGTGCATACAAATTCCAAGAGGGAGTAATATCAAGCCTAACAGAATTGGCTTTGTCTACCTCCCCCTCTTTTAAATGGTGGCATCTTTAACAGAACCATTCCAAAACGCCTCCTAGGACCCCAAAGGAAGCTCATCTTGGATGCAGCATCTGTTACTGTTTTCATTATGGTCCCAAACAGCCAATCTTACTGAGACTAAAGGAAATCCCATTACATCCACAGTCTACCCAGCGGTGATTTCAGTAAATGGCGAGATAGAATTCCATGCTGAAAATATGCCACACAAATACAGCAGTTCAGTGCAGATGCTTGTCATGTGGCTTTGCTGCTAGCCATGGCGGAAGGAGTGATATCATGCTGTTGCCAACAATTTCCTTCTGTAGTTTGTCCCCATAAGTTACTGCAGTTGTCTCCCCCCCCTCCTTCCAGTTGGGGTTTTTGGGTATCAAGACAGGGAATCTTGCTTGCTTGCCCCAGGAATTCAAAACAGCCCCTTTCACTGGGCAAATGGGCTCCCCTCACTGTTTATATCATTATTTTTATATGAGTTTTCCTTGTGTCAAATGTTAGACTGCATTGGGGCAGAGACCTGGCCTTTGTAAAGTGCACCATAACACAATTATGTAACAATGTTGGGCTTGTTGTCAGTGCTTACAAATTCAAAAATTCAAGCCTAACAGGATTGGCTTTGTCTACCTCCGCACTCTGTTAATCTTCGCAAAAGGAAGATATTGGGGCAGGACATCAGTTGATAGAAGAGAAATGGAAGATACATCTTATTCTTAATTTTACTAGGAAGGGAAGATGAGGCTGAGCCCCTTAAGTAGATTATGGTAGCTATTGCAAAGGAGGGAATGAAGAAGGTAACCTTGGGCAGTTATTGCAATGAAACTTTGCATAGTCGAAGAAGACAGCTCCCTGCCCCAATTAGATTGCAACCTAAAAGTTCATGCAGCAGAAACAACAAGGGGAAGGGATGCAATGGGAGGAGTAAGCAGGGAAAGACTGTGTGATTGGTTCATTTACACATGTATAGGCTTGGCTACAGGGTCAGTTGCAGTGGGGCATGGGCACAAGGAGGTTGAGCCAAGGGTTTGCAGGACAGCAGACTCTCTTTCTGCAATATCATTTCCTCACTTTTAAGAATCTTGGAGTTGAGAGCTCAGTTGGGTAGAGCATGGTGCTGATAACAACAAAGTCACAGGTTTGATCCCAATATGGGACAGCTGCATATTCTTCCTGCATTGCAGGAAGTTGGACTAGAGTTTCCTCAGGGTCCCTTCCAACTCTACAGTTCTATGATTCTATGATTCCCCATCTTGTCATGACTTCACAGAGTCCAGCTGCAGTCAAGGCTTGGAGTCAGAGGCTGCAGAATCTCTAGTTTTAAGGAGCTAGACCAGGATGCTGAGCCTGCTGCTGGAGATGAGGAGACAACAGAGTGCTCCAGAAGAACCCTTGTACCTGTAGGGGCAGAGTCTTGCTTGAGCTGTTCAGCAGAATCCCTGATATGGACCTTGTGTAGAAACAAATTCTCTCCACCACATGAATGCCTTTCAAATCTTTGCCGAAGAACAGTCTTAAATGCTAGTTACAACAAAATAAACTTTACAGAACAACAAAGTAACACATTGCCAACAAGCAGTGTGGTTCAGTCATTTATGCAGTACATTAACCGTCCTCTTTCTGGTCCCTAGGTTTGTGCATCATTGCAGAGCTTCTATGCAAAACTGCTGCTACCATTAGCCATCTCCAACAAACATACACTGGCTTCCCAACTTTCAGCTGATCATCAGGTAGTTTAGCTCATTGAAACAGAAAAATACTATCCTTCTCTGACACTTTTGCCAAAGTGGAACTTCTTGCCTAAGGTAAACTTCGCTTTACAGCATTTGAAATGCACTGCATTCAAATACAGCATTTTATATACATTGAATGTACAGTGGTAGCTTGAGTTACAAACGCCTCAGGTTACAAACGCTTCAGGTTACAAACTCTGCTACCCTGGAAGAGTTACCTTGAGTTGAGAACTTTGCCTCAGGATGAGAACGGAAATAGTGTGCCAGCGGCATAGCGGCAGCAAGAGGTCCCATTAGCGAAAGCACGCCTCTAGTTAAGAACAGTTTCAGGTTAAGAACGGACCTCTGGAACCAATTAAGTTCATAACTAGAGGTACCACTGTAAAACTTTAAGAAGCCTGGACCATCACAGGCACTGTTCCCTGAGGAGCCAAATTCCCTTCCACCGGATCTCACCAGCACAGGAAACACACCAGACAAGAGGCTATGGAATGGAGGAGGGATACCTGTCTTCAGGCCAGAGGATTGGTCCTTAGAGAATTAGCCACAAGAGGGCAGAGCCTGAGAGAGGTGGGCTGGAGGCAGGTGCTTAAAAAGGCTCAGTCCACTTACAACTTTCAGTGGAACAGTTGCTCTCTTGAAGCTCTCTGCGGTCCTACAACTCCTAACCTGCCTTGCTGCTTCCTTTGTGGGGTCTAGCATCAGACAATAATGCCACCCTGTCCCTTGAGTGTGGCAAGAATGGACTGCAAATGGTGGTGGGAAAACAATTGTTGAAGTTTTATTCCTACCCCCTTTGTCAGATCCACAGGGGCAGCAAATCTGGTCTCCAAGGAATTCACTGCCTGCTGGTGCCATGGTAGCAATGACAATTGTGGTACCCTTATTGGAGGCTGGATCGCCTGCATTCTCTGCAGCCTCACCCAATGCCACCTCTATAGCATCATCTTGGCAAATAGGAGGCACTGCTGGTATTCTCCCCACTTGTTCTTGATGTAGTTCTTTATTCCCCGTTTGTTTCTAGTGTAGATCTTCACTCACCCCTTCTTTCCTGGCTGTGTGTGTGCATGTGCACCATTTTGTGGTTTACCTCAGGTGCCAAATTGTCTTGGGCCAGCTCTGAGTGGGATAGAACTCAATTCAGTGAGTGCTGCTGCTGAAGCCACAGACCAGCACAGGGCTTGGGCTCACCAGGTGGCAGAGCCAGTTCTCTCTGTTTGCTATTTCTGGAAGAGAGCCAAAGCATACTGAGCTTCCATAGTACTCACCGGAGATTCAGGGCTTCCCCCTCTGTTACTCTAAAGTGCCTGGGATTAACTCTTAATCTGTGCTGTAGAACCAGGTTTCAAAAAGGCACAATAATAGTTTAAGGGACAAAGTTGTTCTCTCCTGCTCTACCAGGTGGAACAAAATGCAGCGACAAGAGGAAAGAATTAAGAGCTAATTTTATTTTAATGAATGGCACACACACACACACACACACACACACATCCCATTTTGGTTTGGCAAATTCAAACCAACCAGACGTGGTGGTCCTTAGTTCATCTCTGTAATGATGAATCCACATGTCTCCAGGTGGTCGAGCGATCTCATCAGCATCTCAGCAGGAGGACTTTGGAAGAGGGGAAGGCGGGTGGGTGGGTCAGAGGCCCAAATTCTAATTGACTGTAAAATGAAAATGAAAATTGCCGTTGACACTGGGGAAGGCACACAAATTTGAATGACCCTGCCTTGATATAGCGGGTGGCTTCCTCCCCTCCCCTATAAGCACATTCATTTCACATGCACACAATGAAGAAATCAAACAAATCCAAGCTATTGTTAGAAGGTTTAATGCTGTTGTGGTTTATATATTTTAAGCTCCCTCAACATTGCGAAATGCCTTGGTGGCTTCTTCATAGTTACAGTTCATTTTCAAGCATTTCCAGACTGGTTTTGATGGCGATTTCCTTCACTGTTCACAACCTCTGCTGCTTAACAACTGTTCTCTTATGATGTAACAAGTGGCTATGCCTGAAGCTAGAAACTGATGGCAGGGATGTGGAAAGTTCATTTGGAATTGTATTTCTTTGCTACATTTTAGGGTTCAGTAACAAATCTGGGCAATGAAAGAAAGTACTTATTCCTATAATACGGGGGTGGTTGGAGGCTCTGCCCCTGTAGTTGCATCAACCTTAAAGCAGGGAAGATGGGCCTGTGGCCCTACAGTTATTGCACTGCAATTCTCATCAGCCCCATCCAGCGTAGCCAGTGGTCAGGGATGATGGGAACTTCTGAAGAGCCACAGGTTCACCATCCCTGATATAGTGCACATTTGACTTATGAAATTGTGCTAGATTGGTTCTACAGTGGTACCTCGGGTTAAGTACTTAATTTGTTCTGGAGGTCCGTTCTTAACCTGAAACTGTTCTTAACCTGAAGCACCACTTTAGCTAATGGGGCCTCCCACTGCCACCGCGCCGCCGGAGTTCTCATCCTGAAGCAAAGTTCTTAACTTGAAGCACTATTTCTGGGTTAGTGGAGTGTGTAACCTGAAGCGTATGTAACCCGAGGTACCACTATAAGCTGCTTTTGAAAGGAATTGGACAAAGGCAAAGAGAACAGGACTCTTAACAGCTGATAGCTAAATGGAACTCCCATTAACATATGGCAAATATATGACTCAGGATAACACTTCATGCATCTCAACGCATACATAAAAGCCTTTAGGACTGTCTCCTTAGAAGTTGTGAATCTATGGTCCTCCAGATGCAGTTGGACTGCAACTCTCAACATCTCTGATCATTGGCCACGCTAGCTGGGGCTGAAGGGAGTGATAGTCCCAACTAGGGAGCCCAACTTTTAAAAGGCTCTGGGAACAGCTGGAGGGCACCATGTTGGCTTCTCCTACTTTGGAACAAAATAAGTGAGGGACAAAAAGCGGGGTGGAGTTGTCTTGCCCAGCTTGGGAGTTTTCCAGAAGTATTTAGCTAAGCATTGCTGACAAGAGAATGCTGGTCTGGATAGACCTTTGCTCTGATCCAACATACAGTGTTCTTATGTCATTGTTGCATTTCTTTTCAGAGCAACTTTGACTCATCCCAGTCTAAATGTGAGTTCTTGCCCTGCAACCTTCTTAGACAAGAAACAAAAGTCCTGAAAATATTTAGCCTTGTTGGGATGAAAGTGCATGCTGTGGGATGGAAGTGGGGAAACTTTAGATTTGCTCTATCCCAAAGAATTTCAACTTTTAAATCAAATAGTAGCACTCTTGGCAATCCTGCAGTAGCAGCAGATTCTTTCTCCCCCAGTGCCTGTGGATACATATGCCTAAAAGAAACCTTAAAGAGAATGCATGGCGGGTTTTTATGCTGTAGACAATTATATTGCAAAGCCCACTGGATCCTATTGCCCCCAAAAGCTGAAAACTTGATGCCTCAAGTCTGACAGAAGTAATTTGCAACATAAATGGAAGCTGCCTGAAGAGTCAATATGAAATGTGTTTAATGTCCCTTTGCCAGATGATTACTGGATCCAGGATAACTAACCACACTGCAGTGATTCCAGATTGCAAGCATAATTGTGCAAGAGCACCTCTTGAAACTGTCTTGTTTGCAGCTTTCCTGGCCTCATTTACAAGAGTCAGGACATTAAAACTGCAGTTTGCAGAACCGCAGCTTCTCTGGGTACAAGCTGCTATTTCTGTGTGGAGATCTCTTCCTCAGCCGTGACAGGAGCACCTGGTTGACCTTGGGCTGTGCACAATCTGACCCTGTCGCTGCTGGTCAAGCTGGGATAAGATGGCAACCTGCCTGATGATATCTAGCATAGGGCCATCGTATATATTGTCTTAGGAATGGTGTGGGGTCTGATACAACCTTGCACTGTAAGCGCCTGAACCTGAATTTGGATGACAAGTTTAGCACACAATTGTCCCTCATAGGCTTTTTTTTCTAAAAGCAAACTGAAAAAATATATGCAGATGTGAATGAGCATATTTTTTTTTTGCTCCTGGAGCTGTTCAGGAGCAAATAGGCATCCTTGCACTGGCTTCGACTAGTGTACTGGATTAGTTGAATCTGGCACCTAGTTTTGCCTTCCCAAAAGTGGGAGGCAGGTTTCTCAAAAGATGAAGGAAACAGTAAAGTAATCCTTAGATGGATCGTCATAAAAAATTAATGAATGGGTCATAAATTTACAAATGCCATATAGCAAATGTTGGGGGACCAGTCTCAGAAATCTCTACCACCAGAAGCAGATGGCCATATGGGACAAAGTCTCTACACTAGCTTCTTAGCAGATAGGTTACTGTTGCTTATTTGGAGGGAGAGGGGAAAGGGTTAGGTGGCAAGGAGGTTGGTGTGGTGCAAACACACTGGCAGAGCCAATCTAGTACTCCTGCTAGTGCATTTGCACCACACCAACCTTCCTGCCACCACACCCCTTTCCCTTCTCCCTCCTAGTAAGCAACACCAACCCATGCACTGGCAAGCTAGCATAGCAGCTCCACACAACCCAACAAGCTGCCTCTGACTACAGTATTGTAGGAGGTGAGTGAAGGCTGAAAAAAATGAAACCCAATTCACAGCTCATTTGCTGAACCACTTGAGGGAAGGGTCACAAGTCAGGAACAGAGCATGTGGCTTGTAAGAAAAGATCCTAGTTAAAAGTTTTTCAGGTAGCAGGGTTAGAAAAGAGGAGTGCCTTCATATATTCTCATTCCAGTACACTAACCTCTTTATTATATGGTTTGCCAAGCAATGGTGTTGGGCAGGGATGGAGAACCTATGGCCCTCCAGATGTTTTTGGATGCCAGCCAGCATGGCCAATGGTCAGAGATGCTGGGAGTTGTAGCTCAAGAACATCTGGAGGGCCTCTGAATTTAGGGGATGGTCCTGAAAGCTTTTTGGTGCTCTGTTTATGTGATGTGCCACACTACTTTAAAACTCTTCAAAGCACACACAAGGAACTCCAGTGCCAGTCTTTTCTTTAAAAGGCAGCGTCAGAATGTGAATTTGGTTTTTCATTCTTGTTCTTATTTAATTTATTACCCACTCTTAACCCTAAGGTTCGAGGGTAGGTTAACACAATGTTACAACACAACATTAAATGGGTAGGATTACAGTGGTACCTCGGGTTAAGAACTTAATTAGTTCCAGAGGTCTGTTCTTAACCTGAAACTGTTCTTAACCTAAAGTACCACTTTAGCTAATGGGGCTTCCCACTGCCGCTCTGCCACCACCACACGATTTCTGTTCTCATCCTGAAGCAAATTTCTTAACCCGAGGTACTATTTCTGGGTTAGCGGAGTCTGTAACCTGAAGCGTCTGTAACCCAAGGTACCACTGTATTCCAAAGCTGGGATGACATGACAATGCACATATCAGTTTTAAATACAAGTCTGCACTATCTCCTCACAGTAAATGCTAAAAACAAACAAACAAACAAAAACACCCCACCACCAAGAGAACTGGTGCTCAGCTGTGGAGCAGGAACCAATGCCTCAGGGAAGCATGCATGATTCTTCTTAAGTCACCCCAAACAGACACCCTTGATTTTTATTTACTGTTGTTTTGATCTACATTGTAGGCCCTGGAAACAGCCCTAGATTCCACAAAGAAACAACCCATTTCTTCTTACTCACAATTGCACACTCACTATAAATAGCATGTTTTCCTACTATAACACAGTTGCTTTGTTTGGTTTTGCGTTCTTTTTTTGGGTACAATCCGACCTGTATTGCTGGAATCAATAAACAGTTGATGAAAACCCCCTGTTATTTAATGCATTCAGTAACTCTAATCGGTTCATTAGAAATTTAATCACTTTCATGTCACCAGCTGTTGTGATGGAGAAAAGAGCTGCGGCTAATTATTAGCTATTTTAGAAAGCTAATATTGAATTCCTAATATGCCCCTTGTGGCCTTGACTCTGTGCAGTTTGTTCAGCCCACAGACATGTGTTCTGGCTCCAGGAAAGGCCAGAAATTCCAAGTGCGGAGGGCTTGAGGATAAATTGGGAGATTGGAGCCAAAGCTCTACTTGTATTTTGCAAGAGATACACATGTACACATTACTGGCATCTGGCTACTAGCTTTACCAGCAAACCTCCAGATACTCAACACAACAAAATCTCTTTCCACCAATGATAACCTCTCATTGCCTCTGGCGTGCATCACTGAGATATCCCTGTTGTTCCTGCCAATCAATTTTTTGTCTGGCAAGACAAGATGGATACCGTTTGTACAGAGGATACATGTAGAAAAACATTAGGAAATATTTGCTACTCTAATGGATGAGATCCTTCTGTCTGAGAGTCATGTGTCTGATAGTAGTCAGCACTACATGCTTCACACAGATGAGCAAATTCAGTGATGGACCAATATGTTATGCTACCTGGAGCAGAGTCCAAATGATACTTCCTCTAGGGTTTACACTTCAAAGAGACTTGCTGCTTTTGTCTATTCCCCACCTGCCTGGTGTCACCAGAAGCAGCTTACTGTACTTCAATCTGTTGCATGCTTTGGCTAGCCTTGCAAGGGATGGAGTGATGCTTCCCAGATATTAGTTAGTGACATCTTGCAATGCTTTTAGAGCTGAGCAGCTCAGAGTTGATGTCCAGAGCTGAGCATCAGATTGTAGCCAAGGCAAGGTGATCTGCAACCAGCAGATGTTCTAGGAGCTGTTGAGTTGCCACATGATACCAGCAAACACCACCAAGCAGGCCCGTACAGAGTTTGTCCAAGGCCTGGAGTGGGAGTCTTGTTCTTGGCATGATAGCATAAGTCCGGCAGGCCCCTGGCAGGTGTACCCGGCTGCCTTGCCCCATCTGCAAGAGCCTGCCACCAAGTCCCAGCTTGAAGGCTGAAGACAGGTTCTGGCAAAACTCCAAACTTGCAGGGAATACTTTGTTTTCTTAAGGAGACAGAACACAGGCAATTGGGGGATGACTATTTTTAACTTTTTTGTGGTTTTATGTTTTTATTGCTGTAAGTGGCTTTCTTATTTTTAATGATATAGCAGCATACAAATATTTTATAAGCAAATAAATAATATGGCACTGCCTAAATAATCCCAAGCTGCGAAATTTGGTACAGCTAAATTTGATACCATTCCTCCACCATTAGCATCACTATAGAAATATGCTGCACTATAGATTTCCCAGGTACTATGTTAATGATTACAGTGGCTCAAATACTACCCAGAGCTCAGCATGCTTAAACCTACTGGTTTCTAAAGCCAAGGATTTAGGTCACTCTTTGCCTTGCTGCAGATGTCAGCATGGTCTTCGTGCCATTCAACCAAAACTGCCTTAAAGATGAAGTGTATCAGTCCAGGGCAACAACATACACTGCCACATGACAATGCTAGAAGACGCCTGTGTCATTATTGATGTCTTAACCTTCTCTTGGAACTGCTTTGTTTGAAAACAGAAATGAAGAGAATCAAAGCTCTAAGGCCATCTTTCTGGCCTTAGGATCATTAATTTTATCAGCCTAGATGGGAAGAGGGTGACCTATTAGTTCAAGTAAATTAAACATCAACAGTTATGCTCTGATGGGAAAAATTTCACTACAGCTGTGCATTATAATATAGGTGGTGTTGCTGGAGGCGGTGGCGGCTGCGATGTGTCTCCTTTGCATTCACCTTTGCATTCTTGGAACACAGTGGACTGGCAGATTGCTGGCTGGTTGGAAAAAGAAAAAGAGAGAGAGAGGGGTGCTCATTCAGGGTGCACTTAGCAGCATGGGGTCTGTTCATTTGACAAGATGAGCCATTTTCTTTCAGGGACCCACAATTAACATGACAATCCCAACACACCCACTTGGAAGCAAATCAATAGGCCATGGCTTTTGGAAAACAATTCCGCTTGGCCTCCCAAGGTCAGGGATAGCAAGGTCAAGCATCAAAGATCAAAGGCCCCACTGAATGTAGCATCAGCCCTTTGCCCTGGGTACATGAGTGACAGGTTCTGCTTGCTTACCTTGAATTATTTGTTTTTGGGTTTTTTTTTATTCAAGAGCCTGGCATTGTTTATACATTCTTTAGATATGGATAAATCAAGGTTAAGCCCAATTCAAGATCAGTTGTCATGGACTACTGCTGTTCTATTCTTCAAATATTTTCTTTCTCCATAGAAGAATTTGAGAGGTTCATGGGCTATTAGTAAAGGGATGGAGTTGAAGTTGCCTATAGAGAACAGAGCAGGATCAAATCTGGAGACTGCTTGGGGTCCATCAGTACTGAGTGGACATGAACCAGGTAAAATGAAGCAATGCAAAGCTCCACTGTTTCACTGGGAAAGGCAGTTAAGCACATGTTGTGGGATCTGTGGGTCTTAAACATATTGGCCTAGATAGCAAGCACTGCTTTTTCTTTAAGCTGCATATAGATGCAAGGAATGCAGTGACATGGAAGTAATAATAGATGCATTGGTGTGTTCCTATTGACAGGCACCAGGCCTTGACAATGATCCATGTAGTTTAAAATATGAAGAGAAATGTAGGGAAGCCTTTTAATGTGTAACTTTTCATTATGTTTATATATATATTGGAAGCCACAGTGGCTAAGGCAACCCAGTCAGATGAGTGAGGTACAGATAATAAAATTATTATTATTATTATTAACAAAAGAATATTTCCATCTGTTTCATTTTTGCCTGTGTGAGATGTTGTGAAGTATTGTCCGCTTAATAGCCAGGGGCCAGCATGAGTCAGTTTAAAATTTGCCATCATTCCTCCTTTAAATACTATAAAACGGAGGTGCCTTGCAAGCAAACAGAAATGCAAAAAAGGCATAAAGTTGCTAAGAATAAAAAGTAAAATGCCAAGCGATAAAAATAATAATATTCATTCAATCATTCCTGCCCACCTGACTGGGTTGCCCCAGCCACTCTGGGTGGCTTCTAGCATATATAAAAACATATCTATGCAATGAAGCAATCATAGCGACAAATTGCTGAATTGTCAAAAGTGGCCCTCAATGGGCTCTCTGAAGGCCTTGGCACATGTTCAGACTGATTAGAAGTACACATGGCCCCCTGTGCTTGCTCCTCTCAACCTACTCATGTTGGGGGACACCTAATGGGAGTGGAGTGATAACATTCACTGGGACATGCCCACCATACAAGATGCCAGGAGAAATGCTGACAGCAGGGGCCAGAGAAGAACCCCCACTTGTACTGGTGTTCCAGTCTTGGGTAGGTCTACCTAGGGGCTATGTAACATACAGCCAGCCCTAATGAGTCGGGTAAATCACAGCTGAGCTGGTGACTCTCCCCTTGATGCAGTGGGGAGGAGTCTCTGGGCACGCAGGGGCTCCTGCCAGACTAAAGTAATTAAAAGAAGATCAAACACTAATAAAACACTCAAATCAAGTGTAAGCAATAAATCACAGGCAATGAAACACAAATGCTGAAGCTACAACAAGCAGCAGAAATCGATCGGAAGCCCCCGACAGTGTAATCAGTTAGCTGGAAGGCTCTCTGAAACAATATCATCATCTCCTCGCTTCCCAAAGCCTTATAATGAGGAAGCCAAAAGAACCTCCCTAGATTTTAACCGATTGCACGTTTCTAAAAGCAGACCTAAAGGCTTGTGGAACTATGCTGGTAGGATATCCATCATAAAAAACACACACAAAGCAAATAGGTAGCATTGGGAACCAAGCAAATACGTAGTAGGGAAACATGTTCCCATGGGCTCCTATAGCTCTGCTAGTAAATTAGTGGTCCTGGAGCTTAGTGGCAAAGGCAATGTCATTGTATGTATGTAGGAGATCTTAGGTTAAACTCCTGACATCTTCAGTGAAAAGCATCTCATGTGCCAGTGCCTAGATGGTGCCTCTCCCTAAGATATCAGAGGCCTGTGGCCCTGTAGATGTTGCTGGACTACAATTCCCATCAGTTGGGAGTTGCAGTCTAACACCATTGAGAAGACTCAAGGTTTCCCATCCCTGGTATATGGAGTATTGGCTGTTCTAGCTTGGAACAAGCCAGCTCCTAACATCCTTAATACCACTATATGCTGTTAGATCTTCATATAACTCTAGATATATCATTCTAACTAAAATAGTTGCTGTAACTTTATCATGATAGTCCATAGGATTGATCTTTGAGGGTTGGTACCAAAAGATGATACCTCCATCCTTTATGAGGCATGTGCTCACTTGGCACTTGCTCCTCAGCCAGTGTCTAAATTGCAGACTAAAACGGTGTTTCTGCACAGATTCACCTGCTGTCATGACTCCAATCTTGAGCAGCAGTGAGGACTCAGGGGAGGAGGGACCAGTTGGATCAGAAAGACCAAGGCTCCAAGCTACAGAGGTGCTAGACATTGAGCTTGAACTAGATCCTAACACCCAGGAGCACCAGGAGCCAGAGCCTCCCCTGAGACAGCATCCTGTGAGTCAGATTCCCTTGCGGAGCCTTCTTCTCCCCACCACCTGGTCACCAGCATAGGTAGTGTCCAAGGTGAAAGCTCCCTGAAAAGGTGATGGATCACTAGGCCAGGGGATTACCTCTCAGACACTCCACTGTTCAGGAAGAGGGTGGGAGGGGGAGTTGAGCTCAAACAACCAAGTTGCTAAATGCAAAGCCATCTGTTGCAACGAGGACAAATTTCCCAATAAGGCAGCCCTGTTTAGGGCACTTTTTAATGTTTGATGTTTTATTGTATTTTTAATGTTTTGTTGGAAGCTGCCCAGAGTGGCTGGGGAAGCCCAGCCAGATGGGAGGGGTATAAATAATAAATTATTATAATTATAATAAAAAAACCTGTTTATTTCAATAATATTAACATTATGGCATTTCTAATTCGTTACAAGCTGCACAATATCAATCACAAAAACCAACACAATGTTAATTGATATTGATAGCAAGGTGGAGTCAGATCTCCTGATGTCTGCTCAGAGTCAGACTGGCTGCTGATACCATTCACAGGAATGTTGAAGGCATTCTTATTTCAAAGCCTATTTATAATAATGTGCCTTCTGCACAGAAGCTTTATAATTGCGATATAAACTCAAGGAATGATTTTTTTTGGTAAGGAATATAGTATGATGAGTGGTATTCACTGGCATCAGAATGCTAGGTTTTTATGAATTTGTATACATAAATGCTTTTAGCACACACATCTTTTTCCATTTCTTTGTTGTTTATAAAAGAGAATTCAATGATTTAAAACTGAAAATAAGGCATGTATATGAGCTGACATATTGTTCATCTTCTTTTAAACGGAATCCTTTTTGAAATATAGTCTAAGAATGCCATTGTTCAGGAATAACAATATTGGTCCAATAAGCTATGGTTTATCAGACTTGACTTGTTATGTCTGAATCAGGCCTATGTGTAGCAACATTTGCTAATGTTCATCCTCTGCTTTTCCCACACGCCTCTTTATTTCCTGTTGTTTGTGTATGTGTGTTACTCTTGCCACTATCTCTCCATTCCTCTCTTTCACCCCTGCCCCCACCCTCTAATCCTCACTATTGAAATGTAAATGATAAGCTGCTTGGGGGACAATGCAGATAAATTAACTGGGAAGCCCGAAAACATTTAAAAAGTCAGATTTAAAAGCATCTGATTTTTCAGAGGTCGAATGCTTGGTGGTGGCCAGCCATTTTGGAAACCTTTGTTCAAAGACGACAAGTTCTGCTGTATATTTTCCAAGTTCACTTCAACCCTGAGCTCTGTGTAGTGGCAGTTTGTTCGGATGAATTACTCTCTAATTTCTGCCTTTCCTGCTTTTTGGACATGCCTTTAAATTACTGTTTAAGAGCCGATGCTGGAGGTGCCATCTTGAGTAATTTATGAAGACCCACTGCATTTTCTGAAGGCAAGACTTAACGGTCAAGCCAGAGTTCAGGATACATGACCTCTAGCTAAATCCTTTGGGCATAGATAGAGTTTGCTCGTCTTCCCAGAACGACAGACAATGGGGTGAAGAAAAGCAATTCAAAGAGCTGGAAAAGTAAAATATGGAAGGTTTCAACCACAGCTCAGCAATATAGCATCCCAGCGGGAGGAACGAAAAAAATGGCAGATTTCTGATCAGTTGCTATGCCTACATTTAACGTTCAGAATCACTGGCTGCCAGGTTTATGTAGGTATGAGAGAAGTCTAGGTTTCGTTCTAATTGTTGGAGTATATTAGAAGCTTAATGGCTACAGTCTCTGGCATTAAAACAGATCTTATTTACATTTCCCTAGTCCTTTATTTGGTGGGCTGTCATGTGTTACCAGTCCCTGAGCCCTTTAGAATCTGTCCATATATTACTACGACACTGGAAATATACATCCAAAACTAGTTCCTTTGATAAATCATTGGTAAAATATGAGTGAAAATTATTGCAGCCCTGAACTCCAGTTTTTCTTAGGGCTTTCCATGTATTCCAAGCTTTCTGTGGGGGCCTTAAGGCATTTGTCCCCAACGCTAATTATATTTATTTTTCCCTTTAAAAATTGAGAACAAAAGGATGTATATCTGTCATCCTGCTATCTGCAAACTTAGCCAGAAGAAGTCCTGCTGAACTCTATGGGAGTTACTTCTAAGCAAATATTTATAACATTTTATTGTACTCACCACAATTTGTGTCAAAACCTTATGTAATTAACTTCTCCTTGGGACTATTAATGTAATATGTCCAGTAGCAGAGAGCAGATACATAAATGTTTGCAACAATGCTGTGCTTGTTCATCATGTCATTTGGAGAAACTGTTATAGGTAAAACCTTAGCTGTGATTTATTGGGGTCTGGGGGCCTAACCAGTGCTTGAAATGAACTAGTTTGGTTTAATGAACTCCACTGAATTAGTTCAAAAACTACATCTGAAAGTAGTTCCCATAATTGCTGGGTGAACCAAACATGAATCAGGTTCATTTGGGGGTAGAACTTTCTAGTTCATCTTCAGGTTCATTCTTTTAGATTTCTCTCTCTCTCCTTTTGGGACCTTTGAGTTTGAAGTTCATGATTGTTGGGGGAAATGAACAATTCACATCCCACTGGTTTTTTTTTTGTTTTTTTAAAAACGTTTTCTTAGTCTTCTTAAGTATATTTTATACTTCAGCACAGCAGCTTGTAACATTCTGAATAGTGGGGGCAAGGAAGCTGATCAACTTAAACTGAACCATGAACAGTATGTGAAATGAACTAGTTTGTTTTGCGAATGAACAAACATTAACCAGGATTATTTCCTTTTGGATATGTTGAAGAAGAAGAGTAGAGTTTGGATTTGATATCCCGCCTTTCACTCCCTTTAAGGAGTCTCAAAGCGGCTAACATTCTCCTTTCCCTTCCTCCCCCACAACAAACACTCTGTGAGGTGAGTGGGGCTGAGAGACTGTGACTGGCCCAAGGTCACCCAGCAGCTGCAGGTGGAGGAGCGGAGACGCGAACCCGGTTACCCAGATTACGTGACTACCGCTCTTAACCACTACACCACACCGGCTCTCCAAAGTCCATTTTGAAATGAACTTCCCAAACTCTGGGCCTAACTACACCTTACATTAGTACAATGACTGATGAGCCATCACACTGTGGGCTTTAAAAAAATTTAAATACTAGGTGTACAAAGAGGGTCACTGGTACCACCGTGGCTGTGGGGAAACAATAATAAAGCTTTCTTCCCCCTTCCCCCTTGAGATCTTGATGAAATTTATTCCAGCAATCATGGTAGCAATTAGCATTATGAAGAAACTTTTGATTGGCACCAGTGGGAGGGTTCCCGCCATGCTAATTGCTGTCGGGTTGTGGTGGTGTGTGTGACTTGACCATGATCATGGCTGGGGAGGGGAAGACTTAAAGCCCCTTGTCCCTGCATGGCACACTTCTGATAACAATCGCTGTACCCCTCCCCAACATAATGCCTGGCATTTAAGTTTTTTAAAACCCACAGTGTTGTTGCTAATCACATCATTAACAAAATGTGTAGTTAAGCCCTGAGATAAATAAGCAATTAAAAGGCTCTTACATTCACAGTATTAAAAGTAAATGCAAGATGTTTTAACTGTGTTCTAAATGCAGCCTTTCATTTTATATTTTGATTCAAGGGCTGGGCTGGGGAGGGGGCAAGCACTTTCAACAAAGGAAATGAAGTTTTATGTCAATTAAACCCATAAATCACACCAGGCAGAAGGATAACACTAATTAGATCATTACAGGGGTATGCAATGGGCATGCTATGCTTCCCCCCTTGTTGTTTTGGATTGCAGGCTCATTAAAAACTCCATACCTCTTGAAATACCTTGACATGAAAGGTGATGATGAATATGGCTATAAAGACCAGGAATAATTCAAAGCCTGCTGTCAGAAGAATTGGACAGTGACACATTATCAACTTGCTGGAATGTACTTATCTCTATTTATTGTATTCAATTAGCACATAATGGACATAAATTGGAAACAAAAGCATTCAGCTGAGTAGGTGTTCATTTGGCAGTATATTTTAATTAGGATGAGGGGTTGTTGTTTTTTTAAAAAAATCTGCACCTAGATAGGTGAAAATTGTTTAGGTGGCACATTATGTTAGACTCTTACATTGGGCAAAATCACAAGCCTATATTTTGAAAACTTAAGGTTGTTCAGTTGCTTCAGAATGTGTTATTTCCAACACCAGAGGAAATTCTTTTTTCTTTTCAGGTACTCTCTAAGTCCAAAATCCAATCAATGGTTTAAAGCTTTAAAAAGATCCCATCTGTATTTCAATGTGGCGCAATTTCAGGCTTCTGTAGAGGGAGAGAGACAAAGTTTTCAGTGGTGAAGGATAACATTTACAACAATATTCATCAAAGCTACTATTGCACATAAAGGTGCAAAGGGACTCCTGACAAGTAAGTCCAGTCACGAATGATTCTGGAGTCGCGGCGCTCATCTCGCTTTCAGGCTGAGGGAGCTGGCATTTATCCGCAGACAGTTTTTCTGGGTCATGTGGCCAGCATGACTAAGCTGCTTCTGGCGAAACCATAGCAGTGCATGGAAATGCTGTTTACCTTCCTGCGGGAGCGATACCTATTTATCTACTTGCACTGTGTGCTTTCAAACTGCTAGGTTGGCAGGAGCTGGGACCAAACAATGGGAACTTACCCTGTTGCAGGGATTCGAACTGCCGACCTTTTGATTGGCAAGCCCAAGCAGCATAGTGATTTAACCCACAGCACCATCCTTCAGTGTTAAACTGCAAAACATTTGTGTATTTAAAGAGAATTCCTCATTGTTGCAGTTTATACCCAGAGTAATCAGAGAGATATGTAAGTCCTCTAGGGGGATAATCACATGTGGTCCATGACAAAGGGAATATAGGTCTGTGCCCGCCCACACAGCCCTTCCGAAATAGGTTCAGGTGTCTTCCCGCCCTACTTCTGGCTCATGTTATCTGCAAAGGAGACATGAGGCAGCTTACAAGAAACAAAACAGGGTAAAAATTAAAAATGTTCCCCCTCAGAAGGTAGTTTAAAATACAGTAGAAGAAAAGATAATCGAAGCAACATAGAACAAATATAATAAAAATAAATCCCAAAAGGCCTTAAGTATAAAATGTCCAGTGAAGCGACACCACCTTGCTTAAAATCAGTCAATGAAGGGGTCACACTTCTCTGGGGAGGTTGTTTCCAGGGTGGCCCAAGACATTTTGCTACATGTGGTGGAGCAGCAAATGGTGCATGCAAGTCAAGAGGTAGGGTACCAAAGGTCAGCCAAGTTATTCTGTCACCTGAGGCAGCAAATCCCATAAGTGATTCTCCCCCCTCATGAGCAGCAATTTTGTTGTGGTGTTGTTGCTTTGCTGCCATTTCATGACAACCAAGATCATCTGCCTGAGAAGGCTGCCTCACTCATCCTAAAGATATCACCAGCCCTGGTTATTCCACAACCTACACCCACACTCAAAAAGGCTCTTTCCTCCATCAGTTGGAAAAAATAGGATAAGGAGAGGCTGCTCCCTTGATCTTTCATGCTAACAGTGTGTGTCTCTGAAATTCAGTGTTATTCTTTCTTTTAGGTGTGCATACCTAGGGAAGCAGAGTATTGCTGCTTCCTGAAATACATATCTCATGCCTTGTGAGAATTTCCCTTTCTCCCTTGCACTGCCGGCTCTCAGATTGTAAATCATATTTTAAAACACATTAGTGTAATGTTTCTGGAGCTGATGTTAAGTGAGTTTTTGAGATCGTATCTGCTGCTAAATCTTGCCTGAATTTCCTTGCTTCAGAAGAATTCACAGCATATTTCACTATTACAGACAGGCATTTCCATATCTGAGACTTGCTTCTCTCTCTTTTTTTTTTTGAAAAGCAAAACAAAACCACCCTTCTATAATCTTGATGTCTGACGGGTGGTTTCAGGAAAGGGAGCTATTGATATTTGTTACAGTTTGTTCTCTTCGACTCCCATCGAAGAAAAAAGAATGGAAAGAAATGACATTTCATGAAGAAGCAGGAGGTAATAGCTAGTATAGCAGACTAAGCGACTCCTCTGTTGTTTGATTCCTAAAATGTTTTACTGCAAGACAGAGACAAGGATAAAGTTATCTGAGACAGAACATTGTTTTGGAAAGCAACTGAATAATTGCTGACATTATGCAAAGGTGTGTGTGTGTCTGCGTATATATGTATATACGTATATAAATATAATGTGTAGAGCCTACTTGGCTGATACATTCCCAGTTGCTCAGATGTAACAGAACTGTTAGTAGGTGTGGTAGAGTGGATAGTGTTCTGTGTTCAAATCTTGCATGGATTCACTGAACAGGAAAGCTGATGCTTTTCAGATTCAGTTCCCTGTCTAAGGAAATGGGAACCCAGAGGGATCTAATTTAATTGGAGTTGTGACAGTGGCCAAATGTAAGGAGAGTAAAGCAACTTGTATGAGAAGAAAAGTGCTGACACTTAAACATAATGCAATCACACATTAACCATACATGTCTGGATAGGCCTGCTGAAAACTTTGGGGTTTCTTTTTAGCAGGTGCTGAAAACAACATAGCTAAGGTACCTGGCTAATATTGATTGGCAGGAAGTTCCAAAGAGCAGATGGTGCTACTCTAAAGGACTGATTCCTTGCAAGTGTGGAATTAACATTATGTGACACTTGTAAAAGTGGGCACATGCAGGATAATGTGATCATTCAAGGAAGATGGTCCCAGATTGTCCATGGCTTTATATACTAACTTGTGTTGTTTAGTCGTTTAGTCATGTCTGACTCTTCTTGACACCATGGACCAGAGCATGCCAGGCTCTCCTGTCTTCCACTCATGTTGGTAGCTTCGAGAACACTGTCCAACCATCTCGTCCTCTGTTGTCCCCTTCTCCTTGTGCCCTCAATCTTTTCCAACACCAGGGTCTTTTCCAGGGAGTCTTCTTTTCTCATGAAGTGGCCAAAGTATTGGCGCTTCAGCTTCACGATCTGTCCTTCCAGTGAGCACTCAGGGCTGATTTCCTTAAGAATGGATAGGTTTGATCTTCTTGCAGTCTATGAGACTCGCAAGACTCTCCCCCAGCACCATAATTCAAAAGCATCAATTCTTCGGCCACCAGCCTTCTTTATGGTCCAGTTCTCACTTCCATACATCACTAATGGGAAAACCATAGCTTTAACTATATGGACCTTTGTCGGCAAGGTGATGTCTCTGCTTTTTAAGATGCTGTCTACTTTTGTCATTGCTTTTCTCCCAAGAAGCAGGTGTTTTTTAATTTTGTGACTGCTGTTACCATCTGCAGTGATCATGGAATCTACGAAAGTAAAATTTCTCACTGCCTCCATTTCTTCCCCTTCTATTTGCCAGGAGGTGATGGGACCAGTGGCCATGATCTTCATTTTTTTTATGTTGAGCTTCAGACCATATTTTGCGCTCTCCTCTTTCACCCCCGTTAAAACGTTGTTTAATTCCTCCTCACTTTCTGCCATCAAAGTTGAGTCATCTGCATATTTGAGGTTGTTGATATTTCTTCCGACAATCTTAATTCTGGCTTGGGATTCATCCAGTCCAGCCTTTCGCATAATGAAAGACAACAGGCATATATACTAACTAGAAGCTGGTAATTCCAAGAAACAAAAACAACCAGTCAGTTTTGAAATCAATACAGTCAAACCTCGGTTCTCAAACACCTCCATTTTGGAACGTTTCAGCTCCCGGATACCAAAAACATGGAAGTAAGTGTTCCGGTTTTCAAACATTCTTTGGAAGCCGAACATCCAACATGGCTTCTGCTTGAGTGCAGGAAGCTCCTGCAGCCAATCAGAAGCTGAGCCTCAGTTGTTGAACATTTCAGAAGCCGAAGGTTTGACAAACGAGGTTTGACTGTAGTTTAAAATGGTTCATTTTTAAAGATTCAGACACTCATCTTGATTCAAAATAACATCCATTTGTATCAAAACATGGGGGGGGGGGGACTGTTGCAAGATCTTGCTACCATCATGCAAAGCTTGGTTACAATGTCTGTCCAAATGCATAGCAAAACAGACAAGCCACTTTCCAAAATATATAGTAAATAGTAGCATATTGAATTTGGTCTGGTAACAAGTTGGCAGCCAGGGCAGTTGTCTGAGCAGGGGTACAATATGCTGTTTGCAGTACAGTGGAACCTCTACTTACAACCATAATCCATTCCGGAGCTCCAGTCATAACTAGAAACGTACGTAAGTAGAGGTGCACTTTTCCATAGAAAATAATGGAAAAGTGAACTGATCCATTCTAGATGATGAAAAACACCCCCCAAAACAGCAATTTAACACGGATTTTACTGTCTAACGAGACCATAGATCCATAAAATGAAGGCAATAATCAATGTACTGTACTATAAAATAAATAAGACAGTATTGTAGATGAAAAAAACTAACATTTTTTTTCTTACGTGCACTGAGGGTGGGTGGGCTTACCTGGCTACAAGCTGGGGGTGGGGCAAGGGTCAGTAAAGAGCTGATTCACTTCAGCCAAGGCCACTTTTTTTCCTTGGCAGGCCAGGTTCTTCTCTGGACTTCCTCAGGTTAGTTCCTCAGCGAGGTTTGGGGCTGCAGTGCGCCTTGCTGTGCCTCTTGCAGGCGGCACCTCTTCCACAGCTTTGGGGGTGGGATGGAGGCCTTCTCCCCGACAGCAGAGGCCTCAGCACTGCCCCGCAGCCAGCCGGGCGAGCTCCGGGCTGCTGGCAAGGCCTCTGTTCATATCTAGAGGAAAGTTCATAAGTCGAAGCACCTACTGAAGGTCGTAACTGGAATCGTACGTAAGTAGAGCTGTACATAAGTAGAGGTTCCACTGTAAAGCTTTGAAACTCGTTCTTCAGGTAGAAAGCTCATTTGCTTTTACACAAGGTCCATATCAGGGAATCTGCTGAAGAACTCTAACAAGGATTCTATAAAAATATTTCCAAAAGTTCATGGACTTTCAAGTGGTGCACTATTGGTGAAAATTAGTTGTGTTGTGTTTTTCCACAGGAAGATAGGCAGATTAACATCTGTGCTATGGTGACATTGGCTTCACTGAAGACATTAGCATTATTGTAATGCTAAACCAAACCATGGCTAAGTATGCATAAGCAAGTCTGCATAGTTAGAAAATTGCTGCTTTGCTGCTCCCTTGTGCCTGTTCTACTGAGAGTTAAGCCATGGTTTGGCTTCCTGTTACATTAGAACCCTGGTCCATAGTTTATCTCCCTCAACCAAACTATAAGCAGTAAGGTAAGAAAGAATGTTGATTACAGCTTGTGGTTTGCTTGGAGAGAGACAAAACCATGTGTCCTGGTTCAGATGTAATGTTAACCAAGCCATGACTTAGCTCCTGGCAACATGGCAGCAGTGGGAGTGAAGCAGGAATGAATTGTCCATGATTTTCTGACTTCCAGCACATTTGCTTGTTATTGCTAAGCTTTGCATTGCATGTGAACCCAGGCCATTGTGTGCAGTTGGATAAGTCACATTCCTTGGTTTCCTGCCTATAAAGTATGGATATGGGTTGATGAAACAAGGGATGCAAAGCATTCCTAATGCTGCTAAAACTGTACCGCTACATTTCTGCCATTATATATGGCAGTGATGCTCATTGGAGAAAGAATTCTGCAAGATGTGTTTTATGCCCCCTGCCTAAGTTCTTACTGTGGGTGCAATAGCTTTTAGAGTGGCAAATCCGGAATTCACAAGCTAGCAAAAATGTTTCGGATTGGACTTCAGTGGGGGTTAATTTGTTTTAATACAAGGTTAATTGGGTTGCTGAGAAGTCTACTGTACACAGGGACAATCCACAAGTTGTGCTGATCTCTCACAACCCTGCTCATTAAAATACGATTTTCATTGTGCAGTGCTTAGTGAATTATATCCTAAAAGATCTTTCTAAATTACAAAAATGCTGATAATTAGTAATAAGAATTACTAATAATTCTTGGTAATTTAGTAATTGGTAATGACTAACTAGATAATTAGTATTTAGAGTCAGTCTTCACTGATATGCACTCTGACTGCACAACCACTAGAATTATTGAGGTGGTAATAAAAGAATGGCCATAAATAACAGCATTTTAATGCATGCAGCAGTTTCTACACAAAGCACTTTGCAAAATTCAGTGAAGCAAGCATACTTTTTTTATTATTCCTGGAGATAAGGGCTGCTTCATACTTTAACCGGCATCTAGGTTGCAGTGGCCTGCTTTTGTTCTACCTTGAGTAACTTTTGATTTAGCTGCGGGAATTTCTAATTTATTTATTTTTAAAAATAAGATGATGATGATAATGATTTTACAAATATTACGTAAATAGAACAGCCTGAAAATTGATTTCTAGAATTGTGCTGTAGTTCTCAAATTGTTTTCTTCGCTCCTCCTTATAGGTTACCAATGTGTACCATCAGCATTGGTCAAGATAAACTGAGCAATCTCCACCACTGGTGATGGATACAGATCCAATGCAAAACCAACACCTTCTGGGACAATATGCCCTGAAGCATATACTTTTGATCACTGCCTCAGGTTTTATCTGTAGTGCTCTATCCTTGCCTCTGTGGGACTTAGCTAGATGGACCAGTTGTTCTTACCAATATGGACATTCCTATAGCCTGACATGTATCATGCAGTTTGACAGCCCTGTCCTTCCAAATTTGTCCCACAGGATTCATAATAAAAACCAAGTAGGCTCAGCATTGGTAAAGGGCTGGGGCAGCAAGTAAGTTCACATCTGGAAGTGGGGAGAAAAACCCAAGGCTCCTGGTGTTACTTGGCTCCCTGCTGAAAGTGATTGAGCTTGAATGAGCGTTTGCTGCAATCTTTGCAACCTGATCTCTAAGACCGCTTTGGCCCTTCAGATAGAGAATGACCTTGAGATAGGGATAACTCCTAACCTCTCTCTGACCCTGGCAGTGCCTCTTGAGCAAACAGGAGCTCTTTGTTTTAGGTTGGTAGGAGCCTGAGAAGGTTTATGGAGCAACAGGGGGCATATTTAGCTTCCAGAGATGAAATGCTGTTACACATGTGTGACCAGAAGGATAATGCTTTTATTTCATCTGTGAATAAGTATTGATTAAATGGGAGAAAAGGATCTGAGTAAATATTGACTGATTAATGTGCCACCCAGCCGTCAAGCAGATATTTGGAGTAGGGGGTGGTGATAATGATCTCATTTGATGCAGGGCATGCAAATATTTAACAGAGAAAGCAGAAATTATTCATTTATTGATGGAAGGGTGGGGGGAGCAGCTAGCATTTCATGAAATAACATGTTCCTCTCTAGAGACCAAATTTTGAGAACAGATATCAACTGAGATTATGGAGAGACTTTTACATTCTATCAAATCCCCTTCTCAAGCCTCCACAAAGGACTTAGAAGCACTGGTATATGCTAACACACCCTCCAACATTTCTGTGATGAAAATAGGGATGTCCTGTATAATAATAATAATAATAATAATAATAATAATAATAATAATAATAATAACAACAACAATAATAATACCCCACACATCTGACTGCATTGCCCCAGGCGCTCTGGGTCATTTCCAACATATATAAGAACATAATAAAACATCAAACATTTAAAAACTTTCCTATACAGGGCTGCCTTCAGATGTCTTCTACAAGTTGTATAGGTACTTATTTCTTTGGCCTGGAGGAGGGGGGGTTCACATAACTCCATATCCTCCAACATTTCTCCAATGAAAATAGGGGTGTCTAAGGACAAATAAGGATCAAATAAGAAACTGGGACACATTCTGTCAATCCAGCACTATCCCTGGAAAATAGGGACACTTGGAGGGTCTGTGCTAAGACTGTCATGCTATTGTGCTGGGTTTAGCGACCTCTGTGAAATCTGGGTAGGTAAGACCACAGAGTTTTTTTCATCTTAGGAGAATGAATTATTATGTCTTCTGGGTGGACCTGGCTTAAAAAGCCAAGATTCAGAGAGCTTTCCAAACACAGGAGAACTGTGTAGCCTCTGAGGCTTGGCGAAATCTCCACACCTCTTCCAGAATCAGGCTTAGAGGGGAATTTCAGAGCTATTGGCACAAGATAAGTGTGAAGTGTCACACTGAATACATCATAAGGTTTCTTCTAATTTTATTTAGAGACCAAAGGATGGGCACTGAAGTCTTCTTAAAGAGGAACACCAAACACTTTAAACAAGCATGCCTATTGTTGTCTCCCAAATATACACATCCAGCTCAAATTCCACACTGTGAATTCACATTCAAATCTCCCAGTCTTCAAGGGAAAGGAAACTGCCCCTTAAAGATATAACAAGACTATTGCCTAACACTGTCTTTTGTTCAGTAAGCCCATATGTACACATATAGTCATGTATACTTGTTTTTAAATTGTGCTGATTTTAACTGTACATTATTGATAATAACTTTACTGTTTAATGTACACCACTTAGAGATTTTTAAAATTTTATTAAATGGCTTATAAAAGCTCTTAAATAAATAAAGACAAACTGTGCCACACTCTACAGGAAACTGTGCTGTTTCTGAGCTCTGACTAGTCAAGCTCAGTCCAATGGTCTGAGAGCTGAGCGCCTTCTTTTATAAACCATACAAGTAAACCTCCTCCAAGTGATGTAACTGGAGGCAAGCAATTGGGGTTTCTAACATACACACAAGGAGGCTAGCTCAGGTCCCAGTCAACATGATTCATTTCACTTTCCCATTTCCATCCCCTGCATTTTGTACAGTGGTACCTCAGGTTACATACGCTTCAGGTTACACACGCTTCAGGTTACACACTCCACTAAGCCAGAAATAGTGCTCCAGGTTAAGAACTTTGCTTCAGGATAAGAACAGAAATTGGGCTCTGGTGGTGCGGCGGCAGCAGGAGGCCTCATTAGCTAAAGTGGTGCTTCAGGTTAAGAACAGTTTCAAGTTAAGAATGGACCTCCGGAACGAATTAAGTACTTAACCCGAGGTACCACTGTATTGGCTTTAAAGCAAAACATAAAGCCAAAACTATATAAAAAAGAAAAAAGTTCCTCTTCAGTTTATTATATAACAAGGCTTGCTAAACATACCTACAACATATCATTATAATAGAGGAAAAGAAGTCTGCCAAGAATTATACTATGTTGGCTGTTGCAATGTGTTTTGAAATATTTCCAATCGCTCTCAAAATTACTGACACTTTGCACATCCGGTCTTACCCATATTGATCCTTAAAGTGCAGATCAACCCCACGTATTAATCCTGGCAACCTTGATCATCTTAAGCTTTTCTCTAAATTATCATTAATAGCTTTTCGTATACATTCACCATATCTTCTTCCCTTCACACAAGGCCCCTAGTAGTGCTTGATTCCTGTTTTACACAGGAAGAATTGTAGCACAGAGATTTGCCCAACATAATCCAAAGGTTCCATTGTAGAATATGCTAGGCTCTGTTCTTCTAAATCATCACAGAGTCCATTTTATTTAAAATGAAATTTCTGCTTGGGCAAAACATCCAAGGATAAATAGCCTGAGATGGATTCTGACAGTATTTAGGGGGAATGACAAAATGGAATGTGAAACATTTGTGAAAGCAGCAATGTAATGAATTGGGAAGGTTGTTCTGAAATATAAATGCAAGGTGGTATTCAGTTACATTTCTATGAAAAAGGATTTCCCTATCTCCCTCTGCAAACACCCTGCACTATCCCCACATCTGCTCTGGAGGGTGAAAAGAATTTTTATGTTTATGTATGCGAATTGCCTTGAGATCTATGGATCAAGGGTGGTATACAAATTTAATAAATAATAATGAAAAATAACAGATTTAGAGGGTGCACAGGGGGTGGCGAGAGGAAGATTGTTCTGTCAACACAAGGATTTCCCTTTGTGCAAATGGGACAATCTGCTTAGCAATACTTGAACACAATCTGCAGCATCTAATTTTTAGAAACCCATAGCACCATTATTTTATGATGAGCATTCTCCTTGCACTAGCATATTATCATCAATCAATTTTTTAACAGACCTTTTGATGCTAGCATTGGAAGCTGCAAACCAAATATTCATTTCGTTTGACAGCTGGAAAAGTTGAAAGCAAAGCATAAACTATTTATCTTGGGTTCACTTTCTGAATGCTTAGGAGGCTGAAAGGATCTTTATCTGGCTCTGGTGGACCGCAAAGGTCCATCACAATATTCTTCAAAGGCTAAGCTTCTGCTGGCTCCAAAACATGGAGAACAATCTCACCTGTGTGAGTCGGCATCCTGTATTTCCAATTTCAACTTTATGGCTCATGAGAAAGGCAATGGGGGAAGTAATAGTTTAAGTTGGAGCCACAGGAACCCAAAGTGACCCCTTGATGATAAGCTCACAACAAAATATTTGCCTAAGAGATAAACTGTGATTAAGCTGGTTCTTTTTTGTATTCCCAGTCACAATAGAGGCTGGTTGTTTAAAGCAAATGTCCCTTATGTAAGAAAAGGTGGGGAGTAGAATTGAAGCCACTGAGGTAATTAAGTACTCAAAGATTTAGGAGTAGTTTTTCTGCCTGTCACATGGCAAATTACTTCAATGGTCAAATATAGAACTATTATATAAAGCAGGCTACCAGCATGTGTCAGGAAGCATATTTCATTCTAATAGCTCACTAGTGATTAGCAAATCCTACCGGCCATAAATTAGCACTGTCCTTTATTCTGGAAAGCTTGCAGTCAGGTTGGAGGTAAGACGGACATTCTAAATCCTAGATTTCCATCTCTAGGCATTTGCTTCCCCAAAACCACTTGCCAAGGACCCCTTTTCTTCCAAGAGCACTTTTCCTATATAATGGTTAGAAAAGTGTCGCCTCTTCACTCCTTGCCCAAGTGAATGTCCCTCCACCTCTTAGGTGACCACAGTCATAGCTGTTCGCTTCTAAGTGCCTCCATTACTCCACCAATACACACATCCCAGGGAAGGGCCAAAAGTCTGGGTAAAGAGAAAAGTATTTGTTCTGCACCCAAAATTAGGGAAAGCCGGTGCCAGATGTGCCTCCCTGGGGAGAGCATTCTACAAGTACTGGGCTACCACTGAAAAGGCCAGATACTGTGTTGCATGCATGTCCCAGCAGCACACGGTCTCACACTATGCCCTGCAGCGTTGTTCTCTGCACAATAGCCACCCTTCTTAATATACAGTGGTACCTCGGGTTGCAGACGCTTCAGGTTACAGACTCTGCTAACCCAGAAATAGTACCTTGGGTTAAGAACTTTGCTTCAGGATGAGAGCAGAAATTGTGAGGCGGCGGCGTGGTGGCAGCAGCAGGCCCCATTAGCTAAAGTGGTACCTCAGGTTAAGAACAGTTTCAGGTTAAGAATGGATCTCCAGAACCAATTAAGTTCTTAACCCGAGGTACCACTGTAAACATATTATAAGGATGCATTGCTTTTCCAAGTTATCTAGTCATGGAAAGAGTTTGCATGAGTCAGGGGTTAGTAAGCAGTCTAGATTGTGCTAGAGGAAAGCCGCCACCTAGTAAGTAAACCTTCCTTTAATGCTAAATTAAAGCACTTTTAAAGATTGTATATTGAATAAAAAACTTGTTAGGTATGACAGTTAAAACTTAATGGCGTTTAAAAGGTTTTTTTCTGTTTAGACATATCCTATTAACCAAACTATCTGCATCCAATTGCATTAGATTTTAAATAACACTTTGGAAACAACAGGACTCTGTATCCACTGCCAGAATAGCAATTTCACTAGAGAACCTTCTTCACACATGCAGGAATGTGTGCTGGCATAAAGTCTGAGTATACACACGTGAGTATACACACATACTCTTCCCTAAGTGTCCCTCTATGCAAGGCGTCTTCTCACATTGAGTGTAAGAGTCTGAAAGGGGTTTCAAGCCACATTCAGTCAAAACACTAGAAGCCTCTTTGCAATTGGGGACCCTAACAACGCTATGTTCCTGATTGTGAAGGAACTTCTAAGTGTGTTCAGCTGAACATGCTAAGAATTCCCCTTCAGACTTTTCTGAGAAAGTTGCAGGTTCAGGTAGACTTGAAGGAAGGGCTGATGTGTGGGAGCAGGCAGGCAGGCTTCTTTCACAGAAATGGCTTAGATGGGGGACTTGCACATTTTGCTTCATAACTTTCTTTTCATGAGGACTTGTATTTACTTATATATTTTTTAAAAGAAAGCTCAGAGTCTCAGCAGGAATCTGGAGGCCTGGATTTGAAAGGTGAAAATCACAATCACCTTAAGCCAGAATCTATTGGGGCTCTGAGAGTTGATTATGGTAGCCTTGGGATCTGGTCCTTCCAGAACTTCACAGTGAAGGAGCAGATTGTCCCTGAGAAAGTTGCACAAGAGAAGAAGATATCTCAGAAGAAACTGAATTTGCCTACTTGGTGACAGTGATTAACTGGAGTCCGCTTCAGCATGTTTTCTTTCTATAGTTGGTCCACTGCCGGTACACATTTTCTCCTTGCAATTGACCCTCCCTTTCCTTTGCTAATGGAATCTTGGAGTCTCTCCACATTTATATTTCCTCAGGAGGGTTCAGCTTTTCAGTTTGAATGTTAAGACCCTGAAGTAGATACTTTAGATATATATTCCATTTACCACTTGCCCCCAAGTATAAAAACCTTGTATGTATCCATAGAAGGTATAAATCGACTCTTGGCTCCTATGGCATTCTGCTGACTTTTAGCACCTGAGCTTTAGCCCCATAGAGCTACAGGGAGAATGAATTAAACACAATTCAAGAAAGTTTGGAAAAGTCAGCATTATCTCTTCTACAGAAGGGGATGAAAACAGACTCAGAGGCCCTGTAGAAAAGGATAAAGGACGTCTTTTATTTGGTTGTTTGTATTGTTGTATGTTATGCTCACTGTATGTTAAGTTCATGTTTAATGAGGGTGGATTTGTGTATTGGGGGGATGGCGGGTTTGTGTTATATTGTAAATAAAATTCCAATAAAAATTAAAAATAAAAGAAAATAAAAGAAAACAGACTCAGAGGCAATCCAGCTCAGGATCTTAACCTTATTGTACATGAAAGACACCCTTTAGTATAAGAGTGGGATGCTGCTGCTACTGCTGATAATTATAACAATATTATATTTATATTTATATTTATATTTATTTATATTTATATTTATATGGAGTCAAGGTGCCATACATAGTTTTCCTGCTTTCCAGTTTATCCTCACAAGAACCCTGTGAGGTCAGTTAGGCAGAGCCAGTGACTGGCCTAAAGTCATCCAGTGGGCTTCATTGGATACCAGAACTTGGGGTGACATTTGTGCCACCCATTTAAAGCAGATTTAAAACACCTGGTTTCTTCCAAAGAACACTGGGGTCTGTAGTTTGTCCCTCCAAACCCCATCACCCTTAACAACCTCTAACCACTACACCACACTGGCACGATCTTTGGTCTTAAACACACAGAGAAAAAGACTTGCACAGGATCATACCCTTTCAGTCCAAGCTGTAAGGGAGCAAGTATATAATACTCTTCCTTTTTGGAAAGTAAGAAGGAAAAAAGGCACATACAAGTCTCAGAGAGCCTCGATAACAGAACAGAACACAGTGGTACCTCGGTTACATACGCTTCAGGTTACATATGCTTCAGGTTACAGACTCCGCTAACCCATAAATAGTACTTTGGGTTAAGAACTTTGTTTCAGGATGAGAACAGAAATTGTGCTCTGGCGGCGCGGCGGCAGCAGGAGGCCCCATTGGCTAAAGTGGTGCTTCAGGTTAAGAACAGTTTCAGGTTAAGAACGGACCTCCAGAACGAATTAAGTACTTAATCCGAGGTACCACTGTACTCATATCCAGAATGGATATGCTTTGCATATAATATAAAGTGAGTAAGACTCGGCTGAATGCATGGATGAGAATCCCAGGACAGAAAAGTTTTCACACCTAAAAGTCCTCTTAGGTCTGTCCCCCTCATTTCCCCCAAAGCCTGCTAGTCCCTCCCACTTAAGCATTTATGCTGCTGTTTTGACAACATAAAGATTCACGCTTGAGAATGGAGTTTGTTATGAATATATTACATATATATATTATAAGGACGGTGTAATCTTACATAGTTACTGCCCTGATGTCTGGTGCAGAAGCCTGGCAAAGAGATATCAAAGTATGTCTGCATTGTGGTAAACAGGAAGTCTGAAATTTGGGGAAAGCTAAGGGAGACTGTAGTACCAAGATCTGGGGAAGTGGCAACATGATGATGAATGGATGCAGTGCGACTCCAGCAGTGAGAACGATAGACTGCTATTCATAGAGAGCTCAGTTGGTGGGCTGGAGAATGAGTTTTTTGGGCCAAATGCAATGTTTATTCACCACTGATATCTGTGTGGGCTGATGGCAGCTTTGCAGCATGACACCAAGAGAGACTTGGACTAACGAGAGCGTTTGGGGATGTGATTGTCCCTCAGTTACTCTGCATAAAAACTCAGCACATGAAGTTCCTGTCAGGCTATGACTCTTAGAAGGTGAAGACTTATAGTTGCTGATTTCTCCCTCTCCCTCTCCCTCTCCCTCTCCCTCTCCACCCATTATGTTTACCAACGAGCCTGATGAAAAGACCTGGAGTATGTAGAAGCTTGCACACTATTTGGTGTGGGAAATGGGTGGCGCTGTGGGTTAAACCACAGAGCCTAGGGCTTGCCGATTAGAAGGTCGGCGGTTCAAATCCCCACGACGGGGTGAGCTCCCGTTGCTCGGTCCCTGCTCCTGCCAACCTAGCAGTTCGAAAGCACGTCAAAGTGCAAGTAGATAAATAGGTACCGCTCCAGCGGGAAGGTAAACGGCGTTTCCGTGCGCTGCTCTGGTTCGCCAGATGTGGCTTAGTCATGCTGGCCACATGACCTGGAAGCTGTACGCCTGCTCCCTTGGTCAATAAAGTGAGATGAGCGCCACAACCCCAGAGTCGTCCGTAACTGGACCTAATGGTCAGCGGTCCCTTTACCTTTACCTACACTATTTGGTGATACGTTGCTTGATCTAATAAAAGTTTTGCCCCGATATGGATTGTTTTAATGGGTGAAGGTGGCCACTTTTACATTTTGTGAGCCTCTCCTATGTTTGAGCAAGAGGAAACCCAGGACAACTTATAAGAGGCAACGCTTAAAATGATCTTGGCATGAATCAAAACCCCTCATCAAGTTTAGAAAGCCTTGCCCTGCTGACCACTCCTGCTGGAGGAAGTACACATCACTTATGGCTAGTAGCCACTGACAGCCCCATCATCCAGCATTGCAGGGGGTGGTACTAGATGACCCTTGTGGCCCCTTCCAGCTCTACAATTCTATGATTCTGTCCTTGGCTGAGTTGAAGAGCAGGCTCCCCCCCCCCCGAACTGTGTGAGTTCTGTTAGCTCCGGATGAGTAGCAATGGGCATAGATTTCATGAAAGTGCATATGCTTACTAAAAAAAAATATTGCAGGAGATATTATGTATTTTTCTGCTGCATTGAATAATATCACCTCACCTTTCTTTAAAAAAGAGCTGCAAGGCAGGTCATTTTTGTGTCCCATTAGGCACACATAATTCAATACTCATTTTCCCAAGACCTCTTTTCTCTTGCTCTACAGACAGCTTTGTCTATGTTTCCGTAGTGTTTTTACAGCTGCTGATTTATAAAAAAATTAAAAAATCAGATTAAAACATCAATAACAATAACCTTCTTAATTATATTTTCTTGAGTCTCTTAATCCTTTGAAGCAAGGAGGAGCGGAGGTGAAAATGGGAACTTGTGTTTGAGAAATTTGATCATATTACATTTAATCCATACATGAGTCATCCATAATTGATCTTAGTGGTTACTTAGGTTGAGATGGGCCTTCGCCGAATTGTCAGTTTTTCAGAATGCATCTGCCCAAGAATGTGTCTTGCCATGAAAGGGCAGGGAAGTGGTGCCAAGAGCATTGGTTTTGTTGGACTGGAAAGACCCATCTTCAAATCCCTGCTCAGTTATGAAGCTCACCGGAGGATTGTGGGCCAGTCACTCTCTTTCACCCTAACTCATCTCACAGAATTGTTGTGAGGATAAAATGGGTGAGTAGAAGCCATGCACAGAGCTCCAGCCAGAAGAATTAAGATGGAGTTAAGAGTGCTTCACAACCAGGAGGCCCAGTTATTGGTGTTTAGAGCTTACTTGATTGCATTCTTTTATTGCTAAGCTGTTTTATTTGTTCATTCATTTGTCGGAGGGCATTGTTATAGAATGACTCATAAACATAATACATAAATAAATAATATCCTTAAGTTCCCTGTTAATATTCCTGCAGTATGCAGCTGCATATTAACATTTTCTCTATATGCACATAAATCTTGACTCGTTCATATTAGAATGCCAAAGCTTGGCGCAAACATTTCCCTGCCATACCTTAACCCTAAATGGCATGGAATGTCATTGATGTAGATTTTTGAATGTGTCTTCTTTCAGATTTGTACCTTGGGAATACCATGTCCCAAGCCTACAGATATAACTCTGCTACATCTCTTTTCCCAGTTGATCTGATATTACGATTATTTGGCTCAATAACTTTCATATTATATAGATTTTAGATAGGAACATCTTGATGTTTCCAGTAATTTCTAGATGGTTTCTACAGCACCCCACATCTTATCAAGGTTCTAGCTGAACTATACATTTCTGTTCTGTATCAAAATCCTAGTTTGTAAATATCGACCCTCCCTCCAAAAGGATGAGAGTAGTTTTGTATCCTTTGTATTATCTCACTGTATGTATGCAATCCATTAATCAATCAATCAACCCTGTATAAAAAGATGAATGAGGTTGCAGCCCTATAACCATTTACCTGGGAGCATGTCCTATTTAACTCAATGGGATTTACTTCTGAGTACAGTGGTACCTCGGGTTACAGATGCTTCAGGTTACAGACACTTCAGGTTACAGACTCTGCTAACCCAGAAATAGTACCTGGGGTTAAGAACTTTGCTTCAGGATGAGAACAGAAATTGTGCTCCGGTGGCGTGGCAGCAGCTGGAGGCCCCATTAGCTAAAGTGGTACCTCAGGTTAAGAACAGTTTCAGATTAAGAACGGACCTCCAGAACGAATTAAGTTCTTAACCTGAGGTACCACTGTAGATATCTCTAGGCATGCACTGTTAATTATAGTAGCGTACATCAAAGTATGCCGGATCTCAAAGTTACTTGCCTCAATCGGTAGCTCTAATCAACACAAGCAGCTATGTGAAAAACAGCATCAGTTCCATTCTTTACAATCATTTATCAGAGACTTAATAAACAGTGTGTTTTACTCTTGATTTCCATGTGGAATTCAACATGGAATTTGTTACCACAATACATGGTGAAAAAATAATTAGACAATGGAAGATAGATGGATAACAGTGCTCCTTGATTAAAGGCCTGGTATTCTCTCCCACTGGGTATTACTGATTGCTGGATGCTATAGGCACATCAAGAAAACATAATTTTTATATTATGTGTTGCCTGTTCACTTTGCAGAACATCTGGCTGACCAAAGTTATGAACAAATCCAGCACTACTAGATGAACCCTTGGTCTGTTTCAGAAGGGCAAAATTTATGTTCATTTTTTTTTTTTTTACACTTAAATCATCCCCATTTTAAACATGGGAACTGAGACCCAGAGATAGTGGCTCTCTAAGATGACAAATAAGCTTAGGTCTCAAAGATCTAAATTTGGTAATCTGTATTCTGCTTTCTCCATGGTATTTCTTAATCTGAAGTCTTGGTGTTCCTAGAGGCAAAATAAGATAATAAGTTCAAAGAAGTAAAAGCATTTCATTTGGCCATAGTTGTTGACACTGACTTCTGACTGTGGGGTAGCAATTGCAAGTGATTGTACCGAAATGTGGCCACCAACTTAGAAGGAGGTTCATTTTCTAAACTCAACCTCTTCCTGTATTAAATCAATGTTGGCATTTCCTCCCACTGAGTCCCTCTTTGGCTGTACAATATAGGAAGACAGGCGCCACATGCCTGGGTGGCTCTAGTAGTTTGGTTGTTACAGTAGAAGACAAAAAGCAAGAAGGCTGGATGCCTTTAAACATTTGACAAGGGCAATGATTAAGCCAGAGTGCTCAGCATGCAGTGTCTGGCTGCTGTTATAAAACGGAATCGAGACATGAAAATACGGCAAAGAGACATGGGCATCTGCTGGATGCTACAGACATGACATCATTAGATGGGAAGGTCTGGTTACAGCCAAGCATCTAGCACTTTATCAGAAGTAAAGAATAACAGATGCTTCCCCCCTCCCTTGATACTTGCACATGAGGAATGAGATGAGGAAGGGATGTGCCAGGGTGTCTGCCACTAAGGCTGAAGAAGGGAAAACTTGGGAACTTTATATTCTGGAGTTCTTGTTCTTGCTTTGTTTTTTAAGATACACAGCTACAAAACAGCTACAAGTCAGGGACGGTTTAGGACAGGGATGAAGAACCACTGGTCCGTGGGTTGATATGGCTCACAGCACCATTGGATCCATTGGTCTGTGGCTTTTCCTCCTCAACCTCACTTTAGGACTTTGCTCATCCAGCAAATATGGTTTAATGAAGCTGTTAAAATCACTTCCATTTTCTTGTGATTCTGGGTTTGGCATCCTGCTCTACCCGTTGCTCTCGATTTTGAAGATGTGCAGCTTTCTTGAGAGCAAAGGCCAGAATCTGAAGGGAGCAACAAACTATGGTTTGGACTTCATCTGTCATGTTGGTGGGCCATCAAATGTTTTGAGATAGAGTAAGTGGGAATGTAACATCAGCTGGTCATATAGTTTTGGATCTCTGTAGCTATCACAGCATGTTGTTTTATTATTTCTCCCTAAGGGTGTCATATCAGCCATAAAACTAGACATTTAGCATTAGGCGAAAGGCGCAGGTTGCAAACAGATATCCCATTGCATAAGCTACGACTGTGCTGACACTGATATTTGAAATTATTTTTATGGAATGCAGTGAGGCTGAGGCTGAGCATGAATGACATGAGCCAATCTATTTTAGGCACCAAGCGCCAATTTAAACATTACAGCCTCCACCATCCCTGTGTGGTGGCTACCAAGAGGAGATTCCATGCTGCCGGTATAATAATGATTGGTTTAAAGACACTTATTGTATACACTGGCCTAGTTGCAAGCAGGGTCTCCAGGGCAACACCATGCATCATGGGGTCATATCCAGTAGAGCACAGGATGAGGGACACATCAGGTGAGGTACTTTCAAAAGTTACACCCAAAGCACAGAGGGCCACCAAACAGGAATACTTTTCAGTGGCTTCCACATGGGGATTGTAACATATAAAATGGCCCTGAATTAGTCAACTGTGCTTTATACCTACTGTCAAGATCCTTTAATCATTTTTAATATAGTTATTCCCTGGGAACTTTCTGTTTGGCAAGAGAAAGGTAGGGCTTTTTTTATCCTCTAGCCAAGGCCTCGCCACAACAGATAAGAAGTATGCTTAAGACAGTAAAATTAATAATAGAACTAACATTTAAAGCCAGAGAACAAATCCAAAATTAATGCTGAGAGCTCACTCACTAATGCACGCTATTAAGGAAGTATAATCACCTGTAAGTCAGGCACCTTTTGCCCCAAAGTACTGTGCATTTTCAGTTACTCCACTTTGTGATGAGGCCTTTTAAGCAATAATGGATGAATTGCCCAAGATTTAGGCTGTGAAGGAAACGGTCAAGTATTTTTCACCTGGAAGATGGAAAGATTGCTATGCTAGGCCTGCAGCCTTCACCAGACAGCATGGCCATTGGTCAGGATGGATGGGAGTAGCAATCCAAAATATCTGGAGGGCATCAGATTGGGGAATGCTAAGCTCAGAGGCAATGAGAGAGAGAAAACACAATATTAGTTGCATGATATTCTTTGCACTCAACCACTGGTATATACCCAACTCTCTGGAAAGTTAGTTGTGGCTATTATGCATTGGTTGCAGCTCAAGTGATGGGAAACCATGTTGCTGTTACAGTAGGAGATGGCTTTGAATTGAATTCTTTAAGCCCATGATCATTAAAATCCTAGAAGAGGCTCACGGGAGCTTTTACAGAAGGAATGAAAGTTGGGAGATAAAATTCAGGAGGGTCAAGCCAATGCTGTATCCCAGGGGTCACTAACTTTTAAAGGCTTGTGTGCACATCTGAATTTTTGTGTATGTGCTATGGGCACCACCCCTCAAATCACTTGTGTGCCCTGGAGTTCTGCATCCTGCCCATCCACACAGACAGAAAGTGTCCAAATGAATACACGTCACTTTTCAAGGGGTTCGGATAAGCATTTGCTCCAGAAGAAGTAATCTGAGCTTTCAAAAGCACATACAGCTGAATGAAGAATAATCATTTAAAAATAATATGAAAGCAGGGGGCACTGTGAGAGGGAAGACTGGCTCAAGGAGGCCATCTTTAGGCCGGAATGGTGAGAGAAAAATGTGCCCCATCAGCACACCTAAAAAAAATAGGAATAAATTGATAGGAAATGAATGGGCTGCTAGGAGAAAAGGAAACGGCAGCACACCAGGATATTCTTTAATCCTTCCTCCACACATTCTGAAATAATTCCTGGGCAGAGTCCCAAGATGCACAGGGCAAGACTTTTGTTCTCCTCAGAAGAACCTCCCTAAGGCCACAAAAGTGAAAACAGAAACTACTCATTGGAGAAGAGCCATAGTTCAGGTAAAATGGCCATAGCTCAGTGGCAGAGTAATGCTTTGCATGCAAAATATCCCATGTTCAATCTCCAGGTATATCCAGGGAGGGCTGGGAAGGACCTCTGTCTGAAACCTTGAAGAGATGGTGTCAGTCGGGATCAGCAACATTGGGCTGGATGGACCAATGATCTGACTGGGTATGAGACAGTTTCCTGTGTCCCTATGCACTTGCTTCCTAGACAAGTACAGAGGTACCTTGGGTTACAGACACTTCAGGTTACAAAAACTTCAGGCTACAGACTCTGCTAACCTAGAAATAGTATCTCAGGTTAAGAACTTTGCTTCACGATGAGAACAGAAATTGCATGGTGGCAGCAGGAGGCCCCATTAGCTAAAGTGGTACCTCAGGTTAAGAACAGTTTCAGGTTAAGAAGAGACCTCCAGAACGAATTAAGTTCTTAACCCGAGGTACCACTGTAGCTCTGGGCATTTATGGGCAATAGCCAGACCCACATCAACTTGTGATTTATGAGAACTTTGAACTGAAACTCTGGTAGGCTGTGACAGGAAGGGACAATATGTCATCTATGTGCCTGATTTTAGGGCATGAGGCTTGTGGTAGAGTGTATTAGGTGCAAGTCCTTTTGAACTGTGCCAGAGGCTAGGCAGGTAAGGGTATCTTGATAGGGTTTGTTTTTGTTTTTACAATAATCTATCTATTTAGAGTAGAACTATTGGATAACCAGAATGCTCCATGTTTCAGTACAGCTTAGTTCCATGGAATGGAGCAAAGCAGCTATTAAGTGCCTCATATTTCTAAAATGTTGGCCTGCACCAATCAACCAAAATGGGAATGTATAAAATGTTACTAAAAGAAAGGAAGGAAGAATCTACCTCATAAACACTTTACCAAACAGCCTATGAATTGCTCGCCCTTTGTTCTCTGGTTTCTCTGGAGATAATTGACACACTGCTTGGGGCATATTTTAGTTGTAGATAAATCTCTTCTTATCATGTCTTGATTCCTTAAGGCATGACGGTGTTTTTGCTCTATTTTCAGTAGGAGAATTTGCAGTGGCACCTGAGAAAAGAATGTGTTTGTGTATGTGTGACACACAGTGCAAAATCTCCCAAGTAAAAATAATTAATTTTAGCTAAATGCATAGCAAGAACAAAACTGATTTCACTCTTGAAGGAGGCAGGGAAATATCTATGTGTGCCCTCTCCCTGCATGAAGATATGTTCTCCTCTTGTGGAATATGCAGCTTTAATGATCAGAACAGAAAAATAGCTTCCTTTAAGCCATAATTTCTGCCCTTCGGTCAAGATTTCAGTCGTGCAGCCGTGTTGCTTCTTTCTGAGATGCTTTGCCCAAACCTCCCAATAAATCCATTAGAAATATGAAGAGCCAATTGGAATATATATATATATTCCTTGTTGTTCCTTTCCCAGTCAAGAACGTGCTGGGCCCAGCGAGGCAACTTCTCACCTGCCGCTTTTAATGATTTGTTCATTTGTGACATATCTGGCTGCTTTCAGTCTGATGTCTGGCAGCAGTTGACTGAACAGCAGAGAAGTTCAGAAGTCTTTGTCTTTGTGTGAGAGCTGACAAATTTCAGCAAGCTGCCACACAAAATGCACACATCAAAGGGCTGGCGCGCACGTTTCCCTGAGACAGCTTTCTAGATTTTTACAGAGCTATAAAACTCACCAAGGAGGATATAAAAACAAAGCTGTGATGAACTTAGCAGAAAGCCAAAGCAAGCAAGGAGAAGGACGGTGCAAAAAAAGAGAGGGGGAAATGCGCCAGAAATGATGGATTGGTTCCGTGGCAGGGGGAAAAATGGTTCCTGAATAACTGTGAAAAGCATAAAACCGGTTTACCCATTGCAAGGGTGGAAAGGGGGTGGGGGAGAAGCTGATAATGCTGAACAAAAGAGAAACTTCAAAGCATAACTATCCCAACTGTGTGACACTGATGTCTTGAACAGTTGTTCTCTGTGAGATAGTGCCTGCGATTTTAATGAACTTTAAAGTGTGGCATCAATAGCAACAAACAATGAAAAGAGAGATAGCATTAAGGTAGGGTTTATGTGGAGATGAAGGCTAATGGCTAAAATGGGATTCTGGTGGCAGGTTTAGATATTTCTGCATAGACAGAATGATTTCCCTTTTCAGTCCGCTTCCGTTCCCTTTCGCTTTCTTTCTTTCTTTCTTTCTTTCTTTCTTTTTCTTTTAAAAATTATAAATATAACAACACTCTGTCTAGGTCTTTTTAGTGAACTGATCTGCTGCTTTATTTATGGGAAGCTGCCTGGTAAGTGAATGGGACCTTGAGCAGGTGGTGAAATGGCAGAGGTAGAAAACTATGAATATTCTTTAATATATATATTTGAAGAGTGTGCTCTGATGCTTACAATACTACTACACTACTACTGTAACCAGTGGGCATTGGTGCCAACTCCATGGGGCCCTGGGTGCCTGAGCACCCACAAAATTCCCCATGAAGGGGCTAGGCACCCACAAATTTCAGTGCCAGGGCCATGTACACGGTGTGCCACCCACGGCCCCGGGCACCCTGTGTCCTGGGGCCAAGTTGGCACTCCTGCCAGTGGCCTTTACATGGCAGAAGCTTACAGGACTATTAATAAGGAGAAAAGAACTATAGGTGAGGCCTGCAGAAATGCATAATGTGATCTGATTGGATACCCTATCTCTCTGTGCAGCAGCAATATTTGCTAAGAGGCCATCTTGAGTGCAGGTGATAGTGGGTGGGTCAGGGTGACTTCAACTATAAAATGGCCCAAAGACAAGTCTTATAGCCACAGTCATTGCCACCATTGTACCCTCTTTCATCATTGGCAGTGGGGTGGTGGTGGGATGTGGCATCAAGGTGCTAGGTTTGACTCAGAGAATGTTGTTTTTGTGCTGGTCAGCATCTTGGCTGGTAAGCATAGTTTCAACAATGTAAGACAGACAGAAAGAAAGAATCGAAATTGCATCGCTTAAACCTTGCACGTTAGCATACAATTCCAAGTATGGAAGTTTACATCCTCATTCAAAATTCAGTTTTAATGTTAAAATGATGACATTTTAATGTGGATTGAATTTTTGCCTTTTAGAAATTCAAATCTGGAATAACTGCAAATGTATTTGTATCCAAGTTTCAAACAACAGCACAATGAACAGAGTTCAAGCTTATATTAAGACTTCTTTCCCCCCAGAGAAGTAGCCCTATTTATTTTTCCAAGGACCTTTTGAACTGCTAGATGCAAGTTTATTTCTGGGCTGCCTAATGATCTTAATTAAATGCACAAATAAACCCTGCTTTTTTTGAGATCAGAAACTTAAAGGAGCAGTGTCACTGCAAGAGAGCAAGTGATCTAACTACTAGTTAAAGCTCTGAAGCCTATTCTCTAGTTCGAAATACTACCCAGCTTGTTGGGTTTGTAGTTTAGGGGGTTCTAACTTCCTTCTGCTAGATTTCCACTCCCCTAGTTGTGACCTGTAAAACACAAACTACTTCCTTATTTCCTAGGAATATGATGGTCACTAACATAGCTCCAAAAAAGAGGGAATGCATCGCCAATAAAAAGGTCAAAAGAGGCCACAAATTTGTATGCAATTTGCATGTGCAGATTTATAGGCTTTGTTGCAAATTTAGAAATAAGTCTTGTAATTTTTTTTACAGATGGGGCACATATCGTCAAAGCTTGAGAGAAGACGACATAGAGGCAGCCTCCATCTATCGTTACCATACATACACTGAGGGCTCATGCAACCAGCCAGAGTGCACTCCCTCCCTCTTTTTTCTGAATACCAAATGGGAAATGCTGCTGTACTTCTTCCATCCTACATTTAAGCTTACAAAACAGTAGGTTTATGACCACTGCAACAAAGTGGTGGATAAGATTGGGACAAGCCAAACTACAAGGCAGAGATTGGGTCTCTGTACTTTGCTTAACTCAGTTTTCCCTCCCTTAACTCAGCTTCTTCAACTTTCCCCACTCTGCCTTTATGTTTCACTTCCCTTACCCTGGTCAAATCCATAAAAAAGAAAGTTTTGTGGCACCATAAAGTCTAACTGATTTACTGTGGCATTATAAATAAAATACGTTCATGGGCATACTTTATTCATCTGATCAAATGCGCTGTAGTCAAAACTCTTTTTTTGTGTTTTTGCTGTAACAGATTAACACAGCAGCCCCTCTGGAATTTGAATACATTATGTAAATTAAGCCATTTTAAGCCAAACATATCCCCTCTTTGGGGCCAGGAGAAATGGCCACTATCACACCACCCATCAAAGTCAAGGCTTCATATCAGTTTACTCCCTCCGCGCCCCCCCCCCAGCTCTGGGGAAGATGTTTGCCATCTGTAACTAACTCCAAGTCACGATAGCGTGCTCAGAATGGGTTGTTGTAACCCAGCCAGCCCATGCCCTGGCAGTTCCTTTCTCCCTTGGGGTGAGTTTGTTGTATAGCCTGTCTTGGAGTTGTAATCTGATCCCCCTGAGCTTTGCAGATTGTATGCACCCTTGCGGAGTAACATGGCAGTGATGCAAAACATCTTCATTGGTGGGGCAGCAGCAGCCAATCACGGGAAGGGATCAGATGCCCAGTGTGTAAATAAAGCTCGCATTTCAGGTCAGAATAGTAGGAGTCTGCCCTGGACAAAATCCAATCCATTTCATTCAGCTATTTTAACTGCCTTCCGTCATCACCATTATTCATTCATTTACAGTGCAGGTTCAACTCCATATAAACATAGAGGAACCAAAAAATAATAACCAGCCTTCATATTCATTTCAGTGGGAAAAGATATTAATCACAAACTTGACACCTTATTTGTTTTAAATTAAAACTGCTGTTTTAAAGCATATGCTTCTCCTCAGTGTGGATTGTATGTTTATTCTTCCTCACCAGGAAAAAGGAGCAGGCAAATGATGGAGATCCACTCCGTGATCCACTCAGCTGGCAACTTATTGGCACCATCATCTTTTTTAAAAATCTCTGCTTTCATCACGATTTTTTGCCAAGGAACAAAAGAGCATGGAGGGAACCTGGTGGACATAGGGCAGAAGGACAAAAGACAGCAGGGAATTCCTTATTGGTTCTTTCTTTCCCAATCTAAGAATTGGTACATTTTTAGCCTTTTGAACTTAGGAAGGCACTGTGAAAAGCTGTATAGTTTTTTTGACTCAGCAAGCAGCATACAATTAGGGTCGGCGAGCTACAGCAGATGAAAGCTACAGTCCTCTGATGGTGTGCATTTTCAAAATATGAAATGCAAGTCTTTGTATGCTTCTGAAGCATTGTGGCGAAGTTGAAGCAAGCAAGTAACACACATACACAAATGCGGAAAAGGGAATGGGAGCAGGTGCAGTGCAATAGCAAGTCACTGTCAGAGATGAGGGAGAAAGTCAGTTCTGTCTGTATTTAAAGGAGAATCTCTCTAATTTGCATTTCCTGAAACAATACGCAGACCAAAACACAGTCACCCTTCAAAATTTGCATTTCCTTGAATTTTGCAATGTAGTTCTCCAGCCAAGTAAGGTGCACGGAAATGCAGGCACCCAGGGTGAAGTGGGCATGAAAAGGCATGCATTCGTGATGATAACACGCATTATATTTTGAAATTTGTTTTGCAAAATATTTATATTGTATCAAATTACATGCAAAAACGTTAGGGCAATATTATTCTGTCATGACAGATTTATGACAGTGCTTAGAACATAGTAGGGTTTAGAACAGGGATGGCCCTCCAGATGTTGAACTTCAGTGCACATCTGTCTTAGCAAGCATAGCCAATGGTCAGGGGTGATGGAAGCTGGAGTCCAGCAATTTCAGAGGACTACATTCCCCATCTCTGGCTCAGGAAGTTCCTTTCTTCCAGATCTGGGATCCTCAGGAAACACTTCAGATTGCACCTATAGAACTTAATAAAGAAATCCACACCCCATGTATTGTGAGAGCATAAAGGAAGTTCAACAGTATGTGCCCTCCTTTTTCATAGTCATATGGCTGGAATTGTGGAAGCTGGAAATAGCAGGACAAGGAGGCAGTGGCCGTACCATGACCCAGCTGGGAGAGAGTGAAAATACCGCAATCTAACAAAAGGTTAAATAATGGTTACAATATAAGTCTGCAATGCTACGGAGCAGAAAGCAGGAGGATAGATGAGCTAGCCAAAATCCAGATTTTTTTTTAGTAGGATTATTCTTACTGAAATTAAAATGACATTAAACATGATGCTGAATAATAAGAGGGAGCAGAGTTAATCATCTTTGCAAAATCCTTTCAGCTATGTTTGTTAATAAGGAACCATGCGAGGTCACTGTTACAGTAATATTTATTATTTTTTAACGTAGCCTGCAGGATTTAGACCAGGAGATGTAAATAAAATGAATTCAATTAAGTTGTACTCTTTTACACCCGGTTAGAATGCGGCCCTTTTTATTTTATATTATTCCCCCCTCCCAATTTTCTAAATCCCTTTATCCAGCAAAAAAGTCTTACACAGGGAAGGAAAGGCGATTTTAGGAAATCTGATTCATTTCAATTAAAATCCTGAGCATTAATCACATGCTTGACACTCTAAACGTTTCCAATTAATGTCTAGCTTAAAACCATATGTGCTACAGATTCTAGTTGAAAGATCTATCTGTGACAGGTAACCTCAGGAAAAAAAACACTAACATATGGCTGGACACAAGTGAAATCAGGAGGCACTTGTCAATTAGGAGCCAGGGACAGAAACAAATGCTGAATTATCAATGTTTTGTAATAAAGAGGAAAGTGTATTCAAACCCTGGGACGTATTTTTTTATTCATTCATTCACTTAATTCATAGCCCAACTTGTTCCAAAGACCCAGGGATGGCAGCAGTGCATTGGTTTAAAAAAAGCAAACACCTTCATTTGAATTCAAATTAGATGAAAACATAACAAAAGCTGAGGTCCTCAAATACAATATCAAATGATGCAGGCATTGAAGATCTTCAAGCTTTGTCTCAGTAACCCAGAGAATCTAGCCAGGCCTAATGACTACAGTCAACATGGCAGGAGAATCCCATGAGGAACCCTATTCTCTAAGGAGCAGGGGTGGGGAGACATGTGTTGGGAGCCAGATTCCTAAGTGTCTCATCCTCTGTGGGTCATCTGCAGCAAAGCAGAATGCAGTATGGGTGTAGTGCAATGGCTTCACTTGAGTTGGCCTTCATGTGCATTTCAAGATCTGTCCTGAACCTTTCAACAACCAGCTTTGTTATTCCTTTATATATGCATTGAAGTAAAAAGTCTGTGGTAACCTAGTGGGATATCTTTGGGATAAACCCTACACAAATCCAGAGTGGAGTCTTTAAGACTGTTGGATGGTGCCTGGTATGCTTCCTTCTGGCAACTCCTGCAGCCAAGCTGGTGCCACATGTATTGCACTGCTTTCCTTTGGATCACATCAGTGAGGCCAAGAGGGGAGTCTTGTCATCTGGGCAGTCCAGGACCTCCATACATACCACCCAGGCTTGCAACCTGGGGAGGTCACTTTGGTGTTGCTAATACAGCGGTTTGACTTCACCCCAGGAGGCACACTCCATTCTCTCTCAAGACAGACATATGCCAACATTGATCCCATCCTGCCATGCCTCTCCCATGACTCTTTGGGTGCTTGTAACTGGCTACTAAAGTTTGCTCCAGCAAATCATATTATTCATCTCCCCATTTTAACTTTTCACTTCATGTAGCCTAAATGCATTTTTTTATCAGAAGTTTCCAGAGAGATTGCAAGCTAGCAATCCAGTGCCTAATCTTTTGTTTCCCTTTGGAACCTGCATGACAGACAGCTGAATAACACATGCAGCCTTCTCCATGCCAAGAATGGCTGCACCTAACTCTACAGCAATCGTCTTTCTAGGGCAAAGAGCCCTGCTAGAACAAAAATGTGGATATGTGGAATTATACTGATTACAGCTGGAGATCTTTGCTGTTGGTTATAAGAATCCACAATCACATACTTGCATACAGAACCGATCCAGATGCACCCAATGGGGTGGATCCAACGTATGGCAGCTTCATTTAGTTCTCACTGAGATCAATGAGACTTAAGACATGACTAACTTATTCTATTGATTTCAGTGGAACCTAACCAAGGCCACATCTGCACCATACATTTAAAGCACTGTGATATCACTAAGATGCCATGACTTCCCCCAAAGTATCTTGGGAACTGTAGTTTATTCATAGTCCTGAAAATCATTAGGAGATGTTTATTCCCCTCACAGAGCCATGATTTACAGAGTGGTTTAACGATCGCTTCCTCTTTCCAGGGGACTCTTAAGAAGTGTAGCTCTGTGAGGGGACTAGGAATTTCCTAACAACTCTCAGCTCCCTTCATAAACTACAGTTTCACACTGTCCAACATGGCACAAAGTAAAATCAGGATGCACATCTTTTGGGGCCACTCATGTGTATAATCTTCCATATTTCCTGCATAATTTGGCAGTCTAGGGGCACAGAATCTTGCTGGCTTCCTTCCTGTTAACTAGTGAGAGACTGAATAAGTGAGTGAAAGGTACACCATAGGTGTTCTTTGGGGCCGTGCTCTCACACGAGCTAAAATGGGACAGTAATTGCAGGATGTCCTGCTCAAAGTGGGACAGTTGAGGGATATGCAGTTTTCAGCATTCTCTGGGTGAGGCTATGACTATTAAAGCGGTATCATAGTGCTTTTAATGCATGTTGTGGATGTGGCTTCAGTGCAGATTCTGCTCTGCAACCAAATTTGGTAGTAGAAGATTCAGTATTCTACAAACCTGTCCTCTATATGGCAAGGAGGTTCACAAGAGAGTTTCTGGGGTTTTGTTTTTTTTAATTGGCCCAGAGCTGTGAAGAAGGTGAATAAAGAAGTGTTAAGCAAAACCAAGAATAATGTAGGAAAATGTGACATAACTTTATGCATGTGAAAAGGAACATAAAACTTAAAATCAGTGCAAACATATCCATTAACCTACCAGCCAATGGGTAGCCATAATTATTTATGTAATACTGAAACCTAAATTTAAGCTAAAACAACAAGGGTGGATTCAGTGCTGGGCTTCTCTCTTAGTAAATCATTGTTGAAAAATGAACAGGTGCGAAATAAAGGAAGAAATGTTTCATTCCCACCTTCCATATTTCCTACATAATTTGGCAGTCTAGGGGCACAGAATCTTGCTGGCTTCCTTCCTGTTAACTAGTGAGAGACTGAATAAGTGAGTGAAAGCTAGTATGTGGACTGAGCCAGGGCATTGGTTATACACAGTACAGATGGTTGGGTGATGACCTGCCGGGAGGTGAAGAGTGATATTTGACAAGTGGCAGCCTCAATCAGGTGTGTGAGTCATGTAGAGGTGAGTGCACTGCCCTCCCTGCCCTGAGCGAGTGCTACATTTTGTGGAGAACAGTTTCAATGGCAAATATGTTCGCAATGTGGGTCACATTCTCAGGATATAGTTCAGCGAGATTTAGAGCTCAGCATCCTTCCTGTTTCATTATTTCCCCCCAGAGCCAACTAAATGGCATAGGTTTGGACCTTTGCACCGCAGAGGGGAGAGAGGGAGAAAGAGAGGAAAAAGGAATGGGAGGAAGGAAGCATATAGGAAATCTGAGTACCAAGGCCCTGAAGATAAAAAGGCAACATTTAATTTCCAACATGCCTGGACCTAGAACTCTTTCTAGACAGGTTGTGATTGTTTATTGGTGAGCAAAAGGTATTATGAATTCAGATGTCCCATGGCCTTTGGATAATTTAAGGCAGGTTCTGGGGCTGAACCCTGTGGGTATATGAATCCTGAAATGTGAGAAATAGCCTCTTACTGGATGGTTGTTCTGGGTCCCTTTACATCAGTTACAATGCATTGGGCAACATGTGCAATCCTTTGGAAATGCTGATCATTTGTGAACTCCGTTGAAAATATACAATGGCTGTTTTCTAGGCATACTCTTTACCTTAACTCACATTAACTTCTATTTAGCTGACTTAGCAGAAATTGGAGTGCTCGGTTTGTGAACATATCTAACATGGTCATGCAGTGGTGTGTGTGTGTGTATACACATGTATGTTCATGTGTATATATCTATAGATACACTCGCACACATACATATAGTAAATGAAAGTGTTTGCACATTTCTAGAACAAGGCTTTGAGGCGGCTGCTTACTCCACTGGGGACAAAAGCCAAGTTCCTAGTTGAAAAACAGAACATTTATCTTCGGATGGACACCTTATTAGGATTTATTACCATCCTTTTGATAGTACAGAGAAACTGTTTCCAATAGTTGTCCTCTATTATAACAGAATAACAAGCCAACTCAGCCCTTCAGAAGAAAACAAAGCATCTAAATCCCTTCTTGTTGATTCTCAGCCAAGAAAGGGTACTGTAAGAGTAGCTCCCTTGATTTAACACAATATCCACAACTTTTATCTGGAGTTAGGTCTTTAGCTCTCCTAAATCTCTGCTATAAAAAACTGATGAACTGAGAAGAGACAATTCCAAGAAAAAGAGACGAAAACTTCAGCAGCCCTTACTTGGCTGTTTGTTTGTGATTTATGCCATGTCTTCACCTAGTATTAGCTCTGCAAAGCTTTTCAAAGGGAAAAAAGATCTCTGCATAATAAAATGTTATACCACTGAAATGCCTGCAAATCCCTGCTTTGGGGAACGATGAAGCCTAAATGTCTTCCAATCTCACCTCCCGTTTTAGGATGGAAAGCTAAGCCTCAGTGTAGCATGTCCAGAATTCCACAGAGGACTTGTAACAGTTTGGATCTTTCTACAATGTCGCCAATTGCCTGGGAGTCTCATTCAATAGCATCAACAATCTACCCACCCGTTTTGTCATGTTTCTTCATTCCTTTGATACTCAGCCACTTGGCGTCATATTTCACCGCCACCACTGTAGTGCAGCATCTGTAGCAACGAGGGCTTTCCCTTTCACTTTTTGTACTAGAAATTTTGCTGTGAAGCACACAGGCACCTTTGCTGTCGAGGCAGATGGTTGTGAGCTCTGGCAAATATACACAAGAGAGAAGATGCTCATTAACTTCATATGTTGCTCAAGTCAAGATGGTGAATAAAATTTCCTTTCTTTTTCAAATCACTGGCATAAGGGATCAAGCAGATTTCATGACTGGATCAAGCGAATATCTGTCTCAGGAAACAGGTGTTGTTTTTTGTTTTGTTTTTTTACCTCAGAGTCCTATAAATATGTGAGGCTTAACTTTGTTGCATTTTCAACAAACTAGAACCCACTAGAACTTTCCCTTATGTGTTAAGGCTGCATGGCTAATTTACATTGTGGTGTTCCAACAATAGTTCTCAAGATTCTGGTGTGAACACAAGCCTAAAGCTTCCTTCATTGTTTATATTTCTCTCCTGGACTGGAGGGATGGGTCATGGAAATAAGGCCCAGAAACTCCCTCTTACAACTGGGCAGACTTGGATTGCCAGACTAGGCAGAAAGCTCATCCTGTCTTGTGGCAATCTATCATAATTCTTTTTTGGGGGAACACATAGAAAACACATAGAACACACATAGAAAAAGGAGGCCAGCTAGTAACAGCTCTTCCTCCCCCAAACCCATTTCCAAGGCCATCAACACATCTTGAGGTAACAAATTCCAAAGCTTAGCTATGGATTTTGTGAACACGTACTTCCTCTTGTCCGTCCTGGATATTCTACCATTCATCTTCAGCCCCAGAATGTAGGTTCTAGCATTATGAAACAGAAAGGAAAACTTTTCCCTATTCACTTTTCCTATGCTTGTTTTTGAAAACTAAAAGGAAAAAAAAGCAGACACTGCAATCTTTCCTCTTAGGGCAGTTGCCCCAGACCACTGATTATGTTGGTGGCCCTTTTCTACATCTTTTCAAGGAGAAAAGTCATGTCACAGTACACAGGTTGCCACACAAGGTGGGTGATAAGGATTTGAAAAATTATCTCCTACGTTGCTATCTGTGTGAACAAGCCCTACCTGGATTCTGTTTTTCTAGACTTGGCAATTTGCCTCATTCAAATGAGGAATCCTTTAGTATGCCTCCAAAATTAAAATACTGGTGTGCCAAGCAATGGGCAGCTTACTAATTTGGGATCATTGACACAGTACCTCTGTGCCTTAAATACCAAAGTTATTCCAAATGTACAATTCCAAGGGGTCAGCAGTAATGAGAAGTGGGTGATTCATTGTCAGCTAACCACTATCATAGACAGCCAACTTTACATACTTCCCATAATCCTCTAGTTTGGCTCCCTTCACCTGGGGGAGAAGGTGATAAAAAAAAATATCTTGCTGTCATTACTCCCTGTGGCATTTGTGGGATATATGTTTGCTGTTGGAGAAGAAACCAGATGGTTTCCCTCACAATCCACAAAACTGGAAGGTGAAATGTGTTTCACAAAACAAAGCACTTGACTCTTCAGGTGGTGCTTCTGGCCTGGGACGTAGACTGAGTATCCAAGTCGGGCAAATCCTCCCAATAAATACATGGTGAGGGAAAAGTCTATGGAGAGCCATTCCTTTCCTTTTGAGCCAATTTCCTCCTGCTGCCAGACACCATCCAAAGAAAATACATTAAAATCAGTACTGTTTAAAAGGAGGAAAAAAAAAAAAAGAAATAAGACAAGGCCTTTAATAATAGAGCCTGGAGACAGAAATGGCAGCCTGAGGAAGCCGAGAACAGACTGCCTGCTTGTCACAACACTTGCCCACAGTTTTTCCTGGAGCAAAATATTACGCAGTTCCTGGAGGGCCAGTGCTGTGTTGTTTTTGCTAATGCCATGCTGTGGCAGTATACGAAAGGGAGGGTTCTTCCCTCCATGATGTACTTCTTTGGTCTAGACGGAGCAAATTTGGCTCTGTGAAAATTGCAGCCTTAGCTTTGGTGGGCTTGGCATCTGCTTTAATGGCCTTTCTTCCAGCAGCATATGTTGATAAACAACAAGCAGGGATGCCCAAAATCCACAGTATGAATAATTTTATCCCAGGTTATGAATCAGATTTGGGTGTTCCTGGAGTTGCCAGCTGTTTCCACAAAGGAGACTTCAGAGGAGTGATGCAGCTGAAGTTCCCACGTCCTACAACATGAGAAATGAAAGCCCTCTTGCTTCTTACTTTGTTTCCTGTGGGCCATTGCTTCTGTGAGTTCAGGTTGATTTCTCACAACGTTGCTGTTTGTTTGTTTGTTTGTTTGTATGTATGTATGTATGTCTGTTTAGATTAAATTTATATCCCACTCTTTCTCTCTGGGCTGTCTTAAAGAAAAATCAGGTGGGTGTTAGGATTAGAGAGAAACAGTGATTCAATTGAGAAAATGTACAATTGATCCAGAAATTTGAAGAGAAAGTGTGTCATGAAATGACCCCTCTCCTAACTTTGTTTCTTTGAATCACTTTGCTGATTCTACGGCTTGGCTGATGCCCACTGTAATGGCAGCACCTGGTGAGTGGCAAAGGAGGTGACCATTTTTAAAAACAGCAGCAGCCATTTTGAATTTCCTCAAAGTCAAAAAGCACCCCAGAATGGGGCTTTTGAGGGAGAAGGACAAAAAGGAACCCGTTCTCATTCTCTTTTCCTCAAAGAATTTTGCCTCACATCCAAAATATAGCTGGAACAAAACAGCTAATTTGGAAAAATCAGCTGGAACATGGTCACCATCAATTCGGTACTGCCTTTGTGGATGCTTGTATGGCAACACATGCACACCAGACAGACAGTGCAGGCTAGAGAGAGGGTAAGGTATGGGCTGAAAGGTATGTTGAGAGGCTAGCAACTATCCCTCAACCAAGGTTCCCGTAGAATTCCTAAAATTTGTAATCTCTGACCTTTCTGTTTTCCCTCCTTGAGATTTCTCTCTCACTGAATGCAGTGAAAGGGAATTCAGTATGCTGGCACCAAGACTGGTGTATTGCAAAGGATCTGCTTGGCTATGTAGCAGTCAAAAAACTCAATATGGAGGCCAATTGGCCAAAATATTGGGAGATACTAGAACAAGATGGAGATAAATTGAAACTGCAGAGTTTTGACAAATTAAAAAGTAAAGTCCGTGATTGGCTCCACTATCATCAGATAATGGAGGCATATAAATTGGATAGAAAAATTGGCTTCCAGGTGGAAAAATCAAAATTGGAAACAGAATTGCTAGAACCCAAAACTAAGGTATTGTCAAGAATGTATAATCTGCTGCTGAAATGGAATACACAGGATGAGGAAGTGAAATCAGTAATGATTAAATGGGCACAAGATGTGGGTCACAACATAATGCTAGCCGACTGGGAACGGTTATGGACCACTGGGCTAAAGTTTACGGCATGTAATGCCCTAAGAGAAAATATTATGAAAATGATATACAGATGGTACATAACACCAGTCAAACTAGCAAAAATTTATCATATGCCCGATAACAAATGTTGGAAATGTAAAGAAACTGAAGGTACCTTTTTTCATCTTTGGTGGACATGCCCAAGGATTAAGACCTTTTGGGAGATGATCTATAATGAACTGAAGAAAGTATTTAAATACACATTCCCAAAGAAACCGGAGGCCTTTCTCCTGGGCATGGTCAACCAAGAGGTACGTATGAAAGACAGGATATTTTTTATGTACGCCACAACAGCAGCAAGAATACTTATTGCAAAGTATTGGAAGACACAAGAATTACCCACGCTGGAGGAATGGCAGATGAAAGTCATGGACTATATGGAATCCGCAGAAATGACTGGCAGAATCAGAGACCAGGGTGAAGAGACGGTGGAGGAAGATTGGAAGAAATTTAAAGACTATTTACAGAAACACTACAAGATTAATGAATGTTAAAATAACATCAGATTGAATGTAGAAGGTTACTGGAGTAAAATTTTAAGGATCAGAAGACCCAACATCTTAAGTTCTAAGCATTGAATAAGCTATATTAAGACATTCAAATCAGAAAAGAGGTTAATTATGACAGAGGGAAGGGATTTGTTGTTTAATTGTATGAATTGGAATACAGGGAAGGGAGACTCGGGGAAGTCAGAGAAACAAGTTAATGCAAGATTAATATGAAGATAAGATTGTTTTTATTTCTGTTTTTTGTAGTATGTTATGTTTGTGTAATTCTGTATGTTTTTGGTGTATTGTTTGTTGTTTTGTTTTGCTTTGTTGTCTTTTATGCAAAAACGAATAAAATATTTATAAAAAAAAAAAAAAAAAGGATCTGCTTGGCTATGTGTGGGTGTTCAGAAACTGAGGAAATTTGGGATTCTGGGTAGCTAAAGGTTCCATCAACATACCTCCAGGTTCCCCCTGAAATGCCCTTATCCCATCATGCTATTAGCTCTGCTGGTGGGTCAATGATAGTGATGGAGTTTTCTGCAGCTGCTCTGAGGAGGTCTCTGACTTTGGACCAGACCTACCTTCCAGCTGTCCACCTGTAGAGAAAGGAGAGAGTTTCACAGAATCTAAAGGTCCTTCAGCCACCCTTTCCAGGAACATAGGATTGCTCCCTTAAAGTATGAATACTGCTGTGATTTATTACCAGAGTTTGTGCATCTCATGATATTTGCAATTTTCTTATAGCCCTGAGATATTTGCAAAGGGCTAAAACAAAAACTTGGTCAACTCAAAACACATAAGACAGTAAAATACAACTCCTCTAAGTAAATTCATCATAAGATTCAAAAGGAGACATAGAGCTGCCTTCTTTTAAAAGCTTGAAAATACGAATAACAAATACCCCCAGTTTCTTTGTAAACCACTGTGAGGTTTTTGCTACAATCAAGTGGTATATAAATTTTAAAAAGTAAGTAAGTAAGAAAGTAAACAAACAAACAAACAAACAAACAAACAACCAAACACAGGCAAAGAAACATAAAAGGCAAAAACCATTAATTTCCCCCTTAAACTTTAGGACATACATTGCAAAAGACATCTAGGATTTTAAGGCATTTGCTCTTAAAAATATGTTGAGAGATAAATATTTTAAACATGGAAACCAACAAACCCATTTAAGTGAATAAGTTTTCTAGCAGAGATAACTGAAAGAAGAGTTATCAAACACACACAAATTCAATGCTGCAGGCAAATTCCTATTTTTGTAACTCTTTAAAAGAAAAGAAAGTTGAAAGAAATAATATTTGGAATAGAACTGAGTGAGGAGGGAAGACAGAGCCTACATAGAGATGCTGGGAGGAAAGCTGGAGCTTTGCTGTGAAAATGAACACACCACCTCCAATCCTGGTTTTCAGTGCTGCCTTGTGTGAGAACAAGTTAACTACTGCCAAAATTTGGAGAAGACAATCCAACCTTCCAGCCTGCTGGTCTCTACTATTGATGGTGGCATTGAGCAGATTTGTTTCCCCCTGCTGGTTTATCTCTTTGTAGAAGGAGACTCTACAAAACATGGAATTTTACTGTGTAATACTTTAGCCTAGGTGAGATCATGATGTTCAGAAATGGTAGAGGCAAGTTGGTGGATAATGCTGGAAACAGACAGAACATTGGCCATTTATCAGAATGTGGTATGCCTTGCTGAATTGTCTGCTTCCATGCATATTTCATCAAAATAGTGAGAATGGGAAACAGCAGCAATGCAGTTCATGTTGAATTGGGAATGAGTAGGAAGATACCTGCAGGCTTCTTCTTCTTCTTCTTCTTCTTCTTCTTCTTCTTCTTCTTCTTCTTAATTTTATTATTTATACCCCGCCCACCTGGCTTGGTTTCCCCAGCCACTCTGGGAGGCTTACAGCACATAAAAAATTGTAAAACATTAGACATTAAAAATTTTCCGATACAGGGTTGCCTTCAGATGTCTTCTAAAAGTCAGATAGTTTTTTATTTCCTTGACATCTGATGGGAGGGCATTCCACAGGGTGGGTGCCACTACTGAGAAGTCCCTCTGCCTGGTTCCCTGTAACCTCACTTCTCGCAATGAGGGAATCACCAGAAGGCCCTTGGAGCTGGACCTGTGTCCGGGCTGAACGATGGGGGTGGAGACGCTCCTTCAGGTATACTGGACTGAGGCTGTTTAGGGCTTTAAAGCTCAGCACCAACACTTTGAATTGTGCTCGGAAACGTAGGTCTTTCAGGACCAGTGTTATATGATACTTTGCCTGCAGTGCAGTACAGGTAACCCTGCCCTCTGGCCCTTTTAGAACTGCTTTCAAAGGGGGGCAATTGAGAGGCAGGAGGGAGGGGATGCACAAACCTTTCCATGTCCAATCTAGCAGTTCCACCTCCACCCTCAAGTGGCCTTTCCACTCAGTTTCAAATGTGGGAAAACATGCATCTCTAAATCTGAGGGAGGAAAGTCCACTGGAAAATAAGGTGGAGAATCTGTGGCCAGGGAAAGCCTTAAGCATTCCCTCCCTCCACAGATTCTCCAATCACATTCAACCCTCCAGAAACAACTTTTCTGATTTTTCTTTCTTTCTTAAAAAGTGGGTAATGTTACACGCATCTGCATGTAATGACAAGTTTGGCCATGAAAGCCATGTTGGGAAATAGCTCTGGCTTTTTGCCCGAAATCGGCTACAGAACTCAAACCATACAGTGCTCCTCTTATCTTACACCACACTTCATCTGTTTTTTGTGGTTCTCCTGGAAGCAAAACATTAGCAACTAGACTCATATTTATTTACTATTTCCTTTAATATCCAGTGGATCTCCCTTTGAAATATTTTCTTATGAAATACAGGATTGAAACTGAACTTGGGTACACTTCCGGCTGCAGAATTTGCACAGAAGGAGACTGTGTCATTTATTGTCATCTTCATGGCAGCAAACAATGTCCTCACATTTCACCCGCTTAACTATTTACAGTTTTCTTTCTGTAAGCTAAAAGTGCCTAAAACGGAAAACATACCAATAAAACCAGCAGGTAAGAGCCCCTTTTTGCTGACATTTGCCTTTATTCTGGGACATGTTACCACCATGAGAAATTTTATTTAGCATGGGGTCAAATATACTGTATGCCCAAAACTGTCTATGTCACTTTCTTAGTTATATGCACACACACACACACACACCCCACAAAAAAAGGGGAATGGTTCTTTTCTCCTCGTAAAACACATGCTCCTCTTTCTACACTGGGGTAGAAAACTGCCCCATAAAACTGTCAATGTCCTTTTTCTCTTTTCGTTTTCCTGAATGAGGTTGTTCAATAAATAGAATGTTCCCTTGCTTATCAGGTGTGTCAGAATGCAACATAATGAGTGGGTGTGATGCAGTTGCCCATTTGTGACTTGCTTGCCATACACAGCTTCTTTTAACTATCAATGAATAATTAAATAATGTATAAATCTGTCTTATTAAATGTGCATGGAATATTTACAGGAAGATGCCTTAGAAGTTGAAAGATGGCCCCTTCATTTTCAATTCCCTTTGGGTTAATCAGTTAATTGAGTATCAACTCTGTCGAATGCTGAAGGCTGGTTATGGGTTCTGCTTGAAAGATGCCTTCAATTGGCAGCAGCGAAACATTCCTGCATGCAAAGCATCAGCTGAAGAGTTACAAGAGAATGAAGGAGAGTAATCAAGGAGCTTATCTTTACTCACCACTAATTTTTACTATTGCTTGTGGGTTAGTGCTAGGAATGTACATCATCAACTCTCTGGAGCTCTGTTGTAACTCTTTGCAACGTGGCTATGAAGATCAGAGGATAGGACTCCTTTGCTTTCCTTTTTTTAAAAAAACCCATTTTAAAAACATCCTTTCCTTGGGGACAAAGCAGTCCTAAACATATTACTATGGAACTCACTAGTTGTTTTTTTTAAAGCAGTGTACACAAATTTCCAGAGATCCCATTTGTATAAGATCTTAAGTTCCAGGTTGAAAGGTGCAATGTATATGAAAAATTGGGACTTGGCTCAAGAAAATGAAGAGCCCTAAAGAAATACAGCCTATCCCAGGTATTTAGTCCCATTTACTCCAGTCTTAGGAAAACTCAAATTTACATCTAGGTGGTACTGGTACCTAATCCACTGGTTTAGAGATATTGTGGCTTGACGGGTATTTATTTCTATATTTGGCATGCAACAAAATTAAACTGCTCTTTTGACTTAGTAAAAATTCATGCTCTTGTGGAATTCCAGGTACCAGAAGATTCTTTGGTCATCCTAGATACGCTATATTTTTATGTACAGAAGCAAAAGCAAGATGTGTGCTTACTTCTGTGTATCTTTCTTCCATCATGAAACTCAAGGTGGTGGTACATTTGCTTCCCAAGTGGTCTCTCATTCAACTAGACCTGAGCTTAGTTTCAACAAGATTGTTGCACTTTCTAGCCAGTGCTCCAGCACTGTGTGTTGTAAGCCAGTGTGGTGTAGTGGTTAAGAGCAGTGGACTCGTAATCTGGTGAACTGGGTTCGCTTCCCCGCTCCTCCACATGCAGCTGCTGCTAGCCACACTTCTCTGAAGTCTCTCAGCCTCACTCACCTCACAGATTGTTTGTTGTGGGGGAGGAAGGGAAAGGAGAATGTTAGCCGCTTTGAGATTCCTTAGGGTAGTGATAAAGCGGGATATCAAATCCAAACTCTTCCTCCTATTCTTCTTCTTCTTCTTCAGATAAAGTGAGCTGTTAGTGTTTAAATGATTTTGATTTTTTTAAAAAGGTATTATTGTGCTGTTTTGTTGTTTGCTGTCCTGGCTTCCTTTGGGTGAGATAGAAATTGAATAAATCATCATCATCATCATCATCATCATCATCATCATCATCATCATAAATTTGACTTTACCTAGGCTGTGTAGGAAATTCCTATGCCTTCCTAAAGGATTGGAAGCTACTCCCTGCATGTCCAAAGAAGTCCACACAATTGTTTATTATAGCTCTTCTGTGTATAAGACATGTGAGTTCAGGATGTTCAGGTAGTCCCACAACACCTGGAGTTATCTAGGTTCCTTGCTCCAGGTCTACAGGGAAGTACATTATTTGCTTGCATTCTGTCACTGCCTTCACAGGTATGAAACTTGGTGCTTCCCTCCATTCCTCTGCCAGGTCTTATTGAGCCCTCCTGCTCCTCAAAGCAGTATGAGTCAATTTCTACTTGCTCCCAGGAGCACAGAGCTGCAGCCAAGCTCCTATGACGAATGTTCTGCTCTGCACAGCATTCTTATCTATAATGAAGTACTGTACACATTTGGACAAGATTTGGGCCAGCGCTGCCTTTTGATATTCTGAATGCAACACTCTTATTCTTCCTTTGTGTGTGCACCTTTACTTGCTCAGAGGACTGTGAATCAAGCCAGTTCTTACAACGTAAAATATATTTGGTTTTTGCAGGGCTGAAAAATGGTCTGTCCAAAAATCTTGGACATCTGTTTAGAGAAAGAAAACCCACAGATGAACCACGGACCTCAATCTTGGGGCTATATTTGATAGCCTGCTTTAAGTGCCAAACCCTACCTGTGTTTCTCTCAGTGAAGCCCAGTTCTTCATTTGCAGAGTTGAAGTCTGCAGGAATACATAGCAGAGAATATTTTCAGTAATCGAGACTTCCCTTTGGAATGGTTTGCAAATGGAACCCCAGTTGTTCCCCTTTGGGGACTTTCTACCATTTGAGCATTATTTAGCTGTTAATCCCCTTCCCCGCTATTCAAATGACTTCAGAGTAGTCCACACTCACATGTACTTGAATTTGTATATGAGGAGCAAGTTTGGTTTCCCCCCTTTTGTACCAGAAATAGTTATGAGCATGGCTGGCAATGAAATGAAAGCAATTGTGTTTTAATTGATCTCTCTATTGTCAGCAGCTTAGTTTTGGGGCTTCTCCAGATAACCTCTTTATTCTGCATTCATCCTGATTTTGCTTGTATAAAGCTTACAGGGTAGTTAGACTATGTGTGGTCTTTACTGACTATTTGTACTGATTTGTTTCAAAGGCAGTTATATGAGAATGAGCCTCCTTCTTATCCTGATTTGCTTGTGAGGTGTTTACATGTCTTCTCATTATTTGCTCACACTTTTCAGTGCATTTCCCCATCACTTTCCAAACTGCAAAAAAAGTAGATTTGTTGAGGTAGGGTGACAGAGTACATTAACCAGAGCACTTAAAATGCATAAACCTAAATTTACAATAAACACATGCATCCTTCCTGCAAAATATTCACAGTCTGGAAGTACCCTTAATCTGATGGTAGTTTTTAAATGCTTGTGTTTTTGTGAACCTTGAAATGCTCATGCTATTTGGTGATTTTTATGTTGATGTTTTTGTGGACTTCCCTTCTGCTTTTAAAATGCTTGTTCGTTTAAGTTTGCTTTTAGCTTTGAATTGCACACATTCCGTTTGCTCGGAAAGCACAGTTCATAAATGTTCTGAATAAAAGAAGTCTGTAAAATATTGTTGACTTCCACTGCTGTTTTGTTACATGCACAAATGTGGGATCACAACAGTAAGTCAGGAGGCTGCTTTTGAAACCAGAACTTTCTGACATGTTCTTTTTCTAACACCACACAACACCTGACAGCTTGACACAGGAGAGACTACTGAAGCTGTGTCAGATTCTGGCAGGTGTTAGGAAAAGAGCTGCAGACTGAACAGGCAGAATGCTTTTGGGTAGAGTGGGTGTACGTGTGTGCATGTGTTTGCCTATTTCTGCTTTCTAAAATTTGCAACTGCATTTATTCCACACAGCTGCTAATGAAATATCTGAAAACTGAACACTAATCGATTTAGGAAATTATTTTGGCTGTGATACCAGTTTTGGTCTATACAGTGGTACCTCTGGATGTGAACGGGATCCCTTCCAGAGCCCCGTTCACATCTTGAGTAGAATGTAAGACGCGACTGCGGGTCTGCGCATGTGCGGGTTGCATTTTGCCTCTTCCGCGCATGCGCATGATGTCATTTTGAGCGTCTGCGCATGCTCGAGTGGCGAAACCTGGAAGTAACACTCTCCATTACTTCTGGGTCGCCTTGGAGCTTAACTTGAAAATGCTCAATCTGAAGCACATTTAACCCGAGGTATGAGTGTAGTTGCAAGTACACAGAAGGTACCAGGGCACCTTAGAGTGCTTCCAGACCTTAGAGTGCTTCTTATCCTCCCTGCCAAATAATCAGAATGAATACTCAACAAATAGCTTGCATCATCTAATCTCCCCACAAACTTTGTGCAAACAAATCAGGATGAACGTTCAATGAACAGAAAGTTTAAATTTTGTGTGTTTTTAGCACATTAAAGTAACTCTTGAGCTTCTCTCAGATACCTTTTCTGTCCTGTGTGGCTTTAAAAAGTAGAGAAAAATGGAAGAGAACAATTTTTAAATCAAATATACATTCCAAGTAACGTATGTTTCACATTGTAAACTAATTTACTTATTTTTTAAAAAAGTTTCACTTGTGGAAAAAAAGAAGAAGCACTTATTTAGTTATGGTTAATAACATTTATGTTCATCAATGAATTCTAAGGGGGGGGAGGAAAATATGGAAAGCTATTGTCTTGCTTCTCCCTCATGCCTACTGGAGCATAGTATGAGGAAAGCAGCACATCCCTCTACAACAGTACTTCTCGTGTGTGTGTGTGTGTGTGTGTGTGTGTGTTCCAACCCATGTCAGCCCCTGACTTGTATGGAAATAGGGTCTGCTTGTCTAAATTGCTGCGTAGTCTTAGCCCAACTGAAAAATGACACCAGGCACATACAAAACCAAACTTACCGATCTGGCATTCCACACAGCTGGTGCCTTGTTCAGACCAAATCAGCTCACCAGGGTTCTGCGTCCTGGACAAGTGCCACACTGACATGCTCATGCTGCATGCATAAACAGCTGAGAGTCTGGTTTAAATGTGAAGCTGACCACATGAAATAATACACGGGCAAATTGCTCTCACATGTTCTGCTTCTTTGTTGGCAGCCTCTTATCTGGATACACCAGCTGAACTACACCAGAATCGTAAGACGGGGCAAACTAATAGCTGGGTCATGCATATGGTTCTTATTGCAGTTGCGCTTCTCCTCTGTTCCTGTGTGAGGAACAGGAAGAAGCATGATGTCACATCTAGCACAAGCAGCTCCAACACTACTGAAGTCGTGACCCATGGTGTCAGCATTGTATTAAGTTCTAAAATCTAAAAATTGGGACTTGGCTCAAGAAAAGGAAGAGCCCCAAAGAAATATAGCCTATCCCAGGTATTTAGTCCCATTTACTCTAATCTTAGGGACGCAGGTGGTGCTGTAGGTTAAACCACAGAGCCTAGGACTTGCCGATCAGAAGGTCGGCAGTTTGAATCCCCGCGACGGAATGAACTCCCGTTGCTCGGTCCCAGCTCCTGCCAACCTAGCAGTTCCAAAGCATGTCAAAGTGCAAGTAAATAAATAGGGACCACTCTGGCGGGAACGTAAACGGCATTTCCATTCGCTGCTCTGGTTCGCCAGAAGCGGCTTAGTCATGCTGGCCATATGACCCAGAAGCTGTACACCAGCTCCCTTGGCCAATAAAATAAGATGAGTGCCGCAACCCCAGAGTCGGTCACCACTGGACCTAATGGTCAGGGGTCCCTTTACCTTTTATACAGTAAAGGCAACTGTGCAAGATTCTAGAGAGGTGGTTCAGGAGATAGACCAGAGAGGATCTGAAATGATGACAAATCCTGTTTTCAGGGGCATGGCCTGATCTAGGTCTAGACCAGGCATGGCCAAACGTGGCCCTCCAGCTGTTTTGGGACTACAACTCCCACCATCCCTAGCTAACAGGACCAGTGGTCAGGGATGATGGGATCTGTAGTCCCAAAACAGCTGGAGGGCCAAGTTTGGCCATGCCTGGTCTAGACAATCCATGAGGGGTGGAGGGCTGAATGCCTGCATATCCAATGTATTCTGCTGAAGGCATATACATGCAATTTTAAAAACCAGTGGCTCTACAACTGCTCACTACTAGAAAGTATTCAAGATAAGGGTGACCCTCAGCATCACTGTTTAGTTGAAACTCTTATATCACTTAGAATATTGGCAGGCAATGATATATTTTTTTAATGGCTGAAATGATTTAAGAGGTACCTGGCTGCCTCCCTATACAGTGGTACCTCGGGTTAAGTACTTAATTCATTCCAGAGGTCCGTTCTTAACCTGAAACTGTTCTTAACCTGAGGTACCACTTTAGCTAATGGGGCCTCCTGCTGCTGCTGTGCCGCCGCTGCACGATTTCTGATCTCATCCTGAAGCAAAGTTCTTAACCTGAGGTACTATTTCTGGGTTAGCAGAGTCTGTAACCTGAAGCGTATGTAACCTGAAGCGTATGTAGCCTGAGGTACCTGTATACTCAAGGACTCTCCTCTTGAATTGAAGCAAAGTTTGGAGGTTCAGTTCTGAAACCAAGTCCACAATTTATTCATCTCTGTTCTACAATATTAATGAGAAAGTGAGTGCTTGTTGAGACACCTCCCTCCCCACTTTCTGGAGAAGAACATATATTGTATGGATTTGGCTTTACAATTACTTTAGTAATTTGGCTTTATGGTAACTTCAAGAACGATGCAGCAGTAAGTGGTATTTTCAAGAGTAAATTGCAGGCAGGAGGGTCCCCATTCTGGTCTGGGACTGCACTGGAAACCAAACATTTAAAGCTCCCCAAGCTCCGCTCCACCATACCTGATTTATTTATTTTTTAATTCTATTTGTGCAATTGGTTTTTTTAAAATCATTAACATTATACTGAGTGTTACATATTAACAACAAAGCAACAACAGCCCACCCGCAAATAATTCCTCCCAGTGCAACAACATATTACAAGGTGGAATGGCTGATATTTAAGAAAATATACTTTTACCCCAAAAGACTCTGTTACACTGCATTAGCTTTGCTACCAGCACTACGTACAACACCTTGGGCCACCATCCCTGCCATGTCAAAGGTGCTGCAATTGCGAATAGTGTGAATGGTGCTGCATTCAGTGTGGGCTTGAGTCAAACCAATAGCCATTGCATCCAGTATTGCCTACTCTGATTGATAGCAGTTCTCCGGGTCTCAGGCAGAGGGCCTCTGCTTATATGAGATCCTTTTAACTGGAAAGCATCTAGAGCCTTGCCCATGCATTGCAAAGCATGTGCTCTACCACAAACCATGAGTTTTCTTCACCTTTGTTTATTACACAATCCTTTTGCCCCTCTCCATTTTTTTCCTATATAGCTTTGAGGCCTGTCTTCTTTTTTAAAACAATCCTCTTATATAAACTCCCGTAGATAGGCTGTATGTGAGACAAGCACAGCATTGAGGAAAAGGGAGGGCAATACTCCAAATTAATTACGGCACAGCAAATGTGAAGAATAAATCCCCAGAAAAGATACATTTTTCAGGAGATCCAGTGATCGACGTCCTCTTGAGGTTGAGTTAGGGCTTCCCAGTACCTCATTTAATTAACTCAATCTGACTTTTATAGAGCTTTATGCTATGTGTTTCCTTGTTCGGTAAACAAACAGCAGAAAATTAAAACAGGGCAGCTGCCAGCAAATGGTAAATTTAATTGAAAAATAATGAATTGCCATGGGGTGCCACCAGGGGTTTTGTCAAGATAAAGTTATTTATCCTGGAAAGCTTCCACTTGCAATTGTCAGAACTTGATGTATAAAGAAGGAAAGGGAGAGAAACAAGCTGCGAGATACACACCAGGGCTGGAAGCTGAGGGCACAGTCTTGCAGGCTCTGCTACTGTGCCTGCACAACAGGAGCGGGGAGCCTGTAGATCTGGCTTCCTCAAACTCGGTCCTCCAGATGTTTTTGGCCTACAACTCCCATGATCCCTAGCCAGCAGGACCAGTGGTCAGGGATGATGGGATTATAGTCTCAAAACATCTGGAGGGCCGATGTTGAGGAAGCCTGCTGTAGATGGACTCCAACTCTCATCAACCCTGATCACTGGTCAGCCTGGCTGGGGCTAATAGGAATTAGATTCCAACAACATCTGGAAGGCCAGGAAGTCCCCATCCTTGGTATGCGAACTCCATTCATTTCCATGGAAACCTTGTGCAAATGCCTCGAAATTGATCGTTGCATGTCACAAAGTGATGCAACAGCACCCACTGGATTGCACCTTCCTTCTTAGAAGCTCTTTGGGGCTATGAGAAGAAAAGGAAGCCACTTAGGAAGTTGCTTCATACAACCATTGTTATGGGCTGAAGTGGCTCTGCACCAGTTTTTGTGAGTGGTATTGACTAGTCTTTTGAGGTAAAGAGATACTGGCTGTGTGCATGCTGCATTGTACAGCCTAGGACCCTCGTACCTATTGTACAGCCTAGGACCCTCGTACCTATGGGACCGCCTCTCCTGGTATACCCCACGGAAGACCTTACGGTCTGCAAACAACAACACTCTGAAGATCCTGGGTCCCGGGGAAATTAGACTGGCCTCGACCAGAGCCAGGGCCTTTTCGGCCGTGGCCCCAGCCTGGTGGAACACTCTCCCACAAGAGGCTAGGTGGGAGTGCTCACCTCCAGGCCAGGAGAGGCGAGTCACTAGAGGATCGGGGCCGCCCTATGCCTCGGGGCAGATAAAAGCCGGCAAGCCCCAGACCCAAGTTGCCCGGGATTCAGACTCGGAGGCTGAACCTGAGGAATCCCAGCCTGCACAGGATTCCCCGCCTCCAGAACCAGCTGAGCCGGGGCTGGGGCATGAGCCTGAAGGGTCCTCACCTGTGCTGGATCCTCAGGTGCAGGCATCAGCTGAGTCTGCTCTAGCTCCTGAGGTGATGGAGGACCCATTGCCTGCAGGTGCTCCACTCTCAGCCCCGTAAGAGGAAGCTGAGGTTGCCTCTGGGTCCGGTAACCCTCCAGCCTCTCCTGAGTTGCAGAGGCTCAGGGCGGAGAGGCGGAGGGAACTAAGTTCCCACAGGAGGAGTACTCGCCTTCAGGCCAGGAGAGGAAGGTCATTAGAGGATCGGGGCCACCCTATGCCTCGGGGCAGATAAAAGCCGGCAAGCCCCAGACCCAAGTTGCGGAAGCAACATTGTTGGTTGCTAGTTCCTTTCTGAGCTCCTGACCCGCCCTGGCTCCCTGCTTGCAAGCCTGTTCCTGACTTCACCCGACTCCCTGCCCTGCACCCAGCTTCAGCTACTATGGACTGCCTCCATGTTGCACCTTTAAACATGGACTGGACTCGAATCTCGCTTCTTGGGTAACTCACGGGACCAGCACATCCCCTGTATTTTGACATCCATCAAAATCTGAACTGCTGCAGGAGGTAAAGATACACTGGCCAGGTGCACCCTGCAATATACAGCCTAGGACCCTCGTATCTATGGGACTGCCTCTCCTGGTATACGCCATGGAAGACCTTACTGTCTGCAAACAACAACACTCTGAAGATCCTGGGTCCCGGGGAAATGTGACTGGCCTCGACCAGAGTCAGGGCCTTTTCGACTGTGGCCCCAGCCTGGTGGAATGCTATCCCATAAGAGACTAGGGCCCTGAGAGATTTGACATCTTTCCTCAGGGCCTGCAAGACGGAGCTGTTCCGCCAGTTCTTTGGCCAGGGGGCAGTCAGACCTATTTTCCTTTGTATAAGAACAAGCATGAAGGAAGCCTCCCAGCCTGTTCACAGGTCCTTATATGATCAGTGAAAACAGTTCGTCCTGGCAAGTATTAACCACTCTCAGTCTTAACCTGATAATTGCCATTTGTCTCTGAATTAATTTTAAGATGTATTTTATTTAAGTGATGCCTGTTTTTATGTATACTGTGTTATTTATATGATGTTAACTGCTCTGAGCCTGGCTGTGGCTGGGGAGGGTGGGGTACAAATAAAATTTATTATTATTTCTTATCAGACAAACATGGGCTAACCAGGCTTTGCTCCTCCCCATGTTGTTCAGCTAAGCCAAGAATTTGTTTAGAGTGCCATCCAGTCCTGGATTCATTGTAAATCTCTTTCTTCACTAATAGCAAGGTGCAGCAAAGAAGCAGGAAACAAAGTTTGGCTTACTATGGTGTGCAAACCAGGCCAACGGGCTGCAGCATGATCAGTCAGGAGGGGCTGAAGAATTACCGTAAATCTTTGTGATTTCTCACGAAGATGCTTGATCTGCATCTCCTGGACTAATGTGTGAAGAGATTTTAGCCAGTGGCGTAGCGTGGGTTGTTAGCACCCGGGGCAAGGCAAGTAATTTGCACCCCCTAACCTGTGGATTTGCACCCCCTAACCCGTGGATTTGCGCCCCCTAACACTACCCCCAGATGTTGCGCCCGGTGCAGACGGCACCACCTGCACCCCCACGCTACGCCACTGATTTTAGCTATTAGATTTTGCACTTTTTAAATGTTCCAACATAGTTCTTGACTAATCGTTATAATAACATCTCAAAATAGATTTAAAATGTGCATTTTGAAAGAAAACGTGTTTAGAAATGTTTAAATGTATATCTAATTTATTTATTTTCTTTAAAAAAGCAATTCATGGATTAATGTGGAAACATAATGGAATGGATTTAAGGATGAACACATGGATAAATGATGCAGGCCAAGTGAAACTGATTCGTATATCCTTAAAGAATGGTCCCTGTGTCCCGCAACTGAACTCATCTTAGCACCATGTCAAAAACTTTGTATGAATTGGACCTTAAGTTTCAGTTTAATCCAGTTTCCCTTTCACACATTGAATTCTCACCCCTCATTATTTCTGCTGCAAAGACTTTGCAGCAATATGTTAAAAGTAAGGCAGGAATTTGCTCCCTTTCAATATGCTGGAGAATCAGCCAGACTTCCTATACAGAAAGTTGGATGTTTCTTTCCACAGTGGCACTGGCATGAGCAGTGTGTCTGTTTTCCATTTCAATTCATTTCTGGTTTATTTTTAGCAGTTATAAAATGACACATATTTCTCATATAGTTGGAAACAACGGGCCTGCTACTTAATTCAATCACTTGCTAATACGATCTACTCTATAATTGGATTCAAAAATTGGAAGAACAATCTTTATTTTTTTAGTTTCTCTCTCTCTCTCTTCTCAAAAAAGAGCAGGAGACTTAGTGCAAAAGAGCTTTTTTTCTGTTTATCATTTCTGAATGTGTGCACTAAAAGGGAATTGTAACTCACAGTGAAATCCCAGTGCTTATTTTCTCAGAGGTTCTATTGAGTTCAATGAGGCATAGTCCCAAATGAGTGTGTGTAGGATTGCAACCTTGGTTCCTGTTGGTGGAGCTGAGTATCGCCATAGTTGCCTACTGAAGTGACAGAAGAGTGATTTCAAATAAGTAGAGGAGCACTGCAGCTGCTCTCTTGAATGGCAAATAGGGTACAGGCATCTGTAGGTGAAAATGAAGGCTGCATAAAGAACAAATAATACTGGAGGCCATGTGCCAGGTCCTGGAAACCTGATCCAGACCCAATCCAGAGTCCAGATAATTTTTTGGCAGATTTGAAAATTGACCTGTTTATTCCAAATTGTTTCCAGAGTGATATTGGATGGGAAAATCCTCCTGTCCCAGCACACAGAATTCAAGACATGAGGATGAGCATTGTTTTATGTTTTTTAAGTGAACATGTCACTATGTTAACTGTTACAAGGAACTGCCATTTTAATTTCACTTGAAACTGACTGCAGAAAAACAGTGCTCCAGCAGTGCTGAAGGACCTCAGCATGGAAGCAACCTATGATAGAGGCTGCACTCCTGTTTCCATGAAGGGACACTATTGTCTTGCTCAGGGGTCAGCAACCTTTTTCAGCCGTAGGCTGGTCCACCGTCCCTCAGACCATGTTGTGGGCCAGACTATATTTTGAAAAAATATATATGAACGAATTCCTATGTCCCACAAATAAGCCAGAGGTGCATTTTAAATAAAAGCATGTGTTCTACTCATGTAAAAACACGCTGAGACCCCCATGGACCAGAGCACGCCAGGCACTCCTGTCTTCCACTGCCTCCTGCCGTTTGGTCAAACTCATGTTCGTAGCTTCGAGAACACTGTCCAACCATCTCGTCCTCTGTCGTCCCCTTCTTCTTGTGCCCTCAATCTTTCCCAACATCAGGGTCTTTTCCAGGGAGTCTTCTCTTCTCATGAGGTGGCCAAAGTATTGGAGTCTCAGCTTCAGGATCTGTCCTTCCAGTAAGCACTCTGGGCTGATTTCCTTCAGAATGGATAGGTTTGATCTTCTTGCAGTCCATGGGACTCTCTAGAGTCTCCTCCAGCACCATAATTCAAAAGCATCAATTCTTTGGCAATCAGCCTTCTTTATGGTCCAACTCTCACTTCCATACATCGCCATCTTGCTGCTAGGCTTTAATAAAATACTTCTCTTTTGCTTAAACACAGACCTTCTTCCCTTTCTTCTGGATGCAACACTTTTCTTTAAAACAATTTCCCAAAAGGAATATGTGCTGCCCCCACCCCATCATTCTGTTGCAGAGTTTACATGTACAGCCGCATTTCCACTTCCAGTGGCTGCTTTTTATTTGCTCTAAAGAGTTCCATTCAACTGAATTCCTGGAAGGGAAACAATGTTTGATCTTTACGATAATTGATAATAGCGTGGTTATTATTTTTTATCTCTTCCGCAGTGGGTGTAAAACTCCATTAAAGGTACACTCAGGGAGTAGTGCAGAGAAATGGGAAACAAATATGAAAAGTTCAATCACTTGTGTAGCATTAATCTAGAGCCCTTATAAATATGGAAGCTGGAAATGTAGGACTCCCACTCAGATCACAGCTAAAAACGTTATTTTTCAGGTAAGCCAAGGCGGCTCCATCAGAGCTTTGAAAGACCCTAGCCTATGAACCGAGCTTATTCAGCTCTGAGCGTCCCACCAGCACACTGAACACAGCCCAGGAAAATGTTGTATGTGACAAAACGAATGGATTATCCAATTACCAATCTGATTGTCCACTGTCAGGAAATGAATTTCTCAAGGGGATTGTTCAACAGTCACTGTTGAGCAGATCCTATTCATTATGTTAATTAAAAATGCAGGCTATCTACAGAGCTGCCAAAGAGAGTAATACTGACCATGGTGCCTGTTAGAAGCTAAATATGACGTGTCAGCTCTCAGCTACATATGTCAGAGCTAGGAGAACATGCCGAGGCTTGGGGTGTGTAAGGGACACTGAGCTGTATAATAAGGAGTCTGATAATGAGTTGTTCACTCCATCCCTGGTTCTGTTTGACAAATCAATTTATTCACACGTTTGCATGACTTCTTTTGTAGTAAGTCACAGCAGTGCATGGCAGCCTCTAGTGGCGCTCAATGGCATGCAGAATGCCCTGTCAGACTGGGAAAGAGCTATACTTAAAAAGCCTTGTTGGAAGAAGAAGGTTTTCAGAAGGTACCAAAAAGACAACAGCGGGTGGGAATTCCAAAGGGTAGGTGCCACAACACTATAGGCCTGGTTCTTGCATTATGCAAAACCAACCTGTGGGTAAGATGGTATCTGCTCTCTCCTTGAATATATAAAGGGTGAAAAGATTTTCAGGTATTATTATATAACAGTTTAATACGCTTTAGGCTCTTTAGACATTTTTTTTCTAATTGGGTTGAATTACCCTCTTTTACATTACAGATCAGAATGTAATTTCTGCTTTGCCTTCTTGTAAAATTTTGTGTAGTATCTCTTTCTGGGGAATGTGCAGGTTTTCTGTGCAGGAATCATCTCCTTTTTTCTTCCATCACGCAAATATATGTGATGCTCTCCATACAAGATGAGGTTCTGGCACACATGATTTGTGCATTGTTGTTTTCTTCATCTATTGGTGGTGCATGTGTGGAGGATTTTCCATGGACTCATTCTTTTTGCCTATAGTTAAATCTTCCATCTTTGCTTGGCACTGGAATTGTCTGATGATATTTTCAAAAAACAAGATACGCTTCTGAAATCTAGTTCTGTTGTATGGCATTCAATGGAGCTTGTGTTCTGTGAGTTTGTGACATTCTGGAATAAGGGACAGGCCTTCAAAACAGAGACATCTGGCAACCCTGCTTGCAGCTGACACTGATGTAATCTGGCTGCTTTGCAATGGCCTCTAATTAATTGTCAGTTTCAACACAATTTTCATTCTCACTACAGTTTTGATTGTGGTTAAGTACTAACAAGCAGAGCTTTCAATGGAGTAGTTGTCAGAGTCCCCTCCTCTTTCAGCTTTGCAGATTAGACTTCTTATTTTGTGGTATGTAGGTCAAAAAAATACATTGTCACCCAAGAGGGTGCTGTTGAACTCATCTCCTGCTTGCAAGCTTCTCATAGGCTCCTTGTTGGCCGTTGCAAGAACAAAGTGCTGGATTACGGTAGTTGGGTCTTTGACCTGATGCAGCAGAACTTTTCTTATGTTCTTATTTTCTTAGATGCTTGAAGCATTTAGTTCCAGAAAAAGTCATTGACCAAAATATGTGTACGTATATCAGTGGTTGTCAATGTGGTGCTCATGGGTGCAGCAGTTCCTTTGAGGTCTTACCCTGGTGCCCACTAAGTCTCTCTTGGTCAGGAGGTGTTGAGAGTGGTTGCCTTTTCTTCCTTGAAGACTACATAGAGCTGAAGGAGAAAGTTATAAGAGTGTTGCTCTTTCCCACTTCCTCCTTTACCTCTTTGTGCTTTTCAAGACTCCTTCTCTGCTTTTTGTTGGCATCAAGTCTGAAACTCATCCATCAACCGTTTCAAAGCAAAGTTCCACCCAGCACCTCTTTTCAGTCCTTCAGGATTCATCACGTACATGGCATAAGTTGCATAAGGGTTAGGGCATGTTTGATTTCTTTAGCCACATAGATTAAGCCACATTTTATAGTTGGGTAACGTGGTGACAGCCATTTTAGTTGGGTAACGTGGTGACAGCCTTTCAGCTGTGAGTCTCCAGTTTGCAACACTCAGTGATATACTCTAGTGCCCTAAGCATCTGCACAAAGCTCTATTCAGTATGTATTTTCATACTTATTAATTTGATTTACTTATCCATCAAGGATTATGTGGACACTCAATGGGGTTTAACGACCCACTTGAAGATATGTAGATATTGTGCAGAGCTATAAACCCTCAATAAATATGGATTAGGCATGTGCTGATCAGGCTTTTTGAATCCTGTAAGCGATATGCATCTTATGGCACTGTTAAGCCTCGATAAATGTGTTTTTAATAATCGCTATTTACTGGGGTTTAGCAGCTATGCGAGAGGTAGGCATGTATAACTCTGTGGTCCAACCTCAGTAAATGTGCTTTTAATAATCAGTTGGTACTTCAATAATATAAAGTAATTCCCTTATTAAATATGATTTCAGACATGGCCCACATATTCAGATGTACTGTGAGTTCCATCTGCTTCCAGGACTGTGCAGGAGGGAGAGTTATTGGCCACCTTAATGAAACATGATCTATATCCTGCAATGTTCCAAATTAAGCTTGGTTTTTATTCTTGCTTCCCATGTGTCACATCTTCTTATTCCTATAGCTGGTTTTTTTATATATATTCTCAATGCATACTTTTTATTAACAAAAAAAGAACAATCCCCAGAATAACCAGCCTAACAATTATGATCCACCTGTGACATTCTTCTCATAGGCTCTGAATTTCAGATCTTAAGCCCCTTGCTGTTTAAAGAGACATACACTGGCAGACAGACATAGTGGGATCTGCAGCTCTTAGAGGTATCATTCATATCCTTTCTCAACATGATATATGCACAGCAGAGGAATATAATAAGGGCAGTGTTAATTGATTTGTTTCATTCGCTTTGAAGAAGCAAGAGAATCAGAGAAAATATGGTTGCCTTTGAAAAATGGGGAAGCCGATTGTATTTCTTCCAGATGCCCATATGTGTCATGTCAGTGTTTTATTTCCCTTCCCTAGTGTTAAGGATGGTGCCAAGTTCCATCCCAGTTGGCATCCATATTGGGACCTTGGGTGGTGTTTTTGCCTCCTCCTCCTCTATGCATCCATAGCTTTCGGGAATACAAGGTGAGGGCCAACTTCTTTTTCACATGCCTAAAGTGGATTGCGAACTTCCTTCACCTCAAAAGAACCAGCACTCCTCTGGCAACCTCTCTGTTGTGTGATCTTTGGTAGACCATCCAGAGGATTCAATCTCAAGTAAGTGTGGACCCAGGCTTGCATTCTAATACGTTTTTGAGCCTCTGAATAGAGTGTGCATTACACATAATGTAGCCTGTGCAAAACAGAGTAGTAGAAAAAGCAGGGTGTGTGTGTGTGTGTGTGTGTGTGTGTGTGTAAGAGCGCACCAAGCTACTCAGTTACTTGGGTATCCTGGATGTCACAATATATTATGAAACTACAAGGAATAACTATTACAGAGTTCAGTGCTTTTAACTAATCCACACTCATTGGCAGGCAGTTCCCCTCTTCAGGGCAAGTTTGTTTAGGGAGCTGAGGTGATTAGCAGTCCCTGCTTGGTCTATTAGGTTTAAAGTTTTCCATTCTGGTTTCACTGACTGACATATTGCAGATGTAAAGCTCAGGGCAGCATGGTACCATTTCCATTGGAGAGGTGTAAAGGTCAAACCATTGTGGTAAATGTCAGCATTTGAAGGTTACAAACCCTCCCTTGAACTTCCTGTGGGGTAATATACAGCTTGACCTTGTGAACCTTACAGAAATGCAGAAATATCAGGTGAAGCATCATATAAGAATGCACTATGTACATGCTTCCATTCATTTGGAACATGGTAGGTGTCATATATGCTTTTACCATCACCACACAACTAAAGTATTCAAATCAACAGTGACCTCCCAGCCTATGACATGGCCCTCAGTGTTAAAACACTAAGGCCAGACCTAGTCACAGTATGTCCTACAATAAAATGAGGTGCCTTCTGTACATGAGAAACAATTCCATCATGGAGTAAACCATCTTTTAAGATTGGGGACCTGGTTAATGTAGCAAACTGCTCGTTCTTCAATTCTGGAACTAACCCTAGATATTCTTCTAGTTGAACTGGAATTCAAGAGGAGTGACAGACAGGACAGAACAAAGCAAAGGAACAATAAAGGAACAGAACTGAGAAAATCAACTCACGCCTTTAACAAAAAAGTTTGTTAGCAAAATAAAACAATCCCTGAGAAGGTGGGGCCAGGAATCTAGTCTCTTTGTGGGTCCTCCCTGCCCAATACATACGGGTCTAGAATTTGCCTCCATGGGCATTGTGGAATAATAAAAAAAGATGGGCACATTAGAAGGGGTGATAAAGTGACTGAATTCCAAGCAATTTTGCTTAGTAAACTGGGCTGTTTGGAAATGTCTGTGTTGTTTTTAGAAATCCCGACCTTAGCTCTCTTGTAGGCGTAAGATTTTCATATGATGAACTCACTTCCTTTTGCTCCCTTTCCTAATGGCTTTGCCCACTATGTAGATCTTTGTCCAAGTCAAATTCTGTTGTTTCTACAGCTGAAGCAAATATTTGGAACAACATTTGAATGTGCTCCAAATCACTGGTGCACATTTGAATTTCAAATTATCTTAACATTTAGGAACTCCTCTTTCAAAGTTCACAAAGGGGTCTTGCCGCTATGCGATTTGTGAATTCACATTCTGTTATTCAGCATTTGTGAATCTGGGATTATGTTACTTGTGGTTGAGCCATAGTTTCTATATCTGTGGTCCATGTGATACCCTAAACATCTGCTTTGATTTATGTTGATGTTACTGCAGTGAATTAAACAAAGATGAGGTGAAGAAGAGATTTATAGCATCCTTTTATCTGAGAGCCTTACGGAACATGAAATATGTCTGCAACAGAGGCGTCCTGAATACAGCGGAATATATACTCATATGTCAAGTTTGGGGGAGGGGGGCTGTAATAATATGGCTGATATGCAGTGGAATCTGAGTATTGGATAGGCTGGATGACATACATAAGAGGAGCCCTGTGCAATCAGACCAAAGGTTCATTTCATCCAACATGTTACTTCTGGTAGTGGGTAGTCAGCTTCCTCTGGAAATCTTACAGGTAAGGCCTAAAAGCAATAGCCTCCTAATGTTTTTTGTCCTCAACACCTGATATTCAGAACACAATGGGCTTTGCAGGGTGGTGAATTCTTCTCTCTCTGAGGGAGCCTTCCCAGACCTGCTGAAAGAGGCGGTTATTAAACCGCTTCTTAAAAAACCATCTTTAGATGCGGCCAATATAGCCAACTATCGCCCAGTCTCAAATCTTCCATTCTTGGGCAAGGTGATTGAGCGAGTGGATGCTGAACAACTCCAGGCATGCCTGGAAGAAGTGGACCATTTGGATCCCTTCCAGCTGGGATTCAGGCCTCATCATGGGACTTTAACCACCTTGGTTGCACTGGTTGATGATCTCTGGAGAGCTAGGGACAAAGGTGAGAGCTGTTTCTTAGTTCTGCTGGATCTCTCAGCGGCTTTTGACACCATCAACCATAACATCCTTCTGGAGAGTCTAGAGGGGCTGGGAGCACTGTTATACAGTGGTTCCTCTCCTTCTTCCTGGGCCATGTTCAGAAAGTGGTGGTGGGGGATGAGTGTTGAGACCCCTGGGCTCTCACTTGTGGGGTGCCTCAGGGTTTTGTCCTCTCCCCCATGCCTTTCAACATCCACATGCAGCTGCTGGGAGAGATCATCAGGGGGTTTGGGCTGGGTGTTTATCAGTATGCGGATGATACCCAGCTCTACCTCTTTCAAATCAGAACTAGTGAAGGCGGTGAAGGTCCTGTGTGAGTGTCTGGAGGCAGTTGGAGGATGGATGGCGGCTAATGGACTGAGGTTGAATCCTGACAAGACCGAAGTACTGTTTTGGGGGGACAGGAGGCGGGCAGGTGTGGAGGACTCTGAATGGGGTAACTGTGCCCCTGAAGGACCAGGTTTGCAGCCTGGGAGTCATTTTGGACTCACAGCTGTCAATGGAGGTGCAGGTCAATTCTGTGTCTAGGGCAGCTGTTTATCCATCTAATATGCAGGCTGAGACCCTACCTGCCCGCAGACCGTCTCGCCAGAGTGGTGCATGCTCTAGCTATCTCTCTTGGACTACTGCAATGTGCTCTATGTGGGGCTACCTTTGAAGGTGACCCAGAAACTACAACTAATCCAGAATGCAGCAGCTAGACTGGTGACTGGGAGCGGCCGCCAGGACCACATAACACTGGTCTTGAAAGGACCTACATTGGCTCCTAAATGGCCTCGATCCAGTATACCTGAAGGAGCGTCTCCACCTCCATCGTTCTGCCTGGACACTGAGGTCCTGTGCCAAGGGCCTTCTGGCGGTTCCCTGGCTGTAAGAAGCCAAGTTACAGGGAACCAGGCAGAGGGCCTTCTCGGTAGTGGCACCTGCCCTGTGGAATGCCCTCCCACCAGATGTCAAAGAGAAAAACAACTACCAGACTTTTAGAAGACATCTGAAGGCAGCCCTGTTTAGAGAAGCTGTTATTGTTTAATAGACTATTGTATTTTAATATTCTGTTGGAAGCTGCCCAGAGTGGCTGGGGAAACCCAGCCAGATGGGTGGGGTATAAATAAATTATTATTATTATTATTATTATTATTATTATTATTATTATTATTATTAAACAAATACATAATCTTCAAATCTGTTAAAAACCATTTTGAAACCATAGAACTAAGCGTCATTGAGCCAAAAACTTCATCTTGTAGTATTGAACTCCAGAAGTTAGTTGTAAGTTGCCTTTGTCCACCCTGGACATACTACCAATGGCATTTGATGGAAATCATAACTCAACCCTAATGAGTTTCTTTAGCACCAGGTAAAAACACATCCATTTGCTTAGGCCTTTGACTAAATTGTTTACTGGTGGTGGAAACGTGTTGTCTGCTCTCTTGCTGGGTTTGTGACTTGGTTTTTTGTAGAAATAGTATTTGCCTAACAAATTGCTTTGTGTGGTGAACATGGAAATGCCCTGAGTTATGAGAAAAAATGGTATACAGAGCATTGCAAGGGCACTCAGATGGCAGTTACAGGCTGTTTCCCATCCTCAGCTTTGCTTGTGCTCCATGTACTTGGAGACAATTCCTCTGTGTTTCATAGACTTGGAAATAAGGATAAACAATGGACATTTTTTGGGGTAGAGTCATCCATCCATGGATGATGTTTCCTTATTGTTTAATCAGGTGGAAGTCATCTCTGTACACATAAAGCCAATGTTATCCTACCTTAAATAAAACTTTATTGGTGCATGTCAGAGAAGGGGGGCAGACAATCTTCACCTCACACATGTTGGAGCGGAAGTTTACATAAGTAATTACCAGTGAGCTATTGGGCACTTCCTGAGGATTAATGTTTGACTAAGAGGAGAAAGCCTAAAGGGTCAGCTGCTTGCTAGTGATCCTTAGCAAACTACTTGGGCTTAGCAAACTACTTGGGGAAGAAGAAGAATCATACTTGCACATACATGTCCATGTGTCTAATGCGGTGTTTGCTGTAAATGCAATGCAATTCCAGAAAAATCAGAAAAAGTGTTTCAGAAAGGTCTACGGTTAAGCACTCTAATCCTGCTTGATCTCCAAAATTCTGTTTCTTTAAATCTGCATCTTATTGAATCTATTCCATTGACACAATGTAGGTAGCTATTGGAAAAGCAGATTTATTTCAAACACAAAGTAAAGCTAAATAATCAAGGTTGCAACCCATTTACCTGGGGGTAAGTCATGCTGAACTAAATGGGAGCTTCTGAGAAGATATGTAGCTGCTGCTATAGAAAAGGCTAGTGTTTCTGGAAAAGGAACACCTTTCTGAGTGAACACAGAAATATACTTAAACCACTGTCGCCCCCGGAAAAAAATATTCAGGTGCTTCCTTCGTTTGGTTCAAAATTAGGGCATTCAGTAAGATGTTCTGCAAAGCTGAACTTCTGTAGTGATTTCCATTGTTAGGTGGATTCAACTTGCGCACTTCAGTGCAATGGTCCTAATCCAATGATGTTTGCGCATCAGTAGCACTAGTAACAATGCTCATTCCAGTTGTCTGGAATGCCTGGTTCTGGCCCTGCTGTCAAAGCCTCCTCTGAAGACCAGGGAGTAAGGCAAGAATGGGTATAGCAGCATGAGGAGGAGGCAGAAGCAGGAGAGGAGAGCAAGACTCACATTCTTCTTGCCCTGACACCAAAGTCTGACCTGGATATTTATATGAGTGTGCCCACATGCATATAAGCCCTTGCTGTGCATTCTGCTCTTGAGAGATCTTTTTAAAAGGGCATCCTGTGAGCATAACTGCCTTGACTGGCATCTAAACAATTCTAATGCTAGTATCTCTGCAGTTTGTCAGGTATGGAGGGGATTCCGCAAATAGGGTGCCACCACCAAAAAGGCTGCCTTTCCAGTTGCTACCCACCTAATCTCTGGACTGATCATAGCACCTCAATGTGAGCACTCCTCTTTCCCTGCTTATTTGAAAATGGCAGCAAACAGCATGGACCGCTTATGAGTGGTGAAATGGGGCCTCAGCAAGGTCTTAGGCAATGCTGTGAGCATGTTCACTAATGTGCCCAGTATTGCTGCACTAGTGTGTTGCTTGGGATTGATGGGAGCCGTAGTCCGAGATATATGGGAGGCAAACTTGGAGAAAGGCTTCACAAGGCACTACTGTAAGTTCTGCATGGTGCTATAGCATCCAGGAGAAGTGGGTGACTGAAAGAGCCCACCATTCCAATGACTGAACAGGACATGGGTGTGGAAATTAAAATCCACCCTAGCTAAAAAGAGGCTGTCAATCAACAGAAGGAACGAGGGAGAGAAAGGCACATTGGCACTTGTCATGTATGAGTGATGACTTGGCCAGAGACACCTAGAACACCACAGTAAAACTTTAACTACCTTGTTGCTCCAAGACATAGGTATTCCAGTCATTCCATCAACAGATTTTTTAAAACTCTCCATAAAAGTGCCCTTGGTTTCCTACAGAGGAAGCGACAAGTTATGCTGAGCATTTGGTGCCATCAAGAAACACATCCGCTTGAACATGTGGAAACATTTTATATTCGTCTCTGAATGGTTCAGTATTACTGAATCGTTCAAAGAAAAACTAATGCTCTGGCTCTAAACAAGAACAATGAATTTCCCCAGAACATTTCCCATGGATGGAATAGGCAGTGTCATAATGTTCCAGAACTGCTCAGCTAAGAATTCACGAGGCCTTGGAAGGAAGAAAAAGACGTGCTGAAAGAAAGGTACATTTTAAAAAAATCACCAGGTCATATGTTCACTATTGATGTTGTTTTAAACAATTTTATTTCACTCAGACTTGGCTACCCAGTTCTTCCGTTGTGCCAATAGCTTTGAACGCGGTTTCGACTGGGCTTTCTTAGTAGGCTAAAGTGACCTGCATGCCAAAACCCAATGCTAATGAAGGCTCTCTTGCCTCTCTCCACACATAGCATGCAGGCTTCCTTGCTTGCCTTCAGGCAGTCAGCAGGATAAATTGGTTTGGCCTCTTTAAAAAGACCTTTTAAAAGCTTTCGAAATGGTTTCTGGCTTGTCCCATAGCTATAAAATCACAGAACCCCAAGAAGGATAAAGTACAGTTAAGTCGAAAGCTAGTACTTGGGGCAGTTTGGAATGGAGATACATGCTGTTTTTTGTTTTTAAAAAAGATCGCTGACAAGAATCCTGTTGGCTCTTATGTGACTTATAATTCAGAAAGATTTTGGAAAATGTTCGGTCCCTTCCAGCAAATGAATTGAAGGAAGAGAAAGAAACTTCACTAAGCCGAAACTGCTATAAGTTTCCTCAAACATTTTCATAGCATTTTTTGTTTTTTGTTTTGTTTACACATTGACAATATTATTTTTTTTTGCATTCTTTGGGACACTATTTTCACTTACCTTTTCTTCTTCTGTAGCTGACTTCGCTTACCCTTGCTGATGCCATCATATAACCAAATATGATTTGCTACATTGAGCCACGATATCGTCCTCTTCAGTATGTGATCACTGATTGTTTGAAGACACCCACATGACTAATCCATCATAACGGAAGAAATTAGAAGCAACTAAAGGAAGCAACAAAAAGAGACGCAGGTGGTGCTGTGGTCTAAACCACTGAGCCTTGGGCTTGCTGATCAAAAGGTCGGTGGTTCAAATCCCCCTGATGGGGTGAGTTCCCGTTGCTCGGTCCCAGCTCCTGCCAACCTAGCAGTTCGAAAGCATATCAAAATGCAAGTAGATAAATAGGTACCACTCTGGCGGGAAGGTAAATGGTGTTTCTGTGTGCTGCTCTGGTTTCACCAGAAGCGGCTTAGTCATGCTGGCCACATGACCCAGAAAAACTGTCTGCGGACAAACACCGGCTCCCTTGGCCAGTAAAGCGAGATGAACGCTGCAATCCCAGAGTTGTCTGTGACTGGACTTAATTGTCAGGGGTCCTTTGCCTTTACTTTTTAAGTGACCAATTGCATCGCAGACAACTCAGTTCTACTCCCCCAATAAATCCTGCCTGTCCCCCCCCCCAAAAAAAATCGTGGCTAGGCCCATATGCATGGCTGAAGTGGGTCAACAACAGAAGGTAGGAGTTAGTCAGTGCAAAGAAGCCCTTAGCTTGTGTCCACTCAAAGATTCAGGTGACTTCCTCTCTGTGCTTTTAGGTAACAGACAACAACCAGACTACTGGTAATTAGGTTCATTTAACAAGGTGTTTCAGAGAATAGCTGTGTGGCGGTTTGTTACTTCTCCTTAAGTCAAGGATGACGTTTGCTACAGTGTTGGGGGAGGGGAGTGTAGTATGTTCTAAACATTAAAGAGGAATAACTCAGGATGCTCAGACATTATTGCTGGAGGATTTAACCACTACATTATTTATATGACCTGAATATATTCTGCACATCTGCCCCTTCAAGGTGATGTACAACATATCATAAGGTACGACAGTAATAACAACAACATTATTAATAGCAACAACAAAGTTAATGATAAAACATAAATAAATAATAAAAATGAAACCACTCCCCCTTTAAACTGAGCAACAGAAGGTAAAACATAGAATCAAAGAATTGTACAGTTGGAAGGCATCCCTGAGGTCATCTAGTCCAACCCCCTGCAATGCAGGAATCTCAACTAAAGTATCCAAGACAAATGGCCACCCAACCTCTGTTTAAAAACTTCCAGGGAAGGAGAGTCCACCACCACTTGTGGGAAACTGAAAAAGAGTATTCTTGGCTTTGAGAATGGGTTGGGGTTTTTTTGCATCTACTCTGTTACTAACTATAGCACACCAGCATCAGAGATACTGTAGTTAATACACAACTTGGACCCAAAGGACCTTAAAGACTGTGTGATCTCTTATGCCTCAATTCAATTGCTAAGATCCTCTGATGGGTCTCCATGGAACTCATACTCTATCATGGCCTTTGCTCTGTGCCTTTTTCCAAGCGCTTTGGCCTGACTGGAAGATGTCCTTGGACACTCTTGCTTTCCTGGATTGGGGATGGAGAGATGTGTGAAGGTATATATGTGCAGAGAACTCTCTGGTTTTTGCATGGTGGAAATATAAGCCACTGGACAAAAGGAAGAATCACAGTGGGCCTTGCCTCCATTGGCACGTTGCACCCAGGAGGTGACCTCTCAGGGGGTGCTACCCTTTGAATGGAATGAAAGCAGCTCAAGTTTTAAAAAATAAATCAGAAAGAAATGGCAAAATGTTTAATTAGATAGGAAGAGAGATCATAAGAAGAATGAAATGTTCATCACCACCTGGGTTTAGGGGGCCTGTGAGGGTCAAAGGGTGCACCCTGTGCTTGGTCGAGATGTCTTGCTATAACATTGGCTTGCTTCCCATCATCTTTTTACATTGCTTGTCTTTGGGTTGGGAGTTGGAAGGCTGTGTCGCTAATATGGTCCCTGCAGCAACATAATTTCCAAGGAGTGTTTGCTTTAGGAGGTTAAAAGCCTTATAAACAGATTTACATTCTCTAATAATGGAATGCAGATGCAGAAGGGGAGAATTTGATGGTTAGTTAGCACAGCAAAATAGGCTGCTCACTCACTTTGAAACCTGACGCTTGATTAAAACAAAACTGAATGTTTAAGGAAAGACGCTCAAGTGTTAGATGCAGCCTGCAGCGCTTTGCCGAAGTGCCTACAAGCTGTTCCTCATCAAGCTGTTGGATCCGATCGACCCAGGGCCTTTGCAAACAGACCTCGGGAACAACAGGAAAGCAGTTTGCCCTGGCCAAGGCTTGAGAAAGCTGGTTTTGAAAGTCAGGGAGGGTGAGGGTAGGGAAACATGGCAGCTCTCATGACTGATCCTAATGACAAATATTTCATTTCATATCAGTTTCATTACCCCTGGGATTTTCACTGATCTGAAATTGCCACTTGCACAATAGCATCAGTTGAGGTATTGCCCTCTATTGGGAAGCTTTTTCCTAATGTTTGATGTTTTATTATGTTTTTACTGTATATATGTTGGAAGCTGCCCAGAGTAACTGGGGCAATACAGTCAGATGGGAGGGGTATAAATTATTACTGTTACTATTGCTATTGAATAAAGGTAAAGGTAAAGGGACCCCTGACCATTAGGTCCAGTCGTGGCCGACTCTGGGGTTGCGGCGCTCATCTCGCTTTATTGGCCGAGGGAGCAGGCGTACAGCTTCCGGGTCATGTGGCCAGCATGCCTAAGCCGCTTCTGGCGAACCAGAGCAGCACACGGAAATGCCATTTACCTTCCCGCTGGAGCGGTACCTATTTATCTACTTGCACTTTGATGTGCTTTCAAACTGCTAGGTTGGCAGGAGCAGGGACCGAGCAATGGGAGCTGACCCCGTCGCTGGGATTCGAACCGCCGACCTTCTGATTGGCACGTCCTAGGCTCTGTGGTTGAAACCCACAGTGCCACCTGCTGTGTTGAATAGGATGTCCCTGTTTTCATCAGAGAAATGTTGGAGGGGATGCATTATCAGGGTGGCACCACATTGGTTACCCCTGCAGTGAAATGGTGATGCCTAGTTGCAATCCTATATGGTGAAGTGTTTTGTTTTGTTTTAAATAGTTCCTACACTGGAGCATATATTTTGGGCTTGCTCAAGATCACTGGGAGAATTCTGAGCGTGCAGCAAGGCATTTGAAGGTTAGCTCAAATGTTGTTACCCTGACTTGCATTGGATTTGCTCCCTTTGCCATGGCAGGGAATTCACAACATGAAACCACTCATGGAAGTGGAGCGCTTTGAGGGTTGGCTCCTCTGTGCAACACACAGGCCTTGTGTGTCTATATTTTGCTTGGTTCTGCTGGTCTGTTGTTTGGCAACTGGTATTTTTCCATGAGCAGGGGAAATATTAAATGTATTTACTTATGATCAGGCAGGGTGTTCCTCTTGGTTTACCATCTCCAAAGTAAACCCAAATGAAACAGGTTGGACCCTAATCTGAATCTGCACCTCCTTTATTTAGCTGGCACCTCACTTATCTAGAGTAGAGGCAGAAGATGTCATCTAACGAACAGGTAAATATTAGTCCAACCCTTCCATCTGGAAAAGACCAGGGCTGAAATATGCTGAAGGGGTATATTTATGGACTGGCTGCATAATTCTTTGGGTTTCTTTTTGTAATCTGTAAATTGCTTTCCAAGCCTTCACAGTTGGTCACCAAAACCCAAGGATGAACAAGCCAACAAATCCTGTTTGTACCAACCTAGCAGGGAAAACAACTTCTTGCCAGCTGCTGGAAATGAATTCCAGACTTTCTTTGGAGGGGGAAGGCACAGAATAATGTGCATTAAATCATTCTGGGTAGGCACTTTTTGGGCCATTTCACAAGGCAAGCAAAAATGCAATATTTTTTTTCAGGGAGGAAGGGTTTATTTGAACCTGTGGAAATTATTGAAGCATTATGTAATGTGGAAAACTGACATTTTAAATCTGAATGATATTCCCTGGTATCAATCTAATTAAAGTATTTAATTAGAGCGGTGTGATGGGGATAAATTTTTCTGCTCTTGGAAGCAGGCTATGGTGTAAAGACAGACATTATTATTCTTTATTTTATTTTGCTGAGTTTTCCTTTGGGGTTGTAACCTTTGGAGAGGGGTGGAGGGGGAGAGGTTGCATGAAAATGTTAAAAGTGTTTTCATCCAGGGTGCTCTCTCTCTCTCTCTCTCTCTCTCTCTCTCTCTCTCTCTGTGTGTGTGTGTGTGTGTGAGAGAGAGAGAGAGAGAGAGAGAGAGACAGAGAGCTCAATGGAACGGAGTGCAAGCCCTCTTTGTTTGCTACCCATGGCAGCCATTTTGTGCTGGTGCCCACAGGACTATATGAATACTGGCACCTCATTACCCCCTGTCAGAACCCTCCCCCCCATTATTATCATCTAAACATATATGTGTGCAAGTGTGATGAATGGAGACACAAGAAACTTCATTTAAAAGTTTAAGCATGTGGATGTTCTCATTGAAGCTGTTTTTGTTAAGGTTGTTTATCTTTTGACAAACAACATTTCACTGGAGATGTAATCATGATAATGCCTCTTTGAAGCATATGCCCATGTAATGTCTAACATTTACTTTGCCATATCTCTAGAAGTAAAAATCCAGATGATTGGTGGTGGCGGAAACTTTTGGGGCATTCGTCCTCAAAGTTGTTGAGCTTTGCTCCACCCACCTTTCCCTCTGGCCTCATTCACTTACTCGCCATGAGGTCCTTGGGCTGAAAAACATTCTCTGGGCCAATAGGATGTTAGGTTTGTTGTTGTTTAGTCGTTTAGTCGTGTCCGACCCTTCGTGACCCCATGGACCAGAGCACACCAGGCACTTCTGTCTTCCATTGCCTCCCACAGTTTAGTTAAACTCATGCTGGTAGCTTCAAGAACACTGTTCAACCATCTCGTCCTCTGTTGTCCTCTTCTCCTGTCCTCTTTCTATCAGGGTCTTTTCCAGGGAGTCTTCTCTTCTCATGAGGTGGCCAAAGTATTGGAGTCTTAGCTTCAGGATCTGTCCTTCCAGTGAGTACTCAGGGCTGACTTCCTTAAAAATGGATAGGTTTGATCTTCTTGCAGTCCATGGGACTCTCAGGAGTCTCCTCCAGCACCATAATTCAAAAGCATCAATTCTTCAGTGATCAGCCTACTTTATGGTCCAGCTCTCACTTTCATACATCACTACTGGGAAAACCATAGCTTTAACTATGCAGACCTTTGTTGGCAAGGTAATGTCTCCGCTTTTTAAGATGCTGTCTAGGTTTGTCATTGCTTTTCTCCCAAGAAGCAGGCGTCTTTTAATTTCGTGGGTGCTGTCATCATCTGCAGTGATCATGGAGTCCAAGAAAGTAAAATCTCTCACTGCCTCCATTTCTTCCCCTTCTCTTTGCCAGGAGGTGATGGGACCAGTGGCCATGATCTTCGTTTTTTTGATGTTGAGCTTCAAACCATATTTTGTGCTCTCCTCTTTCACCCTCATTAAAAGGTTCTTTAATTCCTCCTCACTTTCTGCCATCAATGTTGTGTCATCTGCATGTTAGGTGCTGTAGCCTAAAACGTCTGGAGGGCAGCTTTACTGATTGCATCTCTATTTTATTTGAAAACACTCTATCCATGAGAATAGACAAGGGAGACTATAGACTCAGCAGTAAGCCAGTGAAACGTAGCCGTGAAACTGAAGACAAAGTGTACTAAGAGGTAGCACACAGGCTGCAAGTTACTATTACGTCCTCCCTGAAGCTTGCAGTTTGGGGAAATGTTAATATTCATTAGATGTCATTAACTGGTAGCCATTGGCCAAAGCCAGCTCTCTGGGTGATGCCATCTGGCCTCTTAATCACCCGCTCAGAGCGAAGGGCACAGAGGAGGAGCAGCATCTGTGAGAGTGGAAACTGTGAGGTTGCCATTTTGGGGGTTTGGAAAGGGGGCCACCTTCTCCACTTGCTTGTCAAAGTGGTCCTCTGGCAAAATTAGCTGCCAGAATGGATGGTAGCCAACACATTTCTGGGTTGGCTTCACCTTTTGGCTCCAAAGCCAGCAGCTCATTAGCTGTTAAACACTTGCACATGCCTGCACGTTTGGCACTTGCTCTTTCCGGACATGACACACCAGCCAAATGTCCCATTATCTATACTAAGCAGTTTGTGTTTGAAAATAAAATAAAATTAACAAGTGGCGCTCTTGGGCAAAGGTGTCCATTATTTATTTGGCTTTTTTTTTATGGATTCTGCAATTTTTGTATATTATCTTTTTGTGCACATTTGTAATATTTGTTTCACTGAAATATTAAATGCAGAGTAGGTTATAGGAGTAGTGCTCACTAGAAGGACAGATCGTGAAGCTGAGGCTCCAATACTTTGGCCACCTCATGAGAAGAGAAGACTCACTGGAAAAGACCCTGATGCTGGGAAAGATGGAGGGCACAAGGAGAAGGGGACGGCAGAGGACGAGATGGTTGGACAGTGTTCTCGAAGCTACCAGCATGAGTTTGACCAAACTGCGGGAGGCAGTGGAAGACAGGAGTGCCTGGTGTGCTCTGGTCCATGGGGTCACAAAGAGTCAGACATGACTAAACGACTAAACAACAACAAGGTTATACATACTTATTGCTAATCAGTGTTATCTAATTTATTTGTTTATTAAAAAGTATGTGCTACTTTTCATTATATGTCTCAAAGTGGCTTGCAAAAAAGAGAGAAAAGAATAGACATACAATATACAAAGTTGATGCAGCCTAGAATTGCATTAGGGTTTTGTTTTGTTTTGCTGCTGCTGCATCACGCTGTTGACTCATGTTAAGCTTGTGGTCAACTAAGACCCCTGGATCCTTTTCACATGCTGTCAAGCTAGGTGTCCCCCCCTCCTCCTGTATTTGTGCATCTTATTATTCCCATCTAAGTGTAGAACCTTACATTTCTCCCTACTGAAATTCATTTTGTTAGTTTGGGCCCAGTTCTCCAATCTGTTGAGGTCATCTGATTCTATCTTCTAAGGTATTAGCTACTCCTCCCTGTTTAGCATCATCTGCAAAATCTATTCCTTTGTCCAAGTCATTTATAAAAATGTTGAACAGCACCAGGCCCAGGACAGAACCCTGTGGCACCCCACTTGCCACTTTTGTCCAGGAACACAAGGAACCATTGGTGAGCACTCTTTGGGTTTAGTCAGTGGACAGCTCAATGAAGATGTCACCCCAATGTGTAGCTGCTGTGAAAATGGAAAATTCACTGCTTGAAATTATTAAGGTATTGAAAATAAAACTGCCAATATACCGCAATAATGCCATTATTCAAATCCATGCTATTACTGCATTTTGAATACAATAAGCAGTTCTGGCTGCCTTGCCTCAAAAAGGATATGGTGCATAGCTGTCAATGTTTCCCTCTTTTAAAGGGAAATTCTCTTATTCCGAATAGGATTCCTCACAAGAAAAGGGAAAAGTTGACGGCTATGATATAGTGGGTTGGAAAATGTTTAGAAAAGGACAAACAAGTGATTGATGGGATGGAGCAACTCTCCTGTGAGGAAAGGTTGCAGCATTTTGGACTCTTTAGCTGCAAAGAAAAGGCAAGCGAGAGCAGATTGTGTATAAGATTATACAGGAGATGGAGAGTAGACAGAGAAGGGTTTCCCTCTCTCCCTAAAACTCAGGAACATCCAATGCAGCTGAATGCTGGATGATTCAGAGCAGAGAAAAGAAAGTACAGTGCTTAGTGAAACTATGATATTTTCTCCCACAGGAGGCAGTGATGGTCACCAACTTGGATGGCTTTAAAAGAGGCTTAGATATATCCAGGGAGGTCAAGGCAATCGAAGAGGTGACGCCTACCAGTCACAATGGCTCTGCTCTATCTCGATGGGCACTAGGCTTCTGCATACCAGCTGCTGGAAATCTCAGGAGGAGAGAGGGCTCTTGTTCTAGGGCCTTGATGGCAGGCTTCCCCTAGGCGTCTGGTTCATCACTGTGAGAACATGATGCTAGACTAAATGGGCTGCTGGCTCTTCTTATGAGCTGGCCCAATTCCTTATGTTGTGTACTTAGTTCTAATGCTATAAAGTAGAATTGGTGCTGAAATCAGTGATGGATTTCTCATTGACTCCAAATGCCCAGGGCTGGGAGTAAATGAGGACACAGTGGCTACCTTTACTACCACTTTTCCTCCAGAAGCATGGTCCCTGAATCATTGCTTTGTGAAACACTGCCGAATTACCGCCAGTCAGAATAGTGCTATATAAAACTCAATTCCGTTTTGTTCATCTCTTGTAGCTATTCTCATTCGGAAAGGCCAAAAGCAATGCAAGAATATATATTGTTTCTGGGATGGTGATAATAGGTAGCTTGTACCACTTTTGACATGTAACTTGGAAAGCACATTCTAAAACCCTCTTGGTTTATTAAGCATATCATCTGTCTCAATTGCTCCATAAACGTATCACATGCAAAGATGTAATGAATATAATAATAACCTTTATCAACATTTCGTTTTGAAGCTCCATTTACCTGAAATGGGCTGCTTCCAATAAATATTTCACAACATATTTCTCCCTCCCAATTGCATTTACGACTTGCGAGGCAAACAGGAACATTTTAATTCTGACAAAATGGGTGTCTTTCATGAACCGGCTTTTATACTGTGCCTCATTTTGTGACTAAATGGCTTTCTGATTATCATGTCCCGGGGTATCACTTCCAGTGCCATGCTATGAAATGTCGTTAAGAAGTAATGTTCCTCTGCTTTGACAATCATATTAGTAAACACTGGAGACTTGGTCGGTTCTATGGCACGCGTCCTGGTGCTAATGGCTTTATTAACATATACAATAGCACTTCGTTGACACTTCTCATTAATTTAAATTTTCAGATATCAGAGCGGAAAAAGAAACCTATAGGTTCGCTAGGGAACAAAGTGGCAGCAGCCAAGAAATGGAGACCATAACCCTTGTAATGGGCAAGACAAATGTTCTGCCTCTCTAGCCCAGTTCCTTGCCCTGTGTGAACATGACACTAGATGGGCTGGAAAGTGGACTGTGAAAAGGAAAATTGCATTCGTGAAAGGATCAATCACCTGTCACTTATTCCTGTCTATTGGCAATCAGAGATATGAGCACTCCTGCTTCCTGAGCATGAGGCTTTATCCCCCAACCACTCTGGATGACCCTGACAGCCACAGTCCACCTCCACCTTGTATGAACACACCCAGGTATATGGAAGTAAAAGTGACTGTGGATTTAATGGCCTTGGTGTGTGCGTGTGTGTGTCTGTTTAGGCTGTCATTCATGTAACTTCAGTTGTAAAGTGCACAATTAACAATTCACTTCTCTTTCCACCCCTACCTGCAACCTGTCATCATTCCAAGCTTTCAGTTAACCAACCCAGCTATTAAGATCTTTGCCTTTAAAATCATCACCCAAATGGCCTACGGGGATGAGATATGGGGAATTGGTGTTAAATCTGAAATAGAGGTCCCACAAAATAAATTTATGAGGCAGATTTTGGGGCTTCCCTGCAGGACACCGGCAGTCTAACTTGGAGCTGAGTTGGGCCTCCCCTCGCTAGCGGCCAGAATTGATCTAGCCTATATGAGATACTGGCGCAGGCCAAATACCTTCAAGGAGCATAGTCTGTGCCCACTAAGATGCTTGAAAATTAAAACAAAGAAAGGATCAGGGCTGCACTTGGCACAAAACAGAAGATGACACCCACTGCCATCACCCTGCCACATGTACTCTCAGTGGGCTAGGCATATAAAAAGCCTCTTTTGTGCTATTGTGTCCTTTGGTTAAGACGAAGTGGTCTAAAGTACAGTGGTACCTCGGGTTACAGATGCTTCAGGTTACAGATTCTGCTAACCCAGAAATAGTACCTCGGGTTAAGAACTTTGCTTCAGGATGAGAACAGAAATTGTGCGGTGGCAGCGGGAGGCCCCATTAGCTAACGTGATATCTCAGGTTAAGAACAGTTTCAGGTTAAGAACGGACCTCCGGAACAAATTAAGCTCTTAACCCGAGGTACCACTGCAGTTCAGAAGATCAACAAGATTTATAAATTGTATTTCAGGATTTATAAACTGCTCTATATTTTGTAAATGCCCGTATGGTATGCAAAAACAGAATATAAAGCATAAAGCAGATCATAAAACAGTATTAAAACATGAAAAGCAGCAATTAAAAATGGCAAAAATAAAATAAACTAATCTGAGAAAGCTTGGGAGAAAAATTTCCAGCAAATGTCAAAAACAACAGTGTTGGAGCATGCTTCCCTTCCAAGGGCTGTGTGCACACCAAACACTGAAAGCACATTGAAAGCACACGACTCCCCCCCCCCCCAAATCCTGGGAACTGTAGCTTGCTCATCACAGAGCTGTGATTTTCAGCACCCTTGGACAAACTACTTGTTCTCAGGGAAGTCGTGTGCTTCCAGTGTGCTTTAAATGATGTGTCTGAAGCCAAAGAGAATTCCAAGAGCTGGTGCCACAAGGCTAGGAGCACGTGCATGAGTCATAGCATGCTTTGCCGCAGGGACGTGTGGCACTGATGCTCTCCAGCAGCAGCTCGTTCTAGTCTGGATGGAGAGAAGCTGATTCCAGCCCAGGCTCTCTTCTTTTGCTTCTTGGTTCTTCATTAAGCAATTCTCAAACAGGATAATACAAAGCAGCCATGAAGCAGTTCTAACCACTGAAGTTTGGTCCAAGAATAGATTTGGGCTCACTGTCTTTTGGAACAGAAGTTTCATCTATTGCTGGTCCTTAGGTTTCCTTAGATCTCCTCTGCCCATTCCTAGCATGCAAAGAGCCATGCAGCCCAGGACAGTCACCACCTGGCTGTGTACTGGAAACCACCGTCTGTCGATCTCATTACGTCTCCTGCGCTGAGAGAGAATTACAGTATGGCAAGAGGATAGATTGCCTGTCTTTTTTGCATGAAATCCAAGAGCTTAGACAGTAATATAATGGAAGCTTTGTGTGTCAGGTATTAGGGTAAATTAAGCACATCTATACTTGGAGAAGGAACAATCGCAGCAGCTCATTGGGGAGGGGGTGCTTTCAAAGGAATGGATGGGGGACGGACTAAGACACTGGAAAAAGTCAACGCTGCAGATTCTTTGCTGCATTTGGAAGTAAATCAAGCCTAAATAACTGAGAAGTAGCTCACATGACATGGCTGGGGATTATTTTATACTTTCTGTCAATTCATAATTCCCAAGCTCTGTTTAGAATTTAGCTTCCTGTTGAACCATTATGCTAACTTTGAAGGGATGGTTTATGTGATCGCTCTTGCTGTGATACATAGGAAAGGGAGGAGAGGGAGGGTGGAACTTCACAAAACAGATTAGGAGCTGCTTCTGTCACGGCTATCCATATTTTCTTGGTGCCTCCATCCCATTTATGACTGTTCCAAGAGATGAGATATCCCCATCTCATCACTTTGTAGTGTGTTTGTGTGATTAGTTGACTCTCCTTTATTATTAGCCTTTATTATTTGCTTCCAAATTTAACATGATCACCTTTTCTCAACTCTAGATCACAACACACCTAGCTCCAGATCCTGATTTAGGCTTGAACCTATTGGTATTCATAATGAAGATGAGGCTAAAGGTGGAATCTACTTACAGCCCAGCGCCTGAGATTAGGGAATTGGGGGTTGCTTAATGCCTGTTCCATAATCTAATTTTCCAAATTTAGTCTTGGGCATTCCCTTAAAGGACACTTAGGCTCCTGTCCTAAGGAACATAAGAGCATAAGAAGAGCCCTGCTGGACCAAAGACCTCTCTAGTCCTCATCCTGTTTCACACAGTGATAAACCAGATCCCTATGAGAAAACCACAAGTAGGAAACAGAAGGCAATAATGCTTCTGAATATCAGTTGTTGGAAACCACAGTGAGGGACTGCTTCTGTGCTTGGTTCCTGCTTGCAGCTGTCCTACAGGCATCCATCTTGCCAGGATTCAGTTTATTGGCCCACATCCAACCCACCACAGAGTCCAGAAACTGGTCAAGGAGTTTCATGACCCCTCCTGATTCAGATGTTACAAAGAAATTGAGCTGGGTATCATCAGAATACTAAGGACATCTCACCCAAACTCTCCTAATGACCACTCCCAATGGCTTTGGGTCCTAATGAATTGGAATCCTCACCTATGACTTTCATGGTAGATAGTGTTTCTCTCTCTATATTTTTATATTTTAAAAAAACTTAAAAGGCTCTTAGTTACTGTAGCCTCTCCTTACCCACCTCCCCTGAATGCTAAAACCCACAACACATACTTTAAAAAAATATTTAATTGTGAAAAGCATCAGCCTAGGAATACCTGGTGTGTGATATGGCACTTCTACAAGTGGTAAAATTATCTCACACATGATTTTTCTTTTGTGTATATTTTTTTTACCTTGTACTCACAACTGGAAATGCTATGTGTAAGCATTTTTGTAAGTCATTGATTTCACTGGGGGTGCAGGTGGAAACCTGCACAGAAAAGAAAACACACTTCTCAAATGCGCTCTGTGTCTAGGTGTACATTTCCCAGTCACCTGCATTTCATATTCTCTCAGTACCAGCACTCCATTAGGGCAATCAGGGCTCAGTCCTCCCAAATGAAATCCCCAGCAATTTGTGCTGTGGCTGATGGGAGTTGTACTTCAAAAAATTGCGAGGGGACCCGGTGGAGCAAGGCTGCTCTAATATTTCCTTTTTAATTCTCGCATGTCAATATTTGGTTCAGTGTTATGATTCAGGCCTGTATCCATGGCAGATACATGCGTGTGAATATATATGCACATCCCATGGTACATCTATTTATGGTAAATGTGACTGCTGGCAACACTGTCCTTTCAAAGACCAGAGAAGGGCTGCATCTCAATGGCAGAACACATGCAGAAGGTCCAATATTTGATCCCTGGCACCTCCAGATAGGACTGAGGAAGATTCCTGTTTGAAACACTGGAGAATCTATGCCAGTTAGCAGAGACACCCCTGAACTAGGTAGACTAAAAGTCTGACTCAGTATAAGGCAACTTCCAGTGTACCATGAAGCACATGCCCTCCATCATTTCTCCAATGAAAATAGGGACGTCCTAAGGAAAAGCGGAACATTCCAGGATCAAATCACAAACCAGAACGGCTTCTGTAAATTCAGGACTGTCCCTGGAAAATAGGGGCACTTGGAGGATCTGGGAGCAAGTTCTGGATACACATGCAACTCTTTTGCAGCACTTTTGGAATGTGCTTGGATAGAACAAGAGAGTCATAAAAAGATGAGACTGTTATGGTATTGCATAGTTCTCCAAAAAGCAAATCTAGTTGCAAATCTAGTCCCATCAAACAGAACACTGTTCCATTTGACATGGTGTAATTTCCAATGATATCTGTGCTACTGACTCGCCTAAAAGCATTTTAAAGATTGTAGATCAGATTTCTGATGGCAATCCAGAATCACCATACTTCAGCTATGTATTGAAAGAAGTGACTATGGATATGCCACCTGTTTTGATACTAAGGGCACAATACCCTTTGACAGCAAGGCATATTTGCTATCAATAACAGACCCAGCTTCTCCTAGCTTGTAACAATAGGCAAGGATAACATGAGCAGGGGGGTCTGTATGTTGACATCCATAGGTGAAATCAACAGTCATTCATCCAGTGTAACAGGACATGCAATAGCTCCGCACACAAGACCTGTTCTAACAGCAGCATTTAAGTGAGGTCAGACGTGGATGAGTTTCGCTGCAAAGTACGTTGCAAGTTGGTCACAGTAGGCTCCTAAGGGGTCACCTGCCTCATTGGGGAGACCACAATGCAAGATGCTTGTCACCAAGATGCTTGTCACCAAATGAAACAGCTCTACTGAGCAGGCACAACAGTGATGGCAAGGAACAATAGTCTTGCTGTAGTCAATGCCAAAGCATAGGCTTTCAAATGCACTCTAAGCTGTGCTCAGATGATGTGAGTTTTCCTGCCTCTAGTCACCTTCTCTGCAGCTTCACTACCCACAATTCCTCACTAAACTGAGCAAAAACTGGGCTCTGTTACCTGCTGGGAGGAGGGCCTTTAGGATCAGTTGCCACATGGGAAATACACTAACTGCACAGATCAACCAGATGAAAGGCAGGAGAGTCAGCCAAGCCAGGCAATAGCTTGGAAGCCAACTGGGTACATTAGTCTATAGGAGCAGGATATCTGATTCTTCATGGGGGCCTCATCCAGCTCAACAGAATTCCTGTGCTACTGAGATCTGCACATGTTTGGCATGTCCCCTGATACAGTCAAGGATGGAATGCTGGCAATAAGCAGTTTTTGTTCCATAAGCTTTCTTTTCATTGGAACCAACTAATTTCTGTTATTCTAGCCCATGATCCCTTTAGGGGGAAACATGCATTCTTACAAATTTCACTTATGCCTGCCTTTCCATCTCTCCCTCAGTAAGTGCTGGAGGGCAAATAATTTGTTTATCACTTGACCAAGGACAAATCAGTGCTATGTGCTTTCATCCAGATATTCTGTCTTTCAAATTGCTGGTATATGCTGTAATGCCTTTAAGAAAGAGGATATACAAAATGGTTTAATCCAAGTTGACTATAACTTGGGCATGTCACCAGCCCGTGAAGAATTTATAGCTCTGTAGGCCTGTCTGGATTCTATTAAGCTGCATCTTTTCTTAGTTCTCAGATAATGGAACATTAAGGGAAAATAGGAAGGAAACTGTCCTTGAATATGGAATCCAAGTAATGATCTTTTAAAGAAAGAGTTTGATTGACTATAGGGACTTCTGTTCTATTTCCTTCTTCCAAATGTATTGCAGAATTTAGGAAACCGTGCCTTGGTTTTGGCATTAAAATAGTCCTAAATCTAAAGTTGGGGGGTTTTGGGGGTTTTCTTTGAGGAATAAAGGAGGAAGAGATGAACAACCACTCCAGCCTTAACCTGGTGATGAACCTGGGACCATCTGCATGTAGATGCCCTACCACTGAGCTATGGTCCTTCCTCAACTTTACCATGAATCTTCTTTTACTGAAATCTTTGCCTCCTGATAGAGTGAGCAGGTAAAAAAAGAGGAGAGCCCCCTGGCACTTTTAATAGATGTGTCAGTAGGCATATCTTGTACGAGAAGGTACACCTGCTGAAATCCTCTCTTCACAACTATCAAAGATGCAGAAGTCCAGTCCTCTGTACTATAACCCCAGGCCGGCCTACCCTCTGATGAAACACAGAATGCTTCTTCTTGCCAGGTACGTGACTCACTGAGGGTTCTAGGTTTGCATACAGCCATGGTCTGATGAGAAACTGAAGTAACTAATGAGCCATTTGAAGCACTTAGTGCCTTCCTCGGTTTCACCCTCACATTTTGCTTAACAAATAGGCTTTCACCTGTGATATCCAAAGGAAAAAAGTTCAACCAGGCACAATTATTAGCTTATTTCAGGATGCAATTATTACATAGGTTTCTCCAGCAGCCTGTGTATAGCAGGATAATGATGGTCTGAACCAAGATTCTGGCTCTCATATCTACTCCAATTGCAAGCACAATGTTTCAGACCAGATTGGTGTACAAGGTGTGTAGATGGTTCTCCTCATCCCCCATTTTATCCTCATAACAACCCTGTGAGGTAGGTTAAACAGCTGAGAGGCCATTGAAAACAGTGTCCCAGTGGAAATCACTTTAACCTCTGTGAAAATCTGGATGTATGGCAACCCATGCAGGCAGTGTCGAAAATTTCATTTTTTTGAGATCTTGCAAAAAAAGATGAACAACCTTTCTGTTGGGATTTTCACTTTTTGAAATATGGCAACCCTAATTTGAATCCAGGTCTTAGTCTGGCACTATACCCCAGTATGCTTGGCCAGTGGTCAGAGAGGATGGGAGCTGGTCATACTGGCTGGGGCTGATGGGAGTTGGAGTCCAATAACAGCTAAAAAGGTAAAGGTAAAGGGACCCCTGACCATTAGGTCCAGTCGTGACTGGCTCTGGGGTTGCGGCTCTCATCTCGCTTTACTGGCCAAGGGAGCCGGCGTACAGCTTCCGGGTCATGTGGCCAGAATGACTAATCCGCTTCTGGCGAACCAGAGCAGCGCACGGAAACGCTAGAGGCCATCAATTTCTCACCATGGTTCCCTGGCTAGATGGACCATTGGTCTGACTCAATATGAGGCAACTTCATGTGTTCATTTATAAAATCCAGTTCTTTTTCTTAGGCCATCATAGGTATTGGGCTACTTCTGAGAAGGCGGAAGTTATCTTAGCTACTGTACAAATGAGGGTAATATGAATGGTGCCCAGGGACACATTTGGTCTTCATTAACAAGAGCTCAGTAGCTATTTTGTCATTTTTCTTGTTTGTCATAAAAATAAATACACTTTAATAGATGATCCAACCGAGCAGGCTTTGGCAACAAAATGGACTACGTCCCATTATAAATGTGATGTGTATAATTTAAAGGAAGGCAGAATATTAAACCATTTCCATCTCGTTCATGGGAGAGAACGACAAAGATTTAGCTTCTGATTGCAAAGGAATGAAAAACAGGACATTCTTGGAGAGTGCCTTAAATCATGCATTCCATTTTATGGAGTTCATGCTATAAATGGCCAATTTCAGGATAATTAATCATGTTGGGATTTCCCCCCCCCCCCAGTTTCAAAGTTTGCATTTGACTAAAAAAAATGTTTTATGAGTAAAAGAGCAGCTTAAGCACCTTAATAGATTGTACAAGGGCCAAAAAGGAATTTGGAGGGCACTTCCTGTTCTCCTGCAGGTCAAAATTGCCATCAGTTAGAAAGATTTAAGCAAGGCATGGAAGAGCCCTGGGGAAATCCTATGGTTGATGGGAAAGGGCTTGATTTCAAACCAAGGGCATGCGGGGGAACTGGAGTTGAGGCTGAGATGGTAAGTTGAAGGAGCAGCTGAGTCGTCATATGATAAACGTCTCCAGTCCCACAAACTAACATTAGGAACTTATTAGCTGGGATCCAATGAGTTTTCAGGGAAGTTCATTCCGAGGATGTCCACTTTCACCAGCACTTGGTAGCAACCTAACGGAAAGATCATATTTCCAGCTGAATGGTGAGTGCTCTGATTGCTTTTCACTGGGGATTGTGTGTTTGGTTTTATGTGTTATTAAAATAAACTGCCGTATACCACTCTGTGGTTGCTCTATAACCCAATAGTGAGGCAGTCAGGATAGGCTAAAACAACACAGAGATGCTGACATTGGTTCTGAACAAATGTTCTTTTACATTAGCCGTCTGTTACCAAAGTAGCCTGTGCCAGATGCTACAGTAGGAATTGCACAATAAAAACGAAACAAAACAGAATAATTCTGGCACCCAAGTCCTATAATGTACTTTCACCTTTTGGTGCAGAGATACCTTGAAGATCAGATTGCATCCTTCCCCCCCCAAGCTGGTGCCCTGTGTAGATGTTGTAGGACTCTAGCTCCAGTCAGTCCTAGGCATCATGGCCAATGGTAAGGATTATGAAAGTTGTAGGCACCAATTTGGGGAAGGTTACTTTAATCTTTAGGGACGCGGGTGGCGCTGTGGGTTAAACCACAGAGCCTAGGACTTGCTGATCAGAAGGTCGGTGGTTCGAATCCCCATGATGGGGTGAGCTCCCATTGTTCGGTCCCTGCTCCTGCCCACCTAGCAGTTCGAAAGCACGTCAAAGTGCAAGTAAATAAATAGGCACCTCTCCGGTGGGAAGGTAAACGGCGTATCCATGTGCTGCTCTGGTTCGCCAGAAGTGGCTTATTCCTGCTGGCCACATGACCCAGAAGCTGTACGCCGGCTCCCTCGGCCAATAAAGTGAGACCTAATGGTCAGGGGTCCCTTTACCTTTACCTTTTACTCTAGTCTTTATACTGTGGTGGCTTTGGCAACATCCCATAGCAATGGCATTTCAAAGCAGTGCAGCAAAGGCTGTGGTGTCATACAGGTTGCTGCAGAATTAGGATACACTTTGTAGCTATTCCATTTCCTTTCCTCCCTCCATCCAAAACTCCTTACTTCAAGGAGCTTAAACACCTCCTTGGATCAAATATGGCACATGAAATCCATGATCAGGATCTCCTGTAAATTTAAGAAGTTGTTTTAAGAGGTAATTAGCAAACCCATGTGGCTGGTTTATATTTATGTTAAGCACCCCTTTTCCTCATCGCCATTTCTCTGATTTGCAAAACAGCCATGCTAGGCAGCTATATTTACTTAAACCAAGGCCAGTGTAGGAGATCCTGATCATAGAGTGATTGTGTTCATTATGGCTTGCTTGACCTTGTGAAAAGCATTTCAGAGCTCTGATAGTAAGCCACGTGATCTAAAATAACTTTACGTGCATGATGTTTTCAAAGCTTACACAATGTCTAATGTCAGCTCATGGTACTGAGAAGTGGATTCCTTACCCGATTTTCTGTGAGCTGGTTCTATTACCACTTTTGTCTCCATGTGTTGGCCCCCAATAAGATTTTCCCTGCATGAGCCTTATTGAAGAATACATTATTTTCATAATAACATCCCTACAACAAATGTCCTATGTAAACCAGGATCTCCATGCATTCAGCCTCTGCTCCTTGGAAGTGGCTAGTGTGATCACAGTGGTGGAGAAATGTGTCTGTTGTGGAAATCACTCCCAGCCAGCCACCCAATTGATTACTCTACCTCGCCTACCCTCAGTCAGGTCAATCCTTCAGAATACTAGGAGAGCACCACATGCATTTGGAATGGATTGTGTGGACTTATCCAGTTACAGTGGTACCTCGGGTTAAGAACTTAATTCGTTCTGGAGGTCCGTTCTTAACCTGAAACTGTTCTTAACCCGAGGTACCACTTTAGCTAATGGGTCCTCCTGCTGCTGCCGTGCCGCTGCCACGCAATTTCTGTTCTCATCCTGAAGCAAAGTTCTTAACCCAAGGTACTATTTCTGGGATAACAGAGTCTGTAATCTGAAGCGTCTGTAACCTGAAGCGTCTGTAACCTGAGGTACCACTGTATTAGGCAATGTCAGTTATTCTGAGCATCCTATTTAAATATCAGGTGCTTCATGTGACGTACAATCCATTAAACCCCAAACCATACCAACCTTCCCCTTTTTTTCTTATCAGTGAGTGAAGACTTTCCATGACTGAACATTTAGTACATCTGAAAAGACATCATTCACAGGTGACTGATCATCTAACACCAGACAAGATGCCCCAGCAGTACAGTCTACCATTCATCATCTTCAAGCAAGTGTTATGCAAATGATGACAGCCATGTGAAAATCAAATATGCAAATTCACTTGATTTCTCTGACCCATGTTATTTTCAATTTAGACCTCAGTACTGGGGAGGCGGGGTGTGGGAAGAGCCCTGAGAGAAAGTTGTAAAAGATGTTATATGTAATTCTTCTCCCTGTTCTAAACTGTGAAAAGGAACATTTCTCACATGGTTATGTTTAATGGTTTTTCTCATTTATATCTGTCACCTGCTAATTAGCACCCTACCTCCCCCTATAACTGTAAGTGGTTTTCTAATGTGTTAAATATTTTTCACTTTTTAAAAAACAAAAAACCCATCAATTGAATAAAATGGTTAATTTAAACTGACGGAGGGAATGATGTCTGGAGTGCTTTCATATGATAGGATTCAGTTAATAGAGATTGCCCTTCCAATAAATAAGTCCTCTTGTATCTTGCATGATCTGGGCCTGACACCTGAGGAATTTCAGTAGGGCTTGCTAGGAGCTCCTGAACCCCACACTGAGGCCACAAATATCCATGTCTGCTGTAAGGACTGCTATCCTATGGAACATTTTCAGATCATCATCATCATCGAATTAAAGATCTGGAAGGGACCATGAGGCAAAAAGTGGCATTCAAATGTATCCAAACAATTTCTTTGCTGTTGAGAGCTAAAATAGCCATGACATTACATTTAACACATCTAGTTTCAGCCTCTTTAAATAACAGCTGCAGGAGAAAGGGAGGACAATGGAACCTTCCCTCCTGGGCTAATAGCAGCTTCAAGAGGCAATTTCCATTGCGACCAGGGATGGAGAAGGAATTTAAGCCCCCTTGCCATATTCTATAGTCCTGACACCAATCCCTTCCTCCTCCAGTGCATTAAATACATTCACCATTTTAATACCACACCTAGCTTGGACCTGGGGAAAAAGTCGTTTAAATAATATAATGAGGCACAAATACAAGATGGGTGACACCTGGCTTGAGAGCAGTACATGTGAAAAGGATCTAGGAGTCTTGGTTGACCACAAACTTAACATGAGCCAACAGTGTGACGCGGCAGCTAAAAAAGCCAATGCAATTCTGGGCTGCATCAATAGGAGTATAGCATCTAGATCAAGGGAAGTTATAGTGCCACTGTATTCTGCTCTGGTCAGACCTCACCTGGAGTACTGTGTCCAGTTCTGGGCACCACAGTTCAAGAAGGACACTGACAAACTAGAACGTGTACAGAGGAGGGCAACCAAAATGGTCAAAGGCCTGGAAACAATGCCTTATGAGGATCGGCTGAGGGAGCTGGGCATGTTTAGCCTGGAGAAGAGGAGGTTAAGGGGTGATATGATAGCCATGTTCAAATATATAAAAGGATGTCACATAGAGGAGGGAGAAAGGTTGTTTTCTGCTGCTCCAGAGAAGCGGACACGGAGCAATGGATCCAAACTACAAGAAAGAAGATTCCACCTAAACATTAGGAAGAACTTCCTGACAGTAAGAGCTGTTCGACAGTGGAATTTGCTGCCAAGGAGTGTGGTGGAGTCTCCTTCTTTGGAGGTCTTTAAGCAGAGGCTTGACAACCATATGTCAGGAGTGCTCTGATGGTGTTTCCTGCTTGGCAGGGGGTTGGACTCGATGACCCTTGTGGTCTCTTCCAACTCTATGATTCTATGATTCTATTCTATGATTCTAATATGGAAAAGGCAAAGGTTGTGCAAGCATGGGAGACACTGTCTGGATTCTGCACAATACCTCAGTAGGAATGGTGATGGTGGGTGATTGCATTTACATTTTAATAATAAATCACCTAATTCACAATTTTCAAATCAATACGTAAACTGAAACCCAATTATCCTCCGAAATGCACACTTCTCTGAATTTTGTGACACAGTTCTGCAAGCAAATAGTACGTACAAAAATGCATGTGTTAGGGGGCCTTTTCCCAGGCCTTTTAAATTACTGTTTGAATGGGCTTTCTCTGCAGCTGCTGTTATGCATTAATGCTTTTATTGGCTCCACTGTTTTAATGTTTTATCTGTTGTTTTGCCTTTTTTAAAAAACATCTCATTATTATGATGTATCCACTACCTTGGAAACAGAAACATTGCAGAGCAGCATGTGATTTTTTTAAAAAACAGCTCAATAAATAAAATTTATTTAGCCTCCAATCCTAACTCCTGGGAGTAAGCACCACTGAACTCAATGGGATTTACTTATAGAGAGACATGCATAGGATTACACTGCTAATTTTCTTCCAAGGAAAATGTTGCATTACAATGAATATATGGTGACATCCAACATTAGCCATTCTCAGAGCAGATCCATTTAAATCAATGGACTTAATGAATTTAAGCACATTGGTTTCAATGGGTCCACCCATGATTTAGTTGCGTAACACTCGATATGTAGAATTCAATTCTGATAAAATATGATAATGCTATTCAACACTTGTGTTATAATACATCTAAGCTTAGTAAATACGTAAATATCTCTTCATAATTCATAATTCTTGTTACTGCATGGCAAAGGAAGAACTTGACATCTCCTGAAGTGTAGGCCTTGATATGCCATTCATTAAAAGACATATCCCAATCCGTTGTCCCCCACCTTCTTTCTCACTTACATAACTCACAATATTTGGCATTACTGCATTATTCGTTTTTATTTTTTAACACCCTGGGGAGCTCCTATTCTTTTCTTTTCCACCCTACGCATCTCAGCATTTTCTCTTTCAAAGGGATGGAAAAGGATGAGAAAACATGGGCCTCAAAAAAAAAAGAAAAAGACAACCTCCAATGCCCATTTCAATCAAAAAGAGAGTTCTTAGGGGCATCTATTTCAAATAGAATTGATTGACTAGCCCTCCTTTGAGCACCAAGCAGTGACTTTGTCATGTTCCCTTTCATCAGTGTTCGGTATCTGCTGTTATAACTTCAAGATAACATCGGGCAAGCCCCATTTCTGACTTTGTAATCATGACTTTATGTGTAAATAGAGATGAAAGCATTAGGCAGAGGTGAGCCCTGAGTGAAATCCATGGCAGCATCTTGCTAGGTAAACAGAGGCAGACATATTGGCCAGGAAGTACACCGAAATAAGAGACTGTGTGTATAAACAACTGAATCAAAGCTAGGCTGCCTCTAAATGAACCTTTTGACAAACAGCATCTGCAAAGGAGCTTGCGAAATGCAAGAGCCTAACAGAGCAAGGGATTGTGCCTGCAGGCAAAATGAAGCAGAGAGGACCGAACGGGAGCCTGTGGTGGGCAGTTGTTTTGCATCCTCCTCAGACTGCTTAGCAACACAGCAAGGGAAGGTCTGAATAAAGACAAGGGGGCCGAATCAGGTCCACCAGTAAACTAGAATTAAGTCCAACTGAGCAAAGGAAATGTAGACTGACTGAGAGCACGGAAAAGAGTTCATCGTCCCCCCACTGTTAACAAAAGCATGTGGAACCTGTGGAACTGTTAGGGTCACTCAAAAGGATATAAGCAGAATGCTGTGCAGAAAGGAAAGTAGTTTGGAGGTTAGAAAATTATTTGTTTGAAGCCAGATTTGCCAGCCCAGGACAAACAACAAATCCTCTCCTTCTCTGATTTAAAGTCAAAAGAGACCTTTGATCCAGGTTGAGTGGGGTAGAATATGGCATTGTCTCATTCAAATACCACAGCTTTGGGCTTATCTGAGGTCTTATTCTGGTGATAGATTTAGAGTGTGCTGCTTATCCTATTCAAGTTTTGACCTTTGCAGGTTAGGTTTGCAAATCCTGATGCAAAGGCAGTAGTAATATGACCTGAACAGTATATGTCACAGGATGTAGGAGGGTAGCTTTCCTTATAGCAGTGACAGCAAACTTCTGTGGTCCTACAGATGTTGTTAGAGGACAAATTCCATCAGCCTCAGCCAGCAGGACCAATGGTCCTCAACATCTGGAGGACCACAGGTTCCCCCAACCAGCCTTACAGGGCAGAGAAGACTGTGCTGTGCAACCCACTGCACACTTTTAAAGATCGTCTGATATATGCAGACTATTCCCATTGTAAATTCTTGTAATTTTCAACTCAGCAGAAAGCTCAGTTAAACAGCCACTACAGAGACCCTTAAATTTCTATGTAGGAAATACTTTTTTTATAAATAACTCTCCTACAGCTGGGATAATATTTAAATGGCCTAACCATGTGAGCCAGGGCTGTTTGGATTCAGGTAGGTCTTTCTCAAAAGATGGCACACCTTCCCAGCAGGTCATTTAAACACCATAACCTGGCAAGAGTCACAGCTTCCATTCCATGAGGGTAACCTTTCAAGAATTTCAAACTTAATGGAAGACACAAAGCCAGCTGAATGGACACAGTCCTTCTGCCTCAGACTGGCTATTGTCCAAGTTAGCCAATTTTGTGTTTGCATGTAAAAGAGAGAGAGGGAGGGACAGAAATTGCCAATGGCATTATACACTTTGTTTAGACTACACAGTTTCACTTTCTCTGCATGTTCTGTACAAGGATCACAGAATGGCACGATGAGCCTAGGGAATGTGGTGAAGTTACATTCATCATCAGGAATGCCAGAAATACTATGCACTAAGGGTCTTTGAGACAGAACTGGAAACTTGCGGCCTTCAATACTGTATGTTATTGGACTCTGACTCTTATCAGCTCCGGCCAGGATAGTCAATAGTATGGGAGTCATCTGATGACATCTGCAGAGCCACAGATTCTTCATCCGCGCACTAAATCATATTGGGTTCGGGGGGGGGGGTACCACAGTTCCCATCTGCCAGAAAGAATAGACTATGGCTTTAGAGATAGAAAAACATGGTAGTCCTGAAACAAAAGCACTTATTTTTCTCATACAAGAAATGAGTGACTTGTATGTTTCCATGCAGCAAATGAGAAGCAGTTCACCCATGAGTTGCATGAGAATGGATTGTCTGGAAAGATCCTTCCGGCTGGTCTCTGGTCTTGCAAAAGACAACAGCAAACCTCCAAGGAGGAAAGAGTATGAGATGCTGATCTTCCAATTATTTAAAGGAGAGTTCTGGCAGAGAGCTCCATTGATTGTCCAGCTGCTACAGGGGAACAGCCAATTAAGCTCATTGGTTGCCAAGTTTGCAAACTATTGAAAAGATAGGGCCTTGAGAAAACCTACCCTTCAGAATTGTTTGGGTTCCACCCCTGCTGAATTCTACATACCACATCCAACCCAGCAATTCTGGCAAGTCACAAAACTCTTTTAAGAGTGAACATATGTGTAACATTCTGGATCTGATGCGTCAAGCTTACATCTTGTTCTTGCCAGTGTCTTCAGTGGAATGGGAAATTGAAATTAGGCGACATAAACTCCTGCAGTATTCACCACTTTATGCAACTATAGCAGGATTTCTCCGAGATCATTTTGCAGTGGTTATCCTTAGGACTTGTCCAGATAAATAGTTTTGCAGAGTAACCAAAACAAATTTCCCCTTAGCACTCTGGTGTTGCTAACTTGCTAGCCCTCTTGATAGATAGAAAGGTTTTGGGTCTTCAATGGTTCTTCTTGAAGCACTACGAAAACCCCAGAATCCCTGTCATTCAGAAACAGAAAAAAGCAATGTTGGTCATCTCATGCAACAAATGGAGGACAAGAACTTTTCCACATCTCTGATACCCATCTGCACAGAGATGATTAGTTTACATATTTGAGGTTTTTATTCGCAAGAACAAAAGAGTAGCTACAGAGAAGCAGCTGGTATGTTATAGATAATAGACAGATCTGGTTCATTCTGAACTTATGAAGATAAAGGCTGCAGACCTCAACCTTTTCAACCTTCATAAGTATCTGGGATCATCTAGTTGTAAGAAGCCCAACCATGTGTACTTTTAGCCTTTGATCAATGGGCAGATGATCATAATAATGTGTGCTCATGGCTTATCAGGACACTTCTATGGAATACTATCCTTTGAAACAGATTATACAAGGAGACATCCAAGTCTGCAAAGACAATGGCTGTGGTGTATGTTGGCTGTGGTGTATTTTGGCTTATGGGCTGTGCGTGTGTGTGCAAATTTGTCTGTCTCTCTCAGCAGTCCTGAAAGCAAAATGGTCAATTTTCAACAAAGCCAAATTACTGCATGCACATGGGGAGTTTAACAAACTTAAGGGTCTGGCCAAATTCTGACATGCTGTCTCTCCTCCATATACACAGATATATGTCTCCATATATCTTCCCAATTTATTTGGGGAGAAGAAGAAAAAGAAGAAGAAGAAGAAGAAGAAGAAGAAGAAGAAGAAGAAGAAGAAGAAGAAGAGATGACTTCACTACTTACCCACTTATTTATAAAGCAGTGTATAAAGCCAGAACCCCTGATTGACTAGGACATGAGTATATTGTTCACTCTTTCTGTGTTTGCTGTGGGAAACTCTGTCATAACACTGATGTACATACAACAATGGTGCTTGTTGCATAGAATGTGGATATACCTTTTCATTTTCATTACTCCATTGCTGTTGCCTTGCTTTTTGCTTTGCCTAATGCCAGTTTGTTTACTGTTACCTACAGCCTGTTCTTATTTATTCACCCAGAACCCATGTACTTCCAGAGCAGCAGCTTTTGATCCAAGAAGACACAGATGTCTAAGAATTCTATCTCGGGGGGGGGGGGGGGACAACAACAACAACAACTCTGTTTTCATTTGATTAGTTGCAGTGATGCTGGTTTACTACTACAAACATAGGCATTTGTTCAAAGAAGGAACCATCCTCTGATATTTTAGCAAGTGATCTAAGCACCCAGAGCCCACCACAAATATACAAGACTGAAGCATTTGGATTCCCCAGGAGAGGCCTGTGAACTTTGGAGCTGAACACTTACAGCCAACATGGTTTATTCCCTTTCTTCTTTTCTCAGCCTCATTAGTGAGGTGCATTTTGCTGTGGAGGGATCCAGTGAGGCAAGTGGTGAAGCCCTTGGCTGATGTGTTCTGAGGAGTTGTTCATTGTTTGCTCTTGTAAGAGCAGAATGAGAACACAAAAGGTGTCTCTTTTATTTATGATGCAAAATAGCAATACAGCATCCAGATTTCAAATATCTTGTGGGTTAGAAACACTTGTCTCACAGACACAGGCTCCCTCATGCTGCATATTCACGATTCAGTTGTCTAATATATTTTCCATAAATAACCTTGCAATTCAATTGTTATTCCTTTTAGAGACCTGCAATGAGGATGAAACCTTTTCAAGTTAGAAAATGAGACCTGCCATGATGACCTTTTTTGCTTAAAGGTTTTTAAAATGACTACAACTCCTGCATCTAGAAATCGCCTTCCCTCCAAGGAGATCATGGTAGTGTCTGTGGCTCTCCCTCTTCCCATTTCATCCTCAAAACAGCCTGAGGAGAGACAGTGTCTGCCCAAGGTAACCCCATGAGCTTTATGGCTGAGCGGGGATCTGAAACTTGGTTGCCCAACTGCGAGCCTGACACACTAACCACTGCTACACCATACTGGCTCTCTAGGTAAAAGGTAAAGGTAAAGGACCCCTGGACAGTTAGGTCCAGTCAAAGGTGACTATGGTGTTGCGGTGCTCATCTTGCTTTCAGGCTGAGGGAGCCAGCATTTGTCCACAGACATGTGGCCAGCATGACTAAACCACTTCTGGTGCAACGGAACACCGTGATGGAAACCAGAGCGCATTACCTTCCCACCGCAGGAGTACCTATTTATCTACTTGCACTGTTGTGCTTTCCAACTGCTAGGTTGGCAGGCGCTGGAACAGAGCAATGGGAGCTCTCCATGTCATGGGGATTCAAATTGCCAACCTTCTGATCAGCAAGGCCAAGAGGCTCAGTGGTTTAGACCACAGCACCACCCGCTCCCTCACTGGCTCTCCACAACATGCTGATTATTGCAAGCTTTAACCTCAGGGTTGCTGGATGAAAAGGAGGTCAGGGTTCCCAAAGAGAAGGGTCAAAACCTCCCTCTTCAACACAGTAATAACTAGCAATACACTGATATTTTGTGTTACTGCTGCTATATTGAAGACCAATGGAATCCATTATTCATGGTTGTAGGTTGTGATCAGGAATGATCACAACTTATGGAAACTCTATTGCCAGTTTTCACACCTAGAAACTCAAGGTGCCCCATGAAGCTCTTTGCCTGCATCCCTGACTATATCATATATATTCAGTTCCACAGATGTAACTATGTTTGTAACTCTGGTTTTGTGGGGACAACTTACATTTTGGAATGATTATGATGTTGAGTTTTTGAGGTCCTCTAAAGTGTGAGTTCATTACTAACATTGTGGGACAGGTGGTTGTGAATTCACAGTATTTAGTTATTTATTTCCGTCGTAAAAATTCACTCAGGTTTCTCCCCCACCTCTTTGATATATGCTATGCATACGCAGCTTAATTATGACTTTGTACAGAATAGAAAAGCTGCCCTTGAAAAACGGAGAAATGACGCCCATGAATGACGCATATAGTACATAAAGCAAAACTCATTATACTTGTATTTTTGTTGTTCAATTGAGTCTTTTTTTTTTTTAAAAAAAGAAACACTTAAAAACTCTTTTATTTGTGGAGCGTTTTTGTTTTTTCAAGTAAGAAACCAAGGCATTTGAAGCAGGGCAGAAAAATAAAATAAAACGTAGCCAACCATGTAATGTACACTTTGAAACTTCCAAAGTCCATAAAGCCGTAAAGAAGAGAGCTTTTAGTGGGTTGGTGCTGGCATCCAGGTGGACAGCTGGTATGCTGAAAAAATTAGAGCAGAGCGCTCTTGGGATAAAGGGTCAAACTACTACTCTGACAGCAAGTACCAGGGGGTTTTTCTTGCTCATTCCAAGCAGACTGGACCTTAGCTCTTGGTATCTCTTCTGGAAACTCTTTTTGCAAAAGCTTACAAAGCTCAGCCAAGGAGGCTGTATGGAGCCTACTGGGATTGGAATCTGTAGGTCTACTCCAGAAACGACTGCTTGAGGTTTGTGAATGCCTCCACCCGTCTCTTCAGGAAAACCCTCTGTGCAGCAGGACAGAGGAAGGAGGCCGAGTTAGCTCAAGACAGAAAGCTTGACTTCCCATGAGCCAAGATGATTGGTTAAAATTCGAAAGGATCAATGGAGCAAAAGGAAAAATGACAGCCAATTACTTTGTTTCTTGGTAGGCAATGGAAAAGTCCCCTTTGCGAGGCCCTGACAGAATTCCCAAACCACCAAGGCCACTGCGAGTGCATTTCCATGTCATGCCTGCTGTAATGGGAAGTGACAGCCGATGAAAGCTTTTATTCATGGCCTCCTGACATTGCTGTTCCATGTCGGCACATTTCAGGGTGAAGTGAGTCTAAACACAGAGACCAAAGAGCCTGGAGAATGTCTCTCCATGTCACCAGATGGAGTTGGGGAGTGGCAGATACCATAGCCCATTTTTTTTTTCTGAGGGGGTTTCCTGATTGTGCATCAAAGTGGCTTGAAAGGGACAATGGAGGTCTTTATACTCCCTTCTACAGCTTTATATGCTCTGCATGCACATGCGTTGTTCAGTTGTGGGACGGCGACTCCACCTTCTTGTCCTTGCCACTGTGATATTGTGTTTGAACCATGCTTGAGGTCAGATGCTGCAAATTAGTTAGCAATGGGGCATTTTAAGTGGTAACCATTTCCCACATGAGTTTGGATCCTGTTTCCTTCCCTCAACACCTTACCTTGCTAGTGGTTTGAAGCTGTAATGTAATGCTTATTTGAAAGGAGCAAGTATGGGTGAGGTTGAAGGATCAACTCTTTCGTACTCTGCTGGATGTTTCACAGAAGTTTACATGTGACGCACAGCCTTGATAGCTGCCTGTTTTTATTATTCATTGTTTTAATATTCAGTGCCAGTGCTATGCTTAAGTGCCGATGGAATATTCATCTCTGGACTGTATGTTCTACCCTGCTTTTTCCACTTCACACAAGGACTATTGTATTTGTATTTTGAACGTCATCTCAACCCCATCCCCTTTCCTTCCCATGTTCACAACTGTAATAAACTATTTAGCATCTTCTCATGCTCTGCTCATTTTGCAGTCTATGGGACTTGCGCCATAATGGTTCCCTGCATCTAGTTGTGATGCAGGTCAAGCTGACTTATGCTGCCGACAGGGACAAAAGCATAGAGAGCTCCTTCGAGGGCATTGTCAAAGCCAACCTGAATTAGGCCTGCAGAACTGATGCCTCATCAGTCCAAACACAGCCCATCAGCCTTGTAAAGTGGGGCTGCCACGTGTCTGAGAAGTCCCAGTGAGCTATTCAAAACAGGCTTATTGGGTCCCTTGCCTGGTGGTCGACGTTCAGCTTGGCAAGTCGCAAGTTGTGTGAGCCAGACCTACACGGCAAAAGCCGCATGATTCATGCATCCTGGTATGTGAGCAACTCCCTTGGCTCCGCTGTGCCCTGTTCCTCTCACGATCACTTCAGTATGTTGTGGCCATAGGGGGAAAAAATATATCTTGCCCAGGTTGGCTCCAGCTGCTTCAGTCTTTGGCTTGCCACTCATGCACATCTCCTGGCACGCATTGGATTTGGTTGTTGGCACACTACAAAGGTGATCCCCCCCCCCCCAGTGGTATGCCAAGAAACCAAACTCTGCAGACGTTGGCAGCTGAACATGACAGGAGAAGGAAGTACTTTCTCACTCAGTGCATAGTTAAAACTATAAAATTCTCTACCACAAGATAGGGCGATGGCCCACCAACTTAGATGGCATTACAAGCAGATTAGAAAATGACTGGAGGGTATGGCTATCAGTGGTTATTAGTCATGATGCTGCCTCCAGAATAAGATACTCCATGCCTCAGAATACTAGTCTCTGGGGAAGAACAGCTCTCATCTCCTGCCTGTGGGCTTCCCATAGGCATCTGATTGGCCACTGTGGGGAAAAAGGATACTGGACTAGGCAGGCCTTTGGTCTGATCCAACAGTGCTTATATGTTCTTATTGCTGGCTTCCACAGGCTAAAATAATTGGAAGCCAACATGTAGCTCTGTTTCCCCTGGCTATAATTCACTGGAGGAAATGGCAGTATTGGAAGAATAGAGAGGCAAAACTAAACAGGGTGCTGTTTAATTTATGGTAGATCTCTGAGGCTGGGGAGTTCTTTATGTATGTTTTCAAATGCCTGAATCATCCTTTTATCAACTGTTTGATAAACACAACATCTAGCAGAAGCAGATATTAGAGATCAGTTTATCCCTCACTCTTGGGCTGACTACTTTGTCCCTTCTTTTCCCGCTAATCCTGGACCTTCTTGATAATGCACTATGCAGTCTTCAAAGGGCCAAACTGAATGTGATGTTATTCATGCAACTGGCAATTCTGTGATTTTAACAAAGAAAGAAACAGAGGCCACCGGGGGACTGTAGCAGAAGAAAGAGTGCTTTAACCCTTAGCTCCTGCCATGGTCCCAAACTGGATGAATCCACACCCTGCAATTAGCAATCCACATAACTAGGAATGGTCAGGGATAATGTAAATTGTGGACCAACAAGATTCATAAGGTCATAAGATGCCCACTCTTGAAGCAAAGTACAGTCTTCTATAAATTAGGACCACCCTAATTTAATGTAATGTGAGGCATCAAGGCTTTTGTATGTGACACAGCATAAAGTGACTCGAACTGGTGCCTCACCAATCTGTGCCACACACACACAAAAAAAGCATTCCCTTCCTAAGCTCAAATGTTTGGGTCTGAAGCCCCTGTGGTTTGCTGACAGATAATCCTTAAGAGTGCTGCAAAGCACATAGAGAGGAACTCTTTGTACTGGGTAGATCCTCCAACTAATTTTACCTACCTCATCAAACATAGTTTGCAGCCTTTTTCTCAGAAAGAGAATCTTTAATGTGCTCCCATCATTTTTCTCCCTTAAGATCCTGGCTTTGGATCCATAAGCCACAGGCATCATCGCAGTGCTGCATTTTTATGTGGCGAGGGAGCTGCCAAGGGAAACAGATGGGGTTTATGATAGCAAATTGGAAGCAAATAAAAAAGGTAGGTTGGTAATTCGAAGATTATAAGGCTCGGGATCTTTGTGAGGCAGTTTGGGGGTTCCTGCATATCTTCCCCTCTTTTAACAAGAAAGGCAGGGGAGTCACTACATCTCATCTAAAACATAACATTGCTGAATGATGCTGAAAAATGTGAATTGCTCAGAGGGTTTCATTACATGAAACCACAGCCTGAAGGTTTCCTGATGCTTCAGCCAAGTCATAGAGATGCACTATTGTGCTGCACCCAGACCTTCAAGGAGGAACAAAGTGGGGATGCCTATTGTAATACTTCAGGGCAAGGGAGGCATGAGATCTGGGCAGTGGTGTATGGCCAGGACCCATATAACACTTGCACACAGGGTGCCTCGATCTGTACCATCCTAGCTTCTTATCTCAAAGGCTCTGCTGTTCTATTTGGTGGCTGGGAGGTAGGGGGTATGTGGTTGTTGTATTTCTTGGTCTGCTGCTCCAGTAATCTGTTCTGCTCTTTCTGCTGGGCAAAAATTGCCTCTAGAAATTCTCCTGTTGGGGGTAGGGGCAATGTAGGGGGATAAACAACGCACCCTTTGATATGACATCTCAGAGAAAAATCCCCCCCCCTCTCTCTCACACACTGAAGGGAATCTCAGAAGGAAAGATCAGAAGCAATCTCAGCCAGGAGGAAGAAAAACTATAAATCATGGGGGAAATGTTGGTACACTCTTGTCCTCAATTTGCCATAAGGAACTTATGCTGAGAAACAATGATTTGCTTAAGTCCAGAGAAGAACCTGAGTTCACAAACACTGGTGGCATAAGAACTTTAAGAATGGCATTGCTAAAGTCTAAGAAGGCCATCATTTTTGTATTAATATAACCATACATAAAATGGCCACAGATGGACCTACCATTAGACCGAGTGACCACCTCAGACCAATGATTTTGAGTGTCATCAGAGGGCAGCAAATGGTTATATTTTCTGTTGTTGTCATTTTCTCCCAGGGAGAGGCACTCATGGGATTTTTTTCTTTCTGAGGTGTCAAAAAACCCCAGGGTATCTTTCTTGGGTATGAAGATTCATGCTTTAGGAGAAGGGATGCTATTTGCTGTTCTGCCTCAGGCAGCAAAATGTCTGGGGCCAGTTCTGAAAATGGAGGATGTTGAAAAAGAGAGAAGAGAGAGAAAAATCTTCCTTCTAAAACTCTCCCCCCGCCCCCGGTTGTACTATATTCCAGTCAAGTCCCTTCCTCCCCAAAGCCTTAATGAGGAATTCTTATGTTTGCATTATAAGCTCAAGTCCTTCAGTCCAAATCTAGATAAATATTACCTGGGAGGAATGCTGAGCCTACATTATGAACTCTCAATAGCAATAATTAAAAGACAAAATGCAGAAGCTCAGGAAAAGTAATAGGATGTTTTTCTGTCCAAGGATAAAGATTTATATGAAACGGCAGGAATTTAATAGAATGTTCTGAGGTACAGGAGTGTATTTTCTTGGGATTTAATCTGTGCAAGTAAAAAAATAAATAGAAATCTCGTTTTACCTCACCACACTGAAAATTTGATATTTGATTGCCAAACCACTGAATATGCTTTTTGCTGAAACATTTCCGAAGTGAAGTGTGACCATCTGCTTCCTTGGGGCAGTCGTAGAGCGCATACTTTGCACGCAGATGCTCCCCAGTCAATCCCCAGCATCTCTAGGTAGACCTAGGGAAATCCCTACCTTGCAGAACTGCTGCCAGTCAGTGCAGAGAGTTTGGGGTGGGTAATTTGTGACTCTCCAGATGTTCTGGGACTCTAAATCCCATTAGCCTCAGTCACCATGGCCAAAGACTGAGGATGATGGGAGTTGGTAGTCCAACCACAGCTGGAGAGCCACAAGTTCCCCATACCTGGAGGAGTAGGTATTAATTGAAACCGACCACTAGACAGATTTATTTAAGGCAGCTTCCTCTGTTCCACTAGATTCCTGCTTCATTAACCACTGGATTTGTGGACATGCCAGCATCAACACATAGCCCTTTGAAGAACTGGGCAGCCCTTGAAAATGCACAACTTCAGTAACACTATTCATGAGGTCCACCTTTTTCTGACTTTCTGTAGCACATTTTCTCTTTTGCCCCAGAAGATTGGTTGTACTACCTACTTATTGGTTGTATTTTTGTTTTAATTGACATTGGGGGTGTTTTGCTCATAGTGTACACAGCTTAGAGATTTTTAAACAATGAAGTGGTCTATAAATGCTTTGTGAAGAAATGAATGAATGGGTAAATAATTCAGAAGAATGAAGTGATAGGTATCACAACAATGTTTATTCTGTTTTCTTCTGCCTGGACATTTCTTGTACTACTTTTAAATGGAGTGAAATAGTTGTTAATTATTATGTATGTTTCATATGATTTTTTTTGACGCATCCTTTTATGGAAAGTATACATCAATATGCATGATTTAAAATAGTATATATAAGAATTCTAAACAAACAGATGGGGGTGGAAGTGGAGCCAATGTGTTTAACAAGATCTGGTCAGGCATGGGTGAAGCCTGATAGCATCTGGAAACAAGATGCTACTGACATTTCACACACTTTGCAATATATTTTTGCTGGTTGGACTGTTAAAAACTGGTTGTTTGGTATCTCTTTCTTCTATGACTTCGACTAAGCCAAGCTTCCCTAACCTGGTGCCCTCACGATGTTGCTGGATTGCAACTCCCATCACTCCTGAAAATATGGCCATGTTGGCTGAGATTGATGGGAGTCAAACATCTGGAGAGCATTAGGTTGGGCAAGGCAGGGCTAAGCCTTCTCTGGCATCTGCTTTCAGCATCAACACCATGGTTCTGCTCATCACACAAGTAAAGGGATGCCAGTTTGCAGCATTCTGAGGCTGCAGCTTTGACTCCCTCTATTTAAATGGGTCTTCATATTTACTATGTATATAAAAATCAGACATCAGACAATTTTTATTAAAACTGTGATGACTACGAAATAGCCCAGGTTCACATCATCTCTCTCCCCCACGCTTTGTGTCAAAGCCAAAAAAGACAGCACAGTGCCTCTCAATACCCGTAAGGTTTATTAAAACATGTGCTTTTTCAGCCTTAAATTAAATTAAAAAGTATTTCAGCTCATACAGAAATAGCATCAAAGTGAGGAAATGAGAGGATTACAACGCAAAGAAATAACATAAAATAGTATGTACAAAGGAAAGAAGAATTCTTTTCTGTTAATAAAAAAGACATGGGTATCTTTCTTGGCAGGCCTTATATGGTATACCTTATATACTGGATAGAAAAGGAGAGATAAAGTAATAACTATTTAAAATAAATAACTTCAGAAAGTATGCTCTTGAGTAGGAGTCATAGATTCCACAAAATATAAATTAATTCCATATCCATTTGCATTTATTACACCAGGTGTGCTAAGAGGTAAAAGACTCGCTCAACAGGCTCCTTTACAATCTGGCTTTTAATTTAGTTTTGTACATGGTTTTTTAGTTCATTGAATATATGCCGGCAAGAAACAACCCTTTGGAGAAATCCTTCAGATTGTCTGCATAGAAGTGTTATAGTGTGCGCTTCTCAATACAAAACTGGTTGGGGTTAGTTATTATGAAACATCACTCCACAGGGACACAGTAAAGCCCATATGTGCCAAGGCCCTAATTCAGCCTTGTATTAACAGAGAAAACAGCCACAAAGTGATATGCAAACTACAAGCTGGTACTTGGCTGTAAGCTGTCTGGAAATGAATGGAAGCTGCAATTATTCTACACAAAGATGGCCCCACACATAAACAAACAGGACAACCTCTCTGGTGCTTTTGCTGCTCACCTATTTGTATATCACAATTCTGTAAAATGGCAATGTGGTCACCTATCACTTGAGAACATGCTAGCTCCACGTCATGTGTAGAGATTGCTGTTCCAAGGTGTCCCAATCAAAAGAGGTCATGTTTTAATCTGGAAACCCTAACTGAAGCCCAAGAGAACTCTACAGGAAACAAACTTGGCCAACTCCAGTTATTAGATTGTTATGGAACTGATCTACCTCGGCATCTAAAAAGAAACAGTGTCTTACTTCCTGTTTGAGAGAGATTTCAAATCGTTCAACCCACTTCAGGCATCAGTAAATGTGTGGCAGGAGCAAACACAATGAGCATGTTAGATCTGCGCTGCTTTGTCACCATTTTTGTTGCCTTCCAACTATCTGAAGCATGGAGTCTTTTGTATTCATTGAGGCTCCAAACCTGTTTTAGAACCCTGATTTTGCAGAGTTCTAAAATGTTTGGATTGAAGAAATGGTGCGTGAAATAACTCATCCACATATCCTCTGGTCATGTGTTCACTGCTGTCATTGAAGAGAGCTTTCATTTAGCTACAAAACCCAATTCTTTTGCTAGGATATAGCATGAAAAAGAGGTACATAATGTGTATGACATGCTCTATATCAGTTTGATTTTTTCGGGGGGGGGGGGGATGCTTAAAAAAATAATGAGAAGGACAAATTAGGGCTAAACTAGATGTGATGGGACATTTAAGTGATCATCCTGTTCACACGTGACATGGATGTGCTGGGTAAAAGGAGTATGTGTGAAAGGGCTACCTAATCCTTTTCCATTCTGCTTCTTGATGCCCTGTAGCCAGCTGCTCTAGTGGATGGGAGACGGGAGTGGAGAACACTGATTGGAGCAATGGATAGAGGGGAAAGAAGGTATCGGTGGTGGGAGTGCCGGCTGTTCTTTTCCCATGTGTTCTTTTACTGTTAAAAGAAGACTTTCATCCTTCGCTTTGTATTTAAACAGGGCAGACACATGAAAAGAAATGTGTCAGCCAAGGTCAATTCTAGTTTGGCCCATAGAACTTGAAATGTGACAGAAACACCAATGTATGATACCTGAGGGACGGCAGTTTGAGACCTGCAGTGTTAACAAATATTAACAGAAACCAAAGTATAATTACCCCAGGTCTCCAGTTCTAATTTCAGCCTAGCCCTCATATTGTTCTGCCAGGTCCCCGTGAGCATCCGTTGTGCCAGGCCAATTACAAACCATGACACTGGGATATAGTTAGGATATAGAGATGTTTCTCATACATTGCAAAGCTGTGCAACCTGATTAGGATCAAGTTGTCACCCTTCCAGCTTCATGGACGGCTGAAAATACTTATCGGGAACAATGGGCCTAAATTGTCACCAATATCATTAACTGCTAGCTAGTTAAAAGGTGACATAGGCTTTCAAGTTTATTGAAATATCTCTATGTTGTTGTTTTTCAGTAATGGGAAATGATTCACTGCTGTAGTTTTGGATGTGGGAGATGAACCAGGTCAAAAGAGGGCCATGGTATTACTTGGTACCCAGTGTACCAAGTGTATTGTAAACCAGTCTCCATTTCAGGGCACATGGCAGTATAATAACACAGCTAGTGCTGATGGTCTCCCTCCCTTTTAGAGCCCCCAGACACAGTACTTTTTCCCAATGGCTGATCACTGTATTTGGGATGAATCAAGCTCTCAGAAGGCCCTCAGACAGAAGAACTGCTGTGAGCAGGAGCAAGCCAGCATTGTCGTATGTTACATTCTCAAGTGACCAATTAACTACTTTCCCTTCTTTGTTTGGGTGATTATTGAATGTTTACCCAGATGTTTTATGGCACAAGACACTGCCAGGAAAGGGCTTAAGGCTAGAGATGAGCCATTCTGAGCAGAGACAGGAGGCCGAGTGGGTTGGCTGAAGGTAGTGAGTGGTAACCTCATGACCCCTTGTGCTTAAGTGGGGGAGATGACAGAGAAAACGACAGTTTTCTCTCTTCCTCCTGTTGACTCTTCCACTCAGCCCAGCTGTCACTGGGCTCTGGGTAGAGAAATCTGAGCTAATACAAGGTTTTTCGGAGACAACAGGTGGGTTTGTTGGGGGTAGAGGAATAAGGCTTTGAAAAGCCTTTCGAACTATAATGAAGATACTTTATCTTAATTAGTTTGGATATTGGATCTTCTCTGAGAAAACATCTAGGTTTGGAGTCATATGTTTGGACAAGGCCTCACACCACTCTTCAGTAAATGCCTAATGACCCATTCCCAAGGGTGTGCTTTAGCTTCAGTAGATGAAACAGAGAACCGTTGTTACATCTTGGGAAATTATAATGCTGTATTTGGGCTAGAGAGAACCCTTCTCTTCCTGGTTGTGCTGGGCACTATCAGGGTACATGCCAGGAGTGGATGCTGTAGTGTCTTTATGAAGTCAGCTGGGGAAGAAAGGAGTGAAGAATTTTGTAAATCAAACAGTCCCTTCTCAAGCTGTTTACTGAATTCACATCATGAAACTCTCTCTCAAATTAAAAAAAGTGAAATAAAAATGGATCCCACTCCAGACTCTTATGACATATCATTTTATAAGGCTGACATCTGAGTCTCATACAGCATGTCATGCCAGAGCAGTAGAACTAGGAAAATATCTTCCAAACCTGATTATTTTGGTCACCGACTAATGTGACCGACTAATGCCATTTTGTTAAAAATCTGGGCACAGAACCCAGAATTAATAGACAAATAGTGCCAAATTACTTCATAAAAACCTCAAAGATGTCAAATGGAAAATTGGAAAGAGGCAGACCCATACTGGAAGCAGTGGCCAGATCTCAACGGACAGCCTTGTGGAAGTGAATACTATAAATCCTGACTAACAAAACAAGAAAAACAGAAAACCATGATATGTTCATCAAAATGAAAATATTAATTGGAACCACCAGACATTAGCACAAATATTAATTTCCCTTCTCTTTTGATATGTACAAAAATATATTTTTCCTTTTTATTTGTTTAAATTATTATTTTCCCCAGCCTCAATCCCAGCCAAAGTCATGTCCAGTCATCTGGTAGAACTTCATGTTGAAGGGCCTGTAGAATTCCCGCAGCCTCTGGACCACTTCCTGGTCTATGTTGGGGTGGGTCCGCCCCTTGGTTTTGCCCAAGCAGTGGGGCTTGCTGCTGCCTTCAGCCTTTTTCAGGCATGGGAAACCCTTGGTTTTGTTGAAGTAGAAGTGTTTGTCCGTGATGATCCTCTTGAGGCCCAGAAAGTCCTGGACTCGGCCTAACTCACCAGCTGGATCACTGATTAGCCTCTCCCCACTGACAAAGAGGATCTGCCCAATGGGGAAGTACAGGAGCCAGTTTTCCAGGTGCTTGGCGTAAATGCCGATCTGGATGGCACTCCAGGAGGTATCAATGAGGCCCGTAGTCCTGTTTTTGAAGGTCAGGCTCTCAAAGGTGGGGATGTCAGGCTTCTTGGACAGAGTTTGCGTGTAGTCAGAAATGGCTCTGGTGACCGGGTCTCTCACCACCACAATGAGCTTGGTGCCCTTCGACATGGCAGAGATGCGAGCCGGGGCTTCCTTGGTGACAAAGTAGCTGGGAGTTTTCTCCATGGTGATCTGCCCATCGAGAGTTCTTGGCATCAAATCCCTAATGCAGAAAAGAGGAGAGATCGAAATTACTTTTGGAGAATTGGGCTTCAACAGCAAAAGTTTGGTTAAGGTCTCTTGCAATGAAGGCCAGCTGGCACAAACAAAATACATGCACGTAGATTGCACTTACTCATAGCACTCATAGCACATTTTTCATTTGTTTGAATGCTTTACTATCTACACCAAGGCTCAATTGCCATGGAACCATACCATCCATTTTCATAAGCTAAATCTGACACAATAAGTAAATCTCCAGTTATGTGCACAGTGTAGCTATTACATGTGCATTGCGCCACAAACATATCAGTAAGTAGTCTATCCTATCCAAACAGTGTAATTTAACTATGATATCATTCCCACAGATGCAAATAGGAATGGTTTCCTTTATTACAAATTGCTATGGAAGTGGTAGCTATTTTTCTTATTCATAAAATTACCGTATTACTTAGGAATTATTCAGTTAAAATTGCCAGGCAGCAGATTCACTTTAGAAAAATTTTGGACACTGCATAATCATTATGCTGGTTGACGCTGATGGGAGTTGGAGTCCAACAATGTCTGAAGGGTCACAGGTTCCCCATTCCTGCCCTGGGAACCAGCTTAGATGACTTCTAAAAATATTAGGCAAATTAGTGGAGTAGAGGTCTATAGCAAGCTATTAGCGATGATAACCAATTCCTCTGTGTTCCCAAGTTGTATAGCTCTGAATCCCAGATGTCTGGTGCGAACAAATAGGGGCTGTTGTTGTTGTATTCATACCCTGCACATCTGACTGGGATGGTTATTGCCTTTGGACATCCTAGAGGCATTTAGCTAGTCACTGTTACACCTCCAGCTTCGTTAAGAGCGGTGGATGCGTAATCTGGTGAACTGGGTTCGATTCTCCGCTCCTCCACATGCAGCTGTTGGATGACCTTGGGCTAGTCACACTTCTCTGAAGTCTCTCAGCTTCACTCACCTCACAGAGTGTTTGTTGTGAGGGAGGAAGGGAAAGGAGAATGTTAGCCGCTTTGAGACTCCTTAGGGTAGTGATAAAGCAGGATATCAAATCCAAATTCTCCTTCTTCTCTTCTACTTGGATCTAGTTTGTGTAATGGCATATTTATACATTCCACTCATCCTTCCATGTTGTGTTGTACTCTCTTGGGGAGGGGGAGGAGGGAAGGAAGTTTCTTTTCTGTATATTGCATCTGAAAAAACATTAGGAGGTTTTTTGATTTTGTTTTTCGTCACCTCTCACTCAACCCCAAAGCAGTCCTGTTCATCCTACCATTTCATTCTCATGTGTGGTTAGTTAGAGTCAAGTGACCTTCAAAGCTGAATGGGCATCTGAATATGGGTTTCTCAGTCCAAACTCAACACTATGAGTATCCAATGCTACATGAGTGATCTTCCACTTATGGAATGGGGCTTCCAATTCCTCTCCCTTCCTTGAGCTCACCCCTCCCAGAATATCCCCCAGCCTTTTGGAACAGAATTTGAGGGTGCACAGAGGTTTGCAGGGGAGAGAAGGAGGAAGTTTCATTGTGGAAGTAGAACAGCAACACTGGATGCAACCCTATATATTTCACCAAACTGATTATAACATGTGGGTTTTTTTGAGGGGATGAGGGTGGGAGAATGTTTTGAGTTTTCAAGCATTCAAAATGATGTCATCAAGGGAAGGCAAAACAACTGGTGCTTTAAGCTGAACGTGAGTGGGAAGATGGGAATCCTAGCAACAAAAGCAATTCAACAAGGAATCATCTGCCTGAAGAAAACTAGGGTTGCTTGAGGAATTTGTTCTTTGTGATTTCTGATAGGAACTGATCTGCTCTGCATCTCCCAGGCTAATGCGGCGATCACAACACAGTTATCCTTTGGATTTTGTACTTCTGTGGGTTTTGCATTGCAGTTTTTGGCTTTTAAAATGTTCCAATGTAGTATAAAGATGAATATTTTATGATAAGTTTTTTTAAAGAGAGAGAGAGAGAGAGAGAGAAGAAATGCATATTTTGAGAGAAATTTAGAAAGGCATATTTTTTTGGGGGGGGGGGGGAATACTTCCAGAAATACATATTTATGTCCTCCATGTGCATTTTTAAGAAACAGCAGATTAATGTGGAAGCAGGATGGAACAGACTTACAAATAAACACATGTGAAACTGATATGAACCAAAAAGAGAGAGAGACTAATATGTAAATCCTAAAGGGGAACTGTTGTGAGGGTTTGGGTAAGAATAATTACAACATTAATTCAAAAGTCTAAAGTTGTGATGTTCAGTTGGAGAATGTAATCATGATGACTTGCAAAACTGAGATAACACTGGGTCAAAATAGATTAGAGAGAACATCACGGGATGTTTCTATCATGCGACTCCCATCTCCCTTTAAAAAGATAGCCCAACGTGATGCAAGAGCAACGACTGCTAGATTGTATCCTACTACTAAATAAGTATCCAGGAAGCAAGAATAGGCAGTCTGACTCTGTGCGTGTTTCATTATAAAAGGTATGGTTGTGAAAATAATTCTTATTTTGATACATTTAGATTACATAAATGTGGCAACTCATCACACTTCTCCCTCTGAGTAATTGTCACATTTTAAAACCACATTTAGGAATGGGGGAGGAATGCATTTGGTCTGCTTTCTGCAGCACACTGACCTGGTATGACACTTCTGTATTTGCTTACAGCTCACAACAAAATTCCCAGTTGGATTATGCACTTATCTGAATTTTGCAGTGCAGTTTTGGTGTGAAACCTTATTGAAAAATAGGTGTTTTATGTACAAAAAAGTGCATACAAAATGCATTTCATTTAAATACAATTTATTCATGCATTGTTTTAAAAATGTCCAAACAAAATGGGACTGGATGAATTTATGATTGTGGTCCAGCAAAATTGAAATTAAGCTGCTCGGTCCACTCATAACCACATCAGGCCAATGTGTGATTACATAGACAAAGCCTTCACTGGAGTCTTCCTAGGTACTGCGTCTGAATATGCCCCAGAAGCCACAGTTCTTTACTGTTTTCAAACACCTGAAAGAGCTTAATAACTGTTAGATGGCAACAGAGCACTGTAGGATCATCTAACTTTAAAGACAGACTTTTGTGAGCTTCCTCTTTTAAAAAGGATGCTTACAGAAAGGGTCAGCCAAAACCCAGTCCCATAAAAGCAAACAAAGATTTTCCCAGATGATTCGCAATAGGGCCAGATATTGCCAAGTCCAACATCAATTACCCATTCTTAAGAATGAGAGGAGCCACCGAAATGCTACCCTAACAAAGCAAACACAGAAGGTTGATTGCTCATATCTTGATTTACTGGGGAACTCAAACTTTTAGGTGGCATCTTTGTAGCACATTAGTCTTCTTCAGACCTGGGAGATGAATGCTATCTTTGTCTGCTTGTGTCAACACTTGGCAGGCCGAAGCCACGGATTGCATGTTGTTGGGAGCCACTAGGCATGTCCTGCCACAGCTTTGGAGAGATTAATGAATGACAAAGGCATCTTTCATGGACATAAACAGCAGCCTGTAGGGCCTTATGTATGGGTGGCATCTGGATTTTATTGAGAAGGAGCCACTTGAAAAAGATCAGAGCCACAGAAATATTTTGGCAAACATAATTTCCAAATGATTTTTTGCCAGAATAAATGGACTGTGTTATTTTAAATTGAGGAGGATTGGGGTGGTGGTGGTGTCTATTTAATTATTTAATGGAAGAGGATGCCTTCTCTGAAACAGAGTACTTTTTATATGCGTAGTCTAAATTCACAGCCCAGCACTGACTCAGTTCTACCCATGCAGCTGATAGGTCAGCCATGCTTCAAGTGCGCTACTGAGGGCCTAAAGCTAGTGCCTCAATGGAAGCTTGGGAACAATAGAACCAAGAATTTGGGAACCAAGCACCATGTCTATTAAATATCCCTCAGTTCAGGCACCAGCAGTCGTCATAGGAGCAATAGCATTTGACAAATGCTGACTAACCAAAACCTTGACTATTCTCAAATTATTTAGGCAGTGTGGAAAGATAACTGACCCTGAACATTTCAGCTACAGCATCATCTGATTTGCATTGTCCTGTTTAACTGGTTTGCTGAATAAGTTTATTACATGCCTACTTTTTCATTGAGAATGCTACCAATCTGGTTCCAAACGTTTGATGTGCTCATTAATGTTTTGATGTTGGACTGGAGCAAACAGAAGTACCTCTGTGCAGGACCAAACTGCAGGGTTGGGCAGTGTCCTGGCAGAGGTGCTGCTGCCACTTAGTGGGATGGTGTGGAAGTGGGGCAGGGTGGTGGCAAAGTTGGTCCTGTGTGGACGCACCAGGAGGACAGTGGCGCACCCTTGCCCCCTGGTGCTGGCCACCCCTATGAGAAGCACTCAGCCTTGGTCACCTTTATCCAAAGCATGTTATAGTTAACTAGTAATAAATTATTATTATTATTATTATTATTATTATTATTATTATTATTATTTTGTGTACCCCGCCCATCTGGCTGGGTTTCCCCAGCCACTCTGGGCGCCAACAAAAATGAAAAATACATTAAAATGTCACACATTAAAAACTTCCCTGAACAGGGCTACCTTCAGATGTCTTCTAAATGTTAGGTGGTTGTTTATCTCTTTGACATCTGATGGGAGGGCATTCCACAGGGTGGGCGCCACTATCGAGAAGGCCCTCTGCCTGGTTCCCTGTAGCTTTGCTTCGCAATGAGGAACCGCCAGAAGGCCCTTGGCGTTGGACCTCAGCGTCCAGGCAGAATGATGGGGTGGAGACGTTCCTTCAGGTATACTGGGCCGAGGCCCAGTGTACAGGATGCATCAGTGATTATTTTCATTCCACAGTTATGGGTTTCAGGGAAGGAGAGAAGTTGTACATTTTCCCTTTGGGACATGCATGTGTTCCTGATTTGTTCACAGTTCTGCTATGCGTCTCAGAAAGACTATGCCTGAGGGTGTGCCTCTACCAGAACAAATTCTGTGCCTTTTAAGTGTCATGCTGAAAGGAGCTTAAATGCTTGCCATGCACTTCCCTTCCATTTCCTTCCCACCACTGGCAAGCTTGAGAGTTTGTGCCTGTGAACTGCTCTCTGCCACTACTATTCAGAGACAGAATACATGTCTGTTCTTCAGTCCCAACTTATTTGAGTGTGAAGTGGATCTGTGCCAGGTGGGGCAGTGCTTGTATGCTAGTTTCCCAGAGGGTATGTCACTGTTGCTTACCAGGAGGGAGAGGGAAAAAGCGGTGGGGAAGTTAAATGCACCAGCCCAAGTATCGGATTGGCTCCACCAATGTGTTTGCTCCCCATCAGCTTTCCCATTATTAGTAAGCAACAGTGACTGATCTGCTGGGAAGCTGGATTAATGGCACCACACCATCTGGAAAGCCACTTCTGGAAGCAACACCACCCCTACCATCCAGCCAGGATTGCCCTGCAGACCTCAAGAGTTCTCTACTCACCATGTATGTCCCTGGATAGATCTACTCCTGTCCTCTCCCCCAAGCAGTTTTGGCTGTCAACATGCCCATACAGTGGTACCTCGGGTTACAGACACTTCAGGTTACAGACTCTGCTAACCCAAAAATAGTACCTTGGGTTAAGAACTTTGCTTCAGGATGAGAACAGAAATCGTGTGGCAGCAGTGCAGCGGCACTGGGAGGCCCCATTAGCTAAAGTGGTACCTCAGGTTAAGAACAGTTTCAGGTTAAGAACGATATACGATATCTGATATCTTTATTGTCATTGTCCCATGCAGAACAATGAAATTGAAAGACCTCCAGAATGAATTAAGTTCTTAACCCGAGGTACCACTGTATATGCAATTTGCTAACAGAGAAGCAAATGGGGCCGGATGACTGTTGCTCTGATTATCTTTCTTCTGGGGTGCGATGGGGGAGAAGAATGACCATTGAACAGGTTTTGCTGTTCACGGTGTGATAGTTCCTCTCTACACAGCCTCCTTCATTCCCCTCCAGCATTCTGTTTCTCGCTTTGCAATGCTTGGTGGCGATTGCTGAATGGGCAATTGTGTCTTGAATTATATAGGCTCAGGATGCCAAGCGAAGAAGAAAAGAGCAGCGGCGGGCAAGCTTGTAAGCAGTACGGATACAGTTTCCATGCAGATGCCCTTGGGTGCAATGAACAAAGAGTGGCACATTACGGAGCACGGGGCCTTACGGCAGAGCCATCCCTGAGTGCTCTCACACACTGACACAATCGTTTATCCTTATCTTTGGCATTGTTACCATTGACCTGACCATGGCCCCCAAAGGCTGCATTAAATAACTGCTGGAGAAACAATGCAAAAGAAAGAGATGCCAAAGCTGCAGGAGGGGGAAAAATATTTGTACAAAAGCAAGCCTGGTACAAGGCCCAGCCCCATTGAGTGACTTATTCACACACCTCCCCACATGAGCCTCCAAGTCCCAGAGGCTGTGCAAAGTCTTATCGCAGGAGCAAAACATGGTCCACAGGCACGATGTAGTGTGCGCTCAGACATGCATTTCCATTGTCCTGTTGGCTGAAGGAGGCAATGTTTATGTATTTGTACAGATGGGCTTTCGCCAACACCAGTCAGCATGCTCCACTGCAAAAGCAGTTTCATGATGAAAGGCACAGGCACAGAGGGCACTTCTAGAAAACCTGTTTACTGAGCATTCATCTGGATTTGTTTGCAGGGAGATTAGACAATGTTGGCTATTTGATGAGCATTCATCCTCATTTGTTTGCCAGGAGGTGAGATGACATTGCATCAAAACAAGTATCATCCCACACTTTCCAGGGCGTTTCCTCATCACTTTATCCATCACAAAAAGTCCAATGTTTTAAGAACTGGGTTTCTTATGCCAAACAACTATAATTGCCCAACCTGAATGTGCCAGTTCCCACCATGCGAAAATTCACTTATCTGAAAATAAAGAATTATGCCCAAACATCTCTACACATTCCTCAAATTCAGATATCCGAACAGCTGGAATTTGCCCACCTCCTAATTTATTTGTATTTTGCTGGTCAATGGCACATATTTAGGGCAGAAAGTGCAAAGAGAGGGAAGGGGGAGAGATTGGACAATTAAGAGAGCAGGAGAGATTGGACAAATCTGTTTTCCCTTTGACTCTCTTTTGCTGGTCGAAAGAAACCATGGTGGGAGTAGGAAGAGAGATTGTGGATAAGATATGTTCACAAAGGAAATAATGGAAATCATCAGCTCATAATGTGAACCCTAGCCTCATGAATGATTTCCTGGGAACGCATTGTGTTCGGTAAGCGAGACCTGCATGTATAGGACTGAATCCCACCTGAAAATAGCAGCAGTCTGGAAGTGCCCATATTCAACTTAGGAATTGCTTGCAGGTGGGTTTAAAGCTTAGATGCTTCTCACTGTCATTCCCCTCCCACCCTCACCTTTATCTAATTTGCTATTCAAGTCCATTCTGCTATATCATTCTTTGGAACCCTACAGGAGTGGGTGGTTTGGGGGAGAATTGCAATGTGGTGGTCCAAAGTACAACCTCCCTGAATGACTTGTCCTTCAGAGGCCACTGGAGTTTTGACAGACATTTGCACCCAACATGTATCTCACCATTAAGAAATGTTTTCAATAATTCTAAAGACTTTTAAAGTTCAAGGACCCATCCTCTAGATCACGGGTGTCAAACACAAGGCCCACGGGCCGAATCCGGCCCGCCAGACCTCGTCATGTAGCCGCCGCCGGCTGCCAGCCTTCACCTTTTATTCTCGCTTTTTTTTTTTTGACACAAGAAAGCCGCCTCTTCAGCGCATGTGCAGCAGCCTACAAGCCACAGAACGTCTGCCCTCTAGCAGCGCCGGCCGTTCTACACAGGAAACCTCCACTTTACATGCATTCAGGAAACCTCAACTTGTTTTTATATTGAGCGCATGCAAACAAGTAGCAAGATGTCCACCTAGCATCTGTAGAAAATGATGTGATTTTCTGCCCCCCCCATGTTTATTTCAGATTGCTGTTTGAAGTGGGTTAGTGGCTTTCAGAACTGTTTGATTTATAGAGTCTGTGGCAACATTATTGACTCTTACAATGCAACTAATGGCTCAAAGCTCCTCTACAGAGCTGACTGTATTTTTAGGCAGAGATAGCTGATTGCCTCAATAGACACATGCAAAGAAGAGGGGCCAATGGTGGCAGCTCTACAGCCCTTTCTCTTATGCCCTCGGGCTGTACCAGGCATGTCCAAAGTCTAATCCAGCCTAAAAAAAAGCTCAACAACTTTGGTAGGCCCTCACGCATGTTCACTTCATCAGATCTGTCCCTCTTTGAAAAAAGTTTGGGCACCCCTGTTCTAGATCAAAGTGTTAGCAGTGTGCCCCCTGACAGTGCTATTTTTGTATGATTTTATTTTTTTCTTATGTGCTCTACTTTCTCATTGCTTTACGTCTGGGTTACTCAGAAACTTTAAACACTCACACTGGCCTGATTCACATGAAACACTGAGCTAAAGGATAGCTTAAAGTGAATAAGCAATGTGCTGGTGCTTTGATCCTTCCCTGGTCCTGTTGCCATTATACTATGGTAGTTTGACTTAGCCTTATATGTCAACCTAGGCTCATGGTTTGTCTCATTCCAAACAAACTACAAGGAACTACCTTTACCACAGCCACATTGTTACTGCTTTCTGATAATGGCACATTTATTTCTCAGTAGGTAGGCAGGTCTATTTTGAAGATGACCATCCACTTGAAATGAATGACAAAACTACATGCCTAAGCTCAGCAGTGGCACCATGAACAGAAGAAGGCAGGACTATGGTCTTGGCTATCCATACCTATCCCTTATCTCAGATCAAAATACATGCATTTGTCTCATGCAACAATGTTTCCATTCTGCTGCACTTCATCTTCCACCAAAAACTATGTTATTTGTCTCCCTATCATGATTACAGAATTTATCTGTGAACATTATATTTTCTTTACATTATTCTGCCCCATTCATTTTAGCATGAACAAAACGCAACACAAATAATGGGGAAACATTATCAATTACGTATCATTTGCGGACCGAAAGCAACAATTGCAAATACCGCTCATATTCATGGGATCAATTTCCATTCTGGACATGGAATGAATACATGAACACTGGCCATTTCTGCTCTTGTCTCTGTTTTCATTGGAAATTCCCTGATGTCCCTACTTGTAGCACATTGGTCATGACGCTGGTTGTCACCAGACTAGAGCCTCATTGACCTCCCCCTCCCACACTCCTTCAACTCTACTCTCTCTTGTAGCAGTGGGGAAGTGCACAACATAAATCTCACATATCAATGAGTTCACCTCTGGAAAAAGACAGGGGCCATCCAACATGATTTAGTTGTGTGTTGCTTCTCGAGAGATGCTTTGCTGCTCAGGTGACAGTGCCGGTTAAAAATGAAAGCTGCTTGTTAATGCAGAGTTATCAGGGTTTTGCATATGTGGGCAGGAGGAGATAAAACAAAACACCTCCCCACTGGCACTGTGAGTCAACAACATGCAATGCTTCGAAAGAAAGAAAGCCGGCGGGGGGGGGGGGGGGGAGAGAGAGAGAGAGAGAAGGAAATTCTGATAAAAGCATCAATCCACCATGGGATCATGGCATCTTGACACCTTTCGCTGTTACTTCACAGCGTTTGCTGCCTCCGGCATTTGTTCACTTGGTGTTTTGTTTACATTTCAAGCAACATGCAGAAGTGCCAAGGCGCTACTGCTGTACTTGGAGGTATGATTCAAGGCAAGGATGGTGGGGGGGAGAGAGGAGCTTTACAATGTTAAACTGACAGACCACTCACTGCCTGGGAGCAACGTTAGAAACTCGGATATATTTAACTAGGCACCAAATGGCTCCTTAAATCAGGGTTACAGGCGCCAAAGCAGAATGTCTACTTGCCATTTGGGGGTCAAATGGCTTGAAAGTCATATCTTTCAATGCAACTTTTTTCATTCTGATTGTGAAGTTAAAATATCACAGATAGAATTCTGCAGAATGTTTTGCTAGTGTGTGGAAACAGGCAAGACCCAAGGACCCCCAGGCATGCACCTCCAGATGGTGGAAACATCAGACGCCATCCTGGCACCCGGGCAGCTTCACTTGGTTGCAAGTGGCCACACTTTCCTCTCAATAGAACCTCGAAGCCAATCAGAGTTCCACCCAAGACACGTAAACAGCAGAAGGAAAGCACAACACACACATGGCTATATATAAATATATATAACTCACTAGTACAGCGTATGACCCATAACTATAAGATTGCAGTTGCAGCATGACTGGTTAAAGCAGGAATGGGAAACCTGAAACCTTCCAGATGTTGTTGGGCTACAGCTCTCATCATCCCTGACTGTTGACCATGTTGGCTGGGGCTGATGAGAGTGGGACCCCCAGCAACATCTAGAAGGCCACAGGTCACCCCTCATCCCTGGACCAAAGGATCTCAGGTGCTGGGATCAGGGAAAATCTCCCAATTACTGATCAAATTGCAAAAGGGAAAATGGACCAATAGTCTGACGCAGGAGGAAGTCTTTGGAATTGAAAAACCTCCTTAGTTTACTGACTCAGCATAAAGCCATTTCTTATAGCTACTTTGTCTTATGACGGTAGCACTGAGAGGAAAGTGCAGTATGCACTATGGAGGTTATTCAGAGCCTAGAAAAATAAGCTAATATTCTCTTTTTGAAGGGCATGGTCTCGTTTCCAGCATAAACTTGAATCTGATCCACCTCCCCACTCAAACAAACAAACTATGGACAGAAAAAATGGTTTTGGCTGTGTAAGGTTTGGGATTAATCTGAAGGGATGTGAAAATCTTCTTCTGTTGAATAAGTTAGGCAGCCTTTTCACCTTCAATATTAAATTACATAGTGGCTTACTGTTTGAAAACTCTATGGGGACAGTGGGCTATGCACAGCAGGAATCACTGCATTTCATAAAACAAACAGCATAAGCTTGGGCAGTTTCTGGCTGGCCAAAAGCAAAAGGGGCATTTGTTATGACTCTGAAGTAGGGAGATCCCTGTGGCACCCTGTGCTAGGGCTCAGAAGTAGGGAGAGCCCTGTGGCACTCAAATGCTGCTTGAAGGTTTCCCATCAGCATCTGGCTGGCTATTGTGAGAGAGCAGAATGTTGACCAGATATGCCTTTGGTCTGATCCAGCAGAGCTTTTCTTATGTTCTTATGCTATGATGAATCCCAAAATGCACAGTGTGTGTCTGACCCAACAAACAGTTGAGAAAGCCAGAAGTACTCCAAGCAGAACATCTGACCCATTTAGAAAGATTCTTTGTGTTTTTATATTCTTGCTTTGAAGTCCCACTGAAGCTAGTCTGGTATCCTGACAGAAGTGACCACAGCCATTAATGATGGAAGCAATCCATTGGGAAATTCTCCTGTGCAAGCCCACTGAAATGAATGGGAGCAGACACTTCAGAACATCCCAGTGGGCTGTGCCCTCTCATGAAGCCTACAGTAAATGAATCAGTATTGAATTCTAATTCACAACCCTGCAGAAACGGGGACAAATCTGGATGAATGTTTGAGATGGTGAGCTTTTGTGGTTAAGCTGCCATCAGAAGGTCAGTTTGGTGTGTTGACTGGTTGTAGGAATGAACTATAGTTTTCTGGAAATGTCTGAATTGGAAAGAAGTTCCTTTGCAAATTAGGGTCATTTGCGTAGGTTTTTTTTAATGGCACACTTGCCTAATAGGAATCTGCAGTGGGGATCCATTCATTGTTCCTAATGAAACAGAAAATTTTCTGTGGGGGGGGGGGACACTTGAAAATTTTTCCGCTTTGGATTTTTTTTTACCCACATCACTGGTTAATACACACATCAAGCATGAACTGCATCTCCCTCATCGCCTCATGGGAAATCTATAATAACTTGGTGGGGCTAAAAGAAGGGCAAGCTTGATCTTGCCACGGGGGTATGAGGTGAAAGTGCTTTCATCCATAGTTGCCCGACTTTCACCACAAAGGAGATGACCTAAAATGGTTTGTTCTGAGTCTGTGGCAGACTCCCTTTCAAGCTCTGTGGAGACTTCTTTGCTGGTGCACACAGACACTACGGTGTTTTTCCATTTCATGAAATAAGCTGCTGGTAATGAATGCTGCTGTTTCTTTAGGCTTGCCCACAACTGTGTGGGATGCCTGTGGTTTTTCAGTAGGGGAGGTTGCACATGTGACTTTGTAATGGATCCAGATCTCTCACTTGCTGGTAGCTCTTCAATAGGACTTCTTTAACAGCATTATTCTCCGCCCTGGGTAAAGTGCAAACAGGACTTGAATTTACATTTCAGCTTGCAAACAAGTCCTGGTGTTTGCATACTGAATGTGGCTCCAGTAACTGACATATACTAGTATTGTATCCAAGCCCGGTTCTTCACTGAATGGAGAGAGGCACTGATTGACAACAACACATATGTGGAAATTTTTATGGGGATAGGGAGGGTTCAAACTATTCAAAGAACCCACTCAAAGTGCATGTTGACTTAACAACCCTTGTTAGACTTCACACAGCACTTTAGAGATGTGCCACGTACGTTTTCTCAGTAATCCTTACAATAGGAAAAGCCAACCTGCACCAACAACCAGATGTTGTTGAACTCTGATACCCTGGTCAATGTGGCCAATGATCAGTGATTATTTGATCAGTGGTCCAAGAACATCTGCAGAGCCAAAGGTTGCCCACCCTTGCTTTACATGAACCCTGTATATTAGACAAATATTGTAAGCAAAATACCTAGTAGAATGATGTGTGCATGTTAATTTATTTAATTTATATGTCATAGTGTAGGTGCGGATGTGGGGGGGGGGGCATGAAGACTGTAGTTTGCAAGGATCCATGAAGGGTGCAATTTTGTCTCTATGTGCATTTCCACCTACTGTGTGGGATCCCTGACAGTCAAGAATCTATAAACCATCCAGTGACCAAGGACTCCCTGGTTTATAGCTAAGTCCTTTAGGTATGCATGGGCTCTGTGCCTTACAGTGCAATTTTATACATGCATATTACATGCTTGTACAGGATTACAGCATTAATAGGGCAGAAACTAAGAATACAAAGTTTAGGGGGAAGCTAGTTCAAGGTTTTCTTCCACCTCTGCTAATATTGGTGTGTGTGTGTGTGTGTCTGTCTCATGTTGTGAGAGAGGGAGAGAAAAAACTATGTAACATTAGCAGAAACTTCCATTTGAGGAGTCAGGACATGGCAAATATCAACGTTTTGAAAGAACAAATTTCAAGACAGAGGAATGTACAATTGTTTGTGTTGGAATAAAAATTAGAGAATTTCAGCAAAGAATCAAATTCATCCCTGACACATCAAAAAGCAATGTGCTTTCCAAAATGAGAAGGCATCTTTCTAACAAGGTTTTGAGCTTATGCTCAGCTGAGTCAAGATCAAGCCCTCACTTCACATTAACAATGCTTGCTGTCAGAAAATAAACCTACCAAAATAGAAATTACATGATTAACATGAATTGACTGCTCATTGGGTTTTACGGAAAAGAAAGAAATGTTGCTGTGGGTAACCAGCCTTGATTGTATTGTGAATCACAGTCCTTTTAGTAGCCAGCTCAGTATTTAGTTCTGCACTTATGACATGACAAATCACCCCTTGCTATGTGTTAAATACACTGAGTATCTTACAGAATATATCTCTTAAATGCTAGTTTGTTCAAGCAAGAAAATTAAGCCATTTGGGGACTTTACCAGTTTTTAGTCTGATGAGAGGAATCAAATATCTGAATGGTCTCCTGGAAATGAAACTCACTGTCCATAGAAAACTACCAAGCTGTGGAGAATGGTTCTGCCTATTTAACATGCTGTTTTCCTCTGAGGTCTCCATTGCGTGGAGGAATGTTCATAAAAATTGCTTCCCTGCCTCCCACATACATGATGCTATACCATTTAATTCCGCTTAATGTCCAAATAGTAAGACATTTAATTATTTAATAACATTTACAAACCACTTAAGACTTCAAAAAATTCCAGGGTGTGTGCAGTATTCTAAAAAAAAACTCAGCATTATTTTAAAATGCAGCTTAACACCAATAAAGCAGCAATATAAAATCATTGAAAACAGGCGTTAGGGGAGTCAAACACATAAAACAGGGTCTGATCTTATTGGTCATGGAAAGGCTGGGCAAATCAATTCATCTTTACATCTGAAGCCACTGGTGATTGCTTCTGCATATATGGCAGGGGAAAGGAAGGGCATTCCGCAACACAGGGGCAATAGCAGAAAATGCCCATTTTATAGCCAGTGATGATATAAGATGCACTATGACCCATGCTTATATCAAAATATTTTAATGTACTGTAAACGGACTTGATTTGGCATGTTGTCTGGAAGAGCGGGATGTGAATTTCAATACAAGTATGAAAAAATATGCGCTGAGGGTGACCAACAATACAGAAAGGCTATATGACAGTAAGGGTGTGTCTGCTCAGGTTTTTATTTGAGTTTCAGGTGTGCTCATTTCAAACACCTGATCCCAATGATTTGCATGGCACACATGCAGAAGAGCCTGCACTTATTCCTTCCCTATTGTTAGCATTCCAGGGTGTAGCTGAGATGGGCAGCCTGCTTCGGGAAGATGGGTGGGAAGAGAAGTGATACGGCTTTGCAATTCTCATACTAAACTTACTTTTCAAAGCTGCTGTTGGATGCGCTGACAATGCATGAATCAGGAAACTCAAGAAATGTTCATGTGCAGATATACGTGAAGGGAAGTGGTTACAACTTATGACAATCATATTAGCTAAACAGCAGCCTGAGACAATACAAAATTAGAACTACAGTCCTATCCCCACACAGTGGTGTAGCGTGGGTTGCCAGTGCCTGGTGTCGCATGGAGGGGCACATATATACATACATATCTAACTGCCTAATGGCATCCACGTCACCCAGGAGATGGCAGCTAAAGAGATGAGAAAAGAAGAGGCCTTGTCGAAAGAGGTCACTTCCTGGTTCACATGGAGAAGCCGTTTTCAATGCAGCCCAGAGACAGAGCTGTATTGAGGCAGCATTGGGTGTTGAAATGTTGTGTCCCTAACAATTTTGTGTCTGGGGCAACTGATACACCACTGCATCCACTTACCTGAGAGCAACACACCCCGAACTCAATGATACTTGCTTCTGAGTAAACATTGTGCTGTAAGAACTTGGAAAGTACATCTGCCTTGCCATGCATTGCTTATTGGCAGGAAGCCTGACTTTTCATCAACCCCAACTGGTACCTTCACCCCACTTCACAGTATCTTTAAAAGTGCCCTTAGCACAACTGGAATGAAAATGAAGAGATGTCAGTTCCAGTCTTAGTACCCATCACCAGGAGCACAGCTATTTGAGCCACATAGTTACAGACCATTCTTTTATTAAGGAAATGATGAGGATAGAATAATGCTTTTGTCTTCCTGGGCCTTCTAGACTAAATTCTCACTTAAGCTGGAGTGAACACAAGCATTTAGCAAGGTGTTGTACAGGCAGAAACCCTGCAAACTAGCTTTATTGTGCAGTCACAGAGACACTGTTGTTTCTTGGCATCTCAGAAAGCTTGTTAAAAGGTGAGATGCCACTCTGTGTGCTGGAAAATAAAATCTGCTGATCAAAATCCCCAAGTAAAACATATTTTTTCTGCTTCTGAAATCAAACCAATCTGACTTCTGGTGCTGAAATACACAGGTAGTGATGTCTGGGAGCGCCAGCAGACATCTTTATGGAAGATGATGCCTCCATTTATTCAAGTAGGCCTCGGTATTTATGTATCTCATTACATCTGCAGCCTGTGGCATCTGTTTCCATGCTATATCTGTCAAGCTACATCTTATCAGAGAAGCTCTCTTTCTGTTCTGCATTCCTGCCTCTCCTTTTACCTCGCTGATAAGTAACCCGATGCTTATTCTAAGCTCTTTTTTAAATAACAGAGTGGGATGCAGACAAAGCTAAGCAGACAGCCTGAAAAGGAACTCAAAAGGCACTGTGAGCTGCCACACATCTCTGATCAGCAGCGCTCGATGTGGCAGAGTCAGGCTTGCAAAATAATTGCATAATGCCCGCGTTTATTGGAGATGGCTGCCTCTCTGCTGGGATGCAAAGGCTCCTAACAAGCTGAGCTGATGCACAAAATGCACTTCTGTGATAGATGGTTTGCACATCAGCTGGACCAGATTCTCCCCACCCCCACCCTGTATCATTGCCAAACTGAATTCACAAGCTTGCTGATGCTCAGTGAGTAGACATGCCCAGGATTGCACTGTTATACGCAAGTGGTAATTGGTTTAATTGCAGGTATCTCCAGAAAAACCCCTTTAGGAAGGAACCAGCACTTGGGAGGTCAAAGAATTCTGCTCCCCTATGAAAGCAACTTGCTAAATTTTCTTTCATGTAAGTAATTACCAAGTGTGGAAACAGAACCTAGCACTCCCATATATCAGGCTTATGATGTGACTCCTTCTCAGACACCCTTATTTCAAGGCAGAATGACATGTTGCAAGCCAACACACATAGCAAAAAAAACCCCTGATGCCCTCTTGATTTGCAGCTTTGGGAGAAGGTGCTTTGGAAAGCCAAGTCACTGGGAAAGAGGAAACTTATCCCTTCCCCTCTAGCTCTCCCTGGCTGCTTAACCCTCCCTGTATGGCTCTCACATGGTTCTAAACACTAATGCAAATATCTACCTGGAACTCTGAGTGTGGGGAAGGAGCTGGGTGCGGAGCTCCAGCACAACAGTGGCAGGCAGAGGAAGGGTTAGACATTTACTTGTGCTGCTTCTGCACCACTCTCTTCCAAAGCTGCTTTTCCTCAAGACAGGTGTGTGTAACCTTCGGCCCTCCACATGTTGCTGAACTACAATTCACACCATCCTTGGCCATTGGTCAATTTTGCTGGAAAGCCACTTCCGAACTGGAGAGGAGGTGGGGTTGCGGGCTTCAGGCCCCTCTCCACGCACGTGGGGGCTGGCGCACAGCCCCCACCATACTAAGAGAATCCTCGGACGCGTCATTCCCCCGGCCAGCCAATCGGCTGGCCCAGGGGCGTGGCCCAGCCTATTTAGGGCTGGCGCGGTCGAGGACCACCCTCTTTTCCTCTCTGCGCTCCAGCTAATCGGATTTTCCCACCCCACCCACCCGTTAGGTTAGGCTCTCTGACTTTGCTATGGACTTCGGTTGGTCGCCGTCAACGGACCTGGTAGGAATTTTTTCCATTTGGCAAATTGGCACCAGCCATTTGGTTTATTGACTACCTCGTAGCAATCATCACAACTTCCTGGGCATTGGCGGTTAGGCATTGGTAGGGGTATTGTTATGCAGATGAAAAGGGTGGGGGGAGGAAGCGCCATCATCTTCCCCCCAAATCGAAGGGTAGTCTGGTAAAGGATTTCTGGGGGCGTCGTCATGTCCTAAGCCTAAGGAGGTGTGGGCCTACGGCAAGCCCCCGATCGGTGACCCCGGTGGAGCTCCTAGCTGATGTGCATCAGCAGGACTCCCCCTTGCCAGTCTTCAACCAAGCAGGCTGAAGCCAGTTAGCTGATAGGACCAATGCCTAAGCCAATACTCCTCAATTCCTGTAATCATTAAAGTTGTGGCCTAATTTGACCCATTAACCTTAAATTCTGGTGTCTCGTGTCTTTATTTCCATGGGGGGAGGCGGGAACTCGCCACGCAACTGGTGAGAGTTGTAGCTCAGCAACTTCTGAAAAGCCAAAGGTTCCCTATATCTGCCCTAAGAGGAGTGCCTGCCAGGGTTGTTTTCACATGTATTTATGTGTAATATGTAGTTCTGCCTTCACTCAATGAAAGAAAAGCACTGAATGTGAATTAATTTGGTGCAACTTTTCCAACAACCAAGCTGAACTTTCACTCATTCAGCTTGTTCCTGTAACTTGAAAGTGTATTGTAAAGGATAGTTGAGAATAAGGGTTCAAGTCTGGTTTATCATAGATAATGGCAAATGGCCTTTGATGACTTTTGCTTCTAAGTTTATTTATTACATTTGTATACTGCTCTTCGTCTGCAGATGTTAGGGTGGTTCACAACATTAAAGTTGCTTTACAAAAAAGTATTGCTCCACCTCTCAGCTAGTGGGCTATGGATCCTGTAGTACTAGAAAATCCACACATATCCCACTGACTTCTCGTGACTTCTTTTGGTTAACATATCAGTTCTCTTAAGAGGTTCTGCTCTTAAGAGCATGCTGAGCATACAAAAATTTGACTGCAGTCCTATGCACACTTACTTGGACTAAGCCACATTGAACACAACAATACTTACTTGGAAGTAAGTGTGCATAGATTATGTTATTGTTCTATTTGCACTGACAAACAATTGTCATGCCTCTGTTTCTGACATTCATTCTTAGAAAATAGGGAGGGTGGTTGCTATTTTTCATCAAGCCAGGGAGCAGTGTTATAATTGCAGGACTGCTCTTGAAGATTTCAAGTAAGAGGCAAAACAAATCTACCCTGGGACCTCTGTTAGGGCCTGAGATGATGTGCATACAGTTGAAGAACAGCAATGGGAATGATGGGGGAGAATGACTACATCCCATGAGCAAAGTTTTAAGAGCCTGAATAGAACCAGAGACCTCAAGGGTCCATTGATTCCTATCTTTGAAACACTCTATTTCGAGAGCTAGTATGTTCACTTGTATACTAAGTACAATGGTATTTCCCCTTTAGGCAATGAGGATATTAGGAAATCCAACACTTTTTGAAATTAAGATGGAGAAATTCAAAGTCCAAGATTTTTTCATTTGCTTTTATAAGTGCCCATTTGTTCTTGAGGTGTTTGAGTTTACCTGTGTTACTGTGACCCCTAACTAGCTGCTATCAATCTTATAGGTGCCCTCTCTAATGAATAAATGCAGAAGGAGCAGGATTTTCACAGCAGATAAAGAACTGTAAGGTGCGAACAAAGTCCAGTGCCTCGCCAATAGGGTCCATGAGCTTAGCCAACCTCATGTCCTCCAGATGTTGAGGACACCAGCTTCCATCATCCTGGTCCATTCCCATGCTTCCTGGGGCTGATGGGAGCTGATGCCCAACAACATTTAGAGGGCACCATGTTGGCTACCACTGGGTTTAGGCTTTCATTTTGGAGTGGAAGTCAAACTGTCCAGTGCACCAACTGGGGACACTGAGATTCTTGGGGCACTGATATTTTTTTAGCTGATGTAGGAATATGAAGCCGGCAAGATCCAGGGCTGTCCCAATGTCTTCCATGAAAAGGCATCCACACTGTGGGATGAATTGCAACCTTCACATCAGACAGGTAGCTCCCCATGAGGTCAATCCATCTATCATAAACTCTGTATTCCTAATGAAACACCCACTACAAGCATTGCTCTTTCTGCCTACTCTCAGAGGCATGTACTCAGCATGAAAGAATATTAGTTCACATCAAAGTATGGGTCTCCTCTAAGGATCATTTCCCTCTTTCTCAGAATGACACTTTCCTTCCCCAAGACCCTCAACTCTGTGACAGCAGAGGAGCTACTAGTCCAGGCATGGGGTGTCCCTATCATGTTTCTGACAGTCTCATCTACAGACCTTCCTGCCTCCCCCAGCATATCCAGGTCAGTCACCTTAGCCTCAAGGGAGCTAACTTGTTTCCTGAGAGCCAGGAGCTCATTGCACTGAGCACACCTCCACGACTTATGCCCGACAGGCAGATAGCTGAACAACTGCAATCCAATGGGGAGAGCTGCCCCACCAGTGCATTTCCTGTAATTCAATCACAGGAAAACTTTATTTAGAATGGAAAAGGCTCTAAGAGAGTCATCACCCAAGGGCAGAACTGGAAGCCCAATTGCTTTGGTCTGTTAATAGCATATTGTTTAGCTTCTTGCAATAGCCAGCATCCTCTGGTCTAATAAGGTTTCAAAATTAGCTTCCAATCATGCCTTGAATTATCAGGAAAATGAATCTTACCCCAACCACCCTGACACCAATGATTATACATCTTGCTGTTACAATATTATGCTCAGGCAAGCTGCAGTGACTCCCTTTATGGCTCTTTTAACCCCTTAACCCTAGCCAGTACACCCTTCATTGCAGCAGTACTGGGGCCAGTTTTTCATTAGGTGCATATTCCTGCACTCTCAGTTCTGCCCTAAATTAGATTGCAGGTACATTGGACACATTTTCCCCCATGAAAAGCATTTCCTCCTTCCTGCTGTCAACTGTGCCCACTGTGCCAACTGTGCCACTGTCAGATCCATGGTCCCACAATGAACCCTGATGAGTACACAATGGAGCATCACTGACTAAGGTTTGCATGGAGTACAACAACTGAAATCATCAGTGTTTGGTTGATAACAAGAGCAACTTTGGGCCCTTCACTTCCACGGTTGCAACTTTCTGTCCTTCAAAGTTGCTTTCTGAAGTATTGTCCAAAATGGGTCTGCTGTGGGCACCTTTCCAAACTACAGCCCACAAACCTGGGTCTTGCAACAGCTTCTCTACTGCTGAGGCTGCCAGTCATTGCACTGTTTTAAAGTCACCTTGTCAAAAGGGTCAGTAACATCAAGTGCCCATTCTTTAGTCCACAGAACTGCAGGTCTTAGACATTAGAGACTGATATTATATGTGATACTATATCTTATCACACATCAAATCTAGGAGAGCTTCATCTCATCTTGAAAGTATAGGATTTAGTGACACATAAGCAGAAGTGTCCACAGTTTGCTCCAAAAGCTGAAGGAAGAAGTCAAAGGAAATTATATATGCCACATCTTTCTGGCAGGCTGTCAAAGCTGCTACATCTGAAGAAATAGGTTACATCATTAGGGATACTTCCTACAAGACTTTGGTTTTGGGGTATGGAAAACATTGTGGCTACATATAATGCTGTGAACAGTATATGCATGCTTAAATCGCCACCTTTCTAATCAAATTAGGCAGAATCTGACACCAGAGAACTTCTGTGGGGATATGATGCTCAGTTTGTAACCAAACATGAAGAGTGAAGCAAACATGCCAGTGTGGCGTAGTGGTTAAAGTGTCAGGCTATGATCTGGGAGACCAGGGTTCAAATCCCCACTCAGCCATGAAGCTTGCTGGGTGGCCCTGATCCAGCCAGTCACTCAGCCCAACCTACCTTAACAGGCTGTTGTGAGGATAAAAAGGGGAGGAGAACTATGTGTGCCATCTTGAGCTCCTTGGAGGAAAGATGGGATACTAGTGTAATTAATTAATTAATTAATTAATTAGTAATCTGTACCCACCACCATAAATCCAGAACATCCCCCCCCCCGTGGGGTTAACAGTAACAATGCCAACCTGCGTGTATTTCAGCACAGATGGCAAAGATCAAAAGTACACAGTCTATGCATGCTAGGGGCTACTGACTCTGGGTGAGCTTTACAGGGAAGAACAAGAGGGTTATGTTCCCTTGCTATTTCCTGCTTCTTATCAGACCTGACAGTTCTCAGCTCCTGAATTGTTGCCAATTGGCATTTTTGAGGCACTGAGCTTGAACTCCAGGGGACCAGCTGGCCTTCAGGGCAAAAGTGGGGAATCAACACTGATCACAGCTAATTGTAGAGTACAATCCCTCTCCTAATTGCTCTGATTAATTATTGATGCAAAAAGAGAGAGGCCTGGTTGTTGTTTTTTTATGTCAGGTAATACAAGAGCTCCAGGCCTAAGAAAGTTCACCATAATCTCTCTCTTCTTTGGCCTTATAATTAGGGAATTAACACTGCCTGCAGGAGAAGGAGGATGCAGAGTCCTGCTGTGTTCATGGACTCCTGCCTTTGAGCATCCGGGATGGAGGTTATTCCGAGAAGCTCATCTCCAAACCTCCTGCGGACAGTCAGTTCCTTAAGTGTTATCGACAAGAAGGAACCCTTTGATGCCATTAGCTGTGCACCTCATTGATTTTCCCCCTTTGTTTTAACAAGGAAATCATTACAGTTTATACAACCTGAATGCACGGCTCGTCAGCTCCTTAGTCTGCCCCCCCCCCTTCTGCATTTCTGCAGTTTCCACCACGCATGTAGGCTGGCAGAAACTCACATTCCTGTGGCTTGCTGGAAGTCTTGATTTATCCTCCCCTTGGAGATGACCCTTTGGTCTGACCTACAAACCTGGCACTGCTGAGTCTGGCTTCTCCCACAGTTCCCTGCAAGAATATCCCACAGGCCTTAGACTCAAAAGGTAAAGAGAGTTGTGTGAGCCTATGCTGTGGCAGTCTCACCCCACAGAGGTGCATGGCAACTTCATTACACAATTTTGGGCAAATGCCAAAGCCACACCTCTTCACACGGGCCTTTCACACCTGAGATGTATATTTTTAGGACCCACCCTGCTGTTGTTTTTTGCAATTGTGTTTTTTAATTGTAAGCTTTTAAGTTGTTTTTTTAAACTGTATGGCTGTAACCTGCCTTGGGGACTTAAGGTGGACGGTGGGGAATATCTTCAGATCCTCCTCCTCTGTTGGGCTTAGCATTATCACAACCGCAGAGTTGAAGCTGCACAAAATATGAGCACAGCTCCATACATTCCTTTATCCACACAATTTAACAGTGCAGAAGAGCACGCTCACCCCACCTGCTCCTTTGCCATCAATCAGGCCTCAGTTATGCATTCTGCCTACCAGGCCTGGTCTCCAAAGGACAAGGTGGCCTGCTTCGCATGAGTTTTTTCTTTTGCCGTGTGAACTTTCTTAGTGAATTTTGGTGTGCTGAACAGGCCTTCGGAATGGCATCTGGTGTGTTCAAGCTATGATTCACTGCGGTCAGAGATCACAGACAAAGTGAAATAGGATGAGGGCAGTCTGGACATGGGTCCAGGAGAGCACTCACCTGAGCCCAGTTCAAATAGCATGTAAGCATCCTCTGAAAAAGTCAACTTCGGTTGACTTCAACACTTAAGCCACAGTCGCCTGACTCAAGGGCAGGATGAGAATACTTTGCTAGTGTTTAACAGCATTGCCAATTCTAGACAATGAAGCAAGCCAGCCACTCTGGGTTTGCCTAGCATCATGGACGCAACTCCCAAATTAGAAGAGATTTTCCACTCCCTGATGGACCTGTTTAGATTAATCCAAGTTGTGCTCATTTCCCTTTAACTCTGGCACTTCTTAATTAGAACTGACACATGGCAATGTTCTTTTCCCCAAACATATCCGGAAACTGTCTATGCCGTTGCTTCTATTTTGGGGTGGGTGAGTGAGGAGGGATGCAAAATAGAGAGCTTTCTGCTGGCTCCTGTGCTTATAGATCAGCCTACATGATTCCTGGTGAGGAAGAGCATATATAAACATAAAAAGTCACCATATGAGTATAGCTTCCCACCACTTGCTTTGTTAGCAAGTGGCTCAGCATGTGTGTGTGTGTGAGAGAGAGAGGGTGCAATTGATGTAACTCTCATATTTGGAATTTCAAAACATTGGGGATCTCTGGATTTAGGGGCAACAGAAGTTGGAGGATAACATTCCATGGACATTGGGCATTCAAAGGAGGTGCAAGACGCCCTTGCATGCATGAGCAGTATCAATCCCATAATAAGCACCCATTTGGAAGTTTCATTCAACCTCAGTGTTATTTGGGTTCTAAACTACTTCTAAAGGGCAACAGGAGGCAGCAATAATGGAATTAAATGCTCTAAAGCATAATTGCCTCCCTTTGATTCTTGAGCAGATGGACCAAAACTAGAAAGATATATACTTTAAAAAAACACACACAAAAAACACCTTCTTGGAGATTAAAAACGAACAAACAAAGAACATCATTGTTTATTTGCCTCTGTAATAAAAAAAATGGTGTGTCTTAGTACAGACTAAGCAAATTACCTTTAAAAAGGAAGGTTAAAACAGTGTTTATTATTTGAAATGCCTTTCTCTCAGCTCAATTTCTGATGAATTACCTCCAGCTTCATTACTTCATAATATATCTCCCTTGACATTTAATTATACTTACCCCAAACACATTAAGCCAATCAGTCTGAACAGCCTCTTATTAATATGCAAATTTCTACTTTTGAAAAACCATGAATCTGTTTGTTTGGGGGGGGGGGAGAGAAATCTCCTTAGGCTTCAATTATGTCCACTGAGGAAGTTGCCTGCCTCAATCAGACACTTCCCTGTTCGCCAGCTCGATGAGTCAGCATTTGACTAACTGTTTAGGTTAACTGTTCTGGCAGCAGCATTCGCCATGCAGGGTTGATGAGGGAAGGGGAAGGAAGAAAGGACCAAATGAAATTAGACTTGGAACAGTTTGCAAAGATTAATGATAATACACAAACCTGCCATCTCTTATCGCTTTGGGTGGTAGGCTATCAATATTAAGCCAGGCTCTCTGCCTCCTCCCTCTGACTGTATTTTGTTTTTTTAAAAAAATATTTGTTGCCTTGTAGCTTGCTGGGTTTTTTTCAACAGTTTCATCTAAAATCATGAATTGTGGCCCATCAGGTCAACATATTGTGGGAAGATGTTCCAGTGTGCACATCTTATAATCTACTATCACATTTGCTCTAAAACGTAAATATCAATTTTATTACTTTATTTTTTTTAAAGTACAGCTTTTTCTGCTTTTGAAAAACCATTGCTCTTGGGGGGATGGGGTGGAATCTCATTAGATTTCAATTATGCCCATCTGCTTTTTTCATCTGTTCATCTGTTTCCAAGAAGAAATTCAAAGCGGCTTATAACAGTAAAATGCATATACAATATGCATTTATACTTCACGAAATGCATTAAACATGCCTGAGAAAATGGCAATAAAATAAAGACACAAAACCCCCAAATCAACAAAATCTGAAGCTCATAAATGTGCACCCCATCATTTTATTTTATTTTTTACATTTAGTTAGAATGTAAATTTGATAGACCTTCTGCAGTTGACTACACTAACAACATCCACACATAGCTAAAAAATAGTATACTGGAATTCTTCATGGCTAATGTCATACATGAAAATGGCCGTGCAGCAAGTCCCATGGCCTAAAGTGGGATTCAGTCTCTGAGCCTAAACACACACTATGCGCTGTGCACACTTTCCCATAAGTTCGCTCTGCTTTCCTCAAGTTCTCCCCATCACGTGAACTTGCCAAGGTCTCTTAGACTTATCTGTAATTCTCTCTGGAGGGAAACTGCCCTTTTGTTTATCTGCGAAGTTAATGTGATTATTTTAGCATGGCTATTTAAATATGTTTACTAGCTAAACTAATTAGCGATCAATAAATTTAATGTGCTGCATTAATTTTTCAGTAGTTAAAATTAAATGAATGGAACAAGTCAAATTCAGCAAGTCTGGGGCTGCTGGCATTGTTGTGGCTTTTTCTATAAATCGATAGCGCTGCTGCATTAGGAATGCTAGCAGACAGGTCTGGTTTTGCTCCCCTGCCCTTTGCTTTTCCCAAAAAAGGATTCTGTAAAGCTAGAAGAGGACAAGCAAAGGGACTAAGGAGACTATGGCAGCTTCTTAATTTAGAGAAAACCAATATATGATGGTGTTGGTGGTGGTGAGGAGAAAAGAGTTATAAAGAGTTTGCATGGCAAAAAAAAAAAAAAGATTTCATCCCTCTCTCATAATAATAATAATACTCATATTACTAGAACTCAGGGTCAGTCATGAAATTAACAGGCTGTTAGGGTTGCCAGCTTTTATGGGCAAAGTTGTTGAGCTGTTGAGGAAAAACAACACTGCTGACATATCCAGATTTTCCCAGACATTTGCTGGATTTCCTCCGGACGTATGGGAACCTTACTAGATTCAGGGCAGACAAACAGGATACAGTGATGGGCACCAGCTAAAGGTAAAGGGACTCCTGACCATTAGGTCCAGTCACGGACAACTCTGGGGTTGCGGTGCTCATCTCGCTTTATTGGCCAAGGAAGCTGGCGTACAGCTTCCGGGTCATGTGGCCAGCATGACTAAGCCGCTTTTGGCGAACCAGAGCAGCACACGGAAATGACGTTTACCTTCCCGCCAGAGCGGTACCTATTTATCTACTTGCACTTTGATGTGCTTTTGAACTGCTAGGTTGGCAGGAGCAGGGACTGAGCAACAGGAGCTCACCCCGTCACAGGGATTCTGATCGACAAGCCCTAGGCTCTGTGGTTTAGAGCACAGCGCCACCCGCGTCCTCAATGGGCACCAGCTAGGGTAGCTTTAAAAGGGGAATAGACAAATACTTGGAGGATCAATCTATGAACAACTAGGGGATAGGAAAATTGTGTTCCTGGTGATGACTTGCTGCCTTCCTGCTTGTGGGCTTCCTGGTGGCATCTTCTTGGCCACTGTGGAACTACATGGACCTTTGGTCTCATCCAGCAGGAATCTATTCTCTCCAGGAGTAGGGAAATGTTCTTTAGCCAGAGAGGCCACATTCCACAGAAGTAAAGGATGGGCGATGCAACACATGTGTCTTTTTGTACATAGGAAACATTCCAGCCAGAGGTTTCCATACGCACCTCTTTTCATCCAGGCAAGCAAGGGGGGTTATCACAGCTTGATGCCATCTTCCAGCCAGACAAAAGTGCTGAAGGAAGGCATGGAGGACCTGTGAGGGGTAAGGATTAGGGAGGGGCATGATAGAGTTAGAAACATAGAATTGTAGAGTTGGAAGGGACCCTGAGGATCATCTAGTCCAACCTCCTGCAATGCAGGAATAGGCAACTGTCCCATACAGAGATCGAACCTGCAACCTTGGCATTATCAGAACCACACTCTAACCAACTGAGCTACCCAGGTGCTGACAGAGGGATCTCCATTGGAGGTGAGTGTACTCATTCCACTCTCCCCATTGGAAACATGTTTTGGTGTTGGTTCAAAAAAACACCTTGGTAAATCTGCTTTACCAGAAGTCCCAGTGGACCAAAGTGTGTGAATACATGTGTCTTCTTCTGAAAACATGTGTGCAGGCTGTGGGAAGCAAAGCATCTCTCAGCACCCCTTAGCACATTCCTTTTCACGGCAGATGTTAACAAGAAAATCTCCCCCCAACTGGATCCGATGTAGATCACCCCCAAGTTGGAGGAGTGACCATCCAGTCTGCTTCTAACGCCATCCCTGTGGCAAGGATAGCACGTCGTTCACCCTCAAGTGCATTCATATATTTTACACACACATGTATATATATATTTTCCTTCAAATCAGTCGGCAATACAATGCTATTTGGGCTCTTGGGAGCTTTTCATGCTTTGTATTTGCTCCGCCTCAGCCAACCGGCGGTATGCTGGCTGTCCCAGTCCGCCTTATTTTTCACAAAGGCATATAAATCACCACAGAAACTCTTATTATCTTATTTTCCCTCTGCTTCCCTCTTGTCTGTTTTGAGAAAAATTAATGCATTTGTCTCTGGAAGGAAGGAGGGGGGAAATGGAACCGTCTCTATAATTCAGTTTTAAAAACAAGCACCACTGGCTGGTGGAAGGGCCCCCTCTTAGGCAACTCATTTTTCATACTAGTAATTGAAGCCTTCCCTTCGATTTTTCCTCTGGGTGCTAAAGACAACTGGGGCCTTCCTGGAACTTGAAGATATCTTATGCAGAGGAAAAATTCAAGGCTGATCTCAAGCAGCAGCAGGCTTCAAGAGAACTTTTCAGTCTCTCACAGAAGGATCTAAGCATGGATTTTGAATAGTGATTTAGGGGAGAATACTATACAACACTGTTCAAAGAGTACTGTGTTTTGGAGGGAGGGTCCCAGGCACTCAAAAAAAAAGTGGTCCTTCTTCCTTCGGGCATCTTAAGTTGCCTTTGGACTCTCGTTTTCCATATTTTGAATAACTGATTTCAAGGGAAAAAATCAGCAGCAAAAGCATCCATTGGTGGACACAAAGTAAATCCTTATCTACATACAAACAAACTGTACTTTGTAATAATGCTTCAGTGGTTGAATGCTGATTGTGTTAGTACTTTCAAGAAATTAAAAGCAGAGTGTTGCAGTACACTTTGCTCTTATATACGGCAGTACAGTGGTACCTCGGGTTACATACGCTTCAGGTTACATATGCTTCAGGTTACAAACTCCGCTAACCCAGAAATACTTCCTCGGGTTAAGAACTTTGCTTCAGGATGAGAACAGCAATCGTTCTCCAGTGGCACAGCAGCAGCAGGAGGCCCCATTAGCTAAAGTGGTGCTTCAGGTTAAGAACAGTTTCAGGTTAAGAGTGGACCTCCAGAACGAATTAAGTACTTAACCCGAGGTACCACTGTACACAGAAACTTGGCTGGGTAGGTTTAAGCTTGCTATGTCTTCCCATAGCATGGAATGGAAATGACAGTCCCATCCCACATAGTCCCATTCCACACAGCACTTTGCTTATCCTCTCTATAACTCTCTCAAGGCAAGCTACTCAGACCCACAAAACAAATGTACCATTTTCATCTAAGGAAACACACATATACACATCATGGTTTTCTGACAGATCTTTGTCATATCTATCCTTGGTCTCATCAAAAGACAGTTTTACAGCATTTGAGGGATCCCCTCAGAGAATAAACATTTCTTAAATTATTCTGAGGTATGACTTCTTTATAGATTGCTGTATATTTCCTACCCCTGCAAGGCCAAACAAAAATCTTTATCTGTACTAGAGCTGCTGACCTTGGGCTGCAATCTGAAATATATGGAGCACAACACTCACTCCAGAATCCATTCTTCAATAGCTCTCTCCTCCTCTATTTGTTAAATATAATTTTTATGGGAAGCAAAGGGCTCCCTTGAGTCAAAGAAGGCAAAGGCATCCAAAAAAATAAAAGAGGGAGTCAGAAGACACTCCAGCGGTAGCTCACAAATATGAATCAAGGAAAGGAAAAAGTGGAGGAGAAAAGGAGTAATTTTTGCTAGGTCTCATCAGTTCCCAACTCATTTAATGGATTACAACCACATATTAAAAGGTCAAAGGTTCAGAGTTTCTTTGCCATACCAAATAATCTTTTCTCTGAATGTTCCATTTTCATATCAATAAATGCTCCTCTGTCTAACCTTGTGGGGGGGGGTAAGGATGGGCAGGCACAAATCTTTTTTCCAGAATGTTTTAGATACTGAGAGTGAATCCTGTGGGCTAAGATTAACATAAGGTACTCATATATTCTTTTTTAAAGGGGGAGGGGCACTAAGCATGTCAATGGCTAATGAGAAACAGTAAATAATGGAGACATATCTTGTCCGAGGTCACCATTTGGCATTCTGGCAACTTTCATATATGACAAAAATCAGTGCTGAATTTATTACCACCTGTGTGATTAGTCTTATATATTGCTCAGTCACCCCAAGGTAAAAGGTTAAAGATCATGACATTCCCCCTTTCCTCAATAACAGGAAACCACACCGGGCTTTCTGGGATATCACTGGAAAGGAAGCCAAGTGCAGGCTGGGATGGAATCCCATCCTTCCATTACCCGCAGGGAAATTCAGAAAAATTGGGAACCCTATGTTTATGGATGGCATGGCAAAGGTCTAAATGCAGTTCTCTCTGCATTTGTGGATAAACAGCCTCCTGAAAGAGCTGAAGGTTTCAAGAAAAGTAGGTGGCTGAGGGTAAGCAAACTATCACTGCTCATGCAGAATTCTCTCAGGAAATAAAATGGGGAGGATGCAGGAAAATGCATGCTCCTAAAAGCAAGGAAGGGGAATCTGTGGCCATTGTTGGAATCATCATCCTTGGCCATGTTGGCCACTGTGGCCACTGAGATTTGTAGTCCAACAACATCTGGATGTCACAGGTTCCCCATTGCTGGCCCAAAGGAAATGCTTTTTGGAGGTTACTATTGAGATTTCCCTGTTTGCTTCACATGTCAACAAGCTGCAAACAGGCCCCTATTTCAGCCAAGCCACCAGCAGAGCACAATAAAACCTGGTCTAGTATTGTTTAGGAACATTAAGCACATGTGATGCACTATTGGCCCTAATTTGATTAATGAAGTGGTCGTGTCAGCAGGGTATTCTATGCTCAGCACTTCACTACTGACCCAAACCAGGAAAATCCCATCTGGGAATTCTCCTTCCCTGCCCCTCCTGTCCCAACCTTGTCAGGTAATTGTTTACGGAAAGATGAATGTACACAATAATCCATGGCGAAGAGAGCTGATGTATGTGATGCTAATGAATGAACAAAATAATCAGCTGGATAATAACCAGTATGTGTGTGTTTGTCAAGCAGGATCCAGCAGGACATTAGCATTCTTCAGCTCCTCTGCCTTTATCTCCTGGGCCCCATGTCTGACAACCACCCTGTGTTAGCCCATGAATAAAATACGGACTGATACTCAGACATAATTAAACTGCCAATGTGGATGTACCTAAATGAACTTGATATCTTAATGACATGAGATAGCAGGCAAGTAATGAAGGCCGTAAGAAAGGGATGTGCATAACAAACACAGACACCAAGCTGTCATGGGAGGAGTTGCCCTTAAGGGAACGCTTCTCACAATAGATGTTCTCCCAGCACCTTCTTGTTATCTGAACAGGGCTCATCGGACAAGCCTTGTCTGTTCCTTCACCATTTACAGACTGGGAATCTATCCTCATTTTAAGATTGTTGAGTTTCAAAAGGGTGCAATCTAGGGGGGATTAACTCTTGCATTCTGACTGATACTATCACCTATTCCTTTTGGGCATAGGGGCCTGGACTTCACACACAACTGTTTTCCTCATTCAATAAATGCACAGTTGTGAGTCAGTTTCCCAGCTCTCGTTCTGTAACATTTTGACACGGTAGATTGGTGGTTTTCAACCAGTGTGCCATGGCACCCTGGGGTGCCTTGAATGATAGGATTGCTGTGGGCAGCACCAGCTTCTGTTTCTTTTCTTCCTTCACTCCCTCCCTCCCTCCCTCCTCTGATGCCCTCTTGCATCTCTGCCTCCCAAAGTCTTGCACAGCTGTCTGCTGCAGCAGCCCTGGCTACAAGCCCCACATGTGAGTGGTGCCTCTGGGGCTGGTCAGAGGGTACTGGTTACCAGGAGCTGAGGCGGCCGTGGAGTAAGCAAGCAAGCAAGCAAGTGGGCAAGGGAGGCTAGCCATCCAGTATCCCAGCCCTTGCTGTTGGGAATGGACAGACAAGTTACAGGCCCCTGTGGGGCGATGAGAGGAGGCACCTCTCTTTGGGTCAAGGCGGTGGGGGGTGGGGAGAAGCTCAGAGCTCAGGGGCATCAGCAGTGGCTGCCTGGAGGACTCCCAAGGAGAGGGGAGAGGAGGCTAAGGGAACACTCCACAAGAGAGGGTTTTCAAAAGAAGGATGAGGGGCTGCCAGCTCTGCAGGCAAAGAGTGACATAACTGGGCTCCTGAGCCCCACAGGGGTACCACAGAAAGAATGTAGTTGGTCAAGGGAGCCATGGACTAAAAAATGTTGAAAACCTCTGCCGTAGATGTTTCTAGACTGTTCCCTGTTTTGAATGAGATTCAATCACATCCCAGCAAATTCAGGAGGCACAATTAAAGTTTACTTGATGCACTTTTGCCTTACCTTCCATAAACATTTTTTTTTTTTTTTGCAGTAAGGAAAGTGACACGGAAATGCACTCAAAATGCAACTTCATCTAACCTCCCTAACATCTAACCTGCCTAATAGCTGGCCAGCATCAATTCTTGCCTCAACAAGTAGAGATGGATAGAAGGGCGAATCAGACAACCATTGCAATTCACAGTGTGCGTCATAACAGCTGTGGCCTACTCTAAGAGGAGAACTGTTGGAACTAAATGGCTGATCACTATCGTAATGAAATGAGAAAACCAAGTGGGCTGGTCTGAATTTTAAATAAACAAAACAAAACAAAACAAAACAATAAAATAAAATAAGTCTTCCTGTCACTATGCACATTAAACCATTCCTGGCTCTTCTTGATCATTACAAGCACCTTGCGATCAGCCCCTGTAAGGCAACCTCACTTTTCCTATCACTGCATGACTTCAGATACTATCAGGCCCAGTGTTCATTTTCTCCCCCACAGGACCAATGAAACAACAGAGCTCATTTTTCTGACTACCCTCTGCTTTTGTTCAATCAGCGAGCAGTCACTGGAATTAAGAGGCTTACTTACCATCTTGGGGTCTATTTAACTAAGCCACACTAACTTATTTAGGGCGGTGGATCTACGAATAGAGTAGGATTTACTCACCCCAGCAGGTATGCACTATTTCAATAGAACAATCTAATGACCCAGTGTGTGGTGGCTGTGAAAAAGCCAACTTCCATGTTAGGGATCATTAGGAAAGGAATTGAAATTGAAGGCTGCCGATTTCATAATTCTGTTATACAAACCTATGGTATGACCATGTATGGAACACTGTGTACAGTTCTGGTCACCTTGTATAAAAAAGGATATTGTAGAGTTGGAAAAGGTTAAGAAAAGGACAACTGAAATGATCAAGGAGATGTAATGACTCTCCTATGAAGAAAAGTTGCAGTGTTTGGGACATTTTAGTTTAGTGGATATATGCATCTTCCTATGCTAGCCTCTCCCCTGTAGCTCCAAAAATCCACAGGGAAACAGGGTCCTTTCTGGGGTATAACATTTCTCCCATCCCATTTTTCCCTGGAGAGCCATGCTCTTTTTACCAGTTCCATCCACTATGGTTCCTATTGTACCTATCCAGCCCCCAATAGGAAAGTCTACCCTTACAAGAGAACCACTACAACAATCATCCTGAATGTTGGCAGGCTTCATTCCCTCAGGAAGGGTGTTCGTGCCTGTGACAATTCTGCAAGAAAACAAGGGGTATAGACTTGTCCTTTGTTTTCCCCAAAACCCCCAAAATGTAAAGGTGCCCAGCATTAAAACTTCTGAATATAGCTACAGATTGGAAGGCTCAATTTAGTAGTTGCTATGCCTGCAAATTTCATCCATTTGTGTGAAAAGGGGAGTGTCTTTAGATTTCTCCATTATAGTGAATGGGGGAAAACTGAAGTTCTTTTTTAACCAATCTAATTATGTCTTGAATAATGAATTGAATTCAGAGTGGCTGCAAAACAGATTGTGCTTTTCCCAAAGATACAGCTATAAGAGTCAAATCTTGTCTTGGAGACCCAGCCATATGTTCCCATGAATGTGCCAACATGTGGCTTGAATGTGACAGGACAGGTGGGTTACTTGTAGACCAATATTGCTGCTGTAAAGTTATGCAGTCATCCATTTTTGCTATGCTATGTATGTGACTACCCCCACTCCTCAAATGGCAGTCATCAGCCCAAAGGCTGGAAAAGTTGTCCACCCCTGCTGTACTTTTCTATTATTGTCCATGTGCACCACTGATCCATGCCTCTGCTTCAGAGAGACTAATGGAAGTATTTGCATGCTGTACTGCTCAGGAGGTAATTGGCAGTTACTGCTCTAATGGTTCCAGTTTTAGTTGCAAATGAGCAACATACAGTAAGTATTGGTCTTATTAAAGCAATAATAATGAGAAATTAAAGCTTGCACCGCGGGGGTGAAGAATTTACTCAGTTTGGAAAGATAGAGTCATAGCAAGGCTGACATTTGACAGCAAAGTGTCCCTGGCTCCTGCTGATATCTCTGTAATATATTTAAATGAAAAAGTTCAGAGTGTATGTAACTAACCAGCTCAATATGGATCAGCTTTCTGTGTAATGAGTGAATTGCCTGGGTAACCCAGAAATAGCAATGAAACCAGCAAGGGGAATCCACATGGGTGCACAAGCTTTCTCCCATCAAAATGAAGAAGAGACATATTTAATGCAAAATTTTAAAAGCTAGCCTTATCTACTTTTGCCTACAGGTTTTCCTGGGGGCAAGGGGCATCATCCTCAGTACCTTGAGGGAATATCAACCAGGAAAGTAGCTCACTGACATTAACAGTCCATGATGCATAGAGAAATGGGGTCTGGGGATGGGTTATAAAAACAGAACGAATGCCTGGGCCAGAATAGGGAAATTGGCACACTAATCTAAATAACACATGCAAAGGAACCAAGATGGATATTGTTGACTCAGGTAATTATCTACAAGGTATAAGAGAGAACACAGAACAGTAACACTAAAGGCTTATCCACACATACCTTTCCTCTGCTCTTTCCAGGCATGGCCCATGATTTAAAGCTGTGTATCTGAGTGCCATTTTCATTGCCCAAGAGCTTTCCCCGTGAAAATCTGCTCTTTAAAGCTCAATTGGAGCAAATGTCAATCTGCGGAAAACCCAAACTTATGTTTGCTCCAATTCAGCTTTAAAGAGCCGGTTTTCGTGGTGAAAGTTTGAGGCAAAGAAAACCACACTCCTAAACAGTGTTGAAGTGCAGGCCTGTGCGTAGAAAGAGCGGGGTGGCGGCGGCGGCAGAATGGTAAGTGTGAATCAGCCCCAAGTGTTGGCTGCCAGGTAATTGAAGCCAGGTAAATCTCCTTTCCACAGGTATGAAAAAAGTTGACAGAGGTTGCTTGTGAGGCACTGGAAATATCCGCAACTGTGTTCCAGTTCAGCCAAGCAGAAATGCTATTGTGAGGCATCATCTTGATGAAGAGCCAGTGTGGTGTAATGGTTAGAGTGTTGAACCTGGGAGACCAGAGTTCAAATCCCTACTCGGCCATGAAGCTCATTTGGTGACCTTGGGCCAGGCACTCACTCTCGGCCTAACCTACCTCACAGGGTAGTTGTGAGGGTGGAGGGTGGAGAAGGAGAACCATGTACACCGCCTTGAGCTCTTTGGAAGAAAAGGTGTACATACATGCAATAAATGAAATAAAAGATAACCATCCGTAGGCTTTAGTTAAAGATGCTTCAGTAAAGGGCACCAATAGCTAAGCATTCTGCTTGCACAATGGCCTTGATGGCTGGTTGCTACTACCTGGCTGTCACCAAATTTGCTTGGATAGATGCATACAGTTTGGCAATGCAAAGCAGCCAGCAAAGGGAACAGAAATTTGAGTCTTTGCAGCTGGCTATAGGAATTCAAGGGTATGTGTTTCTCTTTGAGGAGAACTGATGCTCCTTTGAATATGAGACTCATCTCCCTGGATAGTTTTTCCGGTTCCTCATGTGCGGCCTATTTGTAAATAAACAGATGTTGCAAAAAAAAAGGTCTTGTCTCTAGTATACTCTCACCACAAGGAAAACTCCTGATGTTGGAAGAGCAGCATATTTGGTGGTCATGCTCAAAGGTAATCCAATACCAGGCAAGCATCCTTAGATAAAGTCTGTTAAAAGGCATACAATCCCCTTGAATCCACTTATGGTTTTGTTGGGTCACTTATAAATAGGGAATATTTCAAGCTTATGATATGAATTAATAGGTCTTTTGTTAACAGCAGCCAAATTTCAGCTGGCTACAGGACAGACAGGCCACCCAGCTACTACCTATGAAGCGGCAGTTTGGCAAAGCATGGGAATTACTTCTAATGGACAAATTATATATGCAAATGGTTCCCATTTCTGATATATGTTGTTTTTAACAGTGTGTTAAAGGCCTACTAGATTCAATCCTATGTCCATTTCTATTGGGATGTTGACAAAGGAGTCAACTCTTAGGGGTCGTGGAGGTTTTGGCCCCCACAATAAAATATTTGAGGGGCCTCCTCAAAGTTAATGAGAATTCCCATTTAAATGGTGTGCATGCACTGTGTCATGTGATTATGTGGGACGGGGCTTATCTGGGCCCCCACAATATTTTATTCAAGTTGGCACCCCTGGTGTTGACACTGAAAGACTTAAAAAATATATAAATCAAAATGTCAAAGAAAGTGACTCACACTTTTAGTATGTTGTGTGCTATACTTTCAATGAATCTGAGCTCTAGTGAACTGAGAAAGAACATGTGAATGGAAACTGGTGGTTGCATTTGAAGTGTGTGGAATGTTGTTTAATGTAAAGTACATTTGCCTTTAAATGCAAATTGAAATGAATTTCTCCCCCACCCCTAGCCAGGGGGCATGTAGGCACTGTGGAAGTTTTTCCTGGATTTTGGAGCTGGTGAGATAGGTTTCATTGTGTGATCCATGAGTTAGAAGAGGGGAATAAAACATGAATACATGGAATTGTTGTTAGCTCAAATTGATGTGACATTAGGTCTCTGCTCCTCACTTCTGGGCCCTCATTTCTCCCTTTATAGCCGCCAAGTTACAATACCAAAATGACAGTGTAGAAACCACAATCGACAGAAGTCTGTTTCTTAAAAAAGGTATGAGGCCTTTCCACACTTACCATTTACAGTGGTTCATTGGCTGTTTGATACGTCGTTTTCAAGCGTGAATTTGGAGCTGATTGTCTGCACCTTTGGTCACCTGTTGCTGTTTTTAGAGTGTGAATGTGGGGTTTTCCAATCTGCACCAATGTCAGGTTGTGCCTAAATTGAGTTCTCTGGCTATAGCTGCTCCAGATACACTCCTCATGTACCTCCAGCTAGTAAGTATTGGGGTTACGAGCATGTTCACAGGGATAGCCTTTTCGCTGCTTTTTGGTGCATGTACCGTATTTAACACCTAGCATACTGCAAAATGAGAAGTGGAGCTATGTGTCTGTCTGAGCCATGGCAAACCTGGCTATTGTGATGAAAGCTTGTCTGCAGCTAATGACTGCTGTCATGGGCAGTACTTTGCATCAGCACCGTAGTCTGTATCTGCCATTATCTCTCCTCTGCACTGAGCTCACAAATGGACAGCTCACAGCAGGCAGAGGGAAGTGGGTGCAAAACAGATGCCTCCCAAATCACACCCACCAAGCCCAAGATGATGCTTGGACTCTTGCCACACAAGTGGAAATACTGAGGACCCATTCCAGATCTTTCGCAAAAGTCAAGGGGGTTGTGGTGGAAGAAACAGTGTTTCGAGTATGTTACTCCAGAATATTATCTGAATAAAAACAACAACATCATGTGGAAACATGCAAAAATAAATCTGAAAAAAACCCCAGCAAGTATACAGCTGTTGGTAAGTGTAAGTGCTGAAATGCCCACTGACTTCATGTATTAATGTCTGGTTGGCTCTCTGGACCACAGTTCCCAACCCTCTAAGCCTTCCTGCCAAAAAATACACAGCTGCTGCCATCCTGGATTCTGAGTGAGGTTCTGCTTTCTCCTGGACTCTTCTTTTTCTTTAACTCCTGTATGTAGCATTGGTCGTTTGCTCGACTCCACCTCATCATCCAGTCTCTCCAACAGATTCCCTAGCACTCACACCTCCCTCGATTCATACTGCACTTCTTGCCCATAAGCGCTATAAAATATTTTATTATTTATTTGATTGATTGAATTTATTTACCACCCTATACCCAGAGGTCTCAGGGCGGTCCACAGAATAAAATCAAAATATAAAACCTCAAAATACATAACCAAAATAAAAACAACCCAATAACCCCCCCAAAAAACCCCCACATTTTAAAAGGGCATAGCATGTCACCCTAGGCCCCCTCTAACCTATTATCATCTCAGTCCGTTTCCCTCAAACCTCCTTCCCCAGCCCCTCCTTCCAGATCCTGCTTTTCAGTCCCTTTCTTTTTCTACCTACCCTCCCTCCTACCCAAACATTTCCATCTCACATGCACTCTTTTTAGTTGTCTACATTCTTTGGCATGCCATCAGGTCAGCAAACTGTGGTAAAATGCTTGGCATTTTTAAGTTTCCTAAATACCTAAAATAAGTTTCCCCACACACACACACATTTTCTCAGTACAGTTGTACCTCGGGTTAAGAACTTAAGTCGTTCTGGAGGTCCGTTCCTAACCTGAAACTGTTCTTAACCTGAAGCGCCACTTTAGCTAATGGGGCCTCCTGCTGCCGTTGCACCACCGGAGCACAATTTCTGTTCTCATGCTGAAGCAAAGTTTTTAACCTGAGGTACTATTTCTGGGTTAGCGGAGTCTGTAACCTGAAGCGCCTGTAACCCGAGGTACCACTGTAACCCTTACAACAACCTGGTAAGGCAGGCCACTGTTTTTCTCTAAGGTTGAGGCTGAGAGAGAGGCTGAAGGCAAGGCTAAGGGGTGTGTGTGTGTGTGTGTGTGTGTGTTGCCTACAACTACGAATGAAATTCATGTCTGAGCTGGGATTGAGTGGGCAAGCTTTTGTTATGATGGGAGGGATTAAGTAGGCATGAGGTTCACTTAATGCGCTCTGGCTAATATAAAATCATTTTTCTACTAACTCACAGCTGTGTCAAGACCAAGAAGCCTGCAACTGTGTCTGAGCAAATGTGCTCAAAGAACGTACTGAAGCAGCAGATGGAGGCTGCAATTCCCTCCCACCATTTCTTTAGATTCTTTTCTAAAATTATCTGCACATCCAAGATTAGAACCATGTTTACTTTCAACACTAATTGACATTCTACACTGATTTGTGTAGAATTCATAGTTAATGTAATTCAAAGACAAGGTGGCTTCAATATCTGATTTTTTATTGGTCTATAGCACTGAAGAGGATTCCAGATAGGGTCTTAATTTGCAACCAGGTCACCGAAATATTTTAAATCGGACATTGGCAATAGGGTGGCATGTGGTTTTTATTTTTTTTACTAATCAGATTTTCTCTGGAAAGGGTATATCTGGAAATAAGGACATATCTGGGGGTAAGGAAATACAGGCTAGTATTTTTATGCCAACAACATCATGCAGAAACATGGATGCATAAGGAGCACTAATTGCACATGCACCATCTCTAGAAGCACCTTGACCAATTTTTCTGGCTTAGAGTCTTTCTGTTATCTAAATTTTGTAGATTTAAATAATGTCCACGAATCCCCACTGGGCAAGAATGGCACTTCTATTTGATTGAATAAAAAAAGAACAAATGCCCATCTCTTTATCTTCTCATCATTTCAGTTATAGGGGAGAAATATAAATCTGATTTTGATGAATGTACTGTATGTGTTAGCGTAGGGATCAGCTTCCCTTTTTTATACTTCTTAGGAGATTTTTTTACTCTCTCCTCAAGCACCACCACACAAATATAGGCTGCAGATGGTGCTATTTTGTAATTTTAACAAGGCAAATTTTTGCTCATTTACTGTGCGAGCCCAACCAATCAGTTATCACATGCCAAATTTGATAACAGCAGAGACAGAGCCAAAAAGATTTGGCCCATTAGTGGCATAAGTGAGGGCAAACAAAGCTATGACCCAGCTGTAGACACACCAGGATGCACATCAGAATGTGCTTTCCAAATCATATCACACTGAGAACAATATTTTATGGACGGGCAATATCCACATGCAAGTTTTCAATCCAGTGCTTACCCAGAACAACTTTCCACATTTTGCCGAGCTTCAGAGGTTTCACTGCAACGTTTAAACATGGCTAATACAAACCACGTTTTCTAAACCCCCTTTGACTGTATATTTCACATTTGAGTTGATGGCTAATGCTTATACATTGTTAAGGCGTTCAAGCCTAATGCTTAAGCACGGTCAAGAAAAACAAGCCATTGCTAAGGAAAATAAACCATGGTTAAGCCAATGGGTGTACAATACTCTGTAGAAGATGAAATACATTTTAGCATAGTGCAATAGAGATAGATATAGCTGTCCCATGGTCTTGTCCAAACTGTTTAAAACTGAGTTTAGGAATGTACAAATACCCAAGGGAGGGAAATAGCTAGATTTCAAGTGTCAAGGTCCAGCAATTTCTTCTTTTTAGGAGCTATCCTGTGGTTCACACAGCAGTAATCACACTCAAAAGCCTGTGTGTGTGTGTGTGTGTGTGTGTGTACTGGAGAAACAAAGATACAATAAGAAATGGGGTCAGATGTAATCAGGCTCCAGCATCAGACCTAGCACCAGCTCACAGTAAACATACTGGAGGGAAGGGAAAGGGAAAGATCCAGAAATTGTTTTGGGAACAGTGACATAACAAAGGAAAAGCATGAATCTATCTCCCTCCAATGAGCATGACCTAAACTAGGGTATAAAATGTCACGGCATTAGCCATGGCGGAAGCCACAGGGCAGCTACCCCAGAAAGCACAGCAGGATTTAAACAGCTTAGTCCATTAAGGCCAGCTGAATGTATTCTGTTAGACACAGTGTATCCTGTCACCAAGTCCAGTGGCCCAGGAGGACTCAGGAGGAGGGAAAGAGAGAAACTTGACCCGACTCCAGATATTACAGCCCCTCCATGCCTCCTGTCATCTCTCTTACATCCTGGGATTAAATGGCCCTATAAAAATGGCCAGTGTGAAAGGCAGATTCAAAAGATGGAGAAACACAATCCTGATCAGAGACCTTTAAGGTACTCAGAGCTCTCTGTCTTTTGACTTCTACTTCCTCCACCACCCCCTTCCCCACAACTCCCTGATGGCTAAGATCTTGGATTTATGGGCTGGGAGTTTAAATATTTTGCACTGATGGAAAAACACTAGGAAAAAAATATCAATGAGCAAAATAAATGGCCTATGCTTAGCTCACAGCTTCTACAAATTCGCCTTAGGTTCATAGTTACTTTAGCCTCTTCATTTTTAAAGAAACTCCCCCCCCCATTTTTATTAAAATTAAGAGGAAGATCAGCAAACTTTAGAGTTGTTCAGCTGGTTGGGGGCTGATTTATTTTATTCATCTCCCCCTTAAATTTCTATTCCTCCCTTCTTCCCAAGTACATTGGTACCTCGGGTTAAGAACTTAATTTGTTCTGGAGGTCTGTACTTAACCTGAAACTGTTCTTAACCTGAGGTACCACTTTAGCTAATGGGGCCTCCCACTGCCGCCGCACAATTTCTGTTCTCATCCTGAAGCAAAGTTCTTAACCCGAGGTAGTATTTCTGGGTTAGCAGAGTCTGTAACCTGAAGCATCTGTAACCTGAAGCATCTGTAACCCGAGGTACCACTGTAGTTTAAAATATCGGAAGGGCACCCTGGTGGGGAAGACCAGGGCTTTTTTCTTTTAGCCTGAACTCACCAGGTGGGTGCCACTGCTATTATAAGAGAGCAAGGGAGGCGTTCATGGTGAGTTCTGGCACCTCCCCCCCCCCCCCGAAATATAGCCCTGGGGAAGGCTGATCTATTCCAACAGTTGAGGCCAGTTTGCACAGCCAAACTGATGCAATGGGTACACAGCTCGAATTGAAACGAAAGAACCATTGAATCATTCTTGCAACTCTAGTCATGCATTTCAACACTGCTGAAAGTGGGTTAAGAACACCAGAGCTGTGACTGTGAGTCAGCCATCACATGGGAATGCTATTGTGTACCAGCTCATCCACTTCATCACTACACCATGTGAATTGGCCTGTAGGTTTTATCGATAGGCCATGATTGCCAGGGGTGCCAACTTGAATAAAATATTGTGGGGGCCCAGGTAAGCCATGCCCCACATAATCGATCACATCATGTGGTGCACACACACCACTTGAATGGGAATGCCCATCAATTTTGTGGGGGCCGAAGTCCCCACAGCCCCTGGAAATTCGCTCCTATGATTATTAGGGTGGAGAAATGAATAGATGCCAGATCCAGCTGAAAGTTCAGAAAATGTATTCAGAGAGATGCTAAGCATAAGCATAATTACCAGCAGTTCAAAGAGAGACATTTAGTGCCCTAGGCCAGTGGTGTAGCGTGGGGGGTGCAGGGGGGCCCGGCCGCACCGGGCGCAACATCGGGGGGGGGGGCCGCTCGCACTCGCAGCTCTCTGCCCCTACTAAAATCCACGGGTTAGGGGGCGCAAATTACTTGCCTTGCCCCGGGTGCTGACAACCCACGCTACGCCACTGCCCTAGGCTCTTATTTTGTTGTTGTTCTTCAACCCTGCCTTCCACTCCACAACCTTCTCTTCTTTTCTCTTCTCTTCTCTTCTCTTCTCTCCTTTGCCTGGAATGCAGACCTGGGTGACACCTCATGTCCAGGGAGTCAGAGAGTTATTGGAGCTGAGGGGACAACAGGCAGGAAGTGTAGAGGAATAGGCCAGTGCAGGAGTGGGGAATCTTTTTCAACCTGAGGACCACATTCCCTGGGAGCCACCTACTAGAAGTGGGCGGGGCAGATGCAAAAGTAAGTGGAGCGATGTGTGTGACCCTTGCTTTGCATAGGAGGCTGGACAAAGACACATAAGGCAAAAGCACGCCAGGTGAGGGTTGTGGCTTGGGGAGAGTCCCAAGGGGGGGGGGGGCTGGAGGGCCAGTGTTCCCCTAGTGGCATCTCACAACCAAGTCACACATCACTGGCTCTTCAGGAACACCCAGTTCCCAACACCAGGAGCATCTGGGTTAGAATATCCTTGGGCTTCTTCCTCCAGCCAGTGACAAAGGAAAGAAAGCATCAGTACGCAGCTGACATCTATTGCTGGGAGTCCTGTGGCGGCAGACCCCCCTCCCACCTGCAGTTCTTGGCAAAATACTTCACGGCTCTACTAGTAATTAGGCTGCAGGGGGAAAATGACAAAATTACACCAATCTCATAATGTATTCTTATCACAGGAGGCAATATTAGGTATATTTATTGGGCGGTAGTAAACAGCTAAGTGGGAAAGGTGGACAAAGAACTGACAGGCTCAAGAGAGCAAGAATTTCTGTCGTCTCTCTTGCAAACAGCTCACAACAAGGACATAATTAAATTACCAGGGGCTTCTTTTTCCTGTATAATGAGACAATGTTTTGTTTTTTGAATTTCAAAGACTGTTTATATTTGTTTATTATTGCTATCATCATCATCATTATTATTCCTGTTCCAAATTACATTACAGGTTCTTACGTCTTTAGCAAGAGACTGGCCACAAATTTCCAAAGCATTCTAAGCAGCCCTGAGGACTAAAAACTTGTGCTCTTTAGAAGTACAGAGATTCTAAGAAAGCCATCTCACAAAATATTAGGAAAAAATTAGACTACATTTCATGAAATAATGGTAGCCGTGGCTACCTAGAGCTTTTTCTAAGGCTGTGACCCTTCTCCTCTCCCCACCTGTATTCAAAATCAGAGAAATTAAACGTACCACAATATATAAGAAACAAAAACACACTGTATAATCAGAAAATGAGTATTCATGGAAAAACTTTGAGGGCAAATGGGAAAGCTGATGTCTTTCCTCTGCTTCAAGAGTGTTGGCAGGTTAAATCTGTTAAAATTAGGCCAAAAAGGCTTTCACTTTCAACACCAGCAGGAAGCCATCTGCTAGTGATCTTGCTGCCATACACAGACATTCCAGAGCTGGTGATTTTTTTAAAAAAATTAGTCACACTTCCATTTCCCAATTGCTCTTTGAGCTGGATGCGGCAACCTGTGTGTGTGTGTGTGTGTGTGTGTGTGTGTGTTTAAATATACATAACCATCTCAGACTAAAGGAGCTTCAATGTCAGCATTGCACAGATGGGTGAGTCAAGACCAGGAATATCCATACATCAGAGTAAGGAACTGGAAGTTCAGTTGTCAGCCTGCCAAACGACTCCTAATCATCTGCAATTAGGACACCACGAACGGATGACTGCAGAAAGCACACGGAAAGAGAGAAGCTCCGTGCATCACCTCGACCAAAGGACATAGCGCATACACACAGCTTTGTCCCGGGTCCTGCAGTGCAACAGTTAAGCCTGCCCTTTTAAGCCACTCTGCGAGCCTGAAATGAAAATGTTCAGGGCCCTTTAACAGCGCAAGCATATTAACTTGGTGTGGGAGGAGGGGGTGTGCGGAGTGCATGCTCAGGGATGAGTGAGCCCATCCAGTTCATTCAACAAAACTCGCTCGGAGTCGCTCTGGCAAATGGCAAGGCTGTGTCTGACTAGGGGCATTCAAGCCTATCAGACTCAATTAAACGCTTGCACCATGTATTTAGGTCAGAGTGTGAGATGTTTTCCCAGCTTTGGCCCCTTGAGAAGCTCCCCAGCCAGCTGCTGAAGTTTTCCAGCTATTCTTTCTGCTCAGAATACATGAGCATGTGTGACACCAGGGGTTGCCTCGGCACCCGGACCTGTCAGGCTCCCCAACGCCTGACTGTTCTACTAACATACTCTGAATGTTGAACACAAACCTCCATATCCCTGTCTGACTTGTTTGGCTGCATATTGGGTTGTTGGTATGGTATGGAGAGACAGGGAGAGAAAAGAAACGCATTGGTAAAACCTTGCAAAAACAAAAACAAAAAAAGTGTATGCAATACATAGCCCATTAGGAACCATAAAAATCCAACTGGAAGGTAGGACCCAGAAGCCAAATGAGGCTTTCGGGCTCCTGATAATAGGCCAAGTTGTCAGCATACACATTCTATAAATCAGGAAATCCTAGAATCCCTTTCGCAGTCAGCCACCGGAGGAACCATTTCAAAAACACACGGCTGCATTCTCAAACTTTGCTCTGAGGACTCTGCAGGGAAGCTGGCATTATCGCATAGCCAGACCTAGCCAAAGCTAGTCTCAGGCATTGCTCAGATCTTCCTGCACAGATTTGGAGAGCAACCCTGAAGCTTGACTCAATGCTGCAGGAGGCATAGCCAACATGGTGCTGCTCAACTGCTGGAGGACTCCAATTCCCGTTGTTTCTATCCACCGGCCTTGCTGGCTGGGACTGATGGGAGCCAGAGACAAACAAAAACTGAATGGCACCATGTTGGGACTGCACCGCTCCCTTTGTTTACTGGATCGATGGAGAATCTCAGTGAGATTCCACTGTATTTCAATCACATGTTCCAAACGAACCACCAATGTGATCAGATGTAAGAGATGCAGAACAAGGAAACAACATATGCTCTCATGCTGGGAATAGTTCTTGCCCTGCTATGGCAGCTGATTTCTGGACCATTGCTTTATGGTGTAGCTGAAGTAATCAATATCTTGCTATTTATGATTATGGGATGCGGGTGGCGCTGTGGTCTAAACCACAGAGCCTAGGGCTGGCTGATCAGAAGGTTGGCGGTTCGAATCCCCGCGACGGGATGAGCTCCCGTTGCTCGGTCCCTGCTTCTGCCAACCTAGCAGTTTGAAAGCATGTCAAAGTGCAAGTAGTTAAATAGGTACTGCTCCGGCAGGAAGGTCAATGGTGTTTCTGTGCGCTGCTCTGGTTTGCCAGAAGTGGCTTATTCATGCTGGCCACATGACCTGGAAGCTGTATGCCGGCTCCCTCAGCCAATAAACCAAGATGAGAGCCACAACCCCAGAGTCAGTCACGACAGGACCTAATGGTCAGGGGTCCCTTTACCTTTAGCTTATTTATGATTATTATATACACCTTGATTTATTCATCACCACATACCAGAAATGGTTTGGTAGTGACTTAACAACAAACTACAGTCGTACCTCGGTTTAAGAACTGTCCTGTTTATGAATGATTCGGAACTCCACAAAACCAGAAATAGTGTCCTGGTTTGCCAACTTTACCTCAGTCTAAGAATGGAATCCGAACGGTGGAAGGGCACCAGTGGCAGCAGGCATCATTAGGGAAAGCGCTGTTTAAGAATGGACTTCCGGAACGGATTAAGTTCGTAAACCGAGGTACCACTGTATTCAAAATCACAATTTAAAGCGACAGGGCTGAAATTGAATTAGAGGCTGAAGCTAAAAAATGAAATTGAACTGCAGTGCCAGCGTAAGTACATAAGAACAGACCTGCTTGATCAGGCCAAAGATCTATCTGATTTAGCATCCTATACTCACAGTGGCCAACCAGATGCTTATGGGAAGCCTCCAAGAAGGACCCAAGATCCTTCCCCCACTTGTGATTCTCAGCCATGGATATTCAGAGGCATCCTGCCTCCAGAAATGGAGCCAGCTTATTCTTGTCCTGTACCTTTTCTGAGGATGGTGTTGAAAAGCAATGGAAGGGAAATGGGACATGAAGGGTCTCTCACAACTCAACTGCGGAGCTAATTGCACTGCAGATGCCCACAGCACACAAAACAGCACACAGGACAAAGGAAATTAATTTGCATCAAGAGTATTTAAGGGGAGAATGCTTCATCTACCCCCCCCCCCCATTTTGGCTCTGATATCTCTTGGCTCTTTCCAGTGCTGAGTTTGAGAATTAACTGAATTTGCCACCATCGTGCATTTGGCTATACAAAGCAAACCTCGGAGTGTGAAACTGAAGAAATTTCATATCTGAATTCAATCTATTCCACTAGCCATTTCCCTTGCAGTAAGGAAGAGTCCAGAGATACTGGTGTTAGGCAGACCTCTGGCATGACTCCAACTGCTGACTTTTCAGCACAACAATAAAAATCTCACAAGCAGATACTAGAGGTAAAAACATTATTAATCTGCAGGGGGCGGATGAGAGAGGGGGAGCAGAGTTTGCCGTTTTAGCACCACAAACCAAGGAACTAATCCTGAACCCATGTAACCATAAAAATCTAATCCAGCATGTGCAGAGCTCCATAGTGATTCTTTTAATCTGCAGCCGTGTTGTGTCCTTAATTTGCCTAATTCCTCACTCCAGCACAGCTTGTACCTCTCACTTTCTCAGGGCTTTCGAAACACTCCTGTCCAATATTGTTTCCCACACCAACCCCCACTCCTCTGAATGGCCTGTGCAAGAGAGACCCCTTGACATCCTGACTGTTATTGTAAGGATTAAAGGGGGATAATGGGCAGTTACTTAAGTGCCCAGGAGAGAAAGGGAGGCATCTAGTGACAAACATCATTGGAGGTTGTCAAGGGGCACACTGGTGTTCTTCCTGGTCCCAGATTGCTTAGTCATCATCCCCTTTCCCAAAGGTACCACTGTATGAAGTGTGTGTGTGTGTGTGTGTGTGTGTTGTGGGGAGGTCATTATGCCTGCAACCTAAGTGGCTGAAGGTTCAGCTTTCTGTGTTCAGTATTGGTTAAGGGGAATGGCAACAACGATCAACACTGTTCCTTTAGCTTCTCTGGGCTCATGGTGGGTACATTATGTTGTGGGTTTTATTGCCAAGTCTCAGACAACAGAAGTCAGCCAGTCTTACATTCTTTCAGAAAAAAAGCTTGGGTTTTAGTGAACTCTGCAGAGAGATTTTCCCCACTTGTGAAGAATACTACCCTTACAGAATGCCTCTCTATATTTCCAAATTCTTCAGAAGTCATACTTGTCATGATGCAAGGCTATTACTTTATGTATTTATTTGATTTATTTATTGCATTTCTATCCCCCCATTTTCTCCAAGGAGCTCAAGGTGGCATACACACACACACACACACACAGAGAGAGAGAGAGAGAGAGAGAGAGAGAGAGAGAGAGAGAGAGTACCACCACCCCAATCCAGACTGGAGCCACAGTGGGACAAATGATTAAAGCTCCTCTTACCCCCACCGCAATTATCCTGATCCAGATTGGTGGCCCCACACTGGCAATTAATGAAAAGGGAACTTGCAGTCAAAGGCAGACTCTATGATGAACATGCAGTTTGACTTTTAGATATATGTATCAGTGCTAATGCAATCTTCATGGTTTTCCCAGGCAGCAGTACTGCTGGTTGTGGCTGCCCTGAACTTCAGCCCTACAGCACCCCTTCCGTTAGGGCTCCTGAAGAGGGTACATATGTCCCCTTACAGAAGTGTTTCTTTAACTTTGAACCTCAACTCCTCCTTCTAAACTTTTCTACTTTCTAGTCTACCATCAGCTCTGCTGAAAAGCCAGGCTCCTGTTTCCACCATCACATTGGCAGCAACCATGATTGCTGGAAAGAAGGGATGCGGAACCATCCCATTCGTGTTGCTGACAGATCAGCAGTTTCTGGCTCTTTCTCTTCTGGCCTTTAAAATACTTTAACTTGTACTTGAATCTGCTTATTTTCTTCTCCTTCCCAATCAATTCTCCTTTAGTGCTGTGTTTTTTCAGATTGTAAGCCTGAGGGCAAAAGCTGTCCCTTTTTTGGTTACTTGAAACCCACTCTGGGAGCCTTTTTAGGCTAAAGCGCAGGATAAAAAAATATTTGGGACAAATAAATGATCCAGTACCAGTCATCTATTCTAGAGGTAAACATGAAGACATCTTTTGCAAACGTAGTTTGGTGCTTCATGCAAGCAATTATGAGCCAAGGCATTAATTCAACACATCTGTTGCAGAAGAGCAACAGAACTGGAAATCTATCACACCTCCTAAATTCAGCCACAGAGGAGCAAAGCACCAGATATTCTCCAGATCAGAGCTACATGATGAAGCCCATGGCAGAAGAGTTACCTTCACAAATGCAGCCTGGATCAATGACAGCCACACCACTAGGTAAGGATCCTGCTTGTTTATAGGACTGTTCAAACAAGTGTTGTTGTGCATTGATGGAGTGAGCAGATCACACCCATAACCCGCACCTCTTTGATGCCAACATCCTCAATAACCATACATTTGGTGCCATTGTGCAAGAGGGTCTACTTGCATAGGTCTATTCCATGGGAAGCGGATCCCTGATTGGCCAGGTTTCTTACTTCTGTTGAAAAGTCCTATGCTCATCCATCCATATGCACATAGGACCCCTCTCATACCAAGACCAAATGCATGGACAGTGAGCACATTCTGGCTACCCCCTCACACATTCATTGGAAGCATGTGGCAGCTCATCTGAACATGCTGAATACTATGTAGTGATGATAGGAAAGCAAGGAACCTATCCACCCACCAAATGTTGTACCCTCCTTCCTCTATGTCCCTTGAGGGAGAGCCATGTCACTGTTTCAAAGCTATCATCTTGCAGTCACCGTGCACACTGATTCCCTTGCATACCTTTTTTTCCTCTCCAAGAACTTTGCTGATTATAGGCAAAAGTTCAGCACTGAAATTCAACCACTCCTGGGCTAGATCCCAGAACTCTCCCTCCCCTCCGCACCTTGCATAGAACAATGTTAAACAGCAGGTAAAGGTATAGTGGCGGGAGGTGGAGAATGCTAATGGAAACTGCAGGGTCAGTTTCACGGGGGAAAGTGTAATATTACCTGAGCTAGGATCCTGGGATTAATGCTTATGTTCCTTGAAGAAAACAGGCCAAAGACCTCTTCGTGACCTCCACCAGCAAGGCCTTTTCTGCTAAGTCGCCAGCTACCCACCCATAGCTTCTTGCCAAGGGGCTGAGAAAGGAGCCCTCTCACTTGGATCTCTGTCTAGGTTACTTCAAAAAACTCCCCAGACAGACACTGTCTGCTTGACAAGGAAAGAACATTCACATGTATCAGGATAGAAGGCATAAATTCCTACAGTCATTTGTTATCCTTCTTTCCAGTCAAAATGGTAATTCTATGCATGTCCCACATTTCTCAGCTGGGTGGAGGAGAGTATTCAACTAAGTTTTACTCAGATGCATTGAAATTAAAGAACATGACTTAGTTAGGTCCACTAATTTCAACAGGTCTGCTCTGAGTAAAACTTAGTAGCATATCACCCCAAGTCTCCCTCAGTTTACCCTAAAAAAAACACAGTGCAAGAGAACTTGCTTAGAACTACATTGATTGCAGAAGCCCCACATATCCCTTAGAGATAATAAAGTAAGGTTATGCCTAAATATACAGGTGCCTGTGTGAAGAATTCTGCAAAGGATAGTCCACTATTTGAAATTTTGCAGTTAATTATCACCTTTTTTTAACCTAGTGGGTTGGGTTGTTCTAATGGTGCTTGTGTGGGCTTTTGCTTGCAGATTGGAGATGAGAAGTTTGAGCCCTGAAGCGCACATAGCCTGGCGAAAGGATTGGTGGTGAGATTAGATGCCAAGGGAAAGGCTCAGCCCTGGCCCTACATATTTCCATGCCTGAAGCAAATCAGTCAAAACAACAACGCTCCTCAGCTCATTTTTGAAAGCAAACATGTCAGCACTGAGATGCAGGCTGGAGGCAATAAAATAGCACACACAGTATATACTCTCTAGAATCTGCTGCCTGGAGGCAGTGCAGTAACTTGCTCCAAGGTGAGGTAGCCCTTGAGAGTACTCAAATTCTTCATCCTACTTTCCTCCCATGAGCTTTTATCCCAGCCTTCAAAAGCAGGCAACTTTGGAAGAATTTTATTAGCGTGTAGGAGTGGGGCAAGAGAGAGATCTAGCTTGGTCAAACCCAGGAACTTCACCTTCAGAAGGGCTGGAGGAAATGAACGATTTTTGATTGCCAGAAGGGGCAGCTGTAGACTTCCTCTGCTGCCCAGAGGATGAAAATGATGATGGGTGGGATGTAAATTGACGTGATAAATAATGAACAAACTGACAGTAGTACCTGCTTTTTCCATCGGGTTAGGGTGATGAAGAAAGGGGAGAAATAAAAAACGGAATCTATGGAACATTTGGATTGTGCATTTATGCACAGAGAATGATGCCACTTTTACTGAAATATTTGAAATATTTTTAAAGTGTCCAGAGAAGTCATATAAACGGGGACTTTATGATGTGGGGAGAAAGATAAGGATAGTTTTGATTATTCTGGAAGGTTTGATGATTCCAACATTGTTACCCACTTGAGCGTTTGGGAAAGGATGGGCTATAATTCAAGAAAGAGGTCGGGAGAAATCAATAGACATATTAAATTAGAGAAGTTGAACCTCATAAATTCCAATGATTTAACTTTTCTATTTTATACAAGTACAGAGCATAGGAAAAACACAGGCTGGAACGGATCGATTCCTTTTCACTACACCTGAACACACTGTGAACAGAATTTTTTTTCTTTGCACTGTTTTTCTAGGCTAAGTTTGGATACTTTCTAGGAAAGGTTAAGTCATGGTGTATTAATAACACTGCAACCCCTATACATACCGTACTTACTGTGGAGTAAGTTCCACTGAACTCTGAGGTGACATGCTTACCACTATAATTATGCCATAAGACATCAATGTATAATAAGAAGGATGGAAGTGAGCGAGTCTTTAGAGAGAAGTTAACTTTTGCTTGCATTCCAATTCTGCTGAATGGCCTTTTAAAAATTAAAATTAAAAACCACATGTGGGTGCAGTCATGGACTGGCTGGATGTAGAAGTGTGGTAGGAGCCACCAGCTAGGGAATCCCATGGGAAGAAGACTCAGAGTCAGGGGACTGGTGGTGGGACGATGATGAGCAGTCAGAGTGAGGACTCCAAGGAGGAGGAGTCAGGAGCAGATGGGGCAATAGGGTTTGGTGAGTAGGAAGAGGCTATGGCAAGATGACAAAGTCCCAAAACCCATACAAGCTCTTCCTGACAAGAAGACAAACAGCAGAATATGGATTGTTGTGGTGTCCACAGTCACTGGGACAATCAGGCACATTGTAAACACAACTTTGCAGTCACACTTAGGGAATGAAAAGAGAATGGTGGGTTTGCCTTCATTTTTAATGCACTTGCATTTGTGTGGAGAAGTCATCTCCAAACACCCTCAGGGCCGATCAGGGAGACAGGGGCAGGACAGCCAACTGACCTGGGCCTCAAGCTCAAAGAGAGCCCCAAATATAGACACAAGTCTCTCAGTTTAGAGCTGCAAATTCCAGCAAATAAGAGATGTGATTTGATAAAAGGCATACTGCTATGATAACCAACATAGACTTTGTCATCTTGGGGATTTATAAGTGTTCATAAACATTAATAATAATAATAATAATAATAATAATAATAATAATAATATATATGTTCTCTCAGGACAGTTGATTATATAAACAAACCACTTATTGCCTGAATCATCAGGCTTATTTTTTTGTTTTTTTATTACGGCTACCGGCCTCAAAAGCTGGAAGTGGCCCAGACATCTCTGAACCTCTGAGAGGTCCTGCACACACTCCAACTCACAGAGGACAGCGGAAAAGGTGTGTGTTTGAGTGATAGATGTTTGAAGGTGTAGGCAAAGGATTTCTTGCCAGAGGTGTAATATGCATGAGCACATCACATGAAACCCAAAGGTGAAGAAACACCCAGCAACTGAACACAACAAGTTTTGTATGCCATACCAATTTCACTGTACCTTCTTCACTCACCCCACACACCCAGATGTCACAGTCAGCCGGTCTGGGGCTCTCTTTCTTTCTTGCCATAAACTAATTAAAGATGTATGAGGCTGCCATCATGGAATTATTTCCTGGTAATCACCTTGTGGCTTCAGACACAGGGTACAGTGTGATTCAAAATACACTGCCTTCCCAACAGCCAGCCTGTGAAAACCCCGACCCTCCGAATGACAGGTCAGAGTTCAAAAGCTCATTAAGGAGCCGACAGCTGCTTTTATAGGATTCTGTGCCTGAAGCCAGACTACAGGCACAGGGATTGCCATCTGTCTGAAGAATAACATCTTACAAACACACCCTGAAACAATAATCTATGATGCCCTTTCGAGGAGATAACTGGCACATAAAACCAAGTCTACTGATACCAGTTCAAGGATGCATATGTGTAAACACACATCTGCATATCAGAAGGGGAGCCTGGAAGAAGGTGGGAAATGATAAAATAGTGGAATCCATGACACTATTCCGGAGGAGTGGAGTCCAAATATTTAAAATGTTTGTTAGTTGAGTTTACAGTGCAGTCCTAGGCATGTCTACTCAGAGATAAGTTCCATTAAATTCATTGGACTTAATGAAGCAAACCTATCAGTACAAGCCTATTTGGAAGTGAACCTCATTGAGTATGCCCAGGTGAGAGAGTTTAGGATTGCAGCCTAACAGAGCAATGTTAATGAAGGCCAGAGAGGTGCAGATCTTCTGCCATTTGAAGGCTTCCAAATTTTGGTTTACTACTCCATCAGACTCAACCAACATGACCAATGGTCAGGAATGGTGGGAGTGGTAGTCTACAACATCTAGAGATACCACATTGGCTACCCCTGGCACAGAGAGTACTGAATTGGATGGACTAATTACAGCTTCCTATGTTTCTAAAAAACTTTATCTTTTCCCATTCTTTTCTCCCCTTTCAGCAGGGAGAAGAAAATATCTGAAAGTGAACTCCTAGATACATGTATTCAGTAAGTCCTATTTTCTTCATAGAACCGCAAAGTTGGAAGACACCACATTCTAGGAAATGAAATTGTCACCAAGGCAATTGAGTAATTTATTGGATCTTACATTCTTGGCATTCTGTTACGTATAATGCTGCTGGTGGTCCCTTCCTGTTTGGTCTATTCCTTTTGAATAGCTTACACCCCTCAATTTCTACATTCCAGTCATGAGTCGCATCCCACCAGGGTTTCAGTAATGTCTATTAGGTCATATTTGCCATGCTTTATTAAATGCTCAACCTCATCTTGCTTGTTTTCTATGCCCTGTGCATTAGTATTAAGACAAGTGAAGCCACGATTCATTCTCTCTAGCTACTTCCTTCTTGTCATGGTAGAGAAGCTACTTTGCATGTACTAGGTCCCAAGTGCAATAACTGGCATCTCCAGATATGGCTAAAAAGACTACTGATGGAAATCCTAGAGAACTGCTACTAGTCAATCTATACAATACTGAGCTGGATGGATCAACAACCTAACTCTGTATTAGGCAGCTTCCTATGTTCCTAAGATTTTGGACTAAGTAGAAGATTCTACAGCTCTCTGAATGCTGAATTTCACCTCCAACTGGGAAATTAGCTCCCTGCCTTTGGTAAGAGAAACAGGAGATCAAGAACAGAAGCCCAATTCCTGCTCCTGATTTCTACCAAGAAGACTGAGTGTGATGGGGGAGTACAGAGATGTAACAGACAAATCCCTTCAAAGCTTAAATGTGCTTACTGTCACCTTAAATGTAACCTGCATACAGTACATATTAATCAACCCAACCCTTCTCCACATGATGGATGGCATGCCAAGCACTACAGCTTCTTTCAGAGCTGTGATGCACCCCATTCTGGCCCTTTGGACCCTGCATTTTGCTAAGCCATCTCACGCGCAGACAGGCCACAACAGCAGCCAAGTGCTCAGTCCCCAAGGCTCAGATTCCGTCGCAACTTTTTCATGTGAGGAAGAGCTTGAGGCGCTGAGGACGGGAAGCCGTACAGGAAGCAGGGGCTCCACAGCTGCCTCCAGCTGCTGGAACAGGCTTCTCTCCAAGCCCTTTTCAAGGAAGTGCAAACTTTGGCCTTTGCTTTGATTCCCACCATTCGTAGCTGCCTTTTGAGGGAGGGGGAAGATGTGTGTAAGCAAAGAAACAGTATTAATTAGAAGACACAGAACTTCCCAGATCTGAAGCATCGAGGAGTGCCAGTACTTAACCCACACACACACATACACACAGAGATCCTTGAAAGAGAAGTATACTGAATCATCTTTCATCTCCTTGCAGAACACTGCCTAAGATAGTGGCATTCTTTTCCTCTCGAAAATCCAGTGGCAGCTTTACAAAGGCAGGCAAGATTAAAACATACTAAATAGACGATCTTGGAGTGACTGACGGGATAATGGCATTCCAGTGGGCAACTGAATCTGTGGCGGGCTAAACAAAGGATCAGAAGGCAAAAATAGCACCTCTCAAAAACAACCCTTCACCCTAACGTCCTTAGTAATGATTTCTTTTCTTCCCCCCACCCCCACCACATCCTTTGTAACTTACTCCCCTACAATTTTTAACACAACCTACATAAGGTTTCCTTCACCCTCAGGCTTTATAAAGTCACATTACACTGAAGGAAGGGGGCGGGCGGGGGAAGCTTCACCTGCTATTGAACTCTGCCTGCTCAATAGACTTGTTCAACGATTCCTCATTTTTTTAAATCAATGAGGCCATTGTGACTGGCTTCCCTCACCCCCCCCAACTCACTCCTTTCCCAATTTCTCCCTTGTGAACCTAGGAACTTGCAGACGAAAGCTGCTGCAGGCACTCAGCTTCCCCCAAAATATCCAGCCCACATGGATCCATCCATTGAGATGTCACAGCTTTCAAATTTAAAGCCCCTCTATTGTGTTTAAATAAGGATCTCTGCAGTGGGTGATCTGCCTTTGCAATGGGAGAGATGTGCTCTTAAGGGAAGGTATGGGTGGGAGCAGGGAAGAGACTTTGTTCCCCTTGAATCAACATGCAGCGCTGCAGACATGTTTCATTTCCGATTCTGATCCATAAGCAAGCAGAAAGAATTTAACTGGCTAACAGGGGGATTAGCTAGAGGAGCACACTCTGCTTTCCTGTAGTCTTCAAAATCACTGTCTTGTTGGGGTTTTTTTAAGAAATAAAAGAGCTTAATCAGATTGACCTACTCAGCTTCTGTCCACAATATTACTAAATTTTGATTTCTCATTAGAAAAGCAACATGAAACTCTGTTTCTATGCATCATTTTTTAAATGTCTGCTTCGTTACTAAATATTTCCGTTCTAGTAGGTCCATTAATGTTTTATTTTCAACTGTAGAGGTCACTGTTGTCCTCTTATGTAAGTAAAAAATAGAAACTAACCCAAGAGAACAACTTGAGAGACTGATGTTAAAGCCACTGTGCTCTTCTAATTGCATGTTCCAAACACCGTGTTCCACTAGGATATTTTAACATAAACATCCGTATGTTGTATTTGCTAGTTTTAATGGCTTGGAGCTTAATTAGGGATGGGATTTCTATACTGGCCAATAGTTTTATCAGGAAAATGCTCTTCCCTCCACAGAAAAGCTTTGGGTAGCCTGCAATCCTAAACACTCATACTAGAGAGTAAGCCTCGTGAACACAGTGAAACTTACTCCTGAGTAAACATGCATAGGATTGCACTGTTTATCTTCAGCTTTGTAGGAGACATGGAATATATGCTGTAACAACGACCCTCAAATCTTACTCCCAAGTAGTCCTGATGTATCTACTTCAGAGAAAATTGGTTGCAAATTGCTTTGGTCTATAAAAATATGAACTGGAATCAAACAAATACTTTGTTGGCTTTGATTTTTTCGTATAAGAAGAATACTCAACTATATTGAGTACTTACTGAACTTGCCCATCAACAGTTCATCCTCCATATATTTCCATGCAAGGTTAATCTAACACTCTAAGGAGCGAGATGGAAAACAGTAAATGCTTTTTTTAAAAAAAGTTATTAAAAAAAAAAAAAAAGTCACCATGAACTGGTGGGTCTCCCCTCTTACTTCCTAAATCCCAAAGGCAAGTACAGTCATACCTTGGGATAAATATGCTTCAGGTTGAACGCTTTTGGGTTGCGCTCCGCGGCAACCCGGAAGTAACAGAGCGCATTACTTCCGGGTTTTGCTGCTCGCGCATGCGCAGATAGTCAAAATGACATCACGCACATGTGCAGAAGCAGCAAAACGCGTCCCGCACACGCGCAGACGCACTGTTCGGGATATGAACAGGGCTCCAGAACGGATCCCGTTTGCATCCTGAGGTACCACTGTATGGCATCCTTTTACTGATCTCACTCTGACATCTTATTCCTAAAGACATTAGTTCCTAATGTATAAATGCACGGGGAGGAATTCAGTGTAGTGTTAAGGAGATTGTTGCATTTCAGCTTGCCGGATGGAACAATCTCTCCTCTCCTCTCATGCACTGCTCTGGGGTTCCCTGACCACTCCAAAGCCAATGTGGGGAGCACACATGGGTGAAAAGTCCCACTGCGCTAGCAGAAGACCTTCCACAGACTTCTGCTATTAGGACTCATTAGCTGAATCCAGCTCTATGAGTGTGCCTCTGTTTTCTGTGTACCTCGAGTAATGAGGCAAATCAGGGCAATTTAGGGCAGACTCACATGTACTTGAGTTGGACTACAACTTTTCAAAAGCTGTCTCAGTGCAGATCAGCGATCTGTTAAAGTGTCAAATAGTTCTGTGGCCACAGTTTCAATTTGATGGATTGGTTTAGCTTTTAATTGCAGTGTATTGTTTTCTGAAGCCACTCCAATCACCACAATATGGTGAAAGGTGGTTGTGGTGATGAATTATAGGATAGATTAAATAAAACCATGCAGAAATCAAAGTGTCTCCAAGATCTATTGTACCTATGTGAAAATTATTATGGCCACTTAAAAAAATTTAATTGCACTGCAATGTTTGAGGCCAGTGACACAACTCGGGGTCTCAAATTTATGCAGTGCCCTCCCCCCCCACCTCTTATCTTCCATTCTACATCACAGTTGTGGCACCTCCAAGGCTCCATACCCAGTGTTACTGAACCAGTCATGCTCCCTTAAATCCACCGCTGATGAGGCAGCTCCTTTATCCAATCCTGCATTCTTTACTCAGACAAAGTTTCTGAAACTATATGCAAAGAGTTTCCTCCCAAAGCTATTTCCTTGATTGCACTGGAATTTATGTCCAAGTCTCCTTAGGATCACAACTAAATATAAAACAGTTTCCTTGAGTATCAGCCAGACTTTGTGACCACACGCTGTCCCCAAAGTCAGGTGTTTATTTTCAAAGTCAAGAAAAATGTGCTTAAAAATAAATGTGAAAAACCTCAGAAGTTTTAATGTTTCCTTTCTGATTCTCTTTCAAGGCACGCAAAATTGGATAACTGCACAGTTAAGAAAATACCATTCCTCAGACAGCTTTGGGTTTCAGGAATAGAAAGTCTTTATTATCCGGGGGGGAATGCATCTGGTCGGTATACCACAGAATTCATGGGGTTAAAGGGGCATAAATTGGCATCTAAATATGTGACTCCTGTTTCAAGAACAATGCTTCAGTTACAACAGGGATGAAGAACCTGTGGCCCTCCAGAAAGTGTTGGACACCAGATCTCATCAGCCCCCAGTGAGCACAACCAGTGGTAAGGAGGTTCCCATTCCTGGCCTACAACCAGAATGTCTAAGCCTGTAATCCTATAGACCAGTGGTTCTCTCTGGGCCACACCTTCAGAATAAACCTTTGCTCAGACCACACCAATTTTTTTATTGATAGGAAATACATTGGAGAACAATACGAAGCAACTCCTAGCAGTGCTTGATTTATAACATAAAACACAACAACTTTATAATATGATCACGGGACACCCAGAAATGCAACTACATAAGAACATGAATCATTCCCAAAATATATGATTGTCCTTGAATCTTCCCACTACACTTCCCATCCTCTCTTGCCACATCATTGTGTTGCACCACACCCTTTGAGCACCACTACTGTAGACACTCCCAGGTAGGTGTCTACAGGATTGCTGACTTAGACATTCTGGCTGTAGCTCAAGACTTACTCCAAGCCCTACTGAATGCAGTAGGATGTATTATTGAGCAGACATACATCAGACGGCACTGCACATAACTTGTTCTGCTTCTCCCTTTATCCTTACTCTTTCAAACCAATCAAGCAACAGGTTCAACCACAGGAATAATTGAGGTCAGATCAGAACAAGGGGTGATATTCAGCACAATTTTACCCAGAGTAGACCCACTGACATCAGTGGACCTAACTTAGTCATGTTAATTCATTTCAGTGGGTGTACTCTGAATAAAACCTAGCTAAATAGGTGTTATCCGAGGAGTACAGTGCAATCATTAGCATGTGTACTCAGAGTAAGTACACATTCTGCATTCATTTCCCTAGCAAGTGAGCCTTTGACTGAAGTCTTACCCGATCCTAGACTTTACAGGGAAGACCTACTGATGATCATTTGGAAGGATGTTTCATTGCTAAGTGTGCACCAATCCCAGCCTTAAAGCCCTTTGTTCCACTCCTGCGTACTTGACGGGAAACAAAGCATTTCTGCCGTGCAACAAAGACAAATTGCTTGCTGAGCCAACAAGCTATTTTCATATTAACTTGCCAGAGGACACAACTTTATTAACTTTAAATGACAGGAGCACGTGGGAGAACCATCTAAACAATGCAAATTGCAAATAAGACAATTGCCCTTTGGCTTTCATGTTTATTTTCACATTGTGGTCTCTTTTTTTGTCCCCTTTCCCAATGAATGATGAATGCATTCTATTAAAAAATATTTGATTGGATTTGATTAAAGCTGTCTTTGCAGGCACCTCCTGTAACTGGCGTTTATTAGATTTCTCAAAATTCTACCATTGTGAAAGTGGCTTATTTAAGGAAATGAAGCGGAGTGGAGGGTGGGAGTCAGGTCTGAACTGAAGACATTCCTGCAAGGTGTTGCACAGCCCTCAGCTACAGGATGGAAGAAACTTAGGATACAATCATACACTAAACACCCACTGACTGAGAGCCCCACTACACAAGCAGAACACCAAGTATGCTGAAGGAAAGGCTGAAATGGGGCACAGTCATGGCAGGGCAGTGGAGGGGCACACTTGTGTTGTATCCTACATCCCTACAATCCACAGTTTGACCTCCATCTGTGGCACAGTTTTTAATGTCACCTCAAATCCAGTGCGGGAAATTGTCCTTCCATTGACTTCCATTGAGTCCACACCAGCATGGTGCAACTCAGCACCCAATCACAGCACATCACCCACTGGTACAGTGGTACCTCGGGTTACATACGTTTCAGGTTACATACGCTTCAGGTTACAGACTCCGCTAACCCAGAAATAGTGCTTCAGGTTAAGAACTTTGCTTCAGAATGAGAACAGAAATCATGCTCCGGCGGCGCGGCAGCAGCAGGAGGCCCCATTAGCTAAAGTGGTGCTTCAGGTTAAGAACAGTTTCAGGTTAAGAATGGACCTCCAGAACGAATTAAGTACTTAACCTGAGGTACGACTGTATGTAAACCTAAGAGGAGGATAAGGCAAATGCATGGGATGATACTTCTCTGGCCTTGTGGCATACCTAGACTTCCCAAGGGGTAGTTCTGAGCACCTTGCCACAAAAGGGAGACCTGCACAAGCAGCTTGACATTGCAACACACATGGGGACTTAACACACTGCTAGCACTTCCTTTCTAAGAACCTTAACATGCACCTCAACCTGGGACTCCAGCCACAAACTGGAGACTGCAAACACCAGACTCCATACCAACTGCAAACACTAGGCTCCACACCAACAACTGGGGATGCAAGGGCAGAGCAGGTGAGCAAAGGAAGAGAAAGCATTGGGGCCAAGTATGATTTGCCGCGACTGTCTCCCATACCTCTCTCACTCATACTTTACTATAGGTGAATACATTCAGGTTAAGTGCCCTGTTGACAAAGGCCAGGCACTCCCCTCCAGCTGCCACCACTGCTGTCCAAACAGTCATGAGCACATCTACCTTAGAAGATCACAGCCCAAATGAACAGCAATGAAAAACTATGAGAATTCAGTCACTGAATCCCCCTCCCATGATGATTGGTGGTGAGGAGTGGTTGAGACCTGAACACTGTCTGAGCACTTAGGTGGCCACTACTCCCTCTTCTCTCTCACTCCTAACAAGCACAGCTGCTGGTGTTCAGGGGCTTTGGATGTGCTCCAGTTGCTACCTAACACTTGGCAAATATTCTGTGCCTCCCCTTTCCCTCCTCAATGATAGCATCCTGGTGACCTAGCTTGTTCCAGACAGGGCCCAAGATAGGCATGCATGCGACAGGTGAGGGTGGTCCCAGCATGGAGCTGGAACCACATATTCTCCTACTCTGGTTTCTGTCAAGCTGTCCATCTAAGGCACAGAGCCCTGGTGAGGTGATTGTTTGGCAATCCCAAATGAAAGTCTTTCTCTTTCAGGATCTCCCCTATCCCAGTTGCCATGCAAAGCAGTTTAGAAATAAAATGGATAAAAGGCTGTGACTTTTCCATATGTGTTTTTATTTATTGCTAGGGATATTAAGAGTTTGAAGAAGAAGAGTTTGGATTTGATATCCTGCTTTATCCCTACCCTAAGGAGTGGCTAACAATCTCCTTTCCCTTCCTCCCCCACAACAAACACTCTGTAAGGTGAGTGGGGCTGAGAGACTTCAGAGAACTGTGACTAGCCCAAGGTCACCCAGCAGCTGCATGTGGAGGAGCAGGGAAGTGAACCTGGTTCACCAGATTATGAGTCCACTGCTCTTAACCACTACACCAATAGGGCTGCTTTCTCCAACCCTACTATGATCTGGCTTCAGCTTATTTCAGGATAGGATCCTGGAAGTGGAGATAGAGAACTGTGATCTCCCTTCTCTCTACCCACTCAAGTTTCATGAAACAAGCCCATCAGGAGGCACAAGTGGGGGTAGCTGCTTTGTCAAAGTAGTCAGTTTGGGGATGTGGGGTGCGAGAGGGGCGGTGAATCCTGGTGAATGCTACTTGGCAGGGTCAAGCCATCAGGCAAAATAGCAGAAGTGCATGGATTGGTAACATTCATTCATTCATTCATTCATTCATTTATTGACAGTGCTTTTATACTACCCAATAACTAATAATCTCTGGGCAGTCAACAATTAAATGTAAATGCATTTCACACACAGGCATACATAGCCGAGACAAGATGGGCTGGTGGGGGGGGGGAGAGCGCTCTTGAGTGGCGGGATTTGGAGAGCGAGTGTTTTCTTTTTCTTTCCTTCCTTCCTACTGTACCTGCCAACTCCTGTTTATATCCTGAAGGGCCAGTTTCATTTTTAATACAGCTGTTTTGCACAACAGCAATTTCACACAAAACAGGTGTGTGTGTGTGCCACAACCACATCCTCAGCAGCAACTGGTGGAAACAACACCCAATGAGATGTCTCTACATGTAAAAAAAGAGCCCTTCCACATTTTGACCTCACAATGCACATCAGGGAACAAACAACTTCATGCTGGAGGTTTTATCAGATTTATCCATGGGGGATAAATTGGGGGGAAAGTATGGACTTCACAGGGATGTTTTGTGGATAGTGGTAACCCTCCCCCCCCCACAAAAAAATTACTGTGCAAGTAGCTTCAAACCCACATCAAGCTCCTGTGTGGATGAGCCCATGATGATGCATAAACAATCAGATTTGGCTACATGGCGATGACACTGAAAGAAAACAAAGGAAATTCTACTCACACCCTGAAAGGGGTCAAAGCAAAAATAGCCCCAAAGCTAAAGGGTAAAGTCCCTTCTGCCATTTACAAAAAGTGTTTGTCAATCACACTCCCTCTGCTTGCATATGCCTGATTCACACAACCATTCCCCTTCAAAAAAGGGTGTGTGTGGAAGAAGTGTACCCCTTTCCAGCACAAGTCCAGCAGTCTGTCTAGTATACCAGGTGCAGGAATCCTGTGGTTCTTCAGGTGTTGCTGTACTACAGCTCCCATCATCCTTTGCCATTGTCCATGCAGGGTGCCGTTTATGGGTGTTGTAGTTCAGCAACTTTTTCTACAGATCACAACAAGGCACAAGAAGGATGGAGACAGTGTAGCTCCTCACTAGCAGTGTCACAGCATTTCCCAGTAGTGGCCTGTGACACATGTGTAATTCTACAGGTCCAAGCCCTGCCAACTCCAGGAAAAGCTGGGGAGAGCTCCTGCCTCATACCTGGGAGAGTCGCTGCCAGCCAGTGTAGACAGCATTGAGCTATACAGAACAATTGTCTGACTTGGAATAAGACTTCACCATTTGAATAGGCAGCGTCCTTTGTTCTCCTACACCAAAAATGTATTAACCCTTGCTGGTTTCAGTGAGAGAGGATGCAAGCCTATACCCCGGAGTGGCTAAGCCCTGGTCTGATGCAGCCCTCCAATCAATTTTATTTTGGCCCCTAAACCCACTGATTTTGGCAGCAGCGAAAGCAAAAATGGAGACACTGTACGGGGCCCTGATGGGGATGCAAGATGTCCCCTCTGTGGCCATCAGTTTAATCATTTGCAGAGCTGAAAGGGGACAATACTCCCCCAGCTCATCTGCACAGATCAGCTGAGGAGAGACAGGCTGTGTGTCTATGCATGCAAGAATGTGCCACAGCCACACCTACTTTTGGCCTCACACAACTGGCATACCCACCTCCCACCTCCCAAAGTTGGGAAAGGGTGAATATAGTTCTAATATCAAAAACACCCACCTACCAAGGAATAAACCTCAGTTAACAGTGGAACAGACATTCACAAGAGGTGGTGGACTCTCCTTCCTTTTGGGTTTTCAAGTAGAGGTTGGATGACCAAGTGTCATGTATGATCTAGTTGAGATTCCTGCAATGCAGCAGGATGGACTAGATGCATACAAGACTGTAGTGTCCAGCACACCTAACTTTGCCTCTGGATTGGGCCCATGGCTTTTAGAAGGACCTTTTGCACAGCATCAAAAAGTCTCCATCAAAGGCTCCAGTTGCACAAATCCCTCATGACTGCATAAATGTGTCAATGGCAGAAGAAATAAAACGATAAAAATATTTACAGGAACAGAGAGGAGGTTAATTGCACTAATTTCCCACAATCCACTGGCAAGAATGTTGTTAAGAGCTTTAAAACAGACAATCAGTGAGCACACACAACTAATTTCTAAACTTCTAAAAAAAACAACACTTTTTAATTTTGATAGATACATGTCTGTAAAAATGAAAGCCTACCCATGTTTTGCAATGCACATCCCTTTTAATGGAAGTAGATGGGCTGTTAGTCTTACAGTTTGTTTTAATTTAACAGCTAGTAGTAAAAGAAATCCTGAGGAAGGAACTAGAGATGGAACTGCCTGTCCTTTTGCAGAAATCATCACCTTTCAGACTGTTTGAACAAGTGGCAAATTGGGAGCTTTACATTCCTCGCATCAGAAATTCAAACCTGAAGACCTCTGTTGGCTGAAACACACATTCAGTTCCAAATAGTCTGTTCCACTTTTTATTCTGCATTATAAGTGGTGCACTCCAAATTTGAAGCACTCATGGCATCACTCCTGCAAATCAGAGTTTTGCCAAGGGCTGCCTTTCTTCTACCTCCTCACCCCACCCTCGAATCCCAAACGAGCCCTTGATTAATTGAGTTTTGCCAATCATGTTTGCACACCTCCTCTTTGACCCTGTAGATAAGGGTGAAGGGGGGTCCAAGACAGATACAGAGTGAGGTCACTTTCAAGGCTGAGGCTGGAAAGGTCAGATATAACGAATAGAGTTGATTGCTCAGAGGGGGGAGAAAGTGGGTTCATGGAATGTAGGACGGTTAATTAAGGATTTCTTTACAGAAAGTTTGATGCATTCACAATATTTATCAGGAAGGACTGACTGGAGCTGGCTGCAACAATGTCCTGAAGACGACTTCTGAGCTTTTTAATGCTGAAACTCTGAACACACTTGACTTGGTAAAACTTTATTGGAATCAAGAGAGTTTGCTTCACTTCCAGATACATGCACTGCAGATCAAGTTGTGAAGATAGGAAGTGGTTCCTAATATAACATGAAAAGGAGATGGGGCTGCGTGTAGAAAGAGCAAATGGAGTTATAGGAAGTGGGGCTCCTCTCTTAGGGATGCACATTTGTGGGACGTCTGAGGTTCAAAGCTGGCTGATGCAAAACGTCTTACACAAGGAGTCGCCATACTGAGTACAATTGGTTGTGCTCAGAGTGATGGTTAAAGGTGGGCTTGTGGGACACGTGTGAAGAGGAAGTGTAAGGCTGGAGACCAAGCTTTAAGCATGCAAACACATTATTAATCAAAAGGCCAACTAGCGAAAGCTGCTTTACCTATGTTGGATTGTAACAACCTATACCTTGTCGTGAAAACACTGTGGTTACCCTTGTAAAAAAGTCAGGGCTGTAAGCAACTTTGACAGTTGAGGTACAACAACTCAAGTCAGACAGTTAAAGATGCAGGGCTGAGATACCTTCATAGGTTTGGTACCAGAGAAGATAAATACAGGTCAATGGGGAGGCTGTGGACAGGAGTTACCGTCTCATGGTTGGTTAATGATTTATTTATTTTATTTATTCCACAAGATTTATATACCACTTGGTTGTAATAAAACCTCAAAGTGGTTTACAAAAAGATTGTGTCAAGGCCTTTGACTTTTTTTAAAACAAAAAACAAAAAACGAGAGGCTTTAGGAAGATTTGGGCATCAAAGTTTGCCTTTTGAGAAGGAGATATTGGAGCTCTGAAGTGGGTTTTAAACACAAGGCTTTAATCTTGGTGGGAGAATCTCAGGGCAAAGGCCAATAGATTTCTGTGGTTGTGGAAAGGAATGTTCACAGATTTTATGGACCTAGGACAGTAGCAAGGTCTCAGGGAGAGTTTGCAAAGCATGATGGGGGGGGGGGGAGAGACTGGTCTAGGCAGAGCATCACACACATTTCCTTAAGAGGAACCCAAGCAAGTTTAGGAATACTCTTGCCATTGTTCAAAGGCCCAGAAGTAATTCTGCCCTCTATGACCTGGCCAGTCCTGGAATATGCAAATCAATCAGTGTTTCTGAACATATACAAATGATATTTCCCTCAGCATTAAATAACCACAGCATGTCCCATACACTTCAAATTAAAAAGCAGTGCTTCCAAGGCAGAAATGAGAGTTTTAAGACCCTCAGCATTACCACAAATAATAATCAAAAGCTATACATGTTTACGCAGGAGAAAGTATTAGTGTTCATAGGGGTTAGGAATTCCCAATGTAAGTATGCATGGCTTTCTGCTGCCCACAGTTGGATGCATGGCACTGAGTGACAGGACGCCTAAGTTCATATCTCTGTACTGGATTCCCCTTAATTGCCCACACAATATTTCTCAAGAGTAGCAGGACTGAATCCGGATTCACACAAGAGTAAGGAAGGGGGGAGAAGGGGCGCCTAGTCCCTCTCCTGAGCCAAGCCAACGTTCAAGAGCAGCGCATCCTCATCCATACCTGTACCAAGCGAGTCCCCGGCCATAGTTCCGATCGAAGAAGTGCGGCTCGGCGCCCGCCGCCCTCACGTCCGGGTGGACCCGCAGGAACTCAAGCAGCGCCCTCGTGCCGCCCTTCTTCACGCCGATGATCACCGCCTGCGGCAGCCGCTTGGTGCCCTCTCCCGCCGCCTGGGGCTGCAGCGAAGGGTCGCGGGGCGTGGCGGCGCCCTCGTCGCCTGGCGCGAGCGGGATCGGGGCCGGCTCTCTGGTGAGGACGCGCGCAGCCCCGGCCAGGCAGTAACTGGCGTAGAGAGACATGAGGAGCGAGCCGAGGACCAGCAGCAGCTTCCGCAGGGCGCGCCGGGGCAGGGGCTCTGGGCCAGGCGCTGAGGCGGGGGGCACCCCTCCCCGGGCCATGCTAGGCGGCCCCCCGCGCCGGGGCCATCGCTCCCTACGCTCAGCCCCTTAGCCCTGCCTGGCGGGGAGCGGGCAACCCCATCATGGACGGCTCGGATCGGGGTCCGCTGACGGGTTTGGGGGGATGGGGTGGGGAGCAAGGGCAGAAGGCGCAGCTGGTTTCCCCCCGTGCGCGGAGCTTCACGGGCGCATCATCCCAGCGGCCAGGCGTTGGAGTCGGGCGGGGGTTGGGGTCTGGGCACCTGGGCTTAAGCCAGGCCTTCGAGGGAGCCTCGCAGCAGCCCAGCCGCTGCGAAAGGGGCGGGTAGCATCAACTCCAGCTGGGAGGCGAGTTTGGCGCATCTCCGGTCAAAGCGCAGCCAAGGAGCAGCGCGCCTGAGCGCGGGGAAAACACTGCCAGGCGCCTCTCGTAGGGAGCGCGGCGCATCCAGGCGGAGATCGGAAGCGCGGCCAGATCCGGGAGGCACCCGCTGGAGGAGGATGCGCTCAAGGTTTCAAGCAGAGGATCTGCCACCGAGAGGGCTCTCCTCTCCCTGCCACAGCGTCTGTCGGCCGCCCAGGCTGAGATCCCGGGTGATCGTTGCTGCTGATGGAGGAAAGAAGAGAAACCAGTCCCACCCCGGTCTGCTGGAGCTTTGTGCGCAGCAGAAGAAGAAACAAACCAGTCCTGAGCCGGCAACTCTTCCCAAGCCACCTCGGGTCGCAGATGCTGCCGCGCGCGGCGTTGCTTTTCCGCCGCTCCTCGCTCGGATTTTGCGCGCTCCTTAGCTGTCCAGCAGCAGCGCCCACCTCGCGCGGACGGGTAGGCGAAAATCCTCCCAATCGCCTGTCACCTTTCTTTCCTGCGGGGCTCCCTTTTCCCGGCTGCTCCAGCGGCTACCACACGTGGAGCTCTTGATTGTAGCAAAAACTTCTCCGAAAGGCACCTCCGAAGCTTGAGCGACGGGCCCAGGAGCCAACGGAACGTTGGCAAAAGCAAAGTGGGCGGAGATGCCTTTCAGAGAGGACTCTGAATGGAGGCGGAGAAAGTAGTAGTTGGGACACACCCCGCGCAGTCACTTGGGATAGGGAGGGAGTTACTTTTGGGAGATACAGTACTTCTCCAACCACCACCTTCGAAATTCAGAGCTGGAGAGGTATAGCTACTGCCAACTTCAGAAGCACTTCTGAAGCCTGATCCTGCTCATGCTATTTACTCGGATGTGAATTCCACTCATTTTTCTGGGTTTATGAAACCATTTCTCTGGGTTTATGAAATCCAGTGGTGTAATGGTAAATTCTCAAGTGCAGACACCTTTCATGACAGATCCGCAAAACCACACAAAACTATAAGGCAATTTTTTTTTGACCACTGCAGATATTCTGACTTCAGTACTAAGCCTTCCCTTCCCTCACCCTACCTCCCGCTGTGCTTTACAGAAGAGCTCTGGTGGACTCAAAAGCTTACCCCCTATTTTGTAACATCTTGGTTGGTCATAATAAAAGGATTTGGGAATATTTCAAAAAGAAAGTGTCAGTGTAACACTTAGCCATGCGTGCTAATGTAGCCTTAGATTAGATGGCGAGTTTCTTCCTGAGAAAAGCTTATTTGCCATGCAGAGGATTTGCAAATAGCCCATCAGGAGATGACATTATTGGTCCTGCTGTGAAATAAGTGGTAATGATGCACGGATGCAACTACATAACACTTAGGTAAAGGCTATGTGTGCTCTTTGCTCAGAGAAAACTCACTGAAATTAATGAACATGACAAATTTAAGTAAGTCTCTCTGAGTAAAACTTTATGACCACACGTATAAAAAGTCCATACACCCTCACATCCTTGCAACATCTCTAAATAGCAGGTTTTTCCCAGTTTTACAGATGGGGGAAACTGAACCTATTGCAGCAAGTGTTTTGTGTAGAATCATTCAGTGGTTGCATGGCAAAGCAAGCAATGTAAACCTAGGACTCAGTCTGGGTGCTCTGCTCACTTGGTCATACTGCCAATAGTCTCTGGCCAAGTGTAGGCAAATGGTGTTGGAGAATTGGGCTGTAATATTTTAACATTAACCATTTTAACATTCTAGCTCCCCCCCCCCCAGCAACCAGATACAAGAACAGGGAGATATTCTTTACTATCAACAGTTGTTTGGGAAAGGGGATTTTTCTGCAATCTCCAATAACCATCAAGTTAAGTGGGTAGGTGGGAAATAAAATTAGCAAGAAAGAAGAAGGGTGAATAGGAGCTCCTGAACAAATTGCCCCATGAATATCTGACAGCAGACTAACTGCTTTCTACATGGGTGCCGTAACTATGAAGCTAACTGTGAATCAGAGCTGTAGAATTTTATACAACTGACTGTAATCCACTAACTGAGAGCCATTATTTGCTTTGTCCCAACTCCCAACTAGGAAGCCACACTTTCAAAAGGTCATAGAAGCACATGAGCAGGAGCAAAGGAGGGCAAAGAAGATAGGCAGCAAGGTTGAGGTTGGGTGGGGGGAGGCTTAAAGAGAGGCTGAAAGAACTGGAGAAGACTGGAGAGGGGACACACACGACAGCAGATTTCACATACCCAAAGGGCTCTCACGAAGGGAGAGAGCAAACACTTGTTCTCTGATGGTCCAGAAGGCAAGACGAGGTCTCATGAGCTGAAGCTACAGGAGGGTGGATTTTGATTGAAATGTTCTGAAAAACACATTAAGGGTAAGAGCCATTTGAAAATAGAATCAATTACTTTAGAGGTGATGGGATCTCCCATCTTGGAGAACTCTAGACAGAGGCTGGACCACCATCTTTGGGGAATTGTTCCAGCTCTGGATTTACTGCATCAGGCAAGGAGCTAGACCAGGTGGCCTAGAAGATTCAGAGAAACGCATTCTAGGATTCTCTGATCTTGCTTCGGGGCAGGAATCCTGTGCCTTTAAACTGTTGTGCAACAGGTACATGAAAGTTAACTGTGAAAGCCTTTCCATCTTGGAGGAGCTGTTAAAGTCACAGGAACCACACTAGAAAATATGCAAGGTGAAAAGCAAAATGAGTGCAAAAAGTCACCTTTATAGTGATAAAAGTCCCAAGGTGATACTGCACTCACTCATAGATATCACTTGTTCCAGCACAACACCCACGTTCCTTGGATATTCTAACACACTGTGTGGCACACACCTTCCTCCTAACCTCTGCAAGTGTTGCTCAATGCTTATCAGTGTGGAGATCCTCTATTAATGTGTCCCCCAGCAACTTTTTGCATAAATTGATGTAGATCCAGCAGAATTATACATCTGAGGGCACCTATTTCCACACACAGATCACCGTGGCTATACTAGGAATATATATATTTTTGTTCTTTTTATATTCCTCTCATCACTTAAACTGTTCTGCTTGAGGAGTGAATAACATATAGTAATTTCTTTGCATTTCAGCCGAAAATGCCTGATAGTAAGGGCATCATTATTTCATAGCCTGCAGGGAAGTCCTTTTCACTTGAAATGGCTTCCATAGATTTTAAGAATTGAAGACAAACGGTACTCACGAAACATTTGACTCAGATCTCCTCGTGTTTATTTGCTGTTTGAATTTAGCTTTGATGCTGAACTTCAGCGGCTTAGAAAAATGTATCCAGTAATGAAATATCTTCTACTGCTGTGAACCAGCTGATTTCAGTGGGAGACCTGAACTTGCACAAACCTACAATTGTACCCACACTAATGAGACAGTGAGGCTGCAACACAAATGCCCTTACTTGGGTGTAAGTGCCATTAAAATCGGTTCTAGCTTCCAAGCTGGATTCAGAAGCAGCCCCAGACTATGAGCCTCTGTTTTCAAGGGGAATGGCAGTCCATTCAAACCAGTCTGAACTCCATCCGTACCCTAGCAGTTCTATAGAGCAGAAGAACCTCAGGCCTGTATACCTGAAGGAGCGTCTCCACCCACATCGTTCAGCCCAGTCACTGAGGTCCAGCTCCAAGGGCCTTCTGGCGGTTCCCTCACTGTGAGAAGCCAAGTTACAGGGAACCAGGCAGAGGGCCTTTTTGGTAATGGCACCCACCCTATGGAATGCCCTCCCAGCAGATGTCAAGGCAATAAGCAACTATCTTACTTTTAAAAGACATCTGAAGACAGTAGTGTTTAGGGAAGTTTTTAATGTTTAATGCTGTATTGTGCTTTTAATATTCGGTTGGGAGCCGCCCAGAGTGGCTGGGGAAACCCAGCCAGCTGGGCGGGGTATAAATAATAAAAAATCATCATCATCATCATCATCATCATCATCAGCAGCAGCAGCAGCTAGGGGTTTGTTCAGCACCAGTTTAGCATCTAAATATTCTCCTTGCAGATCAAAATGGCTGTGGATATTTTGCAATATCCAGGCAAAATTGACAGTCAAGATTCTATCAGGAACTCCAGCATCTTGCTCAAAAATAAAATGTTGGAGACCTATCTGGGCATCACCCAACTCAGCAAGGTTCATGGAGGGGTTGTTGTTTTTTTTAAAAAAAGAAAAAAGTACAGGTCTTACCACAACCCATTGGAGTGATGCCCTCCTGTAAGGAGTTATTTATTTACTACTTTATCCACTTTGTCCATCTCAGGCAGCTTCCATCAGCCAATAAGGGCAAGACTCAAACACAAAGTTGGGTAGCTTCACCTCACCAAACACTATATACTCTCCTGCCCCATTTGATTGCCTCATGTATACTTTGGTTGGAAGCATGTGTTCTAATAAGCAAATGGGGACGGGGAGTACACTGAGAATTTGGGATTTCCCCATGCAGAATTCACATGTCCTGTTCTTGAACCCCTGGCTGTTTGATCCACTATCAACAAGGTAGAACAATGTACACCTACAAGATGATTTATAGTGTGAGTATGTCTGTTTTCCCCAGTAGAAAAAAACTGGTGGTAGGCACCTAACATGGGCCCCAATATTTAGAAAAGGCCAAGTCCCCTGTCTTCATGAAAACAGGGATGTAAAATGAGACAAAACTGAGGCATCCTGAATCATTATTTGGTTTGGGGCTGTGTACTGCTGCACATTTAAACATTATTATAATCTTAATTTCTCTACCATGATCTGCGTGGCGTTGGCCTGGGTGTTCCCATGCAATTCAAGCCAGTGAGCTGTTTCCTTAGGCATGAAAGACATTGCAAATGGACTGGTCATTTATACACATTCCTGTGGAAACTGGAAGGCTCTTTGGTTTTGCGTTTCGGAGTCTCCCATCACTTAGACAGGTCTAGAGGTTAAATGGGGAGTTTGGGAGAGAGGGCATGGAGGCTAACACATCCTTACAACTGATTACAAGGTCAAAAGCCAAAGGCAACAACTCCCCCTCTGAAAACTGCACCAGAAGAAAACATGGCATTGTTTGCATCTGAGGAGAGGGGTAAGCTGAGGTTATGGAGAGAAGAGAGAGGCAGATTGATAAGCAAGGGGCGATCTGACCCCATATGGGTTTGAGCAACAAAAGCCCCTTCATCATTTAGAATGAATAGGAACAATAGCAGCAAATGGGGAGGAGCCAGGGCAGTGCGAGTATCTGAGAGCCCAGAGGAAAGGAGTCAATGGAGGCTCCTGTTTTAGCCAAATCCATTATTGAACCGGGTAATCTCCTGGGCATTCTCTCCTTGAAATCAACCAGAAAGTTCAAGGATTTTTCTTTCCTTTCTGGGGAGGAGGGTTTTTCCATTGTGTGTGGACAAATGTTGTTGGGTCGGCTGGGAATTGTGCTGAAATGGTATCTAACTCGTGTCATCCTGGGTGATCTAGCAGAAGCAGCTTCAGGAAACTTAGGCCTCTGGAGCTGAAAGCTGTGTAAATCAGGATTCAACTACTTGACTCTCCCTCTTTTGAGATTCCTTCAGCCTCTTGTGGTTTCTTCCCCAACCCCTAGTCCAAATTTGGAAAAAAGAGAGGTCCCATTTCCCAGGATATGTTCCACTCCAATTCATTTATTCAACAGTAAGCATACATCCAAGTTGCTTGTACACTATTCTGAGCACAGGTGAGGTCATTCAGATGAAACAAAAAGTTGCACAGAGATGTTAATAATAATAATAATAATAATAATAATAATAATAATATTTTATTATATAATAATAAAGTATATAATAATTAATAAATAATAATAAATTTTATTTATACCTCGCCCTCCCCAGCCAAGACTGGGCTCAGGGCGGCTGACAACCAATAATAAAAACAAGTTGATTGAAATACAACTTAATTGATTGAAATACAACTTAAAAAACATGATTAAAATACAATATTAAAACTTTAAAATGCAGCCTTATAAATTCTAGGTATGGAGAGGTTTTGTCTCCTTAGTCTATCCCAGGTGTTAGCAACCTTTTCCAGCCGTGGGCCAGTCCACTATCCCTCAGACCATGTGGTGGGCTAGACTTTTTTGGGGGGGGGGAATTCCTATGCCTCACAAATAACCCAGAGATGCATTTTAAATAAAAGGACAGATTCTACTCATGTAAAAAAACACTGATTCCCAGACCATCCGCGGGCCAGATTGAGAAGGCAATTGGGCCACATCTGGCCCCGGGGCCTTAGGTTGCCTACTCCTAGTATCCAGTCTGACATCCTTTTCCACAAAGGCTAACCAGGCAACTAAGAAAAGCCTGCAAGCAGGGTGTGACATTAACCCTCCCCTGCTGCTACTCCCAAGATTCAGAATCATATTGCCCCTGATACCTAATGTCACAACTGAGAGACTTATCCTCCATGAATTCCTCCAAGTAGTCTATACAACAACTCTGTAAACTAGGCAGGAGCAACTGACACAATGGGACACTGCTGTTTACAAAAATGGGGTGGTGTTTAGCACTTGGGATGATTTGAAGGTCTTCTCTCCTTCAGTTTAAGCACAGTGTCAATTCTGTAGAGCCCTGGAATATTATTATGATTATTTGTTAAAACATAGCAGCAGAGGATTTTTTAAAGCTTCTTATAAGTTTTTTTTTAAAAGAAAATCCTATATTGTTTTGCTTTAACAAAAAATAAATTTTAAAAAATCCAGCTGATAGACAGACCTTCAGAAGACCCTTTCAAAGTACTGCACAAAATTGCACTTTGAAAGGGGCTACTGAAAACCAGCGATCAGCTGGTTGTCAGGTCCTCAAAAGCTCCTTTCAAAGTGCTGTGCAAAATAGTATTTTGAAAGAGGCTTCTGAAGACTCTTGAGGGCATTGAGGTGTCAGGTGATTGATGGGTGGAGAAGATAAAAATCTGGTCAGCTGGGCTAAAAGGGCTTTCCACTTCTGCTCCAGGTTTATCCTTCATGGTGCTTAATAAAATCCACTAGCTCCCCCTCTTGCCCCCCCATTTTACCCAAATCAGCCAATACTTTAAAAAATGGTAGCTAAGGGCCCCCCCTACCCAAGGTCAGGGGACTGCCCGTCTATTATCCCTTCTATAAGTCAAGCACCGATTCTTCCTCTACTTCCCATCTCTTTCTCTCCCTCTCTGCCTTCACGTTATCTGTTGTATGCAAACAAACCACAGATCATTCTTCTCTTCAGGAGACAAACCTTTTGAACAATGTACTTTGTGGTTTATCTTGTAATATGGAAATGTGGGCCACATATTCCTGCTCCCTTTCACTCCTCAGAGTCTGACAAATTAAGGAATTATTAGGATTGAAACACACGTCCCTTGCTTTTTCTCAGTTCCAAGCCAATCACTCCTGATCATCATGTCAGAACAAAATTTATGTGTACTGCAAAGGTTTGCTAAGAAGGAAAAGCTCCATCCACAAAAGACTTTTGTCATTCAGTCTTCTTTTCTTACTATCTTTTACTAATTCATGTTAGGTGGTGGCTGCCTCCCAGATGGCTCTTTGACTGGTGCCAGCCAGCCAGTTGGGATGCGCTGCCCTGCTCCCTTCCCAGGGAGGCTATCAGATGCAAAGTGTTATTGTTTGCCAGAGAAATGCGAGGGCAACTGTTAGAAGATTTTTATTTCACTGTCACCAGTGCAAGGCTGGCAGTACCTTCTCACTGTACATTATACTCTGCTCAGAGTTATATGCCTATAACTGATGAATTTAAAAAAAAAAAGCAAATGACATTCCTAAATAAAACTTATTTAGTCCAAAACTTCATGGCCAGATGAGGAATGTTTTGACTATACAACTTAAAAGGTCCTCATCTGAGGCTAGGCACTGATGGATAGACCTGGTGAAGAATGATACATTGCTAAGGAAGAAAACAGAGATATAGTCTGTTTTCAAAGGATATGGTCAAAGGATTGTCTGAATGATTGAAAGTAACAAAAACATCACTCTATGTTCATTTTGGGAATTCCCAATGGTATTGCCTCATGGATTCTTTGTAGGAGTGACCTAATGATTCATTCAACATTGTTGGAAATACTATGAGTTACATCCACCTAAGGATTCAGCTACATTCGTGAAGATAAAATGCTTTATATGTGTTATAACACTGTGACACCACTGTGGAGTCCTGTCTTTTGCCAACGGGATTTCCCTGTATGAAGTTTACAATGCATTTAACCGAGTAGTTTCTTTGATGTGTCTAGATCTAAGTTCTACTGAAGGCTCACTGAAGTTAATGGAGCCTGTTAGTTTTGTCCATTAATTTCAGAGGGTCCATTCTGAGTAAAACTATTGTTGAATACAACCCTGTGTTCAATGCAGCCCATTTGAGTGTCCACTTGATTATTCAATAGAGCCTCACATAGGGCAATTGCAGTCCAGAAGCACAGACCATAGAGTGGAGAGTTCTGCAAAGGCCAGCTACCAAGGTAAGCTTAGCCAGGAGGTAGGGGCAGAAGCAGAATCTACAGAACCAAGGACAGCTCCTGGGTAGCAGAAAACTTGCTCCATTGTTTTATATCCTCATTCCCTAACAAGAACGCTCTTTTCAAGATTTCGGCCAATCAGTAAGCCACTCTCTTCATCATGGGATGATGTACATCAAAGGGAAGGGGGTAGATCAGCATGGAATGATCAGTCTAGCACTACTATTAAATTTCTCCATCAAATGTGCTATGGTAAGGAAAATTGCTTGCAAAAATATGAGAAATGCCCATTAAATCCTGAGGAACTTTCAGAAAGACTCTTAAAAAAATGCAGACTGATCAGGAAATCTGAACAACTGAATTTAGGATGGGAAAAATAAGACAATGAGAAAAAGTGAAATTGACAGATTCATCTATTCCTATTCATAAGTTGGGAGGCAAACATCTGAAGTAGGAGCCTCCTGTTTTCATGGAAGCTATTCAGATGGTTTAGACTCTAGGCTCTAAATCTCACAGGGTATCTCTGCAAGTACAGGAAGCTCCCCACTTCAGATGTTTCTTTCCAATTTTGGAGGGTGACAATGTGGACACAGAGCTTAGTGTGTTTACCTGATGGTGCGCTGCTTTTACACATGAAATATCTTAAGAGTATCACTTGGACTTCTTGTATAAATGACCCCTCCCTCCTTTTTAAAGGTGTGTCCTGAGACAATTCTGGCTCATTGGGCCACCTTTTGGCATTTGTTTAGATCACATTTCATCCAGCGTTAAGCACCTCTGTCGGGACACTTTCGCCAATTACTTTTCTATCTCCTCGCACAATTTGTCATAATGAGTCAGCACCAAGAATTTATGGGGCTAATAAACTAATGCACCCAGCAAGAAAATCACTCCCTCTGACACATAAACTAGGGAGATTTATAGACCAATATCCTGTATGTTTCCAATGTCACCCAAAGACCACATTTGAAAACCTTGACATACTAAGTTGCATCTCTCCCAGTCCAACAGCCTGTCAGTACAACACCCAGCCCTAATTATAATTATGAGGGCATTGCAATTCCAAGAATGTGAGTATCACTCATGAGAAAGAAATAAAAAGTGACCTAGTACATTTGTATCAGACATGTGGGTTCAAACCCTTCTAGCACAACCCATCAGAAAAGCCTCGCTGGCTACTAGTGGTTACTAGTCTAGTGGTTACTAAGCAAAGGTTGTGGCAAGTTTTAAATTATAATTCTATACAAGCAGTTTGAGGTTATTTTTAAAAATCCACATGAAAATTTGACAGCATTTTAGTGCATTTTTCTCCTAATATAAAAAATTTTGTATGCAGTTTTGACCCTAATACAATGCATTTGGGCATTTTATATTCGCCAATATATGCATTATGCTGCACACCTTTCCCTAATATACACAGTTTTGTAGACATTATTTGGCTGTAGAACTGCAACACAAAATTGAGACAAGTGAGGATTTTGATGGATAATTGTGTTTTGGTTCACGTATTGATTTAAGAAATGCAAATTGGGCAATTTCTCATTTAAATGCCAATAGAATCAAATTTCTTCCCTCTTCCATTGTACAATGTTGAGAGAAGATGCTTTAACTGTACTCAGTAAATGGGCCACAACTGTGCACACTCTAATTGCACAAAGATGCAATCATCTTGGGAAGAGCCTTACATGCTCCTTTTATAACATGATTCCAGTTTTTAAGCATTTGGAGTTAAGATTGTGTTACTCAGTCCTATGACCTTTCGCTTAAGGAGCCAGAGACAGAAAGTTACCCTAAGCAGGCCCCAGGGGGGTTTGGAAAGTACTGAGGGGGGACAAAAGATCTCCCACCACCATCAAATATTCAGTGAGAAAAGTGCTCCGCAAATGCCGTGAGTGGGCATCTGTCATGCACGGATGACAAGCACACATAGTGCCATTTGAGCAAAACTGGCTCCTTGATCTGAAAGGGAGCCTTCAAACTTTGACACCTGGCACACTTCTTCAGGCAGAAGCAAACCTGTTATTCCTTTAAAAATGAATACACTTTAAATAATTAAAAAAGAGAGCCCCCCCCCGGAACAGACACCTGCCTAAAAGCCATCTCTAAGGCCAGATATCTGCAGTGTGTGTTGGGATGGGGAGCTAGCTATAGTTACTCAATAGTGAAGGGAATGCACTTTGTAAATGCACAGAGAGGCCATTCCATCTTTATAACTACTTCACGTGTTTCAGCTGTCCCCATCTTAAACTGATTCTTGCACAGAAGCAGAGGTACCCCTAGTACTTAACAATTCTGAGCAAAAAAATGTCCAAATCCTTGTCATCTTCACTTATTGTGTCAGTAAGAGCTGGATGAATATTCCCTGAATGGACTATCTAATTCTTTGTCTATGATTCTATCTTAATTTCATGTGTATTGGGTTGATCAGCAGCCTTTTGGCTTGCCTTGCAATGCAGAAGGTCTCAAATTAAAGCTTCCTGTCTGGAACCCTGGAGAGATGCTGCTAAGCCAGTGCAAACAATACTAAGTGAGATGAACCAATGGTCTGCCTTGGTATAAGTCAGCTTCCTATGTCCCTGGCTAATAAAGCCTACATGCTAATCCTGTGGCTACTTTTATTTTCAGTCAGTCAGTCAGTGGCAGGCAAGAGCCTCTGTGTGGAGCTAGGCAAGCCTTGTATTTTAATCATTAGTCTGGTAGCAACTGCATGCAGTTGAGTGGATGGAATTCCATGAAAGTGAATGTGCAGGCTGGTGGGGAAGAGACAGTGTGTCCATCCCTCATTGGCACCCAGCATAAGGTAAAGGTAAAGGTACCCCTGCCCGTACGGGCCAGTCTTGACAGACTCTAGGGTTGTGCGCCCATCTCACTCAAAGAGGCCGGGGGCCAGCGCTGTCCGAAGACACTTCCGGGTCACGTGGCCAGCGTGACAACGCTGCTCTGGCGAGCCAGAGCCACACACGGAAACGCCGTTTACCTTCCCGCTAGTAAGCGGTCCCTATTTATCTACTTGCACCCGAGAGTGCTTTCGAACTGCTAGGTTGGCAGGCGCTGGGACCGAACAACGGGAGCGCACCCCGCCGCAGGGATTCGAACCGTCGACCTTTCGATCGGCAAGCCCTAGGTGCTGAGGCTTTAACCCACAGCGCCACCCGCGTCCCGGCACCCAGCATAGCAGCATAGAAATTCAGTAGGCTGGCAAGGCGGTAGAAAGCTCCATCCCTTTGTCAATCTCCTACAGACTGGTAAACATTTTTGCAGGCTAGTAACTTTTGTGGTCTTATTTACAAGGGTGTACATCCATTCTGCTCACAGCTGAAGTAAGTTCAGCATGAAAATCAGCAGGGAGGATTTCTTATTTTTTTTCTGATGCCGATATATTTTATTGTTGTTTTCTAGCCTGCTCTATATCTTTCAAAACAGTGGTGGCCATCTGAGGTCCAGTCTCTATTTTTTTTCTGCTGGCAGAAGGCAGAAGTCACAAGCAGTACCAAATCAGTGTGGGATGTAAAACACAGGAACAGTCAATGACAACATTCCTAGAGTGTACATGTTAGAACATGGGGAGGGATGTCTGTCCAGCAAGCAGGTAAACTTCCTGGGGACAGACTTCCTCCGCATGTGACCAGAGGTGGGTGTGGCCTCACCTATGCAGGTAAATGATAAAAGCACAGGGCAGGCAGCCATCTCCCTCTCTCTCTCATCTTCATCTTTCGAAGAAGCAGGATGCCCTCTTGGCTCTCAGCCAAGAGAGGAGGAAAGGACTATCTTCCTATAAGATAGATTCTAAATGTATTTTACCTTTTTAAGCCTGTCTGCCTTCTGGGATCATGTTGTGAACAGAACGTGAGTAAACTCTTTTATAAAGACTGTGTCGTGTCTTGTATTTTAAGAGGGAACAAAAAGGGGAAATTACCAGAGTAATTATTATAGAGGTTCTAGCGAACCTGTGCACACGTTACCGTTGCGAATTTAAAAGGGGAATGTTTATAAACTCTGCTGATATTTTGGGAACTTGTTAGCATAAATTGGATTAGGATATAATCTCACAATATATCCTCTCCTGCACCCCTGAACATTCCCACAATCAGTAGTACAAAAGGAGTGTCTATGATATTTCTCTGTAAATCTACAAATCTCCCCCCTCTGGCCCAGTGCAATGAGTTTTCTCTGTCATTGCAAACAGAGAAAACCAACACATTTTAAAGTGAAAATGAAAACAACCCTAGTCACATGATTAAATGGTCTTCTGCAGGGGCTGGAGAAATGCCTAGGGCCAGTGGTTCAACAGTTTAGGGCAACAAAATATCGATGCAATTTCATGCCTGATTTGCATATGCAGCATCCATGACTTTGTGTTCAATTGGTCGGTTTGTGCAGGCAATTGCACACAGGAATGTTTTGAAAATCTGGCCTTTAATGCTTCATGAAATAAAATCACAATAATCATAATGTGCCTCTATGCATGGGCAAGCACTTATCTGAATGGCTGGGTGGCAAATGATTTTCCCAGCTGTTCCCAATCCTTTGTTTCGCAAGATTTGCTTTTCCATCTTCCCTCTTCCCTTCTGAAGTCACATGGTTGTTTTTTCTTCCTAAACACTTACTCTCATAGCCTACCATCTCAGATTAAGAAGCTCATAACTTACATTTCCCCATCAGTTTTACCACCTCCACTGGGCCAGCCTATAAAAGGATCCATACTACTCAGAAAAGCTCTGGCGGATGGCACAGTGAGGAGGCAATGGGGGCAGTAAAGTATGCTTTTTTCTGCCTTCACTGCCACTGATCAGTAGTGAGCAGTCACCAGTATTAAATTGCATTCATCTGGGGTTTTCCTCCACTTGCATTCCAGTTTGTTACATTGTCCTAAACTCTGATGTATACCAAGGGGCCGAAAGGGCTCTTTAATATCCTCCAAATATTGTTGGATTACAACACCCATTACAAATTACAAATTCCTGACCATTGGCCACACTGGCTGGGGCTGACTGGAGCTGGAGTCCAACACAACATCTGGAGGGCCACAGGTTCCTCACCCACAATATCTTTCCAAGCCCTGGTACATAACGGCTAGTATCTAGAGATCTCATGGTTAGAACTCTGCAAGTCTGGATCCAAGCCAGCATCCTTCTTTTCTTTTCTTTTTTCTAACTGGAGATGATGCTGTTTATCAAATTTGGGGATGCTATGCCAAAAGAGAAAAGAAGTGCTCTATCATTCTTGATTCTTGGCTTTTATGTAGGGAAAGGAAAGAACTGGCCAATTTGGCAAAGGGTTCCTCTATGTTCAGAACTTTGTTTCAATGCTTTTTGGGTTCACACTCAATCTGTGCTACCCACTGAGGTAAAACTGTGGCAGTTTACCATTTATGAAAATCCTCTCCGACAGGTCATTTACTTCTTTGGGATGTGCGATGGTTCACATGGATCTGTATTGCAAGATGAAGAAGCTACAGCTAACTGAAGATTCTGAAGGGGTTCTAGAATGTAAAGTTTCATAATAAACATTTGGAGTTGTGCCTAAAGGTCTTTAGCACACATTATGGAAACAGCATTAATTTTATGGCGCTTATTGTTGCCGTTTTGTTACATAATGCATACATTATGCATTCATACGTTCAGTAGATAAATTTGGCTCCCGGGTCTCCATCATCTTTCACCACATATTATGCTAGAAATGGAGAGCTGCAATTGTGTTGTCTACCCCATCCCATCCCACAAATTTCCTGCCTAACTCTGGCAGATCCCCTCTAGCCCCTTTTGCCCTAGATGGGGCTAACAGATAGAAACAAAGGTTTTGGAACAGGACCACCAGGGTAAAGCATAATTTTAAATTTGTGCATGAACCATCAGTGCTTCTTTTGAGCAAAGGCGCTGTGTGTGTGTGTGTGTGTGTGTGTGTGTGTGTGTCTGTTGTAATCTCTAGATGAGAATTACAACATCTCCACCATAGCAAAGGCAACATACTTGAAGCATGTTGTAAGCTTTTTCTCTGCTGGTTGAGTAAACCATTTAAGTGCTGCTAGGAATTGCTTTATAAACTCAGGACAGGAAGGGAATGATTGATGATTCCCCTCTGGACATGACACGGCTCCCACACTTCCCTGTATTTATAATATTTGTGCGTGTGCTGTACCTAGATCATACAGCTACCGGTCCCGCTTTCTTAGTGTTAAGAATTTGGCATAGGCTGACATAGACCTCATTGTTGAGGGCCACCAAGGGAGAAAGCCATTGTTAGAACTCTCCAATACTCCCCCCATAAACCCCTCCCCTTGTGCACACCACCTTCCTCCCCCCACCCAATTGCATTATTTCTTTACAAGCCAACAAGAACAGAACCAAATGTTTCACATCTGCTCATGTCGTCCCTCCATTTGCATGAGAATCAATGGCCAGTGTTTCAATGAGCCACAGCTCAGTGGTTGAGAATCGGGGTTCGGAGCCAGTTCAGAGAGACCTCTCATCCTTTGCCAGATGTGCCACTTGTAAAACACACAGGCGCACACAAACTGATGCCCAAACTTGAAGCAATCACTTTCTTTTTGTGTAATCAGAGGCAGCTTTTGTTTGTTTGTTAAGGTGCTGCGTATGTCCTTGGAACTGCCCACTAATTTCCAGGTCAAGCCTTTCCTTTAATAGTGGCATCCAAGCTTTCTTGCTTTTAGGATTCAATCCAATGGCACATTCAGGGCAGCTCCTGTCTAATGAATCACCAAAGGTCATTTCAATAGCCTTTGAGTTGAGAGCATAGCGCTGGTGAATTTGGGACGGCATCGACAGAAAGAGGAGTTCTTTAAAAATGAAATAACAAACAAGTAACCATGATAGCATAGATTCAACGAATGACATTAGAGTGCAAAGGATGCTGGTAAGACTCTGATGTGAACTTCTCAAAGCATTTGCTAACAAAAACATATCTGATTTCAATAAGGAAAGAATGATAAAAAAATAACAGTCAGCATTTGTAGAGCACTTCAGAGAGTGCTCAGAACACACCACATACATTGGTTTGCTGCAATCCTTTGGTCAGCGTTATCATCCCCAGATGGTAGAAGAGAGGCAGAGAAAAAGCATCATGCCCAAGTCAGCTCATAGAATCAAACCATGGGAGTTTCTACATGTTCAGTGCCATCACTTGGCATCCTTGGGCAAATGGTAGGAGCCTAGCAGGGCCCACTGCCACTGAAATGAGCTGCGGTCTAGATTCCTGCGCCTACTTCTTTTCTTTTCTTTTGCCAGTGCTGTCAGCACAGGATCCCTGCAGCTAGAGTACCTGATACCTCCATTTAAAAGTTCCCCACAATGCAAACCTGCGCATACACTACAGTGGTGTGGAGGAATTACAATGCCAGGGAGTCCAGCTGCCTGTGACTGATTAAGACTGATGCTTTCTGATGAAGCGTTGGAAGGAAAAGCAGTTGGAAGGAAAAGGAGACCATCTAGTCAAAGAATGCAGCAGCCCAGTTCAGAACACATTTACTCCAAAGTAAAGCCCTATTTGGGCATTCTGGTCCCTCATATAATGTACGGTTGCCATATTTCAAAAAGTATAAACCAGGACACCCCAAAAGTTGTTGAACTTTCTCTAGGAAACCATCAAAATTGTTGAGCTTTTTTCTCCGATTAACTTGCCTAAGAGGGACGTGGGTGGCGCTGTGGGTTAAACCACAGAGCCTAGGGCTTGCCAATCAGAAGGTCAGCGGTTCGAATCCCCGTGACGGGGTGAGCTCCCGTTGCTCAGTCCCTGCTCCTGCCAACCTAGCAGTTTGAAAGCACGTCAAAGTGCAAGTAGATAAATAGGTACCACTCCAGTGGGAAGGTAAACAGCATTTCCTTGTGCTGCTCTGGTTTGCCAGAAGCAGCTTAGTCATGCTGGCCACATGACCTGGAAGCTGTACGCCAGCTCCCTCGGCCAATAAAGCGAGATGAGCGCCACAACCCCAGAGTCGGTCACAACTGGACCTAACAGTCAGGGGTCCTTTACCTTTTAACTTGCCTAAGGTACAAGACAAAGTGCCACCTTTCAGAAATCCCCCTGGACATCAATTTCACCTTTGAAATCCCGGTAATGTCTGGGGAAATCCAGATGTATGGATGGGAATTAATGCACTGGCTCTGCCCCTTCCCTCACCCATGAAGCTTTTTCTACTTGTGTAGGCACATTTAATGGAGCAGTCTTTTTTAAAAAAACGGAAAACGGAAAAAAAACCCCAACCCTATTCCCACTGATCCAGCATGTTTTAAGAATTCAAAGCTACCACAAGAAGGGTTTCTTGTGGATTCCCCCCCCCCCCAAGATGTTTTCCTCTCTTCTTCTTCGTCTCCTACTCCCATCTCCCCCCACCATGTCTGGTCTTTATGAGTGTTATTTGACTGGCACAGTAGCTGATGAAAGGGTTAGTATTGGCAAGAGCTGGTAAACTCCCTTTCAGTCTTTTGGCTGGATGACACAGACATTAATTTGCGGCTCTAATCTGCTGTTTGCATCTGTGTTTCACTCCCTATCATGTCAGAGCTTTACTTAATTATTCGAATTCTGGAATCTTCTAACCGATGCAATTCAGATGTGCATAGGATTGCCCGTTTGTGATCTCAAAATCCTGCATTTTCTTCCAAGTATTCTGAACCACTCCTGTATGGGGAGCTACTTCATGGAGAAAAAGAAAGACATCATGGGATGCAATTTAAAGTGGCTTCAGTGCAAGAACTGTTTTATGCTGTGCTACTTAAGAGTTGTGAGAGTGAACAAGTTAGATGAAAAGCCTGGAGTAGCCTGCGGTGATTGCATAAAAGGTAAAGGTACCCCTGCCCGTACGGGCCAGTCTTGATAGACGCTAGGGTTGTGCGCCCATCTCACTCAAGAGGCCGAGGGCCAGCACTGTCCGGAGACACTTCGGGTCACGTGGCCAGCATGACAAAGCCGCATCTGGCGAGCCAGCGCAGCACACGGAACGCCGTTTACCTTCCCGCTAGTAAGCGGTCCCTATTTATCTACTTGCCCCCGGGGGTGCTTTCGAACTGCTAGGTTGGCAGGCGCTGGGACCGAGCAACGGGAGCGCACCCCGCCGCGGGGATTCGAACCGCCGACCTTTCGATCGGCAAGCCCTAGGCGCTGAGGCTTTTACCCACAGTGCCACCCGCATCCCTGTGATTGCATAGGGGCCTGTAAACCTAAACCAGCCTCCCTCTCACTTCCTGGTGCCCTCCAGATGTTATTGGATTACAACTCCTTCATCCCTGACTATTGCCCAAGGGGGCTGATGGGAGTTGGAGTCCAACAACCACATTTGCTAGGGACCAGGTTGGGAAAGCCAGTAAGAAAGTAGGGAATCTGGTTCTACTGACCTAGACTGCTAGCCTTGGAGAATGGGATGGCGGACTGCTGCATACAGTTCTGGAAAGGTGACTAATTGGGGCAGGATGTGCATTGAGATATACATTTCCATTCAACTGAAAGAAGCACAGTACAAACACATGATACCTGCCTTTGAATGTGCATCTTAATACAGATACCACCCCTCTATACTATATTAGTTTTGCTAGGATGCACCCAATCAGATGCATGATCCAAATCACACAAGATGTCAGTAGTAGGTCTCGTCAGTGGAAGGCTATGTGCAGTGGTGGAGCTTCATGCTCTGGCACCGGGGGGGGGGGCGGAGAGCAGGCAGGGGCACGACTGGTGCGCGTCCTGGGGGTGGGGCGTGCCGCCCGCAGGGGCATGACGCGTGTCCTGGGGGTGTGGCGTACTGCCTGCGGGGGCATGGCACCCAGCGCGGGCAGGGGGACAGCCATGATGCCACCCCACCAGGATCGCGCTGCCAGGGGCGGTGCGCTCCCCCCCCACTCCTCTTCCTCCGCCATTGGCTATGTGTGAACTAAGTATGCTACCTAGGATTCTATGAAAGTAAGTCAATACAGTGGTACCTCGAGTTAAGTACTTAATTTGTTCCGGAGGTCCATTCTTAACCTGAAACTCTTCTTAACCTGAAGCACCACTTTAGCTAATGGGTCCTGCTGCTGCTGCTGCGCCACCGGAGCCTGATTTCTGTTCTTATCCTGAAGCAAAGTTCTTAACCTGAAGCACTATTTCTGGTTTAGCGGAGTCTGTAACCTGAAGCGTATGTAACCTGAAGCATATGTAACCCGAGGTACCACTGTACAGAAATGAAACAAGTGGGAGCCATAAGAAAAAGTTGCAGTGTGAAGTGCTCCTGTTCCAGCCAATCTGCCATGCCTTCTCCCTCACTGTTCCATTCAATTCTCCCTACCCTGTTTTCCCACCCCCCGGAATAGACACTCAGCATTGCATGTGCCCTGGGTATACTCAGCCCTCATCAGGCAGCTTTCTGAGGGGGAAGGGTGCCACTTCAGTTGTTTTGTAGATCTATAGGCTTTGGTGTTTCTCCAGAGCATCTTGACACCTCCCTGTTATTTCTCTGCATATCTCTCTTATTTTGGTTACATAATCATCAGCACTCAGCGCCTGAGTTTTCTATTAGAGAGAATGGTGATGAAACAAATGGATTTTTGCAAGAGATATAAAACCTCACAAAATTCAGTGAGGCACATCTCCGACGAAAGAAGGCAGAAATACATGACAGCATCCCTCGCAAACTGGAGCCCTTCCTTCTGCAAAGAATGTGACCCTGAACAAAGGGCTGGGGAAGGATAGGAGCAAGGCCTGTTGTTAGGGCATCTGCTGCCTGCAGCATTTTGCTATAGGCTGCGCTGCCAACAGGCTCTGTGGAATCCTGAAAGAGGGACCTGAGAGCTGTTTCATGCTATTGAACTGGGACCCGAAGCAGAATTAATTACACTCAAATTGCAGCCCAATAGCAATCCGCTAATCGGCTCCACCAGAAGGATAATGATGTCTGTCACCAAAAAAAGAAAAAAGAAAAATCAAGCTACAGAAAGGGATGGGGGTTGAGGGTAGAAATGTAGCTTATTAAATTGGAATTTAAGAATAGTTTAACCCCACCCCCAAAGAAAATAATTTAAAGACAGCAATGCCCAATCACTTAATGGATGGGAGAGTGGAGCTCCCTCCTCCTTAAGCGGAACAAGTGCCTCTTGGGATCTCTGCAAACAGCCCATATTACACTACATGATCCAGTGCTAATAGAGCAGGATTATTAGTTGCACCATTCTTAGAGGGTATATATGCTAATGTACAAAAGCTCCTTTAAGCCAAGCAGTGAGCAAACACAGATGAATTGAACCTCACATCCACTTCGCTCTATAATTCTATCGAAGGGAGCTGCGGCTTTTGGCAAGATTGGCATGTTCACACTGCAGAACATCTAGGGCAAACTGGAAAGAGAATTTAGTGGCAAAGCCTTAGCTAGTTCTTTGGGAAATCACAGTAAACTGTATCCACGTTCTGTCAACCTACATTGCTTCCTGCGGCAAGGTATTATTCTCTGGAGCTGTGGCTGATTCTAAGGCTGTGTACACACTACACCTTTAAAGCACATTCAAATCGAGTTCTTTTCCTGGAGCTTACCCCTCACAGAGTTACAATTCTCAGCAATCCCTAACAAATGTCAGTGCCCAGCATTCTTTGAGAAAAAGAATTTGCTTGTAGCCTAAGTAGCTCCCTAAAGCATGCCCACCCTTGTTCCACTATGATGAGACTGGAGTGACTGAAAGTATCTCCCTAACATATGAGACAGAGATAGAGCGCAGAAGTTCTTACAGTAAGAATCACACATATGAATGGATTGATTCCCCCTTGTGTGTATGTGCTATATCACAGGACGTTCTGCTATGAGGTGAGATGCTACTGTGAGGGAGGTGTATAGCACCATTGCATTACAGCAACTTAAGGCACAATCTTACCCCATCACAGATCCTGTCTTATTTTTTAAATATATTTTAATACATGGGCAATTGTGTGTTGCCAATGTGTAACACCCACCCCCGGCACCTATGCGAAAAGGCTGAGCGCCAACATTTCAAGACAAATGCTTTCCACAAATAAGGGAAGGCAGGGCAATTACGCTTCAGTTTCCCCTGCCCATCTTAATGTTGTTTAAACCCCAGATTAGAACTCACTAACTGCAGCGTTATGAACTCTGCTCGCTCCCACTGTCGGTAATGCTGTTACATTTTCTAGCAAGTCAATTAGCTCCAGTGCGTGCATCTCTGGTGGGCAATGGCGGGGCCCTTCCTTTCCCTGCATGGCTCACGGCTCACCATCAAAAATTTATGAACTCCCTTGGACGACATCTGTTTGCTGTTTTGCTTGTGGTATTTGCAATAGCGACATGCTCTGTGGAGCACACACTGTCCCTTTCAATGCTATCGTCAGCTCAGGCCGCACGGCTCTCAGGGTGACGAAAGAAAGCAAACAAACGCCCCGCAGCCGAAGGATACCTGGAGGAAGCAGCTGCTGCTGTGACACATTTGGGCTGCTGCGCAGTGTTCCTGGCACCCTTCAAAGCGTAAGCAGGGCAAGTGAGAGCGGAAGGCGCCGCTCAGCCATTTGCAAGCAGCCACATACTCCTTTCTCTTCCCTTTACAATGGAGAAGAGGGAGCGAAGCCTGTGACTGAGATCTCAGTAGCACAGGGGTGGGGCACCTCAGGCTGAATATGGCGGTCCTGGCCCTGAAACTCTCCACAGGCCACACCCCTCCCTTGCCCTGCTTTGCACCTTCTGTGAAGGTTTCTGCAGGCTGAAACATGTCCTTGAGTTCCCAGCATGCATCTGGCTTGCAGGGATGGAGGACAGAGGGGGGGGGGTGCTAGCAAATTTTGCATGTACAGAGGTAGTCTTGACATCTGCTACCCCACCCGCTTTTGTCTAGGACTCTGCCCACCATTAGCATGTAATACTAAAATAGGTAAAGGGACCCCTGACCATTAGGTCCAGTCGTGGCCAACTCTGGGGTTGCACGCTCATCTTTCTTTATTGGCTGAGGGAGTCGGCATACAGCTTCCGGTTCATGTGGCCAGCATGACTAAGCCGCTTCTGGCGAACCAGAGCAGCGCACGGAAATGCCGTTTACCTTCCCTCCAGAGTGGTACCTATTTATCTACTTGCACTTTGATGTGCTTTCAAACTGCTAGGTTGGCAGGAGCAGGGACTGAATAATGGGAGCTCACCCTGTCGCGGGGATTCGAACCACCTTCTGATCAGCAAGTCCTAGGCTCTGTGGTTTAACCCACAGCGCCACCCACATCCCTAATACTAAAATACTAAAATACTAAAATACTAAAATACTAAAATACTAAAATACTAAAATACTAAAATACTAAAATACTAAAATACTAAAATACTAATGCTAATACTACCCCACCCATCTGGAAGGGTTGCTCCAGCCACTCTGAGTGGCTCGAAAGGTTGCCCAGAAGGGAATCTGGCCCCTGGGTTTGAAAAGGCCTCCCACCTTTACCATCGGGTTACCTTGATAGAAGGTAAGGTTGCCTTGACCGGATTCCAATGTCTGACAGCTGCTAATTATTGACGCAGCTGATACAAGACAGTTCATTGTGGGTAGGGAATGAGCAAAGCAGATGGAGTTAACCCTAAGGCATGGTTATAGTGATGCCTCTACCTAGATATCTTACCTATTTCTCAAAGCCCACCAGCACAAAGCACTGGGGTAGGGGAGATACCCAGGAGCGCTGGAATCCTCACTGCATCTATGGTTTATCTAATCAACGTGGCCTGAGATATTACGTACTCCCTCCATATATATATCCAGTGAGTCATTGAGGTGAGATCATTCAGAATATCAGCTGGGGGCCGAAATGAGGGCAGGTTATTCCTGCTGCATACTGCTTGTGGACTTCCTGTAGGTATCTGCTTTGTCTGTGTAGGAACAGATAGTGGACTATATAGGCTATATTCCTACTGTAGGTAGGAATCTCTGACCTGCAGGTCAAATTTGCCTGCCAGGGGTTAAAATTTGGCCTGTAAGGCTGGTTTCCCCAAACCATGCCCACAGATGTGGGGTAGGTAGAGACACAGCTGCCAATCAGGTAGAGACACAGCTGATAATGCATGACTAGGAACCTTAAAATGCACTCCTAATTTTGCATGGCAAAGAAAAGCAGGTCTTGGCTCTCTACCGTCCCCAAACCTGAAAGCTGCTGGATGGAGTGAGTAAGGGAGCTTGCAAAGAAACCAGAGTTTATTGGGAGACAGTTTGCAAAAACAAACCAAAATATCCTCTTCCACAGTATTTAATGATTGGCGTGCAATATGGAACATCTGAATATCTTGCAAAAGAGCTGAAATGTTTAAAAACATAGCCACCAATTTAATTTAATTTCTATTTTAGACGAGCGTTTCCCCATTTCATCTTCATCCTTCTGCCCAGGTCTTTGACTGGCTCATCTCATGATCCAGACATTCACTTGGCCTCAGCTTGCCCATCTGCAAAGTGTTCTCACAGCTGCACTGATGCTCTCTTTGGAGTCTGCAATGTAATTGAAGGCTCCCAGGTGGAAACAGCAACCACTCACGGATCCATTACTCTTCACTAACTGATCTCTCCAAGGGAACACACACACCACACTGTGGATAAAGAATGTGGGAAAGCTAATCACACACTCTTGGCACATTTATTGATACCGCAGGGTGCAGTACAATGATTTTCTTACCGTAGGGTGTTGTATTTCTTACCATAATGTGTGTACAAACCCTCTGATTAATTCACTTAGTTTACCATTCGCAATTTGTAATTGGGAGGGGAGGTTCTCTCTTTGTAATCACTTGCAGCATTGGCATCTTTTATTGCAGATACTTGTTGTGCAATGTTGTTTACAGGACTTAAAGACCTGCTTCGCAGTGCCCCGCTGAGATCTGGGCACTTAGCTGAGAGCACTGTCCTTCTTGTCCTCTTGCAGCAAAACCAAATCAGAAAGCAAATCCTATGCCTGTTTCTTTGGACGCGGTGCCCCACTGTGCTCATTGAGGCTTCTACCAAGGCAAGTGTGCATCGGATGTGGCAAGTTCACCAGTGCCTGGTCCATGGATTTGCTGAAATGGCAAGTAGGGACAAGGCTGATGCAGAATCAGACGAAGTTCTGCAGGTGCTGGACCAATGTCTGGAGGTAGTTCTGGGCTGGATGAAGGCCCTTAAACAAAGACAATGAAGATGCTTATGGAAAGTGGTTTGTGAGCCCAAATGAGCTGCAGCAGGTTGTGATTTAACATGGGGTTAAACCCCCCTGGATTGGCACAAGTCCTCTGTGAGCCTTAGGCTGCAATCATATGTATGTTACCTTCAACTAAGCATCACTGAACTCAGTGGGATTTACTGATTAAGAATGCAGAGGGTTAGACTACATATACTGAATAGGAAAGTGTATAAAGAAAGTGCTGCTACTGTTATATTCTGCAGGGTGTTAGATGAATCCTCTCCATGTCTCACCCAGCCTGACCAGGTATACCTGAAATGGTTTAGGATAGTGGTGGCTGGCAGGGTTTTTCTCCAGCCAGAACTCACCAGAACTCAGTTCTGGCAACTCTCAGGTGGGTGCTATTCTAGGACAACAAGGGAGGTGTTCGTGGTGAGTTGTGGTACCTCATTTTCTAGAAAAATAGCATTTGTGGCTAGCTGCCCAACATTCCCACATTCCCCAAGCCATTATTTAAACCACAGATGATAGCAGAGCAGAGACAACAAACTGAAACAGAGTCAGGGCAAAGCTTGTTTGCCTAGATGAGGTAAACTCAATGTGAGCCAGAAATCCAGTAGCCTTTTCCTGGTAAACACAGCTATCTGGTAGCAGTAGAAGGAGCAAGGAAGTTGTATGGAGTAGGGGACCCCTTGACCTATGCTTTCCACAGAGAACCTGTGGCTTGTACTCTGGGAGCTTAAAAAGGGAGGAACAGCACACCATCTATAACCAGGAGCTCCAATAAAATGTGTAGTATGGATGAGAAATGTTATTACAAGTCTAATGAGATGCCAGCATGGCTAAACACCAGTGTAAATGGGGCAATAAAATATTTTTGCCTATGTGGGTGGGTAGGGGGAAGTTTTGGAGGAAAATATAAACTTCTGACAAATCATTGGTTTTTACAAGCCCCACTGCAGCCTCCATCATCCTAGGCCATTGGACTTTCTGACTGGGACTAATGGGAGTTGCAATCCAAAACATTTGGAGGGCATCAAGTTAAGGATGGCTGCTTTTCTAAATTAGTCGTTTGCTGCTCCAGCACGGCTGTTCTTATATTCTTAATAATTAATTGCCTTGGGGCTATATGCAACTTCTGCTAAACATTTGCAAGAATCGAAAGCAAATTCTTGCATTGTGCATCTTCTATCATGGACAGAACATCAATGTGATGTTAGGAAAGTTGTGTACGTTATTGCAAGAGAGTGGATTGTGCCCTTTTGAGGGCAGGCCCTTCTTTTGCATGTTCTGAGCTGGTGCAGATGCACTCGTCACCCTAACTTCCCCAAATTCCGCCCCCCAAAGGACAAACACTTATTTGTCCAACTGAAGAACATATTGTAGTTAATGCATTGCTTCCCCAACAGGAAACAAAAGGAACAAAATTGAAACAATTTACCTCTGAAGGACTTCAGTGAAGTACAGGAAAACTGCCTCTCTCCTCTCTCTCTTTCTGTCTCTCTCTCTCTCTACCATCTGGATGCTGATGATACAATATTAATAACCACACTCGGTTAAACTGGGCATCCCTTGGGATGCAGAGTTTCAACTGGGCAATGTCAATAGAATTGATGTTATCCACGTCCTGTTGCCACTGACAGCAGCTGGCTTGAATGGTGTGTGTGTGAGAGAGAGAGATAGAGAGATGCTGTTTGCACATAAAAATATTTCTTATGGTATTTGTGAGGGCAAAGTTATTTCTGAGGGGAGGAAAGAGAGGTAAGAACTAGCAGTGCTTTCAGTGGAGCTTGAGCCTAAGGGAAAGTACCAATAATCTCTCTCACACACATGACAACTGCCACATCATGTTTAAAGGTGACATTTTCTCCTGTATTGTGATGCCATTCAGGCCAGAAAACTCTGCACACTTACCTGGGAGTAAGCCCCTTTTTGCACACAGTGAGATTTACTCCCCTAAATGCATAGGACTGTGTTGTTACTCATTCATTCTTGAGAATCTAGGCAATAATTCAACAGAATAATTCCATTCCCATTTTATCCCAGACAGCATCCTGGTGGTTTTATATGCTGAGTTTTGCAGCAATCCCTGCAGCTTTCACTGCAATTGCAGTAGTGTCCATTCGGACGTGGGGATGCGGGTGGCGCTGTGGGTTAAACCACAGAGCCTAGGACTTGCTAATCAGAAGGTTGGCGGTTCGAATCCCCGCAACAGGGTGAGCTCCCATCGCTCGGTCCCTGCTCCTGCCAACCTAGCAGTTCGAAAACATGAAGTGCAAGTAGATGAATAGGTACCGCTCCAGCGGGAAGGTAAACGGTATTTCCGTGCGTTGCTCTGGTTCGCCAGAAGCAGCTTAGTCATGCTGGCCACATGACCCGCAAGCTGTACGCCGGCTCCCTTGGGCAGTAAAGCGAGATGAGCACTGCAACCCCAGAGTTGTCCGCGACTGGACCTAATGGTCAGGGGTCCCTTTACCTTTACCATTCGGACGTGAGCTGACATGGTACTGTCTCACCTGGCTTAGAGGTGTGGCTTCTGATGAGGCTTGGAAGAATACATCATTTCCCATTCTGACCTGTATTTCATAGAATTGTAGAGTTGGAAGGGACCCTGAGGATCATCTAGACCAACCCCTTGCAATGCAGGAATATGCAGCTGTCCCATATGGGGATTGAACCTGCTACCTTCGCATTCTCAGCACCACGCTCTAACCAACCGAGCACCAACTGTTCCACTACAGTTTCCCTTCCACTCAAAACTATGTCAGTAATATGCTGTCCACTGGGATGAAAGTATGTGACTTACATAATCAAGTACGTAATTACATAATCAAGTACGTAAATTACATAGTACGTAAATTACATAGTTACTTTGGGCAGTATTCACCTAATCAGCTCCATCAGTGTAAGCCCTGCTCAATGTCAGGGATGTGTATACCTGTGAAGAGATCCAAGATTTAGAACCTCAAAGCCAAAGTGAGAGCATTTGGGTCAAAATTAAGGGAGAGAAGAATAATAGTGACCTCATTGTGGGAGTTTACTACAGATCCCCAAGCCAAACGGAGGACATAGATGATGCCTTCCTGGAACAGATGGCCAAGCATGCAAAAGGAAGGGAGATAGTAGTAATGGGGGACTTCAATTACCCAGATATTTGTTGGATGTCAAACTCAGCCAAGAGCATAAGGTCAAACAGATTCCTCACTGGCCTTGCAGACAACTTCATTGTCCAGAAAGTGGGAGAAGCAACAAGAGGAACAGCCATTTTAGATCTGGTCCTAACCAATGTCGATGACCTGGTTAATGGGGTAGAAGTGGAAGGATCATTAGGCGCAAGTGATCATGCTCTTCTGAAGTTTACTATACAACGGAAAGGAGCAGCCAAGCATACTAGGACTCAATTTCTTGACTTTAAGAAAGCCGACTTCATAAAACTTAGGGAAGTGCTGGGTGAGATCCCATGGACAGTAATACTAAAAGGAAAGGGAGTTCATGATGGCTGGGAGTTTGTTAAGAGGGTGATAGTAAAAGCACAACTTCAGGCAATACCAATGAGACGGAAACATGGAAGGTGCCTAAAGAAGCCAGGGTGGCTATCTAAAGAACTTTTAACTGAGTTAAGATTAAAAAAGGATGTGTACAAAAAATGGAAAAGGGGGGAAACCACCAAAGAGGAATTCAAACAAATAGCCAGCACGTGTAGACACAAAGTCAGAAAAGCTAAAGCACAGAATGAACTCAGGCTTGCTAGAGAGGTTAAAAGCAACAAAAAAGGCTTCTATGGGTATGTTCGTAGCAAAAGGAAGAACAAAGAAACAGTGGGGTCACTCAGAGGAGAAGATGGTGAAATGCAAACAGGGGACACAGAAAGGGCTGAACTCCTCAATGCCTTCTTTGCCTCAGTCTTCTCCGATAAAGAAAACAATGCCCGACCTGAAGAATTTGGAGGAAATGATTCAGCAGAGGAAACACAGCCCAGAATAACTAAGGAGATAGTACAAGAATACTTGGCTAGTTTAGATGTATTCAAGTCTCCAGGGCCAGATGAACTGCATCCAAGAGTATTAAAAGAACTGGCAGATGTGATCTCAGAACCACTGGCAGTCATCTTTGAGAATTCCTGGAGAACAGGCGAAGTCCCGGCAGACTGGAGGAGGGCAAATGTTGTCCCTATTTTCAAAAAGGGGAAAAGAGAGGACCCAAATAATTACCGCCCAGTCAGTCTAACATCAATACCAGGGAAGATTCTGGAGCAGATCATTAAGCAAACAATCTGTGAGCACCTAGAAAGGAATGCCGTGATCACCAATAGTCAGCATGGATTTCTGAAAAATAAATCATGTCAGACTAACCTGATCTCATTTTTTGACAGAATTACAAGCCTGGTAGATGAAGGGAACGCAGTGGATGTAGTCTACCTTGATTTCAGCAAGGCATTTGACAAGGTGCCCCATGATATTCTTGTAAAGAAGCTGGTAAAATGCGGTCTTGACTATGCTACCACTCAGTGGATTTGTAACTGGCTGACTGACCGGACCCAAAGGGTGCTCATCAATGGTTCCTCTTCATCCTGGAGAAGAGTGACTAGTGGGGTGCCACAGGGTTCTGTCTTGGGCCCGGTCTTATTCAACATCTTTATCAACGACTTGGATGATGGACTCAAGGGCATCCTGATCAAATTTGCAGATGACACCAAACTGGGAGGGGTGGCTAACACCCCAGAAGACAGGATCACACTTCAAAACGACCTTGACAGATTAGAGAACTGGGCCAAAACAAACAAGATGAATTTTAACAGGGAGAAATGTAAAGTATTGCACTTGGGCAAAAAAAATGAGAGGCACAAATACAAGATGGGTGACACCTGGCTTGAGAGCAGTACATGTGAAAAGGATCTAGGAGTCTTGGTTGACCACAAACTTAACATGAGCCAACAGTGTGACGCGGCAGCTAAAAAAGCCAATGCAATTCTGGGCTGCATCAATAGGAGTATAGCATCTAGATCAAGGGAAGTTATAGTGCCACTGTATTCTGCTCTGGTCAGACCTCACCTGGAGTACTGTGTCCAGTTCTGGGCACCACAGTTCAAGAAGGACACTGACAAACTAGAACGTGTACAGAGGAGGGCAACCAAAATGGTCAAAGGCCTGGAAACGATGCCTTATGAGGATCGGCTAAGGGAGCTGGGCATGTTTAGCCTGGAGAAGAGGAGGTTAAGGGGTGATATGATAGCCATGTTCAAATATATAAAAGGATGTCACATAGAGGAGGGAGAAAGGTTGTTTTCTGCTGCTCCAGAGAAGCGGACACGGAGCAATGGATACAAACTACAAGAAAGAAGATTCCACCTAAACATTAGGAAGAACTTCCTGACAGTAAGAGCTGTTCGACAGTGGAATTTGCTGCCAAGGAGTGTGGTGGAGTCTCCTTCTTTGGAGGTCTTTAAGCAGAGGCTTGACAACCATATGTCAGGAGTGCTCTGATGGTGTTTCCTGCTTGGCAGGGGGTTGGACTCGATGACCCTTGTGGTCTCTTCCAACTCTATGATTCTATGATTCTATGATTCTATGATTCAATGGCATCCTCTTGCACAATGGAGGGTTTCCGCCCTCTTTTCCCTCCCCGTGGTCTCTCCAAAATTGGCTCAGGAGGGATCAAGAGAACCCCCAGAACAGTGTGCAAGGGGAGGAGAAGGAGATCATTCAATATGGCAAGCTGCAATGCTTGCACAGATGGAACATTTGTAATAACCCAGCGTTGAATTCAACTCATTGTCATTACGTTATTCCACCCCATTCATTTCAATGCAAAGCAAACGCAATGCAAAGTGTGTGTGTGCGGGGAGTGTAGTCAATCACATATTGTTTGCAGACTGAAAGCAACAACAGCAGTTACCAATTGTATTCACTGGGTTGATTTCTGTTTCAAAAGTAAGACGAATAAGTGAACATCAGCAATTTCTGTCCTCTTTCTGTTTTTGGTGGAATTCTCCAAAGGAAAGACTGGTGCATAACATACTTTTTTTTAAATAATGTACAAGCAAGAATGCACACCACTCATCCACCTCTTAATTATTTTAAAGTACAGATTAACAACAAAATTCCCCCCTTTCTCCTAATAAATGATTGTGGAGGAAAGTGGATCCCTTTTGCTTCCCCCCAACACACACACACAAAAACCCTTTTGGACCTCTTTGCCTGCAATTTGGCAGGCGTAATCTCCTATGGAGGGGCTCCTGGGCCTCTAAATTTCATCCACTTTGGTCAAAAAGGGCAAAGTTATAGTTTTTAGATTCTCCATTCTAGTGAATGGGGCACACAGAGCTTCATTTTCTACAGAGCACATCAGAACCTGAAACATCGGTTGAAGTGGAAAGAACACAGATCATTTTTAATGCACAGATACAGATCCAAGCTGAATCTTGGGGCCTGTACACACCCCTAACAAATACCTCCATGAGACAGCCATCGATGGGGATAAATGGGGAGGCAGACAGATGGATTAGCAGACGGGTTTGCTCACAATATGAGGATAAATGAGATTAAAGAGCAACCCGCTGAGGAGTCCCTTTATTCTAATGAGCAAGGACTGGTGGACACAGTCACTTTATATTTTCCATCCTTTCTAAGAGTGATTTGCAAATCCTGCTTTTCTCCAACACCCAGGGCTTTGGGAGGCCCCGGTGTTCACAAGCCTACAAAGCACCAAGAGGGTCGGGGAAGCTGAAGAATCATTCAGGGGAAAAAAAGCTCTCCCCTTGTTCCCCAGGGAATTCTTCCCCTCTCGGCTCCTCTTCCCTTACCACCCACCCTGTTTCCCAAGAGTGCTGCATGTTTATCCAGCTGTCCCTGAGCTCAACAGCATTTCCTACATGTTTCCATCACCTATAGCCTCGGCTCTATTAAAGCCACATCATTGAGAATAACTCCTTGTGCTGCCGGGCGTATGTTGTCTGTGTGTGGAAGGGAGGGGAGTTACGAGGTAGAGGCTGTGGAGCACCTGCACTTTAGGACTCTTGGAAATTACGCGCAAGGGAAATGGAAAGGAGGTGCTCCTGGGGAACTCTGCAAAATCAGGACGTCATTTGAACACAGTGCAAACATGGAGTGAAAACAGAGGAGTGCCATGGATTTGGCCAGTGAAAATCTAGGCCTGAAATAATGTATAACTATAACCCCAATAGTTATAAACTGTGGGTTGCCATCTGATTTATTCTGATTTTAATCTGCATTTCAGTCAATTGCTGGACTTTATGTTTTAATGTATTATATACTTTGATGTGAGCCGCACTGAGCCCGGTTTGGTTGGGGGAGATGGGATATAAATAAAAAAAAATATTATTATTACTATCATCATCATCACCATCATCATCATCATTGCTCATTTACATATCAGTGACATTTCCACCAGAATGTAACGTATTTGAATTGTGAATTTGCTTGTTTTCCTTCATCCTTTCCCATCCCCTTTTCCTTTTGCATCTTCTGTTAGGTTGTTTACTACTCCAGCAGAGATCTGTTTGTTATATTCTTTCCATAGAATAATTTTTTAGTGTTGCTGTTACTATCAGTAGTAGTAAAAGTAGTAGCTGGTAGTCAACTAAATGTTACTCAGGGTTGACCTAATGAAATTAATGAACATTTATAATATAGTTTTTTCTGAGTAAACCACCCAGTATTAGCATAGCTGCTTTCTGCTCAATAGTAACATTGCACTGTATTCTCCATACAGTGCCTAGAAAACAAGTGTAGTAGAACAGTAGATTATTATTAGTCTCTCTCTCTCTCTCTCTCTCTCTCTCTCTCTCTCTCTCTCTCTCTCTCCCTCCCTCCCTCCCTCTCTCTCTCTTTAGGTATAGTATTACAAGTACATACTTGCTTGCTTTTTTAATCCAGTGCCTGTTTTGTCTATTGTGATGAATGATAGTTATTAATACTGTTATAATAGTAGCATCATGGGGTGTTTCCAGCATGCTTCAGTTTTGCATGGAGCTCTTACACATTAGGTAAATGGCAGTAGATGTCCTTTGTGCAATAAAAGAGCATCTGTGCAGCAAATCTCCTCACTGCCCCTAAGGAAAAAAAATGGATTTTTTTTTCATGGGAAACAACAGTGGAAAGTACGGGATAATAAGCAATGCCATAAAATACCTGCACAAATTTTGTCAAAACAAATTGGGATGATTGGTCAGTAAATGTTTCATCTGGAAGAGGCTGTTAGCAAATAACACAGATGGAGTTCAGAGAGAAAATGAATCCTGATAGCAATTTGCTGATCAAAATGGAATAAAAACAGTGTCTACTTTGAGGAGAAAGGAACAGAGAGTTTTGTTTTTCTTAGACTAGATTTTGTACATAGCAAGGAGACATTCAGTCTAAGACTCACAGGAAATAACTCCCTCAGAATTACACAGCCAATCAGGGCACACGCTACCTCAGCAAAGATCATGTCACTTTGCCTGGTTGCAAAGCAGCACCTCCATCACCCACCCTTGGTTAGGTGACTTGCTGCTAACATTATTAACCCTTAAATTAGAAACTGAATGATCCCTGCTGCAGCACTTCCAATAGTTGCCAGCATCACAGAATGAACATTACTTTATAAAGTGAGACAGAAATAAATGCTGAATATGTTTTCTATTGATAAATAAGATATGATTAGCCGAGAATGCCTTCCCCATCTCTTTTGTCTCTTCCTAGGACAGGCTCTGTGGTTTTTCTCTTATGCTCTTTCTACTTCAAGAATGGAAACATGGAATCAGCTTTCAAGTTGTCAGGTCCCATCACACATCACAAGACATATTTTTATACTCTTCCTTTCAGAATTTATTAACATTTCATTCTAATATGTCAGATCCTATATCCATGTAAAACGTGCGGAAACGTTATAGAGCCCCCCCTTCTCTTCTTCCACATTCTGTGGGAACCTCTCAGAACACCCCCTCTCACTTCTCCTGAAAGGCTGTGCTTTCACACATGTATACAGCAAGGCAGCTCCATTTTGCCCATCCATTTAGTGTCTCACTCTCAACATCTGTGCAATAAAGCATAAATCTTTACAATCCACCTTACTTCTTGTCTAGGCAGTATATTCGGTTTGGGATTTATGTTGTTTCCCACTTATAGAATGGAATGCATATATAAGTCCCCTGAGGAGCATAGAGTTAAGGGCCTTATTCTGTAGGCTTTGCATGTTACCGCACAGCAGGCTGCAGGAAGCGCAAGCGAGTTGCACTTCTTCCTGCCAATCAGTACAACATATGAACAGGAACGTTGCAAGCTGTTTTGCATCAAAGGGATGCAGGCAAAAACAATTGCTGCATCACAATGAAGCCAGCTAAGATGGCAATCCTAGCTATACCTGCTTACCTGGGATTTACTTCTGAGTAGACGTGTATAGGATTGCGCTGTAAGGCATATACATCATTACTAAGGAGAAAGGTAATTTCGTTGTCCCCGAAGGGGGCAATGACAATAAAGATATTATTATTATTATTATTATTATTGAAAGCCTCACGGAACACAGTGTGATGATTTGCCAATCCAAATGCATAAGCTTGCACTGCAGAGCTGCATTCCAATACACACTTACCAAACAGTAAATCCTATTGAATTGAGGGAGGTTTACTTCTGAGTAAACTTGTTTAAAATCGCATAGAGATGGATGAATGTGCCGATATTGGTTGCTCTTGGCTTCTCATTTTTCTGATTTAATTTCAATTTGCCACACTGGTGCAGAAGTTTGCAGATTTTTAAATCTTTTTTTTTTTTAAAAAAAAGTTCTCACAAATATTCAGCAGCATTAGTAGTATAATTCACGCATTTTTGTGATTTCTCCTAATATAATCCATTTTGTGTGTTATTGTGCCTTATGTGTGTGGTTTTCTCCTTTCTTTTCCCAGTAAACATGTTTTCCGATCACTTTCCAGTTGGCGACCTGCACTGCAAAATTCACGAAAGTGCAAATTTCAAAGGATTGCTGTGCTTTGCTTTGCATATTGTTTGTGGAAATGTAACTAGGCCAAACTGAGCTCCCCCACCCCACCTCTAGGATTGCATTACAGTGGTACCTCGGGTTACAGACGCATCAGGTTACAGACTCCACTAACCCAGAAATAGTACCTCAGGTTAAGAACTTTGCTTCAGGATGAGAACAGAAATCGTGCGGCGGCAGCAGTGGGAGGCCCCACTAGCTAAAGTGGTACCTCAGGTTAGGAACAGTTTCAGGTTAAGAACAGACCTGCAGAACGAATTAAGTTCTTAACCCAAGGTACCACTGTACATGTTAGATTTATTAGACGACTTCTTTTTTAAAAAAAGGATAGCTCAAAGGTGTTGAATATTCACTGAAGATTTTGCACATGTCTGCAACGGGAAGTACCAAAATTGGTTTCCTCCAACTTGCAAAAGGGGAACCTGGAGAAGAAGGGAGCAGCCTGGGGCAGAGAAAAGGATAACAAGCCAGGGCATCTGGGTGGAAGCATTGCTGTAAGGGATTACACTGCAGAGCTGTTGTATAGGGAAGGGGATTACAAGCGAGTGCAGCTGCCATTAAGAGAATCTGGGTCATGCATGGGGATAAATGTGAGTGGGGTGGGGGCTGCAGGATGTATCATGCCATCCAAATGTATATATATAAATAACTAATTTAAGTATTCAAGTGATAGCAGAACTAACTTCCGGACCACCAGTCCATGGGAATCCTATGAGAGGTGTTGAAGACCCAGAGACATCTTCAATTTCCCCTGCTTTCTGCAGAAAGGAGTCGAAGGTGGTGGGGTTGCTCTGCCTAAAGGCAGCCTAAGTCTGTTCTGCAGAGACTGGAAGTTGCTCCAAAGTGAAGCTACTGCAGATGCAATGGATGCCTGCTTCAGCAGAGTTGATCCCTTGTCTTTGCCATCACCCCTTTTCAACTGCGGTTCATAATCAAGCCTCAAAAAATTAGAAAGCAGGAGGCAGCATGAAAAAGCTACCTCCATGCTTCGTTGAACTAAGCACTAAGCAGGGATAAAGGCAGCCTCCCCCTCCCACATAGTCCCATGCAGAAATGAGCTTGAATAGCTCAGCAGCAGAATAGTAGGACTAGCATGGCTGATTGAAGTAAACAATATGGTTATAAACAGAAAAAACACCTTTTACCAATCAGGAACAAATCTCTCTCCCACCAAGAGCCGATTTTCATGTCAGTGGTTTCGCGATGCCTTGAAAGGAACTATGCACCATTTTTGCAAAGGTTTTCCACAGAACCAAAAAAATGCTTCCCTCTTTCCCCTCATTGTCAATTGCCCCGTGTGTGTGTGTGTGTGTGTGTGTGTGTGTATCTTCCCATTCTGCTCCTTTAAATTGCCTTGTTGCCATTCCCCTTATTTGCCCTCAATGGGTTCAAAACTGCTTCCCATTTTCTGCTGGCTCAAATTGCCCACACTCTCAATTGTCCTCATTTACCCTCAGTGATATCAACATGTCACCACATCTGATGGTTTTGTTATCCCTGACATATATGTACAGTAGCACCATCATGCTGTATGCTGCAACTTGACACCATCCCATTCACCCCATAATCCTTGATAATGGAATCACCTATGTGCCTAACTTGAGAAGGAGAAGGAACTATCATCTAGATGGGAAACAATAGCACCAGGTCAGGAGTGAGGGGGGGGGGTAGTCTACCCAGTAAAATCACTAGTTTGACTTCCCCAAATTTGATATTAATGATCATTTAGCACGGCTGTGCTTGCATCTGTTGATCATCATTCTCATTTGCATCTGTTTATAGAGTTCTTTGGGTTATTTAGCCATTATGATTAATTAACCTGTGTGATGCTATGCATAATTATTTGGAAGTAAGTTCCACTGAATACCGGTACAATGAGACTTACTTCTTAGTAAAGAAGCATGGGTTTACTCTGCAGCCATGCCTGAGTGTTAAAGTATTTTTAAAATATATAAAAACTATTATCATGACACAACTCTGAAGAGCCCAAAACCTTCTGCCATGGATGAGCATCTGGCTTCCTTGACCTGCCTTCAGACTATCATGTTCTTCAGGGACACGGAAGTCCAATATTGGGCATAGAATCATAGAATCATAGAATCATAGAATCATAGAGTTGGAAGAGACCACAAGGGTCATCGAGTCCAACCCCCTGCCAAGCAGGAAACACCATCAGAGCACTCCTGACATATGGTTGTCAAGCCTCTGCTTAAAGACCTCCAAAGAAGGAGACTCCACCACACTCCTTGGCAGCAAATTCCACTGTCGAACAGCTCTTACTGTCAGGAAGTTCTTCCTAATGTTTAGGTGGAATCTTCTTTCTTGTAGTTTGTATCCATTGCTCCGTGTCCGCTTCTCTGGAGCAGCAGAAAACAACCTTTCTCCCTCCTCTATGTGACATCCTTTTATATATTTGAACATGGCTATCATATCACCCCTTAACCTCCTCTTCTCCAGGCTAAACATGCCCAGCTCCCTTAGCCGATCCTCATAAGGCATTGTTTCCAGGCCTTTGACCATTTTGGTTGCCCTCCTCTGGACACGTTCCAGTTTGTCCGTGTCCTTCTTGAACTGTGGTGCCCAGAACTGGACACAGTACTCCAGGTGAGGTCTGACCAGAGCAGAATACAGTGGCACTATAACTTCCCTTGATCTAGATGCTATACTCCTATTGATGCAGCCCAGAATTGCATTGGCTTTTTTAGCTGCCGCGTCACACTGTTGGCTCATGTTAAGTTTGTGGTCAACCAAGACTCCTAGATCCTTTTCACATGTACTGCTCTCAAGCCAGGTGTCACCCATCTTGTATTTGTGCCTCTCATTTTTTTTGCCCAAGTGCAATACTTTACATTTCTCCCTGTTAAAATTCATCTTGTTTGTTTTGGCCCAGTTCTCTAATCTGTCAAGGTCGTTTTGAAGTGTGATCCTGTCTTCTGGGGTGTTAGCCACCCCTCCCAGTTTGGTGTCATCTGCAAATTTGATCAGGATGCCCTTGAGTCCATCATCCAAGTCGTTGATAAAGATGTTGAATAAGACCGGGCCCAAGACAGAACCCTGTGGCACCCCACTAGTCACTCTTCTCCAGGATGAAGAGGAACCATTGATGAGCACCCTTTGGGTCCGGTCAGTCAGCCAGTTACAAATCCACTGAGTGGTAGCATAGTCAAGACCGCATTTTACCAGCTTCTTTACAAGAATATCATGGGGCACCTTGTCAAATGCCTTGCTGAAATCAAGGTAGACTACATCCACTGCGTTCCCTTCATCTACCAGGCTTGTAATTCTGTCAAAAAATGAGATCAGGTTAGTCTGACATGACTTATTTTTCAGAAATCCATGCTGACTATTGGTGATCACAGCATTCCTTTCTAGGTGCTCACAGATTGTTTGCTTAATGATCTGCTCCAGAATCTTCCCTGGTATTGATGTCAGACTGACTGGGCGGTAATTATTTGGGTCCTCTCTTTTCCCCTTTTTGAAAATAGGGACAACATTTGCCCTCCTCCAGTCTGCCGGGACTTCGCCTGTTCTCCAGGAATTCTCAAAGATGACTGCCAGTGGTTCTGAGATCACATCTGCCAGTTCTTTTAATACTCTTGGATGCAGTTCATCTGGCCCTGGAGACTTGAATACATCTAAACTAGCCAAGTATTCTTGTACTATCTCCTTAGTTATTCTGGGCTGTGTTTCCTCTGCTGAATCATTTCCTCCAAATTCTTCAGGTCGGGCATTGTTTTCTTTATCGGAGAAGACTGAGGCAAAGAAGGCATTGAGGAGTTCAGCCCTTTCTGTGTCCCCTGTTTGCATTTCACCATCTTCTCCTCTGAGTGACCCCACTGTTTCTTTGTTCTTCCTTTTGCTACGAACATACCCATAGAAGCCTTTTTTGTTGCTTTTAACCTCTCTAGCAAGCCTGAGTTCATTCTGTGCTTTAGCTTTTCTGACTTTGTGTCTACATGTGCTGGCTATTTGTTTGAATTCCTCTTTGGTGGTTTCCCCCCTTTTCCATTTTTTGTACACATCCTTTTTTAATCTTAACTCAGTTAAAAGTTCTTTAGATAGCCACCCTGGCTTCTTTAGGCACCTTCCATGTTTCCGTCTCATTGGTATTGCCTGAAGTTGTGCTTTTACTATCTCCCTCTTAACAAACTCCCAGCCATCATGAACTCCCTTTCCTTTTAGTATTACTGTCCATGGGATCTCACCCAGCACTTCCCTAAGTTTTATGAAGTCGGCTTTCTTAAAGTCAAGAAATTGAGTCCTAGTATGCTTGGCTGCTCCTTTCCGTTGTATAGTAAACTTCAGAAGAGCATGATCACTTGCGCCTAATGATCCTTCCACTTCTACCCCATTAACCAGGTCATCGACATTGGTTAGGACCAGATCTAAAATGGCTGTTCCTCTTGTTGCTTCTCCCACTTTCTGGACAATGAAGTTGTCTGCAAGGCCAGTGAGGAATCTGTTTGACCTTATGCTCTTGGCTGAGTTTGACATCCAACAAATATCTGGGTAATTGAAGTCCCCCATTACTACTATCTCCCTTCCTTTTGCATGCTTGGCCATCTGTTCCAGGAAGGCATCATCTATGTCCTCCGTTTGGCTTGGGGATCTATAGTAAACTCCCACAATGAGGTCACTATTATTCTTCTCTCCCTTAATTTTGACCCAAATGCTCTCACTTTGGCTTTGAGGTTCTAAATCTTGGATCTCTTCACAGGTATACACATCCCTGACATATAACGCCACTCCTCCTCCTTTCTTGTCTGGTCTGTTTCTCTGAAATAGATTGTATCCCTCCATTTTTACATTCCAATCATGGGACTTATCCCACCATGTTTCAGTGATGCCTATTATGTCATATTTAGTTTGCTGTACCAAGAGCTCAAGCTCATCTTGTTTATTTCCCATGCTTTGTGCATTAGTGTACAGACATTGAAGTCCATTAGTCATTCCCCCGTGTCTCTTATTTAAGGATTTTTTCCTCCCACCACTAGGTCTGCTTGCTGTTTGCTCCATTTGGTCTATGACATTTGGATGATCATCTTCATCAATTAATAGACTCCTACCTGAGGGCAGACCTCACTAGACACATCTGGCTGGAATACATCCCCGGAGAGATAATAAACATGTGGTTTATGCATCACCACCTGTCACAGGGATGCTCTCTAGCCCAACCTATGAGAAGCAAGTAAACACACACACCAGTAGATGGTGCTCCAGAATGTGCAGTCAAGTTCCTGGCTTTGTGCAACCAGTAAATCTATTGTTGTAAACTGCAGGCAGAAAATGATCAGGGGAGGTTTTGGCAACAGTGGGAGAGTAGGAGATGCCCTACCACTGTAACCTAGTTCCTCAAAATTAGAGCTGGGTGCAAATGGTCCCTCAAAATTCCCTAAGCTATTTAGGTGGGGTGCAGGGACCAGTTGAACACATTTTCCAGAGAGGATATAAATTCTCCAATAGTTTACAGCAGCAACCATTGTGTCGGCAGCATGGCCACCATTGTGCACCCTCCACAGTATCCTGGAAATAGCATCACTCCGGCACATTGGAGTGGGAGTGGCATGAGGTAAAGAAAAGATTTTGATATTTTCTCAGAAAAAAATGGTTCCAGTGGGAGAGTTGAACTTGGGTTTCCCTGTTCCATTTCTTTGTCTTTCCATTCTATCGTTTGCTCTGCTCTGGGTTCTGCTCCTCCTGTGTTCTGACTTAATTAAAATTTCTAAGAGTAATCCTGAAATAAATTCCGAGTTTACAGACTCTCCCATTCCTTCAGTTCCTGGATGCCTTGTCCTCCAGTTTGTGTTACCGATCTGCACGCCCTCATTCATAAAACACAGCATGGAGGTTCTTTTTTGTGGGGTGCTTCACTGGGGTACACATGCACAGTGGTAAACCATATATAAAGAATCATGCAACCAATGGTACAACCAGACAAGATCGTCATTGTTTTTTGGCAGTGTTTTATGAAAATGCACAGCTCCACTTGCGCAGCATTAAGTTTCCACACAAAAGGAATACTGGCACAATCCTATGAAAAGTCACATGAAGATTGCTTATTTGTACCCACAGTGTAGAGCAGAGCAACATGACAGCAGGTAGATTAAATTTGGCCCCAACTATATTGTCTGCAAGTCACACAGAGTTTGGCATGGGAGTGGGAAATTTCTTGATTCACTCGGGTTTTTCCTGACATGTTTCACCCATGCATGATGTATATATTATGAACCATTTCAAATTATTCTATTAAATTTATGTTGCTTTTATGAGTGTTTTATGTGCACCTCTTAGATTTTTTTTTTAATGATTAAGCAGTATATAATTCTGTTAAATTATTAAATGGGGCAAGAATCCAGCTTTCTAACTGCCTGACTGCTGTCAAACCAATTACCCAGCTTGCCTGAAGAAAGCCCTGGCTGGGGTCCGAACAGGCCTCCCAGTTTATAGCCTAGGGGGAAAAAACAGAAGGGAGAGGTTTCCCCCTCTGGTCCCTGTGAGGCCTTGGACTGTTTAGGCCAGCCAGGCCAGCTGATTGTTCCCCAGGCAGAGCAAGAACCATGATGCATTCATGAAGTAGCCAGATCCTTCATTGTCCAGCCATACCAGTAAATGGGGGTTCGGAGTGTGGAGTTAGGAATGGAGGAAGAATCCAATTACATTGAATTTGGCACTTCCAATCGGATTGCACATTGCCCACATCCGGACTGCCTCTTGAAGTCACTGCCTGCTTGCATCTAAGCCACACTATATGAATAAACTATATACAAAAATATGTATATTATACCTGTGTCACGCATCATGCGATACTATCTTTATGCAGCATAGTTTTCATTTATTAATTTAAATATATTAATGTATATTTTTTATACAGTTATATAAAGGTAAAGGTACCCCTGACCATTCGGTCCAGTTGCAGACGACTCTAGGGTTGCACGCTCATCTCACTCTATAGGCCGAGGGAGCTGGCATTTGTCCGCAGACAGCTTCTGGGTCATGTGGCCAGCATGACTAAGCCGCTTCTGGCAAACCAGAACAGCGCACGGAAACGCAACTTACCTTCCCACCAGAGTGGTACCTATTTATCTACTTGCACTTTGATGTGCTTCCGGACTGCTAGGTGGGCAGGAGCAGGGACCAAACAAAGGGAGCTCACCCTTTTGCTGGGATTCAAACCGCCAACCTTCTGATTGGCAAGCCCTAGGCTCTGTGGTTTACACCATAGCGCCACCCATGTCCCATACAGTTATATAGATGGTTGTATATATTGGTTTGGGTGCTGGTTACTTTAGGAAATCTGGAGTGCATATGCATATAATAGGGCTGTGCACTGGATTTGGCCAAAACCTAAACCAAATTGGGTTGATTCAGCGTGATCTAGTGATCTGGTTGAGAAATCCCTGGGTCACCATGGGATGGGTTGGATAGCTCAGAGCTATATTGGGCTGTCAGGGGTTGGGGCATCAGAAAGAAAGAAGGAAAAACCGTGAAATGAAAGAGGGGACCTACCTGACTTGACCTACCTGTGTCTTCCCAGGAGAAGGTAGGGCTGTGGGGGATGGATGCCCTTGGATGTGGAATGCAGGCTTTCCTGTTCAACTCTCCTTTCTGTCCCACCCCCTCAAGCAGCACCCCATAGGATGCAATCCTCCACACAACAGCTGGTAAGTGGAATATTTTATCCTGGGGGAGGGCAGGGTGCTGCTCCAGAAGGGTTTTTTCCTTCAGGGAAGGTGCTTGTGAAGGATCAGCAACATGCAGGGTGGAATCCCCCACTTACCAGCTGGTAAGCAGAGGATCCCATCCTGCCTCGTGCTTTTCCTTCACAACCACCTTCCCTGCAGGGAAATCACTTGCAGAGGATCATCAAAACCAAGGAATTAAAACAACAACAACAACAACATTGAGCTTTCAAGAAAATTCCACCCCTGCTTGTAGTTGTTTTGTCAACTTGTGGTACTATGTGCATCATTAATTTTAGAGAGGGAAGGCACAAATGAACTGATGCAAATACTATAGCCTCCTGTATTTTAAAAGCCATTATAAACTAGTCAGATTCTTAGGTCTAGCACTAGAGCAGAAAGGCTGAAACTCTAGCAGTCAAACAATTAAGGTGGTTGGCATTAAGGCAGACGTGCGGCCGAAATGGAGCTTGAAGCAAGGCTTGCCCTATGCAAATGCAGCGCACCAGCGACATCAATATTTTTAAAGGTTGAAGGTTCAAGTCTCAGCATAGTCATAGATTTGCTTGCTGTCTTTGGGCAAATCCTTGCTGCTATTTTAGCTCTTCCTGCGCAGGATCAGAACACTGCTAGGTTTTCATGATGGACTAGACAGTATGAAGAGATGTTTCCATGAGGAATGGAAAAAAGAAAGAGATCTGCCCAGGCCCATAAACTGTGGGACTATAATCAAGGTGACATCCACATCATACATTTAAAGCACTATGATACTGCTTTAAACAGTCATGGCTCCCCACCCAAATAATTATGGGAGCTATAGTTTGTTAAGGTGTAGAGAGTTGTTAGGAGAGTCCTGTTGCCTTCACAGAGCAACAACTTCCAGAGTTCTCTGGCAAGAGGGATTCATTATTAAACCACTCTTGGAATTGTAGCTCTGGGAGGGGAATAAAAAGGTAAAGGTACCCCTGACCATTAGGTCCAGTCGCAGATGACTCTGGGGTTACGGCGCTCATCTTGCTCTATAGGCTGAGGGAGCTGGCGTTTGTCTGCAGACAGCTTCTGGGTCATGTGGCCAGCATGACTAAGCCACTTCTGGCGAAGCAGAGCAGCACACGGAAATGTTGTTTACCTTCCCACTGGAGGGGTACCTATTTATCTACTTGCACTTTGACATGCTTTCGAACTGCTAGGTTGGCAGGAGCAGGGACCAAGCAACAGGAGCTCACCCCGGCATGGGGATTCGAACCGCTGACCTTCTGATCGGCAAGCCCTAGGCTCTGTGGTTTAGACCACAGTGCCACCCGTGTCCCACCAGGAGGGGGATAGGGATCTCTTAACAACCTACAGCTTCCAGAATTCTTTGGGGCTGTTTAAAGAGGTATCATAGTGCTTTAAATGCATGGTAAAAGCCTCACCAGTGTCCAAAGTGTGCACACCATCGTTGCATTGTGGTAGATGCCTCAGATAACCTCGTATGTCTTTTAATGCTCTATAATCCCGAGAGCCTCGAGCCCAAAGTCACATTCAGAGAGCAGGCTTGTGATTTCAGTCCCAGCTGCCAAGGTTGTGCACAGATCAGGCTGAAAGGTGTTTAATACGCTGTAATATTTAGACACACTTGGCTCCGATGTTTATGGGGGCTGTTTGTAGCAACATGTAACATGCACTCATCCCCCAAGTATGCAGCTCTCACATAAAATTCACACAGATGTGCCGGAAAAAGAAAGAGAGGGAGGCTTGTCAGCCTGAGAGGAATGGGGAACAAGGCTCCTCTACAGCATGCTGGGCGCCCGTGGAGGAGATTGTAACTTGCCCTGCTAACTCCACCTCAGCTGTGGCGATGTTTATGGCCTGATTATTCTCACTTGCTCCCACCCCCATCCCCTGACCCCACCTTTAGGTCCCACAGCCCATTGCACAGCACTGTAAAAAAAAAGATGCTGGTAAAATATTTTATGGCCTCATTCTTGGTTTCTGCCAAGGGGGCTGAACTCCACAGTTACCTGATTGCTCAAAGGGTACTAATCAAAAGATACTGCAGGTCCAGATCTCATCTCTGCACCTGAGACACAGACAGGGATTAAGAATGAATTTGGTTCTTGAGGTAAGAGCAGAAGTAGATCAAAAGCAGCCCACACAGTTACTGTCAGGAATGATCAGTGATAGCCTGCTCATCTGAATTTGAGGCACCATGGTGGGGAAACTGATTTCACTGTTCTAGTCCCTTTGTCTATAACAGGAATGAGAAAGTTGTGGCCCTCCGGGTGTTGTCAGGATCCAACTCGTTGTAACCAGCGTGGCCAATGGCTAGAGAGTTTTAGTCCAGTAGCATCTAGAGGGCCACAGGTTCCCCATTCCTGGCTTATAACCTCCCAGGACCTTTTGGAAAAGGAAACAGGAAGGGACTATTGGTAAACTATTTTTTGCTCTATAAGACTCACTTTTTCCCTCCTAAAAAGTAAGGGGAAATGTGTGTGCATCTTATGGAGTGAATGCAGGCTGCGCAGCTATCACAGAAGCCAGAACAGCAAGAGGGATAGCTGCTTTCACTGCACAGTGATCCTTCTTGCTGTTCTGGCTTCTGAGATTCAGAAATTTATTTTCTTGTTTTCCTCCTCCAAAAATTAGGTGCGTCTTGTGCGTCTTATAGAGTGAAAAATACGGTATATTTGGAACAGAGGAACAGCACTTCATCTCACTGTAAGTTTTGCTTCTCTGAATCTGTCTTACCTGCCTGTTTATAGTCTTTTGCTGTGTATGTGTAGTATTCTGCACCCTCCCTTGAATCTGCTACACCCTCTGCATTTCCTCCAAGTTTTGCTGGTGTGCCTACTTCTCTTGTTTGGTGTCTGCACTGAATTCAATTTTGTCTTGCTGCTCTCCCACACTTGATTCCATCCTAGACCTGAACTAGTTAAATTACTTTCTGAAACCTGATTTCAGGGCTCGACTTAGGTTTCTGTTCACCTGACAAACAATCCAGCTATCCTATAGCACCCGCTCCAATACACAAACCCAAGAAAAGAATAAAAATTGTGTGATGCTTTCCAACATTTGCTCTAAGTCGCTGGAGAGCAGAGGAGGTCATGCAGAAATCCTTGTCCAATCACAGCATAGGTCACTGGCAGCCAATCAGACTGGCTGGCATCATGAGGCTCACGATCCCACCAGGGCTGTCCACCTTTTCTCATAATGCTGTATTTGTGGCTGAAATACTTTCTTCTCTGCCAGATTGAAAACATAAGAATTCCCTCCCTGATGGACTCTAGATTCAAAATGTTGGTACTAAGGAGTCATGATGGAGAGAAAGAAACAATGAGCCTGTCAATGTTCCAGAATTGTGAGCCAAAGTGCATCATAACCCAATAGATCAAAATAATGATATATAAATATAAGATACTCAAACTGAAGTTTTATTTATTCCTCTTATAAATTTTTGAGTTGTGTAAGTTCCAATGATTAGATCACTTTCGATACAAGGAAGGAAGCAGTGAAGCATTTTCAGCTAGGGTGAGGCTCTGGCAATCTTGACGGCCTTCTCTTTCCTCTATAAACGCTGCAGCTAGCTGGGGGAATTTTTTTCACACGGATTGAAAAGTTGTGAGGCATTCTAGAGGCCTACAGAGACCTCTCCTTTTGCAGATGTGAGCCTTGCTTGCTGCCAGCAGCCAGTTTGGCCTATTGTGGGGTGTAAAGAAAGAGAGAAAGCAGGCAGCTGTATTTGGGGAAGTTTGGCTTTATTCTCTGTTCAGAGAAACATTCACTTAATGTAAAGGTTGACTAGAAATTGGTATTTATTTATCTGATGTGTTTATGTCCCACCATTTAGATTAAAACCTTCAGAAGATGGCTTAGAGCAATTAGCTAATAAAAATCTGTAAAACATAAAGACAACATTAAAACTAAAGCAGTGAATTAACAATTAAAACAACAACAGCTGACTCAAACTTAAACCAAAGGAAAAACAAAGATCAATTTGAGAAACTGATCAAAACAGAACCTTCTTTAAAAGCCACTTGAAAGCTTCCAAGGTGGGTGTCCTATGGGAGAGGGAAATCCAAAGATGTAAGGTCACCACTGAAAAGGCCCTGCCCCTGGTACCATCAATATAGGCGGGTCTAGTGTCAGAGGCATAATGCTGTCCAGCTGGCCATAGATAAGACTCCGGGCTCTCAGCCAGTTCCAAACAATTTGATTTATTTGACAAAGTTCAAACGTACATCTCCAGCGTTTCAATTAGCGTCCTTCCCCTTGTGCGCAGTTGCTGCCTCTAATCTTTCTTCTTCCTTTTCCGCATCCAGCATGCAAGTCTGCGAAAACTCCTCCCCTTACTTCCTGTGTGTACCGAATGACTTGTGCCAGGCTCCTCCTCCTCCCCCTCTACGTCAGACCCACTTTCAGATGACAAGCTGCTGATAATCTCTTTAGGCTCTCTATAACTGCTGGTTTCTGTCCTTTCATCTTTTCCCGTTTGCCTCTCCCTGACATCTAGGTGGTGGGCCAAAGAGAAGACAGAACCCAGAAGGTTCATATGTGTTCATGAAGTCCTTCAAGTAACCTGAATTCAAACTATTTAAGGGCTTTACTGTAAGTGGGGTGGTGACTCAAGAGTGCTTTAAATTAAGCCCAGAATCAAATAGACAGCCCATGCAACTGGTGCAAAATCAGTATGGCGTGATCCAAATGCCCGGCTCCCACAAGTATTCAGTTGAAGTTTCTGGACATCAGCACTCAGAGTGCAGTGCAGTAGGCTAATCTGGATAAAACCAAGCTGCTTGTCAGTGAAGCCCATCATGCTTCCTCCAGATAGAGATGCAAATCAATTTAGGATGATAAAAGATATTCCTAGGCACCACCACCACCTCAATAGATCAGAGCAGTGTGCATCATCCAGAAGATTTGTTTTGGACCACAACTGAGCATTTTGTAAAATCCAATCCAGAACCAATTTACAGACAGCCCTGGCTAGTGGGTGTGAGTCACCACAATCCTATGCACACCTGTACTAGATAGCACCAAGTCCAGAAGAACCCAAAGAGTTCTTCCCTGGCTTTTAAGAAGGACTGCAACACTATCCAACACTGGTTGCAAAGCTCCATCCAGATTCACACAGCACTTCCAAGCCCTTTGTGTTTAGCTTCAACTCGTTTATCTTCATCCATCCCAAAGCTACCTTCAAAAACTCAACCATGGATTCCATCACTTCCTGCGATTGGTAGATGTAAAACAGAGGTGCAGCTTTGTGATATCTAAAGCTGTGACACTACTCCTTCAAAAGGAATTTGGGGAGGAGACCAACTTGATGGGGGGGGGGGCACATCATATTCTAAAGACCTTTCATGGGTGAATATATGTTATCTTAATTTTAAATGAAATATGAGGTGCTGGTGGTTTGTTTTCTTCCTTTCGACCCCCCCCCCTAAAATATCAAAAGCTAAGTCATTTTTGAGCAAATAGAAGCTAGGTTACAGCAATGTTCATTTCTTCAGAAGAAATAGGAATGGTAATGCAACAGGCTGACCAAGGTGATGTCTATCACAGCACCAGGTAGGGATGGAATGGATCCAAATAAATAGTGTCCTCCTAAATTTCCTGGGGTTGAGAAGACACTTCCCGCTCTAATATCTTGCTCAGAAATGGGCAGGTCATTTGACTCAGTAGAGTCTAGATTTATTCTCTAAAGGCCAAACTATCTCCACTTTCAGGATAATAGGGATCACCACCACCCCTCAAAGAGACATACCTCAGAGGTCCAAACTGCAATCCTAGTTATTGTTGTTTAGTCGTTTAGTCATGCCCGACTCTTCGTGACCCCATGGACCAGAGCACGTCAGGCACTTCTGTCTTCCACTGCCACCCGCAGTTTGGTCAAACTCATGCTGGTAGCTTTGAGAATACTATCCAACCATCTCATCCTCTGTCGTCCCCTTCTCCTTGTGTCCTCCATCTTTCCCAACATCAGGGTCTTTTCCAGGGAGTCTTCTCTTCTCATGAGGTGGCCAAAGTATTGGAGCCTCAGCTTCATGATGTGTCCTTCCAGTGAGCAATCCTAGTCGTAGCTGATCTGAAAAGATGAGAGACAAGGTTACTAAGCGAAAGCTGTAAGCATCAAACCTCCAAGCAACTTGTCTACATCTCCAGATTACATAAAGTATCTGTAATAACCTAACCAGATGGCATCTTGGTTGCATCCATCTCTGACACTGTAGTAACTCTGGCATCCCTGTCAGACTGGATGTGACTGATTATAACTGCAAAGTGTAAAGTAAATTGGTCACAGCAGGCTCCCAAGGGCTCCAACAGCTGATCCCCTGGGCCTGTGGGAAATAGATCCTTCACCACTGGGTGGGTGGGTGGGTGCAATGGGCCTGTGGGAAATAGATCCTTCACCACTGGGTGGGTGGGTGGGTGGGTGGGTAAATGCAATGATGGCAGAGAAGCAAACTTTCTTTGCTGCCGTTGCTGCCACAAAGAGGCATTAAAATGTGATCTAGCTTATATTTGATCATGCTTGCCCTGCGTCTTCTGCCATTTGCACTCCAGCTGACAGCCCAGTCATTGCGCTCTTCTCCTTGGAATACCAAGGATCCGAAACTGGAACAGGAGCAAAATTTCCAGAAGGTCAAGATATGGTTGAAAGAGCTACTCTACCAACACCTATACAGAACCTGAACACTATTGAGCTGTGTGAAGATGGCAACTTGAAATTCTCTAACCAATTTGTGGGCAGAGAAATTCAGGAAACCAAATAATCACATGGCTCCACAATGCTCTGGAACTGGTATTATTCTGGGGCATGAGGGGTGGGGCACAAGATAGCAGCCACCACACACAAAAATGGCAAAAGGTTTTCAGATTTTTTTGAAATCTTGACCTTTGGATCAGAAGAGCACTAGCCATCTCAGGTGGCTCAGTATATATTACCAAATGAAGCTTTCTAAATATATCACCCAGTAGTGATGTATGGAAGTGAGAGCTGGACCATAAAGAAGGCTGATTGCCGAAGAATTGACGCTTTTGAATTATGGTGCTGGAGGAGACTCTTGAGAGTCCCATGGACTGCAAGAAGATCAAACGCATCCATTCTGAAGGAAATCAGCCCTGAGTGCTCACTGGAAGGGCAGATCGTGAAGCTGAGGCTCCAATACTTTGGCCACCTCATGAGAAGAGAAGACTCCCTGGAAAAGACCCTGATGTTGGGAAAGATGGAGGGCACAAGGAGAAGGGGATGACAGAGGACGAGATGGTTAGACAGTGTTCTCGAAGCTACAAACATGAATCTGACCAAACTGCGGGTGGCAGTGGAAGACAGGAGTGCCTGGCGTGCTCTGGTCCATGGGGTCACGAAGAGTCGGACACGACTGAACGACTAAACAACAACAAATATATCACCTGCACACCTCTTTTAAATGCTGGTTTTCCTTTCGAGCAAAGCAAATGTTGCAAATTGCATAGAATAGCTATTCTGATAATCTACATTTGCTGGAATGTTTTACCACAAACAACACACCCCAAACAGAAAACTCGGGTACTTGAACTCTAATCATTCATCTGGCAAAAAATTAAAGGTATTGCTTATCATATGCATCTTTGTCCCTGCCAATATCCACTGCAGTATGAAACACAGAGGGACAAGAATTATAATAGCCCCCTGCATAAAAAATGGGGCCCATCCTTCAGCTTGATGCATCTTTCCTGGTGAGTAGTTTCCTTCTCTTATCAGGCAAAGTGAAATGATTAAAAGAAAATGATTGGAATACCCTGCATCTCCATGAGAGATCAGAGCTGGTCGTTTGGAAAATAAGTAATGAACATCATTTGTTAATGTCACTGTTAAGTGATGAATTTTCTTATGCCTAGCACCCCAGAAATATGTCTTCTTTATCCTAAGTTTGTTTTTGGATCTGTTAATTTAATTAAATCTCTACCATCAAAGCTCCATAAAAGGTGACGAAGCATGAAAGGTGCCTGGTTTGTTGCACCGGATAATTAAAAACGGGTGGGGTTAGGTGGAATGGAGGGAAAGAGAGAGGAAGGGTGGGTGGAAGGATGAAAAGTGAGCTTGAGACTTCTTCTGCTAAAATTGACATGTCTTGGAACATCACTGTTTGGGTAATGCCTGCAGATCACAAACCACGTTCTTCAGAGTGCAGAAGGATGATCTGTGGTCCTCCAGACATTGCTGGATTCCAGCTTCCATCAGCTGCAGTCAGCATGGCCATGGTCAGAGATTTTGGGAGCTGGTGCCCAACAGCATCTGGAGGTCCACAGATTTCTCATTCTTGCTTTGGAGCATGCCCATTGAAGTTCATAGGAGAACAGTTCATATTAAGTGTTTTATGGTGTATCGCCAGCTGTAAGCCATTTGTTTGAGGTATACCTGGGTTAAAGAGCTGTCCATGGGTGCCATACTAAGGCCTTGAGTTCCAAAAGCAGCACTTACACAAAGGGTGAAGGGGCAGTGGTCCCCAAGCCCAATGTTAAACCTAATACTGCAGCCACTGGGTCAGTGCCAAGTGAATAGCCTCTCTCGCACACACCCCAAGACCCAGGCGCTCTACTGAGCCCATTTCTGAATGCAACAATGCACTTAACAAGAAAGGGCTGACTGAACTGCAGGCTCCAGGATAGAGGGCAGCCCCCTTTAAAGTCCCCCTGTTGCAAAGGGGCAGAGCCTAGAAAACATAGCCAGGCCTACCAAATACAAAAGGCCTCAGTGAAGACAGGAATTCTCTGAATTTGCTTCTTAAGCTCTGTCCGGGGTCCTGAAAGACCTACCTCCAACTTCCTTTGTTTACTGGAGCCCTGCCTGCCCTATTTCCTCTCCCTCTGCTCCAAACCTCTTGCTAGATTTGCATCTTCCCAATTTTTCAATGGGCCCCACCTCACCAGGACTGGACAGTCAAGGTATGGGGCTGAGAGAAAAATAAATTATTTGGCAGCTTTCTTTAAAATGTGAGGAATTCTTGAGACAGCAATGTCTAAACAAGGCTCCTTATGCATCAACTGCTTTTGGTTTTGACAACTGACTTAAATGGCTGCAGCAGGACATCCCCATTAAAAAAAAATAAAAATGGAGAGAAATGCTGTTGCTGCTACAGCTCAGATACATATCTGCTTCCGCCACAAAAGTAAATGATTAATGGTGGCAGCCCTTTATTTCTAATTGTGGGAGGTCAACCATGACTCTGAAATCTCAACCACCAATACAAAGCTGCCTAGGAAAGCCCAACATGGTGGGACAGTGTAGAGGAGTCACCCTCTTGACATTGATGTCACAGTTGCTTGCTAGGACAGTTTGGTGGCAAGGTCAGGGCTCTGTGGGTGCACTGGTGGGAGCATTGGCCGGGCATCTCGGAGATAGAGGGTGTTGCTGGTACACTGGCAGAGGCAATCCAGTGCTCCCAGCAGTGCACCTGCAGAGCCCTGACCTTGCCACCAAACTGCCCTACCCATCCCTGCCCTGGCAAGCAGCAGCGACGCCCGTGTCTGGAGGGTGGCTCTACAGCAGTGTCCCACCATGCAGGTTGACTCTAGCCACTTACTGGAGATTCGGCTTTAGTCATTGGGAAATGTACATGAGAAAGCCACATTAACAGGGAAAGTTCCACCCGCGATGCCCAGCTGAAAATAAACCCAGGGTGTTTTCACAGGTGCTGCCCAGGATGTGTTTAGTCTGGAATGTGTCACTTATGAAGGCTTAGAGTAAGGTAGAAATCTGAAGCAGAACCAATTTTTTAAAATGGAATATGCATTGCAGCTAATTTAAGTTGATCTATGGGCAAGGATAATGTAGTGACCAATTTAAGCATCACATGTGATGTCTCTGCTGTCTAATGTGTTTGGACACTAAATCAGCTGTATGGATATATTATGACAGTTCCCTTTTATGCTTTCTCCTTTCTTCTGCCAAAGAAGAGGCATCTGTGAAATCTGGACTGTGCAAGCAATAGAAGGGCCTCAGCAAAGGCAGCAATTAGGACATGGCTGCTAGTAGTGCTATATTTTAATTTTCTTCTCAGTCTAAATAGCTTTGTTCCCATGGGTCTTTCATGTGTTAACTTTGGGCAGTCCAAGGACTAATGTAGGTGATTTGCAGCTACTCTTCCATTCTCACAATGCACACAGACAGTGAATCCTGACGAATCTGTATGGCTGGCTGGGGATATTATACAATGATTTCAAGCATGCACAATATGCAGTTTCCTTTACAAGAGAATCCTCTTGCTCTTCCACTTGTGCACCAGTAAGACAAGAGCACCAGAAAGCACTGTCTTATGTACCCTGGGGTCATGTCCACTGCTGACACTCTTTGGTAGGGAACAACAGTAGCATGTTCTGCTTAGTCCTGGGAAGGCAATCCTGGCATCTTCTGTAATGCAAACACCTGCAGCTAATCTTGGTTTATAGTAGTTCAGAAGGTTATAAAATGGATGTTTATTTCAGATGCAGGAAAACCCTTCATGAAGACATGATCTTAGTCAGGAAAGATGGCAACCTGATGATTTTTATTTCCTTTCCCTCTCACCAAAATAAAGTTCTTTTGGAGAAAGAAAGATTCCTGTGGGTGGGTGGTATCTGTAGAAATAAATTCCAATCTTCCCATTTATTATATCTTTTCCTTTGCCTCTATTTTCTTCACAAACAACTTGAGGTTAACTTTCAGCCAACTAGCAGAGGGATGCCTTCTTCCTCTGCCCAGCCAGCTCCACTTTAGAATTCCTCTCACGGCACAAGAAATATGACCATTGTACAATACATGGGTTTATGCTCATCTAGTCCCAGGACTCGGCTAGATTGGTAAAGGAAAAGCATTTTTTATGCATTGTATATGCGATATAACACTGTGACACCAGATGGCACAGTGGACTCCCGTCTTTCCATACCAGATTTCCCTGTATGAGTTTACAAGGTGTTTAACTGAATCGCTTCTTTGATGTGTCTAGATCCAGCCCTAGATAAGTCAGTGAAGCAAAACTGGTGCAGATCTGAGTACTTTTACTAAAATGGTGAAGAATGAGAGCAAGGGTAGGAAAACTGGGACTTTCTGTTAGAATTTTGCTTTTATTTCCCAGCTGAGGTGGGGGTGGTGATCCAGTTGTCTTCAGCAATGATAAGGTGCATAGCAACTCACTCAAGGAGAAGGAAAGAAGCGCCCAAGAAAAGATGTTGTAACTACAGATGCTGTCAAATGTTGATCTGCTTCTGTTGGGTGCCATGGTGACAGTTAACTATCCTTTGATTCTCTAAGGCGTATTTTGGGCATGGAGACATGAAGGGGAAAACGAGAATCTGAAAACAGCACAACTAAGCAATAGCCAGGTCAGCCAGCTTGATGTCTTCCAGGCTTCATTTCTGACTCTTCATAAATTGCTGCAGTCAGGTTGAATTCTTATTTCAAAAGGTATTCCATTTGGACCACAATAAATAGATGGGAATTTCAGGTTATGAGGCAATGGAATTTCCTTTTTCTAAGCCTTTTAGGAGAGTGAAAGTCATTTCAACTTCATGCACACATAGGTGTCTGCAAGCAGAACAAGGGGACTTTTATGGAGACTATGATTGCATCCAGGTGACAGCACTTTCCCACTGGAAGAGGGAGGATATATCCCTCTCATGTACATACATAAGTGCCCAGAGTCATCTTTTGGCAAAAAAATAATAATGGCTAAATTATTCAGCAATGTTTCTGTCTAGCAGGAAAAAGAGAGAGGGGGGAGTTTTCCATTTCTAATTTTCCATTTCTATTTTATTTTATTTTTCCTTTAGGAAAATAAGTTTATTGTGGGATTTGAACAGGAGGTAATGTGTCAAGCATTATGCCTCTGAATACCAGTTGCTGGCTATTACAGGCAGGCAGAATGCTGTCACACTCATTTCCAGCTTGACAGTTCCCCACAGGCATGTGGTTGGCCACTGTAAGAACAGGTAGCTGTCCTAGATGGACCATTGGCCTGATACAGCAGGCTCACCTTCTGCTCTTAAGAACAGACTCAGGTGTCATGTGTAGCATACTGTGGGTCTCTGTTTTCATTATAAACAAACAAAGGGTGAGGCATGCTTCTAGCCTTCATGATAAAGGCATAATTGGACTCATGTGAGTAGTGTATTATGTTGGCTTGTTATACAGATGCAGATGTTATACAGAGGCACTATGCTTGGCATAGTTATCTACCCACTCCTATTTCCTCCAGGATTTTCCATGGATGGCCTCTAATGTAAGCACAAGCTGAGCCTGAGCTTGGCCATCAAATCCATTTGAGTGCTGAACAACTAACTGCCTAAATAACTACAGACCTATTGCATTAACATCTGTAGTGATGAAATGCTTCAAGAGATTGGTCCTTCAACACCTTAGGACATGTTTTCCACCGGATTTTGATAAACATCAGTTCACCTATAGGAGAAATAGGTGATGCCATAGCTACAGCCTTTCACCTTGCAGTGAGTCATCTGGAGAGACTGGGGAATTATGTTAGAATGTTGTTTCTTGATTACAGCTCGGCTTTTAATAGAAGAAGAAGAAGAAGAAGAAGAAGAAGAAGAAGAGTTTGGATTTGATATCCCGCCTTTCACTCCCTTTAAGGAGTCTCAAAGCGGCTAACATTCTCCTTTCCCTTCCTCCCCCACAACAAACACTCTGTGAGGTGAGTGGGGCTGAGAGACTTCAAGGAAGTGTGACTGGCCCAAGGTCACCCAGCAGCTGCATGTGGAGGAGCGGAGACGCGAACCCGGTTCCCCAGATTACAAGACTACCGCTCTCCAAAAGAGTCTCCTCCAGCACCATAATCCAAAAGAATTAATACTTCAGCGATCAGCCTTCTTTATGGTCCAGCTCTCACAACACACAACAGGCTAAAAAACAGTTTCTATCTGTGGGCTGTTAGGCTGCTGAACAGAAAATAATATAGTGCAACTGACTTTCGGGGTCGGTGTGTTGTGCGACAAACACACAGAGGTGCAATGAGATTGAGTGTTTGGGGGGGGGGAGGCTCAGTTAATTTCATTTGACACAGGTTGTACATTGACAATAACGATATTATTATTACTATTAACAGTAGACCCTAAATATATAAAAATTAGGTGTTCAACCATAAGGATTTGCTTCAATGTGGGATTCTCCTACTAGTGAAGGACCTTGCCAGCCATATCTCCCAGGTCCCATTCCAATGTGCTGCATTAGAATATGCAATCAAATGGACTCATATGATAGACTGGTTTACTTTGCCTTGGTTTACAACTCTTGAGAGGCATACCCTTCTTTAGTGTTCAGGGCAGAGGCCATGGGGGTGCTTCTAATGGAGCCCATCTCACAGAACATCTGAGAGGAGATGGTGGGCCTGAGTCCAGTTAAGATGAATCAGAGTCTTAAGTCAGGGCCTGCAGGGGTAGCTTAAACATGACCCAACCTTGGGTACTAGAACTACATTTAAAAGCATGTGCACACATCAAATGAAGTTGGGCTCTCGACAGATTCAGAGCTAGCAGTGATTACGCTTCCTCAGGAAAATGAGAAAGAAATCTGGGAAGGGCAAAAACCCCACAAATGCAAATTTAGATTTAAAAATATCTGGAGTGTATTCAAGCTCCATCTGTAAATGGAGAGACCAGCTGCTGTGTCTCCAATCTCCAAGCATGGAATATACACACACAAAATGTCCTTGCTTGTAAATGTTTAGAGAAAAACAGTTTGCAATGTTCCCTTCCAAGATCCGTTTTGTATCATCTGGATGCTTGACTGAGAGAAGGGGAATTTTGCCAGTTCTGTATGTGCACCCTAGATGAGTTTAAGTTCATGGCTTCATAAATCACAGCGTGAATTTACCTCGCCAAACCTCAAATGCACATTCTTGATTAGGATGAAAGAAAGTTGAAGTTGCACCATTAGCAAGCTACATCCTGTTCTCCAGAATTTCTAGTTACTGCCATCATCTACCTGTTAGACTGAGTTCTGCCACAGACCCTGTTGTCCAGTGTAGCAACAGATAGGCTACAACAGAAGACAGAGCAGGAAAAGCAGCTGGAGAGGGACAGATGGTGAAGAAAAAGCTGTTGAGTGGAGGGGGAGGGGGCTGTTTCCCATTCTCTGGACCCCCCAGGCAGCTCAACAAATTTGCTGCCCCTGGAACTGGATTTGGAGAGTGCAGCTGTGGGCAGCCTAAGGAAGGACCATCCACTTTGGGCCTGCCCATATAAAGCAAATCTAGAGTGAGAGACTAGAGTGATGCCTGCTTCTCATTGTGAGACTTTTGTGGATGAATTCAGAGTTTGTTTGCACCCTGGGTGAGAACCCAAAGGCTGAGAGGGAGGGTGTGTTGGAAGGAAAATTAATTGATATTGATTTTTATATATTAGTGATTTTGTATTAATGTAACTTTTTTATATATGTAACTGTGTATTATTGTAATATTTTGTTTGTCTGTTGTTGCCTCAGTTTTTTTACTGCGAGAGTGGTGCATGATCTGGTTATCTCCCACTTGGACTACTGCAATGCGCTCCACGCGGGGCTACCTGTGAAGGTGACCCAGAAACTACAACTATTCCAGAATGTGGCAGCTAGACTGGTGACTGGGAGCAGCCGCCGAGACCATATAACACCGGTCTTGAAAGACCTGCATCGGCTCCCAGTACGTTTCCAAGCACAATTCAAAGTGTTGGTGCTGACCTTTAAAGCCTCGGCCCAGTATACCTGAAGGAGTGTCTCCACCCACATCATTTGGCCTAGACACTAAAGTCCAGTGCCAAGGGCCTTCTGGAGGTTCCCTCACTGTGAGAAGCAAAGTTACAGGGAACCAGGCAGAGGGCCTTCTCAGTAGTGGCTCCTGCCCTGTGGAACGCCCTCCCATCCCATGTCAAAGAGAACAACAACTACCAGACTTTTAGAAGGCATCTGAAGGCAGCCCTGTTTAGGGAAGTTTTTAATGTTTGATGGATTACTGTATTTTAAATATTTTGTTGGAAGCTGGCTGGGAAACCCAGCCAGATGGGTAGGGTAATAATAATAATAATAATAATAATAATAATAATAATGTCAGATATATATCTTTAATATATTAAGTAGTATAGAAATTAAATAATCAACCAGACAGGGTGAATTGGTACTAAAAGGCTAAGAATTTCATCTTTAGTGAGAGCAGGAGTTTCATCAGATTAGTCTTTTTTCCATGTGAAGGGCATAAACTGATTGCCACATTTTGACTGAGGAAAAAATCCCCTACTTCTCTTGCAGTTTGCTAGGAACTTTTGGACTGCCATTCCCACTTGCTGCAGATGTAATGTTCTATTGCTTTTCTCCTTCTTCTTTGTTCTTTCTGCTCTGTTAACTTGCAGCATGCAGAAGGCTGCTCTTCCATTTCATCACAGGACTAATTTCTTTGAGGCACGGAGCAATTTGCTCTGCTATATGAGTTGGGGAGCTTCAGGCTTGGGAGTCAAATATGGCCTTACGGTCCTCTCTACCTGGCTCTCAGGAGCCTCCTGAGCCACATTCTCTCTCCTCAAGGCATGGGAATTGTGTTCTGGCTCAGAATAAACCAGGTCAATGGAGAAATGAAAAGCTATTCATTGCCATTGGCATCCGCGGGCTCAAAGCCGTGGGTGGCTCTCTCTCTGGCTAGCGAAACATAACACTGTGTGTGACCCAAAAGTATGTCAGCTGGGGCAGCCCTGGGGTTGGGCCTCTACAGTACTCTTGTTGCTATGATATATCATTAACGATATATCATTAAAGGAGAGAGAGAGAGAGAGAGAGGGAGAGAGAGAGATCCCTAGGCTGCAATGTGAATGGCCCATTCCACCCTGTTGTCAGCAAAACCTCCATCTCATTTGACTTTTCCTTCCCAGTCTAATTTTGGTCTGTTGCCAGTGGATTATGCCTCCTTTTGCGGGCTGTCGTTCACAGTGAAGCTAAGTCAGTAATGAAGTCTGTTCAAATTTCCTGGGACTCTGATTGTTCTTCTCTCAATTAGCAAAGAATGCAAATTATTTTCCCAACTGAGGTTGGGGCTGGGGTGAGAAAGGAGGAGGGGAGAAGAAATGGAGAACAGTGGGGCAAGATGGGCATTCTGAGCAAGGGGGGGGGATGCCCCCCGCTTCCCGACTGGCTCTTATTTTGCTGCATGGACCATAAAGCTCTTTAACGGTGGTGACAGGCGAGCTCTGACTGAGAATTAATAACCTTTTAACTCTGCTCCATTAATGAGTGAGGTTATGGCAAATTCTAGTCCCTTTAAGTCACATTACCGCCACATTCATCAGTCATTAACCAAATGGACTCACAGTTGCCCTGTGAGGAGCCCCTTGTCCAGGAGTGGGTTTCCAGTGGGGGGTGGGGTGGGGGACAGCAAAAGATGCTTCATTTGGGGACAATTAGGTGACATCTAGTGGCAATGTACTGCCCTCAATGTGTCAGGGAGGCACTTGATGAGGCCTGCAGACATGTCAGAAAATTGCAATGACAGGAATTCCCTGCCGTGCTGGGCACACACACAGTCGACTCAGTTCCAGAAACACCAGTGTTGCCTTCCTCTTCCCATCACATGCCTCCCTCCCTCCCACGAACCATTTGATTTTATCAAAACGACATTAACCCATCAAAGGGTGTGAGCCAACTTAGCTTCCTTAATGTCATTTGCCGTATTTTGGTCCTCTTACCACTTCATCTGTACAAAGAATGCAATATGTGGATCCTCTGCCGTGGTTCACTTTGTCTAGGTTTTATTTTTTAATTCCTATTCACAATGGGTAGGGGGTATTAGTTTGAAATGTCATACCTTCTACATATGTCCATTTCTTACTCAAACTTAAATGTTCCTATATATGTGTCTGCTCATGAACAACACCCAGGTATGCAAAGAATCCCAGAGTGGCTTGGCATACTCATTCATTTTCCAAGAGCAGAAGTATGCATTTCCCATCTTATGGTTTTCATGACTAAGGGGTCAAACCTGTGGCTGGCAGGGCATGATGGAGTGACATAGCTGCTGCCATTCCCCCCTCCCAATTTCTCTTTCCCGGGGCTTCATCTGTTTAACAACAATAACAACATATCCTGGTTTTGAGTCAGAATGTTTTCTGCGGATAACTGTAGTGGTTTTCATTTAAGACTTTGGTTTGGTGCAGTTTGGACAGTGCTTTTTGGGGAATGACGACACAGGGGTATGCATACCCCTAAACTTTTTGTGAATCTTTGTATTTTTGTCCATTTACTGCATTTATTTTTTCTGATTTAAACTATAAAATGGTGATTTTCTTGAGTCAAAATGAGAGCACCTCTAAATATTATTATTATTTTTAGGAAAAAAAGCACTGAGCAAGGGTATCAGTCGGGATGTGGAGGATCCCTACCCAGACCAACCTCTTTCCCAGGGTTACTTTGAAAAAATGCTCAGCCAGCCCAGAGTCCTTTGTGCAGAGTAGGACAATATCATAGATAGTACTAAATGACATGCAGCACAAACCAGCTGACTGAAACCACAGCTCTGCCATCTGTAACATTGAAGCCTCATTGCCATTGTCTTCTCCCCTGACTTAGCTCTGCAAACTGGAGGGTTGCAACTGTGTCGTGGATTTTTGTTTTCAACATACAGAGGACCTCATTACTAGCTGGCCTCTCTGCTGGCCCTTAACATTGTCCCATGTCTATAGTGTAATGCCTGACTGATGTAAAGCAATACAGTAGCCCCGATAGACAATGAATAATATACCCATTATTCTTGGGCATGTTACATAGATGGATTTTTTTTATAAAAAATAGCTGGAATCTCCATACAGAAGGCTCAAATGAAGGCAATAGTTTGGCTCATTATTCTTTAATTATGGAAGTGAGTAATTTGGGTGAAAACAAGGAACCCCTCACAATGGAGGTGATATTCCACTTCATTGAATTGGTTCAAGTTTCCTTATGCACTGTGTTCACATGACAATTTATTCAATTTCCCCAACGTTTCCTGAACTGTTAATTTCCACATTATATTTGAGCTTTCACACGTTGTAAAAGCCACTTCCAGGAACATAGTGCATGTTTCATACTCATTTCTGTTTTATTTGCAAACAGATTGGCAGCAAATAACAAGGAAATGAGAGCTAAACTTGCACCATATTCTGCTCTACTTCCAGAAGTGCCTTTTACATTGTGTGAAAGCTCAAATATAATGCAGGTATTAACAGCTCTGGAAATGTTGGGAAAAGAGAATAAACTGAATGTGTGAATGCAGCTATAGTAATTCAGGCTGGAATATTGTTTATGGGTTTTTCTTGCTGTTATGGCTGTTTTTTCTTTCTGTATTTATTATGATTTATGTGGAAATTGTTCAGTTTTGTTGTGTAATTTTTGATGTGATTGATTTATCATTTATGACTACTTTTGTAATTAAATCTTTTCATGTTCCAAGCCACCTTGAGCATGATTTTAACTGTAAAGGCCGCATAAAACTAAAATGATGATGATGATGATGATGAAATGGAAGCCAGGTGAGACGTTTTTCCATTTAATTATCTCATTGTCAGTGCTATTTTTCAGGAAAAAGAGGTGCTGGAACTCACCATGAACACCTCCCTCATTCTCTTAGGATGGCAATGGCACCTACCTGAGAGGTGCAGGAACAGAGTACTGGTGAATTCCGGCTGAAAAAGCATCCTGCCCATTGTAGACAAAGTTGAAAAATAAGGGAAACTTCAGACTCTGGTCATGTGTCATATTTGTATTCCCTCTGATCCCGAAGGACAGTACAAAAGGAAATCTATTTATCTGCCTATCTACATGCACACAACACACACTTGTTTTATGTGGGTGTTATGGTAAAGTGTCAGTGCAATTAGAACATGATAACATGTTTTCTAGATTCCCACAATGAAAAATTAGCTGCATCCAACTGTATATTGCAGCTATTCTACCTTGGTCATTACTCTTTCTCCCTTCTGTGCCTGAAACCTAATGTCTCTGTTGTTCCTGGTATCACTTTCAGTCAGCCGTATAATCATGTATATTATTTTTCTTCTATTGTCTCGCCCGCAGGCTGCTTTCCCTAGCAGCCCAATATGAAACATTTGGAATGCATGCACAATGATAGCTGTACATCGAGACAACTTTGATGAATTCCTGTTCAAAATGTGCTTACATTTGGTGCTAGTGGAATAAAATTTGCCCCCTCCATTTGAAGAGAATAAAAGTTTTTATTTTTGTCTTTGGAAATCTGAAGCAGCAGAGATAAAAAGTCCAAAAAAAGTCACAGTTTAGGGAATGTTGATTCCCGCCTCCCCTTTTTAGTAGGTCTGGATTCAAAGAATTTCATGATTTGTTCTATTTTCCCAGCTGAGATTTGGGTTGGTCAAGCCTAACACCTCTACCTCATAACACATCACAATGGACTTTTTTTTAAAAAAAAGAAACCTGAGGACACAGATAGGCCATAGAAAATGAGAGGGGCATAACTGACCCCACCCCAACAAGTAACTGTTCCCCACCCCTCCCCTCATTTTTTACCCCCTGTGGTTGCTTAAAGGAAAGATGCTTTTCAAAATCAAAATTAGAAATGATAATAAGGGTGCAATCAACAGGATTTACAAAAGAGAAAATCTGTTTAGGGTAGGAGTGTTAATATGAAATATGCCATTGTTTTGCTTTCAGAAATCGAAAATTGGTACAAAGCTTGCTCCTTTCAGCTGTTCCAGATACAGTGGTACCTCGGGTTACAGATGCTTCAGGTTACAGACTCCGCTAACCCAGAAATAGTACCTCAGGTTAAGAACTTTGCTTCAGGATGAGAACAGAACTCGTGCAGCGGGAGGCCCCATTAGCTAAAGTGGTTCCTCAGGTTAAGAACAGTTTCAGGTTAAGAACGGACCTCCAGAACGAATTAAGTTCTTAGCCTGAGGTACCACTGTACATATTTTTTTTTTCTGGTGCTGCACTGACTGAGGGAGATTTCAAAAGCAGTTTTCGACTCCAGTCCCCATCAGCACAAGCCAGCACATTCAATTGTCAGAGGTGATGAGAACAGGAGTCCAACCATATCTGGAGAATACCAGGTTTGGGAAGACCGCTCTATTTCAGTGCTAACCTTTCCATGAATGTTTGTGGTTCCATGAAATTCCAAATTAGCAGCATGGTCTATCTCGACAACACTTCTGAACAGATATTTTCCTTTTGTCAGAGACAAGAACGCAGGTGGCAGTATCTTTCATATGAGATATCTGTGTTCAGGTTAAACAGTGAGAAATTCCAAGATGATGATGATAAGGATGCCTTATATGTTGGAACAATAGAAGACATGTGCAATTAAACTTCTGTTATTGATAGTGCATTTCTCAATTAAGCCAGGGAACTGTAACATACAGAGCTCTACAGATCCTGGCACCCTTAAACTATAGTTCTCAAGATTCTTTGGTAAGGTTTATGTGCTCTAAATGTGTGCACATAGCCTGACACTCTAGTCCCCTGCCAGACAGCTAAAACATCATACAGTTTCTTTCTCTCAAACTGGACAGCTACAACTTAACTTGTAGTGGGGACAGGACCAATTCACTTGTTCTTCTTAGCACTGTCAACAGACTTAGCTTAGGTTTGTCAGGGTAAGCTGGCATGTGTTTCCTTGTAGCTCTTGGTAGAAATATGTAGGCTTTTTCAGCTCCCTGAAATCTGCATATCCAGTTTTGGTAACCTTTTATACACATGAAACTATGACTCCATTTATTCCCATGTTTGCTCCAAGAAGATGATAAGCTTTGTGGTAGCTTTGTGGTGCCAGAGTACATATTCTACAGCATTGCATCTTCATGAAGGGTTTAAAGCGGGGAGCCTTGGACCCTTTCAGAAACTCTCCATTTGGGTTGTGGACTGTAACTGTCCACAGAATTATGCATGCAGGGTGAGTTTTCAAGAAGAGGTTATATTTTCATGCTTTTCTTCTTTCGCAACTGTTTTTTGAGACTGTGAAAATAAAGAGCCCCACAGAACACCTGTCAGCTCCAGGCATAGGAAGAAAACACTGATGGAACCATTTGACCTTGGGTAAAAAGAAATATTTTGTAGAGGTGGGGGGGAGCTCTTTTAAAGCTTTCAAACAAAGTCAGCTTGTCACTTCTCACAGACTTTCTAATTCTTTCCAGCTGTAAATCAATCATCCCATTAACTCTTCTCTCCTGGTCTCCCACTAAGTTATCTGGGGATTGGCTGGTCCATTTTTGGCAGAGCTTGGAGAATAACGTATTCCTTGTACATGGACTGTGATGTCATGAGCACTCACTTACAGCTTTCAGCAGAGCTCCTTCACAAAGGAGCCCCTTCTTTGCATGCTGCAATTACCCAGCTATTAAAGTATATTACGTTAGAGTTCTTATATTTTAAGAGTGATATCACCGCTTGCTTTAATGTCCACTCGGTGGGCCAATTTGCACTCACTTCCTTTGACTCTGTGTTTGCTGACTACATCCTTGGCTTGTGCAGCTATGGATAAAGCAGCTATTGAAATGCACAAGTGTGTGTGTGCTGGGGGGGAATCTATTGCTCAGTTTGCAAATGAGTGTGGGCAAAGATTGTGTAATTATAAAACTTGAAACAGCTCCTACACAACGCAGTCACCTATAAGCAAATCGACTTCTGGTCTTACTGCCTCTCTTGTTTCGCTTGACTTGTCCTCTGACTTTTATTGAGGAGAACTAATTTATAGATCATGTTTGCCTGAACTTTGCCAAGCAGGATGCAATGTACATGGAAGTAGGTATTTTGTTCTATCACCACAGCAATCCAGTAAAATTAGTTAAACTGAAAGAGGGCGATTTCCCCCAATAGATGATCCCACCTGGATTCTGGTCAACAACAAAAAGAATCCCTTGTGAGATTAATGAAGCTCTTGAGGCTAGGGAGTGGGAACCTCTCCAGGGGTTGTTGGATTCCAATGCCCATCAAACCTACCTAGCATGGCCAATGGCCAGTGGCCAGATGTACAGTAAGAGCTGTTCGACAGTGGAATTTGCTGCCAAGGAGTGTGGTGGAGTCTCCTTCTTTGGAGGTCTTTAAGCAGAGGCTTGACAACCATATGTCAGGAGTGCTCTGATGGTGTTTCCTGCTTGGCAGGGGGTTGGACTCGATGGCCCTTGTGGTCTCTTCCAACTCTATGATTCTATGATTCTATCTAGAGGGCTACATGTTTCCTATACATGTGGAAAAAAGGGATCACCCCAAATCCCCTAGAGAGTTTTAGATCGAAACTGAAATTTGAACTTGGGTTTCAGAATCCTGAAATCTCCACACTTGCTAGGCAGGTTATTTCACTGTTGCAGCAGCAGTGAAAGGAACAAACAGAAGAAGAATACTGAGACTAAAGCCGAGCTGAACACTTTCTTGGAATACCTTTTAGCTTGGAATTTGGGTGCAGGGTAGTAGCCCCAAAGTTGCACCAAAACTCTCCCCCCTCCCCAATTCACCCATGTAGCCCTGAGCCAAACACTGAACAAGCTAGAGACAAACAATGTACACATGCGGTGAATCAACTGTTGAGATATTTTGGATCAATGTCCCAACATTCTCATTTGAATGGAGAAAAACGTTTATTTGTCAGGAGAATAAAGAAGGCACATATCTGCATTTGCCTCTAGTACATCTGGGAGCTAAACACAATTAAATGCATTTTATTTGGAATGAGATGGAACCAAAAGACTGCTTCTGAATACTTTCATATTACTTGAAGTCACCAGGAGTGCAGTTCTACCCTGGAGGAAGCTGACAAATGTCCAGGTGGTTCCCCAGGTAACTGTGACCTCTCCTGACCCTTATAGTTTGCATTAAATTCTCATATTCTGCAGTACATTAACCACAGAGTCTTTGGAATTTTTGGCCTAAGGGATATTCAGCATCTATTACTATTTTCCCATGTTGCCCGTGAGCTGCCCTGTTCAGATCCAGGAGACAGACTTTTTCATTAGTCACTTTCTATTCTAAATGGTGCCTCTGAATGCTTCAAGATGCCAGCAAATAGAGCCAAAGTACATTTTTAATTGTTTGGGAAGGTAGCATTCATCTGGACGTTTACTTGCCAAGCTGAGGAGTTTTAAGAAGAAGTGATTTCAACCAGCAAGAAGGTCAAAGGGAGTTCTACAAAACAGTTTTCGGTTGACCCATTTCCTGATCCAAATTACTTAACCTCTTTATGGTTCCTAGATAGAAAAAAACACTATCTGCCAAGTTCTTCAGGCAGCTCAGAAGAATGAATGAGCAAGTCCTAGCTCAGCTGCACATCCATTTGGGTGGCCGCCTGTATTCAGCACAATAAACCACAGGGAAATTAATAAAAGAGGAACTTTTTCTTTCTTTCTGGATTTATACACAACTTCACAACCAAAATCTGCTGAAACAATATGCAATCAACTGAGATTAAAATACAAAAGATAATATATCAAGAACAGGGGCAGACTTTGGTAATATGGCACGCTGAGTGAAGGAAAAAATTGGCATACCCCCATAATATTTCTTAGTTTTGCAATGCTTCCTTTTGGTACAGTTGCTTTTTAAATGGATCTTATCAGTATTATTATTATTATTATTATTATTATTATTATTATTTAAAGCACGGGTGTCAAACACAAGGCCCGCGGGCCAAATCCGGCCCGCCAGACCTCGTCATGTGGCCCGTGTAGCCGCCGCCGGCCGCCAGCCTTCACCTTTTATTTTCACTTCTTTTTTTTTTACACAAGAAAGCCGCCTCTTCAGCACATGCGCGGCCTGAAAAGCAGGCAGGCGGGTGGGCGGAGCCTCTGGAGACGAAGCAACGCCCCCACTCCCGCTTTCCCTCAGCGGGGAAAGAAATGACGAGCCCAGCTTTTTATCTGCTCCAGTAAGGCCCGCAAGCGGAGCTCATGCGCGCGGCGCCCCTGCGACCCCTGCCGCACGTAGGCCGCGTCACGAGCCTCTCGCTGGCCACGAAGTTCTCCGTATTCATGGCGGAGGAAAGTGAGGGAATGATTTTTATTGATTTAGAGACGGGCAGCTACCCCTCTGCCCCCCTTGGCTACACCCATGATGCTAAGGTTTTCCATTCCCTCCCCCCATTTTAATTATTAGTTTTGTGCATCCCCTTCCTGTTTTGCTATATTTTTAACGACTGGACATTAAAATTGTTTTAAAGTTGCCCTAACCTTGTTTTCTTGCATGGGATCAAAGTTTTGTTTTTAGAATTTGAAGATCTGTGGCCATTATAATAATTTGACAATATATCATGTAGAATTAATGTGCTCAGAATTTAGTGATGTAAATATATTTGTTTTCAAACAGGAAATATTTTTGCTTCATGATGCTGTTTATTATTATCAATAATTGAATGCAGTGACAATAATTTATGATAATAAAGAGTGGACACATAGTCCTACAGATACAACCGGCCCTTTGAGGGTGATCAAACTGCTGATGCGGCCCCCGATGAATTTGAGTTTGACACCCCTGATTTAAAGCCTCAGTGCCTAGGGCTTGCCGATGGAAGGTCGGCGGTTCGAATCCCCGCGGCGGGGTGCGTTCCCGTTGCTCAGTCCCAGCGCCTGCCAACCTAGCAGTTCGAAAGCACTCCTGGGTGCAAGTAGATAAATAGGGACCGCTTACTAGCGGGAAGGTAAACGGCGTTCCGTGTGCGGCTCTGGCTCGCCAGAGCAGCGATGTCACGCTGGCCATGTGACCCGGAAGTGTCTACGGACAGCGCTGGCCCCCGGCCTCTTGAGTGAGATGGGCGCACAACCCTAGAGTCTGTCAAGACTGGCCCGTACGGGCAGGGGTACCTTTACCTTTACCTTAACATACTGTATTCAAGTTGGGCTTGGTTCTTGGGTTGCTCGGGTTCAAAAGGCCAGAGTGCCAGGCACACCTGTTGTGATCTTAATTCTAAGATCCACTGGAGGGGACTGCAAGAAAAAAATAGTAGAAAAACTTGCCCCCTTGTAAATGAAGAGATCTCAGGTTTAATCAACCTGTCTCATGGGTGGGCTGGCCCAGTCTACTGGTAATGGGTGAACTGACCTCATTGAAATTTGGAATTGATCAAGACTTACAGACTGAGCTGTATGGAAATGTGGAATCCTTCTCATTTTTTAATAGCACACATGCTCTAGAGAAGTTCATCTTGGGAATGTGATATGTCTAATGAAGGTGCTTCCAACCTATTGAGACTCTCGACCCACTTTTATCCTGAACATGCATTTGGGGACCCATTTCTTATACCATAGATTTGCATGGTTGTAGTCCTATTGGCAAGCCAATGCCCCACCAGTTGAAGACCAGTGGTCTGATGGGACTTTCCTTTGCAACTTTTGTGCATCACAATGTCAAGCCATCATTCTCTGCTTGGCTTCCATCATCTGTGTTCTGTTTATAAGCTGAAGACATGGAGCCCCAAGCAGAGGATGTGGCTGTGAGGGGAACAGGTGACAGAAGCAATAATAACAGTGTTAGCACCTGTTTAGAGGAGGACTCAGCATGCTGCAGCTGTCAAGGGAGAGATGCCTCCCATCACTCATCATAGTCAATTCCTGCAGGAAGGACTGTGCAAAAAAAGAAGAAAAGAAGAAGAATTAACCTGTAATAAATCTTTATTTTTCATTACAAACACATCACAATTCAAGATGATCAGAGTCAGGACTCATTCTACACAGATTAGACCAACTAGAGACCAGGGAGAGTAATGGAGAGCTGGCTGGTTCCCTTCAAATATTACTCTAATATGAGTCTACTATGACAACCGCAGTGCCTGAAGACTGGGAGTCAGGTTGTGCATCCATAGCAGTAACCAGAGGAGGAATGACTGCTGGGAGGAGCGCAGAGAGAAGAAACGCCATGGGGCATCTGCAACAGTACAACTGGATCCCTTCATCTGCCCCAGTCGCAACATGTCTCTCCCATATCTGTCTCTACAGCCACACTAGACACTGTAACCTTCCAACAGTTTGACTTCACTTCTAAAGGCACACTCCTCCAATGTCTCCTGAGACAGACTCATGCCAGTATAAGCTGCAGCATTCAGCTCATTGCAGCCCATTAAATGGCATACAACAATAATAATGCTTTATTTTTATTTATTTTTAACTGAGCTCAGATGTTCATTGTACTTTATTTAATTACCTTCTGCTCTTCTTTGGATGATTCCCCCCCTTCTTTGTGAAAAGTCCTTCCTTTTGTAGTTGAGGGTGAAGCCCCTGCATCAGCCCTTTAAGTGTTAAAAAATGACTTTGTAAACAGCCTCATAATTCTGGAAAATAGCTTGGTCCCTGCTGCCTTGGCTTCCTCACACTTGCTTCTCCATTGGAGAATTGGAAAGGCTGAGTGAAGCCTATATTATGCTTTAGAATTCACTTTCCTTTACTTCGGCTTGTAACTGGGAGCCAGAGTTGACCTACTGTTCCCCATAATAAATACCGAAACTTAATTTAGGCAAAGGCAATCCATTGCTCTGGGTACAGTATGTTAAAGGGAGCAAAGTTCATCAAAGTCAGAGACCCCTGGATTTGTAATGAGTTTAATCTGAGGATCTAATACCAAGGCTGATGGTATTATTAACCTAATGACCTTGCCAAGTGAACCATGCTGGCAAAAGAAGAAGAGGAAGACGAGGAAGAAGAAGAAGGTGATGAAATTAGGGCTAGATTAATTAATATGATGCACATGCTTCAGATTAGAGTTCCAAACAATTTTGAATCCTATGATGAGTTTCCAAAAATAAACACACTGTATGGCATTTCTTGAAATTCTGCACCTGCTTAGATTGTTGTGGTTGCTTATTTTTCAACACAGGGTGTAAGTGGAGCCATGGTCACAGATTGAAGAAACCCTTAGCATGCTGGGAAATTCATGAGAAGATTCTCCCCAACTCAAATTTACTTCACCAAAATGACCAAGAACATTGGGAAATAGTACGAATGATATTAAGAGTTGGGGGAAGCCTGGGTGGACAGGCACGTCTTTCAATAAGTGGTGAAAACATCTCTTAGTTGGTGTTCAATGTGATTGAGAGAGTATTCCACATGGAAGGCCCATGCCCACAAGATATATCACTGTAGGCAATGGTATAATCTTTGGACCTCAGTGACCTGGGAGATTTTGCTTAAATGCCTAAGATGGTGGTCAATGTAATGCTGAATTCAGAAATGTCCCCATTGGCTTAATCTTTGTTTTCATGCAGTGGCGTAGCGTGGGTTGTCAGCACCCAGGGCAAGGCAAGTAATTTGCGTCCCCCCCCCCCCCCCGCTGCACTGTCCCTCCCCCAGATAGTCCCTCGCTCTCTCTCCGCACCGCACCGCACCGCACCACACCGCCCGCCTGGCACCCTCCCCTCCACAGTGGGCAGTGACCTGGCGGCTCGGATCGGATTCGCACAGCCAGCACTGCAGTGAGAGAGAGTGAGTGAGCCAGGTAGGGGCAGAGAGTTGCGAGTGCGAGCGCCCCCCCCCCGATGTTGCGCCCGGTGCGGACGGCCCCCCCTGCACCCCCCACGCTACGCCACTGTTTTCATGAATCTTATTTTGTTTGTTTCAAAAAGGACTGATTCTCCTTTACATCAGCAGCCTGGAAAAAGGGAGTCTGGGAAATCACTGCAGCAAAAAACATGCCAAACAAGGAACAAATAGGTTTTACAACATGGAGCGGCTGCTTCTGAACCCCCACTCCCAGATTGAACAAAATAAATAAATAGATGATGCCATGGAAGTGATCAAACACAAATGCTTTTAAAGTGAATTTATTGGACTGATGTGATGTTTTAAAAAGCCTTCTACATCTGCGGAGTTTGGCTGACTCTGTTTTTTCAATTATGTAATATGTTATTAATAACTAAATGCAAGATAATTTATATGAATTCGCCCAGGTTTCTTTTAAGTCTCTGTGTGTCTGCTGGGGGAGGGGGTACAGAAAGCAGAATTTTCCAACAGCACTTACTCAACTGCACCTCAGTTAAGTCGGTGGTAAAAAATCTACAGTACTGACTTTTCCTGCAAGAATCCATGTTAAGCATTGCAAATACTGACCCCACCACATGCAATAATTAGAGGCCAGACCTCCTGCCTCCAAGTATTCAAAGCTCATGGGTGGCTTAAGAAACACTGGCCTTGATCCAGCTCTCCTGGTCCAGAATGGGAGGAGATATTCCCATCCACATCAAAAGATGCACTCTGCTGCTTCAATGGGGTCCAGATGAGCATTACAAACATGCAAACCCATTGAAGCCTGCTTCTGTGGGCAGATCCCACTTGCTGCATTGGTGTGGTGATAATTTACAACATGTACTGCGGTCCAATCTTTTGTTGGACTGTCTGATGTTTAAAATGCTTGATGTGTAGTCTTTCTCAGGTGTACAAAGCTTTTGGCTCAGGCACACCAGTTGCAGTCTTTCTTGGAGGAACCAAATGTGGTTGTGGTCCACCTGACACGTCCAGAGTATGTGACTGTAATGGGTTCAACATAGGCTCACCCACAAAGAAAGACTGGGCATTTCACTGGCTGCAAAACGCAGCCACCAAAGTTAGAACTTGAGTCCACAGACAGTTCACATCCCTCCATTATATTATATTTGTTGACTACTAATTCATTTTAAGACTCAAATATTTTTCTCCAACATAAGTAAAAAGGAAACATACGTCTGGTTACTTTCACCAGAAAAGATAGTATCTTTTGCATGAAGGGGAAAAATGAAACAACATTTCCTGATATACTGATAGACATCCCTCCCTCCTCCCTTCTTGATTGGCAAGTTTCAGTTCTATTTCAAACTATCATAAAAAGCTTCTGATTGCACATGAGTGTGGGAAGTCTATTTTCCCTCTCGGTGAGTCATTTTATCATTATCAAAGTCTCCCAAGCACTTCAAAGCCATTGTTTACACAGGCTCAATTGAAAGTTCTGGGTTTGCCGTTTAAAGTAGCGTCCCACAAACTGGTGCCTTTCAGATGTTTGGGATTACAGCCTCAGCCAGCAGTGCCAAATGGTTGGAGTCTCCAAATGGAGCATTTTGTGGTGTGGCAGCCTAAGCCATCCTGTTGACGGAGAAAGGATTGGTGCAGGGAAGAATGAAAGAACTATCCTCCATTCCTCCCTATTGTCAGGGGCTGGCAGAGTTTGGGATGCAACAGTGGCTCTGTCCTCCTCTAGCCAGTTATGTCCACATGGTTTTCATGCAGGGACTCCTGATTATTACTCTTTTTTTTTTTTTAGAAATATGAATAGCAGCTTGGGGGAGGCAACTTAATCCACAAACTGCCCATATTTTCCCGAACCATCCCACCATAGCTATTATTTTCTCCACAGAGAAAAACACACAGAAAATATAACGTTTTCCTGAAGGTGTCAATAGCAGCTTGGGGAGATGAATTTTAACTAAGAAGATAGTGTGGGGGCGGGGAAGGTTAACCCACATCTCTCAGGGTCATGGGAGGACCAGTCACCTGAGGGCAGCCACCTCCCTTTGTGAAACACAAAACATCTAGCTTCATGCTTCAGTTCAAAAATTTCCTCCAACTTTTGTCCCTCACCCCCTGCAAACAACCCATCGCATGATAACCTGACGTGCTTTTCTTCTCATTATCTTCAGATTCCAATTAGCTGCAGTAACCCAAAGCACTAATAGTGCCTAATACCATCACATGGGATGAAACTCGAAATCATTAGATCACAGAGCATAATACATTTGGAAATTGGTTTCTGCGTCTTGTGGTTTCTGAATATTTCCCTTTCCCTTTACACATGCACACACAGCGTGTTTTCACAGCTTTCCCCATAACCTTAGGGATTCAAATTTTTGATTTCGATTTAGGCCACCGCCCTGCTTTAGCGAACAGAAAAGTTCAGCATGTGCTTTGACTCACGGCGTCTGAAACCAATGGAACTGAAAAGTGTTTAATTCTTGGCTACATTGCACTCTTTCAAGAAACTTCACCAGGGAGGAAAATCAGATCTGGCTTACAAAGATATAATCAGAATAAAAATTTATAAGGCTTTTAAAAAAATGAAGTCATCCTCCAACAGAAGGAGAGTGTGTGTGTCATATGTAGCCCATAGACTTTGCTCAGAGGATTTAAGTGTGAGTCCAAACAGCTCCAGCCATAGGGATGCCAAAAGGCACTGAGCTCCCCCACCTCAAATCAGCTGAAGATGCTGGCTTCAACCCCTCTCCAGCCCTTGACTTCAAGAAGACTTCATTGTTCATTTGCGCCCAGATTCCACCTATGTACTAGAATGTTTTATCTCAGAATTGGCAGCCCTAGCTGCAGTCCCAAGCATATGTTCTTCAGATGAATTCTCCTTGAAGTCAGTAGGAGTTTGCTGAGCAAGCTGAACAACAATCAATGCTAATTGCACAATGAAAAATCTACCCAGTCTTTTTTGGCACCATAACAGGTGAGATGAGCCTTTTATCATCTAGTTGTGCTTTATAAATCTAAAGTATATTTCTCCTCCAGCTTCCAGCTCTGAGCATTCAGGTGCCTTTTGCCTTCTTCATTCCAAACCCTAACCAAAATGAGATCCAGAGAAACAAACATTTCCATTTCCAAGCTTTAAAATAAACACATATGAGGCATTTGCAGTTCTGTACTGGATACATCTATCCAAAAGTCAGTCCTGTTGAATTTAATGGGACTTTCTCTCAGGTAAGTGGGCATAGGATTGCAGCATCAATGTCTTTCCCTGCCGCCACCTAAATTTAAATCACTGTGTGTTTTTCTAGAAAAAAAGGAGCTAAATACTAAAAAAAAAGTTCTATAAATTCAATAACATTTGGGAAGCAAAGTGTGTACATATGCATACACACACACACACACACACACACACAGACACACACACTTAGTTGTAAGCAGTGCTATTTTTTCAGGCAGAAGTCACTGGAACTCAGTTCCGGCACCTCTCAGGTGGGCGCCATTGTCATTATAAGAGAACAAGGGAGGAATTCATGGTGAGTTCCGGCACCTCTTTTCTTAGAAATATAGCACTAGTTGTCAGAAGACAAAACATAAAGAAAGCTGGGGTAAATTTCTGCAACAGCAGTCCCATGGATATATTTGAAATATTTCTCAGCTGCCAATGCCATGTTGACCACTTCGATCTGTGTTTGTACCCTAGTATGCTTGTATACTGCATACTGCCAGCACACATCAATCCACATGCAGCAGAGCTTGCAGCTGCAATTTGGTGCTATTGATGCAAAACACAATATGTCTACTGTGGAGAAGAAGTTCCTAGAGCAACTGCTTGCCCAACTAGTTTCTAGTCTGTATGGGCTGTAGCAGGTGGGTTGGGGGTGGTATGGGGAAGCTGTGGTCCTCCAGCTGTTGTTGGACATGCTGGCCACTGGCCATGCTGGCTGGGTCTGATGGGAATTGTAGTCCAAAATCATCTGAAGGGCTTTCCTCCTCCTCCTCCTCCAGCCCTTACACTGCGCTACAATGGCTGCAATGTATCATCACAAATCCATATGCAGCTTTCATAACACAGATGGGCAGGGAGCACCTGATTGGTTGGGGTCGAGGGAGAGCAGCGCAGCCCGTGGCTGTTTGATGATTTATATGGCTTCATTCATGTGTATTGTTCAAAAGTGTGTCACCTTCAAAAACAACCTTGTAAAACTACTGTTAATATCCACCATGAGCCCTCAGGATACGAGGGGTTATAAATTGAAACAAACACACACACTCCCCAGTGCTTGCTACTCCCGTAGCTGAATTTCAATCAATGCCATTTGCTCAGCCGCCATAATTCAGTCCGCTCCATTTAGACATTTAGTGGAGGCCCACCGCTGTCTCCCGAAGTCCCTGATTTCATTTGGCCTGCCGTTGCTCAGGCTTTTCGGAATGGATTTTGTGATCCGGGGAGGACTCACAAGAATGGATGGTCTGTCATCCCAAATCCAGAAGCCTAGCCCTGGCTTGATCATCCGTTTGTGTGCAGCACAGAGGAACCCTGCCTCATAATAATTGTCATCTTTGAGCTATTTTTAGCCGGCTCACCAGCCGACCATTGGATATTATGCTGTAAAGTGAGGATGAATGATGGCAATTGATTATCACAAGCTGTGTGGTGCAGTATTAAGGCAAGAAGCCCCAGCTGCGTCCTCTCCTGCCTCCTCGGCAAGATGAAATATCCTGTTTCAATCCCTCTTAATTAAAGTGGGTAGAACACTTACAAGGGGAAGGAAGAGGTTACACTCCGTAAACAATGGTCTACTCAATTAAAAGAAAATGCCTCTATAAAACCCAAAGAATGGGAGTCAAATGCCTTCATTTGTCTGATGCTGCCTTCTTTTTCTGCAGCACGGAAAGTCTTTCTCCTCCACCACCTTCGCACATCGGTGTATCTCACAGCAAAGCGACCCCTCTGCATTTGCTCCTGTTGCTTGTCAGGATAGTTTCCTTTGCATGCAATATAGCAATGCATGATTTGTCCAGGAAGCTATAAGTTCCACTGATAGAAAATCCTTTTAAGGGGGCAGTTAAAATGTATGTGCACACTCGAATGTGGGGAGCACAGGTACTCTTGTCAGAGAGCATTTATTGCCTGTGGCTTCCTGTCAAGGGTACATCCTGAGATGGATTAGGGTTTCCCTCTGTGTCCTGTGTGAAATAGCTGTCTTTTCTCTGTCAAGCTGGGGAATTTGTGGTCCTCCAGATGTTCTTGGACTTCTGCCTTTTTGCCCCACAGCTCCCCTTGAACTTCTATAATCCATTATGATGAGGAACACTCCACATCACAGAATCCTGATGTCATTGATTATGACCTGGGATAGACGAATGCAGCTTTTTATAAACCGGACTACATCTCCCATCATTTCTGACCATTTTAATTGGGGCCACAGCAAGAAGAAGAAGAAGAAGAGTTTGGATTTGATATCCCGCCTTTCACTCCCTTTCAGGAGTCTCAAAGCGGCTAACATTCTCCTTTCCCTTCCTCCCCCACAACAAACACTCTGTGAGGTGAGTGGGGCTGAGAGACTGTGACTGGCCCAAGGTCACCCAGCAGCTGCATGTGGAGGAGCGGAGACGCGAACCCGGTTACCCAGATTACGTGACTACTGCTCTTAACCACTACACCACACTGACAACAAGGGTGTTGTCTAATGTATGTCAAACAATGTGTGCCTTCTAGTCCATGGTTAGTAGCACATCTGCATGACTGTCCTTCCATGCTGTGACCCTGATTCAAATCAGGACAACCCCCGTGGCAGCTTTCGGAAGAAGAAAATTATCTTGAATCTCCAATGTAAAATATAGTTTTGCTATAATCTCCTATCTTGAAGGGAACATATGGCGAAACAATCAGCTGACTGGTTCACCATAATGCCCAGATTACTCTAGCAGTGCTACCACATATCTCTGAAAAGTGAATACACTAGTGTATTGAGCTTCTTAGGTAATTTGGGTGCAACCAATGGCCACTGGGTGCACAGCAAAATGATCACTATCAATTCAATACTTGCCTCATGCTTGGTAATTCATAGCTCTCATGCAAATCAGTCTTAAGTGGTTCAAAGTCAGTGCTCAGGTGATAGTGGGCAGTGAGAAGGGCCTCAGCCGCTAGCTGATGGCATGTTGGTGAACTGCGGCTCACCTCCAGTTGGTTGCATTGCTAGTGCTTACTGAGAGAGGTAGAGAGGAAGGTTGGTGTTGTGCAAACACAGTGGCAGAAGTGATGAATTCACTCTGCTGGTGTGTTTGCACCATGCCAATCTCTCCACCACCTCACCTTTTTATTGCTGGTAAGCAGCGGTGATGCAACTGACCACAGTTCAGATGAGTGGTGGTGGCCTACCATGTCATCCACTGCTGGGCACCCCATAGCTTTTGTAACAGTTCACTTAGTATGGTTTTTTAGAATACTATGGAGAAAATTATTTTCTTAAATCAGGGAGGTTTCTCAGGGAGTGAGGCTGGTGAATTTTGTTAATGACCCCTCACCTTACTGCCATAATTTGAACACAGCCCTTACCATGTGTACTCAGAATGCCCATTGATTTCAGTGTGATTTGCTTCCAAGCCAATAGGTTTAGGTAAAGGTAAAGGTAAAGGTAAAGGTAAAGGTAAAGGTAAAGGTACCCCTGCCCGTACGGGCCAGTCTTGACAGACTCTAGGGTTGTGCGCCCATCTCACTTAAGAGGCCGGGGGCCAGCGCTGTCCAGAGACACTTCCGGGTCACGTGGCCAGCGTGACAAAGCCGCATCTGGTGAGCCAGCGCAGCACACAGAAACGCCATTTACCTTCCCGCCAGTAAGCGGTCCCTATTTATCTACTTGCACCCGGAGGTGCTTTCGAACTGCTAGGTTGGCAGGCGCTGGGACCGAGCAACGGGAGCACACCCCGCCGCGGGGATTCGAACCGCTGACCTTTTGATCAGCAAGCCCTAGGCGCTGAGGCTTTTACCCACAGCGCCACCTGCGTCCCCAATAGGTTTAGGACTGCAACCTAAATCCAGCATACACCATTTGGCCAGAGCGTTTCTTCTTCCTTGTGAACCAAAGACACCAAGTGGGGATAAACATTAGTGATTCATAAAATTCCAACTACCTCTTGCAGCTATTAATCAATACCTTGTATGATCTGCATTTCTATCCATGGAGTTTCTCCCATCTGGATTTCAAAACAAAAGCTAATCAGGGTGTGGCAAATGGCAGAGTCCCTCAGGTCCAATTAGCTAAGGCTTGGACAGGATCCAGCCACTCCTGAAAAGGCACTGGCTTGGATTTCTGGCACAATGAACTGTTTGCCTATGAATAGGCATGTAAACTAGATGCAGGAGGACTTGGACCAGAAATAGGTTGGTTGCTGTTTATCCAGGCAGCAGGGCTGGGCACCCGTAGGAGCCGGATGTTTGTGTGCCTGTGTCTTTGCATCCAAATATACTTGGAGCATGGGGGTGGGGGGGGGGAGTTTCTTCTCTTAGTTGGAATGCAAACTTGGTACAAGGGGCCACCTCCAAAGGACAAAGGCAGGCCACTGCTGCTGGCAGCTGAAATAATATTCTCACCTGCAAAATGGAGAAAGCACATTTAGCCGTCACTGCAGCAGCTCCTCGCGATAATCTCTGTGTCTTGCTAATGGTTTTTTTCTTTTGGTGAGGGGCAATCATTAACTGGGAATAAAAGTCAACCATGGAGTTATGATTACAGCATGTTGCTAATGCTGATGTTTGGGATCGTTGCTGGGGTGGTTTGGAGACAGGAACTTTCTAAAGAGGCAATATATACTCATTGGCTATGCCACTTTGGAAGTTGAACACCAGTCAAGTTAGCAGCAATGAGTAAAAGCTGCATTTTGGAATACTGTCCAAGGCTCCCTTGAAGGTTTGGGTCTGTTTGAACCCTTTGCCTTCTTTTTTCATTCCGATTTCCTGGAGAAAGGACTTTGCCAAACAAAGCTATCTGAGACATTGTGTCATTCACCCAGGCATGCAAGTGATCCTGGCGATCACTGGGTACTTAATCAGCCAACCACTGCTTTGTTTTGTTTTGTTTACTGTAACCACAAGCAATTTCCAGAATATCATGCAGTCGTGTAACTAGGAGGGCCATTAGGAGTCCTTGGTACAACCTGAGCAGTGGTGGTGCAGTGGAAATAAGGGACCACGTAATATGTTGACACTAATTAAAAGAATATTAAAATATGCTGTGTATTCTTTTCTTTAATTGGGCTTGGTTTCAGGGGAGAAAACCTAGCTATCAGCATATTCAGAAGCTTAAGGCCAGACTAGATGGAACATTAAATGTGTGATCACAGCTGCAGGGCCTCCAATCAAGATGGTGACCACAACACCAGGGGATGGGTTAACCCTTACACCTGTGGCCTTTCTCCAATTAAAACTACCCACCCACACCCCACCATTTGCTATTTGCCCTGGGAGAGAAACTGATATGGGAGCAGAGGGCATCTTTCTTTCCAGGGCAAATAGCACCACTGGGAAAACAATTATGGAGAGAGGGTTAAATCCCCTTCATGACAGTCTGGTTGCCATCCAGATTAGGGAGCTGCTCTTCTTTAAAATATGACCACAAATTTAACATATTGTTGAGTTTGCACTGTAGTCTGGCATCACCAGGGAACAATTCCCATTGAATACAATGAGGTTTATTTCTGAGTAGACATGTCTAGGAGAGCACAGTGGTGAAGACTGCAACTTTTCATTGGCTCTGAGCTGATGTAGCAGAGAAATTCACCACTTCATACTGCTGATGGGGAGAGGGTGATCAGAGACCTTGGACTTTCCAGAGAAGACCCTGTACGGATCTACTACAACCTTCCTTAGCTGACCCCTAGAGTTCCATCATTCTGATGATTTACCAATCACTGCCCATGAGATTCATTTTGTGGATAAGCTGTTAAGTGCTTTTTCTATTTGACCCAAGCTTTCTCCCATTAGAGACTTTTGAATCTGTGAAGTGATGGTGATGACATTGCTAGTTGTAACATCGATCTCAGTAGGAAACCACCCCTTGCAATTTACTCCTTGCAAACATGGCAGAATCTGCTTGCACAGGGTTAGGCAAAGGACTGTTCGTGGGGAAAATTGCAGGGCAAGTTCATTAGTCTGCTCCAAAGAGAAATGCTCGGGAACAATAAGATGAAAAACACGTGGTGGTTGGGTGAAAACAGGCCACAATTTTGTTAATTATAGCAAGGTAAGCAGAGTTGGTGTGGCACTGTGGCAAGGATCTAGCTGTGGCAAGGTTAGGGCGTGGAGTTGATAATGCCAAGGCTGCAGGTTTAATCTTATAAGGTACATTTGCATATTCCTGTATTGCAGTGAGTTGGAGTAGATGATCCTCAGGGTCCCTTCCAACCCTATGATTCTATGATTCTCTTTCTTCACTTTGAATATCCACTGTGATGTTTGAAGAAACGCATCTCAGCATGGTTGCTGAGGAAAGCCCATGGGAGTTAACAGTGAGGAATGAGGTAAAAAGGTAAAGGTAAAGGACCCCTGGACAGTTAAGTCCAAAGGCGACTATGGGGTGAAGTGCTCATCTCACTTTTCAGGCTGAGGGAGTCAGCATTTGTCCACAGACAGCTTTCCGGGTCATGTGGCCAGCATAACTAAACTTCTTCTGGTGCAACAGAACACCGTGATGGAAGCCAGAGTGCACAGAAATGCCATTTACCTTCCCACCAGAGCGGTACCTATTTATCTACTTGCACTGGTATGCTTTCAAACTGCTATGTTGGCAGAAGCAGGGATAGAGCAACAGGAGCTCACCCCATCACGCAGATTCAAACCGCCAAACTTCTGATCAGCAAGCCCAAGAGGCTCGGTGGTTTAAACCACAGTGCCACCCACATGGCACAAGCTTGAGGTGAGTGGTGTCAGGCCAGGCCTAACCCAAGTTATGGCTAGGAACCGTGTGTCACCTCAGAACCTTCTAAGGGTCCTATCTATGTTTGAGATCCTACAAATGCCATTTCTGGCCAAGCTGCAACAATGAAAAGCTGACTTTTCACTGTTTGATGGGCCAAAACATTGTAACTGACCGGAAAGCAGCAACCACTTAAAACCTCAATGGAAGACTCTAAACTGAGGGCATGGCATAAATCAATGAGGAAAAGAGGCCTGTCTGGTCTGTTGCAGCCCCTTTTCTAAATGCTGTTGCCTTCATCCACTCCTAAGAACTTGTGAGGTCTTGTGAGTATAATGGGGGACAGGTCATACCTCTCTAAGACATCAGAAGAACATGCACAGCAAAACAAAACTCCTGAACCCATATCAGCCATTCATGCTTCTGCTGCCATTATCTACCCCACATGTGCTTTTCAGGGTGCAAGGAGGAAATTACAACACTGGAGCCTTTGGGGAAATGCATACATTTGGTGCCTGTGCTGGGGACCATGCAAATTTCTAGCCTTGGCAATCAATCAGGAAGAAAACCAAATAGGCAGACCTACGCAGTTATGCTTTCCGGAGGGAATCCAGGCAAAGTCTGGTGCAAACCTGTTTGGAGGAGGGATGGATAGATAGGAGGCACACCGAACACCCCTGTTGATAGGGTTTTAATAGACATATTATGCAGGAACCTGGTGTAAATATTCTATATACTGAAACCATTCCAGCTCATCTCCAGTGCCACACACACATTATTATCCTTTTGATTTACAGCTGTCTGGATTTCACATGACATGACAGTATTTTATCAGCTCTGGGAACTTGTGTAGATAAATGGCTCAGCCTCTGAGAGGTAAACACACGTCAGCCCGTGACAATTATTTCTTTCATTAAGGATGAAGGTGATGGATGTGGTCCCAATTGTTCAGTTTGGGGGGTAGGCACTAGTAATCCCATTATCACCTAGATGGGAGAAACCAGCAGATCAGTGTAGGTATTAAGATGACTCTGTGAAGCACCATTAAAATGACTGCATAGAAAAGGGTGTGAGCTGCACAAAAATGAGGAGACAGCTGGGCTGAGACAGAGGGGAGCTGACATTAAAAGATGCCCTCCTGCCCATGAAGAACCCCTCAGTGCCATTAATACTTTCCATACTCAAAATGGCAGGCATGTTTGCCCCCTACTCATTTTATCCTCACAACAAACCTGGGAAGTAGGTTAGGCAAAGAGACAGCCACTGGCCCAACATCACCCAATGGGGGAATGGGGAATCTGTAGCTACCCAGATTTTTCTTTTTTCTCTAGAAGGTTTACAGTCATGTCAAATAAAATACAAACAATTGCAAAGAAGAAGAAAGGTGGGCGATGGTGAAAAATTAAAAAACTTCCTATCTTTAAGACATTCTCAACCAATTGAATTCTATAACATAACAGACAATAAATTAAATTTGGGACTCAAGGTCATCCACCCAAAGCTTGTTTGACTCCAATCAGGCTCATCTGATGACGGAAGTCTGTTGGAAGATTATTCCATAGCATGGGACCAGCAACATAAAATGCCTGACTTCTAGTTGAAGCCAGTTAGACTTCTAAAGCATAGGATATAGCTAACCACATTCCTTTGGATGATCTCAGCGATCGAGCTGGGATATAAGGGCTCAGGCGGCCCATACACAAGAGCCTCAAACATTGCCCAGTAGCATATGGGCAGCCAGTGCAGATGTTTTAGCAGAGGTGTCACATGCTGTCAGCCTCCTGCCTCTATCAGCAATCTAGCCACCGTTTTCTGCATTAGCTGGAGCTTCTGGAAGAGGCCCAAGGACAGCCCCAGACAAAGCACATTGCAGTAATCCAGTCTCAGGGTTACTAGTGCAAGGAATCCAGTGGGAAAGTTATCCCGATCTAAGTACGGCTGCAGCTACTGCTGATCCTCCAAGTGTCCCTATTTTCCAGGGACATCCCTGATTTAGAGAAGCTGTCCCAGTTGGAGCTAGCCGCTCAGGCACCAGGAGTGGCTCACATGCGGGGTGATCTGTCCATGGGGGTGGGGCGATCCGCTCAAGGGGCAGCACGATTCAACCAAGGGGTGTCATGATCCGTGGGGGGGGGGGGAGCAATCATAGCGCAGTGGCACGATCTGCCTTGGGGGACCGATCGCGGTGTGGTGGCGACCCGCCTGGGGGGATTTTGTCACCCCCCTCTGGGATGACACCCGGTGTGGACCGCGCCCACCGCACTCCTCTTCCTACACCCCTACCTGGTTTCGAATTTGATCCCAGAATGTCCCACTTTTCCTTAGGATGTCCCTATTTTCATTGGAAAAATGTTGGAGGATATGAAATTATCCGTTTCATGAGGTATATATGAGCACAGCTGAACCTTCAAGGAACTTGATCCCAAGCCATTTAGGGCTTGAAAGGTTAATATCAGTGCTCAGAAATGGACTGGGAACCAGTGCAGATGTAGAACTGGTATGATGTGACCAAATCAGCCAGTCCCAGTTAGTAGCCTTATTGCCATATTTTGAGCCAATCCTTCTCAGATTGTTTACAAAGGTAGGCCCATATATAACACATCACAGTTATGAGTATGTGCATATGTGTTTAGGACAGAGGGCCTGAAGAGGAAGAGTCCTCCCAGAATTTCAGAAGTCCCAATCTTCCTGAGCCACCTCCTCTTCATCTCACACTCCTCAAATCAACTTGTGTCAAGTTATTGCTGCACTGAGCAACCCCAAACTCTCTCATATTTGTGCATGAGAGCATAAGAGATCTCATACCTCGTGCAGAGGACCCTGATGCTTGTATCTATAAATGAATTCTCGCACCTGACTAGTAAACAATTAAAACAATTAAAGCCATCCTGTTAAATTTCACAGATCTCAATTATCTTCTCAGCGTACGCTGCATATTGATCAAACGTGGCAGATAATTTTTTCAAACTATACAGAGGAATGGAAACATAGTCATTAAAAACCTTCCTCAATATGTGATATGTCTGGAGGACAGCATCCTTTTGCAGTTGGGCCAAAAGAGACACAAAAAATATTTGTTGTTTTTTCTTTTTTTCTTTAAAAAATGTATTCCGTTGTGATTTATGCATCATGCCTGGAAATATCAGAACAAGTAACTTGACGTGTTGGTAAATCGCCATATTCTTTTTATCACTATGATGCAGGGACAGAAGAGAAATTCACTTGGTCCTCATTTTTTAGTGAACTAATCTAATCGCATCTTCTGAACCAATACATGAAACATAATTATCCTTTGGATTTGACATCTCTGAATTTTTCAATATAGTTCTCAGCATTAACAAAGTACCAAAATATTTTTTGAAAATACATATTGTAGGATAAAACACCTTTAGAAATGCATACATTGGGATAAAACACACACATTTAAATATGCATTTCTATGATAAAATATTAATTACGGCATGTATTTAAATTCATATTTCTATATGGATTTCAATACAACTTTTTTATATAAAAATTTAATGGGGCAGAGCAAGCTTATGCATAAACACATACAAAATGCACATGGGTTAGAAACTGACTGATCCATACATCTTTTCAGTTTCTCTCTCTCCCACACAAATATATACACTGGCCTCTTATTAGCATGATCCATTCAGACTTGAGTACATAAAAGTGATTAAATGGGGGAAATGGAAATGTTTGTTGTTGTAGTACTTAATTCCTGAATCTCCAGTAATGCACAAAAGGAGAATGAAAACAACTGGCTTAAAGGTTTTCTCCTTGATGTTGCAAGAGAGGACTTTTGCCCTCACTTCCTGCTTGTGGGTGTTCCAAATGCATCTGATTGGTCGTTGTGCAAGATGCGGCGCCAGAGAGCAGGTTGGTGGTCTGAATGTTTTATTTAGGTTCTAAAGAGACGTCTGAATATATGCAGGTTTTGATATGCCTTACCAATGTGGATGCTCACCTAGACATACTTCCCCATCCGCAGTGTGCTGTTCATCTGAGTCCTGTTGTACTAATTGAAGGTCACCAGCGATTATGCACAACTATGCCTGGATTTCCGCAGTTATTTTTGAATGGTTTTTTTTGTTCCTTGGGTAGTGATTTTATTCATGTGAGCTACTTTGAACATTGAGAAGGCAACACATAATTCTATCTATACGTAAGTAAATTAAACCCCAATGGGGGGTGTTGTTGTTATTGTTGTCGCTGTTGTGTGTTAAAAAGTCTACTTTGTGATTTTTGACATTAGCAGTGGGCAGGCTAGAGTCTACGCAGTAGCATTTCACCACGTGTCTGTGTTGTATCACCATAAAAAACAAGATCTGTATTGGGTTTCGGTTTTCCTGTATGAAATTAGAAATCTTTTTAGGCCATCATTTCCTAACTCCCATGCATTGGCAATCTCACTTTTTGTAATTACAGCATGCTGACATCAATTGTCTATTATTCCTTCACATTGCACTGTGCTTTTATCCAACCTCAACCACATGCTGACAGTTTGCAACTTTTAATTTGCCTTGTGTTGGGATTTATTTACCTAACAAAGAGCTTTACCTACAAAATCTCTGTCTCCCTCTCCTGTCTACTACTTCGTGACCCTAAACCCAAACTATATCACATGTAGGGCAACATGTCAGGCTAAGGCGTGAAGCTGCGAAGACTTTGCAGCCACACTTACAAAGCTGGCTATGCTATGGACCCGGGTTGTTTCTTTTCTTTTCTTTTGTTTTGTTTTGTTTTTACAGCAGGGAACAATTGCAGGGCCTGCAGGCCTGCAAAACCAAGCAGAGCAAAGAGACATGTTCATCAGCGCCACACAACAGCATGCAGACAGACAAGACTCAGAACTGAAGGGTGCTTTCCATGCCTTCCAAATGCAGGCTTCTTTTTAACAAGGGACCCATTTGCTTATTTATAATGAGCTGCCCTGGGAAAAGGACTGAAAGAGAGGGACACGGGATGTCATGAGGAAGGGGGGTGGGTGGGAAGAGATCATTTTTATTCATCTATACAATGTGAAGGTCTAGGATGACTTCGGAGGTCATCTAGCCTAGGATGTCTTAGCCAAGGGTTTTTATTGCAATTTTGAGGGGCCAAAGGGACCTCAATTAAAATTAGAGGAAAATGCTGGTGCTCCAAAGGAACTTTACATGGAATAGTGAAAAGCTACCCAATTTTCGATCTATGATTTTAAATTTAACCTGGAAAATATAACACTTCAGAATGTTCCACTGCTCCTCACACAGCTTTGCACAACAGTAAGCTAAACTATGTTTCAGAAAATCCCCACTTGCCCATCAAGCTCACTGGACGGTCTTGGGCCATTTACTCTCTCTCAGCCTAACCTATCTCACAGGGTTACTGTGAAGATTAAATGAGCATAGGGAGAGCCATGTACACCACCATGAGCTCCTTGGACTAAAAGGTGGGATATAAATCTATCTACTGCATCTACCCATTCGACTAGCTATCTGTATCTGGGCAGATCTTAATAAGTCATTACAGATGTCGATGCCATGGCAAATAACTTTTGGCCATAGCCAAAAGGATCCAGTGTGGTGTAGTGGTTAAGAGTGGTAGACTCGTAATCTGGGGAACCGGGTTCGCGTCTCCGCTCCTCCACATGCAGCTGCTGGGTGACCTTGGGCCAGTCACACTTCTCTGAAGTCTCTCAGCCCCACTCACCTCACAGAGTGTTTGCTGTGGGGGAGGAAGGGAAAGAAGAATGTTAGCCACTTTGAGACTCCTTTGGGTAGTGATAAAGCAGGATATCAAATCCAAACTCTTCTTCTTCTTCTAGCTGCAGCTCTCTGACCAATCTCTAAAATATAACTCAATCTGCACATTGCTGTAGTCTGACCTCTTTGGGGTTGGGTGACAAAAGGCATTTCATCCCTGTACACTGCAGGAGATGGAATTCCAGCAGGGCCAGGTTGTCATATCACAATGCTACAGGGACAATAAACATAGCCCAGCCTGCATCATTTTTATCCAGCTGTTTGGTATCTACTTACTTATCTACTGCAATCCTCTGCAGTTGCAGAATTTCTTTAATTTAATCCATCCTTAGCAGATATCCATCTAGTCCAAGAAAGAAAAGAAAGGGGATTCATATTTCCAGGACTTATTCCATTGCCCACAATGCCTGCTGCAATTTGAAAGCACTACTGTTATTATTATTTTCAAAAAATCCCAGCCAATCGATAGCCTTCTCCCACAGCAGCCTTTCCATTAATTGACAACTGCAGCCAAGGAAGTTGTTTTTCCTTTCCATAATGTACCAATTACTTTTGTGTTTCAAGACCTTGAGCAAATCTGATGCTCCCATTTTGTTGGTGAAAGATGGAAGAAAAGAAAATCTTACTGAGACAGAATCTAGTGGTTGAACATTACAGATTCCGTGTCCTTTGTGATAAGTAACAGCCAGCTGGGCTGGTGCAGAACATTCATGAGATGAAGGAGAAGGTGGTGTCCTCTGCTGCCATTCCATATACAAAAGCCAACCAGACTGACTGTTGAATCTTATTTCAGCACTAGGAGGAGGACAGCAGCCTCCACCACACCTGAGGGCAATAGGCTAGCATACAGAGGGTAAGGCAAGCTGTATGGCACACCCAGCTCTGTTCCCCAGTTTCTTGCCATTGCTCCCCACCACTCAGCAGCGGGCATGTGATGGAGCCACACCACTTGGCCTAATAACAAGAATTCTGCTGGATTAGGTCAAAGGTCCATCTGGTCCAGTTCTCTTGGTGGCCAACCAGATGCCTATGGAAAACCCACAAGCAAGACCTGAGTGGGTAGGGCTGGCTTTAATTTAAAGCCAGCTTTCCTATAAGCAAAGAAAGATGCTATATTCACTATCTCAGAAAGGTGAAGTGTAGGTTTGGGAGCTGGATCTAGCAAAGCCAGATCGTATAACTAGACCATATAACAAATATAAGGAGGGGGGAGAAATTCAGTTCAGTTTGCATTAAGGGCAAAGCAACCAAATTCACACTTTCCTGTAACAAGGCTATCTTTCCAAATCCACATTTCTCCAAAAATTTGCAGTGCAATTCTGCAACCAGGTAATGTATATAATGTATAGGGTTGTGTGTGCATTAAAATGTGTACATTAGCAATAATACTGTATGTTACATATGTGGAAATTGCTTTGCAAAAATGTGTATATTAGGGGCAAGTCCTATTCCTGTGGCTGCAATTTGTTCAACTGTTTTAAATACTGAAGGTTAAATTGCTGTAACCCACCCTGGGACAAGTAATTAATAAGAATAATAGAAGCCTGCACCAACATACTGATGAATTTTCATAAGGACTTTTTAAATTCTTTTTTTAAAAAAAACTGATGTGAAAATGCAGAGAACTGAACTTAAGTCTGGAAAAAGGAGAAACGAGGACTGATGAATTCACCCATCCCTGGTCTTCTCCACGCCCTTCTTACATTATCAACATGAATAACCATTATCAGTCAATTTATTGCAATCATCCTTAAAATACAGCTAGGGAAATGTATTTTCAGAAGAAGCTGTAACATAAATCCCACTGCAGGCCAATTTCATTTATTTAATTTCTATGCATAATAATAATAATAATAATAATAATAATATAAACTTCATGAATATAAACTGTATGCGGCCTGAATTTTAGATGTAAAATATGCAGGCACATCTGCTTTAAAATACAAATCTCACAAACACCACTTGCGTGTGGTTTAAATGGGAAGACTCTCAAAATGTGTATGTGTGTGCCCTCTACACCTGACAGGGTATACATGAATTTTGTACTTGCATAGATGTGTGGTTAAAAGTAAAATAAAAGGAGAATTAGTCCTGATATTGGAATTTGGCTGCCATATTGCATGTTGCTGAATTAGTTGCCTGAGGCTAAATGATAGATACTACCATAAATAGTGTGTGTGTTTTCCCCTTGCAACTTTTAGTAATGAGGATATATTAACTCAAGTTGTTTACAACAAGACATTGGTCTTGTTCTCATTAAAGCCAATAGGAGTTTGCATAGGACACTAATGGGGATGGAGGGGGCTGGAATTCCAATTCACCCTGTACAGGGGTTTTGATGCCTGGTGTTTTGTGGAGCTGCATTGAAATAATAGTAATTTTTAAAGGGACAGTGCCACCAAAGGACTGGGGACATGCCCGACTGCAACGTATGTGTCCCAAAGAGGAATTGGGAGCCGAACATTTGCCCCTCCAGCAAATGGACAGGTGGCTTGCACAATCCTTCCTCTCCTTTTGAACTGGCACACCAGACGTGCAAGAAGAACTGTGTTGCTCAGTCCTCTCCTGCTCTCTTTAGCTAATGAAGCCTCGTGCCCTTCCTTTCCAGAGCTGGGACACCTCGGCCAACGTGAATGCACACGATGAAAGAAAGAGCCCCTTCCTTTGTACCAGGCAAAGCGGCAATGATTAATGCGCCAGTGGTAATGAATCTGCACTGAAGGATTAGCGGCACGAAGGCTGTGCCTCTCCACTACTGCAGAAGCTGGCGCTGATAGGACAGCTGGCGAGAGGGGACACCAAATTCAATTTGCTCCTCATTTGCATACATATGACAACCATCTGTGCTAATAGCACTGCAATGTCTCCATTAGGCTACCTTCAAGTGTACTGAGCTCCACTACACTCCAATTAGGCTTTTAAGTGGGAAAGCTTAGAGCATAAATATTTGCAGAGGGGACAGGACGGCTCGCTGAGCCATGGCTCCTTCTGCTTTTCCCTCCTTATCAAGGTTGACTCTAGTCCAAGACAGGCACTGGAAGAAGCTGTATCAATATAACTTGTGCCTCACATCACCTTGTCCTCCTCATTCCAAAGAGTGTCCCGTCCAGATGCACAGAAATCCCACCATCACCAGTGCATACCACCGGAAAATCAATTTAGCTGTAGTAAAGCTGTCTAGGATGATCCCAATAAGATTTTTCTCCCAGAAATCACAGCAGCATTGCCTCTTCTAGAGTGAGTTTTGGAGACATCTTGCTCTTTTTTGAACTTGAATTATCAAGCTGCAGTCTCTCTGTAAACCACTGGAACAAACTGTTCATCAGTATTCCTGTAAAAGCACAAATGGGCCATTGCACATTTGGAATGGTGCTCATTTGGAGTGCTCATGCATGCACAATTTAATTGCAATTAAGATGGTAGTGCCTCTGTTGATGCGTCTACTCCTTATGCTGGAAGGAAATAGCTTAAAAGAGTTGGAGCATTTTTACTTTGGGATTTCACACCTGTACTGGGATAACCTCATTGCCTCAATTCAGGCCACAGGTGACAGAACTGAATTTCTTAATACATGTTAATTCACCAGTTTCCCACTGGAGTTTCTGTTGGTCTAGCTATGTTGGTACGAGCCACTGTGGGTGCCATTTCACTCAAAATACCTTTAGGATATGAGTGTCTGTGGAATGATGACCTACGCTGAAAAATTAAGCTATTAAGACTGCACTGCTAAATTCATTTACCTTGGAGTAACTTAGCATGACTTACTTCTGAATAGATATGCCTAGGATTGTGCTATAAATATACACACTAGAGGTTTTTGATGATCTAGGGGAGAGTCTTTGTCATATGACTTCCTTAACTGAGCATGTTCCTTAGCTGAAGGTGCTGGACTTGTGAAAGCACATGTACATTTTTCATTGCGTTTAGGTATGGAATAGGGCTCAATCTCAGTTGGACTAGAACTTCCCCACTTGAATCCCTTGGGGTTATCCACTGACTTTGTATAACAGAGAGAGGTTTGTGCATCAATAAATTCTGCAACGGAGCAGCAATGGCTATTAGCCATGAGAGCTAAACAGAACCATCACACACCAATCCAATACACCTGGATACAAGGAGCAGGTAACAAGCATAGGGAAGGGTTGTGACTCAGTGGTAGTCCATGCTTTGAACATAGGAAGTCCCAGATTCAACCCTTGACATCTCCAGGTATGGCTCAGCAGAATCACTGGGGAGCTGCTTCTAGCCAATGTGGACAACACTGGGCTATATTGGACCAGTGGTATAAGGCAGCTTCTCACTTTCTACCATCGCCATTCTACTGGGCTTCAAACCACCAAGAGACATCTGATCATCCACCATTGGAACCAAGATCACTGGTCTTTGTTATATCCAGCAAGGTAATTCTGAAGTCCCTATATGTTGGGAGTCAGAGAGATCTCACAGATGCTTTTGATTCTCCTCACTGTGTTGCTTTGCTCCTCGGCCATCATGTTCCGATTACTGATTCCCCTGTATGTTCATTTCTGTAATGGCTCTATGTTTGCAGGGCTCCTGCTCTGATTAACACACTGGCCCCATACTCTGTTGCTCGTGGGTTAGCTGACATGGGGCATTAGCTGGCCAGTTACTTCTCGTAGCCCTGGGGGACAAATTAGGTTGCCTGTCAGAATTGTCTTTAGTACCAAATTATTTTTGCCTGTGTTTTTTGGTTTGCGCTGATGGAGAAATACATTTCCCTCGTGGGTTTCAATGGGTTTAAGGTTAAAGGCCAGCCCATTAATCTACCCCTTTCGCCTGTCTGTTTTTTAACCCACGTGCTCATGCATTGCTAAGGTAATTTGGGAGGGTGAGGGGGCCAAGGTGGGCTTCAGACCACTACATAATGGAAGCAAAAGCCAAGAATGTACTCTGCACACCTGGGAAGGAGGGGATAATTAACCCTAGGAGAAAACACATTGACAAAAATATTTCACAACTCTTGCTTTACCTCCATTTGTGTACAAAGTCAGTGGGGAATTTAATCAGAGACAACTGGTTGTGCTCAGGTTTTGTAAACCACCTAGAAATCATTGATAAAAGGGGGCCTATGAAAATCTTAAGCAGACAGACTCCCCCTGCTTGGTGACCCTGGAAAGATATCACGGGCATTGTTGGGTTGTTATCTAAGACATTGATTAAATATAAAGATTATAGCTAAGATCCTGTGATGTACCTCTGTTCCCATAAGAGGGTCAGGAATTTTTGCTAGCTCTCTCCCTGTAAGACAGCAAGGCACACCCCCCCCCAAATGCCTAGGAGAAGGATGGGGGAGAAAGGGGGCTGCACAGGTAAATAAGTGGCAGGAAAGCCTCACTCCTTGAATGTGGCCTCCATTTTGTTTGCAGAAGGTAAAATTAGAATCCAAGCCCAAATGCATGATACTGTCTATTTCTGATGTTCACAATATAAGTGTCGTTGCTTCTGTAGTCAAAACAGCATCACTCATGCACAAGAGGGAAGCATCTGCATGCTTGTGGTGCGCCTAGGAGAAGTACAAAAAAACTTTAGGGGGATAACCCTAAAGGAAGGGCAGAATACCACCTTGCCAAAGTGAAGCAGGCCTGGGTCTAATTAGTTTCTGGATGGGAGACTGCCTGGGAACCACAAGGTTGGCTCCTTGGGTTCCATTATAGAAGAAAGGAGGGTTGTCAGTGCAGGAAATTAAAGAAATAGTTTAACAGGCTAGGGCTTATCCATACTTCTCCAGTCTTTCCAGGCACAGGTCCACACTTTAAAGTTCCGTGGCCAAGTACTCTCTCTTTTGCTTTCTTTTTGCCCCAGAGCTTTCCCCACAGAAACACATTCTTTAAAGCTTAAATGCAACAAACGGCAATTTGAGTCTTCCTTGGATTCCTATTTGCTCCAATTCAGCTTGAAAGAGTGGGTTTTCACAGGGGAGTGGGGGGAAGAGTGCCCAGACATGGAACTTTAAAATGCAAACCAAGCCTGCAAAGACTGGAGGAAAGCTGTGTGGATAAGCCCTATACTAAGGGTCTAACTAACTATAAAGTCAGTGTTCTATATTCTTGCACCTGCCTCTTAAAGGTGTGTACAGGCTCTGATATGCATCAGCTCAACATGCAAAGCTTTAAAGGTAAAGGTAAAGGGACCCCTGACCATTAGGTTCAGTCATGATCGACTCTGGGGTTGCGGCGCTCATCTGACTTAATTGGCCGAGGCAGCCGGCATACAGCTTCCGGTTCATGTGGCCAGCATGACTAAGCCACTTCTGGCGAACCAGAGCAGTGCATGGAAACACCATTTACCTTCCTGCCAGAGTGGTACCTATTTATCTACTTACACTTTGATGTGCTTTCAAACTGCTAGGTTGGCAGGAGCAGGGAGCAAGCAACGGGAGCTCACCCCATCGCAGGGATTCGAACCACCAACCTTCTGATTGGCAAGCCCTAGGCTCTGTGGTTTAACCCACAGCTTCATACACTGGCAGGCACAGCCTCCAAAGCAGATTTATAAGAACCAGAACTCGACAAAAGATTAATGAGTTGCGTGCTTTCTAATCCAGTCCTGAACTCACATCCTTAAGTGTGTGTTTGCTTTGAATCAGTTGGCTTTTACAAGATAGAGCCCAGAACAGACCACAAACAGCTGGCGCTGTCCTGCGCTCTGAGTCATCTTGTCCCTGCATTAGGGCCCCAGGTTTTGTCCTGGGAAAGGGAGTAATTCAGTAAAAGAGTCACTGCTGATGTGTAATGACTCTTGTGATGTTTGGATAGACATTGCAGTGGGTGTCTATTGTTCTCCTCCTTTCAATTGGCGCACTGCCGCACTTATTTGTGAATAAATTTATGCAGGCGTTTGTGTGCCAGCCTAGCCCCCTTCCTGCTATTTTTAAGCTTGAATGTGTGCACAGCTGTCTGTGTACAAATTCAGCCTGAGTTTCGAAAGGCAAAAGAAAATCAGAGGGTGCCAGGATTCTTAGTGCAGGCTTCTTGCTTCATTGCATCCTCACCACTGTTGTGTATTTGTAATATCCGAGTTGCACCTCTGCCTAAAGGTGACACACCTGGTGTGGAGAAAGTGGACAAGAAGAATCCTCTGTCAAAATTCTTCATCCAATGAGGCTGAATATGTGGGAGGGTCAGGACAGACAAAAGGGAGTGCTTGTTCATGCCATTCTTCTCAATCTATGGAATGTGCTCCCACAGGGTATAATGATGGCTACCAGCTTAACATAAGACTCCAAGTGGTAAGTGGCTTCTGTTTGGGGACATTGTTTACTACTGTGCAGGTGGCAATGACCTAGAAGGACTGCATTATACATCAACCTCTGTGTAAATTTGGTAAATTTGACAAATGCCCTAGAGGTGTAATTTTATTCCCAGAGGTCTGGGTTAGGGAGAATGAGGGTCTGACCACAGGCAGTCCCTTGATCACAGCTGAAACAACCTTTGGCTGGTTCTGCAAAACAAGAGGCTTGAAGAGAGGGAGAAAGAGAGAGAGAGAGAGATGTGTCAGTTGCCCTGACATCTAAAGCTTGGATTAATTAGGTTGTTTAATGGGGTCTGACAACATCTGAAGCAGCACAAATTTCCCTGAAAGGAGGGGAAAGGGAGTTGTGGGATTGTTGTCCCCCCTCCCCAATCCCTTAGACTCGCTACACTGCCCAGGAAGCAGAGATTCTCTGATCTTGTTCTGTGTGCTAAGAGATCGTTAGTGAAACAAGCCAGGCAGTACATTTCTAGCAAGCTCAGGAACTCCAAGCCATCCACGATTAATCACATGTCACATGGAAAAGAATGGAACTATCTAGCTATGATCCAGGTCTCATGCCTGTAATCCTATCCCAAGCAAATTTCTCATGGTCGTTGTACGCCCGGGACCATCAGCTCCCATAGCTGGCCTTTATGTTTGAATCTGTAACACAGGCTGAAAGGACTGAGGCGCCCTGTTCCTGCAGCATGTTAATGGCCAGGCTGTTCGAGAACATCTGGTGGGAATCTGTGGTCTCAGAGTGTTAATAGTGGCTCCTTAAGGAGGAACAGGAAGGTGTTGTTTGGGGAAGCACAAACTCCTCTCTGGACTATTCATTGTTCAGAAACAAGAAAGAAAGAAAGAAAGAAAGAAAGAAAGAAAGAAAGAAAGAAAGAAAGAAAGAAAGAGGAAAGGATGGCCACACTTCAGTGGTAAATTTCTCAGGTTTAGGTAAAAGGTAAAGGATCCCTGGGCAGTTAAGTCCAGTCAGAGGTGACTATGGGGTTGCAGTGCTCATCTCACTTTCAGGGCAATGGAGCCGGTATTTGTCCACAGACAGACAGCGTGACATGTGGCCGGCATGACTAAACCACTTCTGGCGCAACGGAACACCATGACGGAAACCAGAGCACACGGAAATACTGTTTACCTTCCCACTGCAGCAGTACCTATTTATCTACTTGCACTGGTGTGCTTTCCAACTGCTAGGTTGGCAGGAGCTGGGACAGAGCAAGAGGAGCTCACCCAGTCGCGAGGATTCGAACCACCAAGTTTCTGATCAGCGAGCCCAAGAGGCTCAGTGGCTTAGACCACAGCGGCATCATCACTGGCATCTCTAGGTAGGGTTGGGAGGCACCTCCATCTGAAACCCTAGAGAGCCACTGCCAGTCAGTGTTGACAATACTGAGGTCAATGGACCAATAGTCTGATTTAGTATAAGAGAGCTTCCTGTGTCCAAAATGTCAATGTTGATGCATGATTGACCCAGAAGAAAGGGGGCCCAATTGCCGCCCCCTGACGCAGGAGTATAACCGGCATAATCTCAGATTTTACCCATTTAATGAGTGTCCACTCTTTGGGATTTTAGCCTTGTTTTAAATGTATGGGGTGGGGTTGGTTTTAACTGTTTTTAACTATTTTACATATAAATCGCCTTCATACGGTGCTTTAGAAGGTGATTGATAAATTAACTGTGAATTAACTCTAATAACAAGAAGAACAAGAACAGCTGTTTTCTCTTTACATTTACAGGTAGGGAAAAGGGGTTGAATATATCAGTGCTTTAAAACTTGCCTGTAGTGAGTGTGGAGATTTGTAAGGCGTGTTCTAAGAGAACCAACAACAGTGCCCTTGTTTCAGCAGTAACGGAATGAACAATGACGGGTATAAAGGTTAGTTCTATTTTTAAACAGGAATAAATGACATCATTGGGATCGTGGCTCTCTCCACCCCTCTGCCTCCAACAATAAAGTGAATCTATTGACTAGTCTCCCTCCCCTCCATTCCCCACCCCACCCCAAAGTTCACCGCTGATGAACCGGTAGCTATAGCTGAAGTTTGATAGAAATGCAGAAATGGCCACATTAATGGCAGGTTTAGTTTTGCTCCCTTTTGACAAGCAGAGAGAGAAGGAGGGCAGCACTGGCTGGGACTCATCTGGTGCAATAATAAAGGATATAACCTTGCCCTGAGGTCTCTGATATGAAGTAGGGCAGCTGGTTGCTGGCAGGGTGCATTGGAGAGTGAGCTGGGCAGCAGGTGGAGTCCATCCATGAGATGATTATTTAACACTCCTGAACAGAGCACAGCTAAACAGAAGGGATATAAGAGCATTTGAAACAGGGAACCTGCTAAATTCCCAGAATATTGTGAATGACGCCTTTACTCCCTTTCACATCCTCATTTCTTGCCACTGCAGAAAACTCCATGGACTCCTTGCTGCACAGTCTGCAAAAATGCATACAGATTGACAAGAGAATCATCCCATAGGGAAGGAAAAGAAGTCACACTATAAGCAGCCCTGAAATGTCTACCTTGTGTATCTCTTCTACCTGGCTTCTTTGTTGTTTGTCTTCAGTGCTGGAGAATGCAATTTCAATGAAGGACTCTTAAAAGCTAGCAGATCTGTTAGTTTAAACATTTGTTAGAGTGGCATTTGATGCTATCCTAACTCAGATTAAACCCATGAAAGTTAATTGACACGACTAAATTTGGTTTATTCATTTCAATGGGTCTACTGTGAGTAGGGACTCAGCCATACAGCTGCAAATCGTTTTAAATGTATTGTAAAAGCGCAATATACAAATGTGACAGTAGATGGTGACAGTGAGCTATGCAAAATTCAATGTATATTTCAAAACTTTTTTCCAAAAGGCATTTTCACAGCATTTTTTATGTGTGTAGATTCCATCTAGGACTTAGTTGAATACAACCCACAGGGCAGGATTCACCTAACAAGTGCAATCCACACAAGCTGATGCAATGTGCTTCCCCACTCCCCATCCTTTCTCCGGACCCCAGAAATTGGCTCTATGGAAGTCAGGAGAACCACCAGGACAGCATGTGAGGGAGGAGATGTGGGGTCATTCCATCTGGCAAGCTGCAATGCTTGTGTTGATGGGACATTCAAAATAGTGCAACATTGAATTCCACCCACAGTCTTAAAGGTGGTACAGGCCTCTTCCTCTTCCTCTTCTTTCCTACCATTAAAGAAGCTTTTATCAAGGAATGGTAATATTGACCAGTTCCTTGCTTTGAAGCCTCTGGACCAAACATTACTGAGAGATTGGTTCAACTGCATCATTAGCTGAGCATCTGACTCAAATCCCAAATAAGAAGCCACAGGATTATGGAAGTGTTTCATATGCTATGTCCACAGACAGCGGTTCTTATTTCTTTCATCTTTTTATTGACTTTAGTGCACAGAAGGGAGAGGCTACGGCATATACAGTATACCGAGCTACTTTTTCCTCAGTGGAAAGGGTGCAGTTGGTATCACATGCCCTGTTCAAGAAATCCATCCATAGTGGAAAAGATTGCTGGGGCTGGAGGTGGGACTAAAACAGATTTGCATTGTAGATAAAATAATTCCCTCTGATTACAGTGGTACCTTGTGTTAAGTACTTACAGTGGTGTCCCGCAAGACGAATGCCTCGCAAGACGGAAAACCCGCAAGACGAAAGGATTTTCCGTTTTGGAGGTGCTTCGCAGGACAAATTTCTCTATGGGCTTGCTTCGCAAGACGAAAATGTCTTGCGATTCCTGGGGGTTTTTTCCTGCTCCCCACCCCCTTTTTCTAAGGCACTAAGCTGCTAATAGCCTTTTAGCAGCTAATCTGCTAATCCCTTAAGCCTTTAATAGCCGCTAATAGCCGCTAAACCGCTAATAGCGCTAATCCGCTAATCCGCTAATGGGCTTGCTTCGCAAGATGAAAAAACCGCTAGACGAAGAGACTCACAGAAAGGATTCTTTTCGTCTTGCGAGGCACCACTGTAATTTGTTCCAGAGGTCCGTTCTTAACCTGAAACTGTTCTTAACCTGAAGCACTACTTTAGCTAATGGGGCCTCCTGCTGCTGCTGTGCCGCTGGAGCACGATTTCTGTTCTCATCCTGAAGCAAAGTTCTTAACCCGAGGTACTATTTCTGGGTTAGCGGAGTCTATAACCTGAAGCATCTGTAACCTGAAGCGTGTGTAACCAGAGGTACCACTGTATAAGCTTGACCTGTCCATGCAGAAGGTTTAATCCCCGGCATATCAAGGTAGGACTAGGAGTATTCCCAGTCTGAAACCCTGCAGTGCTTCTGCCAATCACTGTAGACAATGCTGAGTTTGATGGACCAAGGGTCTGACTTGGTATGTAAACAAAGACATATGCTTTCTTGAACACACACAACAGCCAAACGATCTGTTCTGAAGGGCATGCGTTATTTGGTGCATTATTTCCAGGATACCACTGCTGCATATTTTAAAAGCAGCAAAATGCTATGTGCAGGCATGCATCCTTCAAATCAGATGTGGCACACCCACATTAAATGAGTAGTTATTTTTTTAAAAAAAATAATAAATACATTTAACCAGAGCAGCAAGACAAGCCACCTCCAGGCGAGTCAAAGCAAGGAGTGGGGGACAAAGGAGGAGGGGGCAGCAGGTGAGTCTTCCGAGAGAAAGCAAAGAAGGGGGGGGGGGTGACACTATTATAGGTTATTTGTACCAACAGCTGCGCCAGGGCTGCAAAGGCCTAATTCAAACATAACATTCCCACAGTGGTGTGATTGCTGCTGGAAATTGTTTCCACATGGGCAAGGATCCTGCAGCAAAAGGAATGGTCGAATCTGGCACCCCTGTGGGACTTGACAGGTCATGCCATAACCGTCCAGGCCAGTGTGGGATGGCAGAAAATGTGTTGGATGCAAACTGGGGAGACTGAGGATCAAATCCCTACCCCAGCTACAAATAGGGCTGAGGTCAGCACCTGGCATCCTCAAATAGCAAGGATCCAGAAATGAAGGTTGTTTGGTGTCCTCGGGTCAGTTTCTCCCTCTTTAGCCTATTGTAAGCGGGTGAGAAAATGTGCTGGGCACAAATCATGACAATGCTTACCGTATTTATTTAACAAAATTTATATATTGCTTAATCATCCATAAACTAAGCTTTTTTAAATTTTAAATTGCCCCCTCTCTCTGAGAGATGCAGCCGTGGTGTGGGCACACACACCACTCGGAGGGTATACATACAAAATGTTAGGATAAATTATTTCCATAGAATGTGTGGAACGATCTTGTGTCTCCAGCTCCCATCACCCTTAAGCATTTGCCATGCTGGCTGGGGCTGATGGGAATTACAGGCCCAGGGATCATGCACCTCTGTCCCCAACCCCCCCCCCCAAAAAAAAAACCTGAAGGACAACGTAGACTGATTTGGGTCAAAACAAGCCACAACTTTATTGAATACAGGTGGAAGGGGTTGGGCTTGGGCATAGGGCAATCGAATACTTCTGGCCCACATGCCGGAAGTGAAGCCATAGCTGAAGCCACGTGCAGAGGTTCCTAGGACTTACATCAAATAGGGTGACTCCCGAAGGGATCAGCATCTGGGAAAGTGCCATTGGCCCTGGCCCCTGGCTGGGCATAAGGGCATGGTAACTCCCCCCCATTCCTTTAATGGGGCTGAAGTCCCCCCCCCCATTCCCTAGGAGCTGAAGTCCAATGACATCTGGATGGCCACAGTATTCCTCGCCCCTGCCATAGAAGAGCCCAGGTTTTGCAGAAGAAGCTTTGGGCCACTGCAAAAACATTTGAACTGACCCTGAGGCAGGCAGTGGAGAAGGTGACAGAGTGGCTGCTGAAGAGAAGAGGCGGAAGGGAAAGGGAGGGGAGGGAGGCAGGACTTGGAGATGCTTTGAGCTTTCCTTTGAATCAACAACTGTGTTAGGATGGCTATTCTTTCCCTGCCCTGGGCAATGTGCAGGTGAGGGACCTGCAGCCATCTATTCCCCCATTTAACATGCAACATGATGTCCTTAAAAAGGTGGATTTATTTTTATTTTTTTTGTCTGTATGGAAGAAGATGGATGCGATAAATAATGCAGCCTGCTTGGTGGCACTTCTGAATTATACAGCGCAGCTCTCTCGTTTGAGATAGCAACATGCTAATTACCCCTGGCTGGCAAGAGCCCCTTATTCCACTATCCATTCACAATCTTGACAGCATTAAGTATGTCCCTCTATGCTGCTTTAATCACCGATGCAGAGTTTAAGCAGCACTTGCTCTGTCCCTAATGATGCCGGCCTGAATGCAGAATTGATGTTGACAAAATGCACCTTGGCACTTGTGCTGGGGAAGAGGGAAGTTGTTTCCACCCCTCCCTGGCAAGAGACACAAGTGCTATCAATTCAGAGTGACAAAACATGCAGCAGAGTCAATACCAAGATCCCTGGATTTCGGGGGGGGGGGGGGACCTTGGAAGAGCTCACATCTGAGTGTTTTACTGCACCCTCTACTGGGCAAGGATGATAGGCAAGGGAAATATACATAGAGTACATACAATCCAGAGCTTTGGCTATCTAGCAGCTACCACATGTTGTATTGCAGGTTTTTAGGTTTTTGGGGGCCAGTGTCACTTGTGACGGTTAAACTGCTGTTTACAATTCTGTTTGTAAATTGTGTAAGCTACATCGACTGAAATGAACAACTGATTTTAAAATGACTCTCATTGGCTTTTTAAGACTGCTGTGAGAGCACTCGCAAGTGACAGGTTGTAAACGTTTCTGCAATGAGAAAATTCAGCTCAAATACTGGGGTTGGTGAAAGTGCCACTCCACCTCCTTAACCTCTTGCCAAAATAATAATAATTGGGATTGTAAATATCTGGGATTGCTTTCAGGGCAAGGACTTACCTGTTAGTGGCATAGTGGTGATTTCATCCTGCTTTTTGTTTCTTTTAAAAGCTTGATTTACTATGAATGCAACTTTTTAAGAAGACCCTCTCAGCCATTGGCCATTACTCCCCACCCCCAGTGTCCCTTGGAGCAATGTTGCTCTATAACATTGTGTCATTCCAGGGGCAATGCTGGCAGGGGGAATTGGCAGCCCCCACTGGTGGTCCCTTGTAACAATGATTGTAGAACCACAGGATCTTTCCCAGGGGGGATGGGACCAGCAGGAGGCACCCAGCAATAGGACTGTGCCTGTTGCAGTGAAAATGCCCTTTGTCTTTTGTTGTGGGGATGTGGTATTGTTGTTGTTTAGTTGTTTAGTCGTGTCTGACTCTTCGTGACCCCATGGACCAGAGCACGCCAGGCACTCCTGTCTTCCACTGCCTCCTTCAGTTTGGTCAAACTCATGTTGGTAGCTTCGAGAACACTGTTCAACCATCCCATCCTCCGTCATCCCCTTCTCCTTGTGCCCTCCATCTTTTCCAGCATTACGGTCTTTTCCAGGGAGTCTTCTCTTCTCATGAGGTGGCCAAAGTATTGGAGCCTCAGCTTCAGGATCTGTCCTTCCAGTGAGCACTCAAGGCTGGTTTCCTTAAGAATGGATAGGTTTGATCTTTGTGCAGTCCGTGGGACTCTCAAGACTCTCCTCCAGCACCATAATTCAAACGGTCCAGCTCTCACTTCCATACAAAGAACTAATTGTGAAACCCTTCCTGAATAAATCTACCATATTTTTCGCTCTATAAGACACACCAGACCATAAGATGCACCTAGTTTTTGGAGGAGGAAAATAAGAAAAAAAATATTTTGAATCCCAGAAGCCAGAACAGCAAGAGGGATCGCTGCGCAGCGAAAGCAACGATCGCTCTTGCTGTTCTGGCTTCTGGGATAGCTGCGCAGCCTGCATTCGCTCCATAAGACGCACACACATTTCCCCTTACTTTTTAGGAGGGAAAAAGTGAGTCTTATAGAGCGGAAAATATTGTACTTCCTTAGGTTTCAGTTAACTACATGCATAAGGGCAACTATCAATACAGTACAAGGGAAGGTTTGCTGATGTTTTCTTCTCTCCTGTCCTGCAAGAGCAAGAAGCATTTATTGTCCAGTAAGATGCAAAAGGCATTTCTGCAATTTTGCTGTGACTTCCCATGCTTTCACTAAAAATGGAAATAAAAATCCAACCACTTGTTTCACTTAAGTGTGAGGCTTATCATTTGAAGACAAGCACACCCTGAGCTACTACTGACACTAGCCAGGGGACCCAGGGGCACTAGGAAGCTGGACCTATTGCCTCTCAGGAAGAACACCATGGCAAGAGGGAAGACCAACTCAGCCCTCAGCCTGCGATACAGCCTATGAAAGAGCCACTGAGACAATGGTTGCTTTCCTCCTTCCCCCATTCATTCAGTTTCCCTTTTCTATCTTTTAGATTTCAAGCCTGCGAGCAGGGTCTGTCTTTTAATATATGTGGAGTGCTTAGAAAATTTAATGCAATTTTATAAGAGAGTAATAACACTACTTGAAGTGCCCTGCCCAGGTGCCAGAACGTCTGGTGTGTGGGAGAAGGATGTAGGCTTGAATATTCAGTGATGAGAGGGCTGTGGTTGGGATAGACTTCATTCCTTCGTTCTTACCAGAGAAATGTACCAGCAGTAGGTCCTACAAAAGAAAATAGGTTTTAAGGTGAAGACTTATCAAACCCTGGCTCACATTGCCCTGACTCATTATGGAGGTAAAAAAAAAAAAAAAATCAAAGAGATTTATACCTGAGATCCTAGAGGGGTCAGATTTGTTACTTCCTACCTATTGGAGAAAAGAGTTACTACTTTTTAAGGGCAAATGCCCTTCACAGAAGAAATACGCTTTAAAAATACTGCATTCCATAATCAGTGATAGCATTGCTGTGTAATAATGGTGCAAAGCTGTTGTATCCCATAGCTAAGCTGCAAGAAGCATATGCAAAATCAGATTTTCTTCCATTTCATCTCCAACCTCCCTACTTGCATATGGCCTTCTGTGAGTCAGCAAATTCATCCTTTGTTGCCTTATCATTAGTAACCAGAGGCAGCAAAAAGTTTCCCAATCATTTCCAGCCTCTTAGATGGAAATGAGTCAATACCGACATGGCAGAAGGGCAAAGCTTGTAGTTAAACACTGAGGGCAGAATGGCTTTCATATTGTTTTGCAAATGCAAGCAAAATATTCCTGTTTGGTGAAGCAGTCCCTTTAAAGAATCCCACGATACTGATAAAGCAAAAATGTGTCACTGTTCAGTGTATATATGTAAAATTACTTTAGCTTTTGCAATTTCTATTGCTTGGCTTAATTTAAAATGGTAAACAACAAATCCCAGTCCTATGTTTTCAGCCAAGGCTTCAAAAGAAGCCAAACAATCAGATTTAAAAAACAAAAAAAAGTTTTCATCAATTAAAAAAAAGAAAGTAGCATGAGTCCCACCAGCACTATTTACATGTATAAATACTGTGATGTGCTAGGCCATGCTCAAAGGAGAACTAAGAACATAAGAAGAGCCCTCCTGGATCACATCAGTGGCCCATCTAGCCCAGCATCCTGTTCTCATGGTGACCCTTTTACCCCAACGCTTGTTCAGCATTCTCATTCTGGGGTGTGGGAGCAATACTGAAGAAGAAGAAAAAGGGTGTGCACAACTCACAAGATTTCCCCTGGATAACTCTCTCTCTGTGTCTGTCTGTCTGTCTGTCTGTCTGTCTGTCTGTCTGTCTGTCTCTCATGTTCTTTCCACTTCAATCTGCAATTCAGGTTCTGAGCCATTCTGAATAAAACTGGACCTCCATGTTCCCTGGAGATCTTCTTTAAAAGGGCTGTAACTTTTTCACCTTTGGGGCAAAGTGGATGGAATTTGCAGGAAAAGGAGCCCATCTTGAGTGGATTAAGGTGACCAAGTGGTATATATTCTTGCTTGTACATTAAAAACAAAAAACTTTTCTGCTTTACACCAGCCCTTCCACTGCCTCTTTGTATCATCCTACGAGTCTTACAGACCTCCAAAAGTCCTTAAAATGTGAGGCTATCCAGAATGCTGCCTGTGGAGTTCAGAAGCGCTTTAGGCCATTAGTGGCCAGTGGAGCAGCACAGGTAGAATGGTGTTACTTGCTTGCCTTCCAAGGACTGAGCATCTCTGGGGCAAAATTTTGGATGGCCTCACTTTTTGTATAGCCCATGGACCCACAGAACCATAGAAGTGTAGGAAAACATAGAGCTATAACATTCAGAAAATAGCAGAAACAATAGAGTAACAAAGCAACACAATGCTTGGGCGGGGGGGGGGGATGATCCAAGGGGACTACGTTAACATTGTACTTGGGGAGAAAGAAAAACACCTCTGTTCACCTTGCTTCACCTCATTACTTGTCAGGGTGGGGGTAGGGAGCAGGTCAGCAATAACTCACAAGGTGTCAGTGAAGTTAACTCTTTATTCCTGCACCCACTCTTTCCAGGAGATATTGCACCAATGAGGCAGTTGTGAGGACGGAAGGTCCCCACCTTCCCACAGCTATCTCCTCCTCCCCCAGTTCCTCCCCAAGCAATCTGAGGCTCCTTCATCTTGCCTGTCTCTGCTCCACTCTCTTTATACCTCTGTGGGTTCTGGGTGACCAGGGAGGAGGGAAGTTGGTCACAGCAGGAGGGGGAGAACCCCTAGTTTCTTCAGTAGCCTGCCTCTTGGGCCCCCTGCCCTCCAGCCTCCACTTCTGCCTCTGAGTCTGGACTGCTCTCTGCCACAGTTTCTTCCTGCTCACTAAACCCTCTTACCTCTGCAGTTTCTGACACCTTCTTCTCACTGTCTCCTACCTCTTCTCCCTTTGACGACCCTGGCTCTGAGCCTTCTTTCCTTGGGGGTTCACCTGCTGGTGCCTCTCACCACTCCATGACATCACTTGGCCCACACACAGAACCACTACACACCTCTGGAAAAGAAAGCACATTTTCCCATGGGGAACAATTGTTTTAGATCAATACTTCAGGGTTGGTTTGAAATGTCACAGAGATGGAATAACTGTTCCTAGGGCAGAAACAATCTTTTCTCCAAAGCTCTTTCTTAGCAAGCAAAAGCAGTGGCGCCGTCAGCTCTCTCTCATCCCTTTTGCCTCAATTCTCCTCCTCTCCACTTCAGACTTATTGAATATCACCCATCTCTTGGCATTTAGCTTTTATTGTTATAATAAATTAATCTCCAATAGTAGTTCCAGGCTTTTTATTGTTTTCAGATAACATGAGGTTCCATCTCTCCCCCAAGCCACTGCAATGTTCTTCCCTGAAATTTATCTGATTTGTCTGCAAACCTTATGCCCTAACGAAGCAATTGGGAGGGGTATTATTTTTTCAATTTGGTAAAACATTAGCGAGCGAGCATGGAGTCCAGCTTGTCAGCTAGCCAAGCCAAGTAATAAATCTGTTTGGAGAATGTGAAAACCTGCTTCGATTAACCTGATGAGCAGTTTGGGAGACAGAAGCCAGTTATTTCCAGCATTTCACAGTGATGCTGCCAGAGTAACTGGATCTCATAGGAGAACCTGTTTTAAATTTATTTTCCAGGGATTTGCAGGAGGAGAGGATACTATTTGGTTCATCTTCAGAATGCCAAGCACCAAGAAGTCAGTGGTGTTTCTTCCGCACCCATGATTACCCCACATTTTTTATTTGATTCCATAAGAGCTTATAATTGAGGGGTTTTCAAAATGGGGGGGGGTCTGGCTTAGCTGGACTTATGCATGGACTCATGGATTGGAAGGGCATTTAATTGCTTTGCTGGATCTAACCAAAACATTACATCAATAGTGGGTAACCAACCCAATATCTGCAAGAAGCTAACAATCAGGACACAGCACTGACAGCCCCTGTCCCTTCTTGTTTGCACCCATTCATGCCACTTCTCAGCATGCAGGTCCTATTTATCTGCCATGGTAATTGCCACTAATCTACTCTGCATGGATTTTCCTATCTCAGTATAAGCAGTTATCTCTGCCTGTGTAGAAAACTGAATAAGAAGAAATTAAAACAAAAACACAGAACTCTGGGTAGATATATAGAGAATGACATTGTTGAAGCTCTAAATAGTCTTGGACCACATTATCTCAAGACCCAGTGCCTTTTTGGTTGTGGCACCAAAGATCTGGAAAAGTCTCTCTAGAGACTTCACTACTACTTGCTTTTAGGGTACTGAAAGCTGTACTATTCCAGTAGGCGTTTCGAGGACAATGTTCTCTGTAATTGGCTTAAATGAGTACTGCTTTTACATCGATAATTAATATCATTATTGGCTGTTTATGTTTGTGTGCTGGAAGAAGAAGAAGAAGAAGAAGAAGAAGAAGAAGAAGAAGAAGAAGAAGAAGAAGAAGAACAACAACAACAACAACAACAACAGGCTAATTCCCTTTCCCTCTGCAGCCCCTGGCAGCTTCCCTAAATCTGCTCCAGAGTGTTGAGGGACCTTCAGTACAGTGTGGGAGATGGCAAAGCTGTAAAGAATACAGTAGGCTACAACTTATCATTGTTTAGATGTTGAAACTGATCTATGCATCATACAATGCCTCAAAGGTACAAACGTATAAAGCTTGGACCTGAACTTGCATGATAAAATTCACATTTACTAATGTCTAGAACAAGTTTTCCTTAACCAACCTGTTTTCTCTACAAATGCCCTGCAGTAGTCACAATCATTGCAGTATATTGGAATAATCAGCCCTCACTTTATAGGGGTTCTCCTATAAAGTAGATTATTTAAAACACTTACTACATCAGGAAAATTCCATGTGTGTTTATGGGAGCTCCTTTCGCAAACAAATGCTAAGCTATTTCTTTTATGCTGGATTAATAGAGAGTGCAATGATTAAGGCACCAGCACAGATTGGAATAACACCACTCCTTAAATCATGATTTAAGCATCCTGCTCAGCACAACACGACACAACAATGACATGCCAAATGCTGAAAGATCACAATTTAACTTCTGTATCATAGCTGTATCTTTTCTATCTGTTGCAATTTCCTAAAGAGCTGGGATGGGCAGAAAGGCAAGCTATACATTTAAAATCTAAATAAAATAAGGAGTGATTTGCATACGTTCACCATGAGCATCTGTGGCGCGTCATCTGTCGCATTGTCAAGCCATAAGAAGTAGACATGCTGCAGCTGTTTGGTGATATTCTTATTCTGAGATTGCTAACTCCTAATGGAAGGTGGGAGATTTTAAAAATTAAAGCTTTTATTCCCTACAGTTGTTGCTTTTTAAAAAATCAGTAGTGAATGCTAACCTTGCATTTACAAACATTCCCTATAATAAGAGTACAGTGATACCTCGGGTTACAGACACTTCAGGTTACAGACGCTTCAGGTTGCAGACTCTGCTAACCCAGAAATAGTACCTTAGGTTAAGAACTTTGCTTCAGGATGAGAACATAAATTGTGCGGCGGCCCCATTAGCTAAAGTGGTACCCCAGGTTAAGAACAGTTTCAGGTTAAGAACGGCCATCCAGAATGAATTAAGTTCTTAACCTGAGGTACCACTGTACTAGAAGCATAATTTTCAAAGGTTCAGGAGAATAAACACTTCGAGCCCATCAATCAGCCACATGAAACTGCCTCAACTGAAGGTGAGGAGTCCATATATCCCATGAGGCATATATTCACTACTGCTTTTAAAATCCTGTGGAAATGTGGCTAATACTTCTCACTTTATCAACCACATCAATTGTGCAAGCAGAAGGAAACAGGGCTGCCACCTCGCCCTCAGGATCATGGCTGCCTGCTGCCGCAACACAGAGATATGATGTCACACACACTCTGTGTAGGCATGTGCATGTGTTGTTGCACATATGCATTGCGGCGGCAGTGGCTATGGCTCCTCTTCCTCCTCCTCCTCTCGGCAGTCAGCAAAGCACCTTTTTCTGTGGGGAGGGACTCGGAGGCAGAGAGACTCTGCCTTCGCACCCAAGCCACACACCCTGGAGATGGGTGCCTCGCTGGCTGGCTGCAGAGGACAGAGCTGAACTGCTTCTCTCTTAGAGGCAGCGCTGCCACCGCCTGCTGGCATTTCCTGTTGACTTTGTGGGTGCCCAGCCCCCAAGTTTATATTATTGTGGGTACCCCCTAGAGTTGGCTCCTATAGAAGGACATGACATGGTTTGGGACCATAGGTCAGTGATGGAGTGGAATGCATGCTTCACATACAGAAGGTCTCAAATTCAATCTCTGGCATCTCCAGGTAGGACCTCTGTCTGAAACCCCAGGGAGCTACTATCATTCAGGGTAGAGAATATTGAGCTAGGTAGACCTATTGTCTGACTCAGTATAAGGCAGTTTCATTCTTCTTCTTCTTTGGCGATCACTCATAGCCAAGTAATATTGTCTTCCACAAACATGGTTTTAACAATGAGTCCGTAAGTGACTGTGAAGGCCAGTTCTGAAACCACACGTCCTTCCACAGTGGGGGCATTGGTTTCTGGGCGGGAGTTGATCACAATGTTTCATATACTCAACACTACAAACGATTGGCTCAAGACAGTAGCTGCATCACTCTTCTGACCCATGGTGGTTCCTCATTGTAGATGCTTCTGGTGCCATGTTCCAAGTCTGACCTGTCAGTGTATCTCCCATTCTATCATGGTAATATATGAGCTGGGCCCCAATTGCTGCCATTTGCTGTGTCACTCTATCAAAACACCTTAGATGAATATGGTATAATCAGTCTTTAGCTGGGTTGGGATGGCTCCTAGTTGATATCCATAGCCCAGGAGTAGGCATCATGGTACTTTCCTGATGTGCTTTTGATTACAACTCCCATAATACCTTACCTTTGGCCATGCTGGCTGGGGCTGATGGGAGTTGTAGTCCACAATGTCTGGAGGGCACCAGGTTGGTTACCCTTGCATTAGCCCCTTTATGTCTCTTTTCATCCCCCCCCAAAGAACTCCCATTAAATCCTATATATAGCAAAGTGAATTGCTCAAAGAGCATATAATACTCTTTTATTGCTGGCATAACTTTCTTTCAGAAGATGAAATAATGCTAAATAGTACCTCTTTTCTTCATTTGGATGAACTTTCCTGAAAGTGTCAGACTCTTCTGGCTTTCTGACAAGGCAGAATGTTATGATGGTAAGATGAATGCCCACCGGGAGGCCAGCTTTTAATCTTCCCCTTCTGAATAATGCAGGTTTGAAGAGGTTATTTTACTTGGGTGAAAAAGGTCGATGCTTCTGTTATTTCACATGTGCCAGGCTTTCCTGGACTCTGTACCTCATGGCACCTAATAAAGTCCGGTTCCTGGAGAAATGAATGGGCTTGCTGTGCTGCCCCAGGCAGAGCCCTGCAAATCGTCGGCATTTTAAGAAGGCCCAAGGACATTGCTTTGGTGCTACAGACCTGCACAATACACAAAGAGGTGCCATAAGGGCAGGGCTTGGGCACAGGTTTGGAACCCTGCAGCCCCTAAGTACTCTTCAAATGATGCCTCCATAATAGCAGAGGGTCCTCAGCTATCTTTTTAAAAAAGGAAAAAACCCTTTTTATAGCAGGCACATCGCTAGCAATCAAAGCAAATGGTCATTGCCCCCATCTTTCATTTCCTGTGGTTCCTCTAGGCCCCTGCTGTGAGTTCAGAGGCCGTCTGAGGCGGACAAGAGATGTTTTTCTACCTATTGCAGCAATTGCAATGTGCTGTATATTTCTAACTATATTTGTGCAGTCATGCCACAGACCACCTGGACGAAGCTTGTGGACCACTGGTGGTCCACAGACCAGTTTGGGAAGTCCTAGTGTACATGACATGGGAGAAAGAGGTTTTTTAAAAGGCCTTTACAGTAGAGCAAGTGTTATGGATGGTCCCCCAAAGCCATTTTCAAACAAGCAAACATGTTGCCTGCCTCTTGGGAAGGGAGGTCAAAGGAAGCCAAATGTGATTTTTATACCCAGACAGCCTGTCCCCACTCCTGGCTATGAAGGATGGTGATTTTTAGAGGTCTTGATTGGCTCCATATATAGTGCTGGAGTATTAGCTTATAAAAGGCAAAATCCTTCGTCCCATTAACAATAACCTTTATCCTTCGTATGAGCAAATCCAGTCCCTGTTTTTTCTTTGACACCTTCCAGTTTAAGTTTATTAGTGGCTTGGCCATTGGTTCAATAGCAGCACTGATAACTCTGCATTAGGCTTGACTGTTATGTATTGAGGGTTATTAAATTGGCTGGCAGGTGTATAAATCTATCAGACACCGCCTCCCGCTCCCCCTTCCCAGTTTATTTCCCTCTCTGCCTGGGCTAGGATACTGCACAAAGGAAGTAGGGCATGCAGAAATGTGGAGCTGAAAGGCCAAGGGCTGGAACACAAGAAGAGTGGATCCATTTTGGGTCAACCGTTGTCTGTTAACCAACTGCAAAAACAGGAAAGAACTGCCGGAAGACACAAAATGATGATGCCCAATGTGCTTAGTGGGAATCACTGTGCCCCCCAGGAAAGGACTTGCTCTGAAATGCATTTGGACTGAAATAAATCTGATTCCTGTAGCACTTGCAGGGTTTTTGTCCCCCTACCGCCACCGCCCCAAGTAGTTGTCTGTTAAAACAGAACAAATATGTTGTTGGCAAGAGAGGAAGGATGGTAAGATGGGACCTGCCATAGTAGAAATGGCTGCTGGTGAAAATTAAAACATATGCATTGCAGGATGCTGAAGCGGGGGACATAGAGATGCTAATAGACTGAAGATGCCTCATATTGTATCTTCCCCTTTTAACACCTAGGCGAAGCATAAGTCATAGGTTAAATGTGCTCTTCACCAATCATATGTGAACATTGGTCTGGGATTGTTCTCTGGAAGAAGTACCCACTGATTAAGCAATCCATATTTGTCTCTAATGGGCTAACTGGATCCTTTGTGGTTCATATAATAATGTTACTTGGTATTGCTGTTTTGTTGGCAGCCATCTGTCTCGGGAGACAATGGAACAGTGTGCCTTTGGGGGGTAGAGTTAGACCATTGGAGACTTACAGTGCCTGTAGAGACCAATATGGGAGAGACATGTTTTATTGCAGGGGGTGGCAGATAAAGGCGTCTGGTCTTGCTGCTACAGGTGCACCATGATTATTGCTCCTTTAATAAAAAAGAAAATCAGCCCTGGAGGAAGATGGCAATTTAGTAGTGATCCCTTATTCTACTAGGGCTCACCAACAATAGATCATATATTTTGCGTATATGATAGAGCAGGAGAGAGTTAGGATTTGGATTATTTAACATTTTTCAAATAAAGCCGTGTGTGTGGAAAGGAGGAACTTTGTGACTCATCAGCTCACAATTAGATTTCTCTGAGTAGGCAAAAGGTTTATTGATGGATGATAGGATTTATAACTAATCTGCAGGGAATGGCAGAGTCAGTTACAGAATATGGTTTATGATCTGCTATCCCAGCATATTATGGAGCTCACATGTGATTTAATTTCAGCTGTATTTATTTTCAGAGATAACTTCACTGTACACATTCCCTTGCCTGTGCTAAGAGCATGCTCCCATAAGCTTGCAGCTATCACAAGGTCATAGACTTTGCGGCAACCACGGGGAGATTGTAGGCCATCCTGTTTAAACAACATAGACAATCCCCAGCCCCTACAAATAGATAAACCTCCCATTGTGGGGCAGTGCTTGAAATGATTTCCTAATCAATCATGCACCATGTTCTAAAGGGTACTTCAAGTCAACACATAAGATGTAGAGGCATTCACTGTTAGTCAATCTAAATGTCACTTTTATTCAACTGCCTCCTTTCCATATTTGCTCAAAGTGCAGTAAACTTACAAAACTATTGTCCGCCTGGCATCCACTCTCTGATACTGCCTGTCATTATTAAGGAAATGTTAGGGATGGGCAAATCTGTCCATTTCAGTTTCCCTCACTTTCTCATTTTTCATTCCTAGATTTAGTCCTTCATTGTAATCACGTTTCCACACCAGCTTGTTATTTGTATGAATTTCATCTGCCTTTTAGTATGAGTTTCTCCTAATGTGCACATGTTGTATGCTCTTTTGCCTAATATTTTTTCCTAATGTTTACTAATCTAATGTGTTTTTATATGCAATTTCACTAATACAATGTCTTTTGATGTACACTTTGGACTTGTATGTGCATTTTTTATGCATAACTTAGCTGTAAAATTCAAAGAAGTGTGGATTTTGAAGGATGGGGCCAGATTTGGGGCAGGGTGGGACCTGGGCCAGGTTGACCTGATGCACTGGGGCCCTCAATTGAGTCAGGGTGTGGGGGGCACAGCCCTACTGTTGAGCTCCTTTCTCTTTCAAGTACCCAGAAATAGCATAGCTGCCAACTCCCTGGAGCCCTGGGGTGCCCGTGCACCCACAAAATTCCCCATGAAGGGGCCAGGCACCCACAAATTTTGGTGCCAGGGCCATGCACGCTGCATGGCACCCATGGTCACGGGGCCAAGCTGACATTCCTGAACAGCAGCCAAATTTTTTTCAACCCAATGCTTCCCAATACAGTTGTCCTTCAGCTCCCGAACGCCTTGGGAGTTGAATGTTCTGGCTCCCGAATGATCAAAAACCGGAAGTGAGTGTTCCAGTTTTCGAACATTCTTTCAGAAGCCAAATGTCCAACGGGGCTTCCGGGGCTTCCAATTGGCTGCAGAACCTTCCTGCAGCCAATCAGAAGCCGCGTTTTGGAAGTCGAACATTTTGGAAGTCGAATGGACTTCTGGAACAGATTCTGTTTGACTTCCGAGGTACGACTGTATTCTTAAGAGAGACAGACCTCCCAATATGCATTGCACAGCACTCGTTTCTTTTGTACTTAGGCACTAAGTACAACTTAGCGGTGAAGTAGTCCTTAAAAGAGGGACGCGGGTGGCACTGTGGGTTTAACCACAGAGCCTAGGACTTGCCGATCAAAAGGTCGGCAGTTCGAATCCCCGTGACGGGGTGAGCTCCCATTGCTTGGTCCCTGCTCCTGCCAACCTAGCAATTCGGAAGCATGTCAAAGTGCAAGTAGATAAACTGGTGGGAAGGTAAACGGCGTTTCCGTGCGCTGCTCTGGTTAGCCAGAAGCGGCTTAGTCATGCTGGCCACATGGCCAGGAAGCTGTACGACGGCTCCCTCGGCCAATAAAGCGAGATGAGCACTGCAACCCCAGAGTCGTCCATGACTGGACCTAATGGTTAGGGGTCCCTTTACCTTTAACTTTAGTCCTTAAAAGCACAGATAACGGCCATTGAACACAGGTCAGACCATTGGTCCATGGAGCTCAGTACTGTCCACACTGCGTGGGATCTGTTCTGCAGGAATCTTTTCTAACCCTCCTTTGTAGTGCCAGGGATTGAACCAGGGACTGTTTGTATGCAAAGCAGATGCTTTCCCATTCATCTATGTCCCTTCCCCAGTTCTTGCTGTGGGCCCTATTTTTACCCCCTTTGCTTCTTGGATGCAGCTGCTTCGGGCACAGAGCAGAGATCCCTCTTGCTTTCATGTAGCACCTGCAGTCTCCCAAGCTGGCTTCAGGGGTTTGAGCTGCGCAAAGACAAGAGAGCAAAGAAGGCAAAACGCATGCCTGTGCACCTGCCCTCCATCTTTCCAGCCGAGCAGCTGTGGAGGTGTGAAATGCTGACACGCCAGCTGCCGCGGCCATTTATATCTCGGAGATTGCTCTCTCAGGACAATAATGGATGTTGGACAAATGATGATAGGGAGCTCAAAGTGCTATTACTCATTATCGAAACTTTGCATTGCTCTCCGGTCAGTGCTAAAACCGTAAAGTCGGCAGCCAATGGGCAAGCTCCCGCTAACCTCTGCCACAGGACTAAAAGCTTTTGGAAAGGCAAAGAGAAGTGCTATCAATCTTGTGAGGGCCGACAGTCAACATTTGTCACAGAAACCTTTAAGGCTTGGTTTAATCTCTTCCCTTTTGGAGAGTTCATCATAACAAATAACTGGGTGGCTTAACCCTGGCCAACAAATCTCTCTTTCCCACTCCAAATGGAAAGGGAAAATGGCCCTTGATAGGACCACTGGCCTGTTAGTCGGTGGCGCTTTTGCCTTGTGTGGTCCTAGACACCGTCCTAAATGGATCCGGAGCCTGGTGTTTATATGTCCTGCCTGTTGTTGTGATAATGCCGAGGCCCGCACATTTTTAAACCTTGCATGGATGTGCATACCACCATCCATTAATCTTCCCACACACTGGGGAGCAAAGGGAATTGTTTACATTGTGGATGTTATAAGGGATTGGTCTTACATTAACCCTTCATTTGGGAGTGTTAAAATCTGTCCATCAGAGTGAATTAGAGATTTTGGTTGTCGGAGAACTTATCCCAAGATGGCTCCCATTCTGGGAGCTCAACTGCGAATAGATTTTCCTTATCCTGAAATATCCTCCTACATCACTAGAAAATGGAAGCAACCCCCAAGCATCCACTGGTGGTCCATGAGATATTAAGAAAATATATGTAAACAGCAACATTGTCTTTGAACCACATTGACCTGGTTCCTACATAATGCTAAGCCAAACCATGACTTGTTCGTACTTCCTTTTGTGCTGTGTTTCTAGGGTGCTTTAAAGCTCTGTGTCTGAGCACCTCCCCCCCCCCCCCCGCTCTTCCCCATGAAAACCCGCTCTTCCCCAAATCAAATGGCAACCTGCAGAAAACCCAAACTGTTTGTTCTGATTCAGCATTAAAGAGTGGATTTTCATGGGGGAAATGTTGGGGGGGGGGGGAGTGCTCAGACACTGTGCTCTAAAGTGTGAATCTGTGCCTGGAAAGGTAAATGTGGGTGAGCCATTAAAGTTTACATGGTTGAGCTCATGGAGGAGAGGACAGCCACAGGACTCTCCCCCAATTTCCCTGCTGCTGCACTATCCAAGTTAAGGCATCATTTGGTTCAGCATGTCATCCTAACCTTAGCTTGTGGCTTATCCTACACTGATGGTTCATTTTGCTCTAGATAAACCACAAACTATGACCGAGGTTTGTCCTAGATTTACAGCTCACAGTTTGTCTTGAGGAGACAAACCATAAGCTGGGTTTTGGTTGGCACTTCAGTTTAACCCTAGGAGTGGCAGGTGTGCCAGTGCTGCTGAAACAGAGCTTTCCTCCCTCTCTTTTCTCAGTGACCCCTCAAATTGGCTCAGGGGGTTGGCAGAGCCCCCCAGAATAGCATACAGGGGGAGGAGAGGAGAGATGGTTTCATGTTGTGAGCTGAAATGCTTGCACTGACAGAACAATCTTTTTAGTGCAATGCTGAAATTCTCCCATAGAGTGCTGGCTTGGCAACGGTTGTAGAAATATGGGCAGCTAAAGCTCTATAAAAGCAGTAGACCAATCATGGCCAACATTTGGGTAAATGTGCCACATCCAAAGTAGGAGTCTAATACATATGGAATATTTTCAGGCCTTGCTGTGGTTTATTGAGTCTTTCTAGTTTGCTGAGCCAGGAAACAGGAAGCCATTGCAGGGCTGAAGACTTGGGAAGTTGTGTGACCATAACAGTAGCCATTAGATGCCTGCTCTGGCCAAATACTCACTGCCTGTGCCGCCTCTGGCATCTGTGCCACAAGTTGACACAAGCCATGTTTTACCAGTTTCTGCAATAAGCAGGATACAGTTTAAACCTGCCTGAGGAGGCTATTGAAAGTGTTAAACAACTGGGGGGGGGGGAGGAAAGTGCCATAATAAAAGTTCAAATTATTTAGAACTCCCACCCACATTGTGATCTTTGTGAGATTTAACAGAGCAAGCTCTCTGAAAAATTGATATCGGCGTCTGCCTCATATTCTCCGGGGAACAACCATTTGAGGAATCTATTGGAAAAGCAAAGGGCTGGGTTGTGGAGAGCGTTGTAGAGGGGATCCAACCAGGGAAGATGAGTCTGTTAATGGAAATATTGATTGTTTCGGAGGTTCAGTGCTGCCAACCGCCGTGCACATATGGTCCCGGTTTTATTGATATATGAATAAGATTAAACATGACACCTGTGTCAAGTGAATCCCTAGGTACCATTTAACTAACACTTAAAGCAGCTGCCTTTGAAGGATTACCTTCAGGCACAGGCCACCCAAGCAGAACAATATCATCGCCAGAAGTACTTTCCCAGTTGTCGACAAATGGGAATTCTTGCCTTATAGCCGCAATAATTACACTGTATTAGTGAAAGTCAAACAATGGGGGCATTTAAGGGCTGATTCCCTTCTCTTTGGCAGAAAGGCTGCAGTGAAGGGAGAGTCAAGTGGACAATATGAGACAGGAACCCGGAAGACTTGCCTTCCTTTTACAGTTGCAGTTTCTCCATCTGTACCACTAAGGCAAGAACTTTGCTCACGGGTGTTATGAGAACAGTCATGCTTTGAGATAACCCAGTCATGAGTATTGACTAGTTAATTCACTAGTTTTAATGTTTTAAAAGATCACTCACTTCTAACACAACTGGTTATTTTCTCCCTCTACTGCTAGCATTTAACTTTTACTAATTAGCTAAGCTCTCCTCCAGCTTTCGTCCTCCAGCTTTCTCAGCGTTTATCTGACACAGCCATTCTCTAGGATCCTCTATATGGAACTATTATATTTCTTTATTAAAACTCTAGGATTACCAGTTGGAGAAAAGAGAGAACATTTTTGCCTTCCTGTGAGGTACAAAGAACTAAGATTCCCAGAGTTCCTTTGTTCACACTGACATTTTCAGTACACTTTCGGGAGTCTACAAGGCAGCCAACTGGCTGCAGGAAAAGGAACTAAAGCAAACAAGGAGAGATATTGATCCCAGTAAGGGTGCCGGTCATTTCTGCAGCTAAATTTCCAGGCCCCAGAAGTTGGGCGAGGAAGGCAGCAGTAACTCCTGGCCAGTAGTGGTGGGGGTTGATGGAGCAATACAGCTAGTGCTGAGTTCAGAGCCCCAGTTCACTTTCACCATGGCATGATTTGAGGTGTCTATGCTACAGAAAGGGATGTGGGTGGCGCTGTGGTTTAAACCACTAAGCCTAGGGCTTGCCGATCAGAAGGTCAGCGGTTCGAATCCCTGTGACAGAGTGAGCTCCCATTGTTTGGTCCCAGCTCCTGCCCACCTAGCAGTTCGGAAGCACATCAAGTGCAAGTAGATAAATAGGTACCGCTCCAGCGGGCAGGTAAACAGTGTTTCCATGCGCTGCTCTGGTTCGCCAGAAGCAGCTTACTCTTGCTGGCCACTTGACCCGGAAGCTGTCTGCGGACAAACACTGGCTCCCTTGGCCTATAGAGTGAGATGAGTGCGCAACCCCAGAGTCGTCCGCAACTAGACCTAACGGTCAGGGGTACCTTTACCTTTATGCTACAGAAAAGGGGATGATTTGGGTCCCTTTAAGAGCTCTGGAGCATAGTCGCATTGAGCACAGGTACCATTCTTACCAGCACTGCAACTAGCCATGAAACATTTGGGTGGGTGGGTGTGGCTGTAAGGGCAACTTTCAAACTGGTTCATCTCACATGCCTGACAGTCAAGGAATCTGTGTAATTCTGTTATCTGCAGATTGAATACTTCTATATCACAACACATGCTCCATCCACAAATCCTCCTTTTCTTCTTGAGCCCTTGCTCTGCCTTTACTGAATGCTGATGGAGAAAAAGCAATGGTGACATCAGCTTTATAAAGGCACCGTCAGATGTCAAAACAGATACACATCAAAAGAAGAGCAATGAGCTGTGCCTTCTAAGTGTCCTGAGCCTTTGCGGGCAAAATTTATAATCCAATGGTGCCTGAAGAACAGATAGACAGTGCTCTTGCCTTGCCTTTTCAAGTGGCCAGTTTTCCTTGCTTAGAGTTTATAATAAATGGATGAGTTCAGTGTTTTACATGAACATGTTTTCCCAAACTTACTGCATTTTCCCTATTACCTTTACAGACAAATCTTCCTCAGCCGCCTTCACTGTAAACATGCCGTGTGAAAACTAGTCCCAAGTATTAATTTCTTAATTTTTTAAAAATGGTCATTTAATACATTTAGGAAGAGTGTGTAAAACACACTATAAATATATTCCTCACTCTTTGCTGAAAGGAAACCTGTGAAGACTCCATCTCATATTACCCCTTCACGTCTGCAATGCCTGAAGGAGGCTAAAGACATAATGGAAACACCTCATTTTACGTTGAACACTCAGGTCTTGACTGAAAGTTGGGAAGAAACATCCAATACGGTTAGGCCTTGGACTTCACCAAGTCCAGTACATATGGCACAGATAACAACCCTGTGCATATTACTTCTCCTATGAAAGTAAATTTAAAACCAGAGGACATGTTATTTTCACTTTCTGTGAGGCACTCTCTGTGTATTTTTTATTTTCTCTTGCAGATGACCACAGTGCCTGGAGATAGGCAGACAGGTTGTGCATTCATAGCAGTGACCAGAAGAGAAATGACCACTGGGAGGAGCACAGAAAGAAGAAACACCACAGTGCATTTGCAGCAGCACAGCTGGTTGCCCTCATCCACCCCAGCTGCAACAAAACATGTCTCTCCCATATCCGTCTCTACAGCCACAGCAGACACTGTAACCTTCCAACACAGTAACCTTCACTGCCAAAGGCACATTCCTCCATTGTCTCCCAAGACAGACTGATGGCAACAACAATAAGGTCATATCTAGGGAAGGCTCAAGGTGTCAAGTATTCAACCATTGGGACTATATGAAGAAATTCTAAAACAGCAGGCCGGTGGGATTAGTGCATTCTACACAGAGAGAATCATCTGAGGTCGTCTGAGGTTGTCATAAAGGCTTTGCCACAGGGATAATCAGTAACACCATCCCTGTGAGCCAGTATGAAGGGCCGTCCCTCAGAGTATCTTTGGTTCATGCAGATAGTTCCAGGTTCAATCCCTGGCATCTCCAGGTAGGCCTGGGATTGTCCTTTGCTTGCAAACCTGGAGAACTGCAGCCAGTCAGCATAGACAATGCTGAGGCAGGTGGACCAATGATCTGCCTCGGTATAAGGTAACTTCCTGTGCTCCTATGTGACTCATTCTGATGGCTGTGGTGTTGTGTGTATTGGCTTCATCTTGAAAGAGTTTGGTCATGAAACAGAGTGTTTTATGACAGATGGAGAGAACACCCAGACCCAGCCAGGAAAACCCAGGGCCTACACAGGCGCCACAGTCCTGTTGCTCTCTTAGAGCTCATTCATCTACCATGAGTTGCCATTATGCGAAACTCACATAGCCTGGTGCGTTCAGTTGATCTGTTCTTGTTCTATACTCCCTTTGAGGCTGATAAAAATAAAAATTCTGCCAAGCAATGGCAGCAAAGCTGTGGGAGTTTAATTTCCCTACAACGGCAGGTGGAATTGCCGGTGAAGCTTACAGGCCTCTTTTCTGGAGGGAAGTGTTATCACCCACAGCATGCCTCCTGTGATCTCCATTGGCTTTGACTGTTACACATGCTTTGAAGGTATGTTCAGAGTCCCCTGTGGCTGTTCAGGATGTGACTCCGAGCGGCCCTCTCTTAACGCATGCAGCGTTCTGCGGGCAGAGATCCTTTCATTAAAACTGATAGATGACACTTTCCCTTTCCCTTTCCACGATATTTACAATTCAGAGAATTGTGATCAAAGTGCTGGGAATTAGGGTGTTGACTCAGGATAATTAGTTCCTTTCTGAACATGTGCCTCAAAAGGGAGCTGAGGCTTCCCTCCTCCCTGCCATGTGGACTTGCGCTTCGCATTACCGGAAAGCATTTCAATCCCTCTGATGTCTTTTAGATATATTTGCTGACTCTTAATGTCAGTAACTCCCTCTGCGGTTAGAAACCTGAGGTGACAAGGGAGGGAGGAGGTGGTGGCGGTGAAAAAACAACACAGCGGAGTTTTACAAGCTTGGATAATTCAGGTGCAGAGATAATAGTAAAATCTAAAAATAAAACACCAGTAGCTTTAGGATGGTGCCTGATGCATTTGGAGATCGGCTTCGTTCTAACAGTGGTAGGTAGGTAGGTAATGTTAAGGAGAAAATTAGTATGTCATGCTTTGTGGTTATTATAATGCTGTGTTTGTTGGCTGCTGTTTTTCATGCTGTGTCATATTAATGCCTTGGAGGTAAAGAGATGCAATAGAGAAAATTAATAGAAAGCTTTAAAGGAAGCCTGGTGAAGTTGCAAACAAACAAAGCTTCATTAATGGTGGGTTTTATTAAGAATGCTGTGCAAAGAATTGGCGCAGCAGCCCATGCTGAATGCTAAACTCCAAACTCAGAGTGCTGTGGCCCTCTGGATATTGTTGGACTCCCATCAGCCCCTGCTAGCATGGCCAATAGTCAGGGATGATGGGACCAGATCTTCAGCCACATCTGGCCATCAAGTCCCCATCCCAGGTGTGGAGATGAAACATGTCACTATGCTACAAGGGCTGTAGGGCCAGAAATGGGGCATTTCAGGAGCACTTGTCTCTGGTCCCAGAGTAGGTAAAAAGGTAAAGGTAAAGGACCCCTGGACAGTTAAGTCCCATCAAATTTGAATATGGTGTGCAGCGCTAATCTCCGCTTTCAGGCCAAGGAAGCCGGCGTTTGTCTGCAGATAGCTTTCCATGTGGCCATCATGACTAAACCACTTCTGGTGCAACGGGGCACCGTGACAGAAGCCAGAGTGCATGGAAATGCGGTTTACCTTCCTGCCACAGCAGTACCTATTCATCTCTTCACACTGGTATGCTTTTGAACTGCTGGGTTGGCAGGTGCTGGGACAGAGCAACAAGAGCTCACCCCATCGGGGGGACTCAAACTGCCAACCCCACGATCGGCAAGCCCAAGAGACTTGGTGGTTTAGACCACAGCACCACCAGTGTCCCACGGTCCCAGAGTATGGTCTGAAGGCACATGATGCCTTGCTGAAGCTAAGGAGGCCTGATTAGTGCCAGGATGGGAGACTGCCTAAGAACCATATGGATAGCACTCTGGATTCTGTGATGGAAGAAAAGTGGGATATAGATTTAAGAAAAATAATAATACCCTCTGCCTCAGGAGCCCAGTGTCAGCATGAGAAAGATTCATGGTTGGAGTCCAACAACATCTGGAAGGCCACAGATTAACCACTCTTGATCTAGCTTGATGAAGAGTTCTAGAGAACTCACAAAAGTTCAGTATTTTGCTTGGTCCTGTTAAAGGTATTGCCCAATTGTTTAATTTTTGGAAGGTGATGGGTCCCCACCACCTTTCTGGAACAAATGGCGTCCTTTATTGACTCTCAAGTGTATGTATTTAATCCATGCTGGGAGGGCTGGACCTCTGCTTCTATAAAATGGTGGAGAAATAGGCTAATATTTATATATGAGACACTATCAATTATATTGTTGCTAGCATTTTTCTTTTCTCTCCAGTTTTTATAGATGGTTCAAGAAAACCAACCATATGAGATCAGGCCTGATTTGCATGGATTGCCCCATTGCCTGCAGGCTCCCCAAGGAAACATCCATCTTCTTGGCAGAGTTATGTGCAATCTCCCCAGTACTCACTGGACTACATCAGGATACAGCCGTTGGAAAACTCCATCATTTACTCAGCCTGAAGTGAGCTCGTTACAGACACTGTGGTTGTTTCGGTTCAGTCCACACACCCTGGGCTTGCCACAATTTGATTTCAGCATGTCTTATTTTATTCCCTTCATAGTGGATTGAATAGGGTCTTGCAGTTCAGGGTCAGATGAGGTAGCAGAATCTACTGCTCCCTTGTTCATAGTACACATAATTTTGCAATATGTATATGTATACACACACCGCTTATCAGATTGTACTACTGCACAGCCTGAAGCAAAAGCACATTGCAGATTAGCTATTACAGATCAAATTCATACAAAGATGGTTTCTTTCTATAATGCCTGCCGAGTAAAGGTTCCATGGCAGAAATGCTTGAGGAACTGGTTCTTTGGGAATTGTGATACACACTGAACAGATCCACCCCTCCTGGACTAATGTGCAGATTGGAACACAATGATCCTCTGGCTTTTGCGCTTTCCGAATATCCCGGTGTTGTTTTGGCCTCAAAACAGAAACTGCAACTTTTTGCATTTTCTTCTTTTCTAAAAGTCTACAATTAACACAGATAGGAGATGGAATGAGCCAAGCCCCCTTCCATTGTCTTATATGGTCTTCTGCAACCCTTTTCACCTAATGGGAACAGCAGAGGTCAGTGCAAATGTGCATCGGCCATTTCTTCTAGTTCTTCTGAGGGATGTAATTTCCCTGGGAGTGTTATACTGAGTCAGGCCATAGGTGCATTTAGTTCTGCACTGTCTGCACTGGCAGAGGCTTTCCAGGGTTTCCGGCGGGGGGCTCCCCCAGCCCAACCTGGAGATGCCAAGGATTCAATCTAGGACCTTCTGCATGCAAAGCACGTGTTCTATCACTGAACTGCAGCCCTTCCCCAGGCATGTACATTTTAAATCATTTTCGAAAACTTAAAAACTTTAAGCACTTTAGTGCCCTGTCATTTATGTTGCAACCAGAACACTACTTAAGCACCACCATTAGAAAACAGTACTCATCAATAACATCATAATTCTAGTCCTGAGCACATTTCCTTGAATGCCCCACTCTTTCAGCGGCTTTGCTTGCTGTCTAGAAATGACAGGCTCCTAAACAATTTAAACACTTCCCAAACAATCATTGTAAATTCACATTATGATGCTAAGTCCTAACCAATTTCAATAGATGCTTAAAAGTCACTATCACTACCTGGCTGGTTCTAGAAGAAAAACATGTTTATTCTAGCAAGTAAATCCCCTTTGAAGATATATATATATATATATATATATATATATATATATATATATATGAAATAGATCTGCAGCCACAGATGACTTGGATTTTAATGCAACACATTTTCCCCCTCCTACTGTGTAATCAAACTGAGCATCTGAAATCTATATTTTTTCATACCTGATCTTTCCAGAGGAATGATCTGTGGGTGGACAGCTCTATAGGTGCTTGTTTCCAACAGAAAGACTAATTGTTTTGATTGCTCTTTAATTAATCTCCTTGGGCCTCGGCAATGAACTTTTGTTAAGTTCACAAGGCAGTAATGTAGGTGTAAAGCCCACCATCAAAATGCAGATCGATGTGCTTGATTGCATATGGGTGGGAGATATGGATTGATACAAAGGAGATATTTGCACAATGGGCTCTTAATAGTTTATTACTTTCCTTTCCCTTGTCACCTCCCATCAGCCACGCTAATAGGTCGTAATCCTGCACCAAGTAATGCAGATATTGCTCCCCTAGGAATGGGCTGTGGCGTGGGGAATGGCACTCAATGACCTCTTCGGCTAAGTGAGATTGTGCAGTACCTGCTCTGGGTGAGATAAACGGTCTGTTTACATAAGTTTATTTTAAATAACCAGCCCCCAAAGGTTGGAGGCAGGTGGAGACACAATATCAGAGCTTTTATGTATTGTTGCTTTAAAACCCAAAGGAAGGACAAGCAATCTGTGAAGTTTTTCCACCACCGATCATTTGATGGGTAATTTATATTACAGAATGTATTAATTGCACTTACAGCAGGGGTTTCCAAGTTGTGGTCCATGCTGCATTCAGCTGGTCTGTGGTGTGTCTGCATTCATATTGATTTTTAATTGTATTTTTATTGCTTCTTTGTTAAAAAATTTACAGCCTCGCAAGTAAAATTCCATAGAATATGTCCATAGGTAAGGTGATCCCCAAGTAAACTCATCCCAAGCTGTTAAAGGCTTAATAGTAACACCTTGAACTTGACCTGGTAAATGCATTGGGAGTTGATGGGAAGTCTTTTGTATTTTAGTAAAAATGTAGGATGAAAGAGATCGTATAAGATTGAATTAATTTTTATTTGTATATTTACACAAGATCATTTTCCCAAGATCGTTTTTTGTTTACATAAGATTTTGTTGTTGTTGTTATCAACGAATCTCAATCAAGTATTTACAAGGCAAAAAAAAACCCCAAACCCGAACTTGACCTGATAACAAATGGGCAACCAGTGCGGGTGTCTGAGCAGAGGTGTTATATGCTGACAGGGTCTCCCTCCCTCTGCAGTATTCTGCACAAATTGAAATGCCATTTCTGGGTCAAGACCAAGGGAATCCCCATCTAAAGGTCCCTTCCAATACTGGTTCTGTGGGGGGAGGGGATTCAGTTCACTCCTTACATTCTCACTTTGATCACAGCAAATAAAAATTATTTATGTTTCACACATGGATGAGAAAACCTTTGGAGACAGACTGGGATATGCTTCATTTGGGTCTTTACCATTTGTAATACAGTGGTACCTTGGGTTACATATGCTTCAGGTTACATACGCTTCAGGTTACAGACTCCGCTAACCCAGAAATAGTGCTTCAGGTTAAGAACTTTGCTTCAGGATGAGAACAGAAATTGTGCTTCGGCGGCGCGGCAGCAGCAGGAGGCCCCATTAGCTAAAGTGGTACTTCAGGTTAAGAATAGTTTCAGGTTAAGAACGGACCTCCGGAACGAATTAAGTACGTAACCCGAGGTACCACTGTATTAAGAACTGTGCTGTGTGCCTCATAGCTGGCCTGCCATTAAATTCCTCAAAGGCAGAATATTGGCTATCCACTGCCACTCATATTCTTAAGTGTACGGTCAAAATCTTATGGGTAGACAGCTGCGCACTCCACTACTACGTTTTGGGATCTGTTGATTGCCACATGCAGGAATAGGAAAAGGCACCTTAAAGGCTGCTATCAAACTGCATTTCTCTCCCAAATTGGTTCAGGAGGAGATGCTATTTTTTAACCTGTTCTTCATCTTTCATTTGGTAGGACATATTTCATCCTAAAGCAACAACCCCCACCCAAACGGAACTTAAGATATGTACGCAAAACCCTTTGCAAAGGTCAGGTAGAATAGATGCTGTGACCCATTGATTATATTTCTCCATAGCACTACAGAGAGCGGTAGAATGGTAAACTCAGGGCAGAATCAAACCCAGATCTGTTGCAGTTCACCTTTTGCTTTTAATTTGGCAGTTCAATTTCAGCTGTGGCTTTATTGCCCACTGACAAATGGACTGAGACCACCAATCTGTTTCTCCCAGAATGCTGAAGTTCAATTTGATTTAATCTTGTGTGACATGAAGATGAAAGATGGCAAACTGTTGACGGTCCTGAATGCATTTATTTGGAAGAGTAGGGCCCAATGATTTCAACAGGACTTACTTCTATATAAAGCAAGCCTAAGATCATTGAGCCTTGCATAGCTTAGCAAATGAAGTTCAGGAAGCTAAGAGTGGTAGATGTGGACTAAAGGATAAAGAAGTCACAATTCTGAGATTTTTGATCCTTGGGTTTTTTTAAATGTCCCAATCTGTTCAGTAGCATGATCTACCAAAAACTGTTCTTTCTTTCTTTCTTTCTTTCTTTCTTTCTTTCTTTCTTTCTTCCACATTTTTTCTTCCTTTCAGCAAATTAATGTCATACCTCGCTAGCAGTCTCCCTTGAGAATAACCAGAGCTTTGAACTGCTGCCTCTGCAGTACCATGTTGATGTTCAGAGGCATTCTTTTGAGCCTGCAGCCTCTTATCTCTGGCTTTGACACTGTAGGCAGCTTGTCAGCATCCATGCCTGCCACTCTTTTGAGCTTATGTGCATCTGGTGGGAGTGAGAACAGCAGTTTCTCGGAGATTAGAAGTCTCCCTGCTCACCTTAAGACATGCCAATCATGCCATGCTCTTCTCGGTGATATACTCATCACTGCATTTGAAAAGGAGGACCAGTTGCCATTCTTTTCTCAGCAGAGCCGTGTAAATATGTCTATATATAGTTTCATATATATATATATATATATATATATATATATATATATATATATATATATCTATCTATCTCCAGGAAGCCAAGCCAGTGGGTGATACATGGGAAGAAGAGAATGAGGCTTCCAAATACCATTAAAATGGAAACTATTCTCTCCTTTTTCTGCCCGCCCTTTGGCATTTGGCAACTGTTTTCAATAAACCTTTGTAAGCAAGGCCAGGTAGGATTTTTTGTATGAAAATATTTATATGGATTGATCTCTGATTAATCTTCATCTAAAAGGTTAAGGGGGGGGTGGACTTCCTTGACATCTTGATCTGGGCTTCTTTCAAATGGGTGGCTCTTAATGCTACTAACTCATGGCTCTTTTGCTGGAAGCCACAAGTGGAATTACAATGGACATTTCATACTGTCGGGGATATTGCATGTTTCCTTGCTATGTTCTATCTATCCTATGTTCTAACCTTGCTATGTTCTAACATCCCCTCCATGGGCTGCTTTCTCAAGGTACAGAATCCACCTCACATCCCATTCTGTGCAGGCCAGGAGGAAAGCCCACTCCATGACCAGCTGTAGTGACCAGAATGCTCCCAGGTGTTCCTCCTTGGAAGCACACCTGCTTCTATCCTTTTCCTTTGAAACCTCCAGGGCAGACAGTTTGCAATGGCTGAAGGTGTTTCTTACATGGAACTGTTGCAATAAGGGACACTGAACCTAAGAGCAGAAGAAGAGCCCCACTCAATCAGGCCAAAGACCCATCTAGGCCAGCATCTTTTTCTCACAGGGGCCAACCAGATGCCTAAGTGAAGCCCACAAGCAGTACCTGAATGTAGCAGCTTTCTGTCTCATGAGATCTTTCAGGCCTTTTAAATGGGACCTGCAGTGCTGACTTGTGCAACTATCAGAGACACGGGGATGATGTCATTCGATAGGGGAGCCATTCGGCCAGTGTGGCAGCAGTGTATCTCCAGTCGTGGTGCCTATGAAAGTAACTATAGAGTTGCCAGAAGTATAGGATTGCTCTGCTTCATATTCATCTATTCCACTTAACAACTATGAATCTTAATGCGCCTTGTATAAGCCTTTAGCCTGATATTCCCCTCATGGATGATTTACACTTAACGTCACATGCAATTGCATCATGGGGCTCATTGAAAGCCAGGAAAATCCATTTTGAAATATTTTGGGCCAAGCTATCTGTCTCATGAGATCTTTCAGGGCTTTTTATATGGGACCTGCAGTGCTGACTTGTGCAACTATCAGGATATTCATTTGGTTCTCATTCATAGCCATCATTTATTTCTGTCCTGTCGTCTGTCATCTCGTGGTTTTGTGCAAAGGGGAAAAGATGGGAAAGACACTGATCTGGTGTTTCATGAAAGAAGAAACAACTAGAAAGAGAGGGAACTCCACCAGGAAACTCAAGACTGGCAGATGGTTCCCAAATTCATTGATGCCTTTGCTTAGGTACATCTCTTAACAGGTGAAAATCCCAATTTGGTAGAACAACGAGGCTGGAGACAGAGGGAATCTATAAAAGGACCTGCCAAGATAAACCTCTCTCTATTTCTACTCTGAACTTAGAGAGCATGAAGGAAACAGTCTTTAGAATGAGCTGGGCATAGATTCTAACTCTCTTGAGCACCATTCTGCTCCAGTCCCTTATAAAATGAAAATACCTACCTATTATTTTTATATTGCTGGCAGTTATAGCCCACCATTTTCCTCCAAGGTGGCATGTATGATTCTACCCCTCCTCCTTCAATCCCCACAACAACCATGTGAGGCTGAGAGGCAGTGACTGGCCCAAGTGAGCTTCATAGCAAGTTAGGGTTTGAACTCTGATCTCCCAGGTCCTAGTCTGAAACTCCAACCACTGCATCACGCTGGCTCTCAAGTAGCAATGTTGCTGTGAAGATACATTGAAATAAGAATGGCAAAGAACTGAATTTCAGAGGATTATATAAATGATAAGTAATGTTAAGTTTGATTTATTTGATTATTTGATTATTGGCTACTGTTCATCAGTAATGTTCCTTTTTACAGATTATACACAGAATCTGCTGTGAATCTAATGTGGATGAGTAAACACATGAGTAAAAGTATGTGACTTCCCAGGGTTTCATTAATGTTCACACTCGTATCTACTGCCCTAATGGTCTAACATTGTATAGCATGATTCAGGTAGGTAGCCGTGTGTGGCGTTTGCCTCCTAGGTGGGTCATAAGGAAAGGGTTAAATGAGTGTGATGTGATTGGCCAGTGGGAACCCAAGGGGAGGAGTGAGAGTTAGAGTTGTGTTGTTTGGAAGTCAGTTGAGAGTTGGGAGTTGGAGAAGGAAGAGGGAGGTTAAGTCTGTGGGTTGAACAAGTTGTGTTGTGAGAGAGTGAGAGAAACTGTTAGGTGGAGTCAGATAGATAGTTGGGATAATCAGTTTGAAGTTGTTAGGAATGTATAGGACAGTTAAGGAACTAAGATTAAGAAACGGACAAGAAAAATTAACTGAAACCATAAACTTGTTTGTGCTTAAACAAATAAACTTGATTATTAGTTAATGTTAACAACTGTCTGGACTCCATGTGTACCCGAGGGAAACGGGTTGGTAGCAGCAAAGAGGCAATCACAGTGGTGGCACAGGGATCAATAGACCGTCAAATGTCCAGGGACCCTGTGTGATTGCCACACCGTGTTGGTCTGACGCAGTTGAAATAAATAAAGAATTGCCCAGTAGCACCTTAGAGACAAACTAAGTTTGTTCTATGTATAAGCTTCCGTGTGCATGCACACTTCTTCAGATACCATGTTTACATGTCTTGCCATTTCAGGGCCCCATCAGCTGCAGTCATACAATATTTCATTTTAGAATATTTTCATTCCATCCTTTCATTTCCAGCATCCATCTTACCAACCCCATTCATAAACTTCCCATCATGACAGAGTCTGGGCTGCAATCCTATGCAACCTCACTCTGAAGTAATCTCCATCGCCATCCACTGGACTGACTTCCAATGTGGGCCTGGGAGTTGCGAACAGCTTCTTCTCTACACTCAAAGGAGAGCAGAGAATAATTGTGCTGCGTTTAGAAGCAGCTGTTTAGATGGCTGGCGTTAAAGCAGCTAGAAAATGTGGTAGCAATTTATGCCCAGCAATAACAGCAAGCTGCTATTTTAGCTTCATAAAAATGTAGTTACAAAATATTGTAACGTGCAGGCTGCAATGACTTTTACAATCCCTCGTAAAAATAATACTGCAACATTTTGTCATGATCAGCAACCAGTGCGTTTCCCCAAAGGCATTGGGACAGAGGAAGGAATCTCTGGCTTTGCTGTTCCAGCAGAGGCTGACATCCTGACACACAAAGCTTCCTCAAATTACAGACTGCGTTCACCCTAATTGTAGACTGGGTCACCTTTAATGTCCTGCCAGGAGGACATCCCAAGGTGGAACTCCCAGCAAGCCTGGAAGGATGTTTGAAGTTATACACCACATCAAACATACAGATGAGATGAGTGAATTGCCCAGCTCCTCACTGGCCTGGTTTAGAAGAACTACAGATGTGCTGGATGATGCTATGCAAAGGATGCTATCTTGCCAACCGACTGCCAAGGGAAAACTTCCTTTAGCCTCACAGGACGGTAATGTGAGGTACCTACAAGATCTTACATAGATAAAGGGGTAATGTCAGTTTAGTGGTTAATGTGCACAACAACCAGCTATTGTGCACATTCACCATGTCTCATGGAGAATGTGTACATAATTTGTCCAAGAAGAGGGAACTGTGTGCATTCATTGGTCAATATACATGATCTCCTACTGACCTTAGGCAATGTGCATATATTGACTGAATTTTGTACATTCTCTGGCCATTATGCATAATCCCTGACAGGGCTTGGGGAATATGCATTTCCCACTGCATTTTGTACATACCCCACACGCAGTGTGCACATTCTCTAGTCCAAATGTTAGTCTCCAAGAAACATGCCCTTGTTTTCTATCGCTAATCCAGATATGTGAAATCTGTGCCCCTAAGGCTGCTCCTGACCTATTATCAAATCCTACATGGCACTCAGCAGACCCTCCCACTGAGCAGCTGAGCAGTGAAAATAAGGCATGAGGCTCCATAGAAAAATTAACTTCCTTTGCAGTTCAGCTGCCTTCCCTTCTCACTCAGCTGTTCCCCAGTTAGTGGAGTGCCACAGGAGAGATTGTGCACAATGGCCGCAAAATGTACAAACTTCAGTCAATATATGCATGTTCCTCAGGCCCTAGTAGACATTTTTTTATATGAACTCAGATATGTGCCCAGTTCCATGGGCTGGTTATACGCACATTTTCCATGAGGTCTTCATGATAGCCAGTTGTTCTGCACATTAACCTCTCAACTTACATTATCTAACATAGATGATAGATATAGAACCATATTCAACTAACCCAGCAGAACCCAGCGTAAGAATTCTGGTGAACACAACTGGGTTTTCTCCCCTCTCTCCCCTCTGCATCCCACCATGCCTCCGCCAAATCCACTCTGGGGGGTCAAGAGAGCCCACAGAGTTTGTGCAAGGGGAGGAGATGAACGTTGATTCTGTTTTGCAAGCAGAAATGCTTGTGCTGATGAAACAACCATCTTAGTGCTATGTTGCATCCTTCACATAGATATACATACTGAAATGCCCAAAGACTACAAAATGCCTTGACTCCTCCATTCAAAACACTCAAAATGAATCTCCTACTCTTTCCTGGCCATTAGCTCCCACTGAGGAAACATCCACCAACCATTCACTAGCCTGACAAAAGGAATGGATGTATGCTTCACTGAGATCCATCTCTAATAGATGTGTTTGGAATTGAGAGTTCCTTGAGAGCAGGCAGGACAGATGACTTTTTGGGTACAACTTTCATTGGTACCTCAAAACCTCTATTCCTCCTTCCTTCCTTCCTTCCTTCCTTCCTTCCTTTGTGAAGTGTGCATTTGCTGTACTGTGCTAGCTTTCCTTCGACAGTGCTTAATAACTCCCACATTCACAGAGGTTGTATAAGCAATCTGGAGTAAGATTTATCACCACTTTAACCCTTCAGGATCATTACCCTGAAACTTTGAGACTAACCAGAAATGCTATGACAACTTCCACTCAGGCAGTAATTAAACACTTTTTAAAGATGTGTCATAGCCACCAGAGGAGCAGCAAATTGGCATCATGCCACCCATCGGCATTATTATATTGTCAACAGCCAGGCTTTCTCTCTTGAGGAATCTTGCCTCTGTGCTCTCCCAACTACTTTCCCTTTATTAGTAAAGTGTCATCTCAGGCTCCGGAGAGAAGGTTCAGTGCTGAGCGTTGTAGCATGGGGCTGAAAAGTTTGAGGAAAGCCTGGCTGGATCAAAAAGTGTGTGCAGAAGTTGTATCCTAAATCAGGTTTTCTGCACACCTACATCACAGCTGAAGGAAGCTGACTCTCTGAAAACTGGAACCATTCCTAGGGACTCCTGCAGAAACAGCCCCCCCCCCCAGGTCAGGAGCTGTGAGGTATTCATAGGGTTGGCTATATCACACCTTGGGTATTTAGCTGAACAGTATTTCATTTATGGCTTTCATCTTATTTTTATTCTACCTTTATTACCTGTAGAAATGTAAGCTCAAGAGTGATAAATAAAATAAGTAGGGAACTCAGGATGTAAAAGTCTAGGCTCTCTTGGTCATAGAATGCATGGAATTCACCTGGCTCACCCCTTCAAACCATCATTGAGGCCATTGCCATAAGAGTCCATTAAAAGTCCCCATTTCTTTGGGGACAGCTTCCCAGGTTCTAGAAACTTATTATTATTTGAATTTATATACCACCCTATACCCACAGGTCTCAGAAGGAGCAAGGTCCATCTCTCAGTTGTCAACCACTCAGCCATATGTTTTTATTTTATTATTTTTCATTAAATTGCATTCATTCTCCTATATAAGTTTGATTTCAGCTACAGTGGTACCTTGGGTTAAGTACTTCATTCATTCCGGAGGTCCGTTCTTAACCTGAAACTGTTCTTAACCTGAAGCACCACTTTAGCTAATGGGGCCTCCCACTGCCGCCGCACCACTGGAGCACCACAGGATGAGCTGTTCTCATCCTGAAGCAAAGTTCTTAACCCGAGGTACTATTTCTGGGTTAGCGGAGTCTGTAACCTGAAGCATATGTAACCTGAAGCGTATGTAACCCGAGGTACCACTGTATGCCTTTTTGTTGGGGTGAGGCTGGAAGGCTTGGTGCCTGGATAACTCAGTTGGTTAGAGGATGGTGCTGATAATGCCAAGGTCACAGGTTTGATCCTCATATGGGATAGCTGCATATTCCTGCACTGCAGGAAGGTGGACTAGATAATCCTCAGGGTCCCTTCCAACTCTGATAAGTCTATGATTTCTATGTGGTAAGACTCCAGGTCCCATCAGCTGCACCCAGTATGGTCTGTGAACAGGGATGGTGTGAGCTGGAGTCTAGTAACACCTGAATGGTATACAGGTTTTGCCCTGGATTCTGCCTGCTATACTGTATACACACACACACACACAAAAAAAACACACACACCAAAGAACCACCCAAAACGAGAGGCTCTAACCTGAGGTCTTCCCTTGTAGCCATGGGGCTCTGTTCATAGGCCTATCCAAGTACCAGAATTTTTTTCATCTCAAGAGTTGGGAAGATTTTTTTTAAAATGCTTTATAATTTGTGGGTGACTGACCGAGCATGCAGATGACATATAGTCATTTTATTATCTTTACTTTAAAGCACGTCATCATTTTCTACAATGAAAAAATGAGTTCATTTCCAAATAAATGTGTTTTGCATCAAGGCAGCAGATGCAAACTCCGGTTTTATTCTTGTATTCACAATGGCCCTGTATTGAAGCTGGTTTTAAATGCAAAACTCAGAGTATTGTTTTTTAAAAAAACCAAGAGTTTGCAAACTGGGTTTGTTTGTTGCCCTCACATATCAGGAATATGGAAGTAGTTGTAAAGCATGAAATGGCAGAGGGACCGGGAGAAGGAAAATATTAATTTTAATTAATGTGGATTTTAATGTGTGCTTCTCAACTGAAGTAATACACATGGCCATCTAAATAGGTGTGTGGGTGTGTTATAAGATGGTTATGTCCAGGATTTAAAATTATCTTGCTGCACCACTGCACTCATGATAAAAATGATGCATGATAATAGGCGTGCTTGTATTCTCTTTGTGTTGAAAGATCATAGTGGTGGCAACAGCAGAGAGCAGACAAGGAGAAGGCTAGATTTCAGGCGCTTCCGGTGCAAGCTTCAGCCACTAGCACTGAATACTTGGAAGCAGGTAACACAAATAGTCATGAAGTTAGGGTATTGCTAGGAAAGGCATGAGTATCAAAGACCTGGTTCTCACTTTCGTTGGAAACCTGTCTAGAATGTGCTGCTTCAAAGTGTAAGTGGTACTCGCCTGTAGCATATGGTGGGGTTGGATGATAGAACTCTCATGTCCTCTAGTCAGCTGCATCATGGCTGGTTACCGAGAGGTAGAGGGGATGGGCAAGATGCCAGCAAGGTCAGCATAGTCAACAAGGTGCAAACACGCCAGCAGGGGTGCCAGATTGGCTCTGCCAGTACATTTGCACCACACTAAACACACCAATCTTGCTGTTGCCTCACCTGGAGGTCAGATGAGCACTGCTGCCCCACTCCACTCCCAGCTACTGGTGCTCACATGATTGACTGCTCTTCCCATGAAAAATGCAATCCGATAAATCCCCACCACAGTCAAAAATAAGACACCGTGGAATTCAGTCCGTTAGAGTTTTATTCATTGCATCACTGCTCAAACCGGGATTCCTTTTATTAAAACAAAATGGAATGCCAACAGCAAAAGAGGTGGCTCAGCAATAAAGGCCAACTGTAAATTGTTCCAATCTGCTTGCCTTAAATAAGCAAGCACAACTTGGCAAGGACGTGTAATTGAAAACAATTGTGAGAGGGTTTGCTTTGGAGACCTGTGCCATCCTTGATTAAATAACCCATTTCTTGGTACATGCTGCATAGAAGCGATGGAAACAATAGTTGGCTCAAAGTCATGTGTGAACAGTTGGCTTGCTGTGTTGCATGTAATTCTGTGGTTTTGTCTCTGTGTTTTTGAGTTTTCTGTTAATCCCTCAGAAGGAAAGAAACAAGCCAAGCAAAGTGGTGGTGAATCAAGCTCTGCTGGTGACAAGTGTGCACATTTTGTTATCATTTCACAGAGCTCTTTCTGCTTCACAATGAGATTGGTGTAAACCATAGTCTTTCAAGCCTTCAGGGGACATGTTCCAAATCAGCTAGCCTATCAGGGAACCCCCGAAATTTGCCCTGGAAGCCTCACACATTGCAGAGGTTTCTAAGGCTTGTTGTAGGGTGCATACTCATGCTTTGGAGGGGGCATTCATGCCAGGGTCCCCTGACATACCCCTCCAGGATTCCCTGGAGGAAAATGTTCACCCTAGCAAATCCCAGCACCCCCAGCAATTCAAAGGCACCCACCCTTCTAGCACAGCTTTCAGCATTCCAGCTGTGGCCCCAAGGAACTCTGTGCTGCTTGCCCAGGCTCCCAGCTGGATTCTGGAGCACTCCTCCTTCCTCTAGCAAAGGGGCTCCTGGGCTGTTGATGGACTGCCTACTAGAAACATATGGGGTCCCTTTGCATAAGACTAATCAGGAGAAGGGGTGAGCTATGTAAGTGCGTGCCTGGACTGGAGCCAGAAAGGGTGCAGCCTCCAGCTCATATAAAAGCTCTCAGTTTAACTCAGGGAATTGCTGGTGGAATCGCTTCCTTGGGTTTCTCTGCCAGGCTCTCCTTTGTGATCAATCAGTTTCTCAGTTTGTGCCCCGTCTATGGACTGTGAAATGGACCACTGTTGCCCTCACAATTGACTGATGTGTGCAGTATAAGAAACACCCAATGTTCCCTACATCTACTCATTCTGGAGTGTGCATCATTTCCATGTATGGGCTGAATAAAGAGGCAAATAGTGATGATGCAGGGGTATTCTCACCCTCCAGTATCAAAGCACAATCTCAATAACACATGCACAACTTGGATCAGCTATTTTTAGATTACCCAATTTTCAGATTACCCATGTATCAGGAAAACGCAATACAGAGTGGGTCAGGAGTCTAAGATCTAAGTGGAGAACACACGGAGTGACTCAGAAACAGAGCAGAGTTTTTAAAAATGCACAGATATAACTACAAAGTGAATTTGGAGCCCATGCACACCCCTAAGATTTACTATTCTGTTTTGTTTTTTCTAATCATGGATAGTGTTGTGTTTGGTCTTCCACTGCCCTTGCTGAATTGGAGAGATCGTATCCCTGAGCTTTTAAAGGGAATTTTCAGGATTTATTTCCTTTGAAGAGCAGAAGATTAGGACTGCAGATGTAACAGTACCTAAACTGAAAATTAATACCTGCCTGGAGGAGAATATTCAGTGAACTGAAGTCATTTGTTCCAAAGACATTTGCGAACAAGTGGTCATCAAAGACAAATGTAGTGTTTGTTATTACTGGGGCCAGCACAAAGTATAGGGTGCCCTTCTCTGTGCATTGTACATAACTCCATTGACCTCTCTGTGGAGGAGAATCTTCTGAGACTCTAAGCCTGGTGGCAGCAACTCTAAACTTTTAAAAGAGGATTCTGATGCACAGCCACTCCTGCTAGGTATCTACCCAGTGCTTAAAGAGGACACATGGCATGATGCCATTGTACTCACAGTATTGCTGTCACTTCTTCAGTTGACTGCCACTTGTGAAAGGTGGAAAAACTTTGCGCATAATGATGTAATACCACACATCTTTCAATGTTGACCACTAGCTATGCTGGATAGGGCTAGTGGGATTTGGGGTTGAACAATATTTGGAGGGCCACAGGTTCCCCATCCCAGTTTTAAATGTTTTCCGCTCAACACACACTAATTAATTAATTAATTAATTAATAATAATAATAATAATACCCCGCCCATCTGGCTGGGTTTCCCCAGCCACTCTGGGCAGCTTCCAACAAAATATTAAAAATACAATAAAACATCAGACATTAAAAACTTCCCTAAGCAGGGCTGCCTTCAGATGTCTTCTAAAAGTCAGATAGTTGTTTATTTCTTTGACATCTGATGTGAGTGCTTTCTACAGGGCAGGCGTCACTACCAAGAAGGCCCTCTGCTCTCTCGGTTCTGAGAACAATAATGCTATAAGGCAGCCTTCTCCAAACAGGTGGCTTCCCGATGTCTTGGTCTACAATTCCCATCTGTGCTGGCTAGCTTGGCCAATGGTCAAGGTTGATGGGCATTGCAGTTCAAAACTTCTGGAAGGCAACAAGGTTGGGGCAGGCTGCTTGAAGTGTAGAAGATTAAAATTATGTTAAAGATGGAAAAGAATTGGGCATGTGTATGTGTGCGTGTGCACATGCAAGCAGATACACCAGAGTATTTTTTTACCATTGAAGTGTTCTCCTGTAGTTGCTGGTGTGCTCCAGTGATGGGAATGGCAAGCGATTTCAGTGATGTTCAGAAATCCTTTTTCTGAGTGGTTGGCTGTGATCTTTCTGCAGATGACCGAAACACTTTCATAGCTATGAATCTGGAAACGAACCATGCAAAAAGAGATTACTGCTTCAGGATTCATCACATGGGATGGATGAAAAATGAGACGACTGTGCATGCTGGAATGAAGTCAGCAAGTGGGCGAAAATGGGGAAATGTAGACTCGGGAATCCACAGATTTGCTGGAGGGAGAAGATGCCATATCCAGATGCCAGCCCAGGATGCTGGGTAATGTTACCAAACAGTCAAAAGTGAGAAGGCTTTTGAGTTTAATAGTCCTTAGTCACAGTCATTTCCCTGGCTTTGACCATATCGTTTTCTCTACGCCAATCTCACTGGTTACTTCTGTAAAAGATATCTAAAGTCACTGGCTCTCTCACACACATTTTAATAATGACATCAATGGACTAAGAGCAAATATCACTGCTCCCCATCAAAAGTTATTGTAAGGCCCCAATCTTGTTTAACAGGAATGTGTTGGTGCTCAGCACTTTAGATAAACATAAGTGTGCCTCAGCAGGCTTTAATTTGTCATTAATGAAGCCACACTCACAGTGTCATTGGAATTTACTGACTTAATTAAACCCGTTCTTGTCATTTCTCACCGGAATGGAACAGAAGCTTCAGTCTCACTACTGATGCTTCCACATTCCTATAACCTGAAGCATGGAAATGGCTTTTGCAGGGGACTGGAACTCTGCTAGTCAATATCTATCCTTCAAATCTCCCCAAGACCAAAGGTGCATGGTCATGACCCATGTGGACCCTCTTATAGCAGGGATGGGGAACCTGTGGCCCTCCAGATGTTCCATCATCTCTGACCATTGATCATGTTGCCTGTGGCTGGTGGGATTTGGGGTCCAACAATATCTGGACAGCCACAGGTCCCACATCCCTGCCTTATAGTCTGTGTGGAAGACCAAAAAGTGGTGCAGGGGCAATGCAAAGGTCACCATTCCTAAATGAGGGTGAAATGCAGTATTAAACAAAAAGTTCAAATTGAAATGCTAAAAAGGCCCACGTGGTGCTATCATACATGGATTTATTTACATAGCTGAATTTATGTTCAAAAGCATCAAAGCACGCCCTGATTCATTCCTGGTCAATGTTTCTGTGTTTAAACCATGGAGGCAGTCTTCTTATTGTGTTCTATTTTAATTTCTACTTTGGTTCTTTGTAATAATGAGACTGGGACTATAGTATTGTTACACTTGACCCCAATTTTCATGGTTTAGATTTTATGCAGTTTAAATTAAACTTTTAAAATAAGTTTAGTAGTAGTAGTAGTAGTAGTAGTAATAATAATAATAATAGCCCACACTTCACCAAATGGTCCTGGAACAGCTTACAAAAATAACAAAACTAGCACAAATGGGGGGGGGGGGGCGGGAACACGGCCTAATTAAAATACAAGATTCAAAATTATAAATTGGCTCAAATGGGAATTCATTACAGGGTTGCACAGGCATTTTATGCCCATTTGAACATAGAACCTAAAAATCACTAAATGTGTTTTAGAAATCTGCTTGTAAATGTTTACAACAGTCAAGTAAGGATAATCTTGTTATAAATTATGTGGTTCCTCACTAGGGATGGGTGAGTATTTCTATTCATTCCACAATTTGGAGTGAACCTCCCCTGGTCCACATTCAGCGAATCGTGCTTGGATCAGAAGCCGGACACGCATATTAGATTGCATGTCTACAAACTCCTTCCAAACTTGGCTTGCTCCAAATGACTTCTCATTTTACAAGATGGCTCAAGTCATCTCCGGCTTTCTTTCTTTCTTTCTTTCTTTCTTTCTTTCTTTCTTTCTTTTTTAAAAATCATATCTAGCAGCTTGGAGCAGCCATAAAGTACATTGACTGCTGTGCTTGTTGAAAACTTTTGATTCTGCCAACATCTGGAGAGTCCCAACACCTGCTCTAGACGCTACACAACACCATCACCTTTGCCTTCATGGCATACCCAACCAGGGTCAATTGTGGGTGTTCTACCCCGTGATTCAGGCTTGTTACAAATCACAACATAAGAATTGCCGTAAGAGTACTTATTTTGGTCACAGCAGGGGTTTTGGCTTTCCAGGATATTACTACTACTTTGGTTTTTGACAGCATTTTGGAGCGTTGAAAACATTTCACATACATTTCTTTATAACAACCTGAAAATAGGTCAGAATTATTTTCCCCATCTTCCAAATGGCAGGGGTAGGAGCTGAAGCTCAACTCACTAATTCGCCTTACTGAGTTTGCGGCAGATACAAGTTTTAAATTGAGGGCTTCCTGGTTCACGGCTCAGCCTCTTAGCCATTGAGCTATATGAGCTCTCATCTGTACCAGAACTAAAAAATACATTTACGTGTCAGTTCTCCCAGTATTTCATTCTCTCTCTTTCTTTAGCACATGGCTCTGACTCTGTAGTGTAGGAGAAAAGCGAGCTAAGAATTGGCCTCAAGTATATTTAAGATTCATTTCAGTTTCTTCGGAGTTCAAGGTGCTAAGTTTAATCTTTCAGAGCTGATTACCATTACAGATGCATGTTCTTGGGAGACAAACCCTTGTCCAAAGAGGCATGAAAGTGCAATGTGACCATTACACTAAATGCATCTGTCGCAGAAGTTTGGTATCGAGAACAAACTTCTAATAGTAACTCCTGGCACCGTGAGAATTGTCCCTCTGAAGCAGTTGTATGTTGTATGACAGCTTTGACCTATGTTTTCATGACAGCTTGTTTGGGGGAAAGAGTGCCATTCCTGAGCCTGCTGTCTTACCTTCCAATGTAATATGAGAAAGCTCAAATGCCACAATTTCTCTGGGCAACCCTTTGGGAACTACAGGTCAAAGGGGAAAAGGGGGTGGAGCAGTAAATATGACTGTTATCATTGTACGGTAGACTACATTCTAGCCACACAAAGCCAGAGGTTTCTACACAATCCACACACAGAGAGAGAGAGACCCTCCCTCCAGGCATGCAAGATTATCACACTTCAAGCCAGGCAAAAGCGCTTGAGGGTGCAGAACAGGGCCATTGAGGGGGTGTGGCCTGGGAAGAGGGGTGTGGCTTAGGGAGGGTGTGTGGCCTGGGGAGAATCCCAAAGGCAGGAGAAAGAAGTTTGGAGATCTACATTTCGCCCCTCAGCCTGAGGTTCCCTACTGCAATATGTGGATGCAACTGAGAGGGTGCAACTTTGCAAAAATAGGTTTTCCAAGCCTTTGGCATAAGCTTGTTCAATGTAATCATGGCAACCAATGCCATGGTTGTTTCACAGTCCCGAGTCTTTTTTAAGTTTAACAAGAAACTGAAGCTCTTCACATTTTACTCCACCCATTGGATATGTGCCAATTAGTGGCTGAAGGCAGACCATAATGGTTTCTTCAGCTGCATCATATGGCTTCACCAATTCATTTGGGAATCTCAGCCTTGTGGTGCCCTGGGGAAGTTTGTTCCCTTTCTCTATACCCCAATTCCACTCTCCTAGGTAATGTGGACATATTCTATTCAAACGCAAGCTCTTTTGAATCCCATTAATTTCAATGGAGGAGTTTGGCTGCAATTCTACAGACACTATCCTGAACAAAAGTCCCATTGAACATGGTGGTATGGGACCTACACCTAGTAGAGATTCCTTATGATTACATGAATATGAATCCCAATGAGACTTAAAATGGGACATAATTTAAGCTGGACTTTGGCCTGTTTTTAGAGCAGCCTGTTGTCTCCTGAGAGGAATTGTGCTGCAGAACATCTGGAGGGCACCAGGGAGATGAAGACTGCTTTTCAGTGCCCCCCTAGCGCAAATTCATCTCTCATTCCCATTGGCTGACTTCCAGAAAAAAGACACAGAGCCTATCTTTTTTGGCTGGTTGGTGAACTTGTGTAGGAGTTAAGATTCCTGTGGTGTTTAACTATTTGAGGTTTTAGTCTTCTCTTTCATTCCTCATTGGAATTAATCACTCACTCTTTCAATTATTTACATACACCCAAAAGCCAAGGATGTCTGGGCAGGCACTAGGCACATTTTTTTAGAAATAGTAATTTGTGCTCTTCTGCCATCTTTGATGACCACCAAAAATGGCACTGCTACATAAATTATATCCACACTATTAATGCAATAATGGATTGTTGGAATCAGTGGTGGCTGCTATGGAAGATTTGGAAATAATGCTTATGTAACAAGGGGAGGTGTTGCTCCTTCCAGCACCAGATACACCTGATTTAGCTTTTAAGAGGAGAAGAAAAATACCTAAGACATTAAACCTCTTATCCTCCGCCTGATAGAGCAATATTGGAAAAACCTGTTATTTGGCAGCAAATGGGTTTATTAACTTCTAAAGGGGACCATGTGTTTGAATGTGATAGGGAAAGGAGCATTCGTCAGAGTGCTCATTGGATCAAAAGATGAATTAATCCTTTGAAGAAACCTAGCATTTCAAATCTGCAACTTTAAACAATCTACCAGGCTACAGACACAGAGCCACGGAAATGCTGCCTAATCCCTTTCATCACACTGAAAGTTGATCTGCTGCTTTTGGTTCCAACCCCCAGAAAGTTGATCTGCCACTCCTGTCTTGGGGAAAGAAGTGCAATCCAGAACTCTGGAAGGTAAACATAAATGACAACATCTGGTTGTGTTTGGTAGAATGAAGTAGCAATGTCTAGTGATGGAATGAATCATAATGCAAGTGTCACTGCTCAGTAGATAGAGAGATTGTCCCAACACCTCTGGATTTTGGACAACCCAAAGCTGGTTTCCACTATCTCTGGATGAGAGACTGTCTGCGGCATATGTTGCACTTTCAACCTCTCAAGTTCCCTCCTCCCTCCTTGACTCAATTTGTCTCGATTCAGACTCTACTACTCCTGCAAAGTGTGCCACACTCCTCATCTCACATATACACCCAGCATATATTTAACTGTATCCCATGTATATTATATGTAAGTTGAATGAAAGATCGTACACACCAACAGCACGTATTTTGTAAATATTTATTTAAAGGGTTAATATCATACTTTCGACTGAAGTGCTCGATGTGGTTCACAATATTAATAAAGTTCGGTGGGTGGGATTCAAACTAAGTTGGTTCCACTTAGTCCTCAATGAGATCAATGGGACTTGACACAGGACCAAACTACATATTACATTAGTCATATTTATTCATTCATTCATGTGAGGGGTATTAAATGCCATTATTTGGTCAAAAAGGTTCCCAAAGCAGATTACAAAGATTAATGGAAAGATAGTACCAGTCTGTGCCCTTAGGTTTACCATTTAAAAGATGCAATGAAAAGGAGCTAGCATGTGGATCCGCAATGTGCCCCTCTTGTGTTTATATTGCTCTAGTTGTAACATTTGGGTCTTAATTGGAGATCCAATGTGGTATAGGCATTAGAGTGTTGAACCAGCAGCCCAGAAACCCAGTTCAAACCCAGTTGTTGCCTTTGAAGACAATCCAAAAGCTTGAATTACTGCAGGAAGCAATGCATTGTTTAATTAGCCAAAGGCCTGGAGGAAGAGGAATGTTTTTGCCTGACTCCTGAATATATGTAATGAAGGAGCCAGGTGAGCTCTCTTGGGGAGAGCATTCCACAAATGGGGAGCCAACCACAAAAAAGGCCCGTTCTCATGTTGCCACCCTCTGGACCTCTCGTGGAGAGGACACATAAAGAAGGGCCTCAGATGATGATTGCAGGGTCTGGGTCAGTTCATATGGGGAGAGGCGGTTCTTGAGGTATTGTAGTCCTGAGCCATTTAAGAGTTTATAGCTCAAAGCCAGCACTTAGAATTGGGCCCAGAAACTGTTTGGCAGCCACCGCAGTTGGGCCAGGATTGGTGTCACATGCTTAAACCACTTTGCCCCAGTGAACAACCTGGCTGCTGAATTCTGCACCATATGAAGTTTCTGGACCGTCCTCAGAGACAGCTCCACATACATACTTGTAGCATAACCAAAGACTGCTGGGCCTGCAGCATTCAAGTAAGTAGCCATATTAATTTTGCATGAAATTGATAATCCCTTTCCTTCTTTCTAGTAATGAATGGCACAACAGTAGCATCATAAACCACTTCTGCCACATGGTAGGCATTGCAGGCTCAATTGCTGCATTCCTTTTTTTATGTCCCCAGAGGATGACAGTGAGCAAACCTTGGGGACTTAGTGGCCCAGATGCCACCACATTGTTTTCTGGAGGGCAGATTAGATGCTATCAGAAGGTAGCCGCTAAGAATTATTAGTGATCTCGGCTGGATCAATGCCACTGCTGTTTATAGCCTGCAGGCAGTCAATCCTCTTAAGTCTTTGATCCCCATGGCTTCATTTCATTGCACTTGTCCTGAGAAGAGGCTGCAGGAAATATAACCTTCCTGCCTCCCAGACAGACAGCTGTCATTCTGCCTGGTCAAAGCTGCAGATGAGGATTTCTGCTGAGGTTACTGGCATGAATGATGAGCTAGCCAGAATCAACCGCATATCTTTAATCCTTAAAAAGAGAAGATTTTTCTGCTTCCTCATTCCCGAGATAGCTATTTTGAGCCCAAGATGCCACAGTGTCACATTTAGCTATCCCATCCCTATGCATCTGGAGAGTTCTGTAATTGCATTCTTTTCTGAGGCGGTAGCTTCAAAACTCAACATAAATTATTTGTCTCATGGGAAGATGGCTTTAGTATTTATTTATTTATTTATTTATTTATTTATTTATTTGGATTGATATACCGCCCTATACCCGGAGCTCCTAGGCCAGAGCCATAGTTATGGGGAGGCAGAGGGCTAGTTGGTCTTTTGCCCAAGGTGAAGCCTACAGAGGGTTCCCATTTCGACTCCCATTCTCTCTTTGTGTGTCCATGCAAATTTGTGTGGGAGGGTGCCAAACTGGGTCTTTGATCCAGGTGAACTACAGCCTCCTTTCGCCCCTGTCCTAGGCTCATGTATGTGGTTCTTCCACCATCATACCCACCCCAGCAGAAGGCCTCTACCCAAGTCAGCTTAGCCGGGGCCCTTTGAGGAAATGCTCAGGAAAGCTGATGTGTCAGATCTATTCATTTTGTTTTAATTCATAAAAATATTTATACACCACTAACTTGCATAGAAAGCATCTAAGGAGTGCAAAGCAAATATAAAATCACAATAAATAAAAGGGGGGAAACATGAAAGCAGAAAATGTGGGGCAATGCATTTCAGATAGAATTGGATATGCTCACTGTTTTACATAGGATGCATGTGCGGGACTTTGCCAAGTCTAACAGTGAGGAGGATGAAGCCTCTCTACATTTATATCTCTATAAATGCATCATCTTTGGGATACTTGGAGTGGGGGGAGAGAGAGAGACACCTGGCAGGAGACTGACAGCAAAACTGCTTTATTGCCAGTACGAAAGCATGACAAAGAGGACCATCCTGGCCTTGTCAACCCATTTTGCAATCCTTCTACCCCCGGAGAGGCTTTTGATGCTCAGCAATTTGTGGCAACCTTTCAAGACAGAACAGGGTGGCTCTCTAATTAAATGTGAAATCTCCCCCCATTTTGGCTGCAGCTTTAATTCATCATGTTCCGCAGCTGGGGTAATGATACTGTGCAGTGCATCTGTGATGGAATTTTCACCATTATGAACTTCCTTTTGTGCTCCAAACAAATTGGAATACCAGTGCCTTATCTGCAATAGCTGCCTTATCAGCACTCGGAAGAGGACATAGCAAAAGAATGGCATTGGTTTGGGTTGATTGGCGAGAAAGGAGAGACAATTCACCGGGAAAGGCAGATGTAGGAGGTTTCTGAACTGTCCAGTATGAGGGATGGGCGATTCCTAATAACCTTAGCCAGCAAAAATAAAATAAAAGAACCTGTAACACTGGTTTGATCATCTCCCCCTTTGGGAGACAATTTTGTGCAAACTTCACAGTGGAAACCCACATGGAAGTAGCATTGAGTTGGCATGGGTTTGATAGTCCTGTTGCCACTATGCTCTTAGCTCATCTGATTAATGATTTTTGCAGTGTTACATTTTGTTGTTGTTGTTGTTGTTTAGTCGTGTCCGGCTCTTCGTGACCCCATGGACCAGAGCACGCCAAGCACTCCTGTCTTCCACTGCCTCCCGCAGTTTGGTCAAACTCATGCTGGTAGCTTCGAGAACACTATCCAACCATCTCGTCCTCTGTCGTCCCCTTCTCCTTGTGCCCTCCATCTTTCCTAACATCAGGGCCTTTTCCAGGGAGTCTTCTCTTCTCATGAGGTGGCCAAAGTATTGGAGTCTCAGCTTCAGGATCTGTCCTTCCAGTGAGCGCAGTGTTACATACACAGTGGCGATGATGCACATGAGTTAGTCATCTGAGTCTCCACTGTGTGGACTGCAAGTTATTCTGCAGTTTTTCTGTATAGACTCAGTCTGTACAAACTACCTATGAGGTGGTACTCCTGGATGGTACCACTTTAGACTGCAGGGAGAAGAATCACGTGATTGAATGTTTCCCCTCAATTATTATTTTTTTATTACCCTGCCCAGAGAACATTAAGAGAAAATGAGAAAGATTTTAGTTTAGTTATTCCATCTCATGTTAGTTTTCCATCTGAAGGGATTTATTGTGAGGGAACATTCAAACATGCAAAATAGCATCCCTCTCTGCCATCACTTTCAAGAGGTGGGATAGTTGAGAAGCAGTTTATGACCTCATCTACTCTTTGTTTGGAGAAACAGGATTTCATGCCAAGGAGAGGTGCTCTACTCCAGAAGAAGGCAATGTGGTACCCTCCAGATGTCACCGGACTACAACTTTCAGCAACCCTGACCATTGGCCTTCCTGGTTGGAGCTGATGGGAATTGGAGTCCTAGATTAGAAGGGCATAGAATGGTATCTCCAACTCAAAGAACACAGACTTTAAAATATATATATTAAGTTTTACCAAAAAAATTAATATACAGTGGTACCTCGGGTTACATACGCTTCAGGTTACAGACTCCGCTAACACAGAAATAGTACTCGGGTTAAGAACTTTGCTTCAGGATGAGAACAGAAATTGTACTCCAGCGGCGCGGCAGCATTGGGAGGCCCCACTAGCTAAAATGGTGCTTCAGGTTAAGAACAGTTTCAGGTTAAGAACGAACTTCTGGAACGAATTAAGTACTTAACCCGAGGTACCACTGTAAAGACTGCCAACAATATATTCACAAAGTAAGTTCCCAGTCCGTCCGTCCGTCTGTCTGTCGCCCCCCCCCCCCGACTTCCCCCAACTTCCCCTTCTGGTTTTTTACATATTCATTTCTCCTGCTTGTAATCTTACCTCTTAATATATGCAGCTTTAAATTGCACATTGTTATTATATTCTTAACATTTTATTCTCCTCTTCATATTCTATATGTTTTGTGCGAAGTATGAGCAGGCCAGGGCTGAACTGATACTACCCTTGCTGGTGCCTTTCCGGGGAAAATCAGAGGCTCACTATGTCAGGTTCCTACTGGAAGACCAGACAAAAGCTAGAACGTTGGCAGTGGCAAAGTTTTTATCGGTGGTGGCAAGAACAAATGAGCCCTATATTCTAAACAAAGTGCTTGATTAACCTGGAGGTAGGCTGTACGAACTCTGTATTGATTTGTAATGTTTTGTTGGGTCTCTGGACCGTAATAAAGATTGTTGTTGTTGTTGTTGTTGTTGTTTTGTAAGTGTTTAGTCAAACCCTCAAAGAACACACACTTAATTAGTTGGAAGGAAAGGTGTGAGTCTTGCCATTTCAAACAAAATTGGCCAGCTGCAAAGTTTCTGAAGTTGTCAGGCCCAGTCTTCACAAACAATTGTCCATGTGCTAAAACTGTTTATAACCTGTACTATTTTGCACAGGGGGTGGAGACATTGGATCTGTGCATACAGAAAATGACATGACAAAAAACATTTCTGCCTCATGTCATATATTTCATTTGTTAGGAAATGTATATATTGGTTTTCAGTTCCATCAAGAACAACCAAAGTGGTTTGCATCAGAAAACCACAATGTAATTTATATTAAAATGTAATCATTTTAATCACATCAAATAAAAAACAGGCACAATAATCACAAGATCAACACCAGGATCTGGGATAAACGGTTAGAAGGCTGCTTGAGTATATAGAAAACATTCAGTCATATCACCAGCTGCATCCTAGAGTCAAGGAACATGTTTACCATGCAATTTTCTGTTTATGTAGGTGGCTTATGATATATGCTTAGTCTAGAACTCCCACCTTCATTTCCCCTTCTCCATATATATACCTTACAGCAATCTCCCCAAACAGGTCCTCTCCAGGAGTTTTGAACTACAGCTCTTATCAGTTCCAGGCAGCAGCAACTTCATACAGCCATACCTACTGGGGTTGATGGGAGTTGTAGTCCAAAATATTTAGGGGGTGCCTGGTCAGTGAAGGCTGCTTCAAAGGCATCCTAAGAAAAGTTTTGCTTCTAGGTCTGAAATATTGTACAATCTGCTGCCTGTGCCAAGAAGAAAATGACATTTCATTAAGCTCTGAAATCTGAGCAGAGAGAAAAGGAAGTTTAATAGTACAATTATGTTTTGGTTGCTGCCTTTAATCCTAACGACCTCCCCCAGCATGGGGAAGAAGGGCTTTTATGAACAACGCCAGTTGCTTCTGTGACAGAAGCTAGACTGACCAAGGGAAATGAATTCACTTTTTCCCCCCCCATATAAAGATATCGCAAGAGAGAGAGAGAGAGCGCAAGCACGCCTGGACGCGAAATACACCCTAGCAGATGTGTAATATCATTAAAGCTGGCTCTAATATAATCTAAGCCACAGTTTGGTGTATTAATGCTTTGTTTATCTTGAAGCACAGATGGATATTTTTATTAGCATTACTCTGTTGATGCAGCTTCAGGAAAGGTTAGTCCAGAGGGCAGATGTCTATGTTATGAGAGAACATTCACTCTGAAGCTGACTAGCAGGAAAGGTGAAGCCTTTCCATGAAATGTCAATTAGAGAATTAAACCTTGTAGATGTTGGCAGCCAGGAATGTCAGTGCAGACTTTAGAAGCAATTAAATCTAGTTATTTATTTATTTAATTATTTTTTTAAAAAAATCCTTCTTTCACTCCTACTGCAGGAAATAGGTACATTTTTATCAAATGCTTTCTTTTTTCTTTTTTTGCTGGTTCTTTTCAAAGAGGGTAGTCCAAAACTCCTTTCTCTTAGATTAATTGGCACAGCACTTAATATCCTGCTGAGGGGACAATGGAAAATATTCTCGTGATTAGGATGCTAGGAAATGAGGGAAGGGAGAGGAGGGGTTGAATTCGGGGCTAACTCTGGAGTCCATTGACAATGGAATGGACACTTTTGCGCAACCTTTTTCATTCCCTTTTAAGGAGCACCGATGTTACTTAGGGATAAGCACTAAGTCCACATTTAATACCGGAGCAAGAATGAATTCTGGGAGTGACATTCTGCAGGGCTTAAGGGTTTCATGAAATAATTAGCATAGGAAAGAGTGAGTCAGTCCGTACCTACGGCCAAATCATAACCCCGAGGATGTTGCAAGCTCTGGGTTTGATATCCTGGCTGTGCAAAAGAGTCTTTTCTTCAGGTTAGTAGTACAGACCTTTTAGAGACTCTGAAAACATCCTAGCTGGATCCAGTCCAGATCTTTTGAATACTGTGAGCAAGATCAAATCCAAAGTATCAATAAGAACTGCAGCAAGCAGGCAATTTCACAGCATGAATTATGTTTGAGCTCTGCTTCTTTATTATGCTGAATCATTTACCAGAAGCAGCCATGACACTGTCAAATATTTCACTCCACAAACCTAGAACAGTTTCCACAAAAGGTTTAAATGTAGCGAATACACCACATATTTAAACTGGCCATCTTCAACTTCAGTTTGCCTTTTTCAATTACGTGAAAGAGAGAAAGGTAATTTTTGAAAATCCCTGTGTTAGTGTGACACTATGGGTCTAAATAAAAGTTATGGGGTCTTGTAGCTCCTGACAGCATGAGTTTCCTCCAAACTTCTCCATGGTAATCTCTTGTTAAATAAATACGTGATGTAACATCATTTTGATGAGTATTTTCATGTCCCCACTCCAATTCACTGGGTGCCACTTGGAGGGAAAATACAGTGGTACCTCGGGTTACAGATGCTTCAGGTTACATACGCTTCAGGTTACACACTCCGCTAACCTAGAAATAGTGCTTCAGGTTAAGAACTTTGCTTCAGGATAAGAACAGAAATCGGGCTCCGGCGGCACAGCGGCAGCAGGAGGCCCCCTAGCTACAGTCGTACCTCAGGTTAAGAACATTTTCAGGTTAAGTACGGACCTCCAGAACAAATTAAGTACTTAACCCGAGGTACCACTGTATCTGGGAAAGGGGAAACACTGAATGAGATGAATCTTTCTTACATGTGCTGGGTTTTACTGGGGATGCCCGTGGCTGAGATATGGGCTGGAGGCAGCTACACGATAACCACCATAGCATCCTGTTAGGTCCTCTGAAGGGCCATTAATGTGTGTGTTGTGTAATGCCCCAAGGAGGAAGCATCTGACCATTTTAAGACAGGGGAGCAGAACCTTATTTCTTTAGAGAGTCACATTACAGTGCAAGGAGAATTGATATCTGTCAGGGACCACATGCTGGAGCTGGAGATGCTAACTGATGATTGGTGGAGGCAAATATAAAAATGTTACAGATTTTGTAATCTTGAATGATGGCCGCTCACCCCGTCCATAAAAGGTGGGCCAGCATGTCAGCTCCTTCTCTCTCTCACACACGGAGCACACCATTTCCCCCTACGGCCGTTGGCTCGCACCCCCTGGCTGCTACGGAGCATCACGGGTCACCCGCCAGACCCTATTTTGAATCCCTCCCATCTGCAATGGGAACAGACCTAGGAGTGGCAGTCTTCACTCCAGTCCACTCCAGGACCATAAAGAACTGGCTGGCGCTGCTCACTCCTTCTGATATTCAGATCGCCGTGAAGAACCACCCCATCATTAGTTTCACTTGGATTTTTGACCAACCCTAAGCATTAAAAAATGGCGGTTCATATTTCCAAAAAGAAATATGGATCAACTGATGAGACTCTAAAATTGTGGTCCTCAGTATCGCTTTAATTATTATTTCACTGCTTTTCATTCAGATATGCTAGAAAAATAACAACTTTATCTGCTTGTTCCAAACCGAAGGTCATCACCTCCATAGGCAGAGCAACCTTCAGCACTAGATTTTTATCCGATGAGTCCCTCTCATTCCAACCTAACCATGTCTTTCTTTTTTATTATTAATAAGTGGAGATTAGAGTTAGCTTTACTCATATGCTTGGGATCAATTTGGATCATCTACCTCGAAGCTATTACAAATGAGTGTGTCATCCTTTGGTGATGCTTTTCGTAATTAATGGCATAAATGGGAGGCGGCAGATTCCTTAATCTGAATAATGTGTTTGCAAACATCTGCTATGCTGGGAGGAGAAGTGGGGAGGGGAGGAACCCTCCGTCATGGAACAATTCTGGAAGTTTTTGGAAAGTCATTGAGGAACAGAAGGATGGGAGAGTTTATTTTGTAGAAGACTCCTGGAAGGATTCTTCAAGATAAAGCATTCCTCATACCTTCCCTACATTACTCACATCAGGTGACTGCTAATTATATTTATGCCTTGATACAATTTGCTAGTTTGGTATGGATAGGTGAAGTCTGTGCTTCGTCATTTTGGCATCTTCTTTAAAAAAAAAAAAAAAAGACAGATGAAAAATCATCAGGAGCATGGAGCCAGGAGCAAGAAAGATAAATAACGCCAGGAAGCTGATCGCTGCCCGTCTGTCATAAAATTTCATTAGTTCTGACAGCCTGTACAACATAAGCAGTGAATGAATACTAACTATACTTCCTCCCTGTCTGCTTCCATATTTCACTCGTATCGCTTGGCCCACAGAAAGCACCAGGCTAGGCCAGCCTGGGAGGAAAGAGCTGCCAGAGCATTCACACACTAAATTATAGTCTACCCCATTAGAATTATCTATGAAGAAGAAGGGAAAGGGCGGTGGCGGCTATATTTAATATACAGACTTTCTCAACACTATGCTTTGCATGCTGTGCAGCAAAAGACAAGAGGGGAGACTGAAATATTATAAGAAGATAGTCTGTCTTCCTACAGATCTGTGGGTGTTTTTGCAATCACAGGGACACAGGAAACACCAGTTTTACTTTAACCATAGTAAGGCCTTTATTTTGACATCTCTCACTGTCAGAAAGCCAATCAATATCCACTCTATCACACCACCAAAATTGTGCTGCCCTGCGTTTAAGGTGAAATGTTATTTTCCAGCTCTTGGACAAACCTTTGCAAACGTGCATCTAGAATTATGGGGGAAGGTTTTGAACATAGATTGGATATTGGAATGGATTATGCTACTGGTTTATTTTAATCATACTTTGAGTAGTGTCTGGCTTTTTATTGTACTAATATATGATTGATGATGGCCTCTGGATAAGCAACAACATCTGGAATCCATGGGGTAAGAGCCTAACAGGAAGATGCAGGCAATGGAATGGTTAAACACCCCTGTACACTGCTCTGCTCTGCCCTGCTCTGCTCTGAATTGCCCCTTCCTGAAGCTACGGTACTTTCCCCTATAAGAAGCAGCCACTGGAGTTTAATATGCATCTGCTTGAAATGTCTGTGCAGCTTCTAAGGGGCACCTATTGACACATTTCCATTGGTTTGAACTCCTGCTTACAAAACTGTGCCCCACTTCCACACAATAAGCCCCAAGCAAGCTCCAATTATCCTTTAGTACAGTTGGCAGTCCACTTAGAGTTGTTGCATCCATAAACATATAATAGAATACACAACATATAACAAATCAAAAGCATGCCGTATTGTTTGGTGATTTGTTTTCCAGTGTTCAATAGATGTCCATTTATTAATACTTCCTTTCCTTTACACACACACACATACATTTTTGACATGAAAGCATACTCATGCAACTTAGTTTCCCATTAAGACAATATAGGTAACACTGACAACTTTTGGGATCTTGCATAGCATATCTGTGCAACAACTATTACATATGATAAGCTGGAGGCATTTTAAGTAGGGGTGGAGGAGATGCAAATCACTTTAAAAAAAAAATTCAAAGAATCTAAAGCAACCTTCCCCAGCTTTGGGTCCTTCAGCTATTGGTGGACCATGACCCAAAGGTCAGAGATGCTGGGAGTTGTCCCAACAACATCTGGGGACCCAAGATTGTGGATGGGGGGACTGATCTAAAGGAAGATAAATATTAAGTTAGCACATTAACCATTTTCAAATAACCCATAATGGCCCTACGCCTTTCTCAGGGCTTCCTGCAGGTCCCACACTGTTGGCCTTTGTTGTCAGGCTGATTCCTGCTTGTTTAAGAAAGTGATACTGAAGCAGCACTCCTGTTGGCCTGTGTTCCCTTTCCTTAACAGCAGGATGGCTAAGGCTGCTTCACGCAGAGGCCCTAAGTTGCAGCAGGCTAGGTCCTTGAGAAGAGCTCATCATCATTATTTATTATTATTATTTATTAAAATTATATATCGCCCTATGTCCATAGATCTCAGAGTGGTTCACAACACCAGGGTTCTTGGGGCCATGCCATGGTATATCCTGCCACCTTATCTAAAATTAACTGTGTCTACCCAGTCCTTTTTTACGGCAATGCAACTTAAGTTAGTTGCAGCTATCTTATTCCATTGTTTTCAATAGCATTTAGTCATAGGTAAATTTCGCTGGATCTTGGGTATATGTTCTCATATGCAGATTGTATCTTAAGAGTTTAAAAAGATGTTTCAGAGTGAAACTAGGGGGGGATAATTAATGTAGGAAAACAGACATGCAGTTCTGCATAGATTTAATGGAAATCCATTATGATCTTGCAAATGTCAAGGGTTACTAATACGGTGACATGGTCTCAAGGACAGACTGGATGAGGGCTTTCAGTGTTTCAATAAAAGGCCTCATTCACTACGGACATGTGTTTAATTAATAAAATTCATTTTCACCTAGCTTTTCAATCTGCTTCTGGCTCCAGAGTGCACTACTTCAAATAGTTCCTTCTGTTTTATTATTTTTATTAAGTACATGGAGTTTATTAATACAGTTATTAGATATGTTTCTACAGCCTTTCACTGGGATTTTCATTTGCTCAAAACAGAGATGGCTCTTGTGTGTCCCACACAGCAAATTCACTTCAGAGAAGGAATCTGACGCAACAAACCCTCCTTTGCAACACACACCGATCCAAAACAAACCTTCGAGACACACTCCCCCCTCCAGGGTTTCTGGCCAACCAGCCAGGAATCTCACAAATAAATAGAGTTGTGGCTCCATGGGTGAGCTGAGAATAAATCTGTTTCACCCGAAATGAGATGGAAAGTAGAGGTCAAGCTTGCTTAGTGAATTGGTGGCCGAATGCCAAAACTAGTCACCCCAAGGGCAGCATAAAATGATTCATTTGTTAGCCTGACCCAACAAATCTTGTAAAATAAGGTGGTACACCTCTCTCTTTGGAATCTCGGTAGAAAAAGTTGATGGCAGCACTTTTTCTGAATGCGTGTATATGCCCATTAAAAGATTAGCATTATAGCATTATAATTATTTTATATTACTTTTAGCATACAAACCCATTTTCAATGTGGACTCGTTTATCACTGGAATAATACTATCACATCATTATCTGAGCAGGCTATGCTCCATGCACTGAGGTAGCCTAAACATTCAAGCAGAGAATTTAGCTTCAAAGGAACCCCAAATTTTCACAAGACAAAAAATAATTTCTAGCCCTCAAAGGAAATGTGAGGGAGGAGTACACTGTTCTGATGTGCTAAACTTCTCCTTAACCCTTTTATAATGTGCCTTCCAGCAGCAACAAATCTTCATATTTATTACTTATACATTCCTTTCTACTCTCTACTCTGCATTTTGAGCAAATTTATTCCATACCCTCAGATATTGCATTCAGAGTTACATATGCCCATTTAGTAAATGCATTTAAAGTTGTTTGGATTATAGTACTCATTTGTTGCATTCTAGAAGATGGATTTATTTAATCATTTAGTTTGTATCCACTGCATCCTGGTCATTTTTAACCTATGAAGAGGGCAATCCTAACTATGTCAACTCAGAAGTCCTGTTGAATGCAGTGGGCCTTACTCCCAGGAAAGTTGGTTTGGGATTGCAGCCTAAAGCAGGGGTAGTATACCTCAGAGACTTTATCCCTTTTCTGTCTTGTTTCTATGTAGCTCCCTCCTCAACCCCACCTTTCCCAAATTTGTGCCTTACCTAGTTTGGGTCTGGTTGTCTATTGCCCCACAATATGTGGAACTGCCAGCTCATCCAGCTCATGTCTCCATATGATCCTGGATGGGATAAGAGTCAACCAGAAACCCCATGTGATGGCCTGGGAATCTGATTCAGAGGCTGAACCTGAGGAATCCCAGCCTCCAAGGCCGGCTGAGCTGGGGCAGGGGCTTGAACCTGAAGGGCCCTCACCTGTGCTGGATCCTCAGGAGCAGACACCAGATGAATCCGCTCTGGCTCTGAAGGTGATCGAGGACCCATTGCCTGCAGGTGCTCCTCTCCCAGCCCTGTCAGGGGAAGGTGAGGTTGCCTCTGGGTCCAGTAACTCTCCAGCCTCTCCTGAGCTGCAGAGGCTCAGGGCAGAGAGGCAGATGGAACTAAGTTCTCACAGGAGGAGTGCTCGCCTCCAGGCCAGGAGAGGCGAGTCATCTGTGGACCGGGACCGCCCTATGCCTCAGAAGAGATAAAGGCCAGCCTGCCCAGTCCCAGGTTGTGGGAGCAACGTTGTTGGTTACTTGTTCCTGCCGGCACCATGTCCTGCTTTCTGCCAGAGTTCCTGGCCATGCCCAACTCCCTGCCTTGGACCCCGCTTCAGCCTCAGCCTGGACATGGACCACGCTGCACGGTAAACCACACACACACACACACCCCGGGACCAGCACACCCCAGGCACTTTTGCAGGCAATCATATCAGATGCAGTGAGCATGTGAATCAAGTGTGAAACACGCAGAGATTTGTGTGAAACAACTTACAGCCTGGTTCTGTGTGAGTTTACTTGAAAATAAACCCCACTGTGTTCAACGGGGGTGATTTCTAAGTACAAGGTTGGGCTCCAAATTGCTTGCCACTCAAAAGAGGCTTTGGAGTTGCTGTCAACAGCTCCATGAAAGCATCAGCTCAATGCACTACTGATTTTTTTTAAAAAAAGAAGGCAAATGGTAAGTTAATAAATGGTGTATCCAGAGCTCACATACTTATTATTTGTAGATTTGGTAATCCCATCTCAGAAAGGGCAAAGTAATACTGGAAAAATACAGTGTAAGCAAGAAAAATAATCTGAGGTACAGAGCACCTTCTGTCAAGGGGGGAAAGAAACACCAGGGAATGTGATCAATATAAACAAAATTATGGATAGATGGGGGAGGGGGAAGCAAATTAGAAAGAGTTGTTTATCCTTTCAGCTCCTACGGTCAGAGGGACCTCCAAAATGTTACCACACTGCAAATTTAGAATACATAATCATATCCTATACCGTTGCATTTTGAAACTTGTCTCCAGCAAAAGAAAAAGAAAAAGTGGTAACATTGAACTGGATCCCAAAATTTGATGAGTGCATAGAACACCAGAATATAAGCAGTGGCTGGGTGTTGTTGTTGTTGTTTAGTCGTTTAGTCGTGTCTGACTCTTCGTGACCCCATGGACCAGAACACGCCAGGCACTTCTGTCTTCCACTGCCTCCCACAGTTTAGTCAAACTCATGCTGGTAGCTTCGAGAACACTGTCCAACCATCTCATCCTCTGTCGTCCCCTTCTCCTTGTGCCCTCCATCTTTCCCAACATCAGGGTCTTTTTCAGGGAGTCTTCTCTTCTCATTAGGTGGCCAAAGTACTGGAGTCTCAGCTTCAGGATCTGTCTTTCCTGTGAGCACTCAGGGCTGATTTCCTTCAGAATGCATGGTGGCTGGGTAGAACACTCAAAACATGGCATGGCGTGCTTAGAATGTCCCTCAAACTGCTTGGTCAGGGATGGGGAACCTGTGGCCCACAGCCCTCCAGATGCCATTGGGCTCCAACTGCCACCATCCATGAGAGTTGGCCGTGCTGGCTGAGGACTAATGGGACCAGTGGCATAGCGTGGGGGCTGGGGGGCCCGTGGCCCCGGGCACATGTTTTTGAGGGGACACAATCAAGCACCCCCACGACAGGTTCCCTCATTGTGGGAAGCCGCACCTTAGCCCAGCCTTTAGGGCTGGGGTAGCAGCGGCAGTGGCTACTTCTCCTTAAGGCCACCCTGGGCTGGCCATGAGGGAGGGGGAGGACACTGCCCCCAGCAGGCCGCAGCTCCACTCCCGCATCAGGCCTGTCCTGGGGGTGGAAGCGGCAGCGAGGAGGGGAGGCAGTGGCTGAACAGGAAAGAGAAGTTTTTTTCTTCCTTTCATATAATACAATAACCTGTGGGCTTCCAGTGAAAACTGAATGGTGGAAGTCTCAAAACAGACAAAAGAAAACACTTCTTCATGTTAGTTTCTGTTTGCCACTGAGCAGCTGCTTAGAGTCACAAGGCTCTGTTTACATTCCAGAGACAGTCCAGGCTATTGGAAGTCTCACGGGAGACTAGCGACGGATGTGACGTTACTGGTTTCCTGTTTCCTTTGTTCCTTTGTTTCAGTTGCTCTCTGCTTTCATAGAGAGAGGATGTATATTTCTTTGCTGTCTGCGTAGCTTAGAAATAAAACTCTTTGCAATGTAGCCATAAATCTCATCACTTCCGCATGCTGCTGGAAACTCTGCTGAATGGGGGAACATGCCTTGGAGCCTCATCAAAGGCTCAGGTCGTTAAATATTCATCAGGAGGGTGATTCCAGAGGAAGATGAGCTTTATCAGCTTGGCCGAGCGGAGATCCCGACACTTCACACCACAAATAAACTATTGGAAGTTGGTACCCAAAGAGGCAGCAATGATGGCTACCAACTAGAATGTCTTTAAAATGAGTAGAATAAGGCTATCCATGTCTACTAGCATGGTGGCTGTGTACTGCTTGTAGTATCAGAGGCAATGCGCCTCTGAAGACCAGTTGGGCATTTACAGACCCTGCTGCCATGATCCCAATCATCCTTCCAGACACTGAATTTACCAGGTTTCCCAATGCCTCCACAGGGCCTGTGTTTCAGTTTTGATATTCTACCTACCAGATCTTATATTTTAATGCCGGTTACAAGCTCACCTTTGTGCTACCCAAGTGGTGACAAGGACGGAGGTTGGTATCCTCATGCTAACCATATCTGCACGTGTTTATTCATTTGCAGTCTGTCAGGCTTTCAGCTGGTTATTTATGAACCTTTTAGATTTGCATATTTTCCTTTTCAGTGCAGCTAACGGGTTGGCTGCCCACCCCCTCTTGCATGCAAGGTCCTGTTATGAAGGTGTATGCAGAGTAGGATTCCAGCCCCGACAGGAACAGAGGGGCTATTAACTGCTGCTCACAAACAGCAAATGGGCTGTCATAAAGCAAGCACAGGAAGGAAATTGCTTACAGAATCTCATGCCAAAATGTTTCAGATCGAGTCTTTGAAAAAACATGCACATCCACAAACACTAGGATGCCATCTTTGCCTGTAATTACTCTTTTACCATTGTCCTTGGGAGAGAACATCTGTTGCCTCTTTGCCAACTGTCTTCTCATAGCTCTTTATTCCCTCCCAAGTATCTTAGTTTGTGTTGCAGCAGCTGCTTTTGCTGCTAATAGCTGGACCAGTCATCCTAGGCTGAAGTCCTTTGCTCCCCAGGCTTGCTCCATTATCTGCTGCAGTTCTTTATGCTTCAGAGTTATCTGTTTCATCAATACCAAGAACAGGAAGGAAGGTACAGGATCTCTTCATAGGCTTCATTTCACTCTTTGAATCATTTCAAATATAACTGGGAGACAACCTGATTTATCTTGCAAATTAAGCCCTAATCACAGACAAAGAATGATGTGATGCCTGGAAATGTTATGGAGAACAGTTTTTCAACAACATGAAGACTCTATGTCAGAGTCATCCTTCCCTCATGTTCAGGACTCACCTCTAGACCAAACATGTGCTATGGGTCCCACTTCTACTAGAATTGCCCATCTTAGGCAAACTATGGCCCAGTCATAGAGTCTAACCTACCATCTTAAGGTTGCACTGTGAAATCCACATACTGAACTCAGAGATTTATGTATGTATATTTTTAAAATGGCAGCGGAGATGCAATCTGTATTCAAAGCAGTGATCTTCCTAATGACACCCATACAGGATGTAGTCCAACAAGATAATAGACATGTGCTTCTTTCAGAACATACCTATCTACACAGGAGCATCTCACACTCCTGATTGGGTGCTTTATCACCAGAATGGAAGTATGAAGTAGCAAAAGGCATAAGGCACAACATCCAAAGGTGCAAGTATTATAACTCCCATGTAGAACAATGCTGGAATGAGGATGCAACAAGCAATCCCTCCCCTACTGTCACATGTGCTGGCTAGCCCTAGCCCCAGGCACCTATATGTACAGTGTAAAGTCTGCAGGGAAGAGGCATTCATATATGCAGCTGTCTGCATGAAGCTTCTACATGACCTGGAACCCAGCAAGATCATACTGCTATATGCACAAAGGTCCCCACTCTCTCTGTAGAAATTTTGCATTGCCCTTCAAAAGGTCAGGGAGTCATGCCCCTCAAGACAGTCCCATTCACATCCTTGCTCCCAGGTTGCCCTACATGGAAAGTGCAATGCCTAAATAGTGCCAGAGAAGAACCTTACACAGAGCAAAGCATATTTTTTTCTATCAGGAGAAAGGAAGAGCTGTGTACCGTATCTCTCTCTCTAACACACACACATTTGTCCAGATTGGAGGCATGTAGCAAGTATATATATTGCCTGAGAAGTCTAGGTATCAAAACAAGGGTGACCATATTTTCATTGTCTGGATACACGTATATGAGTTGCTGGTGGAAATTATAATTGCCAATTCTAAATCAAAAGAAAATCTAGTTGTTTCAGGTGTAGTGGACTGAGCATTGAATGGTATTTGGTGGCAGATGGTATCAGACACTGAAGTGCTTAAAAGACCAAGTATTGCAGGCACAGAGGAGCCATACTAGTAAAGGCACACTGAGGTGGATTGAACATCTTGTCTGAATCTTAAATATTATTGCCCATGAAAACATTCTCAGTACACTTGCAGCAACAATATCGGAAGGCAGAATGATTGCTGAAATTCTCAACAAAACAAAACAAAAAATGAGACAAATCATCTGACAATTGGCAGCGGCAGCAGAATGCAGATGAGAGGGGAAATGGCAATAAATCATTGCACAGCAGAGAGTAAAGCCAATTCTGACTGTCTCTCTATCCCATGCATCCATAATTGGAGGCCAACATGCTTCTGAATACCAGTGGCTGGAAGCCACATGAGGAGAGAGTGCTCTTGTGTCTGGGTCCTGTTGGAAGGTTTCCCATAGGCACCTGGTTAGCCACCATGGTAACAAGATGCTGGACTAGATGGGTCATTGGCCTGATCCAGTAGGCTCTTAAGTTCTTAAGTTTCTTATGAGAAAGAGAGAGCGATCTCAGGGGAGATCCTCACCTCCAAACCCTTCAGTGTGACACCCATTCTTGGAAGGGAGGGAGGAAGGAAGGAAGATTGCATTGCTCTGGGAGGACCCCTAATAACAACAAATGAACTAGAAGAGGAGGGAGTTAGGGGTGCCATATTTCAAAAGGTTAAAAAAAACAGGACACCCTGAAAATTGTTGAGCTATTTTTTTATTGACTTGCCTTAAATCCAGGACTAAGCACTGCCTTTCAGGAATCCAAACGTATGGCAGCTCTAGAATAGATTGGCTACCAGTGTAAGTAACAAATGAAACCTGATTCCAGATTTTGCACTGCAGTCCACCCCAAAAAAAGCAGCAAGGGAAAGTAAGTTATTTGCAAATCCTTATTGGGTCAGTTGCCTATACTGGGCCAACCAAATATCACAGAATGTGCAAGCTCTTGAGTCCTTTAGAACTTCTCATCAGGCTAGATGTTAAATAAAGCAAGGGTGGAGGAAAGGGGGGAAATGGCTGGTGGTGAAGTCGCAAGTCTGCATCTGGTAAGTGTCTTAAGACAGAATGTGGGAGAAGGCAGCAGACATTCAAATGAAGCTGTTTTAGGTGCCACACAGGTATCAAGTTGCAGCAAGGCCTACTGGGAATGGTTGATCCCCCATCTCTGGAATTACATGAACCAGCTGTTACCCAGGTCTGTCTCTGTCCTTAGGCAAAACACTCAGGTTTCTGGATAGGTGGAAAACAGGAATAAAGAGAAACTAGGCAGTCTTTTTATATTAACAAAGATTATAAGTTGCTTGAGTAGAGTCTGCTGTCTGCCTTTCAGCGAGTATGTAATGTTTTTCTTTGGTTGCCAGGAATCCAGAAGGAAGGAGAAGACAAAGACTTTCCAATGGATCCAGATTAACCATCCAATCAGTATCAAACATCTGAAACTATAAGAAATTCATTGGCAGGGGAAACACATTTCCATAGTGTTTTCATAACTTTGAAGGACTGAACCACAAAGAACCAATGTGGAAACCTAAGTTCTATGTGGAAGAAATAAACTGATAAGAAACGAAATGAAACTTTATGCATTCAGTGGGCTCATATGCTGAAACATTCCATGGACTTCAGGGTGCACGCAGAAGGCTGCATGCCTGAATCCCACCCCCATGTTATCAATAATACCATATTAGTAAATTAGGGCCAAGATGTGGTAGCATTGAAGGCACTTCACAAGAATCTAGTAGCAGGAAATCCATAGCACACCAGCTAAATTCTACCACAACTGGGAATCTATTGCATGTCTTAGATACATTATGTATTATGTGGAGCACCTACAAAACTGATCAAAGTGTGCGACTGACAAATGTGGTGGAAGAAGGACATAAAGTAGGTGTTGCATGCAACACTAACATTGTGACTATAATTGCAGTAGGAACACAAGAAGCTGCCTTACACCAACTCAGACCATAGCTCCACCAAGCTCAAGATCAGTGACATTGACCAGCAGGAGTCTTTGCAAACCCTACCAAGAAACACCAGTGATTGAACCTGAGATTTTATTTTCTGTTGTACCCAAAGCACTCACTCTACTACTGAGCTGTGACCCTTTCCCTATGGATTCCACAGATGTCTTTCAGGAATACTCAGGGTTGCTACTCAGGAGGAGCCACCATACTGTGCCAATATCCTTTTCACCAGTTCCTCTGATGCACTGGTCTTCAACTGGGGGGACAGCAGCCACCAGTGGGTCACAACAGGACTACTTCCACCTTGCAAATACACTGTGAAAGATAAAGAAATTGGCTCCCCAATTCATGTTTGGGGTAAAAGAAGAAGAGTTTGGATTTGATATCCCGCTTTATCACTACCCAAAGGAGTCTCAAAGCGGCTAACATTCTCCTTTCCCTTCCTCCCCCACAACAAACACTCTGTGAGGTGAGTGGGGCTGAGAGACTTCAGAGAAGTGTGACTAGCCCAAGGTCGCCCAGCAGCTGCATGTGGAGGAGTAGAGACACGAACCCGGTTCACCAGATTACGAGTCCACCACTCTTAACTACTACACCACACTGGCTCCCCTGTCCTGGATCTGAAGAGGTTGAAGATGCCTGCTGTAATGGTCAGGGAGAGGTTGAATGCACACACACATCAGCAGAGAAGCTGCCATGGCCACAGTGACAGCAATAAGCCCCTGCTTCTCCTCTGTTCTGATAAATACTCTGCTTACTTGGCTTGAGAAGCAGCAACAGCAGCTTCCCAGAACATCAAGAAAAGCTGACCCATTTCCACCATTCATGGTTTGGCTTCATTCTGGGGACTGTTATTTGCAGGCAGCAAAGCAATGGATATACCCTCAAGCTGTAAATGGTGGGCTCTCAATGTGAGTCCATATTCTGCAGATAAGAGTGCTGAGAAAGAAGTAACATGCCTATGCAAATATCACTGCACAGCAGGAAAGATGGCTGTGGCAAAGATCATAATAGTCAAGCCTTACTGACTCTCTTGCTTTGTAACCATCTTTGGCTTCAGAGCAGCATGCATCTGAATTCAGCACTGTACCTTTCCATCTGGGATTGAATGAGCTTTGTTTGCATTAGGCTGATGTTTGTTTTCTCCCACAGAGCTCTCTGGTGGAGTTTTTGCTGCTTCTCTCGCAAGCTGCAGGCTTCTGCTTTTCTGTCCTCAATCAAGCATTTCATTCATACACTGAATATTCTATAAAGGGTCACAGGGAGCCTCGTAGCACACATAGATGGCACAGAAGGACTGGGGTGGCCATTCAAAAGAGATACAGCACATAAGTGAATAATAACGGAACTGCCTGACTAGTGGCGACAGAGGCACACAGCAGTACTTGCAGTTCGAAAGGGGAAAGGGGGGAAAAACCAGACAACCTTATGCCCATCTGCAGACATCATGGCACCTTGACTCCTTTATGGACCAGTTTCAAGACTGACCTCAGCATCAAATCACTCCACAGACCTCTTCCAGGTGACAGCCAAGACCCAGAGTATAATTCTCATTTGTGCCAAAGCTGCCTTAAACGATTCAAAAGTGCTAAGGGGAAACCAGTGTAATCCACAGCTTCCCAAAGGGAGAGATGGAGGAGTTCTGAAAGCATTTAGGAATTCAGTCATTCGACACGCAATTCATTTCGCTTCTTTGACTGCATATGAAAGCGGCAATACAAAAAGTAGTTTTCAAAAAGAAAAGTCAGCAATGTATTAAAGCTCGAAACTTATATTAATATAAAATTGATAAATTAAAGAAGTCAGATGGAATTCCCCCTGCCCCCACCCAAAAAAGTAGTTTGTTTTCTTTCTCAGTAGCAGCCACAGCCGAAAATCAATGACCTGTTTTCTATAAAGTTATGTTGAGGTTCTAGACTATTTTAGAGGTCAGCTGATAAGCTGGTCAGTCAATCAGTAAATACTATCAACAGGAAAATGTAAGTTGTTTCCAACAACTAAAGAAAAAAACTAAAATAATAATACTCAAATTGTTGTCATATGACAAAGTTTTTTACAGGGCAATCCTGTGAGGTAGGTTAGGTAAGTGAGAGAGTGGCTTACTCAGAACTACCCATTGCACAACAATAACTGAATGAGAATGATAGCTGCATCCACACAAAACACAACCCACCCACATTCCACTGCTGTAATACTGGTGTGTGACCACAGTTCCAGAATCACTATATGGCATCCATGGATAGTGGCAGGGATCTCAGCACCCACAATTGGTGCCTGCCCCGCCCGTTCCTTAATGTTTTCCCTTACAGGCAGCACTTGAACAAAGCACTAAGCACTATTTCCACTACAGCACCACTCTGGGAAATCAAAATGGCACCTCCCAGTGCCTGTTCAGAGTACTACCCACTAATGTCATTGCATTTGGGGCATGTTGACAAAAAACAATCCATCACACTGAAACTGGCTCTATATGACAACTTGACCTGTATCAATCATGTGGCTTACGGCCCACTGAACAGACTGGTGCAGCTTAGGAAATTGCTTCTTTCATTGGCCTTGAAATCCTGTTCTCAAGCATCAGAATTCTTTTCTCGAAGGGACTGTGTTCCACAAGTGTTCTCAGCCCTAGCGCCACCTTTGCTTTTTATTTTCTCTAGCCCCCTCTGACTCTTTGGTGCTGCAAAGGCCATTGCCTGCCATTTCTGGTTGTCTTGTCCATCTTGTATAAAAATGTATTCACTATTTTAATCTTAAAGCATTTTAATCCTGTAAGCATGATCAAAGCTGTGCCTGAAGGCATTTATCCCCACCCCCACAAATCCTGCACATTTAAATCTCATGTGACCCACATGATCAGTATAAATACTTCAGCCTTATATGTCTTGCTTCTCTCTCCTACCTTGATGTGGTCCAGGGTCTCACACAATCCCCAAGGCAGCTCCTGAGCCTTGTCTGTGCAGTTGGATGGCTCAGTAGTTCCCAAGGCAGTGTCAGTATGATGTGATGGACATGGCCTCCTCTTGCTCAGACCATATTACTGCTTGCTGAGTTTTCATTCATTGTCTCCACTAAAATAAATAATCTTCTCTCTCACACTCTGAGCTCATAAGGCTCTCTATCTGTGATGGCCCAACAATATGTAGCATTAATTATTATTTATAAAAATTATATAGCACCCTTCATCCAAAAATCACAGCATGGTTTACAGTTTAAAAAGACAAAATACATAACATAACAACAACAAACAATATCCTCCCATTTAATGGCCATTAAACATGTTACTTAATATTGTATGTATGTATGTATGTATGGATGTCAGTGTATTTCATTCTCCCATTGCTGGATGCGTGATTGTTACATCACATGTCTGTGTTTACTTTCCAGGCTTGGAAAGTATGAGAACGGAAGTCAGTCCTATCTCTTCCGCTGTATTGTACTTTTGTACTTGCTCTGTCTCTCTTGGAGAAGATGTGAGAGGACGTCATGATTGCTTTGTCCTGTATATATTGCTTAATAAATTACTTAGAATGCCACACCTCATCTCCACATCATTTCTGCTATACTCTGCTGTTTGAGTGTGCGCATATCTGAGGATATGTGTCGCTGATGCGCACCAGGACTGAAGATTTATGAACATCCTGAGCTGCGTTTCACAAGGAAGACGCCCGGAGAGGTTTGTCTCAGTCCGGGGGCTGTGGGTCCCCCCAGGCATGTTCCGACAGTATATACACATACACACTAATGCTGCTACTGCTAGTAATCCCCTATATTATTCTTTGTAGTAGTCAAATGAATGGGAGGTGCAACAGCTGTATCCTTTCATGTCGCTTTTGACCATTTCAAGGATGCAGGCATGACCTCCAGTTTGACAATGGAAGAATGGAACTTAGTGTGGACAGATGCAGGCAATTGATGGTCAGCTCCAGGCCAGTTTGGGCAGCAGTCCAGAATCATGGGTTAGGTTTCAGTTAATGAGGGATTCAAGTTTGGCAGGATCCTGAATGGGTGCCCATTCTCGAAGGCTCTGGTATATCAAATAATCCCCCTTTCTCAAACTGTGGTGTGAATTCATCAACATGTTGTCCCCGGCTTCAGCAAACATGCCTTGGATCTCCTGATCTCCGAAGCATAAATGGTTGCTTCAGTGTGAACTGCAGATCCTGTGACTAATGCAAGTCTTGGTGCTATGTTTTGTATCAACAACTCCAAGAAGGAGGTTTTGCAGCTGGGCTGATAGAGAGATGCTTTATGTATCTGGGTTGGCCTCCTTGTTTTTCAGGTGGGTTACAGTAGACTCTGTGTATTAGAAATGGCAGCAGTGCTTTCTCCTATAAAACTGTATGAAAGCCCTCCACTGTTCCTGTAGATTTAATTTTCCCACTCAGAGGCCACGGAGAAACAAGCACATGGAAACTTTTAATTAAACAGTGGGATGGGTTCCATTCTGATAGAGTGGAGCAGTGTGTTGGGTTGTTTGAGAAGCTGAGGATATACACGGCGGAAAGGAGCAGTTACCTGTAAACCTAGAATTTCTGATTTAACGATGAGCCACACTCTTGCCGCCAAGCAAAAAGACAAGACAAATGGCGTGAACCACTGGGAAACCACCATTTGAAAACTTGTGCAGTTCTCGTTCATTTCAATGAGGTTAACACAAGAAAACTTCCTTTTGGAGCCCCAAAGTCTTAATGGCAATAAAAGCATCAATCTGGAGAAATAACGGTGTAAAAAACCATTAATCAGAGACAAGGTTAACTAAGGGCTTTGCAATGCAACAAGCTGAAATAGCAACAATGTTATTAATGGCAACACGTAAGTTTTATGTAGTGCTTTTGAGTTCAAAGCACTTCATATGACAATGTCTTCTAGCAGTCCTTCAAAACAAAAATTCTTGGGGAGGGATCATAGGCCATGCTTTGTATGCAAAAGGTTCCAGGTTCAATCCCTTCCATCTCCACTTAGAAGGATCAGAGGTAGCTGATGATGCAGAAGACTTCTGCCTAAACCCCTGGAGAAGTGCTACTCTCCAGAATAGGACCTTTGTCCTAAGCCGAGCGCTTTCCCAGTCTACATCTGTACTGGAATTGTTTTAAAGGTGTTTTCATTGTTTTATCATTTGTTGTTTGCTGCCCTGGGCTCCTTTGGGAGGAAGGAAAGGATATAAATTTAATAAACAACAACAAATAATAATATTCACCTGTCCCTGCTGGCTACAGTAATTCATCATGTTATTTACAACAGGTGAATGGATGTTTTAACTCATCTTTACAGCTGTTACTCCCAAGAGCAGGATCAACAACCTTTGATTGGGTTGTACAGTATAAGCTATAGGAAGAGAAGAATGAAAGATATTCATCTTTTTGATTTCTAGCCTTAGAAGTAGATTTCTGTTGTATTTTGATGCAACTTGGATTCTGGGGATATTGTAGGTATAGCTGTGGAACAAAATGTCCATACACAATTCTGAAGAGTTGGGAGAATAAATGCTTGCCGATTTTTATGTTTGCATAGAATACACTGTACAGTGGTACCTCGGGTTACAAACACTTCAGGTTACATGCGCTTCAGGTTACAGACTCCGCTAACCCAGAAATAGTGCTTCAGGTTAAGAACTTTGCTTCAGGATGAGAACAGAAATCGTGCTCCAGCGGTGCGGCAGCAGCAGGAGGCCCCATTAGCTAAAGTGGTGCTTCAGGTTAAGAATAGTTTCAGGTTAAGAACAGACCTCTGGAACGAATTAAGTACTTAACCCGAGGTACCACTGTACTTTAGGCCTAGCAGAGCCTAACATTTACACTACTGGGTTTTGATTGAAATGACAGTGTTGAGGCTGCAATCCTCTGCGAACTTACCTTGGAGTAAGCCTTGTTGAATACAGTGGGATTTCTGAGTAAACTCACATAGAGTTGCACCATGATAGAAATAAAAGAGAAAGGAAGATTTTGGTAGTCATGGCTGGGGGTGGGGGGCAATGTAGAAACCATACCAGGGTGAACACAAGCAGGCAATGCATTCAAACAGATGACAAGCATAGTAACATGCATTAATGTTCCCACAGGTATTAATAATGGCTTTTAGAAATATAGAAAAGGAGGGGAAATAGCAAGACAGAAAGTGGTTCCATTAATAAATAAAGAGTAGATTATATGAATGACTACTCTAAAATCCTGAAGTTCATTTAAAGAAATCTCTTAGTAACTGAGCAAAATAAGGGGGAAATATGTAAGGACTCAGGAAACTGGGCTGCCTCAGTGTATGACATACTACTCACAGTACAGAAAGCACGGGGACTCAGAATGACTCTGATCCTGGCAGATAAATAAGTTGTCTCTTTAAGATTGCTTTACTTTTAAAATTTGGTTGGAATTGTCCATGTTCCTATATGAATGTAGACCTTCACTAGATTTTGGATATTCACTGATCATCTGCAAAACAACTGGAGAGAACTGCACCTATTCAGTTGCAAGCCCACAGCTTGCAGGGAGCCTGTGCCCAATTGACAAGGCCCATGTGTGAACTTGTTCTGTTTTTAAAAGCCCCTGTATGGTGACTGCAGTAGTAGCATCAGGTGAAAACCTGGGGTTAGGCCCTCTTCCAGCTGTCTTGGACTACAGCTCCCCATCGTTTCTGCCCATCAGCCATGTGGCTGGGGCTGATTAGGCACTGTAATCCAAAACATCTGGAGGGCACCAGATTAGGAAAGATTGTCTTAGAACATGCTCAGGTTCTGAACTCTTTGCGTACCTGTGTGTAATCTGGGGTGACCCTTTCTAAGGTGGCTTGCAACATAACAAAACATCTAGGGGACTGGAGAAGTCACTTTTTCTTAATCAATGGATGTGGAGAACTTAAGTCTAAACTTAGTTGGATACCCACCCCTGTACACCAAGGGCCCCACAGCTTGTCTTTGGCTAAGCCTGATATTTGGACACAGGTCTCTCAAACTCATGACCAATGTACTGCTCACAAAACCTCCCTCTTTGTGGAAAGACAGCAACAGAGCATGGGCCTGTGATTGCCACTTGGCAAATCAATTTACAAACAAGTGACTTAGAGAAGTAGCTCAAGAGTTTCTTTCATGTCTTACCCTCCAGTCAGTTCTAGGTTGATATCAAGCAAGGTACATTGGCAGGACAACTGCCTAGCCAGTGTACAGGTAAAAGAATTTGAATGGCAGAGAATAGGGGGTGGGGAGGTTGTCACCCTCCAGGTATCACTGGACTCCCAACTCCCATCAGCCCTAGTCAGTATGGACGAGGGCAAGGGATAACTGGAGTTGTTGTAGTCTACAGACATCTAATGCCCCACAAATTCTTCCAGCCATGTTCTAAGAAGGAGTCAAGTGCCTATGATGGCCTAGTTAAGAAACACGGCCTGATTTGGGAAGGTATGCATTTTCTAACCAATCAGAGATTCAGAAGTTTCAGTAAGGAGGACATGGCCACAAAGCTATGCAACGTGGAGGTGTTACAAATGTCTGTCTGCCATCATCTCCATTGGAGAGCCAAGGGTATGATTGCCACAGGTATTCCTCTTCCTGTCATTGCTGCTCTTGAAAAAGGCAAATGCTGGCTGTTCTGGGCCTTAAAATGCCAAGACTTAGAAAATCACCGCTTGTTCATTTGCTTGGTGACGCCTGGAACGATCATCCTCCCAGAGCATGGAAATTTAGAAAGTGTCAAGAAAACCCCTTGCCTACGTCAAAACAAGTCTTACCCATTTGGGCATCGCTAAGGGGTGGCGGCAATATATGGCTCTCTGTGCGACAGAAGAATCTTTGAATTATGAACTGGCAGAACAGTCAGCAAAGGAACTTCTTTCCCCATCACTGAATTAAAGCATTCAGCTATTTTCAGCAGCTTACACTTCTCACGGATAGGTTGAGCCAAGGAAAGCCAATGCTAATCGGCCGAGAGAACTGCAAATGTTTTGAAATGCTATGTGGATTAGGAGGAAAAGTCCAGATTTGGGGGGGCAGACATGAATTATTGTGTGTAGATACAAATAAATATTTTTCCCCCAGCTCAGCTTCTGGCTCCTGTCCAGTACACTGCAAATTCATTTTCTTTAAAAAAAAGAAAAAGAAAAATGAATAGCCTAGTGTGTTAACAAGTGCCTGATGAATGAGGAGAAACTGCCCTAAGGGGGTAGCCTTGAAAAATTGAACCTTCAATGGGAGCTGGTCTGTTCAAAATAGGCTGCATATATACATTCTCTGATTCATACTAAGGCTTTCTTATGGCACTTCGTTAGGGGTAACGAAGGAAGGGGTAGTTTTTTAGTAATCTGCCTTCATTCTACACCCTGCATTTCTACCCAAAGGATTCATATTTTGCAGGCTCTTTCCTAGCTTTCTTCCCCTTGGTTTTACCGGGAAATCATGATGAAACATACATACACGAACATAATATTTAAAGGCCAAGTGGAATGAATTTCTTCTCAGGTTTTATTTGCATTAACTAGTGACTGTGGGAGTAGGAATGAGAAATTTCACTCATCTCCTCAAAACTTTTAAAATTCCCCATGTCATCAAATTCACTTCATTTCCCACTGTAGTCAAAATCTAGACACAACTAAAGGATTTGAGGAACCACTCTTGAGAAATTTGCTATTCATCGTGAAATATGGCTGTTGCAACACTTAGTGGAACTTTTTTCGGTTTCACTCAAGATCATGGTAATGTTTCGCCTGAAGAAAAGGCTCCAGATTTGTCTTCGGATGAGAAAACTTTGGGATGGGCAAGATGACCATGAGAAATTTGGGTCATTTCAGTGGTAAACTTTTGGCTTTCCTTAATATTTCTCAGATGCTTCACCTGAGAAGTAAGTACCAAACTTGCATTGAGCTATACTTTAGCTAAATTTCAGTGACAACTCTTATGTTAAGGATTTTGCCTTTTTCTTTAGAATATGACACTGCTGGCTTGCTTTGCATGTATAATTTTCTGCACATATACCTCATCTATAATACAGTGAGCACCCTTCAACTCAGAGCTTACAGCAAATTGCAACCTGAACAAAATAGATTAATCTGTAATATTTCTTACTTTTTAAATCTCACCCTTCTTCTAAAGAGCTCAAAGTAGCACTTTATCCCCACAAAAACCATGTGAGGTAGGTTAAGCTGAGAGATTGTGACTGATCCAAGGTCAGCTGAGAGCTTCATGTTTGAGGAAGGATGAGACCTGGGTTCTTCCTCATCCTAACTCCTAAATTGCACTGCCTCACTACTGTCATACCTCCGCGAGCGTCCACCCCCTTAATCGTCCATTTCGGTGGACGTCCGCGGCAAACTTGGAAGTACTGGAACGGGTTACTTTCAGGTTTGCTGCTTCGCACATGCGTTAAAACTGCTCCATGTGCACGCGCAGAGTGATGCTCTATCAAGCGTCTCTTTCGTCAAGCGTCTGGGGCTCCGGAATGGATCCCAGACGCTCAACGAGGTACCACTGTATTTATTTCATAGGGCTATTGGTGACACAACATCCTGTCTTGCTGTGGTGTGCAATGGATGGCCTAAAAATACTTCCAAAACCTAGAAAAGGAACACATTACTCATGAATACCAGTCTTAGCAATACAGTGGTACCTTGGTTTATGAACTTAATCCATTCCGGAAGTCCGTTCTTAAACCAAAACCATTCTTAAACTGAGGCACGCTTTCCCTAATGAGGCCTCCTGCCGCCGGTGCCCTTCCACCGTTCGGATTCCATTCTTAGACCGAAGTAAAGTTCTCAAACCGGGACACTATTTCCAGTTTTGCAGAGTTTGTAAACTGAATCGTTCTTAAACCAGACTGTTCTTAAACCGAGGTACCACTGTAGATCCAAAGGGCTTCAAATGGAGGAGAGGCTGCACTCCAGGATCTATTTTTAAGCTAAAATCCCCAATAAAGCTTACTCTAGAATAGACTAAGAGGTTTTGGGAGAAGCATTTGGGAGCAAATGACTGAGAGTTCTGTGGCTATTTCCCATTAATAAAATTGCCATGTTTGGCAACAAATATTCTTCATTATATGCATTCCTGAACCACAATAGATGTCTCAACTTCCAGACACAACATTAATTAATTCCATTCCCTACCATTATGGTTTCTGTGGAATAAGAGAGGCGTAAGGGAGAAGGCGCGAGTGATGTTCTCAGGTTCTCCCCTTGCTTGGTGTCATTCCTCGTCTTGTTGCAGACCTTTTCCTAACAACCTACTGCACAGGTTTGTTCAATTATTTCCTGGGGCTTTTGGTAGTGATCCTATTACTATCATAACTTCATAACAAAGATGAAACATTAAGTCATTCTGAACCCAAAATTAGACAGGAGGAACCTACTCCCCTCACGGTCAATGCAAAGCTGGAGAGGTTCTGGATTTTCTCAGACGTTACCTAACGCAACTTTTTGCTGCACTCTGGCTGTCTTGTGTGGGAGGAGTAGCAAAGTATAAACTTTAATATACTAAACAAAAAAAGGACTTTAGAAGGTAAAGTAGGCCATGACAGACAGGCTGATAGAAATAATGTCACTTACTTGTCAGCATATAGATAGTCCCGCCAGCATTCTAGGATTTATTTATTTTTAACGAAAACATGTGCAACTCAATTCCACCAATATGAAATCATGCCCCTGCAGCAAAATAGGTAAAGCAAACATTAAAGCTCTCCCTAATCTGACCTTGGGTGTTCTCAGAACTATAAAAAGGATTATTTATGGAACCTCTGGATCAGTGATATAATAGCTTTACTATGCCTAATTACAATGCTCTGGAGTGAGATTACCCTTGTAAGTCAGTCACTCACACACTTAAATGCAGTTTCTATGGCTGGAACATCAACATCAGGGACAGAGCGTTCGCATTGTGAGAAAGCACAGTAGTAAATATAATTTTTCTAGTGACAAAAATTATTTGAATTTTGGGGGAATTTGATGTTTCTGTTAACGTTCTACAATATTAAGTGTTCAAATTCAGTGCTGTGTTAACAGGTTAACTTATTTATTTATTTCTTAAGGAAATTATATTGATCGATGCATTTTTAGTTGTATCTGTTTTAATTCATGTTGTGAGCCACCTTGGGTCCTGTACTTGGAGAAACGAGGGATATAAATAATACAAAATAAACATAAAGCTTTAGGAAAATATTTTGTCAATGAAATGATCCACTGGAAACAACTTAAGATATTCTGCGGCACTGAAAGAGATGCAATATAAACAGCAGGAAATTCAGTAAGACTTGAGGCCTGTGTCACAGAATGATAGAGCAACTGGGCTGAATGCAAGTATAGATGTAATAAGATAAATAAGGAGAGATTCTTAGGTCATATTTCTCCAGTGATAATTATCAAGCAATACCTTGGTTGCTTCAAATCTCCATTGCAGGTCAGCTATCACAGACTGAGCCTTCTCATCACATGAATGATGGTAATAGGAGGCATACTGGGATACGATAAGCTTATCATGCGCTAGCAGCCACTCAAACAGCCAGTTCAATTCATCCTAAAATATGGATGGATAAAATATGTCGATGAAGTTGGATAAAAAGCAAGGAGGGACAGAGTCGATGCAGACAGAGGTCAGTGGATGAACTGTATTAGGACATGAATGGAGTGCATTTGGACAGGGCTGGATAGATATAGAGTGCCCATGGGTAAACAGATGAAACATATGCAGAGAGGAATGGATGGATAAGATGCAGTTATGGATGTATTAATAGATTCAGATAGAGTGCACGCTGGTGAAAATGGATAGACGGGCTGTTTGAAAATCAAGATGGAGGGATTTATAGGTCTTTTTGAAACTGTAAGCAGACATATTTGGAGTCGCTTGCATCAAAGCAGCTTTGGGGGTGGGGGAAGTTACCCTTATCCAAAGCAATAAATCTTCTTAATATCAATAGTATTCGGTGGTGCCATGAGCCTTTATTTTACATTTAAACATTCCACTTTGGATCTGATACCCACCCACTCACTCACTCACTCAAGCCACCCACAACCTCTGCTGAGCGGTAGCAAGATTCCAGGGGGTTCCAGGCACTCACACAGAGTTGTGTTTCTGTTGGGGAATCAAGGCACAGCAGAGACGAGTGTCTTTAAGAAATATGGTTTGTTTTACTCATATTGACACCTAGAGCCTTCAGTGGAGGGGGTGCAGAACATGTCGCCCCAACTGTCTCTCTCATAGCTTCAGCAAGCTTGGGCCCAAAGCAACAGCCAGTCATAGCCCCCAGCCTCTTGGTGCAGCCTCCTCCAGACAACACCACATGGAGCTATCCTTCCTTTTTGTTCCCAGGACACCTTGCCAAAAAGCCTCTGAGTAAAACAGTGGTTCTCAAACTTTTTTCTCTAGGCCACACTTTCAGAATAAAAATTTGCTTGCGCCACAGCAATTTTTTTATTGATAAGAAATACATTGGGGGGGGCAAGTCCTAGTAGTGCTTGGTTTTGAAAAGATACCTATCCATATTCTGTAAAAAAATATAAATAAGGATTTGATACTCTACTATACCATGCTACACTGAAATGTTTAAATGTTTCTTTGATCGTCCTTGAATTGTCCGGCCACACTTGCCATCCTCTCCTGCCATACCAGTGTGGTGTACCACACCCTATAAGAACTACTGGTGTAAAAGAACAACTTTTTTCCTATGTGACATCAGGCCCAAGTTGCCCTGGCAACCTCCCCCCCCCGACTCCCATAGGGTTATCTGTAGGGTCTTTTGCCTTGTAGATGACATCATCTCCCTCTGCCCCTCTGTCTGGCAGGAAAATGACAGGCAGAAAAAGCAAGCTCAGCCTGTTAGCTCTGATTAAACCCCAGCACCCAAGAATCTAGATGGGAAAATCTGGCACCCAGAGATCTGGGGGATCCCTGTTCCCACACTAACCCATAACAATACATACTTAGCAGACCAGACCAGAAGAACAGAACTACAGCTATGCAATGTCTCCAGTACTACATCCCACCATTGAACTAAATTGCCTGGCAGTTACTTTGATAACCTTTTATACATCACTTAGGAAATGAAACAGCAGGTACCCCCACCCCACTCCTCTATTTATTTTGCACTTAGGTTTTTTTAAAACCCTGCATTGGAAAGTATGCCAAGTCTCAGTGGGGTGCTAACATCAGTGACAAATTATATGAAGCACACATGTATTTTTATGGTAGGACTTAGCATCATTTTCTGACAACAAATCTATCTAGTAAAGACTCTTGCTGGTGTTTTATCTCATGAACCATATACAGCCCCCAGATTTGTCTTTTATCATATTAAGTAATTACATTTGAATTTTTTTGGAATTAATTTAAAATATTTAAATACTGGTGGCCATCAAGTGCAACGTACAATGGCAATGCAGAATACAACAGAGAATTGTACAATACAAAATACGATAACATTAAACTTTTGCATTCTTTGTGAATCAAAACCCACATCCACTTGATATTGCATTGATACTATATTTGCAGTTGTATTAGACTGCAGAAACCTAATTAAGCCACCACTGTCATATTTATGATTTGAACTAATAGGAAAAAGGACTGCGTAATGTTTTTAATACATAGGTATAATTAACATTAATAGGGCTCAATTTGTTAAATATTGCATCATCCTGAAGTAGCAGACACTAGTATGTCTTGTTTATATAGCAGCCAGTGAAACATGAAGAATAAAAAAATTATGCATCACAGCAATTCACTGGGTAAAATTTAGACTTCCTAGAAATATTGTTTAAACAATGTTTGGTCTTGAACTCTAGTAGAATGTTAGTCCATAGCCAAACAGGAAACCGAAAACGTATTGCAGAATGAAGTTCAATGTTGGAAGATTCAGAAGAGACAAAAGAAAGTGCTTCTTCACACAGCATATAGCTAACCTGTGTAATTTGTACCCAACAAGGAAGTGATGGCCACCAACTAGGGTGGCTTTAAAAGAAGGATACTGGCCATGATGGCTCTGTTCTATCTCCACTGCCATAGGCTGTGCTGGCTGAGGCTCACGGAACTGCAGTACAAAACAGCTAGAAGGCAAAAGCTTCGAGAAGGATGCCCTAGCCATTTTAGTACAGATACAGAACGAATAAGGGGAAACATGCAAGCAATATTCTAGCTATTGGCTCAATAGGCAACCTGGGTCCAGAGGCTAATGGTTGATGTGACATCAAAGACAAGTGATTGCATTTCCAATGCCTTAAAAAAAAACAAAAAACCCTAAAAGCAGCCATAGCATCCTCCACCCCCAGTTTGGATCAGAACCATGGTGCCTGCAGGATTTAACCCTACCACCTTCTTTCAGAGCACTGATGCAAATAGTCAATGTCAGCAAACAGTTGCTATCAGCCATGAAAGTGAAAACATATGGACCTAGTGAGTTTGTATTGCACCTATATTACCCTCCCCATATCCCTCTACGGCAAATAGCAACTTTGTGGGTGTGTGGCTTGCATTGGGGCTGCTGCAGCATGGGGAAGAAGGATTAAGATCTCCTTCATCCACGTGGTCCTGATCCAAACATGGCTTCTTTCAGCCAACTGGCCAGCCAATCAAGATGCTGGGAAGAAAGGAGTGTGACCTCCTAGAAGCCCTTCTTCGGCAGCTAAGAGGAGAACTGTATGGCACCAATCATAGTGGAGGATTGGCAGATGAAAGGGAGTGCTGAACCTCTTTCATGCCCCCGCCCTTGAATTAATCTTCAGCAACAATTTTGAGTGGAAAAATAGTCAAGGGGAAAGGGAAGCGTTAAGCGTCTCCTACTCATGCATTAGTCTTCTCCTATGATTGGTGCTAGGCTTTTGTTCCTCTCACTTTGGCATTTATAGCACAGCTTTCATCAGAGCTATATGCCTTGTGACTCACCAAACTAAATGCTACCCATTGGCTATATATTGTGGTCTTTCGTTTATCAGACTCCCTCCTTTCTTGGAAAGACAGTAAAAAGAGGCAGTTTACTGAGATCCTGATGAGCTAGCACAAATCAGTGAGGGTCTGCTTTTAGCTTTGAAGGCAACATGCATTTATTACAGTTATAGAAAAGTGTATTTTTCATTATCTCTATTGGAACTGTTCTTTGGGGGGGGGGAGCCAACCTTCTCTCAACAAGGAATCGTTTCAGCACTTAATTGTTGATGAATATGAGGAATGTCCAAATAAACTACAGACTCCAGTGGGGAAAGGTTATTCAAGGTTCCCAGCTTTTTCTTTTGCTTCCAACATTCTACTATAAAGTCAGAAAAGTCCCCAGTCCAGTTCAAAACTCTCTAGGGAAGGTAAATGCCAAAGCCCCAGCCTGTCTATAATTCTAAAACCAAAACTCGGTTACTTGGCTGTCCAAAAGAAAGAAGCTTCTGAATATTTCTCAGCCCGAGTTTCTTCAGGGAATTTCACTGCAACATTTCACACCACAACCACCAACACAGTATAAACATGCTAGTGTCCAACAAAAATCGCAGTTGTGGGATAAAAGAAGGCACTAAGGGTCAAGCTACATGTGACTGACAGCTGTGTGTAACTGTTGCCTTGTCTGCAGCCAGTGGCGTAGCGTGGGGGGTGCGGGGGGGGGGCCCGGCCGCACCGGGCGCAACCGGGTTAGGGTTAGGGGGCGCAAATCCACGGGTTAGGGGACGCAAATTACTTGCCTTGCCCCGGGTGCTGACAACCCACGCTACGCCACTGTCTGCAGCTGTGGGAGGTTGTAGTCTTGATCAATGGGGGGCGGGGAGGTGCTTAACCCTTTCTCTTGAGTGATCTGCCTATTCTCAATTCTCAGTTGCTCCAGCCATGAACAGCTTTAATCCCAGCAAGAAGGTAGCAGTAGTCTTGAAGGAAGCAGCACTGTGTTGGCCAGGGCAGAATTGTAAAGGTAAAGGTACCCCTGCCCGTACAGGCCAGTCTTGACAGGCTCTAGGGTTGTGCGCCCATCTCACTCAAGAGGCCGGGGGCCAGCGCTGTCCGAAGACACTTCCGGGTCATGTGGCCAGTGTGACAAAGCCGCATCTGGCGAGCCAGCGCAGCACACGGAAACGCCGTTTACCTTCCCGCCAGTAAGCGGTCCCTATTTATCTACTTGCACCTAGGGGTGCTTTCGAACTGCTAGGTTGGCAGGCGCTGGGACCGAGCAACGGGAGCGCACCCCGCCGCGGGGATTCGAACCGCCGACCTTTCGATTGGCAAGCCCTAGGCGCTGAGGCTTTTACCCACAGCGCCACCCGTGTCCTTTGGGCAGGATTGTAGTTCGCTCTAAATGCACACTGAGATGGATTAAACAAGCTGATATGTACAACATTCCAGTAACCGCCCTTCCTGGTTTTTGTCATCAGGAGGCGAAATATCCCCTTTTGTGATCCAGAGAGTAAAGAGGGTGGGATCTTCCTACTTTTGACTTGCATGGATGCCTCTATTTGCATGCTCACGGGCTGTGGTACCTAACTCCCAGCCTGAAATCCATTTTTGTCTAGAGCTTGGCTCAAACTAGCTCAGTCTGGCATGTAAGTGGTATGTGAACAAACGAATAAACAACCATCAATAACAACGATCTGTTTCTATGAAACAGAATTGATCCAGGACGTTTAAACATGTCAGTTTTTCTGTGGAATTGCTGGTTGAGCAGCACCAACCCTACCATCAAACATCTGCCTGGAAGCACCCTATCTCTTGATTTTTAGGTACTTTGCAGGATAGAAAATAATGTGCGCTGCCATCCTATATTATTTCTGCACGTTGCTGACAAGACCGTCAACGCAAAACACAGCAGCGTGGTTGGCCCGCTTTTCTCCCACGATGTCCTTAACATCAGGGGCAGAAGTTCAACAGGCGCAGCTTCGCTTTCTCCCGCTGGCCAGGAGCCACTGCTACCCTCCCCGAGGCTGAAGCATATATGGAGACACCGGGCACGAAGAGAGACCCGCTCTGCACCGCCGCAGCGCCTGCGCTTCCAGCAAAGCACCTGCCAGGTGCAGCGCGCGACCTCCGCCCGTTCTTTCCCCCAGCCGCGCGCTCCTAGGCTTAAAACGCGACTTTCTCCAGCCGCGCGCGACGAACTCGCCCACCTCCCGGAAGTTCCGCCTTAGCTCCGCGGAAGTGAAGCGGAATCCGGAGGGCGGGCGGGTGGCAATCATGCCGGGCAAGATGGCGGCGCCCACGGAACCGTGCTGAGGGGAACGAAGGGCAGGGCGGGCACCGAGTCCCGCTCTCTGCCCTTCCTACGTCGCGCACCGCCTCGGGCTCCCGCAGGTACCAAAGGGAAGTTGGGAGGAAAAACCTCGGGGAGCTCTTGCCCCTTCCGCCGGGGCGGGAGAAGAAGGGAGGGGAGGACAGGGACGCTTAGGTGCCAAAATAAGGCGAGAAGGGGCAACGCCTTTTCGGAAGGTGCCAGAGAAGGAATGGCTCTCTCCTCCTGGCTTCTCTGCCTGTCGCTTCTCCTCTTTGCACGGCTTCTTCTGCTCCCGTGTGTTCGGAAGGGCGACTCTAAGTCATAGGAACCTGCCTTGCCCCGTGGCACCGCTTACTAAATGTTATGTGAGGTGCATGTCAGTGGCTCTCCAGGATTTCAAGCAAGGCCTTCCCTTATCCCTCCCTGAGCATCTGAACCTGGGATGTGCAAAGCAGGGGCACTGCCCGCTGAACAGAAGCAGAGTGATGGTAAAAGAAGCCGAGCCGGAAGAACGAGCAGCTAGTCCAAAGCAGTCTTCTCCCAACAATGCTATAGATATGATTGCTTTTCCTAAATGGAAAGGGTTTGCCTTACGGGTCCCAAGGCATGTATGCTTGATTACTGAGCTGAAGCCGGTGTTGTTGGCTACAGCTTCTATTTCATGGTGTCAGTTTTAGATTACAAGCCTGTGGTAACTTCTGTGTACACAGGTGTTGCCAAATAAATAAATAGCTAACATTGGGGGATAAAGCAGCCCCCCATTCTCTATTGTGTTTGCTGACGACAACAACAACACAACAACAACAACAACAACCCACCCATCTGGCTGACTTGCCCCATCCACTCTGAGTGGCTTCTAACACGTATAAAAACATAATGAAACATTAAACATTAAACATTAAACATTTCCCAATACAGGGCTGCCTTCAATAAAAAGTGCAACTTGCTAAAAAGCAAAACTTGCTGGGGTTTTTGTTATTATAGGCAGGGTGAGAAAAAAAAATTCTGCTTATGCACTCTTCTTCAATTATTTTCCTATACTGTACTATCTTAGTTGAACAAAAAGAAAAGATGGTGGCAAGGATACACAGGGAAAGAAGGTGCATTCATTTCAGTTGTATGTTTTAAGGCTTATGTTTAGTGGGAGGTGAAGACTAAAGGGCTGTGTCTAAGGCCTCAAGAAGGATTTTTGAGGGGGTTGGCAGAATGGAGAGTCACACCATCCCTTAAAGTTCTGGAAGACAGTTTAGGGTACAAGGGGCAATAAGACACAGAGGGTGGATAGTTTTGAGGGAGCTGAGATCCTTTGGATAGTTTGTGGTGATGGAACAACAGGTTTAAAGGTCAGTGTCAGAGATCTCTTGGGATATGAAAATGCAAGATTAACAGGGTAAGGTCAAGGAGGATTTGAAGGAAAGATTTGTGTGGATCTGAAAGTAGATAAGACATTGGCAGCGGATGTTGTTCAGTGGTGGAGAACATCCTTTGCATTTCAGAATACCCTAAATTCAGTCCCTGGCATAGTTGGTTAAACCACACTGGGAATTGTAGCTGCTTGAAAGGAAGAGGGGTAACAGCTCTCATATGGTTTGACCCTGGTATAAGACAGTTTCCTATTTTCCTTAAGAAGGGGTGTTACATGGAGGTAAATGAAAATGTTGGCAGAGTTCTACGCAGAAATATGGCAATGAAGAAAGCTTCAGGCACTTAGACTTACTAGTGTCTCTTTTTCAGGACTGTAGTTAATGTTGTGATGGGGAGAAATGAACTTCAGTTCTCTAAGTGAATTCCCTGGTGCACTGGTTTAAAATATCAAGAAAAGGGCAATTTGGCTAGGATGCTTCACACCTTCCTTAGTGACTTTTCCCCTTTGGCCTCATGTGTTTCTTTAAAATATGTTGATTCTTATATATATTATCTAGACAATGTATCCCTTGCCCTTTCGGTATTTCAGTTGCTTAGCGTGACTTGCAACAATTAAAAACAAAACCATCCCCTACAATAAAAGTTTAAACAACAGCATAAAAATGGAAACAGGTTCAGCAGGTTCAGGGGTTTTGTGATGAAAAAATGTTTTACTATGTAGAAGTATTTAAGTTTTCTCGCTCGACATTCTCCTTGTTCTCTCCTTTAAATGTGTATGTGGCTAAAGGTTTCCCCCCCTCTTCACCATGGATTTATGTTACTTTCTTTTCAACTCAAGATTTGTGTTGCTTTGAGAGAATATGCACTTTTTCTATTTAAAATAATGTGTGTTAATAGGCATACTTTATCTGAGTAACTTGTGCAAGCATACAAAAAAGCATGTTAAATAAATGAAATTGTTTGTTCCAGACATAGAAGCTACTTTTTAGTGAGCATTCAATGGAATTGTGATGTGTCGACTTGACAAACTGAAGCACGTACACCAGGCTCATAAACATTGCTTTAGTGTTTGCCTTTATTGTCATGAGACTTTTTACTGTGACAATTAAAAATGAAGTTTTATGGTTGTCTTATATCATAGTTGTAGTTTTTAAGATCTGTAATAAACACACACATTGCAGCTGGTGCAAAAACCAGAAATGTTCTCCTGATGTGAATGTTCAACTCTGGTGCTATTTTAATGGGCAATACCTACTTTTAAGTAAATATTCCATTTTGTTGATGCTTGTCTAGTTATAAACAGTTTTATAGCCAATGGCAGTAGCAGGAGTGGAAAAGATTAGCTTGATCGGTTGTTTGAAAGGAAACACTGAATGACTTCCCCTTGGATTTTGCAAGGATTTTTTGTTTTATGCTTTGTTTTCATTTGCATCTTTTCCTGCTGATGAAACTGAGAATCTGTAATAGTTTTCAATCTAATCTCTGTTTTAAGTAAATTCAGACTTTCCCCCCTTGCTTGTAGGACTTTTTCCAGCACCTTCAAGACAAAAGCCATGCAGCAAATGCCATGCAAGTTTGCTTGTTTCTTTAGGGTCACCAAAGTAAGAGGAGTTACGTTTCAACAGTTAAATTTCATCAAGCGAATGGTAAGTTGGTGTAATACTGTGTAGTGCTACAAAAGGCAGTGAAAATCAAGACTCTGCATTCATTGTACTGTATAGATTTCTCACATAATAGTATTCTCATTACTTACAAAGGGAAAACAAAGACTATTCCTTGAAACTTCTTGAAGGGAAAATAAATAAATAATGTGATTATAGCAGTGATGTGAGGTGAAGCTTTTTCTATAAATATCCAGTGTTAGTCATACACAGAATAGACTGATTAAAATCAGTGCACTTAAATCCACTGATTTCATTGTGTCTACTCTTGAGTTTGCTTTAGTTGCATATCAGCGACAAAGAACTTTCCTTGTTGAAACAGCATAAACAGTTTACAGCTCAAATTAAAACTACTCTCTAGGCCACAATAGCTCAAGAGGGGTTTTCACCTTTCTGTGTATTTCGGATAATGTGACCTACGTATCCAAGCAATGTGATGGAAATTGCATAATCTAAAACTTTTGAGAATTTGAATTAAATTTGTAGATACTTACATAGCTTCATAGGCCCACGGAATCTATAATAAAAAGTAGTTTATTTTATTTTACAAATTTATATTGTTTTTTTCAGTATGTAACACAGCACAGCAAAGCCCTCAGCCAGCAAGCGAAGTTGAAGTCAGAATCAACTGCACCTCCTTTCCTTGAAGGCCAGCATTCAGGTCAGGAAAAAACGGTTATCCATGAGGTCAGATCGGTTTCACCTCTTCTGCCACCTTTATCTGAGAAACGAGTTATTAATGAATCTGAAGCACTGAAGTCTACAGTAATCACCGGAGGCGCAGGAACTATAGTAGGACCTACATCCAAGGAAGAAAAACAATGGAAAGAGATGAAACTAGAGCTGGATGATTTACCAGGCATTTTAGCTCGTTTGTCCAAAATCAAACTTACAGGTAATATTGTTATTCTTTAAGAGGTGTAGGTTATTGCAATATATATATGTTATTGCCTCTCTCTCTCTCTATATATATATATACACACACATGCCACATATAGGTTATATGTGCATGCTTCTCCTATTCTTGTTGTAAAAGTAAGGGCTGCAAAGTTCAATGGCATTACTCTAAAATATGCCTGTTTGGGATGTGCCATGTAGCCAGGCTTTGAAAGGTGAATTCAATTGAGGGTGACTCAATTGAGGATGATGGAGACATGTACTGTACAGCAGTTGTACTCTGATATGAGGAGTTCTTCCTCTATTACCTGTTTGAGCTGCCTTTTTTACATCCTGAGTTGGAGTGGAGCAGAGATTTCTATTTGTGTGCTTGTACCTGGAATTGTCAAGCAGAGTGTGTTCAAGGGTTTAGAGAAGAAAGTAGAAAACCCAAGTTTAATATGCCCTTCCATCTTTGTGCAAGCAACAGACGGCTAAGTCCCCTTTCTCCAGTGTTCCCTTAAACAAAGTGATGTGGGGAGAGAGAGAGAGAGAGAGAGAGAGAGTTCTATGCTATGTGCTTTCTAGCATGAGTGGATTTATATACTGCTGCTGTTGTGCAGTAATGGGCAGTTATATTCCACTGTGGCTCTGAAAATGGCGTGGGAGAAAGGGGGACTTCTTTTTGGCTCTCTGCTGAGCTCTTTAAGAGTGCATTAATTTAAAACACCTTTCTTGCTGGTTCATTATGTTTTGTTTCTGAGTGAATAAGATTTGGGTGAGCATGTGACTCTAAATCCTGTTACAGTGGTGCCCCGCAAGACGAATGCCTCGCAAGACGGAAAACCCGCAAGACGAAAGGGTTTTCCGTCTGCAGAGGCGCTTCGCAGGACGAATTTCCCTATGGGCTTGCTTCGCAAGACGAAAAATGACGAAAAAAAATGAATTTTTTTTTTGCTCCAAAACCCCTTATTTTGAATCGCTAAGCTGCTAAAAGCATTTTAGCAGCAAAACCGCTAATCCCCCACCCCTTAAAAAGCCGTTTTTAGCCCTTAAATCGCCAATAGCGCTAATAGCGCTACTCCGTCAATGGGCTTGCTTCGCAAGACGAAAAAACCGCAAGACGAAAAGACCCGCGGAACGGATTATTTTCGTCTTGCGAGGCACCACTGTATTTAGTTATAAACCACTGCATCACCAAGCTATATCACAGTGGTTTGCAATATAAAAACAAAAAAACCAAACAATAAAATTATAAAATGTTAAAAAGAAATTAAGAGCAAAAAGAAATTAAAACTTCCCTGCCTGACATTGATGGTGCCCATTTTTTTGCCCTTGCACCTGTTCTGGATAGGTATAACGAGGGTACTACAGCATGGTCCTATGCATGATGTTGGTGTAATTTTCTGCTGTGCAGGCATAAGGGAACTTAGTCTGTATCCATTCCTTGTGCTGCCAGCTTGTCATATCTTTCTTTGTGCAGTTTAACCTTGATTTAAACAAACCTAAAGTTTCAGTACCTTAAGCTGAGACTGTCTCAGGCCAAGTAATTGTGTAAGCAATCTATCTGTTAATACAAAATCAAAGCACTGTATCCAGTGAACACACAAGTAGATGGCAGCTCACACAACCAATCTTTCTCTTACTTGTTTCCCCTTGCAAAACCTCTTTGGAAGGTTGGGAGGGCCTTTGCTAAAGAGTATGTAAGAGGCTGAAGGGAAGTAATCACCTCAAATCAGGCAGGGAAGCTTGGCACAACCCAAAATAAGCATAAATGAGAACCCATATTTGCAGCGGTTGTGTGGGTTGAATTTTAGAACTAAATATACTTGCTACACATAGTGGATGATGATCGTAGATGCTAATAATGTGCCAAGTAGGCTATTACAATTTTAATTTATTGATTTGTTTAAATTAAATACCGCCCTTCATCCAAAGATCACAAGGCAGTTTATAACACACAAAACCAAAGTGCAAAACATAAAAAAAGAAATAAATACACTCCCCCCCCAACACCATTAAAAGGCCATATATTGTTTTAATACCCAATGGCCTGGTTGAAGAGGAAGGTTTTCCCCTGGTGCCCAAGGACAAGTGAACATTCAAAAGAAGTAATTGTTTTGAAGCTTGGGAATATTGTGTGTTCACTTTTTAGGAATTTGGGTTATTTATACCAAATACTGTAAAGTCTGAATAGAGAATAAGCATTGGCTTATATTTTGCTTCATTGATAGAATGCTTCTTTATTTAATTGAGTTACTGAGAGCAGAAATTAGTTCTTAAACATTTAAATCTCCTAGATGTTTTAATAAAAAACTCATTATCTTATTTCGTTCCCTAATACTGGTTACAAAACGTTTGGTTTTCTAGGCAGCTCTAATTTTAGTTGTTGTTCTCCTACAAAGAATACAATCTAGTACTCTTAGACTTTGCAGTGGTGCACATTCCACCAAAGGTATTCCATAGATTTTACAGATTCTTGATAGGTACTATATTGTAGTTTCATAAAGAATTATTTTTCTTGATGCACAGAGGAAGCAAAATAAAAGAGTTTGCACTTCCTCCAAAAGCCTCTCTTCCTCCAAAAGTTCCCTGATATAACATAGTATCACAATCTGCTTTATTTTTAGGGCTCCTGCTTAGTTTCTGCAAGAAGTGTTACGAACATTTGTTTCAAATTACTGTTAAATGCAAGAATGCTTTAAGTACTTAGCCTCTTTTTAATGTTCATGCTGTAACCTCTAATGAAACATATATAACTACTCCAAACAAATCTAGGCTTACTAAGTAAACAAATTGGTGAGTCTCCTACCACTAGCATTACTCTTATATTTAGTGTTTCAGTGAACAAAGTGTGAGAATGTAAGGAGAAAAACATTCATGCCAAGTGCTTTAGGAGAATGGTAGCTTTCCTTGGGGAAATATTAAAACCTGCAGTAATATGATCAAATTCCTCCCCCACAAATTAAATAAGAAACACACCTTTTTCTCCATCTTAGTTTTAGCATAGAAGTTCTGAAGCGTAGGGATTTCATTTTAAAAGCTCAAATGAAAAAGGCTGGGATTAAAATTTAATTTTCTATGCTTTAAATGTTCTAAGAGTTTGGGTTTTTATTTTATTGCCACTATTGGAAAGTCATAAGCATCCTTGAGATGGGCATTTTTTTAGTCTACAGTATATGACAAACTGGGACGCGGGTGGCGCTGTGGGTAAAAGCCTCAGCGCCTAGGGCTTGCCGATCGAAAGGTCGGCGGTTCGAATCCCCGCGGCGGGGTGCGCTCCCGTTGTTTGGTCCCAGCGCCTGCCAACCTAGCAGTTCGAAAGCACTCCCGGGTGCAAGTAGATAAATAGGGACCGCTTACTAGCGGGAAGGTAAACGGCGTTTCCATGTGCTGCGCTGGCTCACGAGATGCAGCTTTGTCACGCTGGCCACGTGACCCGGAAGTGTCTCCGGACAGCGCTGGCCCCCGGCCTCTTGAGTGAGATGGGCGCACAACCCTAGAGTCTGTCAAGACTGGCCCGTACGGGCAGGGGTACCTTTACCTTTACCTTATATGACAAACTAGTAGAATGCGAGTATGTTTGTTTAAAAACATTTCACATTTAACTTTAGCTGTCAATGTGCAATCTGCAGACTCTTTTCCTTTAAAGTTCGGAGTCAATGGGAAAGGTGTAACCACTTTTACATCTAGATGTAGCTGCTTTTTGCAGGTATTGGCTGTGTGACCAAGTTCCCCAAGCACTCCTGAAGTTGCCACCCATTAGCTGATGGGTGGTGACTTCAGTCCTTCTTGCTGCAGGGATCAACTTCCTCAAGGGGAACCTGATTGCACAGGCAATCCAGCCATATCTCTAGCTGCCCCACCCTATCCTTAGGGTATGGATAGTACATATGGAAGGATGCATTCTGTTAGGTACCGAGTTCTCAAGCTGTTTTAAGATATCATGGGCCAAAACCAGGACCTCTACCTGGGCTCAGCAATGAAGCTAATGCACTTAAGGGAGGACTGAGAAAGAGTTAAAGAATTCTGAACCAATGATTTTGTTTTGAATACAATAACTGAACTGAGATCACAGTTCTTCATACAAAATTAGCTTCTGCCCCAACTCCAATTTTCATTTGAGCAGTAAAATGTAGGGTTTGTAGAACAAAAGAGTCATTTTGTTGCCATCAAACAACAATGTTAGAAGTTTGAAATCTTTGCTGATCTATTTCAAATCACCCAGAGTTTTACCTCCCCACCCACTCTACTTTATAGTAGGCAGCTCTAAAAGTTAGAAAGGCATAGATGAAGGTCTCTAGGTCTGAATTTGAGGCGTGCACTTAAAGCTTGCTTTAGCCCAAGGCCCTGATGATGCACTTGACAGCATAAACTTTGTTTTATGAGTGTGGGATACTGGGCAAGCTTACAGAAATATCTATTCCAGTTGGATAAATGAGAATGTAGTGCAGCTGCTTTTAATGAGATCCTGATAAGTCGCAATGAAATGACTGCCTGAAATTAATCTGGAGAAATCAATGGAGACTTTAATTAGAACACTGGCTACAGTATGTTAGAACTTCTTTGAGGGTCATTGTAATGATAATGCCATACAGACAGCTCCCCCTCCCTCCTTCTATAAATGAACTGGTGTTTTGTTAAAATAAATAGATTTTGCGTATTCGCTCTGATAAATTTAATTAAAACTTCTTGTCAGAATTTAAAGGAAGGCATTTACCTTTACTAATGGAAACCCAGTGTTTCTGACAAAACTCAAATAGGAAGGCAGCAAAATATGTCGTTTGTGATTTTTTTTCTGGCACCACCATTGACTTACCTCTCCACCTCCATCTTTCCTTTATTTAATTTCAACTTTAATTTTTTCATTATGCTGTTTTTTAACTGTCATAAGGCTAGAAGGGTGGAAGAGAGACCTGATAGTTGTTGCACATGTGACTTTAGCTTCCTGGTTATGGGAATATGCCTAGTTGCTTGGTGGAAATTGATACTCACGCTAGGCAAGTTGCTAAAGGCCACATGCAGAGAGCATACTACTATGTGCCAACATAGGAACACACCCTCGTATTTCTGAGAGCAGGAGCAGCTTCTATTTCCCCTGTTTTAATCATGAGGCAGGGGGGAGGACACTGTTTTCATGGCCGTATTATCAAAAAGAGTAAGGATGACTCAGCTGGAAAAACTCTAAGTTGTCTGTGATGAAGTTGTCTTTATAATATTGTAATTGATATGCAATGGTTCCAGCTGCAAAACTGTAAGTGATATATTTTATTAACGTGTTGGTACTAAAGTGTGTGTTTGCATTACAGCCCTGGTTGTAAGTACTGCCTCAGCTGGATTTGCAATGGCACCTGTACCGTTTGACCTAACTTGTTTCCTGCTTGCCTCCCTTGGAACGGGCCTATCGTCCTGCGCTGCTAATTCCATCAACCAGGTTGGTGCTTCATCATTATCTTGTCTTCACAGCTCAGCGCTATGAATATACAAAGTTACTCATTTTTGCAATTCCCGTGTGATGATTGATCAAAATATGAACATCAAGCATAACATGTTTATTTGGGAACACGAGTTAAGACAGCATTAAAGCCTTGTCAAAGTGGTGCTACTTTTGATGGTATAAAAGCGGCAGTCGGGGTGCAAGCAGTATTTCTGGCTCCCAAGGACTCCACCTATTTTGGCAGCGGTAGTAAAAATAAACAAAATAGACACAGTGCTGGGTTGGGGGGAACTGAGGAAAATTCAGGTGTATATTCTTGAAACTATGGTTTATTGTTATATGAATAAGGTGCTTCTGCCATCTAATGGGAGGGATTTTCAAAGGGTAGGTACTGCCATGCTAAAGGTGCAATTCTGAGATTGTGTGGAATGGACCTTTGGATAGGTTTGTATCAGCTGGATGCCCTCCTACAGAATATAGTGGTCAGCTGGGTATGTAGGGGATGAGATTATCTTTTTGGTACCCTGTTCTCATGCTGCATAAGGCTTTTTAGTCCAGTACAGCACCTTGAACCTAGCCTGGTAGCTAATTCGCAGCCAGTGCAATTCTTTCAGCAGTGGTGTAAATTGATTGTGATATTCCAGCCTACTGAGTGATCAAGCTGCCACCTTTTGCACTAGTTGCAGCTCCAAGGGCAGCCCCACATAAGCACATTGCAGTAATCCCATCTGGAGTTATGAGCACATAGCCAACAGTGGTCAGGCTATCCTGATACACAAATGGCTGGAGCTGTCTTACCAACCCAAGCTGGTAAAATGCACTCCTAGCCACCAAGGCCTCTAGTGACAGATATAGATCCAGAAGTGCTCCCAGATTATGAGCCTGCTCTTTCAGTGAGAGCATGACCCCATCCAAAGCAAGGAGTGGACTAATTTTCTGGACTCGGGAACTACCTACCCACAGCAAGTCCATCTTTAGAGGTTGGTTCATTGGCTGTCATTCAACCACTGAATCCAGGCACTGGTCCAGGGCTTGCATGGCCTCTCCTGATTCAGATGTTACAGAGAAATAGAACTGGCTTTTAGTAGTAGTAATACTACTAATCATGTGTATAGGGCAGAGCTCACAGAGCCTTTACAGTGGTAGCTCCGGTTTCAAACTTAATTCGTTCCGGAGGTCTGTTCTTAAGCCGAAACCGTTCATAACCTGAGGCGCACTTTCACTAATGGCACCTCCCACTGCTGCTGCGCTGCCAGCACACAACTTCCGCTTGCATCTTGGGGCAGAGTTCTCAACCAGGAGCATCTGCTTCCGGTTTAGTGGAGCTCATAACCCGAAGCGTTTGCAAGGAGGACAGTATGTAACACGAGGTTCCACTGTACAGTGGTACCTCGGGTTACTGACGTTTCTGGTTACAGATGCTTCAGGTTACAGACTCCACTAACCCAGAAATAGTACCTCGGGTTAAGAACTTTGCTTCAGGATGAGAACAGAAATCGCGCAGCAGCAGCGCGGCAGCAGCAGGAGGCCCCATTAGCTAAAGTGGTGCTTGAGGTTAAGAACGGACCTCCAGAACGAATTAAGTTCTTAACCTGAGGTACCACTGTATAGATTTTTTAAAAAAAAACATATTTCTTAGTTTACAAAAGTATGTGCAATGTCTCTTTTTTCCAGTTGCGTTTTCTACAGATCAGTTTCATTTGTTGTGAGACATTAGTGTTACATTAGGAAGGAAAGGGGGAAAGAGGTAGAGGGGGGAATGGTGAGTGGGGTGGGGTCGGGTGGCAATGCTTCTATTCTACTTAGTGTATGTGAGCCTTTATAGTTTTTGTGCTTTCCCTCAAAATATACCTGTGGAGTAGGTTACTGGTTGTTACTGAGGCTGAGTGACAGATTACTTTCGTGTGATGTCGGCATCACAAAAGAGCCAAACTACACATGACATAATATCAGAATTTGCAGCTATGGTGATGCAGTGTAGTTGCAGGAGGTCCTTCTTGCAACAAGGCAGGTGGAGGCAACATCACTGAACGAGTGACAAATACAAAGTCATAGAATCGTAGAATTGTAGAGTTGGAAGAACACTGAGCATCATCTAGTCCAGCCCCCTGCCATGCAGGAATATGCAGTTGTCCCATACAGGGATCAAACCTGCAACCTTGGCACTATCAGCACCACACTCTAACAAGCTGAGCTCCACCAAAGTCTTGAACAAAAGGCTTGTTGAGCTACAAGATTTGTATATGTGTAATATAATGCACCACCCTCAAGACCGGGGGGGGGGGGTAGAATAGGAAAATCCCAATGATTAATTGCCCATTTCTGTTTTATTAAACAAGTAGGGGGGGGGGAATGGAAATCCCACCCTGTGATGTGATCCTGAAGGCAAATTATGTTTTCCTCAGTCTCAGTCGCTTTACCTAACCTGCTTTTACTTTAGTTCAATACCCATTTTAGGGTTGTAAACCTGTTTTCTGATCTCCTTATGAAAACTGAAAATCAAGCTTTTGTAGTGTCAGATCTTTATGTAGAAAGAATATCTTTTTTTGGAGTTCAGAGATTGATTTATGGCACTGCCATGCAGATAAAACGTGTAGTGTTGTTTACAACAAAACGTACAACATTGAAATATTGAAAGATTGCATGTTCCTCTTAGAAGTCAAGTGCATTCTTCTGAGACTGTGGAATGGTTCAAAGTGGGAGAAGATTGTAAAGATGAAAGCAGGATGTTTAAAATGGTTTGAATTTAGTAGCTGAAAGATAAACTGCTATGGTTAGGTTTGAGTGATAGTACCTTGAGAAAGAAGCAGATGGAATTGCATATCTTGTATTGAACTTCTAAAACTTACAGTGGAAATTAAAGAAAACAACACACAGGAAAGAGAACAAATCAAAAGTGATGATATACTAACCCCTTCTGATTTGTGGGGGGCAGGAAGGGGAATGTTTGCCTCAGATAATTGTATCGCACGTCTGCAATAGCTGTACTTCTGGCATTTGATGTAAAATGCTTGCTAATTTTTGTTCTTATAAACCTTTCTTAAAATTAATAAAGAAAAGCCAGAAGATGGGTGGTTGTGCCTAGCCTAGCCTAGCTCTCCATGCACTGGCAGCACTAAAATGCATTGTACCTGGGCTTCCCTTTGAGGACCAGTGGGTTTTCAGCTGGAACCCACTGGAACGGAGTTCTAGCACCTCTTAGTTGTGTTCCGGCAGCTCTGTAGTGTGGTGGTCTCACTCCCCTGCACGGCGCTCAGGGCTGCGCGGCAGGGGTGGTGGGTGGCAGGGCGATTTCAGTGATGCAATGGCGGTGTAGGTTGGTGGCAAAAGTTTTTAAATTTTCCCTGCGGCTTTGGGTCAAGCGGGTGCTCCCCCCAAAGAAAGCTCAACAACTTTGGGTGGGTGCTCCCCCTAAAAAAAAAGGAGAGTTCTGGAACCTCATTTTCTATTAAAAAAAAGCCCTGTTGAGGACCATTTGGAAACTACAATTAGTGCAAAACACAGAAACATATTTATTAGGCAGAAACGGATATTTTCCAGTTTTGAAACAATACCTCAGATTCCATTTCATTTATCACAGAGTGTTGGTTTTGATCTAGATGTTACCCTAGATGTAGGCTTCCACATTTTGATCACCATGACAACTGTGTCATTTCCCTATAGTGAGCCCCAGTTATACTCTAATCGTGATGCTGCAGAAGTGTGTAGTGTTCATCCTGGAAGTTCTGCAGCCATCTTAGTTCCAACTTTGGCAGGACAGCTGGAGATGGTTTGCTGAGATACCATACAGGGCCAAAGTGGCGCTCGTTCCAATTCCCTTCTCTGGAGCACTTCCTTAGCGAAACTGGTAAGCTCCATGCATCTCTTTCCTACAGGAAAGTGTGGTGGTGGTGTTCTTGGCTACTGTGGTGTTGAGCTCTTGACATTTGTTTCATTCTATAGTTTAATTTTGTTTTTTGCTGTCTGTTAGGCTAGCCTCAGTTGAAGGACAGTGATTCTTATGCCTGGATACATGTGAAAATGCTATGTAAGATTTTTCCTATGTTTACGCTGGGCAAGATACAAGTGCAGACTTGGAGCAGGCCCATTGAAGTCATTGGACTGAAGTCCATTAATTGTGAAATGGATCTGTTCTGTTTATCTGTTCAGTTCATTCTCAACTGCAGATGACCAGGTTAGGAATGAATACCAGGATTTTAATATTTTGACATGTTGAGTCTTCCTGAACTTCACCTAGTTGAAGCTTAGAAAGACAAAGGGAGGCTATTCAGTTAGTGGTGCTTGTTCTTGGTTTTGCCTCTGGCCACCTGCCAGACCAGAGAGAAAGAGATCTGAGTTATGTGGGCGCATGGTGTGGTTTTGGTTTCCTGCGGGAGGGGTGCCAGCAAAGCAAGAAACCAGTGAAAACTGATGGGGCTTCCTGTTGGTCACAAGCCTTATCAGTCCATACCGGCTGGAGTGTTGGAATGCACAGTCCACACAGCTAACCACATTGTATTAATTAGGAGGGAGCAGGTCAGCTCACTGCCTTCTGTCTTCAACAGAACGTAGAAGGAGCATGTTCTTCACTGCCTTTACTTCCTTTGGAAGGGGGAAAAAAAGCTTTAAGACAAGGTTTGAACAACCACAAACATCTGAATACTGGATTCATTTAGTTTAGAGAAACTCTTCTGTGAGATTCTGAGCAGTGTACTTACACACACACACACACACACACACACACACACACAGGAAGTGCTTTTTCTCCTGTGTATGGCATGGTGAGACAACTTGTAGCTGCCTGGAATTTTTTGAAATTAATAGAGAATGGAGAACCAATGCGCTTGACTTCTGTATAGTTCATTTGAGATTAACACCTGATGCATCTCTGTCTGTCTTTCTCTGAAGTTTCCTTTTGTTTTGACTGAGCAGACGGCCTGCAGCAGGCAGCGCTTCCTTTCATCTTCCTCTGATGATCAAAAGATTGCCAAGTGCTGGTTATTAAAACCTGGTGTTTAAGCTCTGGAGTGCAAGGCTGTCAGTGTAGGAGGCAGCCAATGATGTAATTTACAGTATATAATAAATATAGGAGAAGTGCAACACTGGAAGTCTATCTCCGTGCTCAAAAATGTTCTGATATATGCTGCTTTGATATTTTAACTGCTTGGCAACCTTCATTAGTGGTTACTGTGAAGATCATAAGTTATGGCTAGTCCGATGATTCATAATTGTAACTCCACTAAATCGGTGAGCATCAAGAAATCCTCAATACTGAAGACGAATGGTTTGACCAGTGATGGTATTATTTCATGAGCTGCGAAAATGATGAGCACTTAGAGACCCAACCTCCACAAGTACAATAAATTTTAAATGCAGAGATCATCTTTCTAAAGCATAAATTATTTGACCTGTGGCTGAAACTTGATAAAGGATCTTGGGAAGAATGTTATAAATTAGTGGGTGCCGTTGTTAGGAGAGTGTCTCAGATAATAAGCATAACCAAGGGAGGAGGGAAAGCTTTGCAAGCATTTGTCTTGTGTGCATGCATTATATTTTGAATTAAATGTCCTGGCAAGGGTGAAAAAATAGCTGTAGAAACAAACTGGAGAAAGTAACAAGTTATTTTCCTTTTCACAAATTGTTTCATTTAGTCATGCTTATTTATAAATATGAAGCGTGTCATTGTGGAGTAACATTCATGCTGCTTCTTGGTCCCAAAGATCATATTGTAATCCTGTGAATCCCAAGTATACTTTGGAGACGGCATGGCTGCTGAGAGTTTTGAGTGTGTACTGGCAAACATTTCTGGTATGAGTCAGGGTGACAAAAGCCTAACTTACCTACTTCATAACAAAGCACTGTATGCAACAGAGGTGTAAAGTGGGACTGCATCATCTTTTTCTGCTATTTATATCCACACTGCTGTTTTAACATTGCTTGATAGTGTCTATATGCACAAAAGGAGATGTACTCCTATATAATTTTAAAAACAGGCTCTGATAACTCACTGCAGAGTCCCTCTTAAAATACTGTAGCTGAGAGCAGCCTCCTGCATTAGCTTACAAAGCCCATTGTGCGTGTGCATGTGCGTATACAGGTGATTTTGTGTTCGCATTACAAAACATCTAACAAAATTTTGGTTTTGTAAGAAACAATGTAAAGCAAAATTCTCCCCTCATGATAAACATCAATCAGAAGAAGAAGGTCAGAATGTCTGCATTATGCAGCTAATATGGGAACAACTTGCCCTTTTCTTTTCTACAATAATTAATAGAAGATTCCCCCCCTTTAAATTAAGGATTGTCTGAGACACGTGAAGATGGGACATAACAGAAATGTACAAAATACATAATAAAACAAAAACAAACCAATACCCCTCCCACAAGCATATTTTAAAAGCCATGGAATGTTAATCAGCTAAACGGCTGGTTGAGGAGCAATGTTTTCGCTGGCATCTAAATATATATAATGGAGGCACCAGGCAAGCCTCCCTGGGGAGAGCATTCCATTAACAAGGAGCCACCTTCCAAGATCTCTCATCGAGGAGGCACACAAAGAAGGGCCTCTGATGATGATCACAGGGTCTGCGTCAGTTCATATGGGGAGAGGGTGTCCTTGAGGTATTGCGGTCCTGAGTCATTTAAAGCTTTACAGGTCAAAACCAGAACTTTGAATTGGGCCCTGAACTGTCTTCAGAGACAGCCTTACATATAATGCGTTGCATTAATTTAACCTAGAGGTTTGCAGTGCATAGACAACAGAGGTTAGGCTACCCTGTCCAGATGGGGTACAGAAGGGCCACCAGCAGAAGCTGATGGAAGGCACTCTGCAGCACTGAGGCCACCAGAGCCTCAAGCGACAGCAAAGGATCCAGAAAGAACCCCAAGCTACATACACATTCTGGATAATCCCACTCAGCAGTTTCATGTAGATGTTACATGACTACATCATTTTTTATTTTGCTAGTAATTGATTTCTGATTTACCTTCTCACCTCCTTCTAATCTGGTGGGAACTCTTTCATTTAACAATACTGCCAGTAGATGTTTCCTTGGCTGTTTGTTTCTAGAACTTTCATGGCTGTCTCATAAATTCATAGTTCCAGACTTGGTTAAAATCTCACACCAACCAGCATAGAGTCTGGAGCACATTTTTAATAAGGAGCTGGAGTCCCAATGTCAGGTTATGCTTCCTAGCCCTTAGGCCACATTTTGTATGTTATCCTGATTCCTGTACCGTTTGTTCAATTAACTTTATTCATGAGGGTCTGGATTCACAAGTACCCAAGATCAATACATAGACAAAACAGTTTTGGTATAATAATTGAAATATGCTAATTAGACAGCAACAGATTTGATGGTAAACTTTATTCTAAGGTGTTTGAGCAGAGCAGGTTCACATGAGTGAACCTTTTGATTGTACTTTCTACTCACTTATACAAGATTGCTTATTTAGCCAGTCTTTCATTCCATAGAGTCCCAGGACAGCATACAAACCCCAACAAAAATTTAACCCACACCACACACAATAACATGGTGAAAAACCAACAGCATATATATACAGCCATATAGCAGTTCAACAGCAGGCATAAAAATAGAGATCACTAATCTCCACACCCAAATACCTGGTAGGGAAAGATGCATCTTCAGGTGATGCCAAAAGGTCTTTGGAGAGGAAGGCAACGGTATCTCCTTTGGGGGAGAGTTCCGCAAATGAGGTGCCACCACAGAGTGTTGTCTTGCAATGTATATGAGTGTGGGTCATAGATCTCAGCTCCAGCAACTTCAATCATTACTGACACTCTTTGACTTTGCTCTTGCTGCCATTTGTAAGCTGCTGCCTCTCATGTTTATTTCTCTCTCATAAGCTTCTTGTAAAGTGATGAGAAAAGCAGCACAAGGTAGTTTGTGAACTAGATATTTGTTGCAAGCAAGGTCTTAAAATATAACATGCACACACACTCGCTTCATCTGTGTGGTTTTTGGGTGGAGTATATTCTAAATTAGGTTTACGACCAAGGTTAAGTTATACTCTGACCAGATGTGGTTAAGGCTGTGAGAAACTAGCATGTTGTCAATTTACTTAACTTTTTTTTATTTTTTTAAAAATGGAAAGTTGGGAGAGGGGAAGCAATTTACCTTTATGATTGATCTTCAGGAAAACTTTAGTTGTGGTGCTCCCTTTAGATGGAGTGCCAGATTTACCCCCGGAAGCACCGATGGCTGGAAGAACAAAGACTTATTAAAGGGTTGCAGTGATGGAATGTAGAGATAGCATCAGACAAAGAGAAAACTTAGTAGTTAATAAAATTAATCTGCCTGTGTAATCTGCAGTGGCACTACATTCCCAAATATACTTATCTCTTAAAATACAAGAATGATTAGGTTTTTTTCTCTAGCTTGTAGGGTAGCTGCCTGAACTGTTTCAGATTAAGAATGCCTCTTACATGGCAACAAAATATTAAGTGATGAAAATATTAGTGGAAAGCTGCTTATCTACCAAAAGTTACTTTAAATAGCCTCAGAATTGGAATTTCTATGCATTTTGGGCCTTAAATATAATGTTTGGAGCCCAGGAATAACTTTAATCTATTTTCTCAAGAATAAACCAAGATGTGAATTAATTATTATTTTTATGGTTTTAATAATATTAAAAGCAAATTTTTTCATCCATTTTCAGGAATGACTATTTCACAATTCCAGGAAAAGTAAAATATACACTAATAAGATGGCCCCCCTACCTACCAATAATATATTGTAGGGAAAAACACATATAGTAATATTTACAGTAATATAGAAAAATATTACTGTAAAACAGCCGGTTTCTCACTTAATAAATGAAATATCTGAGGGAATAGAATGACACTCCTGTTCAGTTATCTCTGCTGTTGCCCTTTGGATATGCTTCTGATCTGAAGTTATGGGAGATGGTTTTCAGTCTATTAATTCTTGATAGGAATTAAGACCATCAATGGTGCAGCAGTGGCTCTGTCACAAAACTATTGTGTGTATGTAGACTTCTAATACAGAAGCAGCAACATATCTGCAACTTGGATGCTTGGGCATCATCAGAAGGAAAGAGTAGATGGTAATTAATGCCTGTAGGGCCAAGACAAGTGTTATACATTTTTGAAGTACCACAGGCAAAACGTCTCTCTTCTGTTTATCTTCTCTACATCATCTCGTTTCTTATTACAGCCAAGCTGTATGTAATGTTACCAGTAGACTCATGACAACCCATTTCATGCAGAGGCTTTTTCAGTTAAGTGAAGGGGCTTCATTTCACGTAATCCTTTATTTTATGTATTTTTTTAAAAAAAGTAGGTGGGAACTTTTTTGGACTGACCTTTTACAAGGTACATTAGCAGCTTCAGAAAGTAAGTCCTTTGTTTATTAAATAGCACAGGAGACAAAACAGTCCATTTGGAAGTGCTTCTTTTTACAAAAATATTTGAGAAATGGTTTTGCCCAACCAGACTGCATTAAAAACTGGGATAAAAACATTATACACCAACTAAACATCTGCCCTTTTTAACTAGGCAGTTAAAATAGCATGATTCTCTGGATGTTTCCATCAAGAGTTCTCAAAAGCCTTAGACAGTTTAAATGTACTTGGTAGAGGACAGCCTGCTTAATCCTGGCTGTCTACTCTTTGACATTACAGGTTTTCTCATCGTAAGCAAGTTACAAGTTTCTTTATGGTTAAGACTAGTCACATCTGCTCTAGTGGCATGTGTCTGAAGGGTAAAACGTTTCCTGAAGCACGTTCAGTTGTCTTGATTTTATATAAGAACACAAACTTGGCTTGGCCTTTACTCTCAACCTCATTAGTAAGAGTACAGTGTTCTGCATGTTTACTTAGAAGTAAGCTCCTAAATAAGTGTGCCTTGGATTGCAGACTTAGTTGGAGTCATCACTGCTTCTGCTGGATAACCTGGTGTTTGTGCAGGAGAGATGAAAAAGCTTGTGGCCGTTTCCCACATGTTCTTTTCTATACACACAAAATGTGTCTTAAGGGGAGTGTTCGAAACTCCCATTGTTCTTGGTGCAATTTGCGACAGGGAATTTCATTAGCACAAGCAGTTTCTGAGCTCTGGGCGCATTACTGCGCCTAAGATTTCAGATTAAAACTGTAGAGTGGAGTGAAAGGAGGGCCTCCCCATTTCTAGCTACTCTCTGAAGACTGGAGCAGAGACCCGCTTAAGAATATTAGGGGGGTGGGCAGGGGAAGGACTAGACCATGTGAAAAATGAACATAATATTTTGGCTGCAGTTCATTTTCAGCTTTGTATTCTTGTTATAAAAAAGTGTGCCTAGACATTCTGTTGTTGTGCCCATAACCTAGGTTTAAAGTGTCATTTAGCTCCTAGCTTTCATATCTTAATTTCCCCTGACTGCTTACGGGGGGAAATGTACACTTTCTGCTCACAGAATTGGTGGGGGGAGGTACACTAGTAACATGGAATGACCTTTTGGGAGGAAAATGGGGTGCAATCCACATAAACCTTAAAATGGAGAGCAATTAATGAAGTAATCACATCTGCTAGGATTATTTTTCTATGTGAACCAAGTCTGGCTTCTTATTGGTCTTTATGTTTCAATGTAGTTAGCCTTCACAGGAAAAGTGAGTGTCACTGTATCCCAAGTTAGTCCATGCTAAGCAAGCCACTTTCAGTGTTGTGTTGTTGACCAGTGACAGCTACTAACTTGATAGAACATACAAAAGAAGTGTATAATTAAATTTGGGGCAACTCTTTCAAGAGTCCTTCAGGCACACCTAAACCAATCCCTTGATTCCTTTGAGTATCCAGGGCTGATTTCAGAACTGTAGAAATGACAGGATTTAATTGTCTCAGTATGAATTTACCTGACCAAGTTCTAATCTTACCAGAATTTACTCAAAAAATTCCTACAAGGTACAAATGGTTCTTTACAGTTATTTGGTACCTCTGAATTCCATTTCTTAAAACATTGTGACAATATAACACATAGCTGCTCTTTGTGAAATTTAAGTCTGTTTAACACTGGCATCTTCAAAGACAATAAAAATTCCAGCCTGCCGTTTATCTATTCCCATGTGAAGAGTTACTGTACTGCATATTGTATCATTCCATGGGAAATTCTTTGGCTTAATAGTTTCATTTATACAGTTGTCCGAGGTCAATTTTCTATTTTGCAGTTGTCAAACAGCTGCCAAATTAAGCGGCTATACTCCAAAGTTCATTTACATTTTATGCCATTCTTAGGGTGTCTGCTTCATATCTTAATATAACTAATGATTTAGCTGTGGATCTCCGTCATCCTTCCCCACAGATGTTCACACCCTCATGTTCTTTGAGTGCTTAGCAAGTAGCTTTGTTTCTCTTCCAAGGCTTTTTTAAAAAGGTTTAGTCATTTTAGAAGAGAAAACTATCTCCCTAACACAAAACAAACATGAAATGGCTGGTAACTGTGATTAATTTGGTAATGCTTCAGTAGAGTAGGTTTTTGTTTTGTTTTTTGACATTCTCTTCCATTTTTTATGTTGCTGGAGTAGAAGGTGGGAGGGGGGAGAATTAACATCTGCAAAATGCCCACTGTTCCTTGGGTTTACTAATTGATCACAATAATTATTACGTATTTTGGTTTTCTACTTTGTAATGATTTTGTGCGGTTCCTTTGAAAAGCACACGCTGGAAGGAACTTTATCCAGTGAAGTATCTCTGCAAATCAAGGCATTTTTTTATTGCTGAAATATCAAAGGATTCCACTTTAATAAGGGAACATAGACTACAGTGGAGTTCATTTGTGGTTTTGTAGCATATTTCTTATTTAGTGTAAATGTACATGCATGGGTGAAATATTCAGGATTTTTAAAATGTCGTGCCATGATCAAAGGAATATCTCTCCTAATGCCATTGATGTCTTACTACAAAGTAGTCAAATAGCCTGGGGTCACCATCCACTTTATAAAAATTCCTTAAAGACAGGTAGGACCCTTGGGTGTTAAATGGATACTTGAGAGTTTGGTATATTTTCTGTCGAGGGAGCAGCAGAGATATATTTACAAGTACTGCCATTCAGGATAGTGCTGAGGTTTAAAGGGGCCTTTTTAAAAGGTAGCCCTAAATTACAGGCTTGCCCCTAGTGCATCATGCCAAAAAAGGTTCTGTCTCATTCCTTTCCAAACTTGGTCAACCCTTCTCAGGACCATGCATAGACAATATACTCTAAGAAGCAGCTCATATTTAAATGTTTTAAGAGAAGCATTTTAAAACCCTGTTGAGGTTATTGTGAGCAAATCATTTGAACTTACTGTGTTTGTACTAGGTAAAGGAAAGCAATACGCTTGCTGGTTGTATACTTTCTTAAGCAATGATTGGTGCTTTCGGTTGATGGGTTTGTCATTGGGATTGCAATAAAATGCAAGCCAAGGTGAAATTGGATACAGGTTGGGAGAGCAGATAAAACCAAGTGAAAATTAATGGCAGATGTAAAAGTTATCAGAAAAAGTCTAATAGACTACGGTCATCTGTTAGTAGCGCTTTAGTAAAAGTATTTTTTCCTTTACCAGATGTGTCTTGCAGCATCTTCAGAGTAAATCATCAGCTTGAATCGTAACATTTTACATATTGTACGTGGTTGAATTATGCTGTCCTTTCTTGTACCGGTTTGTGGTGGTTAGAGGAATAAAGTGTGTGTTCTTAATCTAGACATAATCATAAATGTAGCATCTGAATTCCAGCTGCTGAACTGTTTGCAATGGTTTGTTATAAGAAAAGGAGATGGATATATTTTGTCTCCCTCACTCTTGACTGACCTATAGTTCCATCTTCAGCATTCTAGTACTTCATGCAAATATCCCTCTATTATATGGGATGGCCTGTTAATGTCTTTCTCTTCCATTGCCTGGTGAAAAGTTCAGGTGTGGTTGTTGTAAGTGGGTAGACTGAGGGCTTTATCTGAATCATAGCCATAGGGTATTTCTTTCCTTGCCTGTATTCAGTGATATTTGTTTTAATGCAAGCCAGCCAGCCCCCCTCCCCTTTTTGCAACTGAGTTATCCTTATTATCTGCAAGTTCATAATGAACTAAATTGTGCAATCACACATTTAGCAAATTCTTGATCTCATATTTTGCTTTGTTTTGCTGGGGTGTTGGGAACTGTTCAGCAATGACAAAAATGCCTAGGGTTTCAGCTGTAGAAGAAATGTTTTTATTTTTCTAGTGCTTTATACTTTAAATAATGTCTTTTACTTTCTATTTAGGTTTAATTTTTAAACCTCAGGTATTTATTTAGGTAACTTATATACCACTTTACATTTCAGGAAAAATATCTAAGTAGTTTACAAGTGTTTCATACAAAATAGACTTAATAAAATATACATTACAGATAAAATACACTAAAAAAATAGAATTCAGTCATTAAAATAATACAGTCAGCAGCAAGACAAGTTAACATCAGAATAGGCCTGAATGACCCTGTGTTGGTTGTTTGGTTGGCATACTAAGAAAGATAAAATTAAAGTTAGCAAAGGGTTGTAATTGATGAAGTTGTTCTGTTAGTGCAAGTATTTCTGCCTGTACAGTTGGGCGTCCTTTCCCTTGCTCCTCCTTGTTCATCCTGCACACCCCCCCCCCATCTGTTTGGGGGCGCTCCAAACCTGCCAGAACAGATTTGGGTGCAGGGGTAGGTTGCCACCAACACCTTTTTCCTAAATATCTGTATTTGACTATAGTTCCACAAAAGCAAGTAAACTATGTATAGATGACTGATGGCGGATAGATTTGAGAAGTAAATTTGAAATGGAATACCAGTGATATTAGCTTTTTTCAATTTTAATTACTTATTACTTTATTTGACTGCTCAGAAAGCTGTGTGGGAATAAAATAACTGCATTTATTGATATCTAAAATTAAGCCTGGTAACAGGAATTTTCTCTTTTAATTCATATAACTTGGCTGTGGAAAGACTGCAGATACATAAAGCAAACAAGAGGCTGATAAAACTTTTTTACACAGATCATAAAGTTAATTATACAAATTTGTAGTAAAGAGTCTAAATTAAGAAATGTTGTTTTTATGGTATATTAGGTGGAATTATTTTTATGTAAATGGTTTACCCCAAGGAAACTGTGAAATTGATGCATAAATCTGCTCTGTTCCAGAGCTAAGCATTTGAAATGCAATCTATATGGGTTTAATGTCTGTAGACCAGCATGTTCTTTTTTTGCAGTGAGGTCTAGGTGCTACTAATACTGCTGTAACAGGTGCATGTAATTTAACTGCAGAGCTAGTCAAAATATCTTTAATCTGTCCATATTAAGTTGAACCATGTGGGTGTTTGACTCGAGTTTTCAGTGATGTATTTTCTGTGTTTCTAGATTTTATTCCAGCCAGTGTGGAGGATAAGCCTCATTACTATAGCTACCTTTGCTTGTCTCTGTCCTTTAGGAAGCAACTTAAACTGGGTATTGTCAGGAAAGCTGGTTTCTTAATCTTTTATGTTATATAGCTGTTGATAGTTCTGGCTAAATAGGCTTATTCTTTCTTCTGAACACCTCCTGTAAAAGTAAAACAACTTTGTAGAAGAGAGATAGAGCTTTTCTCCAATGAACGCAGCATGTTTTATTGCCCTGAGCTCAGTGGCTGTCTTGCAGGGGAGAAACAAGGTATCGTGAAGAGAGAAAAATAGCATGCAGCTACAACATTTGAATTTATTTATTTTTTTTAAAAAAATACTTAGGGAAATCAACGAGTAAAAATAGCGGGCCATTATTGTGTCATCTGCTCCAAGACTCCAAGAAGGTTATGGGATTCTTTAAGCCAGTCCAGGCTGTAACTGGAAATAGCTGTTGCCTTTTTGCCTTTCATAAATGTATCTAGTGCTTTTCATGAACTATCACTGGTATAATTGTGGTAAAGTGAAATATGTTGTTGTGGAATGTGGAGATCTCTGCTAAACACTAGAGTTTCTAGCATGGAAATCATCACCCTAACTCATAGCAGCAGGTAAGTTGCTTCCCCCCCCCTTCCTGATTAGAAACCTTCCTAAAGAAAAGTTCTTTAGATTGCATGACTAGTTTTTGTAGCCGAATTATTTCACAGTGACTGGTGTTGCAGATTATTTATCTTAAAGGTAAATAGAAGCAGACTACAGCTAGCATGAATATGTTCCTTTAAGCTTGCAAAAGGCACAGAGTCTAGCCTTAAATGCCCAACTATATTCAGTGTTCAACAGTCAATTTTATCCTGCCATGAGCTCTTATTAGTTGACAAAGAGGAAAAATTGTTATTGCATGCGGCTATCTTGCTGGGTGGTCTTCCAGGAGCTATAATCAACACTGTCTTTCTCATCAATACACAGTTCAACACTACAAATTTATCTTATCGTGTGGTAACAGCAAGGGTTTACTCTAAGAATTGTGAGAAATTGCAAATGGGCTTTCAAAAGGAAGCAGGATGAATTGCATTTAGACTTGGGTTCCTTTGTGGCATAGCAACTGTAAAGATTTTTTCCCCTTACTTTTCATGCTAAATTTGCCACTTGAGTTTTTTTGTGTTGGTCTAATTTTTTAAAGTTATTTCTCCTCTGCAATGAGTCATTACCGCTACTTTCAACAAATGAATAGCCATTTTAGTTAAGATTTATTACAAAGAAATGCACATTAGAAACAATCATCTTGATAGACATGTAAAATTAGTTTGGTGATTCGTAGGCTGTGAAACTGTTAAGTACTGTTAGGTAAATTGCTGTGGCACATATGCACTATTTAATCCATTGCATAAATAAAATAGTTTTGAAATATTGTTATGCATGTCTAGAGAATGTGAAAATGCTGACTGTTTAAACACAAAAGAGCATATTTGCAAAAGGAAGCTGAAAATTAGCTTGTCAAATATGGTAGAATATTATGGGTAAGAAGAAGAAGGCAATATTGAGCAAGTTATTAAGGAAACTGCTTTCTATGGTTTCATTATTGTAATGTTCTGGAATGTTATACATTTGCTGGGGGGCAGAAGGGGGGGGAGGGATCTTTTTATTTCTTTCATTTTCCCCTTTTTGTCTTCAATGAAAATGATGAATAACAACCTCAGACAGTACCAGTAGAGTATGTGCATGTATATTGACCTGTTTCCTTTATGGCACTTGTGAGAAGGCTCCACTTTTATTATGCAGACACTAAGAAGACTTCAGAATTAATGTTCTGGGTATCAGAAGACATCCCACCCCACTTTCAGTTTTTAAAATACACGTCAACACTTAAGTTGGGTAGACAGCAGCACTAATCATATTAAGCACAGTCTCCAAACTCACGGGGAATGCATAATTAATTCATTGTTTTAGAGGTGCTCATTTACTGGTCAAGGGCAAGCAGTCCATGCATAGCTCCCCATATGAGTAAAGAGAAGAGAGCCAGTGTGCTGTTCCGTGTGACACTGCCATTCCCTCTGCCCACTAAATCTTGTTTGTTACACCTCTACCATGAGCCAAAACCATCAAGCGGTTTCCATTAAAGTGTTTGCCACGTAGAGTGCAGTAGGGTAGTAAATGCTAATTCAGTGTCAATTAGAAAAATGCCTCTAATGGGGGGAGGGGGGGTGTAGTTAAAAAGAGGCACTTCTGTTGATTCATTGCTGAGTCTCAAGCTCTCTTTCCCCCTCCCTTCTCCATTCCTCAGTACTGTGCACTGTAAGCCTCTTTCAACACTTTATGTTTATTATTTTATAGCAAGTTTAGCTTGGATGCACTTTGCTCTGTCCTTTTATTTTACTTTAAATGTAATCCCAGAGTTTACCTCTGTACTTAAGCCCCTTTAAAACCCTGCTTCACAAGTGCATCGTTACATTCCGCAAGTCTTAATGGTTAAAAGGTTTAATATGAATTTAAACTTAATCCTAGCATTCGGGAAATCGGTGGTCATCTGAATTAATCCTGTTTAGTTTTACCCCTGCATTTCGGGTGCATGCTAAAAGTGTGCTCAGAATTAAACTAATGCACGTAATATCTGCTTATGTAAACATGGACTTCATTAATATGGCTGGTGAAGTTCTGGATGAAAGGCAGCTTATATCAGCTTCATCTCCGTTACTTTTAAATAGGCATATGAAAAGCATTATGTTTTGACTGTGGCTGACTCCAGTGCAGTTACTATGGGTGCAAGTCCCACAAAAGCTGGGTCTCGTTGATTTCATTTGGGGACAGTTAACTCCATCTTTAAAATCAGTGTGATTGATTTTGGAACTGGTATACCTGTATATCCTCAGTATGAAATATACATTGTGACGTATTGGTTAGTAAGTCAGAACAGGAAGACAGTTTGGGAGTTAAATTTTGTTTCTATATTTGTTATGTATAACTCAATCCCCGCCCCCCTAAATCTGATAAACTAGTGCATCTTAAGTTATTGTTTGTATACAATGATTTTTCAAGACTTTTGTTTCCAACCATGAGATATAAAAACTTCGTTACACTTTTTTTGAAACCTTGAATTCCTGTTTTGAAGCAATTACAGGGAAATGAAGGCATAATAAATTGGAAAAAGAAATTGTGCATACATATGCTGCACTAAACCTCTGCCTACCCTCAGATAAGCACATTCTGTCCATTTATTCCTCTGTCATTAAATTGACTTCACAATTTATTCTTTTCTTAAGTCAAGGGCAGCTTTACATGTACAAGGAAAAGGCATGTGCACTTCATTGTCTAGCATTGCAGTGAATGAAGATGCTCTTGGGTGTGCAGGAGCCTAGTACATTGCAGATCTTGCCTGTGGAAAAAAAAATAATTAGGTCTGAAGAAGCTACGACATTTCCATGGCGACCTTCCTATGTACATTTGCATGTATACTTACAATACTCTGTGTTCATGTAACACATTCAAACCAATGTACACTTAGATTCTCAGAAATTCTCACAGCAGTTTTATGTAGTGGCCAGTATTATTATTTCCCTGTTTCAGTGGGGAGCCTGAGACGGTGGCTTGCCTAAGGCAATCAAGTGAGTGCATGGTTGAGATGAGGTTTGAATCAAGGTTTCCTTCCTTACAGCTTCTTCTTAATCATTGCACTCCCCTAACTTTCTCATTAACTAAGCATGCATGGATATATAATATGGTTTTCTAATGTTTTGATGGTAGCACACAGCAGTACTGGATTGAATTAGGACATAGTTTAAGTTGTATATTCTCCCCTTGGTGTCAGTACAGTATGTGGATGATTTATATGGGAACTAACATAGATTGCATTTCCTCCCCTCTGTTGCTATATAATGTGTTTCTCTTCCAGAGTGTCAAAATTGTGCTTTATAAAACCCACATTAAAGTTATTTTTTGTCTTCCCCATGTTTGTGTTTCATTAATTTGAATTACATTTCTAATAGAGCCTTTGCATTTTCAACGCTGTGTGAGGTTTTAAATTGGAGAAGCAAGCCGCAATTTTTTTTTTATAAAAGAAAAAAAGAAACACACACCATTGCCTGAATCTCGGCACTTGGATGCAAGTCTTTTTTTCCTTCTTCTGTCTCTCTCTCCTTTTTTGCAGTGGATAAACTTCAAAGGCATGTTGTCAGAAGAATTTAAAGTTAGAACTTACATGGTGGTGTGTGCATAGACGGAAAAATAATTAGGCGTCTCAACAGTAACGAACCTTACATGCTATGCTGTGCAGCTCACTCGCTGTGTGGTGTATTGGCCCATAAGCTGAGTAATATTGTTTCTTTGTACAAAATGTAATTTGAAACCGCACCCTCATTTTTCCAGTATGTTAAATTGGAATAATGAAGATTAACTGAATATGTTAAGGTACATCACACGAAAGCACTCTGAAACAAGGACTTGTGTTGCTGCAACTCAATGCAGCATCTTGAACTTGATCCTTTCAAGCTCTTCCACACTTGTACTTAAAAACCTCTTTAAGTTCCGCTACCCTCTGTTGAAATAGGTACGTAGGATTGAGTTTGTTTTGTTCAGGCTTTGTTTTATTATTTTACCTATCTGCAAAATTTGCTCGCCTTTCTTAAGGAAAAGGTCTTAGCTGAAACCATCAGGAATAAACCAGGCCTAGATGAGCCTCCCTGAGAAGGGAATGCCAAGAGTGGGGTTCCATGATGGAAAAAGTTCCATCTCTGGTAACTACCCACCTTCTGATGGTAGTGACAGGACTTCAAGAAAGACCTTGGAGAACTATCTAAAGAAATGGGTAGGTTTATATTTGAGGAGACAATCACTTGCCTGTATGAAACTACCTTATGCCTACTCAGACTATTGATCCATCTAGTCTCTCCCCCCCCCCCCCCATCGTCTTCTTCCTGGTAAATTAAAAGAGTTGCCAACTATTGAACCTGGAACTTCTTGCATGTAAAAGTGAACTGTTGGAGTTGTTATGAGTGTGTTTATTTAAACTATTTACATAAAACACCAGCCATTGTGTGTCTTCACCTCATACGAGAATGTGCACATAGCAGCAGCATAAGCAGTCCAGTAAAAATAAGCCCCATGATGGTAATGCTTTTGAAAATTTCACACAGTTACTGGTGAATGTGTGTTGAGTCTAAATGTAGACTGTGTCTTGTGAATGGGCAGTGTATGAAATACTCTGTTTATGCCACCAGGCTCTGCAAATTCCCTAGCATTGTTTGACAGGGCAATATGCACAGCTTGATGAACTGTTCATTTCTGCACATTGTTCTCCGTGTTCAGAGAAATGTCTTCAGACACTGGTGGAACACAGATCACGAAGAAGATGACCTAGTTTCTTGTGGCTGGCGTTAACATAATGGGGTCTGCCACAGGGAAGACCTTCCACACACTGCTTCTACCTGTATCTCAGAAGGCAGTGGCGCACACAAGAGGACCACATCAGCTGATCTTCCAGTAGCTTGCCCCCAACTTTTTAGGACTTGAAATGTTGATTGCCAGCGCCTTGAGTTATACTCGGAAACAAACTAGCAGCTGGCGCAGCTGATAAAATAAAGGGGCCACATGATACCACCACTTGGCATGCAATGGAGACATGTGGGATATTATTGTATGGAATATTTATTGACCTCAATGCAGCAGGTGCTTCTGCACACAGGAAATAAGATGTGAACCGAGGGCCTATCAGCTCAAGACATTTTCTGTTTACTTCACTGAAGGAAGCACCTTCATGTGTGAATCTTTGGCACATGGAGCTGTTTGTGACTAGGGAAGCTTACTCTTGTATGCTAGTTCAAAGTACACTGAAGTGCACCAGAGTTGTAGATCAGGGAAAAGAGCTTTAAATGTAAACAAGTAAGGTTGTGTAGTGTGTGTGTGTGTGTTACAACGTTGCTATCAGAATTTCAATTCTAAATTCAGAAGTCACAGAAATTCAATATCGACCCTAACTTTCTTCTTCTTTTTTGAATAGCAACTACTGTTGTTTCGCTAAATGTTCCCTTCTCACACTTTTTATTGCTGAAAATTGAGTCGTTGCTTGCTTCTGTAGTCTTCTGCTTATATGCCAGTGGGCATATAAGACTGGATTGTTGGCAAAGCTTGAAAAATTAACTGTGTAATCATTCTGTACCTCAGAAGATTGAGATGTCTGTCTTATGTATGAGAACGTGTGCAGTTTTACAATGCATGAGTTTTCCTAGAAGCCAGCAGTGACTAGGAAATATTTTACGGTCATCCCAACTATGAAGATTAAAAGCTTTTGTCATCTAGAATTTCAGAGCAGAGTATAAGGTTCTGTTGGAAGCCTAACTTTGTTTTCTATGTGACCCACAGATGTTTTCATCTCCAAAAAGGGACACCATTGCTCATAAAAGGTGATTAAGGCCGTTACTGTAGAACATGTGTTGGTGCCACATATTATTGGGGAGGGATTCTGAAATCCACCAGGCTTATTGACTGGTAAAGTACTACTGAAAACAATAGCCTGCAATTTTAAGTAGTAAGAATTATGCTGTCTTCAATGGCAGCTCTGTAACTAATAAAAAGTTTTACTTGACTTTCATGCTCTCGGTGTTCTCGTTTTGAGGTGATCCTTATGTTCTAATTTGCTGTGCACAAAGCACCCTTCTCTTTATTTAGTCTATTGTCAAATAAGAAAAACAAAGCATACCTATTAAAATGAGCACCCAGAGATGTTGGAAGCATTGCCTAATATCTGTGCTAGTTGCATAAAAGGGAAAGGTTTGAATTGCAAAGTGATGTCTGACATTTTCAGCTGTACATGCCGAAATATTCTAAATATTTAGAGTAATTCATTTTAGTACTTAGAACTGCATATTCCTTCACATAACAAAGAAAAGATATAAACCCAGCTCATACATTGTTGGTTATTCACCTCTTTGTGAATTTGTCGGTTGTCCTTGTAATCTCTGTTCCAAAAATAATATGGGGAAACATTTAAGGGAGGCATTTTGTGGTGCTTTTTAAAATTCAATTAATCATTATTAAAATTCTTTTCTAAAAAAATATTATTGTGTTCTTTTTGGATTGATACATCCAAAAAACTCTTTTGGGGAAGCCAGATAATTAATTGATTATTATTTTTAGACATGTCCTGTGATCCATTATTTTTACTTCACTCAGAAGTATGTGGCTTTCTCCAATGATACGATACTGCTTGTCACAATGGTAGCTGGAGGAATTTCTTTTTATGTAATGCAGCAGGCTTCTGTATGGTGGCATGTTGCCTTTTTTACAGGTAGAGCAACACGACAGGTGATAGTCCTATATATCATGTCACTTTTTCAGTTTGCTTGTTTTTATGTGTGTGTGTAACAGTAACCCTTTTAACATGGCCATATCAAGAATACGCCAAATGTAAAATTTGCTCTGTTGGGTGTGCTTCCCTTCATAACTCTTTCATAATATAACAGTGCTGCTACAAAACTGCTTTCCCAAGTTATACAGTGTTGGAAATTTTGTTGTGTTCAATATCTAAATGAGAAGCTGCCCGGGATTTCATTTCTCCAGAGTCTGACCCTGAAAAAAACTTTTTAGTGTTGGGTTGGCTGAAACCCCCGATAAAGCAAAAGTCTAGTTGTGTTAGATAGCAGTAGTATATTCTGTGAATAAAGGTTTTGAGTTGGGTCGCTTAATGCAGACAAAATCTATTTAACTGCCCTGAGGCTCAGGCCAGAGTATGACCATTACTAACATACAGCCCATTTCCAAAAGTGATTTTGAAAGTGATCCTTTCCCCATTGAGTTCAGTAAGATTTTCTTCCTATGACTTCAGTTAGTTCAAATTGCAGCCTTAGGCAAGGCTGAAAATATTAAAGTGAGTACCATATGAGAAATAAAGCCACAGAGAGAGCTTGCTCACTTATGATATGACGCCCCCCAAATATAAACACTAGTTCTACTTATGTATAATGCAAATAATATATTTAACAAGTAATCGTCTTTTGTGCTAATCTTTGTTAATCAGCTTAATTTAGTACAATTACAAATTGTTTAAACTTGGGTATTTCGCTTGGAGTATGGGAAGAAGAAATTAATCCTGCAAAACAAAATATTTCCACAGTTGAAGGATGATGGTAAAACTTAGCATTTGTCTCTGTTTTTGTAAATGTAGGCATTATTATGATACGTTCTGTGACTCTTACATTCCAAGATATTTCGATCATTCTCTTGAAAAACAAAGCAATAGCAATTACAACAGCAGTTCACTGTATTTCAGCAGTTTATTTCAGCAGTTTATTTACTAAATTCCCTTTCTTTTTTCAGACTATTCTACATTACTTCAATCTCATTTTAACATGTGATGTTACTAGTTAAAGGCAAGCACTGCTGCAGTTTTCTTGTTTAGAGCCATATTCAAAAGCAATTCTAAATAATTTTTCTTTAATGCTCTGCATTATTTAGAACCTCTCCTATTGAATTTAATAGCAAAATTTGTGTTTTGAACCAGAAATCTGTTGAAATGTAACAAAACAATAATAACAGATTGATACATGTTTGGGGTTATTGTTTTTTGGGAGGGGTTTTTTATTTTATTTTTTGAACCTATAGGGTCTATTTTTGTGTTTTTATCTTATCTATAATCCTCAGATGAGAGTGGTATAGAAATTTTTAATAATAAAATTGTTTAAGCTCCAGTGATTATAATACAGTCTTTTATGTATTTGTTGGAGGTTTATTTGTCACTCTGATTAGGTAGTTTATGAAGATCCTGTGTAATATCTTAGTTGTTGAAAATCTATCGTTGCTTGTGAAAAGCAACGTCATTAATGTTCCTGAATTTTCTTTCAATAGCTCTTCAAATAATATTGGTTTTAAAATCTTGTCCAAAGTAAGCAGAACAGATTGATACATTTCTGATTCATCTTGGTACCAGTGTTTCAACTTTTACAACATTGTAATATATTTCATTGCGCCAAATCGTAGCTTCTGTGTTTGAATATTTGCCCCACTGTTTAACAGGAATCACTAAGGTAACTTCTTCTTCTTCTCCTCCTCCTTCCTTACCTGCCTTTCACCGTAAAGTCCAGGGGCGGATTACAACATTAAAAACACCATTAAAAACAATTTGAAGCAACTGAATTCTTATGAATTACATCTATTAGACTTTAAGGCCAATGAGCAAAATGTCTAAGGGATTACCTATGTTGACTGTACATTCTAATGTTGGTTGACTGATAAAAATTGTCCACTTTTGTTGGTTTTGGAAAAAAATATATCCCTTGGAACTATATTTCTTTAAGTATAAAACCTTACTTCTTTAGCCAGGTTTATAATAATTCAATAAGCCACTAATATTTCAAGAGAAGAGTAGTTGTACTCTTTATGGAGTGTGTGATGTACCCCACCCTAGAATCACTTGATTTGTTGAAAGCGAAGAAAATAAGTAAGCAAATCCTTGTTTCATGCAATTAGAAAATAAGTGCTCTTAAAATGAGATACATTTAGCCTATGAATGCAGTTTGTAAAATTAGTGGAATTGAATAAATTAACACAATATGTTACTACTTGAACAATATATCGGTCAAAAATAGAAATGTAGCAAAATAAATTATTTTTATTACTAAAAAGAATCTATTTTCTAAGGGACCATTAAAAAACTTTGGGAGAATGTCTACAGAATCAATTGTTTTCTCCCACTTTCTTTTTTCCTGGTATGATATTCACTGATTAAAATAGCATAACACTGTTAAAGACCAATTACAATTTATGAAGGATCCCCCTTCAATCATAACCCCAAAACTAGAATTGTGACCTAGTATTCAGGTGCACTATCTCCTTAGCAGCATTTCTGGAGTTGCATCTGTGATTTGAGATATATGTGTAGTCTTGTTAGAGAGAAATTATCTGGTTCCTGTGAGTAATCTGGTTAAATCCATGCATATATTTCTTTTCAAATTGAAGCCATTGCTTTAAGTCTAGGCTTCATTAATCAAGTAACTGAAAACAATAGAACACATTACTCCCCTGTCTATGGAACTTTTCCCCAGTATGAGATTTGACTGCCCCACATTTTATATTTATTAAGCAAATAGCTGAAGACCTACCAATTTTTGCCCTTTGGATCATAGCAGGAGTGGCTCAACTTGTTCAACTGTATTGCTCAATTTTCATAAGTTGTATTTTATAGTAAATAGTGTTTTAAGTATATTTTTAATGAAGTATTTTATAAATATTCATTGCTCTCTACTGTGTATGAGGAACTGTAGTATACAATAAATATATTTCCCATGTCACATTTTGAAATATTAAACTGCCTATTAATAGACAATAGGTGTTGCCATACTGTTCAAGGACTTGAGTTCTTCCTTATATTTGCAAGAGTTTGTAAAAGAAAAAAGTCCAATAAACTAATAAAGATTTTAGTTTTTCAAAGTGGAACTAATTTACGATCTGCAAGATTGTACTAGTGTATCTGTTACCAGCTTTGAAACAAGCCCAAGATCTTTAGCTCATTTAAGATCCTTACTTGTTCCGAAGTTGTAACCATAGAGTGACATTTATTTGAATTGGTTTGCTCATTATGGGCAAAGTAGGAAACTGTGGTTAATTTGAGAATTTCTGGATTAATTTCAGTTTTCACAAAGGAAGAGACAAAGAGAATACCTGTTTGCAGAAGAGTCTGTTAAATAAGCAAAAAAATGATCATCCAAACTGAGCCAGTACATTAGGCTCCTTACTTGATTCTGTTGTTAGCAATCCATTTCAGGACCATTTCATTGTTTGCTTTTATTGATTAGTTATTCTCAGGGCTTTTTTTTTCCAGCCAGAACTTGGTTCCGGCACCTCTCAAATGGGCACATTGCCACTATAAGACAAGAAAGTGAGTTCTGGCACCTTTTTTCTAGAAAAATAGTGCTGGTTATTTGAAACAAGGTATTAGAAGTATAATTCTCAGCAAACATGTAGGGTTCCCCGCCCCCTCTTATTGCAGCAATATTTCTTCTCTCAGTATATTCAAGGAAACCAACATTATTTCCTCCTTCACTTTCCTTTTCCCTAAACATCTGATAACCGTTTGTTTTTAATCACCCTTACAGTGTACCCTCTAACCCACAGCACTTTCATTGTGTATTGGGGGAGAAGGCTGTGCCGGAGGGGATTTGGTTTACACTATATACTCCCAATTTATCCTAAAATCTTTTTAATGTTTCCTGTGGCAGTCCCCCTCCCCCCTGCTTCCACATGCATATACAGGAAGCTGAGAAAAGCTGCAAAAAGTCTCTGGAAATTTCAGGAAAATCTTTGATTACAAGTAGGTGTAAAATTCCACGGACCTGCTGTGTTCTTATGTGACTTTTGGAATTTGCCAGTTATTTTCTGAAGAATACACATCAGAGTACATGGTTGGAATTTAAAGAAGAAACCTAGTAACTACTCGTTCTTTTGGAGCGGTTCACAAGTTATCCAGTTGTATGTTTGCTGTTGGGAAGTGGAAGTGTGGTTATAATGCAAGCTAGGAAGCTATGTCTGTGTACTAAATTCTCAAGTAATTTTAGCAATTTTAATATGCCACAGTCCCCACTCTACTCCAGGGTAGGTTTTTAAGAAGGCCATTGGTCATTTCTTCCATTGTACTCCATTGGGTTGCTTTAAGTCATTGTACATAATTAAATTAACTTATTTCTTCTTCCATCCCATTCTTCCATCTTTTTCCCTTGTAAATTTTGTGTTGTTTATGAGCCTGTTCAGGATCTAGTAGAAATCTTTTGTGTAGATGTTCCGTTCTGAGGCTTATGTCCATTGGATATAATGCAAACATAGACAAACACTCTCACACTGAGGAAAATTGATTTTTGGCAGTTGCCAAAACCATATCCTGTCCTGTACAGCATATAACCTAAACATACATGTTTGAGAAGGGGGACAATGTCTAAGAATTTATGGAGATGGGGGATAGATTTTCACTTCTCCCCAACTGCTTTGTCTTTTTTTAAAGAACAAATGTCATTCCAATAGACATGTGGAACACTTACAGATATGTTAATAAATATCTGATATTAACTGTGGGCAGTATTCAGCAAAATAGTTGTGCACATGCAAGGATTCACATTAGTGCAACTAATGCAACTAGTTGATAAATAAACCTTTTGTTTGAGCTTACAGCATTTAAACATTTGCTATTTGGACCCGAAAGAAGAAAAACATTCTGCATGTGATTTAAACATTTTATACTTTATATGTTGCTCATCATGTTTGTGTCTTTATGCTTAGTGATAATTTGGAATATTAGTTAATTTATTATAGCTATTCTTCCATCACAAGCCCTGGGATGTGTGTGTGAATCTCTTAAGAACACATGATGAATGATAAAGCCTCTTGAGATACTGCTAAATGTAGAATACTCCAGCCATCATATGTGTGGCTTTTGCAAAAGATGTGTAGGGAAAGGAGAGTGCACAAAGCAAGAGTTTTTAAATTGTTCAGTGGCTCTTTCCATGGCCCCATATATGTCCATCTAAAATGTGAACTAACAGGATTTTCCTATGTTTTCTTCATTTGATATGGACATCGAGTGGCAGACAGGGGATTGATGATGATCTCAGCAGTTGGCATGATTAGAGACAAATGGTAGAGACCACAGGTACAGCTGTTGAAAGCTGTCAGAATCTTGCCTTTTTTCCTGCTTAGATGATCTTCCTAGATTGTCTTCCTTCATAGCTGGAGACCTTTCAGAGTCATGTGGGTTTTTTCTCTGAAAGCATGACCAAGATTTTGAACTTTTATGCTTTGCATGCAAGCATCTGTGCTTTTATTCCTTCAACACCCTGAATCTTTGTTCACTCCATGTTGCTAACACTTATCCAACTTTTCTAGGCTTGGTTTCCCAGTTGTTTCCCTTGTGGGTTTCTGTGGCATTTCTGTTGCTTGCAAAATATCTTAGTAAATAGCATTCCTGTCTTTTCTTCCAAAACATGCTTCTCACCTATCATATACAGTGTGTTTTTGTGTTTGCTTGTTGGTTTGTGTGTACAAAGTTAAGTAGTACTCCAGCAGTTAAGTCTCATGTGCTGTGAGAACTTCTGACTTGGATTGTAAACTCCTAGACAAACAGTGCCATGAAGAACTACAGTAAAAAATATTAGAGGCTATTTAGATGTGGGAATATGTGCATCATATAGCCTGTACTCTTGGTACTCTTCCCTGCAACATTTCAACAAGGAGCAATTAAGTGTAATACCTTTTCTATTCATTTCATGCTGGAGAAAGATGGGGGCACACAGTTGTGATGCATGTGGAAGTCCATCATTGATATTCAAGTGAATGAAACACTTATTGCTCACAGTGCACAGGAACTCTGGAGTTCTCAATCACTGTGGTTATACATTATCCCAAAAGCTCACAATCTAAAACAAAGAATACAAGAAAATTAAGGAAGATTGAATGTAAGATGATGTTGGAGTACAAGTTCTGTCATCCCTGGTCATTGGCCATGCTGACTGTTGGAGTCTGAACATCTGGATGGCCAGCCGACACCACTATAGAGGCATTTTCCTCCTAGCAACACAGTTATTATGACGCCTTGCACTAATTGATTTATTGACCCTGTTTATTTGAATCCCATGTGCTTTCTGAGTATATTCTGTTCTTGAAAAAATCATAGAATATTTGAATTCAGCTAGGCTTGCCAATCTGACGTCACAAGAATAGAGTGGGTAAGCAACCGTCCTCCTATTGTTAGGAACATAGGAAGCTGTCTTGTGCTGAATCAGACCATTGGTACTGCTGTCTGGCAGCAGCTCTGCAGGGCTTCAAATGGATCTCTCCTAGTCCTACCTGGACATGCCTGATTGAACTTGGGACCTTCTGCATGTAAAGCTTGAGTTCCACTTCTGAACCATGGCATATGTTCTTCGTCATTTCTGTTAGAGGATATATAGGTATAAATATATTGGAAACACAACATGCATCAGACAAAACAAAAATAGAAATTTGTTTCCTTAAAGGCTTTTTCTCTTGCTGCCTTTTCTTAATTATACCCTACATTTACTGAGCGAGGTTTCCACATAACTTTGTCCTGAATATTTATGCTTTTATGCTGCAAGTGTTATGCACATCTTTGGTCCTAGGTTTCCAATTGGACGGTGTAGGTGCATAAATGTTGTTATAAATGCAACTCTCTCTTTCCCCCTCTCTCTGTGTGTGTTTGTGTATGAGAGAGGGAGAGGGAGAGAGAACAGCCTAAAGTCTGCATACTTGAGCTACAATGTGTGGTGTTCAGTTCACATATGTTTGAGGTGCACAGGAAATTGAAATATACAAAAGTTCAAACTCCTGCAATGCAACTTCTCATAACCAATTCCCCTATCACACTAAATTCCCATAAAGCACATGCCAGTTGCCTCTCTAGCCTTCTCTGGAGGTAGGCAAGCCTTTCTAATATAGTGTTTTCCTTTCCTCTGTGCCACAAAGTGGTAATATATTTGTTGATGACAAAACCAACAGGTGCCAGGGCTGTTGGGTACTGACGCTATTTGGCTCAATGCCTACAGTCGCACAGTGGATATATTGTATGTCTGTAGGTTTTTGTGTCGTTCTATGTCCTTTTGAGGGATGGGATAACCCAGTTGAAATACATACTTAAACTCCTGAGGGATTAGATGTGTTTCCTTTGCTTTACAGTTAAGAATTTTACAGTTTCTTTGTTTGCAGGTTCTCAGATTGCTTAATGATTCCTCGCCACCCCACCCCCCTTTTTGCCCAGGTGTGTATAATAGCTGTATTTGAACCTTTCTAGGTTTGCCAGTTTTATTACTCAACATATGGTATATCCCTTTATTTCTGTCTGCTATGTCATTCCTTTGCTTTAGGGGCTCTGTTATATGCTGGGAGTTTTGCTTTAACAATTGGATTTCTAGAATCTGACATGATTCAAGCTGGGAAAGACTGAGATTTGTTTTAGGAATCAAGATACGTTAATGAAGGTTATTTACAGGTCGTTGTCTTTTCTCCTCCCACCTTCTTGATGATTGTAATATGGCTTCCCTAGTTGTGAAGATAAGAACCTTTTGGCTTCTGCTACAATTTTCATAAATCTGACTTACAGTGCATTCATACTGCCATTATGAAGTATTGATGCAACGGCAATCTCCTTTAGCATGCCTAAGACACTGTTCTCTGTGGGAGTCAACCTGCTCTCAACATCAGCTGTGGCTGTTACCACTTCAGTACCTGTGTTGAATTTGGGGCTTACATCGCAGGCAGTTCCCCTGACACAAGATATCTTCTTGACCTGGCCTATCCATCATGAATTTCTAAGGCTGCGCAGTCTTCTTCCTTGAAGCTTTATCTAGCAACTGTTGGCGGCTTTGGAACTTCATTACATAATACTAGCTGTAGGCACCAGGGAAGCAGCTCCTACTGTTATAGCTTTAATAATAATAATAAAATCTAGCAATCAACTGAACTCGGAACCCAGCTAGTAAACACTATAGCCTCCAATGGATAGCAGTGTTTCAACTATGCTAGTCATCACCATTACCTCAATTTTTATTTATTTACTAAATAAATAAATAAGTAAATATCTCACCCTCCCTCCCAAAGGAACTCAGGATGGCAAACACTTCTTTGTCAAAAATTTAAAAACCTGTTTTAAACATTTGAAAGCACTTTGATGCAATAAAGCACAATAAAACATCCGTAACAGATTTAAGAACACATGTTAATCATGTGGCTGGATAGACCCACTGAAACAGGAAGATTTTCAGAATTAGAGTTCAGTAATGGTGTCTGCCTAATGTCAAGAGGCAAGAAGTTCTAAAGTACAGGTGCCGTCACACTAAAGGAATGACTACTTACAAATGTGGAATAGACATTGCGTGGCCGTTGTAGAAGTGCAAGTTATGCAGATTGGCGTGAGTGAGTTAGGACGTATGGAATCAGGCAATCTCTTAAGTAAATTGATTGCAAGGTGGTGAGCACCTGAAATACCAATAATAACACCTGGATCTCAGTGCAGTTGTGACCTTGCTGGCACTGCAAATATTTGAGCACAAATGCTGACACTCCTGTCAGCAATTGTGCTGCAGCATTTTGCATTAACTGTGGTTTCCAAACCAAACACAAAGGAGTCCCCACGTAGAGTACTTTGCCATAGTCCTGTCTTGAAGTTACCAGTGCCTGAACCAGTAGTCAAGCAGCCCCGGACCAGGAACCGTCACTGTTGTCTTACTAGCTGAAGGCTGTGAAAAACACTGTTAGCCACCAAGACTAATGTTTTCTTTGGACTTAACATATTCTGCTTGCCAATTTACTGTCTGATTTGAATTTTCATCTTTGAGAGTCAACATTGTATCAGTCTGTCTTACAGAGATACCATCTTTTAGATGGCTCAATATTAAGGTATACTCTCATCTTGAACAAACACTTAATCTTGCTCTCTCTGTGTGTGTCTTGGTTACTTCATCTGTGAAATTGGAATAATTAACCCCCCACAAGTGTACTCAGAATTAATGTTGGTAATGTTTGCGTGTAGTTTTGAAAATAGGAATAATTCTTAATAGGTCTCTATGTCTATCTTTACTGATTTAAAGAATAAGGCATCTAACTCTTACACACTGGGGAACATGAAACTGTTTTTGCTGTTACAATTAGACTTGAGCACTTAACACATATGTGTCCTCCCTTAAAATCTATCCTTCCTCACTGATCCATCTTAACATATCAACAAATATGTCTCTGAGTGAATTCACTGTATTCCTATGATTGTTAAGTAGAAAAGCATTTTTATATAATTACAAGCCTAATATCCCTCTTAAACACACCAACATTACCTATCCAGGGAGTTCTGAATGACTGACTGTCTTCCTGAATTTAGCATTGAACTGTGAAAACCTTCATTTGCTAGCCTTAATAACATTAAACTTTTTTTTTTGTTGGCTCTTTTTATCAGGAACTTAATATCTCTGCATTAGAGGCAGAAAGGTCTGTATGGAATGCTAGGTACTGTGCACTGTTTATTGCACTTCCTTGTTCCATTTGGGATTTTTGGGATTTCTGGTCCTTTGTCACCCTAGCTGAGAAGTAAACTGAAACCTTATGTACTAATTCAAACCAATGGCTTGATGTCACCTTCCTTAAGTACTTTGACTTGAACTCTGAGTTGCCCCCAGGGACTCTGATCCAATGGAGGCTCTCAGTGGCAGAAACAGGAGGTGATTGCTGCTTATTTTCCTTTTCCCCTGCATCCCCCAATCCTCCAGAGCAGATTTCCAGAGGCACAGAGAGCTACATGTCCTCTCTTCCTGCCCTCACCTTCACCAGCAGGAGTACCTTGTGGGTGAAGCTCACACCAGTATATGCAAAGTCCACTTAGCACATACCATGTATTGTAGCCCATCAGCTCTTTGCTTGTCACCAGAGTGGTTAGTGGTGTGAACAGGTATCTACCTCTCAGATAAATACCATTTAAGAAGGGTTGTGCATCTCCTTATCAGCACGGTTGGCTTAGGTGACCATGTATTTTCAAGCCTTGAAAATACAAAAGTATTTCCCACAAAGGAAGTATCCTGTGTTTTCTTTATAAAGACCGGAAATCCTGTTATAGGCTGAGATCCAAATAAGTGCTTAAAGAGCCTGGGAGTGTCCATTGGGAGGTCAGTGGGAGCTCTTCTCTTTAGTACTAGCTGCTTTTGGAACATCCCCTTCCAAAGTGTTTTGCTACGTGATATGGCAAGCATTCTGTTGATATCCAGAATGGGTATTCTGCCAAGAAACAAAACTCAAAAGTCCCTTGGACATGCAGAACTAGTTTTCCCTTGCTTTAAAAATCATGTTTTGTTTTTCAGTTAACACAGGGAGAGGACTTTGTGTATGTGCGGAGGTTAACTTTCTGCATCTTCCCTATAATATCATAAGGACATATGGGAGTTTATTCTTTCATCTATATTTCCATGTACAGTGTTCACTGAATTTGATGTTATCTGCTTGAGTAGGCAATTAAATTCTGATTGGATTCCTTAATATTTTTCATAGATAGAAGAGCAGTCAGTTGGGGTGTCAGATATCTGTGCCAGGGTACCTCTCTGCCAGCTTTTATAAGCTTAGATGAATTGTCAACAACTTGTCCGCAAATAAGTACAACTGTTCCTCTGTCAAGAGGGTATGAGCAAAGCATCTGGAAATGTGGTAATTTAGAAAGAGCTACTAGTTTAAAAAAGCAAATAGGGAAAAACAGATCTGAAGAATAAGGCACCCAGCTTCAGCATTTTTAAAATAAATATACAGTTTGTATGAATTATGTATGAAGCATGCATGCATGTCTCTAAAACAAAGTCTGTATTCACTCTTATGCTTTTTAGAGTTGCATATCCACCGCCCCCATATTCTCTCTTTTCATTTCAATCCTGAAACAAGATTCTAGGCCAGGGGTCGGCAAGGTTTACCTCACCTGGGCCAGTTCACTCCAGCGGAGATCCCTCCATGCGCAGATAGTGCACGTATGAGCATGTGCGCCTGCAATTTCTGGTGTCTGCGTCTGCACAGATGCGATTTCCAGCACCGCAGAAGCGAGTCCCCGCGCGCGTTTTGTGCCGCGCACGGGGATTCGCCAAGTGGGTGGCTCGGTTCGGGGATGGCTCGTGGGCTGGTTAACTTACCCCCGTGGGCTGCTTCTGGCCCATGGGCCTTAGGTTGCCTACCCCTGTTCTAGGCTTACTCAGTGGCACAGGAAGTGATGTGCACATATGTTCTCAGATTCCACATAGAACGCTGGGGTGTATGTTTGAAGGGTCCCCATGTGAAAATATTGGCTCTCTCTTTTGAAGGATAAGTTACTCACACACCAATGTTTTCAAGCAAAGCATCATCCTCCAGATGTGAAACCTGAAGTATGAGAGTCATACAGTGTCAGTTCTTGCACATTTGAGTATGTGAATTACCTCCTCCGGAAGTTTCAGCCATTTTCACCCTCCTACCCCAAAGTTCAAAAAAAAAGTGGGGTTTACAGGAGCAGCTACTTTCCAAAACGATTTACCAAAGGGAACAGTCTCATTTCGGTAGTGAAAGCTGGCATAATATGATATATATTCCATTTAAGTTGAAATACATTTCGACTTGGAAATTCTATGAAGTTTGGGGACAGACTGTAAAAACACCCCCACCTTCTATTTGTTGCTAAACATGAAACATATGCATTTGTACCTTCTTACTTTTTTTTCAGACAAACTAGATTTCTGTTGGGGCTGTTTGTTTTTAAGCAATATTCATTTCCTCCCCACTCGTCTTTGTTTAGTGCTTTTTAATTGTCAAAGTAGATTTCTTTCTTCAAAAGCTTTGAAATAAAAGTTCTGGGATTTTTCAGATGATAAAAAAAAAAAATTCTGGACAACTTCCCAGAAGAAAATCCCACTAATTGAAGCACACTGTTCTTTTACAATTAATATTTATAAGTGTATGCAGCATGCAAAGCAGCTTTGTAAAGTGTGTTACAAGAGTTTTAAAAATTAAGAATAAGTTAATTTAAAAGCTACATTGGGTGATAGAAATGGGCTTAGTGGCTGCTCCTTGTGAAGAATAATTATGAGTGGTGGGAGCAGAGAAAGAGTTTACTTGTATTCCATAACTTTCTCTGCTCTTTTTAAAATCACGTTTGTTGGTTGTGTACTATTAAGGAGGCAGGACTGAGTTACTTGTGGCTGTCAGGCAGGTTATGCCATATCTGTGTTTGTGGGGGGGGGGAGCGCACGCACGCACGCACGCGCGCGCACACACACACACACACACACACATAATGGGGTTGTACCCAGTTTAATTCTCCTCAGAAGTAGACTCATTTAAATTAATGCTAAACGTACATTTAGATGAGAATTCATCAGAAATGACTGCAGCCATGGCAGTAGACGGGTTAGTTTGCTTCAGTTAAGAATATCACAAACAAAATGTCCCTTGCAGCTGCTTGCTATGTTACGTTGTTGTTGTTGTTGTTGTTATTTATTATCCACCCTTTACCCTAAGATTCCAGGGCAGATTGCAACAGTTAGTTTTAAAACGCAATGTTACAATACTAAAAAAGAGTTTAAAACAACTTGAAACATTTTCCCCATTTCCTATGATGTCATCCATTGAAAGCCATACATAACATACAGTGAGTGTTTTGTGTTGGAGCTGCCCATTCCATATACTTGGAAAAAATAAATTATTGCAGCTCACTTCACACATAATGTAAATACTTTTCCCTCCTGTAAGAAAAACACTCATATATTAAAGTTATTGAAAAGTTCAATTATGCATCAATAAGTGACAGAGGTTTTAACAAATAGGTCGGACAGGGTGAGGTAGAGGTAAGCCAAACAAGGTTGTAGAGAAACCTTAATGCAGAAACCACTGGCACAGCTTGCTACATGTGAGTAACAAACTTCTAAACTCCTGGAAGAAGAAATTGAAATATGAAACTATCTTAAATCCAGGAACCTGCACTTTTGCTCACTCACTCTAAGCCATGGTTTTACTTAGTGCTACTTGTGAACTGGATCACTATGTTACATCAGGTCTTCATGTCACACTGGAATCAATAGGGAAATTGCTGATATTCCCCATACTTTTTTTTCTTCAGAAGGTGACACTGGAAAACATGACGACAATTTGTCAGTCTGATGCTTCTTTTTCTTCTTCATCTAAGCTGTCCTTTAATGAAAATACCTTTTCTTATTTTCCTGCTTTCCAGAAGCAATCGATTTTAAGAAATTTTTAAGGCTTTTAAAAGAGTATGTCTTTCATTGTATTTATATAGAGGGAGTTGTGCCAGAGATAGTTATCCTAAGTGGTTTCTAAGATGAAGTTAATAGTTTGTGATATCTTTTGTTTAGGAAAGTGGATCTGGTGGTATTTATTTGTCAATCTTTCCTTTACCTTTTCTGTAAGATTGATGGGTACCTTATCTTGCCCTTTTATCTTTGCGTTTGGGGGATTTCAGCAATGCTGGAATTACAAACACTTCTTGGCAGCTTTCAGATCCCCAGCAACAGGTTTGTATGCATGTGTTAACAAATGAGTCTCTGTGAAGTTGTCAGCTTGCATTTCTGATATAATGAAGATGAGAGAAAAGTGAGACCTATTTTGTTTAGTTCAATTATCTTTATAATGACTTATAGAAGTACAATTTACCTACTAGCTAACTTGAACAAGGGAGATTTTATACCGACTCTGTTAAATCTATAGTATAGGAACTATGAAATAAAACAGAAAGCTTCTCCATTTTCCCCCCCTTTTAAGTATTGATCCATTGGCACCAATTTTATGCCTCTACCACTGGTCAGAGTTGCAAAGGCATTGGATGGTTGCATCTCCCACACCTTTCAGGAAGATCACCACAAGAGAAACACGAGACATGTGCTAAAGAAGGAGCAGCTGCAAGGAAATGTGAAAAAGACCATTGCTCTATCAGTTGCCCTGGGATTGAAGTAAAGTAGACCCACAATTTATGTTTAACTTGTGCACATTCAGCTAAACAAACAAACAAACAAACAAACAAATAAATAAATGGGAGCAGGTGTTTGGGGGGCAAAGACTTTGGTGATCTTACCCCCCATTGCATTATATGCACTATATGCAATTTTGGCTTTATGCACTAACCCCAGAACATAACCCCCATGTAAGTTGCAGGTCTACTGTTTTGTGTGGAAAAACTGTAGCCCCTGTCATTGGCCATAGGAAGAAGAGCCACTTATGTCCAAGCAAGGGGTGGAAACAGCTTGGTGTACTATTATATAAATGCCTGTTTACAATCCAGCATTATGTTCTAGCATTGCAAAACTAACCTCCCTACTCTGCCTCTTCCTTCCTCTCTCCTCTTGTGCTTCTTGATTTTTTTAGCTTATAAGCCTAATGGTATCCTAAAAGAAGTGAGCCAAATGTGGTGTTAATCATAGGCTTTCTTTCAGAATTTAATAGGAAAGGGAGTGTGCAGAAATTCTACATACATTCAGTAGTAGTCTGTACAAAATAACCTTCCTAAATCATGGAAATGTTTCCTATGTTCATCTGTGTCAAGATCATTGAATCAAATTTAGTAGCAAGCACACAACAACTTTTGCTTTCATTCACTTCTGATGTCTGTGTTTCAAAGAGAAGGGTCTGATGTTTTCTGCAAAGATTTCAAGTTAATTAAAATTTTCTGTTAGTTCCCTTTAAAGTGAAGATGAGATGCTGCTTTTAAGTTTACTCCTTGGAGAGTTTTAAAAAGGAGGATGATTAAGATGCCATGGATGATGGTGTCAGCTTTCAAGTATTGTAGTGTCTTAGATTATAAGAAACTAAACATCTTGGCTCTTGAGAAGCACAGATGCCTGAGGAAGAGAATGTGAAAACGTTTAGATCTTGCTTCATGGTAGAAATGGGGAAAACCCCACTGAAAAATGCACATCATACTTTTTCAAAAGCCATCTGAATGGCTTTTGAAATGGAGGAAGGTAGTTAAAATAATATCATCCATTAAACTATGGATTGCAGATGATAGTTTCCTCAAGTTCCCATATGTTAAAAATGTGATTTGAGACCCTCCTAATGATATCAGCTATTAAATATTTTAAAGGGAAAGGGCCTACAGTCTGCTTTTATTATTATTTTTAAAAGGTAGGGATTGTTGTAAATCAAATTTATTTTTCCTGCTATGTTCTGCCTTGGAACTGTTGGACCATATTTCCGCTCTGTGCTTGCTTTGAGGTGCACTAAATATTAATAAATGCCAGTGTCACTTTACACCTTGGTTTATGTTTCAGGCTTTTTATTGGTTGAATTATAGTAATCTCTAAGGGAGTATGTAGCTTTTCATTGCCTGGTTTTCCAACAGTTAACATGTTGCTTAACAGATAAAATGGCTGCATTAATGTTCAGTAATTTAAATAGAAAAATTATATGGAAAAAACCCCTATTGTACAACATACGTTAATAGAAAGAAATCATTTTCAGTCAACCCTTCATTTCAGCCAGAGCAAGTTCATTGTCAAATTTCAGCAAGTAAAAAGTATACAAGCTTTTCTACATATGTAAATTGCCTGCTGTTATTTTGGCATGCTCAGGCATGTGCAACTATAATATTCTTTAATTATCAGCTTAGCCTATGTCAGTCTATTCCATCTGAAATCTGAAATTGTTCTGTTAATAATACAGTTAACATAAAATATAAAAGTAGCAGAAAGTATCAACTCGGTGTGGATGCAATGAGAATACATTTGCATATTAATACAGTCGAGTAGTTTGTACTGATTGGTATTGAGGTTTCTAACTTCATGAGGAAATGAGCTGTGGTGATTTAATGTTCTCCATATTTTAATGACACGAAACTGATAGGAAACTGGATGAACAATTATGGACAAGATCCTGAAGTAGAATATGTGGAAAAAGTAATTTTAGAGTGCAGTCCTGTTCATGTCTTCTCAGTAATAAGCCCCATTATTGTGTTCTTTGGGACCTACCCTCAGGCAAATGTTTATAGGATAGCAGCTTAAATCCACTTACCTTTTGAAAATAAAGTACTAATCTGACACTGGGGACATGTTTGACAAATTAAACTAAAAAAATATGAAAATTTATTCGGCATTATTGTGTTGTGGTGCAGGGACTTAACTATATAGAGATGGTATCTGATAGTACTTTTGTGGGATATCTCTGACTTTCAATACGTGCTTTATGCAGTTTTCCTCCCACTGCATTCCTCCCACTGGGAGGAAAACTGCATAAACAAAAAACACACGCTTTGCTGGACTAAATATTCAGTCAAAAGGGCAATTAAAAATAAGAAGACAGTATCATAGGGAGGTAATTTGCTTTTTTAAAAAACCAGCAGAGCCACTCTCTGATCAAGAGCTCTGATCATCTGCCTTAAAATTATGCAGAGTAGGGAACTGTCTAGCTCATCAGAGTGATGGTGCAGACTTCCAATAGTTGTCCATGACACTCTTGTAACCACCCAATATTTCACTACAAATACTTACTGGAGGAAATCATGGCTTGTATCCAGTTAGACCTATTGAAATTAATGGAACTGTGTATGTAAATGAATTTAAATAGGTATGCTTTGAGTATAACTAACACTGAATAGAATCCCATGTCTTCCCAGGAACTCAGATTTACCATTTGAGTTCAAAGTCGCAGAAAAACAGAAACAGCATCTGAACTCGGTACAAGAGTAACCCCTGTGTTCTCCCTGCCCTTCCTCCCTTCAGAATGCTCCTTATTTGGTAAAATGTTGTGGATCTTTGTCTGGTTAATAGAAAACTGTTTCCCTCTGCCCCAGCACACATTAATTTAATCTGTAAGTTATCCTAATTGAGACATTAATCCTTTCATCACAGTTTATATTAATGCCACAAATAGATCTAAACATGGCATAACTGTGAATCTGTAGCCTTCTATCTTATTGAGCATCTGTGAGGTCATTAATTAAGTCACACATTGGGGAGGTGAGAATATAGCATAGCTTGACATTTTGTGACAAGGGGAGAATGGAGTATTAGCAAAAATGTTTTGCCACACTCCTTTGTTTTTGCTGGAGAAGCAGTCATTTAAACACTGTTACAGAGTGCCAATAGGTACATTTCTTTATCTTCACATGACCTCCTATTGGACTCTGCATGGTTTAGAAAACGTATAGATATTTTATTCATGTTCAGTACAGTGGTACCTTGGGCTAAGAACTTCATTCGTTCAGGCATTCTTAACCTGAAACTGTTCTTAACCTGAGGTACCACTTTAGCTAATGGGGCCTCCCACTGCCGCAGCGCTGTCACAGCGCAATTTCTGTTCTCACCCTGAAGCAAAGTTCTTAACCCAAGGTACTATTTCTGGGTTAGTAGAGTCTGTAACCTGAAGTGTCTGTAATCCGAGGTACCACAGTATACTTCTTTTATTCATGTTCAGTATACTTCTGTGTCACTAAAAAGGCATGCTTTACCTCTAATTAATATTTATACCTTGCGGGCTTTATAATGGGGTACTGGATATGTGTCGCAGGAGCTGTACAGATTTCCTTATGTGCTGGTGGAATGAAAAGTAGTTTTAACTGTCACATACTTTCTGGACAGTCCCTGTTTTGTTTCTGTCATGACCATTAGTTTAAAGGCCCTGTTGAATTCCAGCCATATCACTTTGACATTTCAGAGTTGTTGAAATAATCGTCAGCATGTCTGTCTTCCTTATGGCTTGATATAGATCTGATAGTTGCAAGATGCTACTGCATGGTGACAGCAGAGACGGTTAAAACAGATGAGGTCTCAGTTGATAGAATTTGCCTTTTTGGGGCACTTCCAGTGAAGTGGTGTGACCCAAACATTTAAGAGAGAAATAAGCCCCCCAACTGCCATAGAACACTTGAGTTTTAAAGTGAAAAATACAGTATATGTGTACAGATGCGTTGACTTGTAAAGTCAGCCACTCTGTTGAAAGCAATTAGATAATTTGGGAAAGGAAATGGCTTCTAACTTTTCTGTTCCTTTTATTTGCATGGCGTTTTGCTTTATTTAATTTCCTGCTGCCCCGTGTAATCAAAATATACCTTATAATGAACAAAACATAGAGGTGGAGACCAAAGCAGGGCTTGATCTGCCTGCCAGGAAAATAAATGCATTTGCCTCTGTTGTGGAAGGGGTTGATCTGCATCTATGTAGAGTTGTTGCAGTTTTTATTATTTATTATTGAACTATTATTATTGAATTATTATTATTATTATTATGTTGTAGAATTTAATTTATGTCCCTTACTGTAGGCACAAGGCCCTGCTTGTCCTTTATTGTGACATTTTAGCCTGATAAAGCAAGATGCGACAAGCACGAAGTCATAGTATGCAATGAGTTAGGTGTTACTGATCTTACTGTTGGCAAAATAGCAGGTTGTGATTCCTTGAATTTTGTAAAAGCTGAGGCCACAGTGAATATCAATATGCTTCTGGGACAGAAAATGTGTTAATTAAAGTCTGTGACTTTTTCAGTACTCCTATATGAGAGCATTTCCTTTTGAATTGACAGTATCAACACTTTTTTGTAGCTATTATCATCTTCAGAATGTGACTACCTGGCTTTGTAGCTCAAGTGAACAAGCATCTGCTATGCAGAAAATTAGCAATGTGACACTGTTTTACAGAATAACATAGTGTGGTCTTGTTTTAATTTGACACTAATTTGAAGTGGGAAATTATGAAGGGATCTGTAAGTAGCAATCCAGATTCATGGGACAATATGTTTTTAGTTGCCTATAAGATTCCAAAAGAACAGCTTCTAATCCCATTTGTTCTGCTTCATGTTCACATCTTCAAGACAGACAGGTGCTATGTGCCCTTTCTGAAATCAAAAGATCTCCTCCCTTTACCGTACTCCCCAAAGGCTCCCAAGCCTTTCTTCTGTTAAAATTGTGCGGGATGTTTCTAGATTTACTCTGGCTCTGCTCTCTGATAGATAGAAAGAATTAACTATTAATGGTATACAGGGTCAATAGAGCTCCACCAGATTATTCTATTGTTTTTGGAACACAAGAAAATGTTGCAATGTGGAGTGTTCATGTTTTTGTTGATCCTGTCATTTGCTTACTAAGTATTGGGAGAAAGTATTGAATTGTATAAACATGACTGTGCAGGTAAGCTTAAAATTTTCAGAGGGAAATATTATTTCAAATCACGTACCTACTAGAACCTTGTGGTAAAAGGCAGGTGAGAAATAAATACTTAGATAACCCTGGGTCTTCCTCAGTTCTCCCTCTTGTGGTTGGGTGGTGCCATTTTGACACTTCAAGTCTGAGCATAGAATGCAGAGAGAATTATTTCACTCTCTGAAAGAGAGAGGACAGAAAACTATTGAAAGTTAGTCAGTTTAAACCAAGGATTAAGGTTTTACAATTGTAGTTTTAAACTATAATTTATAATTTTGGAGATCCTCTTTTTAAACACTAAAACAAATATCCCTGTGCCTCAGTGAATAAAGATTTGGTTTTTTAGAAAAATTATTGACATCAGCATTTGTTAATTTTTAGAGTAGGTTTTAATAGTAGTCCTTTCTGAATCAATATTTGTTTCAGAATTATAACAGAAAATATTCTGGTCCACAAATTTAATAATAAAAAGTGACTGGTACTTTGCCAAACTAGGATTACAAAGCAGAATTTCCAAAATGCACTGTTTCTGTTTCAGGAAGCATAAAATATCCTTAAAGTTTTCTTAGTAAAGTAGGAATCGGGGTTCATGGGTTCAGTTGCAAACTGGATAAATTGTCATGGGCACCGCACATACACTATAACCAAGCACACACCTTAGCCTTCGCTATTGGCTACAATAAAAGGTTTCCTTCAAGTTTAATTTCAATGGGGGCAACAGGTAAGTGGTTCCTGTGGGTGTCAGGGAAGGCTTCTCTTGGTACATATGCACCAAAAGGCACCATGTTGCTGATCCTTCCAGTAAAGCTTTTTCTGTGTCCTGTTTTACTATCCATTCTTACAAACCATTTTCTCACCCAATCTGGAGTTCCAGCCTGAGTGAGTTTACATCAAGGATGGTTTCCAAAGTCTGTGAATGTTCTGGTTGCTCAATTCCTTTCTTTCAAAACTGGGAGAAAGATAATTGCAAATGAGACGTTAAATATTTTTTTTCCATATCATACCCTTGCAATAATGAATTGAGAAGCTATGCATTGACGTGAACTGAATTTGTCTTTTAATATAGAAGAGTTATTTTCTAACTTTAGTTCTTTAGATATTTGGAAAAGCGTGGTAGCCAATTGTACACAATAGTAAAAGCAAACAATGTGCCGTTTGAACAGCTTTGGTGACCTTGGGCTGTTCTGAGAAAAGTTATCAGCTTCCCTGTGAATTCACATTATCACTACTTTATGCTGGAGTGTTCTGGGAACAGACTTTGAGGACAGTCACACCAGCTGTATCTTTGCTCTCTGCAGTTTCACTTATATGGAAAGCACTTTCTTAGAGGAATAATGTGAAATATTGCTTGGGACAGTTGCGCAGTTTGCTCATTCATTGTATATGTACAAGGAAGCCAGCATGTAGTGTATGCTATGAATGCACATACTTGATCATTGATTGCAACAATCTATTTGCAGTTTTCACACTTCTTTCCCTACATAGAAGTACTTTATGTAGCTCCCTCTTCTGTTGCCCACACAGTCTTAATTAAGTGCCTGGCTGCCAATTGCTTAGCAGAAGTGATTAACTCTGAAAACAAAACTTTTTTTACAAAGGTAACATTCAATTATCGGGTGGGTTTTCCTGGCTTATTTTGATTCCGCAACCACCTAATACAGAAACTGGACATCTTTTTACTTCATTAGCTTATGTTAGACAATGACATCTCTACAGCCTTAACAGGCGCTCTAACCTTCCAACAGTTTGACTTCACCCCAAAGGCACGCTCCTCCATTGTCTCCTGAGAAAGACAAATGCCAACCTCAACCGCTGCCTTACACCTGGATGGTAGTAGGAAAATATTGTTCCTTAAAAAAAAAAAAATACATAGAAAACAGTTTTTTCAGGATTTTGTAAAGACATTGTTGATGTGATTTCTTGCATTAAAAAAATCTAATTGTGACAAAACATTTATCAGCTGCATGCACACTTTCCATTTACATGGTTAACAGTTTATTTACCAAAAGGCAGTTCTCTGTATCAGTTAGAGCTGTCATCTTCAGCCTTTTAACCTCAACCTGTAACATGCAACCCATGTATTATTTATAATAACTCTTCCTTTTTCTCACCTTCTGTCTCTATTTCTTTCCCTCTCTCTTTCTTCCTTTCTCTCTCTCTCTGTGTTTAATATATTCATGTACTTCTTCCTTTAGAGACTTTTCGAAGTGACTTTCAATCAAAGGAAAACAGCAAAAAGAAAATTGTGGTAGTAATGCTAGTGTGGTCCACTATAACTTGATCTGTGTCAGAGTCATTACTCTTCAGTTGATAATCACTTACTAGAAGGGTTTTTTGCTTGTTACCTAAACTCAAACATCAATTTTGTATTTGCATGGTGAAAGTTGACATTTTCAAACTGTCTTAATGCTTTGGTAAACATAACAAGTGAAGGCCATTGCAAAGAGAACTGATGAGAAACATATGATTGTACATAACACTAAACAGCAATATGACAGTTGATCTCACACTTTGAGGACCACAGAATGTAATTACTTTGTCAATTTGATGAAAGCTATGTAAGGGGAATGATCTGCAACAGAAATCAACCACAGAGTCCTATTTTATGTGGTTTTTCTCAGCATCATGTTTTAAATATTTATCTCTACTGATTTAAAATGTTGTGTATGGTCTCAAAATCACTGCCAAGTTATGTCACTTGGTGGTGTTCTGTTGCTGTAGATTTAACCCTGCGCCTGTCCTCCTGGTGTCTAGATTGCCAAAAATGTAGGAAAGACAATATTCTCTTTCAGCCAAATGAAGTGATGCATTCAGACTTCCTGAGGAAACGGCCTCTTGTGAGCAGCTAAAATATTTATTTATCCAGGTTTCTTCTTACTGAATTTGTTGTTTGCTAAAACAAGCAAAACTCTGCAGGCTGTAATGAGATAAACTAAAACTGAGTGTTACCCCCTGCCTGGATCTACAGATGAATGGTATTTGAGACACATTTTTAAAGGGAAATGAGATTCCCCCTCCTCTGAACATCTGGGGGGAAATGTGGAAAGTATGACAACTGGTGTCTTGCTGACATATTTGCATCAAAAGTGCTTGTGTTGACTATTTTAGATACACAAACAACACACACACACACACACACACACTATTATGAAAAGGCCTGGATGCTGATATGCATTTAATACAAATTTCCTAAATCTTTATATACTTCAATGCTATAGGACAGCTGGTTCTTCTACCACCCTTCCCTTGTAACTTGCTGTCACATTTAATTATTATTTTCTCCTCCCAATCTTTCCCTTTTCTGTTATCACCTTCAGATGAATACTGTCTGTCACAATATGGGTGGGAAAACATGAAGTGACTTCTGTTTTGCCATAACCAACATAGGCAACTTCTAATTTTATGTATCTTCACCTTTTTATTCTTCCTGGGAGTTGCTTGCAAGCTATAGTTGCAAGTGATAGTTAATAAATATAAAAGATGCTTATCTCTCGCAGACTCCTATCTCAACAGCTTGACAGTGGGGTAAAAAATGCACAGAAAGACAACCTGGTTACTTAAGAAGTAACCATGGAACATGTTTAGTTCTTATTTTGCAAAATCTGTGACACAAAAGGCATTTCATAAAAACAAACAGGATTCCAGCAAAGAGCAAGCTGAACCCCTGAGCAAGATATGCTGTACGTGCTGAAGGTACGCATGTCTGGGTCCGGCCAGCGCATGGATGGGTGACCATGTGGGAACCACGTGTACTCTGCCTTAAGTTCTGTGATGAAAGCAAGATGGTTTATAAATATAACTAGGAATGTGTTGAGACATTTTGAAATTCCCTCCACCCCCACTACATGTCTAGGCCCTGCTTCCCCCCCCCCCCCACCTTGCCCACTGCCCTATGTCTGGCTGTCACAAGTTAGTGCGGTTGATGCTGCAATTCCTGCACCCACTTGCCCTGCTGTCCCAGTTGACTCATTTAAAAAGACTGTGAATTGTATATAGGAAAAGAAGACACTTGGTGGCAGTGACTAGCTGATGTCGCTGTACTGTTTGCTGCTGTCAGCAGCTGTTGACAGCTGCGTACTGCAAAAGTAGACCGTGCCTTCTGCTGTTTGCAGGCAGTGGAGAATGTGATTCTATGTCTTGCTTTAGATATTTTCTATTACTGGAATTGGTCACAAAGTCATACTAGAAGCTCATATAAATACTTAGTTTCATGAAAAGAGGTTGCCGTTCACTGAAGTTTGGCAATTACTGAATACGTTACTGATTACCTCTGTGTGATTTACATGTTTGAATAAAACGCCAGTCTCTGTAGTGCTGTGTCTTGCTTTATAAGGGTGGTATTGGAGGGACTCACTGTACCACAAAACTTATCCGACAGGCAGTGTTTAAAGTTCCATTGAACTGCCATGTTAAATAATTCCACATGGCTTCTTTTTTAACTGCTATCCGTGCACTCTGTTGCATGCATTTGCAGTTGTCGGAATTGATTGATTGTAGGGTGGGTCATAAGTTTCCAAAGTTGGGTGATCTTGAAAACATTTATAACATTAATCTTTAAAAGTAGGAGCATGTGATTAGCAAGGATTGTTTGTTCAGTGATATTTTTTTTTAAGAAAAGGTGGGGGACAGAAGGAAGAAGACGGTTGTTTTCATAATATACATGCATCATCAAAGTCTTGCCAAACTTGTCAAAGATAGAACTTGAAGGACCTGTTTAAATTATGTTTGTCCTACGGGTAGGGGTCCCACCCCCTTTTAAGGAAAAGCCAAAAGTTTTAATGTAGACTTGCTTTCAAAATCAATGTAAAATTTGCTGTTTCAGTTGTGCTTGGGAATTTTCTGAAATGAAGACCAAAGCACCTGCAAAAACAGCCTGTTCTTTAGCTCGGATGGTCTCTTGCATCCCTTAAAGTCATCTTTCTTCTTTCCCTTTCTCTCTCTTTTTTTGGCAGTTCTTTGAGGTTCCTTTTGACTCTAATATGAACAGGACAAAAAACAGACCCCTGGTGCGAGGACAAATCAGGTAAGGCTGCACACACCTGCTCTCCAAAATGAGTAATAAATCTCATTGTTCTTTTTATATATTTCCCAGCTTACTGCCCTTCCTTATGTTTAGATAAGCAAATATGTCAACTTCAGAACAAAAGACTGTGAAAGCGTTGCCGTTTTGTGCTTTGAAGATTCTGAAAGCTTACAATGCCACATGGAAAACATATTGGCTTGCCCTCTCATCATATTCAGCAAGGGCTTTTATAGATGTAGAAATTAAGAATCGCAAGATTCCAGGTGTTCCTGTGTAATATCATAGACAATTGTGAAGCATGTACCGTATTTTTAGAAGCGAGTGGCTCTGCCAAGAAAATCATTCTGGATCTCCCACAATAATTCTTTAAAAAGAACAACAAACAGTTCTAAAGTCTTTAAAAGGTCCAAGTTAGCCTTCTATTTGATTTTCCTTTGAGCAAAAGGGACAGGATGGAACATGTGAGTTTGATACATGACAGGTCACTTGCCCACCATTGCTTCCCACCTTGCCCACCTTCTACCACCACATTTCTTGCCAAGAATTCCAAAGCCTGCATTGCAGTCAGAATAACTTGCATGGACTTAAATATGTTTTTTTTTTCTAGTTTGTTTAATCCGTTTCAGACAAAGAGGCCATGTTTCCTTGATGTAGAATTTGGGTGTATTTATTTATTTATTTAAAATGAATGTTAATTTAAATTCATGATTAACAGCTTTCCATCTAAATTGAAGGTCAGACATTAAAAATGATAAATTATTATGTTCGTTGTAAAAATTACATTACAAAATAACACGCACACAAAAAAGAAAACTAAGTAGAAAGACGTTCTGGAGAAATAAATGTGTTCTAGTCTATCAGTTCCAGCACTTCCTGTCATGCAGCATAGTTTAGTTCTAGTATCTGACAAAGGAACCTCACTGCTCTGCAATATTTAGTTTAAGCTCATTATTTCTATCAGCTTATACATTAAGACAACATTCAAGTTGTATATAAATAATACATTATTATTTAAGTTAACTACAGGATATACTACAAGTGCAGATAATATTGTTGGGATGCAGTTTAGTAGCATTTTAGCTACTTTTACTGTATTTCTTTGATGAAAGTCCTCTCCTGCCCTCACCGTGCTTACTAGGCAGTTTTTAGAATTGCTAGTTCTGCTGGTTCTGCAACAGGATGGTAGCTCAATAAGCATAGTTTTATTTTTTAAAATTATAGTTGTAAACCACTTAGAAAAAGTATAGAAATTTTTAAATAATAACCACTATGTTAAGTGTTGTGCAGTACAGCAGCAGTAACTTAGGGCAAATACCTTGTCTGTTTATGAGGAAAATGCAAGAATATTGAGAAGACTTCAAATGTTATAAAAACGTCGCATTCAAAGGCTTATTGGAAAATGGGAATTGGCCTTATTAAAACATGGGTGAATCTCTTTCATGGCAGGCATGTTTTAAACTCAGATCAAATTCTATATATAATTTTGTAAGACAAGTTATGTCGTTTTTAACAGCATCGCTTAATTTGTCACTGTGAACAGAAAATCTGTAGTTCCCAGCATAGACACAGTAAAAAAACCCCTACAGGTGGTTTTTCCCCCCCATCTATGTCTGATAGATGAAATATATATAATATAAAAATTGCAATTCCCATATTGTGAATTGCAGATTCTCCTAAGAGAGTTCACATTGACAAAGAAGGTCCATACGTAAAACGTTTTGCACCAAATACTGTTAATACAGAGTTGCGGGGGGGAGGGAGGGAGGGATTGGCCATGGCATGTTTTTAAAGGAAGCTACCACAGAATCACAATCAAACAGATTAGAACCGTTGTGGAAAAACAGGACATCCTTGGGAAGATCCATTATCCCAGAGTGTCTAAGGGCATGTCAGTCATTTTAACAACTTGGCTTGTCTCACAAACAGGAGCCAAAGCAGCCTAATATGACAACAGCTAGAAGTGCTTGGGAAAATGCCCCTTCTGGCACCTTCTGGAACAGAGTTTTGCCCTACATTCTCTCCATATCCTAATACCACCACTTATCACACTTAGTGATGGAGCTCCTTTGTATATTTCTATTTTTTTGTTTCACTGTAACGTCTGACCTTTGTATTTTCTGAAAATAATTAGATGATTGGGTTTGCTATTTTTTTATTAGACCTAGAAAAAAACACACTAAACATTATATATCTGAAATGCCCATTCTTTCATTCTGTATAAATCGTTACCAGTTTGTATTTCTTACTTTTTCCCCTTCATGACAAATCATAAAGCAGGAATCAAACTTCTTATGATGTTTTACAAGAAGAATTCTGAAACATGTGTCACCTTTTGTGCATGCTCTCTGCTCCATGTATACATGCAAATAAAAGGCAGTATCCCATGGGGCTCCTGTTTGAACAGAAACTTAAAGCAACCTTGATTTCTGTTTGTATATCTGTTCAGTTTTGTATAGGATTGGATTCCAACTTAACGAAGGTTGGGGAGCACTACACCTTATTTGCAAACTTGAAGCTAAAGCCCGTATTCATAAACTATTCAACAAACAATTTTCAGATAGCATTTCCATGATTTGTGCCAAGGATTATTTATAACAAAATTATGTTTTCCCTTAGGCATCTGTGAACAGTTGGTCCTATTTATTTCTGTGTTTTATCCATCATCTTTGGAGGATTGGAAAAAAAAGTGATGGATGAAATTACATGAAAATTGAAACAAAATAGTAAAGCAAGCCCTGGGGGTAAACTCACTCTCATTGTAAATAGAGTACTTTGGTAAACTTGTTCTGATTTGTTCTGTAAGATGGTGCTAATTACAGATTTCTAAGTTCAGTTAATTTTATTTTAAAAACATCATGGGGAATATTCTAATGAGAACATCTGTTGAGCACACAGTGAGCCAAAAACTAGGCTGAGCCAAAATTCAATTGAATGGAGGTATCTTGAATTTGCTTAGGTCAGTGTGTGTGTAAACTTTAAACTCCTCCTCCTTTCTCACCCCCAAGTAAAATTAAAGCTTTTCCCCCACATCTGTGCTGTATTCAGAGCAGCGCCGTACTTTACGTGAAAAACCTGTTCGATATATACAACAGTGTTTCCCACAGAAAGTACTAGAGGGCATAAAGGGTACAGAATTCCCATGTTGGGCCAGAGTGATATGAACACAAGTGTTTAAGTGCACGTCTGTTTGTCCACAGTTCACCTATTTGCTGTGGGAAACATTGGTATGTACATAGGATTGGGTTTTCCATATAAAAAAATTTCTCAGCGTTTTTGTATCCTAAACGCTATTTGACTATGTTTATCACCAGCACAGAGGAAGAACAAACAATCATTTAGGTTAAATAATCAGTGACACAAGTTTCCAGAGGCATACATTTATGTCATGGCGATTTCATTTGGTCAAAACCATATTCACCAAATTTGCAACTTTATTATACTCTCTTCTCTGCCCTTTGTGGTCATTGTGGGGACTCCAAGGCAATCACTCATCGATCTATCTATCCAACTGTCAACACCTAATTTAATGTTCTTTAAAGTGTCACTTAACCTTGAATGATGTTGGCCTAAGTCCTTATAGACTTCAAGCTAGACGTCAACTGGCATTATTTCTTCAGCTGGCCAAAACAACGCACTTTGAGAGCTGCAATCTTCTGCTACGTATTTTCCCAGGGTTCAAACTTTTCTAGTTAAACTGAGTGTTAATCAAAACAGCAGAAAAATGGGCAAATTGTATTTAAAAGGCTGGTGTCTTACACCATTCCAAAAATATTTGGGGCATGTAAAAAGAGTTCTGGAGCATCTTCAAGAGTGTTCTTATTTTGATGATACATTTGACTCATATCGAATTTAATTTTTGGTCTATTCTATTCTCATCATCCTAATTTAACCCATTGGTGCAATAAATCTTGAAGTCACCTACTCACAGAGGAAATGCTCTTTTACACAATTTTTACACAGGCTACTTAACAGCAAACACCATTGCCAGCAAAGCTGGTAACTAAAAATCATGGATGTACAGAAGATCTGCAGCTGACTACTTACATATCTTTTGATTCTATCTTCAAATCAGCAAACAATGGGCCCTTTGCCGTGGGCTTACTTCCTCCAGATGTTCATCTTTATTCATCTCCTTTAGAGATTTCTGGATACCTTTTTATTAAGAAAAAAAACAACCCTCCAGTTTTAGGGAACTCCCTTTTAGGTATTTTCCATTCCTTTCACTTTGCTTTGGTTGTATTTCTATAGGATTTTATTGATACATGTAAAGGGTATTGTGCTCATATGTACTTTATCTGAGCAAAGCCAATTCAAATAAGCTATATCAACCCAAAGATTGAAATAGCCCAGTCTGCATTTCCCTGTTGTGACAGTTTTCAAGGTCTTCAATCTAGATATTCCTTCCTCCTCACAAAACTTCAGTTCTCTTTCAGTGTGACTGATTCTGAAAACAGCTATAGCTTGTTTATATAGCCAAATGCCCAGGGAGCATTCTGCGATTTGGGTGTTTTTACTTACGCTCCAAATCTAGCCCTGCTGTGTATGGGTTGCAACTAACAAAGTCATTGTGTGAGCAGAATGACTTCAGCTTACACACCATAACTTCCCCTTTTTCTCCATCTTTCCACCACCCCTCAAACATGCCTGTTGCTCTCTCCCAGATCTGCTCTGGGGTTTACACCAGCCTTCCTGGAGGCAACTCAGCAGCCAGCGCATTAACATGAGCAGGAAGGTGTGAACACACAACACTGCTTCTAGCTGCCAGATTTTAGAATCATAGAATCATAGAGTTGGAAGAGACCACAAGGGTCATCGAGTCCAACCCCCTGCCAAGCAGGAAACACCATCAGAGCACTCCTGACATATGGTTGTCAAGCCTCTGCTTAAAGACCTCCAAAGAAGGAGACTCCACCACACTCCTTGGCAGCAAATTCCACTGTCGAACAGCTCTTACTGTCAGGAAGTTCTTCCTAATGTTTAGGTGGAATCTTCTTTCTTGTAGTTTGTATCCATTGCTCCGTGTCCGCTTCTCTGGAGCAGCAGAAAACAACCTTTCTCCCTCCTCTATGTGACATCCTTTTATATATTTGAACATGGCTATCATATCACCCCTTAACCTCCTCTTCTCCAGGCTAAACATGCCCAGCTCCCTTAGCCGATCCTCATAAGGCATTGTTTCCAGGCCTTTGACCATTTTGGTTGCCCTCCTCTGTACACGTTCTAGTTTGTCAGTGTCCTTCTTGAACTGTGGTGCCCAGAACTGGACACAGTACTCCAGGTGAGGTCTGACCAGAGCAGAATACAGTGGCACTATAACTTCCCTTGATCTAGATGCTATACTCCTATTGATGCAGCCCAGAATTGCATTGGCTTTTTTAGCTGCCGCGTCACACTGTTGGCTCATGTTAAGTTTGTGGTCAACCAAGACTCCTAGATCCTTTTCACATGTACTGCTCTCAAGCCAGGTGTCACCCATCTTGTATTTGTGCCTCTCATTTTTTTTGCCCAAGTGCAATACTTTACATTTCTCCCTGTTAAAATTCATCTTGTTTGTTTTGGCCCAGTTCTCTAATCTGTCAAGGTCGTTTTGAAGTGTGATCCTGTCTTCTGGGGTGTTAGCCACCCCTCCCAGTTTGGTGTCATCTGCAAATTTGATCAGGATGCCCTTGAGTCCATCATCCAAGTCATTGATAAAGATGTTGAATAAGACCGGGCCCAAGACAGAACCCTGTGGCACCCCACTAGTCACTCTTCTCCAGGATGAAGAGGAACCATTGATGAGCACCCTTTGGGTCCGGTCAGTCAGCCAGTTACAAATCCACTGAGTGGTAGCATAGTCAAGACCGCATTTTACCAGCTTCTTTACAAGAATATCATGGGGCACCTTGTCAAATGCCTTGCTGAAATCAAGGTAGACTACATCCACTGCGTTCCCTTCATCTACCAGGCTTGTAATTCTGTCAAAAAATGAGATCAGGTTAGTCTGACATGACTTAAATGAGTGTTTAATTTAAAGTGTTTCTTTTGACCTTACAAAGCCCTATGCAGCCCATGACCCTACTACCTCAAGGGCCACCTCTTCCCATATGAAAGACAGACACAGGCCTTCTCTATAGTAACTCCCTTCTCTAGAAAACTCTCCATGATAAAAGAAAGGCATGCCTGGCACCAACTTCACTCTAATTATGCAGTAGATAAAAATGTTTTTATTCATTCCAGTCGTTCCGGACAGCTTTATGATACTGATGCTGCAGTTCTTCAATCCGGGCTTTACTGTGTGTTTTTATAAATGTTACTGCACTGAGACTGCTCATTGTTATAACATGTTTTATTGTATATGAGAGAGAGAGAGAGAGAGAGAGAAAGAAAGAAAGAGAGAGAGAGAGAGAGAGAATATCACTTGAAGACTTTTTAGTATTATGTGATTTTTTTTAAAAAAATCACTACTAAGGCCCTGCTCCACACAAGGAAACGAGGAATGAGAGGGTAGACAGCAAAGCAAGGTCAAATAAAAATTAAGAGATTTAAAAACTATTAAGCAATTTATCAATGCTTTTAAATAAAGGAAGTTCTTAAAGTTACTGTTCTTAAAACATAGTTTTACAAGGACTGCCTCTGCAGATTCTGACTGTATAGAATAGCAGCAACTTCACGGTGGTGGTGGCAGTTCTGCCTGTCTTGCACTCCCTATAGGTACCACCTTCTCCCCTACCCTGCCCATCAGATCCAGGAGCAGAGCAGATGGCAGTGCCCAGGCCAGGAGGACAGGGCAGCTCCTGCCCCACAGTCAGAAAGCTGACTTGATGATGGTAAAAGAAATCAGAGTAAACACAGCATTCTCCTTTGCACCTATCCATCATTTCAACATGCCTCTATGTCTCCTTTCACCTGTCACACACTTTAAAATTCCTGTTGGGGGAAAACCAACAACTTGATTCCTTTGTTGTTATATTTTGACTTATTTGGCAATAACAAAAGTTAAAACTTTCTCAAATCAGACGTTTTCGAAAGATGCACACCCTACATTCTAACCGTAACAGAAGCCCTTATTTGTAGTTAAATTATGATGTATTACATTTTTGTGCATTTTGTTATAATATAATCTGAGCCTTTTCACACTTAATAAGGGACCAGTGCTCTAAACCATGTTAGGTTGAAGGTTATCATCTTAAACTGACTCTCATACTATCCAAAAACTAGGAAAGCTTAGTTGTTGCTCTTCATTTTGTTTCATGATCTGCATTGGTTTCATTTGCTATATTAGGCACTTATAGGAAGCTCCTTCAGGATAGAAGAACAATTCAACAAGAAAATAACAATTAATGGTAAAATCTGATATTTTTTGCCTGCCAGTGGAACTGACATCACTGGCAGAATGAACTCCCCCAAATTTAGTCTTATTTATATATTTTAAAAATTGTATATTGCTATAGCATGAAAAATATTAAAGTGGTTTACAGCAAATTATCAGTAGAAAAGACTTTATGACCTCAAAATAGAGACAATGCACTTACTTTTGTAACCCAAGAAAATATTTAATAATAATTGTGTTTTTAAGTGGTTTACAGCTATAAAAACAAAACAGTGCAATAATACAATAAAGCCATCAAAAAGTTAAAAACATATCTCAATTAACCATTGTGGAAGGGTGTACTCTTAATTGCCTGCATAGACCTGGAGGAATAGAAAAGTCTGTTGGTGGAGTACTCTGCAGGACACTGAAGGGATGCCCTTGAGCTGAGTTCTTAAATGCATGTGAATTCGCAAAAGACTGTAGTAGAGCGGTAGAGCAGTAGAGTTCTTCTTTGCATGCAAAAGGTTCCAAGTTCAATCCCCAGCATCTAAAGGTAGGGCTTGAAGATACTATTGTCTGAAATCTTAGAGAGCCACTGGTCAGTGTGGACATTACTGAGCAACAAGGACCAGTGTTCTGATTCAATATGATGGAGCTTCTTACGTTTCAAATATTACTGGTTTCTTAAAAAAATTGTTACTGGATAACTGGCTCAGAACTGAAGTTGCAAATGCTTTTGTTTAACGTGATGTGGGGAGGAAGAGATGTTCCCGTTTGAAAACAACATAGTTCTAAAGCGACACCACGGCAGTGTTCTTTTCAAATAATGTTTATCCTGGAGGTATGCAACTTTTAATGTAACTGTATGAAAACAAGTGTGTTCTTTCCTGCTGAGTTCCTTTTCTTCCATGCATTTCCTCTGAAGAGTGGGAAGCTGGCATTGCCTGAGTGTTGTAAACAAGAAATTTTAATAAGGCTGTTTTATATTTTGACATGTCCAATTACTCGTGAAAATGTTGCCCTTGCATTTTAAGCAGCAGGACGCTTATTCACTCCCCTGCTTCAGATAGCTATATTTACAGGCAATGAAGGAAAAATCCTTAAGGCTAGAACACAGTTTAAAGAGAATAAAACCCACATCAAAGGATGAACTAATGGATTGCTGTAATGCTTACTATCTTGCTTTCCCAAAGGGAATAGGAATGGCAGTAGCTATGTATCCACACATAGTGTTGATTACATCCTTTATGGTCAATGAGAGTTCCTGTTTTATGTTCATAAACAGAACCTGATAACTGTTTTTAAGATACATGTGTGTGGCTGGGTGTGGATTTGTGTTTGTTTGTGTATTTCTTTGATTCTCCATGCAAGATACAAAATTATTGCACTTTAAATGGAGACGGCAGTAGTTGCCAGCTACTCAGCTCCCTGTTTCAGTAGGTTGTGCTGTGTGAAAAAACTCTGCAGCAGCGCAGTAGAGACATTCCTTTATAAGCAGTTCTGTTTGTTAAATAGAAATCCCGCGGAAACATTTGACCCCTCACGCCTTGCTGCTTTTCAATTCAGCTGTGAGGCCTTTGCCATGGAATTATTTATCAGGGCCTTTAATTGCATGTGGGACAGTTGATAAATTTGAGTGCATTGTGCATCACATCACGTTAGGAAACATCCCAGATGCTCATGTATAAGCCAGGAGTCATGGTGCATTTGAGTAAATAGCCCTCCATCTGCTTCTGAGGACCACTGCTGAGTAGCGATATGCACTCCTAATGGAGTTGTCTTAGCCTCCTGTGTCAGCTGCGCAGTAGGAGGTAGGGCCCAGTTCGTTTGAAGGAGTACAGCAATTGTATACTATAATCCTTCTGATTATGACCTCCAATATGAACAGACCTTTGGGGATGCACCATTTATGCCAATTCCATTTTTTTCTTTAAAAAAAAGAAATAATGGCAGACAACTTCCTTTTCTTCTGAACTAGCCATGGGGAAGTATAGTCTGTTGTGGCACAGAACCAAAATGATTAGCTAGTATGGTAGGCATGCAAATACCCAGTGGCCTTGATATCCAAGCCCCTTGCAAATCTAATCAGGATGAACATACATCTGTGGTGAAAGTGTACGGGAGTAGAAAGGCACAGAGTACTGGCAGAACATTTCATTTATACTTGTTAGCTTAGATTACTATATAGTTCCGTAGGATTTTCAGCAAAACACACTGCCCACTTTTATTGCTGAAACACAGTCACTAAAGAATTCAGCTTTCCAGAAAGTCAAGTCCTAATAATTACAGAGGCAAACCTTCCACCCAGATGGTTGAGCTGTTTTTTAAATGCAGTATGTGACAATTTGTCACCAGGAGGTCCTCCTAGGGATAGTGAAACACTTCAGATGAACTGTCTGTGTTTTCAGCACCGGGGAGAATTCTGAGTGACAAGAAAGACTGTTGCCTGCAACATCCCCAGGATATATCCTATAAGTGGGTTTTGGGAGCCTCCAAGAAGAACTGAAGACTAGAGCCAAGGAAATAGGGATAAGCAACTAGGATAAGCTGTCTCATTTGAACATTGTCTTTATTTCTGCCCTTGTTCATAGCTGCCCATATAAATCTGCCTATATGCATTGTTCAGATGAGAATGTAGGTGTGTTGCTACTGCAGAGGTGTATATCTAAAAGCAGAGTGTAACTAATAGTGGGAAAAACACATCAAGAGTGATGTTTCTTATGGGCTACCAGATTATTTTTTATAAAGAATATATCCACCCTGCCTTGTGAAGCAATACATCTTGTCTCTGGGATAAGCCTGCCATTTTCTCAGTGTTTAGCCCTTATGGAGTCTGTCAAATTTATTCAGATTTGTGTTTGTACATTTTGTTTTAAGACAATCCAACTCCCTAGCACTCAGTTCTGTTTTTAATAGTGGGGCCTTATCTTACTTAACCACAGCAGCCCCGTTATTCAACATGTGCCAAGTAGTTTCAGAAATGACACCACTCAGCAAGTCCATTACCGAACTGCCAGGGATAGTAAATGGCTTGCACCTTGAGTTCTGTTTACAGTAAGTCACGTAAAAAGTGCATTTCTTCTATAAATGGTTGAGTTTATAAGGCCTTTAAACAAGGGACAGCTTACACATTATCAACTTGGCAAGTCAGATACCAGAGCTTACACTTTAATTAGGCATTGCTAGAATAGCCGTTGCTGCACAGTTTGCATTCCAGAGGCTAAGATACACAAAGAGCCCTCTCACACATTTTATTGGAATCTTCTTGATAAAGTCACAGTGAATATTGTGCTATAAATCCTGCTGAAAGGGGACCCTGGGCCTTTTCCTGTCCGTGCAGTGGAATTTGGGTTTTAACTTATTTGCTCATTTGTCTTCATTATGAATTTCTAATGGCCTGCTCAGTTCAAGGTTTTCTGCATAAGATTTTAAGAGGGTCTGCAGCCTGAAGATGATGATAGGCCAGCCTTTGGCTTCAAAAGTTAGTGTGCTGTATGCAGACACTATTAGAACCTAAATGGAAAAGGGTAGCAGAGGAAGCAAAACTATTGGGAAGCAGAAAGAAGCATTCAAACCCAAAACAATAATGTATTGGTATTTTTATACATTTAAAACAGATGATGGGCAGCTTTGAATATTATAATGTTACAGTAACAAGTGGGCCCTGCTATACACTTTCTTGGTGAAGTGCTTCTGTTCCTTGTTTCAGCCAAGCAGCTATGATTTTTCCATTCACCCTCATTTTTCTCTCTCTCTCCAGCAGTCAAGTCAGCATTTTTTACTTCCTAAGTACACTCAGTTACCATCGGCCTATTTTAGAGATCGTCTCCCTCACCCCGATTCGGGGAGGTTTTTTTCATTTAAAAAATAAACCCCACAATGTGTACTTCTGCAAGTCTTGGTCTTCCCACTGTAATTTCCCTCATGTGTATGGATGGTACCATTTTGGCCACATAAGGATAGGCAGTCAGAGTATGTATTTGCAAATAGTATATGTAGGATGTTAGGTTAGTAATAATGAATGAAGATAAGGCTGGCATATGCATGCTGCCAGAGAATATCCTTGGCAGCAGAAAGCAGCATGCAGCCTGGGGCCTGAGGGGGAAGAGAATTGGCCTTTGGCAGACTCCCCCCACCCTACCCCAAGGAATCCTTTTGGCAGGGAGGGGAAACTTCCTTTTGACACAAAAGGGGTGAAGTAAAATTGACCTTCTGAGAAACTTCAGAACCATTTGCACTCAGATCTTATTTCAATACAGTACAGTGGTACCTCAGGTTACATATGCTTCAGGTTACATACGCTTCAGGTTACAGACTCTGCTAACCCAGAAATAGTGCTTCAGGTTAAGAACTTTGCTTCAGGATGAGAACAGAAATTGTTCTCCGGCGGCGTGGCAGCAGCAGGAGGCCCCATTAGCTAAAGTGGTGCTTCAGGTTAAGAACGGACCTCCGGAACAAATTAAGTACTTAACCCGAGGTACCACTGTAATGCAATCAAACTCAGCTTTAAGTAAAATGGGTTGTGATGGTGTCTTTTAGCCTTGGATCATACTTTCAGCCAACATTGAGATAAAGTAGAAGAAGCACTTTCCTTCTACCATACAGATGCAATAGGTCTGTATTTTGACTACGTAAGGATTGCACACTTGGAGAATGGTTTGCTCTGAGCTGCACTCAGACCTAGTTCATATGATTCTTCCCTTGCTTTTTCAAGGAGGAATATCACACAATTGACAGTTTGCCCAAGGGGTTGGTTCACTGCACACTATCTGTACTGGGGAGGGAAGGTCCTCAGGCTACTATTCCCACCACACTTTCACCTCACACATGTGTGAACTGGGGCTTCCTTATACAGTAGCATAGGTTCTAGTGATAGCTTTTGGGAGGGGTGTAGGATTGAAAGCTAATGTCGGTGTACAGATTAGAAGAGCAGTTCTTTCTGTTCTATCATTCCAATCCTTAAATTTCTTTGTAGTCTTATGCTCACTCACAATCCTAATAAAAAAAATTCGTGAGAATGTATTGGTCCAGCACTGAATAATGTAAGCATGAAAAATAGACCGGTCTGTTTTCAGAAAACAAAGTGACTACTTTAAACCTAGCTGATTTGTTTATAGTGCTGCTCAAGTCACTAATTCTGGGCAGAGGAGATGGAACATCTGCAACTCACATTGGTTAGGATCTGGGAAAGCTAATTGCCTCCAATTTGGTTAAAATACAGTGTCAATTACATTTTCAAACAACAGCTTCTATACTCTCTGTTGACAGCAAAGCTGGGGTGCCATGCATTGAGCTCTTTTCTTGCTTCGAAAAAAGTGAATTCACGCAGCTATGTGATATTTTACCACAGCCAATATTTATTCCTTTGCAAATAAGTAGACTTGCTGGCAACTGAAGTAACATAGCTTGGAGTAGAAATGCCATCTCGAGGCTCCAAGGGACAGTTTGCTTCTCCAAACCTTTTCATTCAGATTGGATCACTTAAAAAAAAAATCAAGGTTATTTAAATAATTGTGTGGGTTTGTTTTTTTTAAAAAAAGATTCTAGGTTTTTGATGAATGTATTTCCTGAAAAACATGCATACTGATAGGCTGCTGAAACACAGGTTAACTATTTGTACAATAACCAATATAATACATAATGATTTATTTATAATACTTTATGTCAGAAATCTGATTTAAGAGATTTGAGTGTTGAGTTTAGTATCCTTTGTTAAATTAATAATTTTTCTCTAGCCAGATTATTTTTAAGATGCTATATCATTAGTATACTAGACAATTTTTAAACATGCCTGCTAAACATGTCTATACATTAGACATTCCTTATCTCAGCACAGCAGACGGATGACTGGGAAGGAGTAAAGCTACCACAATATCCTCTTGGGTAGTCTGCACATGTGCTATTTCATGCTAAGTCATATTTGGCTTATTGTTATGTGCCATCCATGAATTGTCTGCTAGTTAACAGAAATGCACCATTGTGTTGGGATATTCGGCCTACTGTCCATGCTCCATCTCTCTCAAACAATCAAGATCAATCAAGACCACCTTCAAGTTATTCTTGATGAGTCTGGATTGCCATGTAGACAAAAAGAGATATTAGCAGCTCAAGAGTGCTTCTTTTCTAAGCCTGCACACATCAAAGACATCTCTGCCTTTTCAGACAATTGGTTGTTAAATCCTTTTATCAGGAGATAAAATATTATGATGACCGTCAAAATTCCTTACTTAAGTGCTTTTAAGCATGGAGCCATTTATTACGTCCCTATGGAGTTTTAGGAGCTCCACTTTACCACTTGGTAGAAGTAGCCCCCTTCTCAGCTAGAAGGATGTACGCAATTATCAATATCTTTGTTGCATGTTTGTACTATTTCGGGAGTTTACAACTCAGCTTAAAATTTTTAGCAAAAGCATTTTAGACGTAGTTATTTAGAGATAGTTATGTAGACATAGTTTAGAGGGATATTCTTCTGAATTTCCTCATTACCCCTGCCCCCTCCCTGCCACCCAAGCAGTTTTCAAAATTATATATCCACACACTAACTTTCAGGTATTCCAAAGGCTGCCTAGGACATCTTTTTCCTGCAGTGTCAGGTCTGATTGAACTCTAACCAAAAATATATTCCAAAATATTTTTTTTCATGTGGTTATGAATATTTGCAGCCAGCATGAAATAGTTGATGGTAAAGAACAATGAAAGAAGGAGAACATTGTCCTAAAAGAGAAATCAAAGGGGGAAAGAGTTGCTTGAGATACTTTTTCGAGTTGTCCTCAATCTCTATCAGTTTTATAAGTGTGTTTTACCTCTAATGCCTGAGGATCTTAATAATTCTTCATTTAATACATTGGAAACTCAAAAGTCTGTACAGATTACAACAATGGCAGATTTAGGGTTCTTTATTTGCCTTACTATTGCCTGCTGGCTTGAAGCCAAATATTATAGCTGAGATGCTCAGTATTCTGCGAAGAACTTGCATTGAGGGCTTTCTGCTGCATCTTGCCCTTCTTGCCCTGGCACCAACTACTATGTTGAGAAGATTAATACAACTCTAGATGTCCAAGAGCAGGCATAGCCCTAATTGATTTATTTCTAACATAGAGAGAGAGTTAAATAATTCATGGGAAAGAGTTGACAGGATTTCTCATTTTTGTCCCTCCCTCCAAGGGCAGCACCATCTCTCAGGCTTTAGGCATGAGTGGCCGAGAGGAACTCCTTCTCCCAATGCCCTGGATTGATGGGAGGAAGCCGGAGTTCTCAATTAAAGCTGTAATTTAGTTTTGCATTTCAATTTTCAAACCAAACAGCCTCCAGTCTTTTTCATGAGTCATGAACCTTTTTGCATGAGCGAGTGAGGAAATAAGTGAATATGCATATTAGTATTTTTTCTTCCTCATGTAATGCCCACTTTGTTTGCTTAAATGAGTGCCCTTTTACTTCATTACACTGTTGGTTAATGTAATTCTGTGTCTTTGCGAGAGCAGATCCCATCATCAGTTTTCCTGATTGTTCATAAGCGCTTGAAAGCCAGGGAAAGATGGTGACAAAAAGTGCGACACCAGCTTTCCTGCTTTTAAAGGCTGTAATTGATATTGCCTCTGTGTCCCCCATCAAGGAAGAAAAGGTAGCTTTGGCAATAAATCTGTAATCCTTGTTCTTATAGCTTTTTTGCTCCCTTTTAATTAGAAGATATATCTCATTAGACAAGAAGGAAATTTCTGATTAAAACCAGTAATTGAATGTAAAAACATATTTTTCTCTATCTGTGTTTAAGCGTCTTGTAGGTGACAAGCACCACATACAGCTTCATTAAATGATTACATAATGTGCAATTTTACAACGGTTTTGATTTAAAGCTTTGGGTCTATTTGTTGAATGGCTGGCTGGTGGTCACACACAGATGGGCTGTTGATCTGTTGTAATTCTGACACTATGTGCCTATAACAAGAGTTAGTTTATGGGCTTCAGGTTTTTGTTTATTTTTCTTCAAAACAAACAAACAAAAAACCTTCCACAAAACTGCTACTGGTATGAGGCATATTTCTTCCAGATTTAGTTTCACTTTTATTATTTTTATTACTAGATTATTCATCCCTTCTGAAAATACTAGTAAATGTGGTTTGCATTACTCCAGATGTAAATATAACTGCCTCAAAAGATGTGCTGAGCAAGTTGCTGTGTGCTTTCAGCACTGAGGAATTGCCAGGATTTGATTATTTGTGGTGACGCCTTAATTTGTTATGAATGCTGCCTTCATTGTAATTTTCAAGTTAGTCCAAACCTTGTGGAGGCAAGCAGATACATCTGTGTGTGAAGACAGGCTAATGCCAACCTACCACATGGGAATTGTGGGAAAGTAAAGATGATGATGGCTAGGTTTGAACCATGTCATGGTTAGTGTTGCTCCACCTCTAGTTAATGACTCGTTCTTTTGCTCAGAGTTAAGATCTGCCCATGTTTTTCTATCGTGTTTGGTTGCTTCTTCCTGGTTCTTGGCATAAGTAGATGTATTGTATTATCAATTTGTTGTACTGATTATGTTGTTTGTATTGGTTTGCAGATACTCTGCATGTCTTTTCAAAGCACATTTACTCAAGTGGATTTTGCTTTATTTTATTTCCCCCCATTGTGCACACATGTTCACACTACCACCACAAAGCTGAAAATAAATAAAGGGGAAGCCTTCTCCATCAAAAGTTTTAACTTTACACAAACCCCACCCCGCACCCAGCATAAACTAATGTGACTTTGCATATATCACAGTACAGTCTCTATGTAAAGGGGAGAGAGCAACTTTAGATACATCAAAATATAAATGAAAATAAAGAATACATATGTGCTTCAGGCCCCACAAAATCTGCAAGTGTTTCAGTATTTCAAATATAAACATTTCCTATCTGAAAACCATGGAGGAAAAGCAGGAAAAACACACTGGACCTTGAAATGTAACTCTAACCATGAAACTCTGCAGTTCAGGGAAACATTTTCCCCACTCAGCAGCACCAGAGATGACCTTCCAACCACATAGGTGATACAGTATTTCTCAAGACAGTAGGTTCAGGTGTGTTCATGCATGCTTGAACTTGTGATGGCAGACTTGTGATACACCACAGTAGTGCATCCGCAGGTGGTACTGGCACAAAGAGTTTCAAGAGTCAGACTGAGTGCCTGCCAGCAGAACTTATCTCCAGGGGTCCAAGAGGCAGTTTTAATTTTTATAAAACAAAGGATATAGGTGCCTACTGGAAGGGATGTTTATTTGTTAGCAAAATGGCCATAGGTGCCAGGTGTGTGTTCTTTTAAAAGGTAGTTGTATGCACTTGGTGGGAGAATCAGTACCAGGCAATGCACAAGAGCCATTTGTGCTGTAAATTAATGAGTGACAGGGTACTGCCCTGGTTGCATTTTGATATGGGAAAGATTACCCTAGCATAGCCAAAAGTACTCCTATATTGTATAGTGGTCATTGTATAGTTGCTTTAGGTCTTTAAATAGCCTTCCTTGGTCATGAGGACTGGTGACGTATAAAAAAAGTTTAGATAATAAAATTCTCGAGTTGGATGTGTGGGTGAACATCTGCTCATAGTTCAGGGCTTTCTCATCTCCCCCTTCCCAGTGTAGACCCCTGGGGGGGACTTTAAAAATGTTATTGAGAATTAGAAGACCCTCCAGAGTGATGCTGAGTGTGGTAAGATGTGGAAATAATGGAGGGAACCCCCATGGAAACGGACATGCTTTTCTCTCACAAATGTCTTTAGGTTCAAGTACTGAAACATACATACATCTGAAATAATATGATAACTATATGACTTCTAAAAGTAAAGGCATCAGTTATCTGTAGAAATTACACCATCCATGAACCTGCTGTGGAGAAGGTGTCTAGAGCTCTAGAGCAACTGCATACTGAATGCATTGAGAGCACTGCAAAGATGCAGGTCTTTGCTTTCAGTAGAGGTCACAATGGTACCTTGGGAAAAGTTGTTTCTAAAGATCTTGGAGCTTTCAAAACTTGTCTACAACACAGCTCTGCAAGTGTGAACAGTACAGTGGTGTGGTAATTATGCCCAAACATCCCCTACAGATGTACTTAATGTGGTTTAGCTTTGCTTACGTGAATGTAGCCGAAACTGTAGGAGGGACCCAGCCTTTCAAGTCTGAACTGCATTATATGAGACAGTGTTGACTAGGGGGGAAATAGGCTTGTGAAGTCTGTTTGCATTTATAACTAATTGAAGGTTATATGCCTAACACTTCTGCCTCAGAAACCAATATGTGAATACATTGTTCAAATGAATCATCAAATTGAAAACCTTTCCAGCATCATTAAGGCTTCTATCTTTCATTCATGTTCTGTCTTCACAACAACTTGTTTGGTGATTCTGCCTTTCCTAATCAGTACAACAAAATGTTGACATTTTAAAAAACGTGCTCACAATGACTCTTTTTATTACAATAAACTGTTTTGACAGTGTTGTACGCAGATGAAATTCGTGTCTTGGGGAGCATCCATCTCACCTTTACTGTCATGCTCCCACTTACCTGTTGGTGCAGAACATAATAAAAGCAAAGTTAATTTAAAATTGTTCCCATTGTCAGCAGCAACAATGAAACTATAGCTTTGGAGGAGAAAAGTGTTTCATTGCTGGTGTACCTGCAACCCAAAAGTACAGTGGTACCTCCGGGTGCAAACTTAATCCATTCCGGAGGTCCGTTCGTAACCAGAAACCGCTCGTAACATGAGGCACTCTTTCCCTAATGGTGCCTCCTGCTGCTGCCACGCCGCCGGAGCGCAATTTCCGCTCGCATCCCAGGGCAAAGTTCGCAACAAGGGGCATCTACTTCCGGGTTAGCGGAGCACGTAACCCAAAGAATTCGTAAGAGGGACGGTTCGCAACACGAGGTACCACTGGAAGGAAGGAAGGAAGGCTGATTAAATGCAAATGTGTAGACTAGCATTGCCAGCTGGTTAGGGGCATTTGCCTGGTTGATGCCTATTTTGTCTCATTGCGGATAGCTGTCTCAATGCATGTGTTAAAGAGTATGCCATGGAGCACTTTAGAATATGAATACAGTCTCAGGGTTGTTGTCTTGCCTGTTAGGTAGGAGTCTAGATAAAGAACAGGTTTTTGTTTTGTTTTTTATTGTTGTTTTACCCTTATGCTCTCTCTTTTTAGTTTTTTAAAAAATTCTTTTATAGAAGCTGCCGTGGGAACTGGAAAAATGAGCTACGACCATGTTAGATAAAATAAAATATTTATACGGTCATTTGTTAGCAAGATGGGGGGAAATCATTCTTAATGTACCGTCTGCTGCCACATATTAGAGTTTGGGTGATCTGTGTAGTTACCTGAAGCCTACGCAATTATGGCTTCCTGGACATTTTATCTTGCAATCTTTTCTGCACTTACCTGGGTGTAAGTCCCATCAAACTCATTGCAGCTTTCTTCTGAGGAGACATTCGTGATGTTGTTGCTACCATTTCTCCCAAGGAGGGGCAGAGTACCTGATTTTCTGAAAGTGCTGTCCTTCACTTTGAGTTTACTTCAGTTTTGGATAAGCTGCCTTGAACATGTCTACAATTAAGAGTCCATTTTGGAACAAGGTGGTGTGCAGCCAAGTTGCTATGTATGGTGCTTGATTCAACATACCTTTTCTTCCATTTGGAGGCTCAGGGCTGTGCTGCCAAATGAAATAGCAGTGCTCAAGCACAAAGCTCTGGCATTTTGTCTCTTACAAATGGGCCCCTTATGCTGCTGGTGTTGTCACTCCTGTTCAGATGGAGATATACATGTACCCGTTAGTGAGATTCCATTATTTATTATAATAAAATAATAATCAAAATTCCATAATATTGGAAGGTTGAATTGCACAAGCATTTCCTTGAATGCACTTAAGAGTTTAATGACCGTGTGCGCGCATGCATGCTTACATCTCCATTTATGCAGCAGAGAAAGTGTAATAAGGGCTGAGAAGTTAATCAATGCCTGTTTTTAGGCTTAATTTATGGGTGTCCAATCTGTAGCTCCCTCAACCTCCAATTCATTTCTTAATTATGTTTGTAAAGAACAGCGGAAGCCTGTTTTCACGGCACAGTGAGAGCAGCTGAGCAATACATTGTGATGGACCTGGATAATTTCAGAAATAAGTCCATGATCATGTTGATATTCAGCACTGGAAGACAGTATTTAGCTGTCTCAAAACAATAAAACATAAACGCAGTTTAACCAGTTCATTGTAACAAAAGCCCTTGATTCAAAGGATTTATAGTCTCACATGAATTAGGTGCCAAAAAAAAGCCTCTGTGGTTTTGGTTTGGTTTTGTAATACCGACTGCTGTCCATTGCCCAGGATGAGTAGAGTTCCATATGAATGCATAGCAATTGTGCAGGGCATGGATACTTGATTCTTACTCACAAGGGATTGCCTTCCCACCAAAGCTGTCGTTGAATGGTTCTTTCCCAGACTGACAGACATTTTTTGGGAAGCCCTGCTGTGTCAGTGGCAGCTTGATCTAAATGAGCAGGGAAGCAGCCTTTTTATTTCACTGTCCTGCAGTCCCTGTTGATGGCATGAGGTTAGAGGGGCTCTGCCCCAGCGAAACGCTATGAGAGACAAATGTCAGTGAGCTTTGGACGGAAAAAGCTCTCTGATTATTCGCTCCATTCAGGCGTATCTTTCTCCAGTAAGCTTTTAGTCACTCCCACTGCCGGCGAGATGTAATCCTTGCAGAGCCAAGGGGGAGGCATGTTGCATATTCCTTAAGATTACATGGTGTACCAAATAATACACAGACAGTGGCTCTTAGCTATGCAAAGGTCATGGGCTTCCTTGACACAGGTTGCTTCTCCTTCCTGCCATAATGTGATGGTGATTTAAATAATAGTAATAATAATAGGCAGCAACTTTTTAAACTAAACTGGCTGTGCAGAAGCAGAGGCCTAAGAAAATGGTTCCCATAGCTCGGTGGAGGAGCGAATTCCATTTTATTACCATTTTATTTTTGTACCCTATCCTTCAGCAGGTTCCTATTATGCCTCCCATGCATCATTTTCCACATTCAGTTCTTGGTATATTGTGTTTAATAGGAGCTGAATGAGCAGGGCTGGGAAAGACCTTTGCCCGAGACCTCAAAGATCCACTGCCAGCCCGAATAGACCAGTGGCATATGTTCATAATTTGATTTCTGGAATAGTGCCTCTTTGTTGACCACTATGCAGGCAGCAGAAAGCAGCTCCCAAGGTAGACACACTGGATACTGCTATGGCTTTGGGTATGTTCTGTGTTCTAAAATGTGCAGCTGTTTCTCTGTGCTTCCTTTCTTGAAGTGCAGTTAAAAAAATGTAGGGTGGCATCTGCTGCACATCTTCATGTAGCTTATGAAGGGCCCTGGCTTGGTAACTGTGAAAAGCAAGTGAAATAACCTGTTCTGTAAAGTAACAATATTCTCTGTCTTCAGCAGAAGCTGGTTGTGTGCCCTTGGGCACTCTTGAGGTGGTGGTTCAGAGCACTGCCAAAGACAAGGCAGCTGTGCAAATTTTCATGGAATTTATTTGTTTTGTGAATATGAGCTGGCTTTGACAGCCTTTTGCCTTACAGGGTGGTACATCAAGCACACCACGTATATCCTGTTCATACCTCATCAAAGTTCTCTTCTAACTCCCGATTACACCCATACATACATACACACACACACACACACACCCCTGATGATTTTAGAAATGGATAAAACACACCAGCTGGATCATCAGGTCCCAGGCTATGTCTGCAAACAGGAAAAAAAATCTGCTTATGACTTGTCAACAGAGCAGATGTTACACTAAGGGAAATGGAACATATTGTCTCTCATGGGGTCTGTCACTGTCACACAGGTACTCTTCAGAGTGTGACTGCATTGAATTTCCAAGGGCGGGTGGGGGAAACGTGCCCCTGTTTTTCTGTTGCACATTGTGAAAAAAGTCTCCCCTTCTGGAATTAAATATTGCAGAGTCAATACTGCAGAATATTGTTTCCTGGATGAAAGAAGCCTTTCCAAATTCCAGATGCAAACATCTAGTCCATGTAGAAAGTGCTTCAAGTTTTACATCTCCCTAGCATGAACATGGCTTTCAATATTAGGCCTTTAGCTGTACATCACCTATTGCAATAGCAAAGGATATTTGCACATTACGGCTTCTGGGGTCAATTTAGTAATATGGAAAATTGGTAAATAACAGCCAGCCCTATTACAGGCAAGTAGTTGTGTTTTTCCATAAAAATCTCTCAAGCCATATAATATTGGCTTTCACAGAGTGTTCTGCCAGCTCCTCAAAGAGTTGACACGACTTATTTTTATGCCACATGAAACCTAAGAAAGGCATGTCCAGAGCGTAAATAGATATAAAAAATATAATTCATATTTTTTAAAGCAAGTTCTGCATTCACAAGACAAGATTTTCCATTTGGATTTTAATGTTTTCATGTTCGCTTAGTTTGGAGAGATTCTTTTGGAGCTCATCACAATCCCTTTTTGTTTTAAGCACCGTGAACAATTTGGTATCACCAGACATGGCTACTCACTCCTAACTCTAGATCACATTAATCCATGAAAATTGAAAAGGGGGGAACTTACTGTTATCATCTGCTTCAAAAAAAATGTTTCAGAAATGTCACTGAACAATTAAGGAACATGCTTTTAAAAAATGTTTCAGTGTCCTGTTTTTGCTATTTTCCGTTTCAACAATGTTCAAAGTACAGCATCCTTTATAGCTCATCTGAAGTGGTAACAAAATTCCTGTCTTTTTCTCTTCCCTTCCCTCTGAACTTCATCATCAGTCCATTCAGCTATCTTTACACAGATACTTGAGCCAAGTGATCAAGTGATGAGCTTGCCTCCATTTCCAGGGTGCTAGATTCACATGACAAAACTCTGTCACTTCTTAACTAATGTTGCTGTGTAAATATAGGTCCAAGTGTTACAAGATCAGTGCTTGAATGGGTTCACTGAAAGCTGCATGTATTCAAAAGAACATTTTTTCTTGGCTCAGAAGCTTGTGAGAAAAATCTGATAAACATTGCATTCCACTAAATTAAATCGGCAAAATCCACAATTGGGTTTGTAAAGCTGGTAAAATCATGTTCCAGCTTATCAAATTGTTGGCCTGGTCCATTTAATTAAAAGTTAAATTGAAGGCAGACATTTATTCCTTCTCAGCATTCTAACACGATGCATGCACATCCATGCTTAGGCTTATTTTGCAATTGTGTATAAAACACTATGAGGTGACTGGTCTGTGTGGGGCTATAAAAATCTACACCAAACATTTAGATGCTTTATTAAAAATAGTTTCTTCCCCACTGTCAAGAGTTGACGTAGCCAGATCTGGAACTTTAGTGAAACCCATAGTTTAAGCTTCTAGGATTCCGATAAATTCTGCTAAATCAGGGCAATAAATTTTGAACACAAATTTCTGTTGAAAGTATTACATTGTGCAATTAAAGCTTGGATAATATGTAGGCATGTTTCTTGCACTGTGCTATAAACAATGTAATAGTTGTGTGTGTCTGTCTCTAGGTGAATGTTTAGCTTTAACATGCCTAATGGCAACTTGCATACACACCTGCCTAAATTCCCAGGAAGGGAAGCTCTGCTGCCTATATAGCTTCCTCAAATCCCCTCAACGCCCACTGGCAGGAGGGAGAAGACAAAAGCTAAGTCGAGACCAGTCTGCATTGGACTGCACCAGACCTGTTTTGCCTGCTGGTCAAATTTGCTGATTGTTCTCTGTACACCACTGAAGAAGTTATGCTCTAGTAGGTGTTTGCTAAATGTACATTTATTCTGTGGTTATCACTGTTGCCCGATTTAAGATTGCTTAAGAAAAAAGAATTATCAGGAAAGCATTGGATAAAAAGATAACAGTAATAAAAATCTGCCCTCAGATCCTTTCACTAACATATTTTTACATTTTCTTGTTTGTTTGTTTCTCTTTTTCTTACAGCCCTTTGCTTGCTGTGTCTTTTGCTGCCTCCTGTGCTGTTCCAGGAATAGCTCTGCTCACCTTCGGAGTAAATCCTCTTACTGCAGCCCTGGGAGCCTTCAACATCATCCTGTACACATGCTGTTACACACCGCTGAAAAGAATTAGCATTGTCAATACATGGGTAGGAGCTGTGGTTGGTGCTATTCCCCCAATTATGGGTTGGACAGCAGCAACTGGCAGTCTGGATGCAGGTGAGAATTACTCTGGGGGGGAAATGGGACCATGAGGAGGAAGAGTATTGAGTGTCTTCCTCTTGGGGCCAATTGAATGACTTCATTCCCAATAGAGAGATGTATTTTTAACCAATTCCCACTAGTATCATTCGCATTATCTAGGATCTGCATATTTCTCTGTATACTGCATGACTCTCTCTTCCACTGACTTGGCATTTTGCAGTAAAAAAACCCAAGACTGCCTTAGGTTCAGGACCCATTCAGTTCAGTCATAGGCCAACAGGGGTGTGTAGACTGCATAATGACTTGCCTACCTGGTGCAAAGGTTGTGAAAGTCACGTTTCATCTAGTTAGACTGGTAGATACCGTCAGAGTAAAGATGACAGTCATGGTGCACATCAGCACCAGTGAAATGGGGAACTGTAGTTGTGCAGTATTGGAAGCAAACTTTAGGTGAGTAAGCAAGAAGCTGAAATTCAGAATTGCTTCCTCCAGAATTCTACCTGTCCCATTTGCAGTGCCAGGTAGACAGGCAAAGCTGAGGCGTTTCAATGCATGCCTAAGATTGCAGTGTCAAAGGACAGCTTTTGACTTCTTAGGCACTGGAGAAGGTTTTGTAATAATAAGCCAAGCGTATACAAAAGGGACAGGTTCCGCTTGAACCAAAAAGGAACCTGGCTACTAGCACTTAGGATCAAAACAGTGGCAGAGAGTAGGAATAAATTGACTGTTCTCACAGTGGAGGGATGAGAAAAGTGTGCTCTATTAGAACCAGTACTTTTTAACTTGCTCATAATTAAACTTGCATTAGAGCTGAGCAGTGAGGTGGCCAAGTGGTAAAAACAAAGAGTTCCAGGAGTTCCAAAATGATCTTTCTTAACTGGGTGAACTGGCAATAAAATGACAAGCGCAGTTTAGTCAGCATGAAGTGACTTACACCGGGGCAAAACATCCCTAATTCTCCTAACCCCTATCCCTATTCAGCTGCTGAACACTATTGCTTAAAGGTCTGAAATATGGGGAGCCTGGTTCTGTGCATGTAGGCACAGGATTCTAAACCACTCAAGGAGCCCTCAGATCTTTAGGACACAGGGCAGGGCCACAGAGTGCAGCCCTGCTCTTCTCTCTCTTAGTTGTAATCATGTGAAAGGATAATGATTAAAGAGAGCTGCTAAGTTAATCTTAGTGGCCCCCAAATAGCAGTTGCTAGGGAACAATTGTCCTGCTTTCGAGCTTTCCATTAGTCCAAAAGTGAGCTAGTACTCACCCTCATACTAATAACACTGCAAATGGACAAACTTTGTTGAGATCACAACTTGGGATGGAAGGATAAAAGCTGCAGGTCTCTGCCCTCCACCTATTACTATTTTTTTTAAAAAAAAAATTGCCATGCTTCCAAGTGATGCATTTAGTGTTGTGTGTAGTTTGGCCCTCAGGCATATGTAAATGCAAGCCTTTATCCTTCTCTCCCTCTTCTGTGCTCACATGCTCTGTGTTTCTACAGGAACTATTCATCACCGAGTCAGCCAAAAGTCAACCAGGATTATGTGACTCCTCCTAGTTTGAAGATCAAACATAACCTTCAGTTTTGCAGTGCTCTTGTGATTCTCTTTGCAGTGTGTGTCATGATAGGATCTCAGATTCATGCAACAAGATCAGAGAAACGTTGTGTTAGCTCAGTGGGCCTGCTCCCTTCATTGATGCTGCTGCTTTTGAAGCAAAGGCTACAGAGACCTGAAAATGCAGCGTCAAGTCTTAATGAAACTTTCTGAGGTGACCAGCCTTTTGGGGGGCATGTTGTATTCTTTTTAGCATTACAAAGCATTTGTTGTTCTAGGCACAAGTGATCAGAGTAGTAGAAAGGAGAGACAATGTGAACAGATTCAGTTATGAAACAGGGGAACATGGTAGAGAAAATCAAGATGAAAATGCAAAAAGATCCTAACTCTAGCCCTTCTGCAGTGAAGGAGACAAAGAAGTTTAATTCAAATGATTAACTCATATTAGAAGCTGTGTGTCCTCTATGACATGACTAGTGAATGTTCAGCAACCAAAGCAGGGCTTCTGCTGTACAGTTGTCATGTTCACTTATCTGCACTGTGCTTCTGGCTGCAATTACAAGTCCTGTGGCTTCTGCTGCCTCTCTGTCTTCCCCTCTGTTCTCCATCTCACTAAAACCAAACCCAAATTCCTTGAAAATCTCACTGTTAAAAGGTACAGATACCTTGCTAAGCAAATACATGCTGTGTTGGTAATATACAGATATAACTCTGACCATGGAGTTTGGATTATTCCCTAATACAGAATCTGAATTTTATTTTGTTTCTTGATATGGAAAATGCCCAACCCTATCTGTCTCTCCAAGTGTCAGAAACTAGCACCAAATGTTGGCTTCCGCAAGCGGGACTTGTTAGTTGAATCTAGGCCAATTATACATGTTATTTATATACATAACTCTGAGTAGTAATTGGCAGTGCTCATGAAGTTGTTACAGTAAGTGCCACACTTTTAATATTTGGGAGGAGGGAGAGGTCCCTGTACTTCATACCCTTGAGTACCTCCCGGGGGGAAGCACTAGAATAGGTAATAGTGGCCAATCTCAGAAGAAGCATTATAGCCCATGTTCTCTCATAATAACTAAGCATTGGATCTTCTCTGCCCCTTCCCACTCAAAACGCTCAACCATAGGCTTATTTGCAGGAGGGTGGGGGGAGGTAACCATGCACAGAAACTATTTCTTTGATTAAAGGCTCATGCCTGCAGTTGGTTGATAGTTTCATATAGATGTTAGGAATGGTTTTTGGGATGGACTTGCAGAGTATGCTATCTGCTTCCAAATCATGTAAGCCACATCTCTGGAACCCATTAATGTTTCCTAATTAACTAGCTGAAGCAACTTGGCTTTAGGTAGAAGCGTGGGAATACATTTGCACCTTGTTAAAAAGAAGGGGAAAGAGTCTAACTTACTGAGCAGCGATAAGGAACATAAAGCCAGGGAGAAAGAAATTTTAAGGCTGCCCATAGTGCTTGCTATGTTTTACTTTTTATTGGGGAGCTTCTTCTCAAGCAAGCAGTCTTTTCTGGCTATTATGCTAAAGCCAGTCATGCAAGGTGAATCACTTCTTCATCCTTCCTTCCTTTTACTATCAAAACTGTCTCCTGCTTCTCCAGGGAGGTGGGGAGGAGAGGGCATCTAGCCAATGCTGCCGCTGTTGCTCAAGCAGACTGTATGTTTACTTGATCAGTTCCAGTCTCGAGCGCTTGCCACATCATATAACTTTTTCCTAGGGAACAGTTCAGGATCAAAATATGAACCTTTCTCTGTGAGCATTGGTTGGCTAAAATTGGCCAGGTTTAAACTAACAATGCTCAGAGTCAATTTTATCATCAACTGTGGTAGCAGAAATTGCACAAGTGTTAAATTTAATCAGGTTCATGGGCTGGGACCAGCATCTCTCAGCAAGGCGAACGCATGCACTTGCCAAGGCGGGTACAGAGAATTTCCCTCCCCGAAAGGGAACCCCATCTCCAGTTTCTTTTTTTCCCCTGTTTCAAGGAGGAACAACATTATCATGACAGGAAATGGGAGGCTGGTGGAAAATGCCAAAAGAACAAAGCAGTCTCATTTTTACAGAAGCAGTAAGACTCAGATCAAACTTCTCTCTTGCTGGCAGGAGATCATGGCTTGTGTTTAGTAACACGGCCAAAAAGAGGAATATTAATAATATGCCCTTTTTTAAAGAAGAAGAAGAAGTTTAAATATTGTAATGGGGAATTTCATACTGTGTGTTGTACAGCCTGGGACTCAGGTCTTGGCATTACCACATTTCCTTATGAAAGCAATAGGGTCTGGTATCCTTTCAGGAGTGGTGGCTAGCTCCCAGCATCTGAAGTGTACTCAGGAGACTGCAGAACATAGCAACCCGGTGCCATGAAAGCACATCCAATTCTGAGCCACCCAGTTTGCTTGAAGTGACAAGCGGGGATCTCTGCCATAATGTGCTTTATCAGCTAAGGGGATTTACTCTGGGTAGGCGGTGGTGGCAGAGCAGATAACAGCCTCCCAAATGTAACAGACGTTAGAGACCCACAGTGGCCTGGAGCCATTGGTATTACTGCTCCCAAGAATGTTTATCTCAAGAGACTATTTAGTTTATCTCAGATGCCCCACTTTTACCTTCTGTTTTCCTGAAAGACATCTTGTCCTGATTTTCATTCATTTTCTGAAAATTTAAATAATTCCTGGGGCTATGGAATTTATAGACTGCCTGTGTATGTACCAACGGTAATCACGCAGAGGCTGATTTTCAAATTGCCTTGACTTTGTAATTCAAATTGGGTTGTGGGCTAGACATTAATTATGTCAGCCAACATCTATTTACAACCGGGGGATTTTAAACTGGGCAGTTCTTATCAGCAAGTGACATTTGGCAGATGGATGGGTTTAGCAACAAAACAGTGAAGAGAGAGGAAAAGGACAATTGTGTAGAGCCTTTCCTCATTTGTATAGCCCTTGTCTGCCCCGAAGGAGAGCAGTAAAGAGAGGACCTCACTTTGTTCAGAATAAGTGACACTGAACTTTGTTCCTATTTCCTTCAAATGTTTTTTGTTTTGTTTTTTTAATTAACTGGATCATGTTTTGAACAGCCTGCTGGCAAAATGTGTAACTGAGCAGTTTTAGAGAAAAAGACAAATTTTTGCCTGGAGCACATTATCCTGGCTGTAGAAATAGAGGCCTAGAGATGTGGGCTGGCATTGATTGACCTTAGCAGAGGCTTGAGACTTCTCTTCCTCTTCAAAATGATGATCCAAGAAGCCTCTTACTCAGTTTGTACAAAAGACAGAGGTATGTCATCATTGATCTGTGAGCATAGGACGCACAAAGGCAGAGGGCCCCGTTGCTCCATGTAGTAAATGTGGAGGCAGATGGGCAGGGCTAGTAGGCAGCTGTTTTAAATTTAATAAGACAAAAGTCAGTCGATTATTTGCCTCCCCCACCCACGCTTTCTTTTGCAGACACAAAAGCGATAGTGATTCTGCTATTGGGACACCTGAGGGACTGATGCAATCAAAGTCGAAGCCCACTCAGTAAATTCATTGTCACCTACACACTGTACACAGCTGTGTTAAGTTCCAAGTGCTTTCATCTTCCAAATAAAGAATATTCAATGGCCCATATGGGACAGCTGCTCCAGTTCACCTCACCTCCCAAATATGCATTATGAAGTAACCAGTAGGGGGCACCAGAGTAGTAGCAGGAAAATTGCATTGGCTTAAGAAAAGGCAGTGTTTGAGGTTTAGAGAGCTAAAATTAACTTTTTAAAGTTGTGTTGAGTTTAAAAAAGTGTTAAAAATATCCTCTTGCAAGCAAGTTGGTGAACTTCCCTTAGTGCCTTGCAAAAATACGGCCTTTCCTGTCTTGCAGCCTTGCTGGAACTTCCAGTCATCTCCCACCTTAACTGCTACAGTCTTTGCATCTCTACGATCACATTCCCACCTACTCCCTTGCCTCTGACCAAAATCATTCACCTCTGTCATCACTGAGACCACATGACACCCTTTCTTACCTCCTCCATTCCTGGATCTAGCACAAACATTTGTCCTTGCCTTCATTACTCTGCCTCCCCTGATTATTCTGCCTGCATATCCATCCCCATAATCTTCACTCTTCCATCTCCACCATCCTTTGTCCGTCCCCCACATCTTCAATGCCTAGAACTGCCTCCAGAAACCATTTGATGCTGCATCTTATTTCCTTCAGACTCTTTCCCCAAATTCAGTTTCCTTGAAGAACTTTGACACAGACACTTACTGTTCTTCCTCTGCCGAAACCAAGCCTAAGCACTTGTAATGAAGCTCAAGGCATATCCTGCCCATGTTCACCCTTACTGCCAGTTTATGTCTCTCCTTCTATTCTTCCCATCCACCCCACGGCAAGTCTTAAGATGATAAGCTGATCAGGGCGCTGTGTCTTTTTAATTCTCCATAGGGAACTATGCATATTGATGGTGCTGTATAAATGATAACTGTTAAATGCCGTCATCATTTCCTCGCTACACCTGGACATGGTTTCAAAACAGTGGTCATTGGAAACAGCCGAGACTTGCCTTGACTGGATTGTGGTCAAACTTCTATGCTTCAAATTCACAACCTTTATTTTGACTGTGTTTTTGGTCTTCATAGCCACTGCTACATTCAGAGGCACCAACATGATATATGGGTACCATAGAAGAAGTAAGACTTTGAATATTGCAAACGGCTTGTTTGCCACTAGCATATATAACGACTAAGATGTAGCAGATGCTGGAGAAGGAGAGATGCAAAGGAACATGCATGGCAAAGTAACTTGCAGTCAACATCTTCTACGGAAGATTTATGCCTTGTTCTGCACTTCACCACATGCTCACCCCTTCCTTGTGAACCCTCCTGAATGTTGCTGCTCTTAGCCACCCATTGGACCTGGTGTTGATTTAAATAAAGTTTCTCACTTTCTCATTCATATGTTTCCCAATCAACCATTCTAAGTGGTTGTGGTAACAGATAAAACATGTTTTAAACTTGGCCACTATGATTCATGCATTGGTAACTTTACAAATGGACTCCTATAATTTGTTCTTTGTGGGACTTCCCCTAAGACTGGTCTGGAGACTTTTAGAGAATCCTGTGCCCAGGTGGTTGAGTGGAACACCTTGATGCACACATAATTTTACACCTGTGCGTAAGGAGCAGCTGCTGTGCAGCTAGCCAGTCATGTACAAGGTCTTGTTACTAACATATAAAACCCTGAACAACTCAGGGCCAGGTTACCTGAAAGACTCCTTCCCTGTCTGCAAGAAGATTTAGATCATCTGGGGAAAATTTACTTGTGGCACCACATCCTACAAAACATCACAAGGCACCCTACAGAATAACACAAAACAGGTATTTTCCATCATTGCCCCTACACTTGATCTCCATATGTGTCTATGAGAGAGAGAACCTTTGTACTCAAAACTTGCTGAAAATTCACTTGACTGTTTCCATTTGGTTTGATCAAGGGATATAGATTCTGTTTAAAGAGATTGAGACTGCAATCGTATGGTCACTTTTGGCAGTAAGACCCATTTGAACTCGCTTCCCCCTTCCTCTCCTCTCCCATGCAGCTCCCTGCGTGCCCCAAATATCTGCTCCAGAGCATCCCCCAACCCAAAGGTGAAGGAAGAAATGGAAAGGGGGTCCTGTTGTGGAAACAGATATATTTTAGATTTCCATCTATTCTTGTACCCTAGTATTTCTTCCTTTCTCCCACCACAAAACCTTCAGTCCTATTGAGTTATGCAAAATGCATCTTGACAAATTGCTGCATTCCGTCTTACAGTATTAAAAGTAGAGCAGAAATTGGATTTTTCTAACCACATAATTTGGAGGTCTTAACCGATCTCTCCATCCATCACTGCTATATCTTCCTTGCTTCAGTGTGGGCAGGTAGTGTGTTGTTTTTGCTGGATCAGCTTTTGCTGACGGGCATATTCAGATGATGGAAACCTAATTCTGTAGGCAAAGATAAGGTTCAGTTATACTTCATCTCATTTTCCAGGTTGAACATGGAACAACTACAGCTACATAACCGCCAGCCGTGTTTATCCAAAGGCAAATGGGTGCAGCTGGATTTGCTCTTGTTTTCCAGCTCTAATCTCCCTCATCTGGACCAAGGAGGAGTAATTTGTTTTAGCATCTTTTTAGCTAAGAGTAGCTGGTTTGTTACCATACCAAGATAGAAGAAAACAACCACACACAGTTCTAAGTACAGGCCATTAATGGCTAAACTTAGACTTCAAAATCCCTATAACGTCTTACATAAACTTAAACATTTAATTTATTTCCTAGAGAGACAAGAAGCTGGTGCTTCCCGCCGCCCCCCACCTCCACTCTTAACCTCCCCCTCATGTGTCAGTCAGCTACCAGAATCTGGAAATGATTTTAAAATTCCTTCATATTATTCAAGGCAGAAGAATTACCAAAATTGTGCTCTAAGCAAAACAGCATTCTTGGGTTGCCAAGGCAGTAAACAATGGCTTTAGGAAATGCAATAAGACTTCAACATCTGTTTTGGAGCTGATATTTTAACCATTCTGTGTTTATTTTACATGCCTGGTTGGTGATCTCTGTCATACATCTGTGAAGCCAAAAACCAAGACAATGAAAGAGGTAGCAAGTCAGTTTGGAGCTCCAACTATAAGCCTGGTTTTCCATGCTGAGTTTTTAACATAAAAGTGCTTCTGGCTTTTGTCTTAAGTTTGTGAATGATAACATAGTTTAGCAAATCATGCTACCATTACAAGACTTTTTGCATACACCTAGGACAGTCATGAGTTTTAAAAGAACATCCTTGTGCTTGACAGCTTTAGATAGAAAAGCACGAATATCCTGCACCTTCAATCTCATGTGGAACCTTAAAGGTTGCTGAAAATATCCTCCTGAAACAGTAACACCACTCAACAATAGCAGAAGTACTAGATTAAGTAGCTGCACAGGTTAACCACAGGAAGTTGACTATCAGCCAAGCTTGTCATGGCACCAAATGCATCATTGGCACCCATATTACATGGTCAGGATAGGAAACCCAACTGTTTCTCAGTAGCAGTTCTGACAGTCTCCCAGCTGTTACCTATCCCAAGAAGAAAATGGGAGCTTTCTTTTCAGGGCCAACACAGCCATGGGAAAGGGATGATCTCCATCAGTACTTCAATGAGGTATGAAAGGGCTGAACATCTGCTTCCTACTTCTGCAATCCTGACAAAATCAGACATCACCACCTGCACCTAACATCACTTTTTTAAAAACAAGCAGACAGGCATATTATCAGTGTTGCACCTAGCATCATGCTGTATGTAGTTCAGCCCTGAGGGGTCTTTTTCCATAATGTATACCTAAGTACACTTAAACTGGAATCCTAAACACAGTAGGGAGTAAGAACCATTTGGCAAAATCATACTGACTTCCAAGTAATGTGGAATTTGGAAACACTTTCTCAGGGCAGCTGATACAGTGTAGTAAAAAATAATATATATTCTCTTAAGATTTAGTTTAGAGTGCATTTTTTATAGCCTCATCCAAAGGAATTTGCACAGAGGAGCACATAAAGATTTATGCCACTGCTACTGAAGCACCATCCACTGCATGGCAATTGAGATAGAGGCAGACAACACTGTTCCAGTTGCTGTTGAATCTCTGAATCGCCAATTCTGTTCTTTAAAAAAGGGTACAGATATATACCCCACCCATGTAGGATTGCTAGGAGGCTCCTCCCGACTAAACCTGCAAAATAGCACCGGTTGCTAGTAAATACCCCCAGAGTGGGAACACAAGTGGCTATTTCTGTTTCAGCACTTTGAGTAATCCCAGCATCGCTACAAGTCTGCCCTGTCAGACAAAGGTTTTGAAAATGTAAAGGTAGAGTCTGGACCCGGTCGCACTAAAAAGCCTAATTCTGTACTGCACAGCAAGAAACGAAGCCATGCATGTTGCAATCAAGTTGACTTTGCAGTATCTCCTAGAAAGATTGTGTGAGAAAGCAGGCCCCTCAGAAAACAACTCCCCTTGTTTGGCACATCCGTTGTCTGGTTTGGAGCTGGGAGTTTCACCTGAAATGTTGGTTGTTTTTTGACAAAGAAGTGAGAGTTGGAAGTTATTTCTGAGACAGCGTTAGGACATCTTGCCTTCTTGTTGCTCCTAGCGTCCATCCAGATGAGGCCTCAGGCACTGTTTTTGGTTCTGAAAGCCTCAGTTTCTTGCTTTCTGCAAACATATAATTGTGCGAACAAAAATACAAACATTGCCGAATTCAAAATTGTAGATGAGAAGTGTGATTAAATTGTGTATGTATGACTTGCCGGAAACGTACTAGAAGTAAACAGGTTGGACAAGGAATGCAAAAAACATCCCTTCATCCCATGGAAGTAGCACATACATTGGTTGGGTTCTGAGCCTTTTGCAAGTGTTCTTACTCCAAAAATTATAGATTGATAGAAGCATCTTTTTTTAAGAGTAACATTTAGCAACTCCTGCATCTGACAAGGGTATTTGGAGTTTATGTGGAGAGTCGAGTAAACTGTTCCACACAGCTCCATCCTGTATACGTTTCACTGCCTTGGGGCAAGCTGATTATATTAATGAGACTTCTGCACCTGCAAGTGATTTACTGGGTGTACGAAATGAAGACGCAGAAACTTCAGCCAAGTTATCCCGATTTCTGTGTCAGTGGCCCTGGCATACACCCTAATGCCTTGATTTCTCTTTGTTTGCAGGAGCATTGCTGCTGGGGGGGATTCTCTACTCCTGGCAGTTCCCTCATTTCAATGCACTCAGCTGGGGGCTCCGCGAAGATTACTCCAGAGGTGGCTACTGCATGATGTCTGTCACCCACCCAGAAATGTGCAGGCGGGTGGCTCTGCGTCATTGCCTCGCCTTAATTGGACTTTCATCACTGGCTCCCATCCTTGATGTCACCACGTGGACTTTCCCCATAATTTCTCTTCCCATCAACCTGTACATTTCCTACCTTGGCTTTCGTTTCTACAGAGACGCTGACCGTGGCAGCTCCCGGAAGTTGTTTTTCTGCAGCTTGTGGCACTTGCCAATGCTCCTCTTGCTCATGCTGACTTGCAAGAAATCTTGGTACAAAAAGGACAACGAAAAGGAATCCTTGAGTTGAGGTCGCATCATGTTGGAAAACTCACGTTGCCTTTGTGATAACTATTGGCTTCAGAAGCTTCTATTCAAAATAGCATACGTATTTCAGTTATCATGCAGCAGGGAGGTTTTCTGTTGATATATTCAGAGAGAATATTTTGTGTCCAGTGAACACTCTCTGTGATTTTTTTCAAATTAAATAATTTGATTTGGGACACACACATGACTCTTGGATTTGATTTTCGAATGTGAGATCCTTTCGTTGACTATACAGAGATGATGCTAAGATGCATGTTATATCTTAATAGCATACTGATGAAAGAACAAATCTCTATCTAATTCTTAAGGATGTATGGCAAGCCTGCTGAATCTAGTTCGGCAACAGTTCCCACAGGTGACTCATATGCATCTGCACTGTTCCACACCAGAACAGGAGGATTAGCTTAACAATATACAAAAATCACTCTGCCCTACTTCTAGGAGTATATTCTCATTCTGTATGGAAAGTGGAAGGGAGTAACAGTATTTGGAGCTGAAAGAAACCAGTAGGGAGTGTCATCCTCTCATAGATGCTATTAACCTATGAGGGTACCAAATTTCCACCTTTATTTAAACTTTTTCTGAATATGGTATAGACAGTTCATAAAGGAAAGATACAGAGAAGTTTGACTGGAGCCATTATAAAGCTATTTAAAAGGAAAAACAGCCATGACTACTTGAGAGAGAAAGAGAATAATAAGGGGTACACATATAGTGTGTGTGTGTGCACGTGTATGCGTGCATGCATGTATGTGTGTGTGCGCACACGCACACATGAAACATAAAGCCCCCAATGTATGTTTAAAGGCAGACCACCATGCAGAAATACATTACTTTCCCATCAGCCAGGTCTTTGCTCTGTACAAGCCCTCACCTCATCTCTGGTTACCAACTTAGAAGTCCTTTTGGCATTTAAGCGGATCATAAATAATAACCCTTAAAATAAAGAATGTTAGTACCTGGTAGGATTTGTAGTCAAAGCCATGGAGTTAGAAGGGCCCAACAGTTTGGGTAGCTCCAGGAATGACTCCTAGCACAAAAATCTGCCCATTGACTGGAAGTGTACAGCTCAATTCTTGGTTTTCTGACAATCTGCCTGCTTGACAGGAAACAAACCTATGCCCGGCAGATTTCCACCCCATCAGACCTTTGACAACTTTCATGCCATCCTACTTTCATAGCAGCCTTTTTGCTAGTAGGTTATGATTGCCATCCTCCATCCAGGAAGGAGCTATTTGTTGTCTGAATTTCCGTTTCCTAGAAGTGCCTCCGACTCTTATTTCCTGCAACACATCATCAAGCAACCCTGATGGAAATGGAAATACAGAGCGGATGGAATCAGCTCAGTCTGGCCACGGAGAAAACATTTTGAACCAATCTGAAACAAGGAAATAACCTTCAGGGTGTAACTACTGTGGCTGAACAACCACAGAAACAGAAGCTTGTTCACTTTATATGCCAATCTTGTTTATGGCTTCAAGATGCTAGGTTAGTTGCGTATAGTTTATTGCATTCTTTTAACGCTAGCTTTTATATCATAGTTTTTCATGTTTCCACTACTTTCAGAAAGAAAATTCAAAGCACAATGATCATCTTCCTTTCACCACATACACCCCACCAAATAATTTAAGTTCATTTGGAATGTGAAGGTTTATTGGAATATGTGTGAGATCAAGGTGCCTTTCTTGGAGATAGGGGGACCTAGCATAGAACAAGGACAAAACTGTTGTTATTTTACCTACTTGCATTGTTGTCTAATTGCAGGTAATGGAGAGTTACCAGAAAACATTTGGGATGTCTGAATGAACAATTTGTAGGTGAGAATTTTAGGTGAGAACTGAGGGCATCATGGCAATTAATTCACAATGCTACTCTGATCTATATTTGCAAGAATGAGTTGAGGAGAACCTGCACAACCAATTTAACTGTCATATATACAGGTTGATCTACTTCCCCACGGATACATCCACACACATCCTCAGAACACAATAATACTATTAAAAGTACAATTCTGTATGTGTCTACTCAGAAGTAAGTCCTACTGAGTTCAGAACTTCCACACAATTCAGACTACTGCTGAACAAGCTGTAGAAGAGGTCGTACAAAGAAGACAACTAATTTATTTGGCACGATTTCATGGATCCAGACCAAGCTCCCACTTAAATCAGTGGCCTGACTTGTCTATTTGCAATGGTTTCAATGGGACCAAAGTAGGCTGGATCTAAACTATTGTGTCCTAAAGGCAGTCAAATCCATGGGGTAAGGGCTCAAAGGTTTTGGGTAGGCCCAGGAGTGACTCCTAGCGCAAAATCTGCCCTTCACTGGAAGCATACAGCTCACCTCTTGTTTTTCTAACAACCAGCCTGCTTGAAAGGAAATAAACTTCTGCCGGACTAATTCCCATTCTGCCAGTGTTAGATTCTGCTATAAATTCATAAGGAACAAGTTCTGGCTTCCAACTGCAATAAAAGTAGCCTAACTTACTGGATTATTTTAAGAATTGCTGAAATAATGTATGTGAAGTACTCTCGACAATCTAAAATACTAAAGAAATAACATTCTAATACTGTGATCCTATGCTTACTTGCTGAGATTAAGCTCTCAGTAGGGCTTGCTTCTAAGCAGTCTCCTTAAATGCAGGGGTTTCCAATGAAGAATGAATGAATAACAGAAACACGGGTCCTCTCAAATACAACTAATTTCATTGTTCCAATATGGAGTTGTCTTGCTTGCACTATCAATTTTGCTAATAAAGCTTTCCTTGGCCTGGTTGTCTTTATGCGCATAGATTCCCATGAGATCAAGGTTGTGGGCAGGCAGGGGAAGCACAGGAAATACCACGCCGGATCAAAACATAATGTTATCCATTTTGGAACTGCAACAGAGTTCTTCCTTTCTCTGTTTTAAAGTGTAGCCAGTGGTTGTGTGTGACTTTGTGCAACCACACCTTCAATCCAGAGTGGGTTTTTTCCCCTGAATTTGAAAGGAGCTGTAGGATAATGGGCAATTGTTTCCATGACCCTTTTTCTTTCCCAGTAAACCATTAGAGATTGCCACCTGGCTGGTTTTTTTCTGCCACCTGATTGCTTTTCTAATACTGAATCGATGACAGTCAATGGACAGCTTCTAAATGTGCATATATTTATATTAATGAAATACCATAATGCACCAGTGGCTATTATTTTGTTTTCCTTAGGGGTAGGGGAAGACTCCTGATCACAGAAGTGAGAAAATGGGAAATTATTGATCTGATCTACCATTGCTTGAGGGCCTGTGGCTATTAATATTCCCAGAAACTAGTTTTTGATGCCCAAAGCTGGGAACTCATGAAATCATGTGTTACCTTGCTCTCCCATGTTTTTCATCTTTTTAAATGATTCTAAACAAGGAAATGGAAGAGGTGGAGGTAGAATAAACGCACACCTTGCCCTAGTATCACCCAAGCATCATTTCTCATTGTAACAAATGTCCAGAACAGCAGCTGCGATAGCCTGTTGCAGCGAAAACAACTGTGGTTTGTGGCAGGCTAATGACTTAATTGATTATGGCACAAGCATTGTGTGTACCAGAATATACGCCTCTGTGAATCTGATTGCTACGAACTCAGCCTCACAATTCATTTGAAGGGCATATGCGGTGGACAAGCCAGTTGCTCAAGACATCTCTTGGAGGTGGATTTAGGGCAGCATGACCAGTTCCCCCACATAGGGCACTGAGCCAAGGCAATGCTTTCCTGCCTACTTCCCAAAGCCTAGAAAGCACTCAGCTCGGGTTGGAGACGTAACGGCTCTGGCAGGGTCCTAGAGTTCCCCTCCTTCCTTCTCAAAGCCTAGTTAGCACTTGCCCTGCTTTGGGAAGGATGAAGAAGGGCTCTAGGACCACGCTAGATCCCTCATGCCTCCTTCCCATAGCTCAGTGCCTTGTTTACTCGGCTTTGGGAAAGCAGTGTAAGCAGTGTGAAGGCTGGGAGGAGGCATCAAATTTGGGTCTCACATGGGGCACCATATTACCATTTCTCTTGCCTGTTTTCTTTTGAAGAAGACATTCCTCTTGTTTTGTTTTGTTTTTTGAAGGAAGGTCAAGATGTGGACACTGCAAGAATGACTTAACACTTTGCTGGGGCGGTTCCACTGGGTTTGGTTTTCATGTATTTGAAAGGATGCATGTTTTCAGCAGAACAAGGCATCAAGACGGATGTGAGGCAATCATCCTCCAAAATGTTCCCAACTAGAAGACGGGATTGCACTGGAAGCAAGGGAAATGGTTACAAGAGGAGATCAAACATTAAGTGATCTGGATTTATTTAAGTTAACTTGGGAGCAGCGGGGTATTATGTCTTACAGTGGAAAATAATAAAATGAAACTCAACAAAGAAAAGCATTAAGCATGACACATTGGAAAGAAATGGCAAATGTATAATTACCAAACTGGGGAGACGATTGTCTGGGCTCCAGCATTACCGAGAAGGAATAAGAAGGAATGAGAGTCTATCTGAAGTTGAGCCAGCAACGTAGCATTTCTTACAAGACAACAGACACTACTTGAAGCTTGTATTAACAGCATCTTCAGCCTGCCAGACGGGAGGGGGTAATAGTCTTGTTTTATTTGGCACTAAGTAGGTCTCCAGTGCAGTATTGTGTCCAGTTGTGGTCACCACTTTTAAAGATGGATTAGACTAAACTGAAAACGATTCTGAGGGAAGCAACAAAACTGACACTTTGGAATGCATGACACAGGAGGAGGGGAACTGTAGAAACTTGTCGCGGTTAGTTAGCCTAGAGGAAAGAAGGGTGGATGGAAAGAAATGATAGCAGCTCTCGGGTATCTAGACATGCAGGGAAGGAAAACCTGGAGCAGCTCCTCCCCAAAGGCCCACTTCTCACTGAAGTGGTAAGCCAACATCTGTGTTGTCCTGCTTCAAATTGCAGGTGAGGACTGACAGTTGTGCCAGTGGTATAGTGGCATCATGCACAGTGTAACCCAGATCCATGTTCTGGCAGGTGCGTGCCTTTCTGTCTCTTTGGAGAAGGAGTGTCACTCTGTTGTAGAGCACCTGCTCTGCATTAAAAAAATGTTATTGGCACCTCCATTTAGAGCTGGGGAAAACTTCTGACTGAAGAGACACTGCTAGTTGGTGTAGAGTAGACAATAATGGGCTAGATCAGGCATGTCCAAAGTCCATTTTGGGGGCCTAATTCAGCCTGCCGGTCAGTTTAACAACTTTGGTCGGCCCTCACGGCCCTTCACTTCATCATATCTGGCCCTCTTTGGAAAAGGTTTGGACACCACTGGGCTAGATAGACCAATGAATTGGCCTGTTATAAGGCAGCTGTGTTTCATAACTGCATACTTCTCCAATTGCATACTTCTCCAGAAAACTAGATGTCAAAGAGAAATCTTCTAGAATATCCTTCTGCCCAACATACTAGTTTTCTATGAGTAGAAAACTTTTCTTTCTTTCTTTCTTTCTTTCTTTCTTTCTTTCTTTCTTTCAACTCAAGTGGCACTGTCAAGACACAGGTTTAAAACCTCAGGGAAACAAGGACATGAGGGAAGCACTGAAAGGACAAGAGGCATCAAATTAAACTTTCATCAGAGCTGAAATCAGGTGAATACCTTCCTAACTGTAAGAAGCGGGCCACAGAATAAGTTGACGGTGGAAGTTGGGCAATCTGTTTCTGGAGACTTTTAAAGGGAGGCTTCATGAGGTCAGATCTTGTGGTTCTATGCATTGGCATTCTTATAGATCCCCCAGGGAAAATGACACATTGCTAGGCTTTCAAATTAAGAGCTCGTTCCAATGCCCTGTTTCTTTCTTGCCGCCTAGTTATGGCTAGAAAAAAACTTTTGCCCAAAGCACACCAATTTATATAACATAGCTATAGATAATGATAGATAGATAGATGATAGATGATAGATAGATAGATAGATAGATAGATGATAGATAGATAGATAGATAGATGATAGATAGATACATAGATACATAGATAGCCTTTCTCCCAAATTGGACTTACGACATTTAAAATAATTAAATGCACAGGACTAAAAACAAACTAGTTAAAAACAATAGATTTGTTGATGTTGATGTTTTGAAAGTAACATGCTGGTCTTGCAGGAAGGGATTTTAAATGAAACATTTAAGTGAGCAAGTTTCCATTCATCAGAGGGCTGTGAATGGTTTCCCTGGCCCACTTCAAAAGACCGGGGCAGTGTGTCCGCTGGGGTACAACTCATTCAGGGGCACTACAGGAGATGTGAAAACATCTGCTCAAGTCAGGCCGGCGTCTTTCAGGACTGTTTTCCCCTTGCTAATAATTGTCTGTGTTCTGTCATCTAGAAAGGGGACTTTGTATGTTGTCTCCCAGGTATTCTAATGCTAATTTGTTTAGTTAAAAAGAGAGGAGGCTAAACAGATGTGAGCCATTTGGTTAGGTTGTAGTTCATTTGTTAGAAAGTGCAAAGGCTTCTTGGGAGGATATTAAATATTACCTTAGCTATTCATGAACACTTCATATTTCAAGAGAGGGAGGGCGGCAGGGATTGCACTCAATAAATCAAGCTTTTTTTTTAAAAAAAAAAAAAGAATGATGGAAAAAGGCAAACATTTGATAAATCTATGTCATTATGCCTGCAGATCAAAGGGCTTTACATATGTATTTATGCAAGTGGCAACCTAGGAGACAATAAAAACAAACATAGATCTCCGGCGGCTTTGCGAAAATAAAAATTAGCCTGTTCTAATCTGTAATTATCTGGGAAATGTGCAAGGCAGGAGGTTGCTGGCTGCAGGAGTGTTTCAACTTGGTAAAACCAAAGGGATGAAATGGCTTCCATTCAGTTACCAAATCCCAGGAAACACTGAAACTGGCAAATGCTGCTAAGCACAGTGCATATAGTTTGGGGTAGTTAGATGTCTGTCACTACATTGTACTAGTATTTTTGAGCAAAATATAAATGGGGCTGGTTTAATAAATAGGGAATCAAATGTGCTCTTAGGATATTTGCATATATAACATAATCAGGCCGGAATCTTATGCCCATTTACCTGAGATTGTCCAGTGTTTATTATTCCTAAGCAGACTTGCAAAAATAGCCAGCTATAAGTCCCTCTCTTGAGTTTTGTGTGCTGTTGATGTGAGATAGGAATCAGAAGAGAGTCATTTTTTAATCAGTTGTACTCTATGAGCCGGGTTTGCCTTCCACGTGATTTTAAGCAACAGCAACAACAGTCTTCAGATGTTAAAGTACTTCTCGATTATGCCTGTAGAATCTCTGCTCAGTCTTAGGCTTTACAGCAGCCTTCCTAAATCTAGTGCCTTCAAAATCCCATTGGGCTAGCTGATACTGATGGGAGTTATAGTATAAGAACATTGGGACCAGGTTGGCAAAGGTTGCTTTACATTATGATCCTATGCAAATCAGAAGTCCCACAAATTTCAGTAAATATGCAGAGGGATAATAACAATGGCAGTTTGATCTTCCACTGGTTGACTTGGAAGCGACTCTCGCCGTAATCAATGGGCTTCCTTCCTCAATTCTAGAAAAATCATAGAAGGGACCACAAGGGTCAGCTAGTCCAACCTTCTGCAACGCAGGACTCTTTTGCCCAACATGGGGCTCGAACCCACGACTCTCAAATGAAGAATCTCATGCTCTACCAACTGAGCTAAGTCCCCATAGCTTTTGATGCATCAGTTCCAGTGTAATTAGTTAATGAATGCAGAAAAGATCCATCAGTTTGATTGGCCCAAACATTAAATGTTCATAAAAGGGCATTGTTCTTTCTGTCTGTCTGGCTCGAGTGAACACACTGTGTATTTGTGCTCTAAAAAGAGAAATGGAAGTGAAGGACTTTATTTATTTATTTACTTTTCTTCCTTGTTTGACGCAACCACAATTGTTCTCTGTGTCTTTCCATTCCCCAGCACTGTTTCAGATATTCCAGCCATTCGATTTCTACCTCTTCCCTCGAGCGATGTCCACACTCCATCCATCTCACTAAAAAATAAAATAAAAATAAAAAGTTCTTTGACATCCAGCCCACATTTTTTCTTGACTCAACTCTGTCATGTCACTCCTACTCATCTCTCCTTGGAGCGCTGGAAAACACTCCTCCCCATTCAAGCCAAATGGCCTTGAGCCAGCAAAGAACGGTGTTTGCAGAAAGAGGGATTAAAACTTTAGGGGCAGGTCAGGAAAAAAAAAAAAAAGTATAATGGCTTCCGGTTTCTTGGGAGAAGAAATGGAGCTGACTGGGTGTTTATGACGGAGAATAAGAGTACACCCCAAACCCACTCAGCCAATGAAACCCAAAGGAGGGAGTTGTGTTACAGCATGAAAATGATTCCCTTTGGCTGAAGATGGCAACATTTCAAAATCAAGTTAGGCCTGATTTACACATTACAGACATAAGACTATGGAGACTGCTTGAAATTGCTCCACTCCTTGGCTGATACAACCACAGAGTTGAAGGAAAGATTAAACTGACAAACACCCTGAACTTCTGATATGAAACTAAAAGCAGCAAGGGGTGTGGAACAGCCACAAAAATGGGGAAACAAATCCACTCTATCCATGCATCTCTATGATGCCCACTTGTTTCTGCTCCCCACTCAAAAGGACCACATTGCAATGTGCATTGGAACTGGGACCTGTTGGTCACAAAGGAGAAAGCTTTTTGTATTCAATTTCCATACATCAGTTCAAATGTCCAAAAGGATTTTGAATGCTATGATGAAAATGGAGTATTATAGCCCACTGATTCAATCCAGGACAACAGCCACATAGAAGCCGAAACATAGATATCAGCCCTTGTTCTACCAGAATCAGAGCAAATGTTGCTCTGTTTTTAAGCAAACCCAGGGCTAGGAAAGCTCATTTTGAAAGGGAATTAGTTTAATTTCCATTTCATGCCCTCCAAAAGGAAATTCAGTCCAGTTCAAGTTTGCCTCCTTCAAAAAAGAACTAATTCGATTTGAGTTCAACTCGCAATTCATTAATGCGGTACTCGGCTTTTCTCCAGCTAAAGTTTAATATATAGTTTGTTTTTTTGAATACATTTTTATTAATTATAACATACAAATTATAAAACGTACCACACCAATTATTACAAATACACTTTTTTTGGACTTCCATCAGCACCTCCGATGATCTTCCGTCTTAACCTCTTTCTACGCATTACTTAATTTTATATTGTCTTTACCTCTCTTAACTTATCATCTCCCCTTTTCCATTTTTACAATATTTCCAACAATACTCCTCACAGAACTTCTTGCAAACCTACAAACGTCGTCTGATCATCACAAATACGTTTCATATAGTTCGTAAATTTACGCCAGTCTTCGGTAAATTTCTGGTCCCGCCAGTTTCGAATCCTTCCTGTTAATTTGTCTAATTCTGCATAGTCCATCAACTTCATCCTCCATTCTTCAATCGTTGGCAGTTCTTCTTGCTTCCATTTCTGGGCTATAAAGTTTAAAATATAGTTAAGCAAACTAAGAAAGCATCTGAACGCACATGGAGTGTAATGTGAACAATGTTGTCATTTATTTTCCCAGTGATTGTACTCTTTAAGCTTAAACAGCAGCATCAGTTCTCAGATACTGTAGGTACAAATAGTAGGCACAGTGGCTGCAGTCAAACACAAGAGTTAAGTGTGATGAAACGTGTGTGTGTGTGTGTGTGTGTGTGTGTGTTGAACTGAATTTAAAATTACCCAAAGTTCCACCACAATAGGAACTTAATTCACATTCAGTTCACCCAGAAATTATCAGAACTCCTTTCATAGAATCATAGAACTGTAGAGTTGGAAGGGACCCTGAGGATCATCTAGTCCAACCCCCTGCAATGCAGGAATATTCAGCTGGTCCACACAGGGATCGAACCTGCAACCTTGGTGTTATCAGCACCATGGTCTAACCATCAGATGTAATTTAGAGACTTTTTGAATTAATTCAGTAAATTAGTATGAATTAGCTCATTCCAGGCGCAATAGACTGCTTAGATCAACATATGAAAGGAAATAATGTCAGAGGCACTTTGTCTCATACTCATTCTTAAGAGCATTGAGAGTCGGTCCAAATGCATATCAAAAGAACAACAGTGCAGCTCACTCCAGGGATGGATTGAGGAAGCCAGGAGATGCAGGGGGCTACAAAATGTGGGTGGTAATAAACTCCAGCCCAGTTCTATAGAACTTACTCAGTCCTTGGTTAGGGCTGCTGAGTAAGTGATTCCTGACCTGAGACTCCCTTTTTGTCTCTTCCACCGGCTGGAGGAACATGAGGGTATGTGAGGGGTGTGACTATAGGCACAGGACTTTTCTCAGTTAAGACACAACCCGTCATTAGTGTGAAAGGGGGGAAACCACATTCACATTCTAATAACAATGTCATGAGAAAAAAGATGCAAATAATTAGCTGCCAATTCACTCTTTAACATGTTGGATCAAACAGCCACCATAAGTAACAATCAGACTAGGTCAAATCCTACAGAAAAGACTAAATAAAACACAGTCTTGCTAATCAACCCTATCTAAGCAAACAAATACAAAGTCATGTCGACCTCTTTCTCTTTATTGGTCCAGATTGGGATTTTATGTTAGCCACTTGGAGACTGAGGAAAGAACTGGAGATAAGGGGAGGGGGAGCAACTAATAATCTAAAAAGATGGTAATTAGGCTCTGAACTTCCATGCCTACAAAAGACTCATAAATTGTGAAAGACAAGCTGCATCATTCCTCAAGTGACCGGAGAGCCCAGGTCCATCGGTGTACCACACACAACCCAAAAGAATGGCCGCACGAAGAATGGGGCTGTTCTTACATACACCACATGGAAGTTGACACCGGTTTGCTGCATGATTCCCAGGCATCATTACTCAGAAGTAAACCTCATTGAGTTCAAGGAGACCTACTCCCTCGTAAATGCACTCACAACTGTAGCCTTAAATTGTTTTAACATGTCTTTTTGCACCAGACCTCGACTGGGATCAAATACACAGATCAGTTGCAACTCAATCCATCTGCAGCGTGAAAGTTTTCTAACCACATATTTTTCTTGTTGCACAATTTGAGATTTGATGATGCCCGATTTGAAAAGCCTTGATTCAATCAGAGGCATTTTATTTAATTTTTAATTTTTTTAAAAAATATATATTAAACCTTTTCTTGGTTTACAAAAGTACATGCGTTTTTCAGGCTGTACAGTCTTTCTTACAAATCAGTTACATTTGTTGTGAGACATTAGTGTTGAGTACAGTATAAGGTTGGGGAAGAAGTGTGGGGAGGGGAGGGGTGGTGAGGCTTATATTTTTTTATATTTTATATTCTTTTGTACAGTGTACGTGTGGGGTTTTGTGTCAGCATCAACTGGGTTGGTTCCCTTTCTATTTATTACATTTCCTTGGTAGTGAAAGGTTTTGGGGGGCAGGGTGTTGTTGGTTGTCTGTGGTTGGCTTCAGTGGGGTTTGTTTGCATGTGTGAGGGGGGAAGGGCTTGTTGGGTCAGGTAAACCAGATTGCTTTATATGCTGTCAGTGGATTCTTGTTGTGTTGTTGGGCTGTGTATGTGATAAAGGGGAGCCATACTGGGGTGAAGGTGTCCGTTTCCATTTCTATTTTTCCCCATGACAGTTTCAGTTCATTGGTTAGCTTTTCTGGTAAGGCTGTTTCCCATACAATTTGATACCATTGGTCCTTGTTTACTCCTGACAGACCTCTCCAGTGTCTGGCTATGAGCCTTCCGGCTGCTGAGAGAAGGTGGGTTATAAGCTCTGTATAATGTGAGTGGTCATTATGATCTTGGAAGATGTTCAGTACGTCCAGTTCTGGCATGAGTTCTAATACCTGTTCAGTTCTTTTGCATATCTCTTGTAGGACTGCTGTCCAGAAGGGTTGATACCTCGGGTTACATACGCTTCAGGTTACATACGCTTCAGGTTACAGACTCCACTAACCCAGAAATAGTATCTCGGGTTAAGAACTTTGCTTCAGGATGAGAACAGAAATCGTGCTCCAGTGGCACAGCGGCAGCAGAAGGCCCCATTAGCTAAAGTGGTGCCTCAGGTTAAGAACAGTTTCAGGTTAAGAACGGACCTCCAGAACAAATTAAGTACTTAACCCGAGGTACCACTGTATTGCTCAAGCCTTCCTGGACTTTTCTAGAAAAAATGAAATGGACCTCTTCTGTCACTTCCTGCCTCTTGGAGATGATGTGACCGGCTCCCGATGCTTCCAGGCAAAGAAAGAAGGCAGAAGGGGATTCCACATGCCCCAATAAACTCCTGGAATAAAGCTGCCCTCCAAGTGGCCCACCTAAATAAGAGCCCTGTCCCTTTTCTACAGAGAGAAGTTACAGGAAAGGATCCAGATGCTGGCAGGTAAATCTGTTAAATGGGGATGGGAGGGGTATCCTCCAAAAAGCCAAAAGGTGTATGTCATCAGGGCCAGTTGGAGCTCTGAAGAATTGGCCTGGAGTCTCTGAAAAGTCTCTGTGCCTGCCGCCTGTGCAACAGAGCCAGGGCGGAGGAAGCCTTTGCATTGCACTGGGAGTCTGTTAGCCATGAATCATTCTTGGGGAGAAAGGAGCCAACTTGCACAGCCCCTAACCAGATCCCCAGTGAATTTCACAAACTGTCCACAAGGCCAATATTATCTTCTATAAAGGCAATATTGTAAAGAACACGGTACTCACGTCCACTTGCTGTAGCAAAAGAAAGGTCACCCCCCCCCCAAGCCCAAGCAGGGTGAGTTTGCTGCTAAAGAAAGGCACCTGCAAGTTGACTTCAGAACACACACACCCTCCACTGCCACATTCATCCCAGACTACAAAGCGCTGCTTGGCCGGAGACTGGGCTGGGCTTGACTTTCCTGCCGGAAAAGAAAGCCCAGCTGCTGATCTGCAAGGCTGTAACTGATCTACCCCGGGAGGCCTCTCCGGAGTGCCGTTCCGTGCGCGCACACACCCTTTCCCAGTATCTCAGCACCACTCCGGAGGAAAATGCGAGAAAATCTCTGCTTCGTTTTCCCCACCCGCAGAGAGTGTTGAAACTGGCTCAGGAACGCCTGTTCGTTTTATGTTGACGGCCAGGAGATGAGATGAGCTGAACCAAACTGAAGAGGTCCCTTCCTCCTCTGGAAGCTGCCTTGTGTGAGTCTCTACGGACTGATGACGCTGCCAGCATCGGCATGCATTGGGAATGACTCCTGGCAGGACCGGTGCGATCAAACGGTGAGGCGCGCAAATTCTGGCGCGGAAGCCAGGCCCTCCCCTTTGACACCGAAGTACTGGGAGCGAAAGCGCTCCCCAACTATTCCCAGGAACACATTTCGGAAGAAAAGGCGCTTTCGTCCTTACGATTCTGTGCACAGTTATTTGGGAATAAGCCCCGTTGCGATCAGTGGGGTTTCCTTGAAAGGAAGCGCTCGCAGACCTAAAGGCTGAAAAGTGATGGGCAGCAGCCGGGGTTGCCATATTTTGAAGAGCAAAAAAGAGGACACATGATTTGCCGACTTCTACTTTTAACTATGGATCGCTATGACGATTCTACCCACGGAAGAGAGGACATGCCCTGGAAAAAGAGGACCTATGGGACCCCGAGGATCATCTAGTCCAACTCCCTGCAATTATTATTATTTTGTATATTTATTAAATTTATATGCCGCCCTTCCTCACAAGATCTCAGGGCGCTTCACAGAGTAAAATACAAGATAAAAACAAAAACAGCAAAACAATAACTCCCCTTCCCACATAACAATGCATAACAGCAATGCAGGAATCTCAACTATATCTAAGATTTAGGCACGTTTGCTGAACAGCTGCGATCGTGTGCACATTTGTCCACAACTCAGTGGCGCTTACTTCTGCGTAAGGGTGCCTAGGATCAGGCTGGGTAGGCACCACCACCGCTGCTGCCTGGGACGTGGTTTTAGGACCGCAATCTTCCAGGGAACTGACTTGCACTGAAATCTATAAGCGCCACCCTCAAGTGCCAAGCGGTGTCCGCGTCAGTGAGTAGCTACCAGCCCTTCTTGTTTCGCCAGGAACGCCTCTTCTGTCACTTATCCGTAAACCCACACTCCAAGACATTTCACCCGCAAATTGTTCGGGCCTTTCCGCACTTACTAGTCACATTGGCAACGTTGCTCTTTGAGCCAACGTTTTTAAGAGTGAATTCGGAGCTGTCTGTCCGCACCTTTGGTCCCATGTGGCTGTTATGGGAGAATGAGGGGAGGTTTTCTCTTCCACACTAATGGTCGGTTGTGCTCAAGTTGGGGAAAGTTATGGGTCTGTAGTCCCACCACCTCGTGTTCCTCCAGCCAGCAGGAACTATGAGCATTTCGTGGGAATAACTTTTTAGCATTGTTGGGCGTTTTATGCTTTGCTTATATATAACGCCTAGTATTACTGGAATTCTAACCGCATGGGAGGTTAGAAGAAATGTCCGCCTGAGCTAATCCCCGAACTCCCTTCCCTACCTGTCATGTCTCTCCTCCCAACTGAAGGACTGGCACAGGAAAGTAGCGCAAAACAGACGACTGGAAACCACACCCACCCACCCATTTTCCCCACAGAAAGTGAGCTGGTGCATGTGCACATGCCACGCTAAAGAAAATATTGAGGATCCGTTCCAGATCTTTGACAGATGTCAGATGGCGGGGAGGGAATTAAAAGCGTCATTTTGAGGAAGATATTCCGGAATAGTAGCGGAATAATGACGACGTCGTGTGGCAACACGCCAAAACATCGAAAACAGCATCAACCCCATAAGTGCGTGTGTAGAATGGCCCTTTATTTTTGCACAAAGCCCCTCCAATGCCGACGAAGTTTTGCGCAAACTTGTGCGCAAACCCTTTCCCGTAGCCAGACGCATCCCTGACGCCCAAATGTCGATTCTTAATACCTGCAAGTCTTTCATACATTCACCCTGCACTCAAACTTGATCTCTCTTTCACACACACACGCACAGCTTTTTCCACAGGCTCAATATTTTAAAAATAAAAATCAAGTCAGGGAGAGGGGGGGGGAAGGAATTTCTCAGTCGTTTCCTTCCAAAAACCTCAAGAAATTAAAAGTCAGTTTTCTTGCTCCGGAAGGGAAGAAGCAAGATTAGGCAAGGAGACTCTCGGTGTCCTTATGAGTGAGGGAGCTGTGCAGATTTGGATCAACGGATTCCATTTCTCTTTGATCTCCTCATTTGAAAGGATCTTAATGAATAGTGATCTTCTGGGGCTCCTCATCCCCTTGTGTTCTTTGAGTGGAGATGCCTCTTTCGCCATCCCCCCACTTTTAAAGGATTATTGTCAAGTTCCTGAGAAACTGAGGATTGCTGGACAATGAAATACAAATCTCTTCCCATTCCTCCAAAGAAAGCGAAGTGTTTTTTCTCCTAAGCAGGCTGGGGAGGGGAGCGAACCGGAGCTGCAATTCCGATCGCAAGTCAAATCCCATTGAGATAGTGGGATTTAGGGCTGGGCTAATACACTGAGGATTGCAGCTAATGTGAAAATTAGGAACACCTTTGGGGCATCTTGAGAATGGAGTTAAATTGAGCGAAAGATTGGTGTGTGGTATTTGGAGGTGCGGAGAAACAAGGATTGGTTTCTTCATTCCAGAGCGCACTCTTGCAATTTCTTTCCAAGACTGAAATCGTTAGAATATCCTGAAAGAACTTCACTTCGCTGGGGTTTTCATTTGAGAGAGTCTGTTCGTGATTACCAGCTTTTGTCGACTCAGTTGGAAAGTTCACGCTTGCCCCCCTCTCTCCAAGCTTTGGCGACCCATAAAATCTCTTTCACTCCAAAAAGAGGGTTGACGGAGGGGAGAAAGAAACTTTTCTCTTCCTCTGAAAACTTGCGGGGAGCCTTCTGTCATTTTTCATGTTGCCACCACAGAAGATTCGGATCACAGGGAACTGAATTTCCCTTCCAATGTGATTCAAATCCCCTCTACATGTCCACACACCCCTTCCCGCTCGCTCCCTTCGGCGCACTTATTGTCTTCATTTTAATGTTCTCTGGGAGCTTGCAGCAGACTGCTATTTAAACAGAATCCGATTCGGCTTCGCTTCGCTTCCACACCAGCTGTAACCACGGGATCGTTTTCGGGGATTTTTTCCCCGAGTCTCATCTAGCAGTCAATTGACTTTTTGAAAAGAAGAAAAATAAGCGGAGAGAAGGCTATTATTTCTTTACATTGATTTCACTATTTTTATTATTATTTTTTTGCATTTTTGTCCTCCGCGATGGCCCTGTGAGGCAATGAGGTGACTTTCGTCTTAATGGTCTCTTATTCCTACCCCACCTCTCTATACCTCAAAATGTAGTTGGGGGGCTTTCTGCTCATCCTACTGCGTGGGGGGCTCTGGAATCATGTCCCCAAATCGGAAGCGAAGACGTCCCCCACCCGAGAAGGCAAGTTGCGCCACTATCGACGCGATGCAGTCTTTCCCCCTTGACAAGAAATCCATTGACACTGGTTTGAAGCGGATCCGAATTATATCGGTTGTACTGTCCCTAGCTTTTAAGCCTGTCCCTTCCCGCCCCGCGAAACAAGGAAGACATGGGGAGCGGGAACCTTCACACTTCGACGTGAGCTCTCCCCCCCCCCCCCCACTTTCAGCCCGGACGCTGAAATCTATTAGGCAACTGCGTGTCCTCCTGCGCGAGAGAATTTGGACGGCTTACACAGCCCCTTCTTCACATTTTAAGCGCCTTTACTGAGAAAATCCTACCGACTCCAGTGGACGTGGCTGCAAAGCGGACGTTAATTTTTCTCCCCTCTGAAGTAAAGAAAGCCCTGTTGAGCTCACGGGAATTTGTTTCGGGGGAAACGTGGCAAGGATGGGGAGGGCGGTGTCCTTAGGATCCGGCCCAAGTTCGGCTAGCTACAGGATCCTAACCATGTTTACTCGGAAGCAAGTCCCGGTGACTTCGTTGGGGACTATCGAATATCTTTTTGCAGTAAACTTGGGTGTATGTGCTTGTGTAACACACATGCGGCTTAGAACAGAAGCTAGATTGTGCATGACAGTTGAATATGAGGGAAATTGGGACTTCTAGGACCTGACCAAGAAAGAGGGCAGTAAATATAAATAAAATACAATCCAAATTATTTCCAGGAGTTGGGCTCAAAGAACAGAAAACTTTCTGCCCCTCTAGAACAGAAAGACTCCTTTCTTTTTTTCTAGCTGTCTCTCCTTATCCCTTCGGCAGCATAGAAAATGTTCTGGAGTAATTTAAGTCCCAACGCTGGAAGACGCCACAGGGGCAGAAATAAAAATAAAAATAAGAGTTGTTTTTTCTTCCTTGTAAAAGTTTTCCACTTTCTGATATTCCTCCCTCCATTTCGAATAAACCAAATAACGCTACAATAATACAAATAATAAAAACAAGGATCAATTAACACACCCTGACAATTCCCCGCACCCCTTCCTTGTTATTTTGGACGCCAGTTCTAAATAAGCACATGAGCAAATGAGATTTAAATTGGGCCGATATTACTCCTAAGTATTGACAGTTCTTCGGCTCACTAGTTCCTAGTTGACTTTTCAGTGGAAGATCTCTACCTCCGAGTTCATAAGTAAACCGTCATGGCTGGAAAATCCTACTGTCCACCTCAGTCAAGCCGAAGTACTTTACTCAAAGTATGATTTGAGCAAAACGAGCTGCTTGGTTTTAGCCCCGAGGCACTCTGCTGAAAGTGCTTGGAAACTCTCGCGGCAAAAGCGCGGCTTCACACGAAACCAGCTATACCGCATGTCCGTCCCGTGTCACCGACGTTTCCATGTTCTGTACGTTCGATTTGCTCGCGCCTTTTTATCTGGAAATAGGCACACTAAATAGTAAGGGTGTTGTTGTGGTTTTTTTTTTATTTTACTTAAGAAGGAGACACACACACACACACGCATAAATTTGGGGCATCTTCGTAAAGCTAAAGTCCCACCAGAAAGGGGTTTTGAATAAGGTCCGCACGTGGCAAAAAAACAAGGGCGAAGCAGCTCCAGAAGCGTTGGGTGTGGAAACTAGTCTCACGCAGCTATGCATGCCTTCATTTCACAACGGTTCTGCTTCTAACTTTGCCTAGGATTGCAGTGAAACTTTAAAAGTAACTTGACTTTGTGAATCAGTTGGCGTCCTGCAGTGATTTGTTCGGTAAGAATGGCAATGGGATCGTGACGCACTTAGAGCTAAGGCTTTGGGTGTTTGCGGTGATTTTTTGCTACTTTTCAGTTCCGGGCCAACCTAAAGCCCGTCACGTCTTCGGGGCTCTTCCTGCTGTTCGTTTGAACCCAGCATCTGCCACCTTCCAAATCTCCTTCCTCGTGGCCGTGGGGGCTTGCCTCCCTCCTCCCAGGATGTGCGAAAGAGCCGCCCCCGCGCAGTCCCCGCGATCCGAGGATGACAGAAAAGGGCCGAGTTCCTTGGGGGTGTGGGAGAGTGGGAGTTACAGGAAATGGAAGAGAAACCGGACGATTCCCACCGACACCCCCCCCCCGCGCGCTCCCCGCCTTCCCTGGATCTCCTAGGAAGACGCTGGAAGCCTGGCAGACAGGCAACGATGCTGCAGGCAGCCAATGTCTGCACCCGACTTCTTCAAGAGACGTCATGCATTGGGAGTCGTGCTACTCGAGAGGAAATAGCTCGGGGACACGGGAGGATCTGAGGGATCGTTTGCCAGGGGAAGACCGATGCGGAGGCAGGCGCGCCCTGGAGAATCAAGTCCCCCCCGCCCCACAATCATTTCACAAAGTTTTCATTCTCAGATCTGGCACAAGCCATTGTCTGTGGACTGGAGAGGGAGTCCTTGCGGGGAGTCGGAAGAGGGATGGGGATGGGGAAGAGGGCCATTCATTGCCCCAAGGAGGGAGGGAGGATGGGGGGCAGCGGCGAGGCCTTCTTCCCAATGCTCCTGTGGGGGGGGGGGAGGACTTCAAGCAGTTTGGATGGGAAAGCCAAGGGACAGGACCCAGAAAGGGTGGCATCCCTCGAATATCCTCCCAAAGAACGAAGCAAGACCCTCCAGCAGACCAGTCGGTCAGACTTTGATGCGCTTAACCCGCTTTTAAAGAAAATTTCTAGCATTTTCTTCCTCCTCCTCCTCCTCCTCCTCAGAACAGGTTCGAAACTAAGTTCTTATTTCCATTTTCGAGACGATCGTCACCTCCGTATTAACAAGAGCACAACCCCCTTTCTTAGCATCATGGGATGGTTACCCTGAGTGTGAACAAACGGGGCCCAGTTTCGAAGTGATTCGAGGACCGAGGCAGAGAGAAGGATGGAGGTGGAGACAGTCGGCAAAGGGGGTCTTTGTTTGCCGGGACAGGGCTACACAGGACGGCTGCAGGAGGACAGAAGGTGTCGCAGTTTGAGATGGGAGCGGAGCGCTGAACCGGCTGGACAGGCGGAGCAGGAGCGCCCGGCCCCACTGAGACAAGGGCCTAAGTGTGACAGCATCACCTTACACGCTGCTGTCAGTGGTACCTCGTGCACTAGAAGGCCGCGCATTTGCGCTCCTACTCCGTGAATCCGGAGCAGGTTGCTTCGATTCCCTTTACTAATCCGAATCTCCACCTCACCCCACCCGCAGGCCCCAAATCTCGCCGTTTCCGGCTCTTTGACCGACGTGAGATGAAGCTAACTAAGCCCCACGATTTCGTGCTGGTTTATTCGACGTGCCCCTGAGTCACTGAGCGGCAACGAGCGGCCTTAAGCGATCTTGACCGCACCTCCCTCCCAAACCCGGTTAGAAGGTTACTCAAATTATATGCCACTGGTATGCTTTGGGTTGCAGCAGCCTTTAAGCCACATAATATGGTGTGTGTGTGTGTGTGTGTGTGTGTGTGTGTAAGAAACCAGCGTGCTGTTTTGCTAGAGCTCTTACTTCCCGCAAGGAAGATGAGAGGGGAAGCAGCGTTCACTGGGCAGCTGCCTGAAAAGCCATCCCGCCCCCGTCTACGAGATTTCTCCCCATCCTTTGGTCAATTGCACTTGTTCACGAGGTTCCCTCGAGTTAGCTCAGTCAGGAGATCTCAGGGTCGTGGGTTCGAGCTTCACGTGGGACAAAAGATTCCTGCATTGCAGGGGGTTGAACTAGATGACCTGCGTGGTCCCTTCCAACTCTAAATTCTATGCGTTACTCGAAGAACCCACTTGACTCCGCAGTCTCCGACGCCTCCAGGCCAAGTTGGCTGCTTCTTCACCGTAAGCGCATCTCTGCAGCAGGGACGGGGCGGGCGCGTGGAAACCACGGCCTGCCCGACGGGGCGGTCTGGTCTGGTCTGCCGCGAAGCCGCCTCGGAAGCAGCTCGCCAGCCTCGGCGGCCCCCTCTCCACTTCCCTCTGCCGCGGGCTCTTTAACGGCTCATTAGCCAATAAGAATGGCTAATCGCCTCCCGCAGTTCCCCGCTCCCCGCCCACGGGGGCGGCGCGGTTAGCCATTGGCTGCCTTTGCTCCACCAAAGGGGGCTAATTACCATGCGGCGAGCGGCTCTTATAGGCTCCGAGGGGTGCCGGTCAGGCGCGCCTGCTCTCCGCCCTCCCGCGCTCCAGCCTGCCCGGCCAAGAAGCGCTGCTGCGCTCGCCACTCGCTGCAACCGCGAGCGGGACTAGACGGGAAGCGAGTGAGCGCTGCTGCTGCCGCCTCGCCTCCCCCCCCCCCGCCGCCGCCTCCTGCGCTCGCCTCGCCGTCCGGGCCCCGCGAGCCATGGTGCCGGGGTTGCCTCCCGCGGGCTGCAGCCTATGGGCCAGCTGCGCCTGAGCGGCGGCGCCCGCCTGCCCCCCGATGCCCCCGGCGCCCCTGCCTCGCCGCCGCTGCTTCCCCCGCCGGGGCGGAGGAGGCTGCTCGCGCTGCTGCTCTTCGCCATGCTCGCCTTGTGGCTCTGCGTGCTCTATTCGTGCGCCGCCGGGGCGTGCGCCTCCGCCGCGCCGGGTCTGCTGCTGCTGCGAGGCTCGGCGCCTCCTGCCCGGCGGGCGCACAACCCTGCCGCGCTCTCCAAGCTGCTGCTGCTGCGGGCGCCGGGCTCCAAGGGCCAGCTGAGCCCCGAGCAGGAGAACAACGACGAGGACGACGACGAGGACGACGACGGGGGGGATAACAACAGCAACGGCGGCGCGGCCGCGGATTCTCCTCTCAGCCCCATTTCCAGCTTCCTCAACGGCTCCGGCACCAAGCGGCTGCCCCAGGCGGTGATCATCGGCGTGAAGAAGGGCGGCACTAGGGCGCTGCTTGAGTTCCTGCGGGTGCACCCCGACGTGAGGGCCGTGGGCGCGGAGCCCCACTTCTTCGACCGCAACTACGAGCGGGGACTCACCTGGTACAGGTACGCCCAGCCTTGGGGAGAGCGTCCCGGACCTTTAGCATAGCCTGGCGCCCCCTTCGTCGGGGGCGAGCCGTTAGAAGCCGGTCAGAAGGCGTAGCCCGCCTCCACCGGAGACCCTACGACCCCACCAGGGTGTGAATGGACGGCAACCCGTCCACGTGTCTCCATCGACCCAAAGTGGGAGATTTCTCTCTGCCCCACTCCTAGGGATAATGCGACTCGCTTAACTCTCTAGCAGTTTACTGGTTACTTCACCCCCAAACCACACAGGGCTTTTACTGGGTGTTGATGGGTAGGAGTTAAGCGGGTAAGGTAAGAGAGAGACCCGGGCCGAATCGCCCTGCTTTTCCATTGCACCAACATTACGCGTGATGAAAGCCACCTCTGAAGCTCTTAGGAGTTTGAGTAGCCTTGACTCCCAAGTAACGGGTTTAGACGCGACTTATTCGAGGGGTCCCCCTTCTCCCCGCTTTCCCTTCCCGGAAAGAGGGATGCGTTTAAAATGTGTCCGGGACTGTGGATGTGGATGGAAGCGGGAATTAACTGGCGTGGGTCAAGGTGGGAAGTAAGCAAGGGAGGCCACTGGCCGAGCCGCCTTTGGAGCCTATAAATGGGCCTGCCCACACGCCGCCTCGAGGGTCCTCTCCAAGCCGTGTTGTTTCGAGGCTCCGGTGGCCTCTCCAAGATCTCCCCGCGCGGCCTCCAGTGTAGGCATCAAGTGTCCGTGACCCTCATGATGGACGGGGTGAGACTCGGCTCCCCTGCAGTTATTGTTCCCAGGAGCCCCGGCGTGGATTAATTCCGCTAGGCGTTTGTATTGCGGGCTGTTTGTGTGCGCGCGTATTGGGAGGGTAGCGAGTGGGAGCCGAGGGCCAGGAAGGGAAACTTTCCCCCGCTTCCAAATCGGTTTCAAGCGCCGTAGCCGAACTCGCTCTAGGTCTATCCCATTCCCTCCCTCTCTCTAAAAAGCCCGCAGCCGCATTCAGACGGCAGTGAGGTCCGTGTGTATCTGAGCAGCGCGCCGGCGAGCCAGTTTGAAGGCAGTGCAAGGAGGCGCCGGCCGTGCGCGGAGAGGTAGTGAGCTCTGTTGGGCGAAAGGGAGCACTGCAGCTCCTGCTCCGCCAGCCCGCTCGGGATTCTTAATATTTTGACACGGGAACCCGGCGATCTGCTGTGCCGACTGAATCTCGGCAAACGCTAATGAAAGTTAAGCTTCCACAACTTTCCTAGACCTGATTTGTGGAGCAAACGCGTCTCCGTGGGGTGGTTTTTAAGGCTCCTGGGATTTAAAACGACAAATAGATCTGGCATGGTTGTGGAGTCCTCTGGGCAGTTTCACGCGTCCTCTGGGGGTGCGAGGATGGTTTTAAGGCCTCGTAGTAGCGGTCATACCCACCCGCTCCCGCCGAGTTTAAGTTCTGCAGGACTGGGAGAAAGAGAGTTGCCCTTCCCAATCTAGACAGCGGCGGCTTCACTCCGTCTCCTGCGCGCCCTCTTCCTTGTCATTTTCAACTGCAGCTTCTTTTGCGCTTCACATTTCTCGGTCCTTGGCCGATGGACTTCTCTTTGAAATAACTCTTTAGAGAGGAAAAAAGGGGGAAAGTTTTAAATCAAAATGTCCTATTGAGGGCATGCAGGAAAAATAATAACCCAGAGTTCAAAACGAGAGCAGAGAGTGGAACGAAAGATCTTAGGCAACGGGTTTTCTTAAGCGGGTCTAATATCAGCCTGTGTGGTTTGACTTGCGAGCTTGATCTCTCCGTCCTCCTGCTAAAGGGGAGAATTTTATTTGCGGGGGGGGGGGCAGAAATCCTCCGCTACCTTATGGGGGAAAGTGCTGTAGACATCAGTTATCAAGCCAGCGGCAGGTGATTCTCTCATCTCCTTCAGATGCATGGGAGAGGGGGAGATGGTGCGATTAAAAAAACAGCGCCCTGCAGTTTTTAAACGGATCTGTCCGCTGACCTTCTGCACTCCACGGGGACTGACTGCAGACCTGCGAAGAGAAGCCTCAGATGCATCTGTAATGGGATGCGGTCGTCGTCTGTGCAACATGTGTCAGGGCATGAAAATGAATCCTTGTACAGTCGAGGTGTCCATTGATTTATAGGGTGGTGATAACTTGGAGGGAGAGCCTTGTCTGTTATAAATAAAAATGGTTTTGATTTTACATTCCAAGCCCTGCACTCAGTCAGGTGACTTCCACTTCCACCCCCCCCCCAAAAACCCCCCCAGCTTGCAGAACTTTGAGTGAATCTGTGCAGGGAGATGGGAAAATTACAAATCCAAAATCCAAACCTCTGCTATGCTAAGCACATGGCCGAGTTGCTGTTTGTTTGTTTTTTTAAAGAATATTCTGTTTTAAATAGGACACAATTTAAAACATCTCACAGGGAAGAAGGGTTTGATTAAGGAAGAGCCAGAACAGTGGCAACAATTTAACGTGTACCAATCGATAGATGTAGTTGTTGCTTTCAGTAAAGGAAATTTGAGATGTATTTGTTTTTAAAGTAAAATGGAAAGACACAATAGAAACGTGTTTGGAGACGCCAAGCTTTTTCGCTCATTTAGGGTCACACAAATGCTTCTTGGAGGAATTGTGGGCCAAGTAAGCAAGAGTGCGAAAGCAAACCAAGGGCTTCCTGCCTTCTGCTCTGGCAGGAGGATCAAGTCGCTTGTTTGGTAGGCAAGCTGTGCTTGTCCCCGTCTTCCCGGCTCCTTCCTCCCCGGCTCTCCTTTGTCACTCCCACAGCCCAGCGCCACAGCCTTTGATTAGGGAGGCTAGTGCTAATTTTGTTCACCGAGGCTGTGAAGAGCCGGATCTCTGTTATCCAGGGTGACGGCCTTCAAGGTTTTCTAAAAGATCCTCCCCAAACTACTGCTTGTAGCTAATGAGCAGAGCTGTCAGGAAGACGAAAACCATTAAGTGTTACTAAAGGCCAAACTAGGGGGGAATTTTCAACTTGCTTAGAAGTTGCGGGTTGGGTGGATGGAATGGGAGCCTGCATTTAAAACTCTTCCTCAACTTTGCCTAAGTGGCTTAAGTATTTTTTTGGGGGAAACTTAATCACTGGAAAGCCACATGCTTAAAGGTGTGCATTTGATGTGCAGTTTTGTTAAACGATGAAACTCAAAAGCATTAACACGTAAGGTGGCTGGGAAGAAGGTCTGTGCTGTTTGTCACAGCCTTATTAATGTAACTTTAAAGTAATGATTACCTCCCATTGAACCCCAACTTCACAGGATTTTTATTTGGCATTTGGCATGATTTTGGCTGATGCAACCACCTTTTGATCAAATGTGCATGTCCACACTTTTGTCGGTGCCAGTCTTATTTTCAGGATGGTTTTTAAAAAGCTGGGCCTTGCTAGATAAGCGCAGACAGTCTGGAGTGCCAGTGACTTGATCGGAAAAGTTTGCAGGTTATGCAAATATGAATTATGCAGATTAGCTGGATGTCCAATTGTTGCAGGCCCTGGAAAGATGCTAGTTGAAAGAATGGGAACCAAACATATGACCACCTTAATTGCCTAGAATAATATTCCAGCATCCTTGAGGAAACTGAAATAGGTTTAGCACTGGGTTTATGAGCTTTCCTCTCTTCCTCCCTCCAGCCACACAAGCCATGGAGCATGAGATTCTACCTGCTTGGCATATTCAGCACAATCCTGCTATTTTACTCCTTTTATTTCCTCTCTCTCTCTCTCTCTCTCTCTCTTTGGTCAACTCTTTCTCTTTGAGACTGGCTCAGTGTATGTACAGTTACTTGGGAGTAAGTCACTTTGGATTTGTTGGGGATTCCTCCAGAGTAGACGGGCATAAAAATAGCACTGTATGTAGCAGCATGTCTTTTTAAGACTGGCAGCCTTGCATATAATATCCAAGCTTAGTTGAAGCCACTTTTATGTCAGCTGGGACAATGTTGCCTTAAAGGAGATGACCTGTTGAAATGGAATAGTTACAGGTGCTGATCTGGCTGGTGGCTTTTGTTTAACAGGGATGTAACAGTTTTCCTAATTAAGGCCCAACTGAGCCCTTCTACACCCCCCCTTTGCCAAATAGTCAATCTGCTGCTATTTAAAGGAAGGACTTCTGTGCAAGAGAAAAATCAATGTGTAGTTAGGCAAATGATAGTTTCTTAAGCTAAACCAATACACACAAACTTGTTCTTTTGAATTGAGGTGTACATTTTCCTAGGAACATTTCCCCCCCCTTTTTTTGGAAAATAAAGAGAGACTCCAGCTTAGCACTGCTTTGAGTTGAAGCTGAATTATTAAGGGCAGCTTGATTTCAGCTGCAGCGCACAACATGCTGCTTTAATAGTGGGCTTTGTTTTGTTAAATCACTGTCTACGAAAACTCTGAGAAATAGCTTGGTTCTCTCACAAACAATTCAAGCTGCTGTGAAGTTGTCACGTGACACAAACTGCCCGTGCAGCAACGGCAAACCATTTTTCAGCTGAGTTACTTCAATTTGATTATTATTGAAACTAAACCATCTTAGTCTCCTATATGATCTTAACGAGCTCTTGGATTGGGGTGTTAGTCCTGTTTTAATAAGCCTAAATTGCCTTATGGCAGTTCAGCTGGGGACTGTGACTTATGAGTGGAAGCCATGATACGTAAACAAGAATAGATTTGGGAGGGATCTAGAACGGAGGCAAGAGCCTGAGTGGCAGATTAATGATTTCTGCTTTAAAATACTTTAACAGTTGCAATCAATTAAATGTAGGTTTTAATTTCACTCAGCAGCACCCCCCCTCCAAGAAAGGGCGTTTAGAGTATAACTTACTGTTGTAAACAATGCTTTCTTAAATAGAACCATGTCCCTTCCCTTCAGCAACCAAATATTAACAGAAACTAAACTACTATGTGTGCCTTTTCAAAAGTAGCCACCTCCCTTTCAAAAAAGAAAAGAAAAGAAAGCCCCATTTCAATTAACTGGAAATCTTTCCTAAAAGTAAAGTATATAGGACTTCAACTTTGTAAAAACTCCACTGCCAAGTGCTTGAACTGATGTATGATTTTGAACGCTATCTTTCTCCACGTTGCCAAATCAACTTCAGAGTTGGTGATATGTAATGTGACAGCATGTTAGTAGAACCATACTGACTTTTCCTAAAGATCTTTGTTTACTACTGAATTTTATTTTGGATTTGAATGGCTTCTATTTTCCCACTTTATTGGATTGACACCAGACCATTGTAAGTCTATAGGTTACATTTTTATGGGACCCCTCCACCCTATCTCTGCTCTGATAGCTGAATTTGCTCAAGTTTTGGGTTATGGCACAATTACATTATTACTGAGACAATAGCCACAAATCTTAATTCAACTTACTTGATTTTATGGGGAAGAGAAAACTGTGGTAATATAGCCATTGAAGTAAATGAAAAGTCTTTTTTCAAATTCTGCAAAGGCTATGAGTTTTTTGCAGCTAACTCATCACGAGGAAGCCATTTATGCACAAGTGTGACCAGAATTAGGGGACTAGTTTAGGATATTATTTTTTATCAAAAGGCTCACCTCTGAAGGGAGATGCATGTGTTCATCGTCAGCAAATTCACCTCTTGTGCGATATGTTTCAGCATGAGATCTGCCACTTGGACTATTTGAAATCTACAATTTTTGATGAGGATGGTTGGTTACTGCCATGACAGGCTTTTAAATATTTTTTATTCATTTTATCACATTTTCTGTCATCATTCAAACTAATTTCCAAGTGAAAATTTTGTGATACTTTGGTTGGTCCTACTTAAAGGTATTGCTGTGGATTTTGGAGATTTTTTTTTTAAAAAAACTATTTTTAAAAAATTCTTATGGAAGACCTTGCCTTTGGTGAAAATTAACAAGGCATTGTAGGGGTTGTGTGTGTCTGATCAGTTAAGCATTCCCAAATTAGTCAACTAGCCTAGAACAGTTGGCTCTTAAAGGGAAGTGGAGGAAATAGCTCCTTGGGATTTTCTGTTCATATTGACTGCAAAGCTTTCAATGTTATCTATGATTAACTTCAAGGTTGTTAACTTCAACCTTGAACTATTGAGAAAAGGTTGTGTGTTTTAAAGCAAGCAAGCTTCCATATGTGCAGTATCAAAACTGACTTGGGGGACACACTATAACACACCTAAAACATTTTCAGCCTCAGACAGTGCAAACATACATATCTGCTCAGAAGTAAGCCTTGTTGCATTCAGTGGTATTTATTCCTCAATAAGTGTGTACTGAATTACACCTTAATTTCTGAGTTAAAATGTTAACAGTAATCTCAAATGGAAATGCTCCTGAGATCTAAACAGCAGCATTATCTCTAACTTTGCTTAGGCAAAGGCAGCAAGCAACTCTATATTTGGCTCTTGAGTTAGCAACAGCTAAACAGGGTAAAACTGAGAAGAGAAAGTGTTCAATATCTGCAGCATCTCTTTAGCTATTTTTGGAAAAGTTTGATCCTCAATAGCATCCATAGCATTTTAAAAAGAACTATGTGTGGCTGGCTAAAGAACTGGCTGTCATGGTTTTATTAGCGAAATTATGTTAAAGCATCTTGAGTTCTGTATTAAATTAGCGACCTAAATTAGACTGTAAAATGGTTGATTAATCCTTCCCATGTAAAGAATGGGTACGCAGCTAATTGCAAATGAGATTCCCAGATCCAGTAAGTGGAATAAGTCAATATTTAAGAGAACACTTTGCTTTAGGGATGGGATTGCCTGCACTAGCAGAACCACACTACTTACGCTTAAATGATTCACCAGAATAAAATGCCTCTTGTTTTAATTAATGTATCTATTAGTCTAAGGCCAATTCAGCAGACATGCAAGCAGTTTTCCTCCTGGAAAAAACTACTTCTGTGAAGCTAGTAATTATGCAGTTACAGATATGGGGCTCCAAGCAAAGATCATGGTGATTATAATAATCTTAAGACTATGAGGTATCTATTTTGGATTTGGCTTATTTCAGAACATGGAGCATAGTGGGACCTCTGAAGAACATCCTGTGGTATTCTGACAAATGTTGTCATGAAGTTGTGCAAGCCTAAGCACATTTACAGAGTTAATTAAACTGAAGTTGCAGTCCTAAATGTGCTTACCTGGGATTAAGCCCTACTGATCTTGACCTGTGTGGATTGTGGTGCTACTCTACTAAGTGTGTTTAGGATTGCATGGATTTTCAAAGGTGAGCCCTGCTGTGCTCATTTGTACCTACTCCAGATAAGTGCACATGTGTTTCCAAGCAAGAAATTTCGGACCCGAATGCATTTTTGTATTCTGACTTGTTCACACAACTTTAGTCTGAATTGGTTAAATGGTAAAACACACACCCCTAACTTTATTTTGCATTTGTAATATGTACGCAATTGCTAAACTAGAATAATTTTGTTTTTGATCTTAAAATCTTATGCCACCCCGATCTCTCTCTGCTCAGTTGTTTGTAATGGGAAGAGATTGCTGTACGTTACACTTCAGGCAATGATTGTAGTGCAAGTTTCTTTTTGAAAATATGTCTGCTTTTGTTGCACAACTCCAAAAAAAAAAAAAAAACCAAAAAAAAAAAAACCCAACAAAAAACAACAACCAGCCGCCTGATAGCTGAAGGTCTTTGGAACATACTATTTCTGTTTAGTGGCTTCAAACAGAAATGTTTCGGCAGGAAAGGAAAGGAAACTGGATCCAGCTATTAATGCTAAATAGTTACAAGCACTAGAGTTCCTGGGTTTTCTCTCTCTCTTCGGCACTGACTCTGGAATCCTTGTGGACAAAAGCAGAGTGGGAGAAAATGGCCCTTTTTGCAGCCAAGCTTGAAGGATGCAATCACTTTCTTTATGCAATCAAAAGCTTCTTAAAACCTTCAGAATAACTTTCCTGGTATTTGAACAATGCTTTCAACCTAACTTCCCCATCACTATGTTACCCTAAGATAAGATAAGATAAGATGATAAGATAATTTTTTTGGGGGTGGCAGCAGTTGTGAAAATTGGAGATGTGGGTAACTTTCTGAAATATGCACACACACAGTCTACCAACCTCTTACCAAACTTGTGAGTGCAAGTTTTTGCACTGTGAAAATGGCTAATGTGCAATGCTGTTTGGCCTTTTAACAGTATAGCAAACTACACAATCTGTACATCTTGAGAATTTTTGTACCAAATGGTGTAAACTTTGAGGGAAGGTTGTCTGTGTGTGTCCTTATGTGCGGCTGCGTGGTTTCTGGTTTTGGGGCCTTGTGCCTCTCCTTATCTGTTTAGAAATTGGAAATTCTTTCTACTTACTGTAGATAGAAATGTCTGGCTGTGGAAGCAGTGCCTAGAATGCCGATGCTTGATTCCTAATGAGTAAAAACAACAACACCTAGACCTTGACTTCTGAGAACTGCCAAATTTTAGTCAAATGCTAAAACAAGAATATATGATAAGATAAAGTATCCCAGTAGTCTTTGGTCAAATGTTGGATGCCATTTTTCAGTAACGGGAATTGATCCTGTCTGCCTTCCTATCGTGCTTGTTAGATTTTCCATATGGCTCCCAGGTTGATTAGCAAATATGTGGGAGAGAATGGAAAAGAGCTCATTGTTCTCTGTGTTGGATGCTTTGCTGAAGTTGTGACCCTTATGACTTATAAAACTCCTGGTGTCCTAAGATAGTCCCACCCTCCAATACTGAGATTCTTTAGTAGGAGGCAAGCATTCTTTTGGGGTGGGGAGAACGGCCCCTCCTCCCCTGTGTCCAAATGAAGGTTGCTTGTGCATCTTAGACAAATAGAAGGAGGGCCCAGAGACTTGGGTTTTATACACACTATACCTTTAAAGCACATTCTTTCCCTCAAAGAATTATGGGTGCTGTAGTTTATCTACCACAGAGTTACAATTCACAGCAACCCTTAACAAACTACAATTCCCAGATATATTTTTTAAAAGAGGAATGTGCTGCTAATGTGTTTTCAAGTTATAGTGTCTTCACAACATTAGATGTAGACCTGTATTTTCTTCTCCACCACAATTAATTCCATAGGGAACCTTCTGTTGTCACATTTCTGGTGGCAATGGTAACTTTCCACCCCCCCCTTGAGAATTCTGAACGTACTACCCTTTCCTACTTTAAACCTTGGTCTAGTAAGCTAAGTCTGTGGACGGATACATGCTTGCAGAGTTGTATTTGTACACACTGTCTGTTCCTCGATTTGGGAAGGCTGGTAGTGGTAGCCATGAAGCACCCCTGTTCTCAGTGTATTGGGCTGGAGATTAATATGGTGTCAGACTGGTAGGATGCTGACATATCACATCGGGGGAAAAACCTATCAATTACTCCCTTGAAATCTGGCAACATGAACTCTGGGGCTGCTTCTGGGATTGGTGCTTAGATAACATTGGGACCTATAAGCAACTGATGTACATGTTTGTTAAGTCCTTGGACTGGGAATAAAACCACAGAGGGAACTTGGTATAAGAATGCTTTGTAAAAGAATTGAGGGTTTGTTTGCCACCCTGGGCTCCTTTGGGAGGAAAGGCAGTATAATAATAATAATAATAATAATAATAATAATAATAATAATAGGATTTCTTATAACAGCTCCCCCATCCAAAAAATAAATAAATACTTGAACTGAAAAGCTGGCCGCCTTCATTTTTGAAAAAATGATTGAGTGGAATTGTAGACACTGCTTTAACATTCCGAACTTTGTCCAACTCTGTTCCCCGAAACAAACCGTAGAGCAAAGTTTTGTATCTGATTTCATGCTGCATCAGCTTCAGGGGCTCTTCACGTCTACTTCAGAATATACTTACAGCCTCTTGAATGAATGAAGCTCTTTGGAGACAAGAGCCTAGCACAATTCAAGATGGGGGTCTCCCTACTCTTTTTCATCCACTCTCCAAGGCACATAATGCCTTCCAGTTTGATTCCAGCAGGCCCCAAATCACAATGTCTTAGTCGCAGCATGAAGTTATGAGGAAAATGGCCCCCAAAGGAGGGACGGGCTCTTGTGATCCATCAGCAAGGCCCTTGTGTTTCTCTGGGAGCCTTCCTTCAGATTGCAACAGGAGCGTTGAGTTGTTCAGACAGATGGCAAAGATTATTTCGTGTTGCTGAGATTTCAGTGCACTACTGTTTCAAGCATGTCTCCCAGTGCGGCGCAAATGATGCGTTCTTCCCAGCACGGCGCTGACGGGAACTGCTTTGTCTTCCCTGATCATGTTTCACAGCCTCACCTGTTGAGGAGTTGATTCTTCCCACCCCAACCCCCCACCCCCGAAGTTGAGCATGCGCCGGAGCGGACATATTTGGCTGGTGAGTCCACCCGTGGCTCTGACTTGTGGTGAGACTCTGGGGCCGTCAGTGAAATGGAACGTTGCTGAGTAGCGTAAAAAAGTGATGATGAAAACTTTCTGCGTAGGCTTTTCTCTTGGTGGTTCAGGGATAGTAGCTCTTTATTAGAGACCCATGTTTCCCAACTCTTGCTCTTTAGCAGGCCTGTTATTAAGAGCGGAAAATGGGCATTCTCATTTGGCCTATTCAGGCATGAGCAGAAGCTAAATAACTTTTTCTTTGGGTCCGTCTCAGCTGCTGCATTTGTCAAATCTGGATGTCTGTATTATGTGCCATTTCTGAATAACATGCTCAAATAATGAAGGTGTGTATTCATGTGTACAACTGCCATCCTAATTCCCTTCACCTTGCAGCTATAGTTCAGATTTTAGAACCAGTTGTGTGGCACTTTCAAGACCTTAACAGGCCAGTTCTGATGGCTTGTGAAGCAAGCCTATATGTTTGTGTAGTCTATTGTACTCTGGGCCAGTCCACCCATGAGGCAAGGTGAGGTGACCACCTCAGGTGGCAGGATTCACAGGGGCAGCAGAACACAATGTAGAGCCTTATTCCCACCCCCTCTTGCATCTGCTGTAGATCTTAACTCATCCCTTCTTCCTTGGTGGGGAGGGAGGCACCATTTTGTTGTTCTCTTCAGGTGCCAAAAGGTCTCAGGCTGTTCCTAGATGCTCTTTATTTTGAGAGATTGTACACTTACAAGAAGTGACTGGGTATGTATGCTGCTAACAAAGCCCTCTCCTCCGTCAAAATGGCTGCATTCATCTACATCTTGGGGATTACTGCGTTCATACACACGTACATTTCTGTGAGCATGAGAGGCCACCTGTGCTGAAAATGCTGGCTGTATCCAAGAATGCCATCAAGGCCTGCACATCATTCAGTCCAGCAACTGTGTGAAATGTCCAGCTTGCCCTTTTAGATGGAAGGCTAAAATGAGAAACTTAAATCTCCTGTACTGGATTTAGCGCCTGGACATTCTGCTTTGGAGCTTCTGATAGTTAGTGCTGAAAGATAACCAACATCCTTGCTCTTTTGTTGTTGTCGAGGACTGGTGATCAGCGAGTCAAAGGGATAATAAATAGGCCAGAGCTCTGCTGGGTAGCAAACCATATGGCCTCAAAGCACAACAAATTCCAGGTCCCATATATTCCTGTAGCCTAATTACAGGGTTGGAAAGCAACCAAGGCTGCTACCTGTTGTCACTGTGTGGTGTCTGAAATGATTGAGGAGCTCTGTTGCTCTGTTGTGTGATGTTTGCACTCTCAGCACCGAGTTCTGCTGCCCTCGAAACAATTTAATGCTGGGCTCAGTTTCCCGGGTTTAATGTGTTGTATCTGGCCTTAAAAAATATTTTAAAATCCTTGTGCCAAGAAACATGAGCTTCTTTGACTAGCGCTCGTTATATATAATGTGTGCTGCATGCTGCCTCATTAAGAAATGGGGAAATCATTTTGTCAACTGAAGTGATGACTGCAATGTATATGTACATGAAATTGCTTGCCAGTTCTCTGGATTGTCAAACAGATTTGAAAGCCAATAACAGGCCAGCAGCCCCATGACTGGAGAGATCAGGCTTGCTTTGGCTGCATCAGTCACTGACATCCACTTGGCCACCCTTGTGTGTAATGCTAAAAGAAAAAAGAAAAGAAAAAAGGTACTTCTGTTTTGGGGCAATGCGTAGGAGGGTGAAACCTCTCCCATTTGCTTGAGGACAAAAAGAGCAGCTGAGAGCAGCTCTTTCAAACAAGATCCAGTGGAATATATAAATTTGCATTAATATCAATCACCAGCAAAAAATTAGTTGCATAAGTGGCTGTCAGAGATGAATGAGATTACTTGCTGCTTTTTGTTTTAAGCAGCAAATCAAACTTAGCATCTTAACTGCTGCCTTAGAGGTGGGAAAGCTGTTCAAAAGGTTTGACTTGATTCCTGACAATTAATCACTGGCTTTACCCCCAAATACGGCTGGGTGATACATTGATATACCATCCAAAACTGGTTTGAAATCCATATCGTGAGATCTGTTTCATAGTTCTTGACCTGGCAATATATTGTGAATCATGGTGTATGTGTGTGCTATGCAAAAATCACAACGTGGGAAAAACCCTTCCCCAAGGTCAGGAAGTCTGTGCCCTTCCAGATATTGCTGGACTACATTTCCCATCATCACTGACCGTTCGCCAACATAGGATTTGAGTCAACAACATCTGGAGGACCTTGCAGTACCCAAATTTGAAATGCATATCTAGCGTGGTGTTTGGAGGTGAGAGAAAGTGGTGGGGAGGCATGGAGGATGGAAATGCAGTTGGGAGTGTAAGCAAAAAAACAATAAAAGCCTGGTTGGTAAAATATGGATTTGTTGCTAATTTCTCATTCTTGGTGATGACATTCTGTCTTCTGCTGAAATGTGTTTTCTCAAGTCAGGCTTTTTGGCTCCAATTATCTCTTGAGAGAAGAGGAAATCTCTCATTGGATTATTTGTGAAGTGAACACACCAAATTAGAACAGTAGAAAAAGCAAGCCCTGCAGCTGTGGTTCCTTGCAATGTATTGTTTATATTGATTTATGCATATGCAAGCAACGTTGGGCAGCTGACCACAAGCACTGGGACCAAAGAAGGTTTATTTCTTATTTAAACATCCATAACAAAGCATCATTTTGCAAACTGTCATAAGCCCAAACAAATTCTCTTCCCATCACTTCTCGTTTTCCAGAAAATTTCCCAGAAAACAGTGCTCCAACTTTGCTTTATAGGAACTTCCGTATCTTATGATGTTGCAACCCTGATTCATGACTTGTGTTGTAATCCTTTTACCATTTTACCTGCAATCCTTCCATTTCCACCTTCTAAACATTCTGTAGATCTGACTGGGAATGTCTCAGCATGGTCTGACGAACGAAAACAGGAAATGTCGGTTTGGGGTTTGGGGGAGAAGAAAGAACAGTTAACTGGAATATTGAAGTCCCCTCATTAGAAGTTGTAGTTTCTGGGTGGAACCCAGTATCATATGAATGGACTTCCACTTGCACAGTGAGATTCACCCTCTTGTTCTGCCCCCTGTGTAGAGGGGACTTTTGGGGCCATTTGGGGGACTCCAGGGGTAGAAGAGGACAGTAAAAGTTCTGTTCTGCATTCACATGGACAGCTTGGGATGCAACCCTATAGTGAAGATGTTAGGAGGTGTGAGCTAATGGCTGAACTTGTTAGTGCATCCTTCAGGCAGGAAGACTGAATCTCTGGCATCTGCTTGAAGGAGGAAAGTTGGGTGCTGGTGCTGGGTGGAGCTGGCATGGGGAGAATAGCTGGCATATCACTTGTCTTTTCTCTTAATATACTAATTTGCTTAAGTGTTAGGCACAGATGTGGTGGAGGAAATTCTGATCTCTTTCCATTTATATGTCTTAACCATCATCTAGATGGTGTCTGGCTGATCTTTGTTGGGGAGGGTGGGGTGTGGAGCCAGAGGGCGATGACTAGTCAGAAAGAGGACCAGGCATTGATAAAGTGGGAAAGCAGGTTAGTATTTCATTCCATGCCTTGATGTGGCTAATCCAGAATGTGGCAGCTAGTCTGGTGACTGTGAGTGACCTCCGAGACCACATAACACTGGTCCTGAAAGACCTGCATTGGCTCCCAGTATGTTTCCTTGAACAATTCAAAGTGTTGGTGCTGACCTAAATGGCCTCGGCCCAGTATACCTGAAGGAGTGTCTCCACCCCCATTGTTCAACCCGGACACTGAGGTCCAGCTCAAAGGGCCTTCTGGCAGTTCCCTCACTGTGAGAAGTGAAGTTACAGAGAACTAGGCAGAGGGCCTTCTTGGTAGTGGCACCCACCCTGTGGAATGCCCTCCCATCAGATGTGAAAGAAATAAGCAACTATCGGACTTTTAGAAGACATCTGAAGACGGCCCTGTTTAGGGAAGTTTTTAATATTGGATGAATTATTGTATTTTAATCTTGTGTTGGAAGCCACCCAGAGTGGCTGGGGAAACCCAGCCAGATGGGCAGGGTATAAATAAATTATTATTTTGTTTTGTTTTGTTTTTTGTTTTATTTTGCTTTATTTTGTTTTGTCATGTCATGTCATGCCATGTCATGCCAACTGACGGGGCAGGGAACTCTTTGTGTTCTTCCATGGTTGCTCAGGACTGTCTTCTGTATTCCCTGGGTTTGCAGCAGGGTTTAGCCAATGTGAAGCCCTCCAGCTGTTGTGGACTACAACTTCCACCCTTCCTCACTATTGGCTGTGGTGTGGTTGGGGATGATGGGAATTTTAGTCCAAACATATGGAGCACACTGTGTTGGCTACTCCTGGGTTGTAGGTGAGGTGCGGACCTTTCCATTGATGCTTTTTGTAGCTGCATGATTTTTGACTATTTGTATTGTGGCTGTTTGCTGGGTTTGTAAATTTCAAGGACTTTGGAAATGGCTTGTTCATATGGTTTATGCCAAGAGTTGGGAACCTGTAGCCATCCAGAGAATGAATGGCTTGAGAGCAGTACATGTGAAAAGGATCTAGGAGTCTTGGTTGACCACAAACTTGACATGAGCCAACAGTGTGATGCGGCAGCTAAAAAAGCCAATGCAATTCGGGGCTGCATCTATAGGAGTATAGCATCTAGATCAAGGGAAGTAATAGTGTCACTGTATTCTGCTCTGGTCAGACCTCACCTGGAGTACTGTGTCCAGTTCTGGGCACCACAGTTCAAGAAGGACACCGACAAACTGGAACGTGTCCAGAGGAGGGCAACCAAAATGGTCAAAGGCCTGGAAACGATGCCTTATGAGGAATGGCTAAGGGAGCTGGGCATGTTTAGCCTGGAGAAGAGGAGGTTAAGGGGTGATATGATAGCCATGTTCAAATATATAAAAGGATGTCACATAGAGGAGGGAGAAAGGTTGTTTTCTGCTGCTCCAGAGAAGCGGACACGGAGCAATGGATCCAAACTACAAGAAAGAAGATTCCACCTAAACATTAGGAAGAACTTCCTGACAGTAAGAGCTGTTCGACAGTGGAATTTGCTGCCAAGGAGTGTGGTGGAGTCTCCTTCTTTGGAGGTCTTTAAGCAGAGGCTTGACAACCATATGTCAGGAGTGCTCTGATGGTGTTTCCTGCTTGGCAGGGGGTTGGACTCAATGGCCCTTGTGGTCTCTTCCAACTCTATGATTCTAATGGGAATGTTAATAATCACCTGTAATCAGCTGAAGTGTACATGTGAGGGTCACACCCATTTCTACTGTGGAAGGTTGGCCAAGGGTGAACATGATCCTCAGGCAAAAGGAAGACTGGTCAACTCTGGAAGGGATGAACACCACTGACACTCTCTCTGTGTACTTCCAGGGATATGTTGCTACACAGGCATGTGCTTGGATGATTCAAATGAGAGGGCATTGACTGGATTCAAATGCTCCTCCTACATACCTCTTCTGAACGCAATTGCTTCTCTGGAAGTGGCAGCTTCCGGTAAGCCAAGAGGAAGCTGTGCCTGCATCCTGATGAACAGCCAGTTTCTTAATAATGGTGGAGGAAAAGGGAGCCTTTCTTAATTACAACCTTGCTCTGTCCCTGTCAAATTACTGAGTTGGAAATGCAGAGTCTTTCATTAAAACTTTATCTATGTAATTAGAAATTATATATACCTACAGCAGAGAGCACCTTCATGCCTCAGTCGCTCTCTTTAAAGATACCTTGATGCTATCTGACTAAAGCCGGGGGTGTGATCAGAATCCCCTTTCTTCAGATATCGGAGCCTTTCTGTCTCCCCAGGAGGGAATGTAGTGTGGTGCTCACATTTTAGTTCCAGCTTTTCAACCTCTAAGTTTCTGAACTCTTCCCCTCCCAGCCACTCCCAAATGCGTCCAGTGCATCATTGTTTGGGAGGCAGCTGTTCTATTATGCATTCACCTCCTGAGTAAGCCTCGCTTACACAACCAAGAGCATAACAAGAGCCCTACTGGATCAAACCAAAGTCCTATCTAACAAGCACGCTGTTTCCTACAGGGTCCGGCTAGATGCCTCTTGGAAACTCAGAAGCAGGATATGACACTAATAGCCCTCTCCTGTTGTTTGCCAGAGGCAAACTGTATATGGTACGGGAGGTAATATAAAGCTGAGATAGCCTTACCCTCCACAGCACTTTCTTGTCCCTTTTTAACACATCTAAGTTGCTGGCCACAACTGCATATTATGGTCACAATTTCATAGCTGAGCTGCCTTGGGTGTAAAAATATTTGCTTTTGTCTGCTCACAATGTAACTTCATTGATGGTATATGAGATAGGGAGGAAACACTTTGCTTCAAAGAACTCCAGACTTCTAATGTACTCATGTTATTGGTGCCAATATGCTGTCTACCAGCTTATCTAGGCAAAGGTTGACCTCTACAACTTTCACATCAGGCAGGCAAGTGGACAGACCCATCACAAACCTCTTTCTATTGAATTATTCACTATGAGGAACCCTCTCCCACTGGAGGCACATCCTTGTCACAGGAAGATATTGGTTCACCCCACCACATGGAATAGGTTCCTTCTAATAGATTCCTCTTTCTTGGGTCACCATCCTCTGCCCCTGAGACCGTCCTAACAGTACAGGTGATTACCCTGGATGCTACTATCTCATCCCCAAAAGGACTCTTCTACCAGTCTCTGTGTCTCTCAGCTGTGTCTCTCACCTTGGCCTCATTTCTCTTGAGCTCATTGCACCAAGCATGGTTTTCGTCCAGCAGACAGGTAGTGTCACATGTATAGCTATTTTCATAACTGTTTCGATTGGGTGGCGGGAGGGTGAGTTTGAGGGCTTTTGCCTTTTCCACCCTGTCACCGAAATCACACAGGTGCCTAACTTGCTTGTCTGCTATACTGTTTATCGCAACGCTTTAGCGCTGGGGTGGAAATGGTTTGTCTGCTGGGCCTCCCCTTGTGCTCTTAGCGGATTGTTTATCCATTCGCAGCTCTCCTGTGAATCCTTGTCTACAGGAAGGATTTTGATAAGTCTACTTCCCTCCCTGCCATTGTGCCTTGTTTGCCTATCTTGGGTTATTCACAGGGGACCGTGCTTCTCTAGAGAACCCCAGTTCACCCCACCCACTCAGACTTAATAACCTTGCTGCTGTTATGCTTGTTTATCTTAGGAAAGGGAGGCGAGTTGGAACAGCTGATCTTGCCAGAGGTTTTGGACACTCTGCTGCAGCTCTTGCTTCTGTCGAGGTGGCAGTTCTGAGGGCACCGGCTTTGTTCTACACCCCTGAGCCATGTTGATTTTCTCTCCAGGCATGCCTGGGAGCTGATGTTCTCTGTTCATGACCAGGCTAATTCAATTTCAGATGCAGTGTCTGTCTATCTCTTTGACTAATCACCAATCCAATAATGGGAGATTGGAGAAGGCAATCCCATTTGTATTAAAATGCATTTAAGGCTCAGTGTGCAGAGAGGATCAACAGTGTATTAATTTGCTAGACCTCTTATTCCGGCGTGAGGAAATTATAGTGCAGCACACATTGTCTGGGTCACCTTCTGGCTGCAAAGTAGTTTTAAGGAGTGACCTTTTCAACTTCTGACCATTTTGTACCCCCTTGTGAAGCAGGTGATGTGGTTAAGGGTACACGGCTCACATCTTGTCCATGCACTGACCCCTCTGATGTGGTTAGGAAATATAAACCCTCTCAGAAGCTCTTGAGAACTTGTAATAACTCCAGCTATGATTGTAAACATTAAAGATTGATTAGCCCAATATCTCCAAACATGTCTCTACTGCCTTATTTGCACAGGGATACAGGAGGCTGCCTTATTCTGAATCAGACCATCAATCCATCTAGTCTGGTGTTGCCTGCAGCAACTGGCAGTGGCTGTCCAGTGGAAGTTGTCATTCCAGATTCTCTCCCAGCTGTACCTAGAGATGCTGGGGATTGAATTTAGCACCTTCTGTACACAAAGCAGATACTCTGCCACTAAGCTATGGCCCTTCCTCATTAGAAGCCACGGGCAAACAATAAGGAAATCGTAGGTACTGTGCAACTAATGCAAACTGCAAAACTTGCACTTGAAATGACTGCTGTTAATGAGCTCCGGTGAGTTCCTGTTTTAAGAACATTCAGGAAGCTGTGTACTCAATCTTCTGAAGGAAGTAAGAAAGGAGAATCTCAGTTCTGCTTCTGGTGATCTGAATGCAATCTTAAAGAAGGTCATAACAACTGTGGTGGTGGTTTTTTTAAAGCTTCACATAGAGAAGTCCCCTTCTTGACCTCTCGTGGCTTCTCCAAGGTGGGAAGCCTGTGCCATAGGGAGAAGTCAGTGAAAAGGCTTTTAAGCAGCTGCTCCTTGAGCGCCTTGGTCCAGTGCACCACGGCACTGTTGGATAAATAGAACAGCTTCTGGCACATTGAAAGCTTGCTTTCCTTTTGTGTGCTTTGCCACCAGAGTGGTGTTGGTACCTCCCGTGCAGACGGGGCCCTAAACAAAGAGCTTGATAGCAGGCCGGTCACATGGTTGCTGCCACCATGCAGCCAATCCCGTTCAGGAGTTTCAGCCTTGTGCAAAGTTATAATTGGCCTCTCCACAGCAGTGTGACTTTTTGTGCTCTTCAAAAGCTACCTCTCTTTTTATACAGAGGCTGACTGAGAAGGTGGGAGGGTGGCTTTTGTTGAGGGAGGACACAGAGACCCAATTGTGAAGGTGGATGGGTGATCCTAGGGTGGATATATATATATCCACCCTAGCATCACCCATCTGCCTTGGCTCTTGTCAACCCATTCTTGAAAACAGCCCACAGGCGTTGAACATGGCTCCCTGGAAGGAAGAATATCCTGCTGAAGGGAAACAAAAAAAGCAAATCTTTCCAACAAGAACTCCTGTGGCCAGCCATTATTCTTTGGGCGTCTCACAGAAGCTTGTGCTTCTGCCTGGCTCTTCCCCCCACCCCCACCCCCACCTAGTGAAAACTGGTTTGGGGTAGAATTAAAGGGCCCATTTCTCAAAAGCTGTAGATAAGAATACTGAATACCACAAAGCCTGTCCTTGCATTGCGATTGTCAAAGGAAACGACGTGGTAATAATAACAATGGACATCTTTCCTTTTCAGTTTATTTGCTAAAGTAGGCAAATAAACAAAGGTTAACAAAAGTGTTCAGGCCATTTAGGGTTTGGCTTAGGAGTGTTTTCTTCTGGACCATGCCATATCCTTTGATGCTCACCTGCTATTGGAAGGTGGCTGTTGGGCAAAGTGAACCATTGCCTTAACACATTTTTTCTTCATTTTTTTTTTTTTTTAGTGTCTGTTCCCCTAAACTCAGGTAGTTCTTCAATAAGACCATTTTAGCTTTACTGTGTTTAAAGTTTCGTCTCATAATCACCTTGGGCTATATCAGACAGATGTCTGTTGTAAGGTTAGTGCTGCATTTTTGTTTTTGATTTTTGCAGTGTTCACATGTCATTGGCATAAAAATGCCAGCCTATATTCTCTCTCTCTCTCCCCCCCCCCCATTTAAACCTGCTGCATGTAAGCCCAATCTTTGCTTGGTTTAATTTAAGATAGTAGAGCTGTGGCTTTTACAATTCTCATTGAAGTTTACTTGGCCGAGTTGAGCCTTGCTTGCAAGATGGCTGCTGGCAAAAGAAGCTTGGTGGCAGCAGGAATAGACAGGTGGGTCAAAGCACAACTGTAGACTGCCTGCAGAGCATCTTCTCATGCCCAGTTTTTGATATGCGGCTCTTGAAAGTAGCATCCAACATGTCTTATAAATTGTTACCCTGACGTTTAAGTTTGTTGTCCCAGTTAATGTGAATGCTTTGAACCTTATAAAGAAATAAAAATGCAGTTATTGTGTGCCTCAGATATGCCCCTTTGGTCTATTCCCAAAACTGGCTAATTTGGTTAAGTGTAGACGGTACTGAGTTTTTCTTACCTGAAAACTGGTAGTGATTTCTTCCATTTTCTGCAGATTTTAGTGAAGAGCGATTTGGAAACAGTTTTGGGATGCTGTCCCAATGCTACCACATTATTGCTGTCTGGGGGGACTTGTAGTGTGACAATGGCAGGACAATGATAAACAAGAGCATGTGTGTTATAAACAGTTCTGGGTTTTCAGCAGGAAATTCTGGGATGGACTGTGGTTGGAAATAAACCACCTCGAAACTTCTTCAGGTACAAATGGTATTTTAACAGGTATTGCATATAACTGACCTGATAGCATTGTGAGCCCCAATCTTTTCTTTTATTTATTGTTAATGTTGCTTTTTCTCCAAAGAGCTCAACACACACATCTCCCCCTCTCCATTATACCATTGCCGCCCTGTGAGGTAGGTTAGGCTGAGAGACAGTGTCTCTCAAAGTCACCCGATGGGTTTCATGGCAGAGTGGAGATTTGAACCCTGGTTGCCCAGGTCCTAGTCAAGCATTCCAGAAAGAAATGAGAGCTCCAAAGAATAGTTGTGGCCTTTCTCTTTTCTTAATGTTCTTACAAAGATGAGTGCCTTCTTTTTATTGGCCGTTTTAAATGTTTCTCTTCTCCCCTGCTGCATAGTCCTGGGTGTTGTAGTCTGTAGCTGGGATATTAAACAGACTAAAATATTTATCACCACAAATCTCTAATAGTGACGGTGGGACTTACATCCTGGCAGTGAGTAAGCAAAATTGAGAGAGTGCCCTGGCAAAGAAGTTGGAAAATATTTGTTTCCTCCACAACCCCCAAAGCATCTTTGTTAAAATATATCAGTCCTACACATATGCATTCAAAAATAATACAGTGGTACCTCGGGTTACATACGCTTCAGGTTACATATGCTTCAGATTACAGACTCCGCTAACCCAGAAATATTACCTCGGGTTAAGAACTTTGCTTCAGGATGAGAACAGAAATCGTGCGGCAGCAGTGGGACGCCCCATTAGCTAAAGTGGTGCTTCTGGTTAAGAACAGTTTCAGGTTAAGAACGAACCTCCGGAACAAATTAAGTACTTAACCCAAGGTACCACTGTAAAGTTTTGTACAATCCACATGCCCTCTTCCTGCTTAGTGGCTAAACTTTATATGGCCTTTTGAAATCTCTAGAAGACATGTCTTCTCTTCAAGGGCAGGAGAAATATCTTTTTCCCCAGGTCTGAATCTTCTGCACTTCTCAATCGAACGCCTGTTAAATCTGTTCTTGTAGGAGAGCTAAATCCATAACCGGAGCGATTAAACCAATTTGGCTACATGGAAACAGGGTCTAATTAATCACGCTGTCCAAACTCCTCTTGCTTTATGGAGCCGCTTCTTATTTTACATTCCTTTCTTGCCACTTGAAAAGCTTCTATGTTAGTCTTAACTTCTTTGAAGCAGATCTTATTGAATTTAAATGTATTCACTCAACCATGATTGCTGCCGAAAAGCCCTTGTCTGTGCTGGCAGTCCATGTAGGAGGAATAGTCTTTGGTCTCCTCCTCCTTTCCTACCTCTCTCTCCCCCCTGCCTGCCCCCCCCAACATGCAGCAGGCAGGGTGAGGAGTTGAACAATTACTCCCTGGCCTGGATAGGTGGGCAACCATGGGTGGGTGAACAAACATGGGGGGATATCGCAATGCAGTGAGAAGCTCTTGCCTACACAGATAAGTGAGCATTATTCCAAGGAGTCCTGCAGATCCAAAGCATCAAATGTTGGCTCCAAAATGTGCGAGTGCGGTATAGGCTACCAAAATATGTAGAAGTGATTCCTCCTCCTCCTTTTCTTTTTTAATGACTTGTGGCTTGCTTCCTTAGCCGCCTGTAAAAAAGCTGCTGATGCCTGTTTTTTTTGTGGGGGGTTCTGAGCTCTTGAACCAAGAGAGAGAGAAGCTTATGAATAATGCAACTTCAGTGAGCAAAGGGATTAATGAAAGCACAACCCATTTGGTCCGATGGAGCCAGAGTCCTCATTGGATGCCTCTGCCAACTGAAAACATTAAAGAGGCCATTTGAAACTCCTGTAAACTATGCGTATAATTATTGGTGCCTCGTCCTGTGGACTTTGCACAAGAAAATGGAGCAAGCAAGGAATGGTGGTTGAGATGCACTAGCATTTCTCTTCCTAGAGCACAGGCCTGGTTGTGTTGTGCAGATGGAAACATAAGTCCTGGATGTTGGTGGAATAGCGACTGTAGCCACAGGACTAAGTAAGTAATGAAGAAAAGAGGGGTGGGAATTAGCACATTGAAAAGCGCCTCTTGTGTGGAAAGTCCTTGACCACTTTTTTTTTAATCTCTCCCTCCCCCACCCCCGAAATTGGCTCTGTCTGTTTTGAGTCATTTCATTTCCAAGAAACCTTTCTCTTTCTCCTCCTCCTTCCCTTAACATGACCTGAAAAAAGCCTATGCAGGAAATGGCTGCAGATTACTCGACTACCCCTCTGGCCAAGCCGTGTGAAATGAATCCCTGATAATGATGAGAGAGTGTCTAAAGGAACGGCTCCGTAAACAGCAGTGAGCTTTTAATCTAACCACTATCCAGTCATCTGCACTTATTTTCCGCTCCTTCCCACCACCTCCTTTTCCCAGCAGGCATAAAACCTTGTAGCCATTAAAGTGGTCCTGAGGGGATCCTTCAGACAATGGACGGGGTGCTGAGTGGGACAAAAGGAGTTCAGATGCGCTCTCGTCTCTTGGGCAAGTGGAGAAGCGAGGGGAGTTCTTGTAAACGGCAGTGGAACTGGTGTGTCTTGGATGATGCCGACAATTAGGAGTGTCCTGCTAATACAAATACTCTTCATAAAGAGTCTAATATTGCTTTGCGTTAATCATTTCCAGCATGTCATTCAATCATTCAGAATATGTACCGCTTAATTCTACCTATTGCCCCAAACAGTTATATTAATAAGACAGCCTTCTATCCAGGAACATGGTTGGAAGTGAAATCCTACATGCCATGAATCGAGGAATAGGATAGCTAGTATGGCAGAGCTGTGTATGGTCAGTGTTTGGGTGGGAGGCTACCAGGGAACTCCTTGTACTTAGCTCAGAAGGAAGGAGGGATATACAACTGTAATGTGTGAAAGGTTCACAGCCATGTGGCTGCCATCGTCAAATTTGTATTTACTATGGCAATCCCTGGTGCACCTATAGTTCTGATATACCTGTGGTGGGAAATAGCTCCAATTCTGTGTTGGTTAGGAGCTGTTACTTCTCTCTGTAAATCAACTTGCACCTGTCTGAAAGCTTTTCACATGTGAAGGCTACCTACAGATGACCTGGCTTCTAGCAGCAGCCTTATTTGAGTCTTGAAGGTACATATGAACCTGCCGCTTTCTGGCAAGAAGATTGAAGGCCAGCAACGAGCTGATGACTATGAAGTTCTATAAATCTGCTTTCTGCTTATTAAATTGAGTCAGGAATCTCCTGCCATTTCTAAAAAAGCAAGAGGCTCTCAAAGCTTACGGTGATCTGCAAGTGAGAGGATGACCTGGCAATCTAAATTCCAGTATACGATGCTTGTCTCTGAAGGCACCAGGCTAAAGCATGAGGTGATTGAATCTAGTCAAAAGCCACTTCTGTATTATTCCCCACCTTGTAAGCCATGTCAGGGGTGCCATAGCAGTAGATTCCCTACATCAACAGGGGATCGCACAGTTGGTTTCCAGAACTATCCACTTACTCTTAGCAGGCTCTCAAGAGCCCTTCCATCTCTGCTGCTACTCCTGTGCAATTTGCCACTTAAGCACATCCTTTCCCCATCATTGGAATAGCTGGAATTTCCCCATTTTCATCCCAATTGATGCAGTTGTGAAGCATCTGCAAAACTGCTAGCAAACCAGTGCTGGAAAAGAACATTATTTCCAGTGTCTCTAGCTGAAAACCATTTTGTTTGAACCCCCCCCCCCCCAGTTACTTGCTTTTTGGCTGTGGAGATCCTACCACCTTTCCTTTGATAAAAATTAGAGAGGCCATTGAATGTGCAATGACTGGCTCTTCTGTTTTTGTAGCTTCTGGCCTTGCAATAAAAGCTCAAGAGCCTGGTTGTTTGTACCTGTCAGCTTGTTGTTGTAAGCCCAAGACAGCAACAGCATGTAAAATACTTCTCCTCCCCCCCCCTTCTGCCACATCACTAACAAGAGCCCCCCCCCCTCAATTTTCTTTATTGGGAAGTGTCAACAGATTAGTGGAGAATCCCTCTGTGCGGACAAAAACCTGCCACAAAAGGCATTAGGCTTTCAGCTATTGGATTACCACGTGGCCACCTGTCAACTGACTTTGTAAATGTATCTGTCTCCAAACTGTTTTTTGCATTAGAGGGCTGAGGTGTTTTTTTCCTCCAGGAATGTGTGTTGCTAAATGACTATTTCAGCATCCTGCGTTTAAGCCTTTTTGGGGGGTGAGGGAGGAGTTGAGGAGATTAAAGCTGTCTTGTGCAAGAACACTAATGTAATAAAATCTTAAGTGGTTAACAGGCAAAGCGGGCCAGTCTGTCTGCACGGTAAATACATTGCTTCACCTAGCGCCAGGTGCCTTGTGGGGGAAATCTTTATGAAAGGAGTTCTCTAGCTGCTCCTAAGAGTTCCTTTGTCTGAGATGGTTCTAGGAGGTAGGGCTCTATTGCTACCTGAAGCAGTATGAATGGAAAGGGGTGTGTGGGGTGCTTGCATCTCCTGAAGAAACTCCTTTTTCTTGCACTTCTGTGACCATGCCCCCAATTTAGAAAATATTGGTGATTGTCAAAGGTTTGTTTTTTGACAGAACCTGCATCCTTCGAATGAGCAGCATCATTCCGTTGATCACCTGAATCACATTTAAAGTCATATAGTGAAATAACCTGTGGTGAGCCTCAGACATAAACTCTGTTCTCCTCCTTATCTCCTCTCGTGCATACAAGGAGATGGGTGCATGGGCGTAGCATGGGCAGCTTCCCCCCTTCAGGTCAAGTAAATAAATAAAAATACTTAACTGACCAATTGCATGGCAGATACCTTGGTTCTGCCTCCCCAACATAAAGCCTGCCTCCCCTAAAATCAGTCATTGCTATGTCCATGGATGGGTGGACATTTTAGAACAAACCGTCTTGTTATTCAGAAAGGTGGAACTCTTGGTTCATTCTAACCAAGGTAAGCTTAACTCAGCTAGAGTTGAAATGTGGTGGGCACCAAAATTTAAGCAAGTTATATGTGGCACAGTTCATAATAAAACTTCCTGAAAAACCTCCTGAAGTAGGAGTGCTTAAGATATCTCATGTGAAGTGATTCATAAATGAAATAAACAATGTCATTACGGAAGAGACCTTTGGGTACATCTTGGCCTTTTGATTCATGATGTACTTAAGTCTGAAATGATGCTCTGTTGTTCCTTGGCTGAGTAAGTAATCTTTCTGGGTATTGTCAGTACCAAGAACTGTAAAAGAGTGCTGTAATTATTGCCCATTAGTGTTTCTAACCACTCTGTGCTTTTCTTCTCCCTCTCTCTCTCTCTTCTTTGGCAGGGATTTGATGCCAAGAACTCTCGATGGGCAGATCACCATGGAGAAAACTCCCAGCTACTTTGTCACCAAGGAAGCCCCGGCTCGCATCTCTGCCATGTCGAAGGGCACCAAGCTCATTGTGGTGGTGAGAGACCCGGTCACCAGAGCCATTTCTGACTACACGCAAACTCTGTCCAAGAAGCCTGACATCCCCACCTTTGAGAGCCTGACCTTCAAAAACAGGACTACGGGCCTCATTGATACCTCCTGGAGTGCCATCCAGATCGGCATTTACGCCAAGCACCTGGAAAACTGGCTCCTGTACTTCCCCATTGGGCAGATCCTCTTTGTCAGTGGGGAGAGGCTAATCAGTGATCCAGCTGGTGAGTTAGGCCGAGTCCAGGACTTTCTGGGCCTCAAGAGGATCATCACGGACAAACACTTCTACTTCAACAAAACCAAGGGTTTCCCATGCCTGAAGAAGGCTGAAGGCAGCAGCAAGCCCCACTGCTTGGGCAAAACCAAGGGGCGGACCCACCCCAACATAGACCAGGAAGTGGTCCAGAGGCTGCGGGAATTCTACAGGCCCTTCAACATGAAGTTCTACCAGATGACTGGACATGACTTTGGCTGGGATTGATGGTTTAATGCCGACGTTCTTGCCAGAGTTAATCCCCTCATTTCAGCTTGCTATCCCCCTTATATATGTAGATAGGTCTATATGTAAAATGTACAGAAATCTATTTTATAATAATTTATTTTTAATTCTTAAGCAATTAATTCACTAAGCTGCCTAACCACACTGTAGCAGCCCATAGCTGTGTTTTTAACATTCCACAGTGCTGAATCCTTACTCTGCTCTTTCTCTTTTTTGTAGCCTGGTTCAGTTTGTGCTGGAAAGTGCTTCCAAGTATCTTCTATGAGAAAAATTAATATAAAAGAAAGGGTAAGGGAGAAAGAATTTTTAAAAGCACAATTTTATTTTCCAATACGGGTACTAGGCATTTTGAAACACTTTTGTGAAAGGCCCTCCAGCTAGCATATTTTGCCTTCCCTCTTCCAGATCAACCCACTTGCAATTGAGTTTTTGGTTGGCTATGAAATTTCGTGGAACTCAAAGCATTTAGGCCTAGCTTAAGCCTTTACAGGTGGGCATGGCACGAGTGCAGAAGGAGATTCTCTCCAGCCATATAGCTGCTGCTGCTGCCTGTTTCTCAGATATGTTTTCCTTGATGTGTACAACTCTCTCTCCTTGTAGAAAGCTTTGCTACAGTAGTTACTGAATGTTCTACAGTTTTTCCTTCTGCTTTCTTGACCTTTAAGCAGATTTCCTGGACTGACAACTATGCATATTTGGTCCAGCTTTAACTTGTTCCTGCTGAAAATGTGAAATGCTTCCTTCGGGCACAATTCATATGGGGTGCTTCTTCTTTTTTAAAAAAGCTGGTCTTGCAGAAGAAGACCATGCAGTCTGAACTTGTATAGTGAACCACTCCCTGCTATGTATAACTGAATGATAGGCCTGATTGCTGATAGCCCTGCAGTCAGGGTGCTCTCAGATTAGAACATGCAGAGTTACATGCCTCATCAGCCTTTTTCTAAGAGAGTTAATTAAATCCCCCCCCCCTCCGCTGGTGCTGCGCTGAAAGTTTTGGACTTTCATATGGGGTCAAGTGGGATGTGGGGGGAAGTATGCACTTCATTAAACCCTTGAGAGAGGGGTTGGAAATGAACATGCAGGGACCATAGACAGTCTGAACCTTGCCAAAGAATTTCACACCCGCCCCCCAAGACTAGCAAATAGCCTATTCCTGCCCCTGCCCTCAATCACATTACTCTAAGGTGAATTGAATGTAACATCTTGGCACATTATAATTGGACTTCCAGGAGAATTGCTCCCAATGTAGGTACTTGAGAAGGTTGGGCATGTCTGACTAATGTTGCAGTGAGTGAGCTACCATCTTGTATTAAAACCTCTGTTCAGCTGTACTCTTTCTCTCTTTCTCTTTCTGTGTGTGTTTCAGTTCTCAACACATTCTTGAAGTGTCCCACATTGGACACATCTTGAACAATGTGGGCATAACTGTCAGATTTATTTTGAGAAGTAACTGCATATGGAATGTGGGATTCCTCAGAGGGCTGTATACAATTTGTGTGTGCATGAGCACATGCACATTATTCTAAGGATGTAGACATTCATATGAACATTCAGCCTCTGTGTTAGCCATCTTTGGACATATGATGTTTGCTATCACCTGCTGGTGAGGCAGCACTCTAGGACAGGCTTCCCCAATCTTGCACCCTCCAAATTTTGTTGGATGGCAATTCCCATCACCCCTCACCATTGGGCACCTTGGCTGGGGGGATGACCGGGATTCCAAAAACATCTGGAGTACCAGAGGTTCCCCTTCCTGATTTACATGCTGAGCACTACAGAATACATTAAATAGACCCCTTGCTGTAGACCTCACTCCATCCTTTGCACCAGGGTTGGTCAGCATGGTGTCCTCCAGATGTTGCTGAACCACAACTCCCACAATCCCATGCCGGCTGAGGCTGATGGGAGTGGGATTTCAAAAACACCTGGAGGAATGCTACTATAGAAAAAGTTGCTTGAACCCACCTTCTTCCTACTAAAGTGAGATGCAACACATGCACCCTTAGCCTCCTCTTTCTGGACCCCCTCTCAACAGAATCTGTGACATGCTTATGTGATAACCATGTTGTCAAGCCACGCAGCTTCTCTTGCTCCAGGAAATTGTAGTGGGATTTGCTTTTATAGCTCTCCTTTGTTTTCCATTTCAAAATCTTTTTGCAGAACTCAGTGCTTGGACTTTTCCTTCTTCTCTGAGTAGGTTTGTAGCCAGATGCCTTCCTCTCCATTGCACAAATCAAATTGGCAAAGTAGGTATTGTATCCACAGAACCTGTTCCGAATGATTTTGTGAAATAAGTTGGGTGATAACTCTGCCACTACTTCACCATTCAGTATCTTGAACAAAATTGGCTGTGCAGACTCTATAGCAGAAATATTATGAAACCAGTTAATTTAAAAGACCTTACCTACATATCATGGTAACCATGGTGGACCTTGTACCATATGGCATTTGAAACTGTTCAAGCTAGCTTCCATACATTAACTTTTTAATGTTCACGAGAGGGTACCCAGTTGAAACTCAGAGGTGTGGTTGGACTTGTTTCCCCCCACATGGTAACATTAATTTATGGCTGAGTTCCATTCAGCAGTACGTCCAGATATTAGCAATATTTTTGTGTGTGTGTTTGCTGTAACATGATACATCTTAGACTAGTCTACTTGTAAAGGAAAGCAAAATGGCAAGCAAAAACTGTAAATTGAGTATTTTGTGGTATGTACAACACAAATTAATTTTACACAGAGGTTTCTAGGAAAATGAAATTTTGATTCATACTATTTCTTTGTATGAAGAAATAAAATATATTTTACCAAACCATGGAGACCACCTCATTTTCCTTTTCAACGTGTGGGTAAACAGAAATCAAAGCAAAAGGTTTGGCTATCAGAGGAATCCAAATTGGGGCCAGGGAAGTGGAGTGGTGGATAGACTAGTGCAGTGAATGCTGAGGGCAAAGGGCGTATCCTCCACTGCTGTTTCGTTTTTTAAAAATAAATGTTATGTATTATTTCACTTTTTATATAATAACCCCCTCCTGGTACAAATCTCAGCAGTGAAATAAAAGCAGTTATACATACTCTTATCAGTATCGTTACACATTGCCTTGCTCCTTGCATAAAGAAGTAAAGTGCCACATGTAAAATAAAACAATTTAAATTCACAGTATAGGAAATATAAAGATGCAGATGTCCTCAGGAGAGCTTTCCATAACGTTCTGTGTTGAAGATGAATTCTCTCTGAGGTATAGATGAAATAAAGCCATACAATTTTTCATGGAAAGTGTCCCCCATTATTATTTACTGAAGGGCTTTCATCCGGCCTCTCTGAGGGGAATGGAGCAGCTTTGGATTGAGCAGATCAATGGTCAGCTCTGCTCCATCCCCACGATGCCTTGATTTGGGAACTTACCCTGGCAACTGGCAACAGGAACACCAGTAGCATTTGTGTTCTCTTTGTTGCACATTCTTCAGTAGGAGCCTTCATGGTGGTGGAGCCCCCTGGCTGGACACCTCTGCCATATCCTAACCCCCTCAATTATGGGTGATCAAGGGATTGCTCTCAGGTCTACTTTTGGGATGATTATTCCACAGAAAGCAATATTCTACACAGGGATGTTTGGAAGAAGTCCTCTGGATGATGTGAGTTGGTGGTAAACAAATTCTGCCCCTTGGCCCAATTTCAGAAGCCCTATGTAAGCAATCAGATCTCTTGCAGGAGTACACTATCCTTCCTTTGTGGCTGTACTGGGCAGAGAGAAAGAGGAAAAGAGAAAATGGAGTATTCAGGAAAGAGAAGGGGAATGGTTCCACTAACTGCTGGCACAGATGGATTATCCCAGAGGGAACGAACCCCACATTTATTCATTCATTCTGAACCCCCTGATCTCAGTAGCACTGCACCCAGAGCGTGTTGTGGTGCATGTCCTCTATTTTGGTGATGCAAGGTCTCAACAGCTTCCCAAACATTTTGTGCCTCTGAAAAATAACAGGATAGCTCCATTTTAAGGTAGAGACTTCATTTGCAAACAGTTCCTTGAGGTATTGCAAACAGGTTGTTAGCAACAGGTTTTTGAATTAAAAAACACCAACCAGATTTTCTCTAGAAAGTGTAAACTGGCATTTTGATGTTGATGCTGTTGTGAACTCTGCAAAAAACAAAATCACAATGCATGTACGAGGAGGAACAACTGTACAATAAGTACCCATGTGGAAGCACCCCTGGCCAGAGATCTGGCAACCTCAAAGTGTTAGTGAAGAGAGAGAAGAAGGGTTGAGACATACCTGGACTGCTTTCCAGATAGAAATCTCAAAGCAAACTCTACTGTTTTAAAGCCATGAATGGATGTTTATTTTTCATGGCCTGCAAGTTTCCCAAACCCACCTTGAAATATAGCCTCTGCTTCAAGGCTACTCTCATCCCTGATTGGCGATTTTGCTAGGACCAAAACAAATGCTCCATATTTTACCATATATTAAGAGATCAGTCCCCCTCTTCCCATAATAAATTAGACCAGTTGCTTAATGATTAGGAAAATACAGATGTTTGTAATGCAGACACCATTTCTTGAAAAAGCAGCCTTGTTTTCCTATTTGTTCTGGAGGAGGATAGTGAAAGATGCTTTTATGCTACACTTTTTTAAGGAAGGAGGGAGAGAAAAGAAACTTCTGCACATCTGGGTGTGTGCGTGTGGGGAGGGAATGGAGCACCCCAAACAAATCCAAAATAGTCTGCAGCAATTGACCCACATGTACTTTTGGCATGGGTACATTTATCTCTCCCCCCACCCCCAGCAATAAAAAAAGAACTATTAGGTTTGCAAATTCATGCAGAAAGTCACAAGCAGGTTAATAGTCTATTTTCCTCACTGTAGAGATTTGCTTCGGATCGGTCTAGTCTGACAGCCTATGTCCTGCTGTAGCCTACCAGGTTCCTCTAGGTAAGAAGTCGCAGCTGCATCTAGACTTCTACATGTGGTTGAGAGAGAGTGCGTAACTGTAACAGCCTTCCTCTCCTTCTCCACTGTATATTCAGGCTTACGAACTGAGACCAGGCATAGTTCAGCCCTAAGTCTTCAATTGTGTTGGAAGAACTAGTCATTCACCCTGAGATGGTGAAGTAGAGGAGAAATGGTCCAGCATGGGTTGTACCAGAAAATGATTTGTCGCCATAAACCCTTAGCTAATTGGGAGACCTGAGCCTTCCATTCAGGGAGAAGAAAACAGTGAAGCAACATTTACAAAGCCTTGTTATTGCAGCTGATTCCCATTGCATGCCACAATCTAGGCCACCCCTACGTGATCGCACCCACTGAAGACAGATATAAACGGTGGTTGGGGATTGGTAGCACATTAATACGGATGTGAGGTGATAGCGGTAGCCGATCCTTCGTTGTGGCGGCTGCCTCCACTCAAGAACTTCCAGGCCATTCATATTAAGCAGTCACCTTCACTGCATAGTTCTCAGTGCCTGCTAAAAACTTTTTTTTGCAAAAGCAAGCCTCCCCAAACATGTAAGTTTGACATGTATTTTACTACATAACTGTATTTTATTATATATCTGTACAGTCATACCTCAGGTTACAGACGTTTCAGGTTGCGTTTTTTTGGGTTGCGGACTGCCGAAACCCGGAAGTACTGGAATGGGTTACTTCTGGGTTTCAGCGGTTGTGCATGCGCAGAAGCGCTAAATTGCACTTTGCGCATGCGCAGACGTGCCAAATCACAACCTGCACGTGCACAGTTGTGCCACTGTGGATTGCGGATGCTGCGGGTTGCGAATGTGCATCCTGCACGGATCACGTTTGCAACCTAAGCATCCACTGTCATTGCATATATAGCTAAACCACTGAGCCTCTTGAGTTTGCCAATCAGTAGGTCGGCAGTTCAAATCCCTATGACAGGGTGAGCTCCCTTTGCTCTGTCCCAGCTCTTGCCAATCTAGCAATTCGAAAGCATGCCAAAAAGTGTGAGTAGATAAATAGGTACTGCTCCGGCGGGAAGGTAAACAGCGTTTTCGTGCGCTGCTCTGGTTCGCCAGAAGCGGCTTAGCCATGCTGGCCACATGACCTGGAAAGCTGTCTGTGGACAAATGCTGGCTCCCTTGGCCTGAAAGCAAGATGAATGCCACAACCCCATAGTCGAATTTGACTGGACTTAATCATCTAGGGGTCCTTTACCATTTACCTTTACCTACCTTATATAGATATACCTGATTTTTATCAGTAATTTTAACATATATTTTATATTCTATGTAAAACACCGAGAGGCTTTGATGATGAAGCAGGATACAAATCCTGTTACATAAATTAATACAAATGTTGTTGGAAGAAGTAAATGCCCTCAAATGTCACTGCTTCTAAGGGGAGTGACATTTATTTTTAACAGGGCGATGAATTTATTTCTTGCATTCCTAAACCAATTCCCAGTAAGAGCCCTGAAGCAGTTTGCAATAAAATTAATTAAATTAACAATAAAATATGATTGCACGCTTTTGAGCTCCATACAGCATGATAAGCAAGAAGAATGACATTTGGTACATCAGTGGCATGTAGCAGACAATTCCTCTGCAGTGTGGACAACTGTGGGTACCAGGAGAGGATATGCCCACTGGCATCCTTCGAGACTTAGGAAGAGATTACACACTCACCAACAACAGCAAAAGTTGCCTTATCATCAAATAAGTGCTGGTGATCGGGGGAACAAGTAAGAGTAAAACCATGCCACCTGACACTTCTACTTTCATTGCCAGGGCATTCTGGGTTCATTCACACAGCCACTGGGTGGCCACAAGAAATGCTTTTTAACTGGCACTGGCCAATGTGAGCTGTGAGTTAAATCTTGCAAATGGTGCTTCTAGGAGTTACACCTAGTTACACCTCATCGCAGCCTGGGAATTGGCATGCACATGGTTTTCAAATGTTCATCCAGTGATTGTGAATAATGTTGGAGTTTGGCAAATGCACTGCTGCCTTGTGCAGAAATAGTCTAGTATGACTGCTGGCTGAAAGGCAAAAGAAAACGTTTTTTGTCACGGCAAAGAAAGCCCTAAGTTTAGGTTTCACCTAAATGAGGTGTAGGTACGCATATATTGATAAAAGTGCCGTGGGTGTCAGCACAAAATGGCTGCTATGACAGCAAGAAAGAGCTACTGGTACTTTATACTGGTGAGTATACAGTGGTACCTCTGGTTACAGATGCTTCGGTGTACAGACGCTTCAGGTTACAGACTCCGCTAACCGAGAAATAGTACCTCGGGTTAAGAACTTTGCTTCAGGATGAGAACAGAAATAGCGCGGCGCCAGCGGGAGGCCCCATTAGCTAAAGTGGTATCTCAGGTTAAGAACAATTTCAGGTTAAGAACGGACCTCCAGAACGAATTAATTTCTTAACCCGAGGTGCTACTGTACACACATAAAGCCCTGACTTTTAAATGTGGTAAAGATGGAACTAATAAGTTAACTCTGCATCTTGCTAGCTCATACTGACACTGACTGACTTGGAGAAGAAGCAGGAAAGCAGCAAATGAGGAAGTGATCTATTTTACCAACAAGTAGTTACTAAAACAGAATGAATCCCTAAGGAGGAAGAGCAGTTTGCCTTTCTGCCTATTGCCCCCACCCTGATTCAGATAGCTTATTGCTAGCATTGTTGCTTTACTCCCAACATAGAAGGCATTCAACTGGCATGGGAATCAGGGCCACCCCAAGGCATTTTGCTTCCTGAATCAGAGAACAAGATGGTCCCCTCCCATCCCCCTAATAAAATCCCATTGGCCTGGTGGTTGATTCTTATGTCAAAATTGGCAACGGAATGGCATCTCCCACTGTATCTGAAGGCAATAGGCAAGCACAGGGCAGTTTAGCTTAAGGGACTCAAGCGGAATAGAGCTGCTGCCTTACCTCCACCCACCCCAAAATCTGCTGCCTGATTGGGAGTTTAACATCAGGGTGTGTCAATCAATTGATTCACAATGTAAATAACAAGAATAAATATGCACAAGCCTACTAGAAACATCATTTACTTACCAGCAAAATGCCCATCTGTTGGGGTTGTCATGGAGTTGATGGGCACCATACATCACTGGGACCATCAGAGCGCACAAGCGCTTGTGTATATACATAGACCTTTCACATCCAATGGACTCTCTCTCTGTAGACATCAGATTACCCAGTGTAAGGGAAATGCAAAGCAATTGCTACAACGTCCCCAAATGCAGCACTGAATCTCTCCCCCGCCCCCCACTCACTGCTGGGTTGAATTGCAGTCACTCATCTATTAGGGAAAATAAAAACATACAATTTCTGACACCATCTGTATCTGACACTGATTACTCTGATTTCTTGGAGCAGAACACCTTTTCCCCTACTCTACAAGTCTTGCCAATTGCCATCAGTTTACTTAGCCCCAGAGAACACAAAAGGACCAAGCGAGAATTCAGTGTGCACGTTCTCCCACTCTCCTTGAAATAGCCTACTTTAGTTCCATATCTTGGTGGTGTTAGTGTATGACAGAAAGACAGACTCACTTGTGCTTGTAAAATGTAACACTTAGAAAACCAGCATGTAATGTGTGGGTGCATTATTAGGACATATGCCACTGGCTGGAGTGGTAAACAAGCTTATTATGGGGATGAAAGACCAATCCCTAGGATGTCTCAGCTGCAGTACCCTTTGAAAACCCTCCTTAAAAATATGAAAAGCACCCTGCTGTCTATAAAAAAAAATTAAATCAAATTTCAGAATTATATGTGTGTTTTTCAAACGACGTGAGTGAAGAGCTATAGCTGCCTGCTTTGACATCTGAGATACTTAGCTCAGAATTTATGTGTCAAAAGCTTAAAAGCTTAACCTAAGCAACTTTAAAAAAGCACTATATTTCCAACTAATTAAGTCATGTCAGCCAAATATGATTTATTTACTGCCATCAGTCATGTCTACAGCAGAATTATCTCATTTTTTGATTTCTAATGATTTCCCCTCTCCTCATTAATCTGGTTGTGAATTATTTTTAATATATCTTTCTGGCATGAAAGCAAATCAAATCATTAAAAGAAAAATAGCCAAAGGTAATTCTGCACTACAGCTGAATGATGGACGTCAGAGCTTAGTTCTGTTCCTGTGGTTTGACACAAGCCCTTCTCAGCCAAAGGGGAAGAGTTTGCTCCACAGCCTCACTGAGAGCTGCTGATTCAGAACTCCATCCCACTTTAGCTGCTTCCAGGACATGGAAACAGGTCCTCTTACTCAGCTGTATTTCTGGATTTCCCTTTTCTTAACAGGTATCTCCTGTGCCCCTGGCAACCCCATTCTTCCAGGTAAATGAGAAAGCCCAGCATTTGTCAAAGAACACAATGCCTGTGAATGAGATAATTTAAAAATATAGAACATAATACACTTTTTTAAGACTGGGAAAGCTGAGAAGGAGTACTTCATTAATGCAAAAACAGTTAGCTGGCACTTCTAACAATTCCCCAGGGTTCAAACCTGGATTTCTCCCCCGAGGAAGTAGCCGCAGACCCTTAGACAAAACCTCCACGGAGAGATCATTTCCAGCCAGAGCTGCTGCTGGTACCATTTCCATGTCACAGACCTCTATTATCTCCATGTGAACCATATTTCTCTGCAGCTCACCTAAGGGCAGATCTTTCTAAGAGCTTAATTGCAGGTAGTTTGTTAGTTGGTGACATTCCTGGCAGAGAGCGTTGGCCTGCAAACCTGTTGCACAGCATGGTTATTAAGGTATTGAGGTATCCTTGCATATATCACGTTTAAGTAGCATTTTTACTGCTGAGTGCTGCGATGGATGTTTAATCTGCATGAACGCACAGGATGCTAGTGCAGGGAAACTACAGATGTCCACTTAGAATGATATATTTGCAGTTTTCCGTTCTGCATCTCAAACGTGGAAGTTCAGCATCTTCAAGTTCCGTTCGGAGCCAAGACACAAAAGCAGTCAGAGTGTCAGAGCAGAGCTGGGAAGGTCTTGGGTTTAAATTCCCACTTCAGCAAGAAACTTCCTGGGTGATCTTGAGCCAGTTGCTCTCTCAGTCTGGCCTACCTGACACGGTTGTTCTGAGCATAAAATAGGAGGCAGTTGTGAGCAGTCATGTCACTGGCTCCCACCATGTAGGCTTAGAATCCAAAACCAACCTTGTAAATATGAAAAAACCCCACTAAGTAAAGAACCTTTTTTCCCCTTCACCAATGGGACTTCTGTATGTTCTGTTTACCTTTTTAAGCAATGCTGGTGATGTGTGAAGGAGTGAGTAGGGGGCTGGGACAGGATAGCTCCAGCTTCTGAGCTTTTAACTCTGCTATATACAAATCAATTATTTTTTTTTGTTTTTAAACCCAAGTATCAATCGGTTAGCAGCCTTTTCTATTACCGGCTCCCTGACCCTTTTTATTGGAAACACCTGGAATTGAACCTTTATTCAGTGGATCAGGCCCCTGCTTTGCCACGTCTTGTGTCATTATATCCCAGGTGAGCAGCTTCTTTAGTAATGTGGGCCATTTTCAAGTGCATAATGAACCAGAGGGCTGTACGTAATTTGCATTTTTATGCGCATATAATTTGGATGAATGTGGTAGGTATTAAACCATAGCTAATGAACATGAAGCATTTCTCTGCTGATGCCACTCGAGCCATGAATCTTTTTACTCTGAGCCTTCATCTTCATAATATAGTTCCCGGCAACTATGTCTTTCAACCACCAGAGGAGACCAATATGAGGTACAGTGGTACCTCAGGTTACATACGCTTCAGGTTACATACGCTTCAGGTTACAGACTCCGCTAACCTCGAAATAGTGCTTCAGGTTAAGAACTTTGCTTCAGGATGAGAGCAGAAATCGCATGGCAGTGGTGCAGCAGCAGCTGGAGGCCCCATTAGCTAAAGTGGTGCTTCAGGTTAAGAACAGTTTCAGGTTAAGTACGGACCTCCGGAACGAATTAAGTACTTAACCTGAGGTACCACTGTAGTATTTACTACCCCAAATATTCAGTAGCAGGCAAGATGAGCTGAGAAACAAGATTTTTTAAAGCACACACAGGCAGATTATCTTGTTTGCCTTCCGAGCCCTATATATGCTGCTTAGACATCTCTTAAACACAAGGACTAGAAACCTAACCTAACTTTCAGGATTTCACCACGTTGCCTGTAAGCAGTATGTTGACCACCCCTGGCTTACACTATAAGGCTGATGACACAGGACCACTAGGACCAGAGGAAACACCGGCATATATTTTGTGATATTATGAAATACTGCCCTTGATCAGGGGAGTAGCAGGAAAGGGAAACAAATCTTGAGAAAAGGAAATTCTGGGAGTGAGTCTGTCTTCCCAGGAGGCATACCCTTGCTCCTGATATGTTCTCACCAAGAGTTCATTGAAAATATCCTCAAAATGCTCACTGCCGCTTAATGCAAGATGCCAGGTCCCAGGTCTATCATGTGAGGAAGAATAAATTCCTTTGACAGGCCTGCTTTCCACTTCCCAGCACAGTTATTCTTAGTGAAGCCTTTGTTATAAAAAGCATGGCTGAAGAGTTCACCGTAACATAACATCAATTGACCCAGAGATCAAGTATTGGATAAATAATAAATGGGAATAGCAAAGTATCAATGAGCGGTGTCTGTAGCTGACATCTGTTTTCCGACCGGCCTGCAGCTATGCTGCTCCAGGCTGTGATCTTGTACGCTAAGCAAGGTCAGGCTGGGTCAGTGCTTGGTTGGAGAGAAAGATGCAGATTCTTGGCAACTGGGAGCTGTTCATGGTAGCTTACAGTGTACCTGCTCAGGCCAAAGTCAGCAAGAATGATACGCAGCTTGTGAACTTCACCAAGCAGAAAGGTTTGAAATACTGGACAGGGGTCTCCAAAACTGAGTTTGTGAATGCACACCTGCTTGCAGACACCTTCACTGGTCTCCACACCCTACTGAAATTAGGTTTGAGAGAAGCATTCTGTTGATGCCAACAGCACAGGTTGCAGCATGTGCTTGGTTGTGGCACGTGTGTGTGGTGCCCACAACAGTTTTTTTCAGTTTGCAAATGTGTGCATGGGGCCCCCAAAGGCTGGCGACCCCCTGTACTAGAAGCTGCAGATAAACATATAAATAACTGGGAAATCGGGGCCTCCTCCCAGAGATCAAGTGTTGCGGTGAGATAATCAAGACTGACCTCACTGCTGTTGTGGGTGGGAGTGATTGGATAGCCACAGCAACCCAATTGGTGGTCCCTCGGTGGCTGGGGTAATTCTGGCCAATGGGATCATTCCATGCATTAACCGAGGGATCTATATATACTGCTGCACATTGCATAGAGCTTCCTCTTTTCTCCTTGTGCACTGGATCACCCGCCCACCCTCCCTATATTTAGGGTTCACTATGACCTTGCTATGCCATCATGGGTCATCTGCTGTTGGGACAGGGGCCCGGTAGGGATTTTCCCATTTGGCTAATTGGCTGGTGCCTGCCGCGTAGCAAATCATCACAACTTTTTAAGGTTTGGCGGTTAGGCATTGGTTCAATGTGGAGTGGAGGGAAGGTTGTCACACCTGACCCTCCAATGCGCAAAGGGTATTCCGTTAAAAGAATCCAGGGGCTCACCTTGCTTTTGTCCGATCCCCTTCCAGGGGTAGGGTCACACCAGAACCCCTGAGAGCATTTGGGGTGAGCTTGAGTCGGAGACCGGTCCAATGCTCCCCCAGGATGTTTACCCTTACTGACCTCTGCCGGAGTCCAGTCGTCAGTGCTGCCCTGCCAAAGTCAGGTGCAGCTAGTTGGGAACCAATGCCTAAACAAACCACTCACGATCTGTAATCAATAAAGTTGTGGCCAAAATTATGCCAATAACCTTGAACTAAATTTTGTGTCAATTGTGTCTTTATTTATTGGGGGAGGTCTTGAGATCTTAAAGGTAAAGGGTAAAGGGACCCCTGACCATTAGGTCCAGTCGGGACAACTCTGGGGTTGTGGTGCTCATCTCACTTTATTGGCTGAGGGAGCCGGCGTACAGCTTCCGGGTCATGTGGCCAGCATGACTAAGCCACTTCTGGCGAACCAGAGCAGCGCATGGAAACGCTGTTTACCTTCCTGCCAGAGCGGTACCTATTTATCTACTTGCACTTTAACATGCTTTTGAACTGCTAGGTTGGCAGGAGCAGAGACCGAGGAACGGGAGCTCACCCCGTCATGGGGATTCGAACCGCCGACCTTCTGATCGGCAAGTCCTAGGCTCTGTGGTTTAACCCACAGCGTCCCCCGCGTCCCCTTGGGATCTTAACACGCAATCAAATCTGTCCAGATAACATTCTGGCAAATACAAATTACATATTTGCAATGTACTTAGAAGGTGACAAATTGGAGCTCATTGTGAGTGCATTGTGAAGTTGGGAAAGTGAAATGCAAACCAAACCAGAAAGGGAAACCCAATGATCCCCAAACAAACAGATGTCCCCTATTCTATTGCCCTGCAACACAAGCAAACTTTAAAAATATACACAGCCGAGAGGATTCTTTGGCTCCTGATAAGAAAATGTCAAGGGCAGTGAGGAGAGGAGACTAGAGATAACAGACTTTGCACATGAGTCAGTGTGTGTTGGGCATGGTGATGAAAATAACTCTAGGCTGCAACCCTATACACACTTGCTTGGGAAAATAGACCTGCTTCTGAGTAGCTATGCATAGAGCTGTATGCATTCTGCTTTCTAGACATGGAAATTTAACCTTAAAGACATGTGCATGTTTGTTGCAGTTCCAAGTGCTGGGATTTTGTTTTAACGCACTCACATTACTATTGATAACATATTTATGCATTTCAGATATTGAACATCAAAACTTCACTCATGGTGCCTGAACCCACCCAGGTTGTGCCTTTAAACTTGGAATCTTGGCTCCTCCAAAATATTACATGATGTGCGCTGCACACAGAGAAATGGATGAACTGGACTACATATACTGGTGTGTGTTTTTTAAAAGGTAGTATAGCATTGCATGCAAAATCATACTTCATCTTCCCTGATTCTCTTCTAGTGTGGACCCTCAACGTGTTATTTCAACATGGTTAAAAGAGCATCTGAATGGGACTGCGGTTTGCCATTTTATACAAACTGGGTACTGTGGTTGATTTTAACTTTGGTTTATCCTAAGAGACTTATCACTTTATACCAACTAGAAACTTTGGTATAACTAGAGTTTATCCTTGGAGTCTTGTTCGGACAAACTATAGGTAAACCTAATCACACTTTGTCCTGGCTTGCATGAAACACCAAATTGTGGGTAGTTGAAAGTAGAAGCAAATCCTTTCAATCTCCCAACCTTCCACCCATACCTTTGCTGAAGGAAAAGAAAAGAGGGAAGAGGAGAGGGTACAAGTCCAGGACTCATTTATGCAAAACCTCACTGCAGTTTAGTGTAATGTCCGGATGCAGTCAATAAGTAGGGTCAGAGCATAGCTTGGGATAAGCAGTCCCTTGGAGTGCTGTGCACACCTTATCCACCTGTGAACTTGTTACTTAGAATCACCTGTCTGCTCTTCGTTAGCAGCAATCATTGGAAGGAAGATGGGAGCGAGGATAGCAGCGGGCGGCTGAAAGGATTTGTGACCGAAAGATTCATTGCAGCCCCTGGCAGTGTGGGTTAGTCCTGTATAGGGGCCACAAGAGTGCATCCATCTCATGTCAGGTTTCCTACCTCTCATGCCTTGCCTTCTCCATTTCACAAAAGCCAGGTGAAAATGGGGCCTAATAACAACCACATTTTTTATTGGATTGATTCTATGTACTAATTGCTTCCTGTGTGTTTTAACAATAAAAACATACATAAAATAATTTCATGTATAACATGTAAAATACAATAGAGATACAGACTGGGATTGGTGTTTTTTTTAAGGGTTGCTGAGAAAGGAAGGTCTTCAATGGGCCCTGAAAAAGACAGCTCTTGTCTGATATGTAGTGGGAGGGTGTTCCAAAGCGTAGCTGCCACTATGCTAAAGACTTAAGTCCTACATTGTATGGAATGGGCTCTCTGATGGGATGGTATCTGCCGGAGGCCCCCTCTTGAAGTGGCCAATGGGGCATGTAAGACATGAGATGATCTTGCAGGTGTCCTTTTAGGTAGATTGTTGCAGGTGTGTGTGTGTGCAAATAGTAAGAGGCACAATACTGGTAACATATTGCCTTTTTATTGGACCAATGCCTGTTGATATATAAAGATTGTATTACATCTTCCGCACTGCACAGAACGCTTTGTCAAGCAAACCAACAGAGTCTTTATTCTTAGTATGCTCTTTTTCACAGTGCTGATGGTCCATTTCAATCCCTGGAATATGAAGGAGGTGTTAGGAAACGCAACACAGCCTTATGCAGCACCCAGGAGTGCTTTTACTTCCCAAGGCAGCGCTGGTATAGCACAATCTCCTTTTGCACCTGCACTGTCCTGGGAAGGAAGCCATGGCATTTTTGTTCCCCAGGGCACTGCAGGGAAGGGAGAAAAATGCTGCTGCTTCACTAGTGCAGTACTGGTGAAAATCAGTACTTCTGCATCCCAGGGCAGCCCTGGGGTGGTAGGAGAGTAGTCGCTCCTCCTAACCCGGCATGGGATGAAAAAAAACAGGGAGAGGGAGCCTCTTCTCCCTCTGGGATGCCACTATTGCAAGAGGGTCTCAGTTCTCTGGAAACAGAGCATCTATCCTTGACAAATGGCTCACCAACCTCTGCTTAAATACCTTCAGTGAAAGGGAGTCTGTTGTCTTTTTCATTACATAGTTTGAATCATCAGGAAGTTTAGCCAAAATCTTGGCAATTTCCACTCATTCATTCTCATCCTATCCTCTGGAGTATCATGTGGAAGATAGTCCAAAGGTACAATCTATTCAAGGCAGGCCTTATAATTCACATTATAGACCAAGATATGGCCATGTGTCAAGAGCATGTGTCAAAACTGTGTGCATGTTGATGCATGCAACTGGATGATTTTAAATACCCAGATTTGCAAAATGGTTAAGGGAAAGGAGCAGAACTGTTAGGAAAGCAAGACCCATTCAGTCCAGTCCTTAAAGGTCCACTTGGTCTTAAGTAGTACCTGAGCCCAAACTGACAGTGTGGATATTGACTTAGGAGCCAGGCAACTAATGGACGCTTCTAGGTTTTGTCTCCTAGGCAGAAAGTTAACAGAGACAAGATCTAGTTTCCACACAAACAGGATCTCGCACCATCTGTCCTCTATGAGGAGGGGGAAGTAGCCATTTGTGTCCAGTGACTGCGCCTAACCTGAAAGGGGCTGATGAATGGGGGGTGGAACCTTTGACCTCGAGGTCACCAAAGGTTTGAACTATGTGCAGGCCAGAATGCAAAACTCAGGTTGTTAACAAGGGGCTTCCTCTTCCCAAAGTGCCTGCCATCACTGGTGAGGGAGACAGATGACTTTCCTTCAGTGAAGGATGTTTCCCTTGCCTTTCTCGCTAAATCAACCTCCAACCGATCTTTCTTTCTCTCCTTGGTTCCTCCGGGGTCAGAGCAGATGACTTGGCAGCTGCTTAAAAAGCCTTAACTGTGGCTGCAATCCTATACACACTTTCTGGATCTGTTTATTTTCTGTGTTTATATCCTGCCTTTATATCAAATGATCCTCAAGGATCCTCAAGGGATTATAATCACACACATACACAAACTCACTCAACCAGGAGTGACGAGCACAGTATTGTGGAGCTGACCTCCCGACAACTATCATCGTTGCCATTTATGGAGACACAGTTTGGGGGCAGGGCGAAGGTGGGGGCACTGGATTGGCTCTGCCTATGCAGCCAGTTTGCCACTGCCCACCAATAAGCATCAGCGACACCAGTGTTGGGATGGTTATTCCTCTGCAGCAGCAGCCCATCACACTTATTACTCCTGCCCCCAGTCCAGCAGTTCTTAGTCCCCTGACTGTTGGCTGAGTCCAGAGTATGCTTCCTTTCAGCTCTGCAGCCCCAGGGCAACCAGCAACGGGACTCTCTGGTGGGGAAGAGGGAGCTAGCTCTCTGTGGCTGCTTCTTCTGTGGCTGATGGATGGAGCCAGGCTGGTCTCCCCATTGCTATTATATTGTTTCTAGAAGGCAGGGCGTGCAACTTACCAGTGACCTTTTGTCACCTAACTGACAACAGAGAGAAGAGTGTACTTCCCCTGGAAGTATAAGATTGCATTGTTTAAACTGCAGATGGCACTGTGGGTTAAACCACAGAGCCTAGGGCTTGCAGATCAGAAGGTCGGCGGTTCAAATCACCATGACGGGGTGAGCTCCTGTCGCTCTGTCCCAGCTCCTGCCAACCTAGCAGTTCAAAAGCATGCAGTGCAAGTTGATAGATAGGTATCGCTCTGGTGGGAAGGTAAATGGTGTTTCTGTGTGCTGCTCTGGTTCACCAGAAGTGGCTTAGTCATGCTGGCCACATGACCCGGAAGCTGTACGCCGGCTCCCTAGGCCAGTAAAGTGAGATGAGTGCCGCAACCCCAGAGTCGTCCGCGACTGGACCTAATGGTTAGGGGTCCCTTTACCTCTATTTGGAGAGAAGGGTGCAATCACAGGAGTAGTGTCATTTGGATCCACGTCAATCTGGGTTCAGACTGGTTTCAGATCAGGCAGAAGGAGACCCTGATACTCACATTCACATTTGGTTCCTTCGAGCATAATATCCTTCTGGGATGATTGTATGAAATGGGCAGTGGAAGCACTGTCTTACAACATTTCCATTCCAACCTTCATAGTCAAGTCCAGAGAGTGGCATCGGGGAAGTGATCTTTGACCCTTTGCTGTTGGCATCCGTCTGTTTTGGGAGCCAATGGAGGAGTGCGCCTTTGCAGGTGAAGTCAAACTGTTGGAGTTACAATGCCTCCTGTGGCTGTAGAGGCAGATACGGAAGAGACTTGTTTTGTTGTAGCTGGGGCAGATGAAGGCATCCAGTTGTGCTGCTGCAGATGCACGATGGCATTTCTTCTCTTTGCTCTCTTCCCAGTGGTCATTCCTCCTCTGGTCACTACGGTTGACACATGACCTGACTGTGCTATTGGGTTCCACAAGGCACCATCTTGTTCCCAATATTCAACATCTATATGAAGCCATTAGGAGTAGTCAGTAGGGTTCAGCAGGGGTTTTGCAGCATGGTGCCATCAGTATGCTGATGACATGCAAGTCTATTTCTCCATAACATCTGAATCAGGAGTGGCTGTGCAAGCCTGAGTGCAGTGGTGGACTGGATGAGGGTCAATAAACAGAGCTTGAATCCTGGGAAATTGAAGGCTCTGAGATAGGAGTTCCTGTGTCCAAAATATAGATCACTTGCTTGTTCTGGATGGGGTAGAACTCCTTCTAAAGAAGCAGGGAACAAGCTTGGTGGTACTGTACTTTGCCTGGTGGTACTGGATACTTTTTTGCCATTACTGACATCTGCAGCTATCAATGCATTTTACCAGCTTCATCTGATATGCCAGCTATATCTGGTACCTGGCCACTATAGTCCATGCATTTGGTAATCTCAAGAGTGGATTATTGCAATCTGCTCTATGTGGGACAGACCCTGCTTCAGATGTTCCAACTATAAGGTCACCCAGAGGAGGAGCACTGTTAGTTGTCTCCCATGTTACAGAGGCCCAACTGGCCTCAACTAGAAGTCAAGCATTTAGTGTTGCCTGTCCCATGCTGTGCAACACTCTTTCATCAGAGTTATGATAGACACCCTTCCTATTGACCTTTTGATGCCAACAAAATTTTTTATGCAGCTAATTATATTTTATTGATTAGTTAGTCATTTGAATTATGACATTGTTTTACACACACACACACACACACACACACACACACACACAGCCTTGATATTTTATAGGAATTGGCAATATAAAAATACTTCACATTCACATTCAGAATATCTTGTTGTTTGGTTTACCTAGGATTAGGGTCAAATGCTTAATGTTCAGATCACACTTTCATTTCTACATCCTGAAAACTCTGCTAGCACAAGTGAAGTCTATGGACAGCCTCCAGTGGGAGGTTCTTCTCTGCACACTCCAGCAGAATGAATGAGAACAAGTAAATATTATTACAGTATCTGTTTATAAGGTAAGCAAGTTTCTGTAGCGTAATTGTGGCTAATAGTAAAAGAAGTGGGGGGAATTTTTCCTCCACTTTAATCAAGACTGTTACTATTATTTGACACTAGGAGGTCTCTAATGGAGCCCAATGTAATAGGAATCCTGCTTTTTGTTAAAAAAGAAGTCATGATTTTTATAAAGGCATCAATTATCTGAGCTACTTATGCCTGTGATCTGTGCTACTGTTGTTGACTTGGTTTGCAAATATGAGCATTGGTACATAATCGTTTCTTGTAAACATCTTAATTAAGAATCCATCACATCTGGTGGAATAAACTTTGGCTTAGACGAAGGGGAAGGATTAGGATAAGATTTAGGGATATATTTAAACTGCAAACTGCATTTGGAGTTTAGAATGCTAAAAGGATTAAAGCTACTGCCTGGCGAAGACTGAGCCACCAGACAGCTACTTAATTTAATGTACAGTACTGCTAATTAACTCTTTGAGGACTGTAATGCATGCTGAAAACATCAGCAGGTGCGCACACAGGGATGTAATAGGCCTGATATGACATGCATTTAGTGTGTTGCTCAATTAAGCGGCATCAAAGCATTTTACATGTTATCTTGGTGGGCCACATTATGGTATTTATGTCACAGGAACACTCCTTACATGGAACCAGTGTCAATGCCTTGTGGGAAGGATGAATGCAAAGGATTAATGCATGTCATTACTTTCCAGAGAGATACAAACATGCTAAGGATTTAGGAATCTATTGGCAACATCTGTATCTTTCTAGGACCCAGTAATGTATATGAAGATACCCTCCTCCTGCATATTTTTGGCCTAGTTGCCAAACTACTTCCACGTGACAGACATACCACCCTGGAAGCAGCCCTGATAAATCCAAAACAAGCATGACTTGAGAAGATGGGACCAGGTCTTCCCGTGCTTCTTCTTTGTTTTTGTTTTTATAAATTTATTTATTTGGTTTTTCAAATTAAAGTTTTACAATCACATATCCAACATACATCATAAAAACAAGATTCCAAAGAATCTCCTTCCTCCCCTTTGTGGGTCCTATTGTTAGTCATTTCCTCCTGCATCTTTTATAATAATCCAAATCTTTTACATCTCCATTATATCAAAAATTCACAATTAAACCACAAGTGTTATTCCAATCCTATTGATGATTTTAACTGTTTACAATGATTTTTAAGATAAATTATAAACTTTCCCCATTCCTTATTAAAATTTTGGTCTTCCTAATTTCTGATCCTTCCAGTTATTTTTGCTTGGACAGGCGGAGACCCCCCCAACCCCAGGCCACCCCTGAGCGGAATAATGACTCAAGACAACGTGCTTTGGGATTAAAATTGGCCACAACTTTATTAAGTTTCAGATGTAGGGAGACCTTGGCTCAGGCATTGTGTGTTTATCCTTCTCAGTCCCCAGTCGGGGCTCTGGGAGACTTCAGGGTTATCCAGAATGTGCAGGGATTTGGCTGGCACTGGAGAACATATGTCCAAGCAGAGAGCCCGCCCCCCATTTCGCCGCAGTCGCAGGGGAGAGCAGTCATTGCCATTTTGGCATAATCCATCAACTGAATCTGCTATTCTTCTCTAGCAAACTTTATCTTCTTTCCATTTCTGGCCCAGAGGTCTCCCCATGCTTCTAACCAAGCATGTAAAGAAGGAGCCCAACTGCCTTGTGTCTCCTCTCCCATCACTTGTCTAGATTTAGAACATTCAAAGTAGGGAATGCAGTACCACCCACTGAACCATCCTTCAGGACAGGTTGTAGTGCTCAGATGCGGTGACAGTCTTTTTGTGAAAAGACCCTGGGCTAAGAGACATTTCTTCCTACTGCCACTTCCAGTTTAATAATTCAGCACTAGGTTACAGTCATGCTTACCAGGGAGTAAGTTCCATTTAGGTCAATAAAGCAAGTTACTTCTGATTAGGCATGCATGGGATTGTGCTATTAATCAGGTGCTGCGCTCATTGGATCAATGTTAATGCTCCACTGTGTCTGCAGAATATTCCTCCCCAATAGAAAATAATGGGTCTGTCCTTGGATTTCTCTACGTGAATGCACTGAAACAACCACTGGATTATAGCTCTTAAATTTCATCTAATACTGTATGGCTGTTCCACAACATTAACCCTAAGTGTTCAGGTGTCCCTTCTTGCAGAGTCGTGCTGCTGTTGCTGTTTTAAACAAATACACAGGGACCTCCCCACCCTCAAATAAAAGAACTGTGAAAGATTTCCTGGGAAATTTTATAATCAAATTATTTGACATTCTGTCAATCTTTTAGCATCATTGCTAAAGTTACAGTGCTATAACCCCCCAGACCTATTTTTTTTATTCTGAATTTCTTCTTTTCAGAAAATGCTAGACCTGAATCAGGCTTCCATGAGTAATGCACAGCTTTTAACAGGACGGCGTTTGCGGACACACTAGTATCTTTCATGTGGGTTAAGACAGTGTGCATGTAATGCACGGCATTAATGGGGAATCTAATAACGTTCCTGTTGGAATTCTCTTCCCATTAAATTGCCAGCAGGGAGCTATACTGTATGTTTTCTGCAGGCAGCATTGTTTAATGGAAACTTTACACAAATTAGACGGAGGCCTTTTGGTGAAGTGGGATCTCTAATTTAATTGGATTTTGCTGCCAGGAGGCAGGGTGTGCACTGCTCCTCTGGACTTTGCCAGCAAGTAGCCAGTCAAAATTAGGCTGCGCTCTGAACGCTAGACTAATGGCTCTTCCTCAGCCTCTTTCCGAAAAGAACAGTGTGGCTTAGTTATTGCTAGAGCTGTAAATGGCGTAAATAAAGTCCTCCAGGGGTAATAGCAGGGAAAGACAGTCTCATAAAATGCCCTAATCCTAGGCTGTGAGGGGAATTCCTGCCCTCCTCAATGGGAAGCATGGAGAGTAAGAAAATAAAATGGAGAGCTTGTGGGTTTAAGAGAAACAAAAATAAAATGTAATCCAGTGCCAACACATATTTCTGAAGCTTCATGTAACAGAACACTTTGCTCCGTGGTGGCAGCCTGGTGCTCTTCCTCTTCCCTCCCCTCTAGTGTAGTATTATAGGCAGAAACATTGGAAACAAGTTCATCATACCTAATACTTATATCTTGTTCAAATAATCAAATTCTTGATATTGGATACATTTAAATCCATAGATGTAGACTGCTGAAATGCAAGCTTTTGGGGTACGTATAGTAGTTATGAGTTAGCAATATTTCTGCACCTTAGATATGTAAAGAAAGAAAGAAAAATGCATAAGCAATGAACAAATATTTAGCTACTAGAGAGCACCCTTTTAAGAGAACAGCACGTGTTGTTGTGTACAGGAGGCCAACACTGTGGACCCTATGACAAGACTAATGGCAGGTTAAAAGGTAAAGGTAAAGGGACCCCTGACTGTTAGGTCCAGTCGCAGACGACCCTAGGGTTGCGGCGTTCATCTCACTCTACTGGCCAAGGGAGCTGGTGTACAGCTTCTGGGTCATGTGGCAAGTAGGATAACCACAGTTTCTTTGTTACATTTAGGCTGGAAATAACAACAGGTTCCAAGACCAAGCCTTGTGGCTGGCTGCCTTGCACTGTGTCAGGAGCAAGGCCAGGACAAATGTGTGGACAGTTTACCTGTTTGGTTTGGACAGTGGCGTAGCAAGGGGGGTGCAGAAGGTGCAGCCCACCCTGGGTGTCCCCACTGGGGTGTGTGTGACAAAATGGTGGGCAGCACCCACTGCGGGGCCTGCAGCTCACTCAAGCGATGTGTCTCTCCTGGGAGTGAAATGGTGGCTTGGGCACCCCCAGGCTCTGCACTGCCCCAAACGGTCTGCCCTCTGTCTCCCCTCAGCTGTAGGGCGGCTGAGTGGGAGGAGGCAGGCAGACTCCTCGTAGGCCCTGCGGAACATCCTGCCCTGGCTTGCCCCACCCCACGGGTGGCTGGCCTTGCCCCTGGGTGCAGTGCATGCGCACTGCCCCAGGTGCCCAATTGGCTTGTTCCGCCGCTGGGTTTGGATCCCTCCAGTACAGCAGAAATCTCTGCTTCTTCTAGTGGTTGGGACACTGCACTACATTGCTTGATGTAGAAGCACTTTAAATAAGCAAACAAATGAACATGTTGCTTTGGATTCCCATCAGTGTCCCTAAAACAGGTATCTTCAGGCTCCCCTCAAGGAATGCCTAAGTTAGAGCAAGCAATACTTCAGTAATATTGGAAAGTCATTAGGAGCCGAAAGTCTGGATACTTGCCATTTTTGCAGAGAATGAATGGCAATGTATGTGAACCGGGTGGATTCCAAACTGTGAATGGACACACAAGCCTCTTTATGTTAGTGAAATCTTCCTTCCAGCTCAACCATCCACTTCTTGATAATGGCAGTGTGCTCTGTGTGCACCAAACAAAACCACAAAATTGGTACAAAATATGAGATTTGAGAAGCTGTTGTGCTGCCTAGCACCACAGACTTAGGCTTGTGCAATATCCCCCTCCTCTCTTTTGCAGCCCCCATACCTTCAAAATTTGCTCCAGAGGGCTAGAGAACCATTTGGAGGAGATTTAGGGGCACATGGGTTGAGGAGAAGAAGGGAAGTCCTGTTGCATGAACAGGACACCACTCCTGCAGCATTGGTTGCAAGCCATGATACGTATCACAGTGCCATCTGATTCCTGAGCCTTTATGACACAAAGTTGTCAGGTTGAGCTTTCAGTTACAAAAGACTGGAAACGTATTGTTGTAGCAAAAGAAATGAAAGATGAGCTTCTCATTGGCGTAACAGAATCGGGCAGGCCTCACAAAGATGTCTTAGGACTTGTAGGTTACACCCTCATGTTTGGACAGCATCGTAACTGCCTTTGTATGGTGTTTTGTTTGTCTAGTGCTGCTGGAAGCTCATGAGAAGAATTCAGAAGAATACAGGCAGTTCATTCCTATTGTACCATAGAAGAATGTTTAGCTGTGCATTAGCTGTCGTGTGTTGTCATGCTTGATAAAGTGTCCTCCATTATAGCATAATGAAGTCCCACAATATATTTAGGTTACACTGAGTGCGATGAGGCAGTTGCAATAGCTGCTGAATGTCACCGGGTCTTGCTGGAGGGTTTGGCAACAGGTGATGAAGGGGACCAACCTTCCCCATTCACAGGTTATGTGTTTTTTTCAGGGGAGGGGAGTCTCAGTGATTACTGAGAAAACAGTGGCTCCAATTGGCTGGTGGCTGCCAAGTTATTTTTCTAGAATGCTGCATTGCAAGAGTCACTTTGTTTAAGAAATAGTTGGTTCCAGTGCTTATTTTTCTAGAAAAAGAGGTGCCAGAACTCCCCTCCTCTCATTCTCTGAGAATGGCAATGGTGCCCACCAGAGAGATGCTGGAACTGAGTTCCTGTGAGTTCTGGCTGAGAAAAAGCCCTGCCTGCCTCTACTGACAACCACCATTCTTGTGTGTGTGTTGGCCACCATTTCCCCCACAGATTGCCCCTCAGAATGGGGCAGTGATTCCTCCTCCTCTTCCCCCCTCCCCACACTGTTCCCAAATTCTTTGGAAGTTTGAACCAGTCCTTGCTCAGATGCTTAATCTGTAAATACACCCTCATTCTCTGAGAATAACTTGGCAGACAAACTCCACTCCTCTCTTCTCAAACAGTGTCTTGACTACTAACTTTGGCCTAAGATGTACCCTGATTGTCTTTGTGCAAGATTACAGCATAAATCATGGCCATCCAGACCTCTGCCTGCACTTCTTGCTCACTGCTCAGCGGGCCTTATGTGTGATGAAGGGCCTGATGTCCAGGATTATATGGACATTAGGTGGACATTAGATGGCAAGGCAAACTCACCCCATGCCATTTGTTTTGTGTGTGTGGAAGTGTTTGAATCAGAGGCAGCCCATCTTATTGCTCGCAGAATGAGGGGGCTGCAAAGTTTTATTTCCAGTTGTCCCTGACAAGATTCTCATTGGAATGAAAGCCTGACAGGCCCTCTGTGCTGCTTAATACAATGATTTATGTGGAGCATTTGTGCTGGGAGGTAGGCTGCACACATCCAGGCAGCCCTGACAGTAATGGCAGTGGAGTAAAACTCCCCCCCTTCTGCATTTTCTAGCTTCAGACACTGATGGGAGTAGTTTAATGACTGTGCTGTGCCTCTCTTCCCAAAGCCCCAAGTGCTAAGGTTGTAGAGGTGGTCAATGAGAAACATGATTTGTGGCGAGTCCACTGCAGGCTGGGGTAGGTGTGAGAGATTGAGCTGCCATCCCTGCGGAAGCCTCGTGGCTTTTATGTCAGCGCTTGCGATGAATGTGATAGCCTGAGATTCTCTGGATCTTAAATTCAATCCACCCAGGCATTGCACATGCAGAAAGATCTAAAGCACCACATCAACCTGCATGCCAGAGCATTATTCTCATGTATGACCTCCAGACTGTTCCTCAAAAGGCCAACGTTTCAATGGTTGTTTAAGAAGACCTACCAGAATCCTGGTAGTGATTTTCCCAGTAGTGATGTATGGAAGTGAGAGCTGGACCATAAAGAAGGCTGATCACCGAAGAATTGATGCTTTTGAATTATGGTGCTGGAGGAGACTCTTGAGAGTCCCATGGACTGCAAGAAGATCAAACCTATCCATTCTTAAGGAAACCAGCCCTGAGTGCTCACTTTAAGGACAGATCCTGAAGCCGAGACTCCAATACTTTGGCCACCTCATGAGAAGAGAAGACTCCCTGGAAAAGACCCTGATGTTGGAAAAGATGGAGGGCACAATGAGAAGGGGACTACAGAGGACAAGATGGTTGGATAGTGTTCTCGAAGCTACCAGCATGAGTTTGACTAAACTGTGGGAGGCAGTGGAAGACAGAAGTGCCTGGCGTGCTCTGGTCCATGGGGTCACGAAGAGTCGGACACAACTAAACAACTAAACAACAACAAAACCAGAATCCTGGACCCTAGACCCTGAAACCCTAACTGTGCCTTGCCACATCTCTGCTAGCTGTGATAAGCTAGACTGAGCTCGATGAACAAGTTCCTAATAGGGAAGCCCCCCTGATACCTGTTCTGAAGGGGAAGAGTCATAGCTTATTGCCAGAGCTTCCATTTTACATGTAGAAGGTCCCTTGTCTTGTTCAACCTCAGGCATCTCCAAGCAGGGCTAAGAGAGAAACCTCCCTGAAAACCTGGAGAGGTACTACCAGTTGGGCCAAGGCTCTGATTCGGAATAAGGCAACACCCGATGTTGTAACACTGGACATATTTATTGTAATTATCTTCCACCGTTTTTACATAGGATGCTCAGGTAGTCTTACATCCATGCATTGAACAGATCCTGACCTGCAAGGTGGCCTCATCACACACTGTCCCTTCACACACTATGCTTTAGGACAGTGGTGGCCAACCTATGGCCACCCAGTTGCTGTTGAACTTCACCTTCCATCATCCTTGACCATTGGCCATGCTGACCGGGGCTGCTGGGAGTCTGTGGGCCATGTGGGTTCCTCATCCATGTTGTAGGATATCTGATGTCACATAAGATACCAAATTTGTTGACAAAGGTAAACAGAGGGAAATCTAGGAAGCTGATCTAAGGGTGTTTGCCCAGTTAGGTCAGTTCTGGCTATTCTGACAGGCAGCAGCTCTTGGAGGCCTTTCATACCTCCTGCTGCCTGTTTCGGTTTCTAAAAACTGGCCTTTTCCCACTTCTGCTTTGGTGGAAAGCGACATTATTCAAGAAGTTTGCAGTTCTTCATGCCTCTGAGAGATGCAGCAGGCAGAAAGAAGCACCTGTCATGGCTTCTTGCAGTGGAGTAATAATTGAGTGGGGCTGCTGCCACTTCCTACCTGTGTTCCACACGAGACCCTACTCAGAGATGGGCCTCTTGCAACATACTTGATTGATTTTCCAGGTCAGAGCTTGTGGAACAGCACCATGTGATTAAGCGTCCTTCATTGCCCTGACTGTGTATTAAATTGTCCGCTGCAAATCAACCCTTTGGTGTTTAGTTCCCTAATGTTACTTTGAATATTTTCTCTCATTTTTACCAATGAGCTAAAGCTAGTGATTTTTTATTCCTCTGGGCCTCAGAGTAAATGGAAAGGTACTTATGTTTTATTCATCGCAGTCTCTATCCCTTGCTAATTTACTTACATTATTTACAGAATTGAAAAAGTAGTCTAGTAGGTTGGGCAGGCATCCCTTGTCCTATTAAATGCTAATTTTTCAAACAGTATCAGAGCCTAAAATCTTCGCTGGGCCTCTGGGCAGGCATAGGGTCATTCCCATTTTCCATCAGTTGCTAATGATCCTAGGTAGAAAAGCAATATTCCTCTTCCCTGTAGCATCGGCCCTAGCCAACCCAGTTCTGCATACAATTCTTTGGTGCATAGGCTTCATTTTTTTATCTAGTGTTAAACTAGTTGACCTGCTGTAAGGTACTAATAGCAGTGCTTTTTGGAAGCAGTACATGCCAATACGCTGTACTGCTACCTATTTTCCCCCTTGCCACCATCCCAAACCTTGCCCACCCGCCCACTTGATCCCTCACCCCTTGCTCTTTTCTCTCCTGCTTCCTCCTCCTCCTCCTTCTCTGCTTTCCATGGTGACAGGCGTGACCTCCCAGAGGCACTTTGGCGCAACCCTTGCATGATTGCCAAAGCACCTTCCAGGAAGGTGCCTGATGGTTGTAAAAGGTCATGCCAAAGAGCCTCTAGGAGGCTGTGCCTGCTGCAACAGGAAGTGGCAGCTGCAGTGGAGGAAGTGGAGCAGGTAAAGGTGTATGTGTGTGTGGGGGACAGGGACTGAGCAGGGGAGCGAGCAAGCAGCAGCGGCAGGATAGTGGTGGTGGGAGAAATAAAGCATTGACTAATAATAATTTGCCTTTACACCTTTGCTCCCAAATCACACCATATATTTCCCTGAGATCTTCATTCCCCCAAACTCCTATGACCAAGAATTCAGAAGGCTACAATTGCCTTATGGTAAGATGTATTATTCTGTAATCCATTTAGTGTAGCATTGTTGTTTTCATCACAGAGCATGAATAACCCGTTTGAATCCACCCTTATTCATCAAGACTTGGGATCTTTCTTCATTTGCTCAGTTTCATCTTATGGTTCATTGGGAATGAGAATGTGGATCCCACCTTCCAGTAGAGGTTACTCAGTAAGAAACCCATCACCCTAGTTCTATTTTATAATTTCTCAGCTGCCTAACCCTCCTCAGTGTATATTCCTCTGTATTCCCCATGGGCATTTGCATATGTAGCATAGCTTGTAGGTTTATATGACAAAATGGAATTAGGCAAAAATGTTTTGAAGGGGAGCACATGTACACTGATTTTCCTATAAGCCTAATTTGAAAAGGGACCTGCCAGAAATGCGCCTGGCAAAGAGATGATGCTCTATTTATGACGACGATGATTAAAAGATGCTGGCATACTGGCAGACTTAATTTCAGTCTTTGTGGCCACCATGATGAGAAACTAAGGATATCAAGTTCTCCCTTCTCATTGCAAACACATGGCTTTTCTGATTGCTTTCTAGCTTATGGATTGCATGTGGCTTTTTCATCAGGCAGACTGTAGCATGTTAATTTTCTTTGTCTGTGTTTAGTATCTTGTCTTTGGAAGTCTTGTCCACATGGAGCACTGCAATCATCACTGATCAGAGTAATTTCCTGAAAATATCCAGAAAATACATACAATGATTATATTCTAGTTGGTATGAGCAGGACAACCATATGATTTTATCTTGTTGGACCCTGGTGATCTGTAATGTGTAATGGCGTTGTCTTTAAGCTCACAGTCAAAGGTGTTTGAGCCTGCCAAACCCAGAATGCTGTACCACCGGCTACTGAATTGGACTAGGTTGAATTGAAACTGGTGGGTTTGGGCTTACAGTGCTGGAGGCTGATGATTCAGAGGCTATGGAACCTGAGACTAGTGGTCCTGAGATTACAAATCCTGAGCCAGGTCCATCACAGATAAAGTCCCTCAAACCTGACTCACCAGGCATCAAGTGCTTCCTGCACTATTGCATTTGCCCATCAGGTGGAAAGCCAAGGGAAGTTGAAGATGTGCTCATCTTCAGGCCATGGGACTGGTCCTTTAAGAACTATAGTCTTCAGGCCAATGAAGATACTCCAGTGGTCTATCTTCTTAGCCTATGATCATTCCTGAATAACATTGCAGTTACACAATACATTCTGAAGTAGATCAGAACTAACAGGCCCCAGGATCTTGGACTGTGCATGGATTTTGATGGGATATATATCTCATCATGTGATGACATGTATTGATTGCCTATGGGAGTAAGGCATATCCTTGGGGCTTCAGTACTATAGGCTAGGCACAGATAGAACACTGCCAAGGACTAGGTCCCAATGCTAGTGAAGCAGTGCAAGACATCTCAGACATATCCCTTATCTGCAATATAGTTCTACTCTAAAAATGGCAGTACAGCTTTCAGTTGGAAACAGGGAATTCAAGGTTGCATCTCTGTCATTTCCTTTGCAAGAGGAGTATAAAAGGAGACCAAGTGAAGCACACTGTTAAAAGACCTTTCGTTATGCACATAGATGAGGTGCAAAAATTTCTTCTGTTTGTTGCCGTGGTTTCTTGAGGAGCACTGAATTCATTTTTCTTTTTAGAGACTATCTGGGAAAGCATACAACAGACAGTTCATCTTTATACAATGTGGTCAGAGAATACTGTTCTCCCCTCACCCTCCAATTCTAATTACACCTGGAGATAAAGGCAGCACCATTAGCAGTCTGGAATGCCTACAGATCACCAAGGTCCATGTTAGCCAGTAACCACAAGGAAGCCCTATAATGTATTCTGAGTTAAAATCCACCATCAGATCATTCCAATTGCCCTTGCAGGATTTTATTGTGCTCCCACAATGTAATTTACTTGAGGAAAATTGTCATTTTTATTCCTAAATAGTAAGCTGCTGCAGAGCTAAAGACAACTCTCCACGGGGTGACCTTGAAGTTCACACACCATTACCGAGGTCCTGTTTCAATTGTACTAGAACACAGGAGCTGCATAATAACATCTTGATTGCCAGCCTAATCGAGCCATGCAGAGGCAAGAAAGATGCAAAGTTTCTTGTTCGCTGTGACTGTTCCTTTTCCTTTTGACTGCATAGTCACTGGCGGTGGAACTGGGAAGGTTTCCTTTAGATGGGCAGAATCTCCACGTTGCAGCCAAATCCAGCTGCTGTTCCATCAGGTCAACACCCAGACACAACACCTCCGTCTTTATGGGCTTTTAATTCCACCTCCAGTGCTCTCTCTCTCTTCTGATTCTAGCACCTCATAGTTAGCATACTCAATTTTGGGATCAGGGCCATGCCAGCTAATTGTATGCCTCATGATGGCCCAGGCTGTGCTGGAGAGATGGGTAAGCACTCTGGTTATCCTCCAAACTTGAAAAAAGACCAAGAGCCAAGTGGCAGATGGGAAGATGTATCTCTGCTTGGGAATACAGAGCCAATCATCTGTTTGAAAGCTCTCAGGGCTGAGTGGTGAATCCTGCATCAGTCTGAAGAGGATTATGGTTGCTTCCAACATTTTTTTTCTTTGAAAATACTAGGAGCCTTGTTCTCACAAGCTCTAGATGAGAATATTTCCATTTCTAGTAACAGAAAACAAAGAGCAGCTCTGTCAAACGCTCCCCTGGCTGTGGTTCTGATTATATCCAATTTCTCCTAAATTAACAGAAGATCATGGTTTACATATGCAAGACATCATAGTAATATCTATGCACTTACTTCCTTCAGTCCTAGCCAAGAGGGAGAGGAAGACATTCAATGGTGCATTCTCCAAAAGGCAGGCCATGGAGAAGACAGATCCACTGTCGTCTGAAAGGCTCTTGGTAGGAATGATCTGGACAATTTCCCCCACCTTATCCCGCCCCAATTCTTGTGCAAGGAACATTTAGTGTGAACTGAACAACTCGGAAGATGTCTCTTGGTCACAGGATGAGCATGTCTTTGCAACTGAAATGAAAAATAAACATACTAGTGAATTGAAGGTGGACTTAGCCACCAGTTTTACTCCTTCTCCCTATGCTTATGCTAGATGCCACCATAAAAGAAAACTTAAAGCACTGCATGAATTTTTAAAAAAATCAATAAATCATTTGTACCCTATTAATAAAAAACTAATTAAAATAAGAAGAAAATAAAGAGCACTTTTGAAAAGTGAAAGGGATGGGACTGCAAAGTGATACAAAGGCGGTTGGGAGAAGAGTAGCCAATCAGCTTCAATCAGAGCCAGCAAGCCTGGCTTCTTTGGCTTTTCAAAGTCTGAACTTCTGAATAGGCACACTGGGGTTCTCACAAGGTGTTGTGCGCATTTGCTGTTAATGCAAAACCCTGATCTGTAATGTCAGCAAAGATGCAGGATCAGTAGGCAAAGTGCCCAAACAAACCTTAAGCTGTTTCTACAGAGCTGATTCTGTACAGCGTTACTTTCTGGCTCTCCCCAACCTGGTGCCCTCTAAGACTACAACTCCCATCCATCCTGACCATTGGTCATGCTGGCTGAGGCTGATGGGAGTTGATGTGGTGGGCACAAAACCAGGGAAGGCTGCTGTACCTTAGGTCTATCCAGCATTACTCTTGTCTCCTAAGACAGTTTTTTTGTGTTTCCTTATCTCTTTCCTCGAGAATATCCAGTAACTGATATGAAGCTCCCCTTCATGATCTATGTTAAGTGAGCCTGGAATGATGGTGATTTGCAAAAACAAACAAACAAACAAACAAACAAACAAAAAAACACCACCACACCATTTTGCAATACATTTTGATGTCTGAGACAAAGGGCATTAGGATGCCTCTCCCTCCACAATTCCACATATAGGAGCTGATGACAATGGCATTGTATATCAGCATCCTCCTCCACCAGACCTACATATGCACGGCAGGCTAACTTAGGGATTATGAAAAAAGGTAAAGGTACCCCTGACCGTTAGGTCCAGTCGCAGATGACTCTGGGGTTGCGCGCTCATCTTGCTCTATAGGTCGAGGGAGCTGGCGTTTGTCTGCAGACATCTTCTGGGTCATGTGGCCAGTATGACTAAGCCACTTCTGGCGAACCAGAGCAGCGCACGGAAACACCATTTACCTTCCTGCTGGAGCAGTACCTATTTATCTACTTGCACTTGACGTGCTTTCAGTGGGCAGGAGCTGGGACTGAACAACAGGAGCTCACCCCATCGCGGGGATTCGAACTGCCAACCTTCTGATTGGCAAGTCCTAGGCTCTGTGGTTTAGACCACAGCGCCACCTGCATCTCCTTAGTACAGTTCAAATGGCACACACAGCTGCATCCTCCTGTACTTCACTGCCACTCACTCAGCACTCTGCCCGGCACTCCCTTACTGCCAACGCAACTGAAGGAAATGCTGGTGCCAGCATGTGTCATGTGTACGTATGAGATGCTGCCTGCTGGAGCACGTGGCCTGGCCTGGCTGCCTCTCTGCCTTCTCACGCAGACAGAGGCCTTTCTCACAGGCATTGTTCAGGAACATGCTGGGAGAGAGTAGGTAGGCAGCACAGACAGACAGCCCAGGCCAGCAACAAGCAACTTCTCAAATGAATAGACAGTGTATTCCACATTGTGGTTCCAATTTCAGCGGCACTGTACCGATTGGCCTAATTTTCCTAACACATTGGGGCTGAGAATGTGGTTCAGTTTTTCTTTTGCTCTCCCCCCCCCCCCTTTGGCAGAGACTAAATAAGGCTCTATCTGTAGGACTCTGAATCATGCAGAACATTCCAGGTGCAGAGGAAGATTTCTGTATCTACATACCCCCTCTCCTTTCCATAGTTTATAGCATGCCCAGCTTTGGCAGTGAACAAAGAGATCTGACCTTGCAAATGGTTGAACTGGGAAGTTACTAAATAACTGCACTGCCTCCACCCCCGATGGCTGTAAATTGTACTAAAATAGAGGTTTTGCCAAGGGGCCAGACACAACACCGCAAGCCTCCAAATGATTTCTTGTTTCACTTGGAACTAGGGGAAATACTTTATTCCAAGACATGCTGGTTTCAAAGGCTTTCCAAATGATTAAAAAAGAAAAACCTGAGGCACACAAGTGTGTGTGTGTGTGTGTGATAGACAGACATAGATACAGATATAGCTTAGTGTCCAACTTGCTCTGATCTTCATCCAGCAGCAGTAGCATGATGAGTATCATGAAAAGACTCAGACCAGGGACATTCTACTCAGTCAAACCTTTGGGCTAGTCAGAGCCAGAGCTCACAAGGTGGCTGTGAGAAGTCTGGCTATAAGACCTGCAAATGTCATTGCTCATGGCTATTTTGAGTTGATGGAGAAGTGTGGGAAGTGATTCTCTTTCAGTTTAGTGTACAGTGGTACCTCGGGTTAAGTATTTAATTCGTTCCGGAGGTCCGTTCTTAACCTGAAACTGTTCTTAACCTGAAGACCCCTTTAGCTAATGGGGCCTCCTGCTGCCACTGCGCCGCCGGAGTACGATTTCTGTTCTCATCCTGAAGCAAAGTTCTTAACCCGAGGTACTATTTGTGGGTTAGTGGAGTCTGTAACCTGAAGCATATGTAACCTGAAGCGTATGTAACCTGAGGTACCACTGTAGTTTGATTTCTTTTGGTACGCGGGTACATGTATCCGAAGTGAGGCTTCCATACTATAAAACGAAGCCGTGGTTATTTGAAGCTATTTGTTGCAGTGGCAAGTGGGATATCATCCTAGCTCTAGTGGCAACCAAATTGCTACACTGGATATTAGTATGACGGCAGCCTTGCCATTTGCTATGGTGATCCCTAATGAGACAGGAACCCTGGAATCTTTCCAGTGCATTGCCCTTGTTGGCTGCACTCCCATTTGGTCATGCTAAACGACTAGGTAAATAGGCCTTTCATGAAATCCAACACTGCCCCCCTGCTACCCTCTTCTCCCCCTGCTTCTTTCTCCTCCTCCTCCAAGCTGACGAGAGCTAATCAGTTGTTTTGACATAGCTAAAATCCAGATTCGATGTGAAACATGGCCAAGAAAAGTTCAAATCCAAGGGCAAGATTAATGAGAACTTCAAAGAAATTTACTACCAAATGTTACTAATTTAGTACACCCCGCGCCGGTAACCAAATGACCTAATTGGAAAAGATATTCTTCCAGGGCCATTATGCTTTGGTCTTTAGTATTCACAATATGGCAACTCAGAGGAGGTTATGCCGCTAGGTGGAAGTGGATGAAAGGGTTTCCACTGTACCCTACTAAAGCATTCCACTGTTGACTGCATAAAGAGATTATACCGTAAATGCACGATAAATAACAGAGTTCAAGTCAGAGTTTCCTTCCCTCAAATATGAGTATGATATTACAAGTCCTTTAGAGTCTTTCAGAGAATTGAATGGCCCGATTAACGTTGCCTTTCCATTGCCAGAAACACCCAACATGCTACAGAAATGTTCTTAGCATAAAAATCTCTGTGCTTTTCATTGGGCACTGCAACAGAATTTGAGGGTGCTTCTAAACGTTTCAATTTGTGGGTGATAGAATCACAATGCTGATCATCCACAAATCACATGTTCAGGCAGGGAAAGGGTGGGGACCCTCATTCTGATTATTGTTGGTCTGAATGAGCTAGTCCAAATGAGTTGGCCTGGGTGAGGGGAAATTTCTGTGCATATGCAGTGGTTCTAGCTGAAAACCTCTGCCTCCGCCAGTAGGAGGCATTTTCTGTGGCATGGACTGTCTTCCAACTTCTAGCTCTTCAAATGACCTTAGAGGTAGGGACTTGACATGATTTAGGACCATGGCACAGAACTTTTGCAGGGCAAATGTAGATGAAAGCTCAGCTGCCATATAAACCACTGCATTTGGCCCTTTGTGGGCCTGCATTTCTGGCCACATCAGGGGTTGGCATTGCCAGGCAGCTGCTTAAGCCTAAGCATCCCAGGAGCCCACCACCCTGGCTGACTCCTGATCCACCATGATGCAGCTGACTGGTGGCAGTGAATAGGGCAACCCCTCACACAGGAAGAGGACGACTGATGGTGATCATTTCCCAAACAGGTGGCAGCTGTACCTTGCTGCCAGGATGACTGGGTCCTTCTTCAGGAACTGAGACTTCTTCATATCTCCCAGTTTTTGTTGCTTCACTGTTCTGTCACCTGTAGCAGCAACAGTGATTCTTCCTCCTCCACATAGAAGAATATGGCAAATGGTGCCCCTACCCCTGTGACTGTGGCAGCGACTGCTTGTTGATGGACAGAGAGAACTGGTGGAATCCACTTGCATCTTGCACTGCCTTTGAATAGGGCCTGGGGGGGATTGGGCCCCCTCTGGTACAACCCCATTTCTCATGCTGCACTGTGTATCCACCTATACTGGTGACAGTGACTGCTCATCCTCCCCAAAGCTGCTGCTTGGTGCTGTCAACCCACCTACCCACTCACTCACTCAAGTGGAACAGCAAGTGCTGGTGATTGCTACTCCTTTCCATCTTGTCCAATCAGAGCCAGGGGCACAGCCCAATGGCAGAGGTGGAGCTAGCTGCTCCGGCACCTGGAGCGGCACACATGCTGTCCACCTGGGGGCGGAGCCATGGGGGAGGGAGCCACGCTGCTTTGCCAGCAGCCTTCCTCCCTTCCCTCTTCCTTTTGGCAGCTTGGGGGTGCCCCCCCCGGAAGCAGCCCGGGAGCAGGGGGGAAATAGTGTTGCCATTCGCCTGCAACTCCCAAGCCTCCCCTGAGCTGCCAAAATAAAGGAAGAAGGTCACCAGCAAGGCAGCACAGCTCCACCCCTTCCCCCAATGGCTCAGGGTAGGCTTGGGAGTTGTGGGTGGCACGCCAAATGTCACCCCCCTCAGTGATGACACCCGGGGTGGACTGCCCCCCACTGCCTCCCTTCCTCCACCCCTGCCCAGTGGTAAAGCATCTGCTTTGCATGTAGAAGGATCAGTGGAGGGTGGGTTATATTACCATAGCAATGTGCTCCAGATGAGTCTCTTGAGATAAAAGTCATCGAGGCTGAACATGGACCAAGCAATGAGTTTACACCACATGATTTCTTTAAATCCCATTTTATGGATAAGTATTGCAGAGGCTTTTGAATTATGGTGCTGGAGGAGACCCTTGAGAGTCCCATGGACTGCAAGAAGATCAAACCTATCCATTCTTAAGGAAATCAGCCCTGAGTGCTCACTGGAAGGACAGATCCTGAAACTGAGGCTCCAATACTTTGGCCACCTCATGAGAAGAGAAGACTCCCTGGAAAAGACCCTGATGTTGGGAAAGATGGAGGGCACAAGGAGAAGGGGACAACAGAGAACGAGATGGTTGGACAGTGTGCTTGAAGCTACCAGCATGAATTTGACCAAACTGCGGGAGGCAGTGGAAGACAGAAGTGCCTGGCATGCTCTGGTCCATGGGGTCACGAAGAGTCGGACACGACTAAATGACTAAACAACAACATTGCAGAGGTAGCAGAACTTCGGTAGGGCGTATGCTTCTTCATCCCCAATCTCTCTTATCCAAATCATGAATATAGCTGCTCCTACAGTCCTTTCCCAGGAAACACTTACATAAACCCTGAAAATCCAACAATTTGTATGTCATTTTAAAGAAATAAAGTATACAGTTGTAGAGCAAAGGGGTCTGCAAGCATGCACGTCTTACTTGTTGTCATTCAATTTTATTTCCAAAACCACGAGAATTGTGATGCTTCTCCATGAAATGTCAACTTCCCAAAATAATACATACATACATACATACATACATACATACATACATACAGTACATACATACATAATGCTGATTTAGAGACAGAAAGTAGTTTATTAGTAAGCCTTATCTGGGAAGCTTTTTCAGGATTACTACTGTAGGTTACAGAGCAAACAAGAGACAGACAGAGAGAGAGATCAATTGACCCCAAGCTTGCTTAAGTTCTCTAGACCCTTTTGTTGGATTAGGAACATAGGAAACTGCCTTGTACCATGTTGGACCATTGATCCATCTACCTCAATATTGTCCGTAACTAGATGGCAGCTGTTTTATTGTAATTATTTGTGTGGTTTTAATAGATTTTATATATGAATATAGTTTCACTTCTATCAACGTTAACATGGTTTTTAAAAATGGTTTTTTCTATGTTTTCGGTGGTTCTCAATTTTATATGTAAGCTGCCTTGAGTTCTGTCAGAGGAAAAGGCAAGGTATAAATAAATATATACTACTAATAATAATGAAAATAATAAATCCACACAGCTCCCCATCATGTCCAGATCCAGTGTAGGGCTCTGTCTACAGCTATAGAAGACTTTTAATGGGTGCTTGATAGAGCATGTCAAATTTTTAGCTGCGTTTTCCAGAGCATTACATTTACAGAATGGATCAACGTGCCCACTCACCTTGTACCATCGCGAGGGAAGGAATTACTGTGAACCTAACCCTCAGCTTCGGGTAGATGGGACATTTATGAAAGCAGGAAAATTTATTTTTCCCTGTGCAGATGTAACCAGGAAAGGAATTAAAAATTATGGCCAGTTGCCATGGTAACAGAGCCCCCAGATTTGGCCTAGTAGCAGTAGGGTGGGCTCGGGCAGCCTTTCCCCCCCTCTCCAATAGGCAATTTCCTTCCATTGAAACTAGAGAAAGACTCGCCGTTCATAGCGGGGATAAAAATTTTATGAAGCTAAATCTAGGCTGTGTTTTAGTGTCAGTCAGCATTAACCCTCAGCATGAACACATAAATAATTGAGATTTCAAATACCCCAGTGCTCCAGATTAGAGGCTCGGAGGGCTAGAGTTCTCATAAGAACATGAGGAGAGCCTGCTGAATCAGGCCAAGGGCCCATCTAGCCCAGCATACAGTTCTCACAGTGGCCAGCCATTGGTGTCTGGGAAGCAGGCAAGCAGGGCCTGAGCGCCACAGCGCTGCCCACCTGCAAGTCTCAGCAACTGGGACTTAAGGCCTCTGACAGTGAAGGCAGAACGGCCTTCATGGAAAGTAGCTATGGCTAGCCTTGTCCTATGTGAATTTGCCCAGTCCTCTATTAAAGCCTTCCAAGTTGGTGGCCATCACTGTCTCCTGTGTGAGCAAGTTCCACAATTTTAACTATTTGCTGTGTGAAGAACTGGCCAAACTGTCAGCCAGAGCAGCTTTGCTTATGGGATCTTTTCAGCAAGGTTTCCATCCCAGTCAAGAGACATCTTCACGCCTTGAGTTGTGTTATAGGTGGTTGAAATTCTGGATTGGCTTTTCTGGTGTGCCTTCACCACATCTCAGTAAACTGCAGTGACGTCACGGGTAAGAGGCTGGCCCCACAGTGCTATTCCAAGCCAGCTGTTCCTGGCCCCAAAGTATATTTAAACTGTAAACAGGGGTGCCAACTTCAATAAAATATTTGAGGGGTGGGCGGGTAAGCCCCACCCCACATAATCAATCACAAGACATGGCACATGCACACCATTTGAATGGCAATGCCCATTAACTTTGGGGTAGCCCAGCCCCCTTATTTGTTTGTTTGTTTTTTGGGGGGGGGACTTCTGTCCCTTAGGAGTTGGCGCCTATGACTGTAAAAGACTATCCATTGGTTCCGGTTTTCATTTAAAAAAATCATTGGACTCAGAACCACTATTTTTAATCAATGGAGAAAAGTTAAGAAAAGTTCAGGTGGATGACTTGACGGTTAATTCCATTTAGCCTGCAATGAAAGGGTAGATCCTATTCTTTCAAAGCAGTCTGAAGGACACTGGGGCGCTCATGATGGCTTCATAATTAATTACTTCATTTTAGTAACATTTGACTATTACTTCACCTTAATAATATTTCAGCTCCTGTGTTTCTTGCTGATTAACCAATAATGCACAGTGTGTTTCAGTGTGGTGGCAAATCTATGCTCCCTTGCAGTGAAGCTTGTAAGTCATGCTTCTTTACAGCAAGTGACATTGCTTTTGGAGACAACATTTCTATCCCAATATTTATGTTCAGGAGGGCAGCAGTAGTTACTTTGAATCACACAACCCCTTTATCACTGGCTCCTCTGGGATGCTTGCAACCCATACTAGATCTTCATGGGACATCTAAATATTGTTTAACATTGAACTATCATTGGTGAAATAATTATCCTTCAGTGGCTTTCAGTGGCTGCTCCTGTTGCTTGGGAGCCGGAGCCAGAGTGCTTATATAACTGCAATCTGACGCCAGTGCTGATCTATGTCTTTTATTCTTATTAATTAACCTAGAATGCTCTTCCCATAAATTATGGAGATCAGGTTTCACTCATATGCTTTGATGGAGTGAGTAAAGTCCATACAGTCACCTTGACTGTGTGAACGAAAAAAAGAGACTGATTAAAGTTTGCTACGAAGCACGTGACTTGTATTTGAAAAAAGGAGCCCAAACAAAAGATGGAAGTTCTATACACTGTTTACTCAGAAATGAGAAGCCCTACTGAGTCCTGTGGGGTTTACTTTGAGGTAAGTGTGCATTGGGCTGCAGCCCAAACACCCCATGGTTGAAGATCACAACCATAGTGGGCTCCCCATTGGACTTTAGGGCAACTGTCTAATGAATCGATTCCTCTCTGGTTCTTCCTTTGGTTAACTAAGAAATACAGAGCCATGTCTACTGCCTGGATGGGACCAAAACCAATTATTATGTTCTGTGGCTACGGGGTGGTGAAAGGTGCTTTAACTGCTTGCCTATGAGAAGCATTGTCCAGAATTTGACAATATGTAGTAAATGGACTGCAGTTGTCTCGATACATTCTGTAGGCCTGGCTTTGCTGGTGTTGGATTGCAGGCAAAAGAAAATGCTAACCTTTGGATAGTTTTAGGGTTCTATGAATTATTGTAGTGAGCTTTGCATGTATCCATCTAGAGGAATCATCCACAGAGCTGCAACAAGAATGAAAGAACAGGCCTCTTGTATCATGTGGAATTTGGAAGCCTCTTGGAATACATCTCATCCTAGGTGCACCTGCAACCCAAAGATAATGTATTGCCTATTTGAAAAGCACAACGAGACTCGTTTAGATTAGGAGTAACAGGCAGACACTGGATGCTGGAGTATATCAGTACATGTAGGTGAGAGCTCCACAACTTTCATTTTTCTTGTGATTTTCTCAAATGAACTTGATTTGGAGCTAATGTTCAAAGTTGCTCTTCAGCCCATCACTAACCTTCCATTTCCTCATGCTCTCCACATGTCCCACATGCCGCTGTGGTGGCAGCTAATGGCAACTGCAGTATTTTTTCAGATTAACCACAGATGAAGAAATCTTGGTTCACCTGAATTTTTCAATCCAAGCTACATGGCTGTCAAAATGAATGGCTTCAGTAGCTTGGGGTAGAACATTTCCCCTGATGTTATTGGTGCTTATTATTGCTTTTTAAAAAGTTTAGTGGCCATGATTCATATCCTCACTGGAAGGCATTTTATCGCTGCTTCTTTCTGACATATCAGATCATTTCATTTTTTATTATCATGCACGTATTTTTATTGATCAAACAAAAGACTGTGCAACAATGGAACAAAAATAAGCAACCCCTACATATTTTGTGGTGGGGCTGCTTCAGAAAGATTCAGAGCTTTCTCAAGCTGAAGTGGAATCTCTCCAAAGCACCCCAAATTGAAATGGGATCCTTTAAAATGCTTTGGATGTTTTGCTTTTTTAAATATGTTGCAGATAGTATGACTGCAAAAACTGGAAAAAGCTTGCTATATAGGGTGGTGATTATGGGATGGATAGCTCTTTTGTGACAGTCAGGTCTAGCTTTTAATCACAAGGAATGATTTTACCAGAGCTCTACAACCACAGTAATTGGGGGGAGGGGGCACTGAAGTAATGTATCACCTTGTCTTTGTCTGTCCTGTGCACTTTGCTAGTTCTGTTAGTGATGTTTTCTTGGGAAATGTTGGGCATTCAAGTCCTTCTACCTTTGTTCCCCCTCTGCTCCACTGCCTCCCTTTGTACAAGGTCCTGAAGCAGACTGAAACTCACTCACATCCACCAGACTTATTGGAACCCATAGAAAAGTATAGTTCCTCAAGCTTTTGGGAGATGGCAGCTTTGATGCATCATCATCATCATCATCATAATTGACTTTTTTTCTAGGAGAACATACAGGCCAAAACATGGTGCAGTGTATATAGATAGATGATAGATAGATAGATGATAGATAGATAGATAGATAGATGATAGATAGATAGATGATAGATATAGATAGATAGATAAAAACAAAACTCCCCCCATATGTTGTTGTTATTTATAATCTGTGAAATGACTGTGGAAACAGTTGTCCTGGGAAATCAAAGTAATAGGTGAGCTACAAGAGGAAAAGGCAATATGATGATGGCCCATTAGGAATACATTGGTAAGTGTTTTCTCATCTGCAGCACTGTGTGTCAGGCCTCATAAGCACCAATGCAGATACTACAGGTCCAGCAATGACCGAGGTTAATGAACTAAATCATTAGCAAATTACAAATTTCAGTTGGTGAATTAGGAAGAAAAGACTTCCTAAGTGAGAATTTATTATAGTTCACATTTAGGTCTTTGTTTTAACTACTTCAGGGATGATTAACTTATGGTATGGGCTTTCTCCCTCCCCCCCACCCCTCTGCTTTTCCCATTCATGGACGCACATAAAATTAATCATTAATGGAATTGTATTTATGTGATGGCCATGGCAGAAATGCCCGTAGAAGGTGCTAAGGAGGAAAACACCACCACAATGGATTCTTAATTAGGGTTTTGCAAACTGGAGCTAGATGAAAACAAAGGGCGCTGCAGATCAAGCCCAACCAAATACTACAAATTTGAAAATATCACAATATTCCCATTGCCCAGCAGGATTACTCTGTTCCTGAATTTCCTGGTATTGACTATTGACAGAGCTAAAGTGCAAGGACAGGTTACAGGCTGGATATGGGAGCCCCTCCAGTCACTGTTTTTAGAAAGCTACAGGGAACATGATTTGGCTAGTCCTAGGGAGAGTCAGGATATGTGGCTTGCCCATGTCATTAAGAAGCCCTGCCCTACACCTTTCTCCATCCCCCTACAATTAAAGCACAAAATCCAGCTCTTGACAGAAGCTGGACACCATTAGAAATCTAGCAGGCAGAAAGCTCCATTCCAAGTAAACGTCAGACACAATACATGCTGTGTGTAAGTTCTGGTCAAAGGAGGGAAAAGGCAGAAAACTATTGGAGACATGCAGCAGCCATCTTGAATTCTGTTCTTAAGTAGGGCACATTCTCCCTTTTGGCCACAAATCTTGCTGCTCCATTCATGATCATGTGGGATGCAATGGGAAGTAGATATTCAGTTTAACATTACAGTGGTACCTCGGTTTAAGAACAGTCCTGTTTACGAATGATTCAGTTTACGAACTCCGCAAAACCGGAAGTAGTGTTCTGGTTTGCGAACTTTACCTCAGTCTACCAATGGAAACCAAACGGTGGAAGGGCACTGGCGGTGGGAGGCCTCATTAGGGAAAGCGCGCCTCGGTTTAAGAACGGGTTTGGTTTAAGAACGGACTTCAGGAAGAGATTAAGTTCGTAAACCGAGGTACCACTGTACTACAGTGGCTTGGGACGAAGCCCCAGGGACTTATTAAGGAAGGACTGGCTATGAGACAGGGGACATGACCTGCTCTCTGTAACAACTTCCAAGTCAGACCTGGTTCTTTCGTCTAAGCAATTAATGGGCTCAGTTTACCTTGCCCACCTTACATTGCCTTATATTTCAGATCCTGCAAATGACACCAATAGTATGTTACTCAGGGGCCCAGCAAACACATCCCTGCAATTATCAGTAGGGGAGCCCGGTGCAGAAAAGTGCGACATTGGAAAGGTTGGTGGGTAGAACTGGCTGCTCCTGTACCTTTACAAGTGGTTTGATAGGCAGAAACATGCTGCTAAAATGTAGAGTGGAATAATATCACTCTCTCTCAGTTGCCATAGGAAAATAATCTTTTGGAGTCCGTGCAAATGCTAACAGCCCTCATGCTCAAATATCTTCTGTTAAGACCTCAAGGAAACTAAGTGTATTACCATCTAGTCCAGGGAGGGTTTGCACAAAATTTTATTGCAATCATTTTTTAAAAAAAAATATGAAAAACAGTATATAAATACTCAAATTTTAACTCATGAGCTATTGCTGCAATCTGCTCTGATTGTATATTTTATCTTTATGAACGCTGTTTTTATTGTGTTATGTTATGTGAGCTGGTCTTTGACCTTAATAAATTATCTATCTATCTACTCAAGTTGGATAAATAAAATGAAAACATGTGACCCTGTGGGCCATATACTACCTACTTTGCCATAAAAATAAATTGAAAAGGTTCCTGACTACCCTTTGTAGAAACTAAGTGTGTAGAAACTTTGTAGAAACTAAGACTCTGCTCTCTGGGGCTACAACCTTTTTCTTAATATTTGCAAGCTTTCCATATAGAAAAGAGCCCTGTAACTAACCAAGCATCCGGCCAGTTAATAAACTGAGAATGTGATCTCAAGTCACCAGTCACACGATTGTTATCAAATATGTTCAAAGTGCCCAAGTTACAACAGTCAAAGCCAAAGCTGGGAAGATGTGATATGCAAAGGTTATCAGATGGCAAACAAAGCTGTTATTTGCAGAGAGGTGAGTTTTCTACATGTGCAGTTGCAATACAGAATTTACTGTTCGTTTCACAAGCTGAAAATAGGGACTTTTTTTTTTTTTTTTTTACAAAAAAAAGTCTGCTCTTTGTGAATATTTACATCTCATTTCTGGAATATTTAATGCATGCTTGTGCACAGGCTGATAGCAACCAGCTCTCTGATGTGTTTAGGAGCAGGATACTGGCTTTCGACTTTTGTTGGATAGACTCTGGTCTTGTTTGTTGCTTCACAGATGCCTTCCACCCCTCAGTCTGTTCTCAGTGTAAAAGGAGATGGCATGCTGACTCTGAATAGTGTAGCATGGACTTCCTGTTGCTCTGGATTCAAGTGTATGTTTGACTTGGCAAATGCTCCTCCTTTACAGATCTAGGAGTAGTTATGTTTGTTTTTCTCTGATGATAAAATGCAAAACAAAAACAAAAACCAACCAAAACAGCCCTTGGGATTTGGTCCCAGGTCTGAGGAACCTGACTCTGAGAGGGAACAGGTGCAGATTATATGAGAGAAGGATGCTAGTCAGTCAACCCCAACTCCCCGCCTGGAGGCTGTTATCATAACATTTTGAGAACTGTCTTCGTGAGCATTCCAGTCAGGGAAGCGTTTATTACTAGCCCTGTTTGGTGGGATGCACGAGGGGAAAGAGCACAACTGACTATGTTCAACCCTCCCCAGGAAAGAAATATGGGCTTGGTGGAAACGGCCTATGTTCATTATGGGAAAATCTAATAGGCATGGAGGTAATAAATGGAAGATGGAATCCCACATCATGCTTGAGAAGCAGGAGGTAGGGCTGCATTGTTGAACCAGTTAATAAGTTAGATTCAGCATAAGCAGAACTAACCTTTAAAAATCTGTTCCTTGGTGCTATGATTTACTTTACTGTTTTCATAGACTCATTTTGTTCTCACAGCCTGTCTGCAAAATAATTGTGTTCTTTTATATGTGCACCTATTTTCTTTTCTCAGGAATTTTTGCATCTCTGCATTGCAAAAAACAAAACAACAACCCCAAACCAACTCTTTATATAACCTGCAATATCAAGTGTACCTGAACTGGAAAGCAGAGCTGTGGGAAGGGGAATGTAAAGGTGATTCCTGACTGGTGGGGCACAACAGGTGGTTAGGAAAGTACCAAGGAGGGAGTGGGAATCCAGAAGGGCCATTGCTGCAGTGTGCTTTATTAATTAATTCCTTACTGAAAGTATTTTAAAGCCACCTTTTATGGCCAAGCCCTGAACTTAGCTAAACATAGCATGTAAAATCACAATCGTAAATTTCCAACATGTAACAAAATAGTAATAAAATAACACTAAATACCATCCCACCCAGGTTAATACGATCAATCAATCATTTTATTTGTATGTCACCTTTCCAGAGTTAACACCATGTTCTAGGTGGCTTACAACATACAAAAAATACATAATATAAACATAGCAAAAGTAGTCAAACAGATAAAACATTAACAAGTACACAACCAAATTGAAAATCTCCCACATAAATCATAAGAAGATACAAAAACTTAATATGAATAACATCAACACCTGCACCCTTTAAACAACAGACCCCTCTAAACAAAGTCCCATCACAAGAGTCTGCCTCAGCTTTTGTAGCTGGAGTCAGTCAGGGCTCTGCCCTCCCAGGCCTGCAAGGGAAAAGGCCTGCAAGGCAGGCAGCAGGTGTTCACAACCAATATTGTTTGTAACACTTGATTGAGAGCCACCCAGAGTGGCTGGGGAAACTCAGCCAGATGGGCGGGGTATAAATAATAAATTATTATATTATAAATTATTATTATTATATATGACCAAAACAAATAAAGCAGCTTAGCACCACATCATACAACAGCAGTTTAACAAAGTTTCAAGAAAAGTGACTTGAAGCAAATTGAACACTTATCTAAAGGCTTGTAATGATGGGGCCATCCAACCTTCAACTAGAATAGAGTTCCACAAGCATAGGGGCTACTGCTGAGAAGTCATCTCCAGTGTGCCTGCCAGTCTAATTGATTCCACTGGTAGGTATAGGGCAAATTGTCCCTGCTAGGGTTGTCCTATTTTGAAGAGCAAAAAAGAGGAAGCTATGACAACTCTCATTTTAAATACCCCCTACTATGCGTAGACTATAAAAGCTATGATATGTTGCTGAGGAGGGCAGGAGAAGAGAAAAGGAAAGCAAATCTTCAACCACCAGTTATGTCTATGTGTCACCCAGAAAGTATAGCCAGAGACATTTTGGCAAATTTAAAAAATCCATGGAGAGAATTTTTACCCCTGAAAAAGAGGCCATGTCCTGGAAAAAGAGGACACATGGCAACCCTGTTTTCTGACATCTCTCATCTATGGTTTCTGAGCCAACAGTCCAAGTGGAAGCAATAGTGCTTAGTAGTTGCGTATCTTTGCTGGATGTGTGAGCATCTTTCTCTCCCTCCCTCCTTAAGCACATAGAGACTTGTTTGCAGACCCTGTGAGAGGCACATGTCCAAGTCTGAGCTTTTGAAGTAAGCTACAGCTTGCAGAAAAGAGATGCCTCAGTGTCTGAGTTAAACCCCACCTAACTTCAACTACCTTTTCCTAAGATAAAGACTTTATCTCCCATCCGACATAACAAGGAATAAAGTTTCAATCAAATGGGGAAAAAGAAGAATGACTAATACTACAAAAAGCTAGTTTACACACACACACGTTTTGAGCTTCTGAGTTAAGTTTCCCTTCCTCCCAAGGGCAGCCCCCTCTCTGTTTTGAAACCAATTTATGAGACAAAGCAAAAAAAAGGGATTGGGGGCAGCTTTGCTTGAAGTTCATGTTGAGAGATTGGATCAGATAGCGAATTGTTAATGCTGTAGTTTAGCATGAACTCAGGCATGCTGCTTGCCAAAAATGCTAAAGTGTACATCTCAAAGACAGGATGTTGCATCTTGTCAGTATAAACAGTCCCCTCCTTGAGAGTTCACAGTCAGGGGAAGTCAGCTGCACCTCCAAAGCTAGCTGGCTCCATGTTCAACTTCTCCATTTTCGATTAATTCCTCTTGCTAAACAGAAAATATGCACAATGATGATCCCCAGAGCACATCATTATCAGCTGATTCACATAGATCATTCTTTATCCAGTTTATCCTTACCTGGAAAATTCCTAGTTCATTTTATCCACCCTGAAACAGGCTCTTGGAATGATGAGCACAATCTTCTATGACTGTCAAAGCCGTATTTACAATTAAAACATACAGCACAAAAAACCACACACAGGATGCTTAAGATTCTCTCACCTTTTCCCTTTCAGACCCGAAGCTTTAAAGGCTAATGAGTTAAGAATTGCCCAGGGTGATAATGGGGCTGCTAAATTTCTTTTAATGATTGCTACAGGCTCTAAAAGAGCTAGAAACAAAACCAGAGCAGGCTTCTTGGGAGAGGGTGTGTGTGTATGTGTGTGTTCAGGCACAAAGCACTGGGAAAGAGGAGCCTGGGAGAAAGGGGCTGCAGTTTTCACACTGTTAGGTGTTTAGAGGAAGACAAGCCACAGACACAGATGACTAATTCTGGCTAATTGCAACCTGCATAGGTCAAGGCCTGAAGGCCTCAGTGCCGCTAGGTCAGGGCAACATCCATCACTAGCCTCTTCTGTGAATAGTGGATCATCAGCAAGCCAGGACAATGGGAGGCACAATGGGAGCTTGAGAGGGCTTAACAAGGACAACAAAATTTAATCATTGCATCTCCTTCATACTCACTTCTCTCTTTCTGATTGGCAAATGGCCTGGTGAGAAGTTACTCTGCAGAACATAACAAGGAGTGAGGCCTCCTCCGTGGGCCAACCCCAGCCTTGTAGACTCTGCGTCTTTCCAGCACATCATATGCCGAGTGCTTTTTCATATTTCCAGTCCTGACTTGTTGTGGGGTAAAAAGGTAAAGGGGCCCCTGACCATTAGGTTCAGTCGTGACCGACTCTGGGGTTGCGTGCTCATCTCGCTCTGTAGGCCAAGGGAGCTGGCGTTTGTCCGCAGACAGCTTCCGGGTCATGTGGCCAGCATGACTAAGCTGCTTCTGGCGAACCAGAGCAGCGCCGGAAACGCCGTTTACCTTCCCACAGGAGTGGTACCTATTTATCTACTTGCACTTTGATGTGCTTTCAAACTGCAAGGTTGGCAGGAGCAGGGACCGAGCAACGGGAGCTCACCCTGTCGTGGGGATTTGAACCGCCGACCTTCTGATCGGCAAGTCCTAGGCTCTGCGGTTTAACCCACAGTGTAGGGGGAAGGAATCCCACTTGGTACCAGCGAAATAACCTGAAAACATTCTTCCACATGTCAACTTCCACACTCTCTGTTCAATCACAGCGGTGCTGCTGCTAACCAAGGCAGGGGTGGATAGGGGAAAGCGCTGGGTTTTTGGTGGTGGCACATGCATCTGCGCCCACTGCACAACCTCATGCTCCTCTGCCCTCACTGCTACCCTCCTCCACTCCAGCAGCAGCAACACCACAAAGGACAGCTGGACATATAAAGGGCCCCATTACCTTCAGTAGTTTAGGGCCTCATCAAACCTAAATCCGGCACATCAGGGTTGAGAAGGCTCCTCTCACTCTGAAAGCAGTGGATCTCCAGACATGGGTCTTCTATATAACCTACTACAAGACCCTTTAAACTGGAGATTCCAGGGACTGGACCTGAGACCTGCAAACCTGGGGCCTTGTCCTCTACATGCCCTCTTCTGCTGAGCTATAGTCCCTTCCAGAACAATGTACTACTCTGGAGAATCACTATTATACTTTTTCAGAGTTTCACTGCTAACTATGGAACTTTCTTTAGTCAAAGGAGAGTACTCAGATAAGCAACGAGCCATTCTTTCCTGGCTCCATCTCACCCAGCAGCTCTGTTGCTTTGATGCTTTATGAACAATGCGCCTCGGTAATGAGATATGCCTCAAACAGTAGAGTCTGTTTGTTCTCCAGTGCTTGACTATTAGGAAGTGCAGGTTGTGCTGCTGACACGCTGTTCACAGACATGATCAAAATAGCTGCTGGAGTCCCATGAAAACAGTTGCTAAGGTTGGCAGACTGATACTCGGCAAAGGAAGAGGACACTTCTGAATTAAAGTATCTTTTCTGCACCTGAAATTTAGTTTCCTGGTGTGTGTGACTGGAATAGAGTTGTCAATTTATTTGTTTATTTCTCACTTTACTTTATCAATAACCTAAGAAAAACTAATTCTAACAGATTGCATGGAAATTTATATCCAATTATATCTTTAATAATTACTAAGATGATTTGCCACAGTGTCTTTACCCCTGTACAACTCCACCATATGTGAAAAAGTTGACATCTGCAGGCTGACATCTCCAGCAATCCCCACAGCAGTAAGCATACATTTTTTTCTGACGCTGGTGGGTGTAAAAAAATATTACAGAAATCTTCTTGCATATTATAGTTAGGAGCAAACTTGCATATATAACTCTTAGCATTCCTCTTGTTTGGAACAGTTCCAAATCCCTTTCTCATTATTACTAACAGTTTGCAGCACTTGCTTCTGTAGTCATTAGAATTGTGCACATTTGGGGCAAAAAAAGAGAACAAAACAAAAAACAACTCTTTCCCAAGATTTGGTACGCACTAAGTTTTCAAAATTAGCTAACTCTCGAGTGACGTCATTTATTAGTTGAAATATACTCGGAGATGAGAGTGGATTTCATGCTCTTTATTCAGCTCATAGTGGTGAGGAGGAATGGAAGTTCCCCCACAATATCTGCTTTATATACATTATTTACACAATGGGCTGCTCGTGATTGGCTAATTCCGGGATTCTCCTATAGGCCAATCAGCTTGTGGATTCACTTCCACCTGGAGCTGGATTGGGTGGCTCCTGCGGACCAATCATACCGCTGCATTATTCTAGGACCAATCAGACTGCTGCATTCTGAATCCTATTGTTCTAGGACCAATCAGACTGCTGCATTTTGGATCCTATTGTTCTAGGACCAATCAGACTGCTGCATTTTGGATCCTATTCAACTCAATACATAACATTAGTTAACCTAAGAGCCCTTGTTGGATCAGAAGAAAGGCCTCCATCTAGTCCAGCATTTTGTCCCAGACCAGATGCCTATGGGAAGACCACAAGCAGAACCTGAGCACAAGAGTCTGCTTCCATGGTTTCTCCCCAGCAACTAGCATTCAGATGCCTATTGTTGAATTATAGCAGTAAACAAGGAAATCCTCAGGAACCCATAAGGATCATATTTTTGTGTCTGCACAAAAAGAGAGAGAGCGCTACCTACTTTTTCATGTAACTGGCTTTCTTCTCTTCCCCACGTTCTCCACAGGTGGAGAGAGTGCCAAGGCAAAGTGAAGAAAAGAATGATTGCCATGAGTCTGGTAAACATGTGAGCTGGCCATTAGGCATGCAAATGGAAGATGTTGGTTAAGATTCCACAGGGAATGCACACGCCTGCACATTTTATGCATGGACTTCATTTCCCCCAGAAGTTATTTTTCAGAAGATGGCTTCCAGAAGGCTCTCTTTGCTCTTGAAGATCCTCCTAAGAGCTTTTCAAAGGAGAAACCATGAAAAAAATATATGCATATGTTACTGGCAGCTTTCTCCCTCTAAAAAACTGTTGCACCCAGTCTCCAAACAACTTCCTTCTTTTTTGATTTGGGAGATTTTATATATATATACACAATCTTTTTTTAAAAAAAAAGAATTTTGGAGGGAAGAATAAACTTACAGGACATGAACATAAGCACAAATTTTAGACCACAATTGTGGCATTTAATTTTATGAAATGTGGATGGGATTGTTAGGACAATTGTTGATGCAAATCAGGAAAGCAGATAGCTGTGAAAAATATGAACACAATTTGGATTATAGGGCTGAAATATTCAAACTGATATGAAAAATATAAAAAAGGAAGAGTTTTGCTATGAGCTGCATATAAGTTATATGCTCTGCGCAAAACTGATTTTCCCCGTTACTAATTTCTTAACCTGTTCCGCACTAGTGTAGATGGACTAAGGTTCAGATTCTACAGATGAACATTTTGAGATTTCTTGGCCATAAAACACTATAATCCACATGATTTTTTTGTATGTAGTCTAACTTCAGTCAATAGAAGTACACGAGAGTGTGTAATTTGAACCTTTAAAAGATATATACCGGTAGATACCTAGACAAAAATCTCTCTCTATATATATTTTTTAAAATTCTTTTTGCATTTTCAATTTTACATTTTCAATTTCACATAGAATAAATGGAAAAAACAAGATACACAAACAGATAGAAAAATAAAATCTCCTTTGACTTCTCCCCCCCCCCCTTTGTGGATCCTCATATAATGATTTCCCCTCTGCATCTCTTCTGTAACTCTGTTCTTATAAGTCCTTTATCAATCCATAGTTCACATTTTTGCTACAAGTTTTCTGTCAGTCCTACCAATGAATGTTAGTGTTTGCAGTAGTTTTTCAAATAGATTATATACTTGTCCCATTCTTTAATAAAATCAGCCCCTTCCTGGCTTCTACTTCTTCCTGTAAGTTTTGCCACCTCGGCATACTTCATCAATTTTATCTGCCACTCTTCCAAACGTAAACCATGTTGTTGGTGTATGTCTTTCACTGAGAACTAGGGAACAGCTTGGGGGGGGGGGTATAAAAAAAAGAAAGAAACTTGAACCATACCTGACTGCCTCATGTGAATTAAAAAAAGTCTCATTCAAGTCCTTTAAAACTTTCTCTTTCTGGAAAGTATGAAATCCTGAAGTCCTTTTTTCTCATTCTCACAGTACTGGATGACTCTTTGAGGACTTGGCAGAATATATATTCCAGGTGACATGCCTTGATTTCATCCCTTCTGTCTTGTCTCTCTGTGTGTGACAAGCTTGGGAGATGGGTTTTTTTCCTGTCTAAGAAAACAAGACAGCATTATTATTTTTAATTTGAAAGCACCAATGATAACTAGATGAACTAACATCAGAAATATTGGTAATTTTGTTCTGAATTTCCACACTTCCCTTTGCGTCACAAAGGGCCTGTTAGTTTGCAACTAAACCACCAGTTTTGCTGGAAGAAAAGTACAGGAGGTTTTTAGTTACCACAATCCAGAAAGTTAATTTTCTCTATGTGTATGTTTGGTGGATCTCTTCTTCTTTTTTATTTTCCAACCCAACGCTTAAAAAATGAATCTTACCCTGCTCTCCTCGATGCCACTTAAATGAGAACCATGCACAGGCAGCCCACTGAAATTCTTCCAGCAGTTCACCCAGATGTTTCATTTTGAGTTTGAAGAGCTCTTTAGCTTTGGGAGCTGCCAGTGGGGGAACTGCCTGTGGAGTGTTGGTGTCCTGCATTAAACTCTCTGGCCTCTCCTTTAAACTCAGGAAGCTCGAACTGCAGTTTGGTGGTGTGTTGGGGAGTTGCTGCTGAAGTGATGCTGAAAATTATTTGTTTCCTGCATGCTCCTCTGCTTTGCCTTCACATGCCATGCTGCTTAGGTTTTATCTTGCACTGAGGCATTCCTTTTGGTCCAGGGCCCTGATAAAGACACTATCCTTCAAAGTGGTGCTTGGCGGGGGGGGGGGGGGGAGAGCCTGTTTCCATGGAAACAGTAAGCCTTCCCCAATTGTATAGGAACCTCAGATGGCATGCATTAGCACACTGCCAGCAGCTAGGACTGACCTATAGTCAATCCACTCTGGTCCCAAAGCTATCATTCTCATTGTTGGTGAGGGGCGGGGGGTGGAAGGCCCCCCCCCCCAAAAGGGGGGAAGACAACCTACATACCCAAATATCCATTTTGATACAGCGAATGAAGGTCATGGCTGAGGAGTACTTTTAAAGCCACCATTTTGGAAGGCAAGCCACTTCCGAGTTGCCAAAAGAGGAGACCGTTTTACATAAAATTTGCATATGCTAATCCATATGTAAATGCAAATTTAGAAATAATGACTATCATTTAAATAGAAATGGAATACATCTCACAAAGGGGGAAGGCTGTGGACTGGGTGACTTGTGAGCCTGCTCAGTCTGCTTTCCAGACATGCTGGCTGTTGATGGGCAAGTTCAGGGTCCCTGCTGCTCTTCCTTCTTATGGTTCTTTCTCTTTAAAATGACCTCGGGCTCAACCCAAGCCTTCAAATACAGGGCATCATACTCGGTCACTTTAGAACAGGATGCTGGACTAGATAGTCTGATGCAGCAAAGCTCTCCTTATGGACTATCCATGTCTACCTTACATATCATATGACCCTCCATATTTGTGGAGCATATATGAACCTGTGATTACATTTCACAGAATGGTTTGTGAACCAGAAGTGTTCCTCACCATGTTTTGGGCCAGAAGTTCACATTTGGATAGAACAAGACTTCTACATATCTTTTGTGCTGTTTCATTCGCTCTTTCGTGCTAAATCATAGTTTGGCTTAGTGTTACAGCCGGAAATCTATGTCCCCACTGTGGAAGGGTGTGTGGATCCAGAATTGGCCTCCACGTTCACTTATGGACTCGCTGCTAAAACTGTGTTTATGGAAGACAATCTTACTCGGCTACAATTGATCGAAGAAGAAGAGGAAGAGGAAGAGGAAGAAGAAGAAGAAGAAAACGTGTGAATGAGGAGATCATAGCCCCACCTCCAGACCTATTACCTCTCATGGTTGGCATAAGCTGTGCCTTCATTTCCCTGTCAGCTGTCCTCTGCTCTGTCCTCTTGCTAGTTGATAGAGCTTCCCCACCTCCTATTTGCATACCCACAACATTCCACCCATCAGCAGCGGAGCATCAACTTCCAGTGTATGGCCATCCAGAATGTCCCTCGCTTGTTGAGGTTTGTTAGCAACCATCTGGGAGCAAATGCCCTCCTCAACACATCCAATGTGTATCAGTTGGGAGGGGGTTCAGGGTGGCAGGGCCAGTGGCAACTACTGCACCTTCAAAACTCTGAACTTGCCCTGCAGAATGATTCAGGGCAGGCTGAAAGCCTAAAGCCTCTGCACATGGAAAATAGAAAAGTCGCTGTATGTTGAGTCAGACAATTGTACATTTAGCCCAGCCTTGTCTGCACTGACTGCCAGCAGTTTTCTAGGAATGAAGACAGGGAGTATCTCTCAACCATACCTGGAAGACTGAACCTGGGACCTTTTGTGTGTGTTCTACCACTGAGCCACAGCCCTTCCACAAAAATTCAGCATTTAGGGAGTTCTGCTTGGGTGTGTTTATATGTGTAGATATGCAAACATCTGTACTTATGTGCATCCATTCCATCACGGTGTCTCCGAAAATTCTTACACATCACTTGGGAAGACAGGCAAACTAATATATGTGTACTGGATGAAGCAAGGATCACCAGTGTTGAAGCAATGATTCTTCAACATCCACTTTGTTGAACTGGTCATGTTGTGCGGATGCCTGATTATCGCCTTCCAAACTTAAAAATGGAAAGCGTAATGCTGGTGGTCAACAGAAGAGGTTTAAAGACTGTTCAAGTCAAATCTTTAAAAATGTAGTATAAACACTGACAACTGGGAAACACTGGCCTGCGAGCGCTCCAATTGGAGAACAGCATTTACCAAAGGTGTCATGGACTTTGAAGACACTCAAACTCAGAACGCAAGGGAGAAATGTGCTAAGAGGAAGGCACGCTTGGCAAATCCACACCGTGATCAACTCCCACCCGGCAGTGGCGTAGCGTGGGTTGTCAGCACCCGGGGCAAGGCAAGTAATTTGCACCCCCTAACCCGTGGATTTGCACCCCCTAACCCTACCCACCAGATGTTGTGCCCAGTGCGGCCGGCCCCCCTTGCACCCCCCATGCTACGCCACTGCCACCCGGGAACCAATGTCCCTACTGTGGAAGGATGTGTGGGTCCAGAATTGGCCCCCACAGTCACTGATGGACTCATTGTTAAAACCGTGTTTATGGAAGACAATCTTACTTGGCTATGAGTGATCGCCAAAGAAGAAGGATATGCACATGTGTGCGTGCAAGCAAGCCACTGAAGCTCCTTTAAGGACTTTACTTGCTGCATGCTCAGTTGCACATATAGAAATATCCTGCAAAACTGGAGGGCAGCTATACAATTGATTGCCTAGTGGCTTAGCCATTTGGAATACACTGGCATTTAGCCCATTTGGAAAAATGGTGGCTATTCTCAGGGATGCTTTCAAATCTGGGGGGGGGGGGGTACCTGTAGCGTTTTATCATCTCATGGAGTCCTGGCTCCCTGAAACCTTATTTTACAGCCAGAAAACGCCAGTGGGAAAAGAATATCTTCACATTTAACTACTTCAATCATGTTTAAGGCTAGTAGAAGACGGGGGGGGGGGGGCGGTGAGGAAGGGTGGGAGGAGATTTTCCTTTAGGACCCTGGCTTGCTCAGAAGTGCAGTGCATTTATCTTTGTTTGTGAAAAGTAGTAGTATTTTAAAAGGCATTAAGCATGAAGTGATTAATCAAATGGCAAGAATAGGCCTTTAGGGTGCTCTGGAGAGTCTGGAGAAACACAATTGAGAAATGATGCTTTCTGCTCTATTGAAATGCAAATGCAGCACAGCACAGCCCTCTCAGAAAGTGTGGGGTTGGGGGCGCTTCATGTTATCAATTCCTGAGAATACCTGCTGTATGCACCACGTCTATTTACTTTGCTTGTATAAGCCCTGGCAAGGTAGAGAAAGTGGATTTACACCTGAGCAAAGGTACCCCAATTAGCAAAGAAATGCCCAATGAGAAACAAGGGACGCTCCAGAACAACCAACATATTGGTTGTCTTTTTCTCATTCAGAGATCTTTTGCTTTTTATGTTTCTGTCTTTATTAGCCCAGTTTGCCACTTCTAAAGCAATGAAATCCATTTTTTTCTCTTTCAGATACGAGCCTAGCAGCTGTTAAGAGCCCAGACTCAAAATTATTTCATCTTGTTGATGATATTAAAAAGAATAAAAAAGGGGGGAGCGGGAAAGGACCTTTTTATCCTTTTGTTACCATCCGCGCACAGTTCAATTACTTTGATTCTCAAAGGCCCTGAATGCCACTGTAAGATCTTGGATAAATCGCTGCAGAACTTGGTGTTTGCGTGTTGTTGTCAGAATAAGATAATATTCATGAGATTATTCCTCAAGGAGGAGGAAATAGGTTTGTTTTGTGAGTCCGCACAAAATGGATAATCTAAGTAGACCTCCCAAGTCCTAGAGATGAGAAAAGTCACCTGAGTGAATTCCACAAAATAAAAATGAAGTCTGTCCACTATGCACTCACCAAACATGACCCCCTGTAAATGTGGTCATATGTGACATGGGTGAGCTATGAGCATATCTATATCTGCAGGTGGACAATTTTGTTTTCCTTTAATTTTTTTTTCATTTTCTCATTTTACAGACATAGCAATACAAATTTACACTTCAAATTTAAGATACCGAATATTAATATCAACCCCCTTCCCCTCTTTCTGTGGTTGCTTATGTCATATCTTTTATCACTGCGTATCTGAAATCTATTTATTATTTATCCTTTATACTCAATTTAAATGATTTTACTGCTCAGTTTTAATTCAGGCTGTTTACAACGGTTCTTCAAATAGCCCTTAAATCTTCCCCATTCAAAGTTTAAAAGTCTCTTCTTGATTTCTTCTTCTTCGGGTAAGTTACGCCATTTCTGCATACTCCGTCAGTTTCTGCTGCTAATCTTCCTTGGTTGGGACTGCTTCTTATTTCCACCTCTGGGCGTATATCATTCAAGTGGCCGTTGTCGCATACATATATATATATATATTCCTGTTCTTTTAGTACTTCTGTTCCTATTATTCCTAAAAGAAAAGCTTCTGGTCTCTTAATCAAAGTTATCTTTAACATTTTTTTTCCAAACTAATAAAAAAATAAAAAAATTGTCCAGTAGCACCTTAGAGACCAATTAAGTTTGTTCTTGGTATAAGCTTTCGTGTGCATGCACACTTCTTCAACTCATTATATATCATTTCCCAGAATGCTTTAACAACCTTACAAGACCACCACATATGGAAAAGGGTAAAGTAAAGGTACCCCTGCCCGTACGGGCCAGTCATAACCGACTCTAGGGTTGTGCGCTCATCTCACTCAAGAGGCCGGGAGCCGGCGCCGTCCGAGGACACTTCCCGGTCACGTGGCCAGCATGATAAAGCTGCTCTGGCGAGCCAGCACCAGCACCGCACATGGAAACGCCTTTTACCTTCCCGCTATAAAGTGGTACCTATTTATCTACTTGCACTTAGAGGTGCTTTCGAACTGCTAGGTGGGCAGGAGCTGGGACCGAACGACGGGAGCTCACCCCGCCGCGGGGATTCGAACTGCCGACCATACGATCGGCAAGTCCTAGGCACTGAGGTTTTACCCACAGCACCACCCGCGTCCCATGGAAAAGGGTACCTGCATTTAAAAAAAATTTTTTTTTAGGGAGAAGGATTGTGAACACACTTATCACCTGAATCCAGGGGCAGGGGGAGGATTTGAGCTTGGACTCTTGCTTTAGCACAGAATGGTGAGCCAGACCTGAACTGTGAGTATGGAGTCACAAAACAAAAATGATTGCATGTTTATTAATGCAGGATACAAGAGTGTTTGCCTGCTTATGCCACGCCTCACTGCCCTATTTCTAATGCCCTGCCACTCACCTGACATCTGCTTGTCATTCTGCATATATATATCTATGCGCGCGCGCACACACACACACACACACACACACACATATATATATATAAAACAAAGTGGGGCTCTTTGTCTAGACGTCACTTTGTGATCTTAGTCTTACTGTATTACCGGCATTGATCCATTCTGGGACAGATAACAGAAGAAGGCGACAGACTAACATGTTCCTGTAACCTACTTGATGCTGGCGTGTAAAATAATACCCCAGATAGTTACCCTAAAGGCCTTTATCATTTATTCATTCAGCGATTCCCTTCCTGTGTAGTTAATGTTGCAATTCCCTGCCCAGAGCTTGCAGACGGGGCGTGAGAAATCCTTATGGACAGATGGCCTTGCATTTCTGAAAACAAACTTGTGTTATCTTCCAAGTTGCTTTAATGAGCTGACTCTGTTTAGGGAGCACATCAGAGAAGGAATTCATCAGCCTGCTAGTTCTTCTGTATTTTGATTTGCATTCAGCAAAGTGGAACAAATCCTGAAATTGTTAGTGTTTGATTAGCCCTTACTTATGCAAAGCGGAAACTTTGAGAGCTCTGGAGGTTTGGGAACTGCCAATCGTTCCCGAGGGCCGCTTCTCACAAGACTCCAATACAGTTACCTGAGTACAAAACACACACACATTGTATTGGATAAAACTGGCACACAGATTGTGGCCACTTCCCTCTTCAAAATGGGGCTGATCATATCCTAGTTTCTTTCTGCTTGTATTTTACAGGGGAACGCTGTGATTAGTGCCTGAGTCATAACTAGTTCTCTCTCTCCTCTCTCTCTCTCTCTCTCTCTCTCTCTCTCTCTCTCTCTCTCTCTCTGTGTGTGTGTGTGTGTGTGTTTTGAGGCTGTATGCCACTGTACTGCCACCTCTGCTGTCCCCCTGCATTACAAATTCACGTGGCACTTTTATGATTGGCAAAGCGCCTTAGAGGAAGGTGCCTGGTGATCGTAAAAAGGCCACGCCGGAGCAGAGGTTCTTTGCTGTGACCCTTTTACAATTGCCATGCAAGTTCCTGGAAGGCGTTTTGCCAATCTTAGAAGGATCACGCCAAAGCGCCTCCGGGAGGCCACTTCCTGTCACCATAGGAAGTGGCAGAGGCTGTGGCAGCAGGCAAAGGTGTGAAGGGGGAAGGAGCGAGTGGGTAGGTGGGAATGTGGCAGCAGTGGTTGGATGGTGGCAGGGGGTGCAAGCAGGCAAACAGCGGCGGGATGGTGCACAGTGGTCATAACTGGCTTGATATGCATGCCAGTTGTATATCTGTACTAAGTACAAAATACAGTGGTACCTCAGGTTACAGACGCTTCAGGTTACAGACACTTCAGGTTACAGACGCTTCAGGTTACAGACTTTGCTAACCCAGAAATAGTACCTCAGGTTAAGAACTTTGCTTCAGGATGAGAACAGAAATTGTGTGGCGGTGGCACGGTGGCAGCGAGAGGCCCCATTAGTTAAAGTGGTACCTCAGGTTAAGAACAGTTTCAGGTTAAGAATGGACTTCCAGAATGAATTAAGTTCTTAACCCGAGGTACCACTGTATCTCACAGTTCTGGGGTTCCAAAAGGTCTGCTGCTCAGCCACATTTAACTGTTATTTTTAGGAAAGGGGTTCGTTGGCATTGCCAAAAGTTGATAGATCCTCAGGTTTATTGTGAAAGCTGCTGTAGCATAGGGACTATTGTTGCACCCTACTCAGAGTAGACCCATTGAAATTAATGGACATGACTAACCTGCGATCATTAATTTCAGTGGGTCTACTCTAAGTAGGACTTAGTTGGATTCAACCCCAAGAGACTAAACTATAAATGTGGAAATCTCGGGTTTGAAGCTCACGTCTGTCATGCACTTACTAGCTGACCTTGGGCAAGCCATTGTCTCTCAGCCTCAGTCTTCATACCTGCAATATGGGGGACAATATGACTTTCCTTACAGTAGCATTGCCATATTTTAAAGGAAATTTGCCAAAAACTAGACTTCAGACTGGGTTGAAATACGTCTGGATTTTCCCAGACATTTAAGCGATTTCCACCCGGCCTCTGTTTCCTACTGCCATTTTCCGGCTATGTCCAGGAAATTCCGGACTTATTGCAGCTGCACCTTACAAGGTCATTTTAAGGATTATGACCAGTGAAGCAATCTGATTACTATGCAAAAGCCAAGTATTACTACATTTGTTTTTTAAAAAATTCCACCTTGCTGAAGTTCTCTCTGTATTCCTCTGTTTTTTGCTCCCTTCTGTAGACTCAAAACCAGCTGCCACACAACCTCCATCAGCCCCATTCCAAAATATCTGGAGGGGGTCAGATTGTCAGAGGATGCTGTAAACTGTACTGATGGAAGTTGGGAGTCCACTAACATGGGGAGGGCCACAGATATCTCCCCATCTCTGCTCTAAGTGAAGCTTGCATTGCTGGCAAATACACTTGTATGACAAATCCAAGCAGTGGAGGGGAACTTTCTTTTCAGCCTGAGGTCTACATTCCCTTGTGGGGAAAGTGGGTGGGGCAAAGGATAGGACTGTCAAACTTTCTCCAGAAAGTTGTGTTCCAGCCAGAGGTTTCTACACCACCACTGCCCAACGCACAACTTTCCATCATTGATCCAGACCAGTAAGTGACAATAATCATAGGCAATAATACTCAAGGAAGGTGCAGAACAGAGCTGTGTGTGTGTGACTCAGGGTCCAGACAGAGAGGCCTACAGGGTAACAATCAGCACCCACCCCTCCCAGCTGTGAACTCACCTGTATGGAGAACCATGGACTCAGCTCTTCTTTCTTAGGCGATCACTCATAGCTGAGTAAGATTGTCTTCCATAAACACGGTTTTAACAATGAGTCCGTAAGTGACTGTGGAGGCCAATTCTGGACCCACATGTCCTTCCACAGTGGGGACATTGGTTTCTGGGTGGGAGTTGATTACGGTGTGGATTTTACAAGCATGCTTTCTTCTTAGCATGTTTCTCCCTTGCATCCTGAGTGTCTTCAAAGCCCATGACACCTTTGGTAAAGGCTGTTCTCCAATTGGAGCACTCACAGGCAAGTGTTTCCCAATTGTTAGTGTTTATACTACATTTTTAAAGATTTGCCTTGAGACGGTCTTTATACCTCTTTTGTTGACCACCAGCATTACGCTGTTCATTTTTAAGTTTGGAATAGAGTAGTTGCTTTGGAAGACAATAATCAGGCATCCACACAACATGACCAGTCCAACAAAGTTGATGTTGAAGAAGCATTGCTTCAACACTGGTGATCTTTGCTTCTTCCAGTACACTGGTATACAGCTGCAAATAAAATGTTTTAAGTGTGTTTTAAGTGCAGTATATAATGTGGCATGAGATGGTGATGGTGAGCCTTATGGAAAATCCAATGTATTTTTAAAAACTCTTAAAAAAAAAAATTCAGAACGGTTTTTATATGTGTGTAGATTCCACCCATGCAGATCCCCTTCCTTCCATTTTCTTTCTGACTATATTACAGTTATTATAGGAATATGGGACACCCATATTGCATCCGGTCAGAGTTATTTGTTATTTATACATCCCAGGCTTGAATTATCCACTCTAATTGGCAGCGGCTCTCAAAAGTCTCCAGTAGGGAAGAGTCTTTCTCATCACCTGCCCTTCCAGCTGGTAGGTGGATGCTGCATAGATTGAACCTGGGGACTTCTGGGCATGTGAAATGCCTGCTCTACCGATGCACTATAGTCACCCTACATTTAGATTTTGTGGATATTCCCCTTTAACTCTCTTTTGGATAATTTTTTTTCTGCTTGAAGGAAGCTGAGGGAAACATCTGAATACAACTTGGGCTTCTCTGTAAAATAACAGGGAGTTTCCACGGCTGTTTTGCTGCCTGATTCCCTAACTATATAGTTTGAATGGGGGGGGGACGGGGGGGGGACGAGAGGCCTTGACTATTGTTCCTGCCTTTCAAGAGGACTGCCTCACCCAGTGCTAGTGCAATCATTCCAAAGGTAGGTGTTAATCTTGATCTGATTTCATGTGCAAAACAGCTGCTTGGATACTTAGTCTTCCATCTGTCTCGGATGGAGCTGTTTTCTACCACTCTTTCCTGCACACGGAAAGTTAATTTAATGCATATTGGGAAATTCTTTAAACACCAGGAGACTTCACACCATCCCTCCCCACCCCACCCCCTCCACCCCATCAGGCCCTTGGAGTTCTTGCTGATATTTAGAGGTGTGAGATTACAGAGCTGTAGAGTGGAATGTTTCACTAATTTGTTCTAGAGACTATCTGTGGCTGAATCTCCATGCTGTTCTCCTCCTAAACCAAGCGCAGCACAATACAAAAAGCCGCAGTAACTTCTTGTGAAGGAAAATGCGGCTAATGCTCAGGGGTGACTGGAGCCGTAGTCCAGAGAAACCTGGGTGGTACCAGGTTGGAAACAGCTACTTTAAAACGTGAGGACGCAGGTGTCCCTGTGGTCTAAACCACTGAGCCTCTTGGGCTTGCCGATCACAAGGTTGGTGGTTCAAATCCCCACAACAGGATGAGTTCCCATTGCTCTGTCCCAGATTCTGCCAACCCATCAGTAGATAAATAGGCACCACTGTGGTGGGAAGGTAAATGGCGTTTCCGTGCGGTTTCTATCATGGTGTCCTGTTGTGCCAGAAGCACTTTAGTCATGCTGGCCACATGACCCAGAAAGCTGTCTTTGGACAAATGCTGGCTTCCTCAGCCTGAAAGCGAGATGAGCACCACAACCCCATTGCCACCTTTGACTGGACTTAACCGTCCAGGGGTTCTTTATCTTTTTTACCTTTATTTTTTTTACCTTACTTTAAAACATTACCATAAGCAGTGGAGGCTGGCACTGTGGCTGCTGCCAGTGGCACTCTGCACATGTGTAATGGCACAATTTCCTAAATAAGTTCTGCACAAGTCCTATTGTGGCAAAACCAGCAAGGTTAAAAATTGCAGCCATCCCAGTCAAAATTTTACCTGCTCCCCACTAACCAAAAGAGTAATTTCTGACCATTCTGACTGGGGCCACGTCAGATTAAGCAGTACTCCACCATCTCAGATACATTAACTTACAAACGTAAACAGGGAGAACTGTCCAGATTGAAACTGGGATGACGCTCCTCGCTATGATGCTCAAGCGTCTTGCGCAGTTTCTAAATCAACAAAACCTAATTCCCTTTCAGAATGTAAAGAATAGTTTTGTCCCCAGGTGTATTAGCAGAGCTACATAAATGAATTTTAGATGTACATTAAAATTCTGTTTGCTTGCAAATTAGTTATACTGCTGAATATATTTCTCATTAACTTTTCTAAAAGAAATGATTGCTTAGAAGATGTTATCCAAATAAACATTTTTAGTTGCTGGATAAATCTTAGTTACTGCATATCTTTCAGTAAAAAAAACATTAGACGTTACAAAATGTCGAGTCAATTCACTCTGATTTGTGAATGTTATTGATGTTTTCTGATGCATCTTTAAGATCAGTCCAGTGGTTCCTTTGGTGGAATCAGTGGTAACTGACAGATCTATCCTTCCTCTCATGCAAGAGGCATTATTGGAATTTTGGAACTTGTGTGAAACACATGCAGAAGTGGATATGGGTTTTCTCTGTGGTGAACATTGCCACACATCATCAATGAGATGTACAGGTTACCTGTGTGTGTGTGCATGCGTGTGTGGACATTAGGAAAGAGAACGTCAAAGTCAGTCCACCTGCCTCTTTTCCCTAGATGATAAAACAAACTCAGGAGGAAGTCTCTTATCCCAGGTTAGCTTGGTCATCTGAGTCTCCCCATCAAATGATAAGGAGGATTTTATCACACAGTCAACTGGCAACATGTGGTGGAACCTGTAATCTTTGGGGCTTCTTCTTACCTAACAAATTATCATGTTTGTTTGAGGGAGAGCTGAGAACAACCTCCGTTCCTCTGTTAAGCTCAGCCATCTCTAGTTTGGGCCCTGAATGTTAAAACAGCATGCAGATATCCGCAAACCATTTCTCACAAAAAGGGACATGAACTAAGACTTGGTGATCCCGTTGTAATGAGATGCTCAGCAGAGGAGTCAGTTCTATCACAGAGCAGGCTGAGAGTTGTACAGAGGAGAATAGAGATTGGAAATGGACATCCTCCGCTGAACCTCAGCTTTGTCTGATGAACAGGAGAAGCAGTAAGGCTGATGGGAAAACAGAGAGAAGAGAGATCAGCATCCCAGCATCCTGACCTGAATACAAATCAGATCAAATGATTGCATGGTTTTATATTGCCCGGCGCTCCTTCTTTGGAAGCATGCAGTTATTCAGTAACTTTGTGGTCACAATGGCGCTGTTTTGTTGGTAATAGGCCCTTAAATATTACAACCTAATGTTTAACTCCTGCAACAACATGAGGGTTACTGTGTAAGGCTGCAGAACTACATGGAAGAGGTGATGCTTAATTATGTGGCAGAGCAAAGGGCGGTGATGATGGGGCATCTGCTCGGGGGGAAAAGAAGTGCATGCCCACCTGAGCATGAAAGGACTGGGTTCATCTGAAGTCTGCAGGGACAAAGCCTGATTGTTTGTTGCAGTCTTGAACATGTGGCGGGTGTGCTACAAAAGAACAATTCAGAAAACACCTGCAATTTAAAATAAGGCATGGCAAACTCAGCCTTGCGATAGGACCAATGGGCAGAAGTTGCTCACCTGTATCTTGAGAAATGTGTTATTATCTGCACACAAAGAACCTAGATGGGTATCTGACCAACTGTTGTCTGTCTTTATAGCCTGGTATGATACATGAGAACTGACCTTTCTTTCACTGGGTCCTCTAACTTTCCTTACATTGTAGTTGAGAAGTTTTGTTTCAAAATCCTGTTTAGGATCCTGCAAAACTATAAAGTATGATTGCATCAACCCTCTTAATTGTAATCCTGGTCAATGAAACTTGAGGTGCCACTGTTTTCCATCTAGATACCTGAATTCTTTTGCTGCTGCATAAATGTTTCTGTGAGCGTATTTCTTAGCAGGAAGTTCCAAAAGTTAATTACTTGCAAGATATAGTCCCCTCCCCCAATAGCCTGTTTTTTTAAAGTTACATATCTTGGTTTTATTAATGGCATTGGAAAGCCAACTTTTCCTGCTTAGTTCCTGTTTGCTGAACAGTTCTTTTTCCCAAATATGGAGAAGATAGCCTTATTTCTCTGGAGAACACATTTATAAGGTTGCCAGGATGTGCTGTAAAAGAACATCTTAGAAAACACATGAGATTTCAAGTGAGGCACCAAAAAAACCCCTGACTTCATGTATCTGATAGGACATGGGAAGATTACTCATCTGTTTCTAGAGAAAGATGAACTCATAGTCTGTAGATAAAGATACTAGATGTGTATCTAATCAACTGCTTGAATTTCGGAATAATCATATACAGATTTTATCCTTGTCTCATCAAAGCCAGTGGTGTAAATGTGAAGACGGAAAGCCTACATAGGTACGGGCCAGTATACCAGCTCTGAAAATCCTAACATTGGCCAAAATCTTTCCATCCATGTTTCACTGGACTTCATGTTCAGAGGGGGTCACATACATCAGTGATCCATGTTATCTCTCCAATATGGCACCTTGGTTGGACACTGCAATCCTAGTGGACAGAGGTAGGGAAGAGAAGAGAGGAAAGGGCAAATCAGGGGCTGGGTAACCCAATTCCCTGACCCAGCACTGGCCTTTCCATTGCATAAATGCACTCACCGAGACGTGGTTTTGTATACACAGCTGCAAGGAACAATGTGTGCCCCTTAATTTTTAATGTCTTTGGAATTTTCTTATGGATTTCATCTGTTAGTCCTGCCATGTACTGACTGTTGGTTACATCATTGTCAATATATTTGATTGCACTGGGAATATTTATCACATCTGATTCGGATTTAAATATTTTAACTAACTAATATCAACCATAGAATCATAGAATTGTAGAGTTGGAAGGGACCCTGAGGTTCAACACTTGCAACGCAGCTGTCTCATATGGGGATCAAACCTGCAATCTTGGCGTTATCAGCACCACACTCTAACCAACTGAGCTATCCTGGTATAACTGTTTGACAGCAAAGCAGGCTGCCTTGGGAGGTGATGGGCTCTCCTTCATTGAAGGTATTTCAGCAGAAATAAGACAGCCAACCAGCTGTTGGGGATTCTGTAGCATTGTAGAGTTTCAGCTCTATAATTCTACGTCCATGGGAAGGAGATGATATATAATATACCTGCCCCTACAGCATTGATCATGTAGAGAAGGGATGTCCAACACGTCGATTGTGATCTACTGGTTGATCCCTTCAAGGTTTTGGTAGATCGCGGTCAATTGCTGGCCTTTCCACCCCCGCCCCCTCTCCCTGCACTGGCCTCTATTGTTGCAGAAGAGAAGCTGGAGTTTAGAAACAGAGGCTGTTATCTGGCCAACGATCGTAAGGGTAGTGGCTCCTCATGTTCCTCCCTCCCTCAGACCACCAAACTGCATTTCCCCTTCCCCCAAAAAGCTCAAACACTTTGACCTGAACCCCTTAAAAACAGGGGTAGATTTTAATTTTGAAAGTAGATCGCAGTCTCTCCGGAGCTGGCCACCCCTGGTGTAAAGTTTCTCTACCTAGCCCAGGCAGCAACTAGATGGCCCACATGATTCGGGCAAATATTGCTGGGCACTGTTAACTCTCATTTTGCTACATAGATTTGATTTATTTTTATTTATTGCATTTATATACCAACTTTATCTTCCAAGGATCTCAAGGTGATGTACATTGTTCTCTTCCTCACCATTTCATCCTCACAACAGCCTGTGAGGTACCGTAGGTTAGGCTGAGGAATGGCCTTCTCTGTTTGAGGATTGGCCTTCTCACATCCCAGCCTCAGCCAATGTAGCCATAAGCAAACACAGGGTATTGAATATTTAATATAGCCACTTTTTTTTTTTAATTTGGTGGCATTGCTTTTAAATTCAAGTCTTCTCAGCTGCCAGCAGCCACTTCCCCGCCAACCAGGGTTAGCGATCCCTCCTTCCCAGAAGCAACCCTTTCTAGCCCACAAGCCTTGCTTCAGTCTCAGACAGACACTGTGACTATTATTTCCCTCCATTATCCGCCTGAACTTTCAGCAAATATTATTTGTTTGTCAAAACAGCACTGTCAAAGGGCCCCGTGTTCTTAATTAAAACCTTGACCCTCCTTTAACCTTTCCTGGGAAATGCTCATTAGTGGAAAAACTCCGCTGCAGGCTGCCTAAAATTTGGAGACAGCACTGTAAACATGGGGATTCCAAACAGCCTCACGTAAGACTAAGTAATTCCCCTCCCTGAGAATCAGAATGAGCTTGTACATTTGTTACTGATGCTAGCGATCTGCAAACTTCAGCACCAGAATTTCAAGACTGGGTCGCCTCACTTCACTGGGCCAGGGTGAGATGAGGTGACCATAGGTAGCCTAACAGCAAAAAGCCAGTGAATATATATGATCAAGCATACATCTTCCTCTCTCCACTACTTTACAGAAGACGCAGGGCCAAGACGGGAACGAAAGCAGCCCATGTTGTCTTTCTGGCTCGCTACCAAATGAACTGCCTATAATGAAGAGAACTGTTTCCTTTTACTCATCACCTTTGTTTCTGACTGTCTTTTAGCAACTTCTAGTGATGGGGCTGCAGCAGCATTCAGGCAGCTGCTATTTGACTCCTACTATTCTACAAACAGAAATACATGCACGATGAAACACTCCAGCAGAAGTTCATCTCCCAGGAATTCTTTTCAGTCCTTGACCGCAGAACCAGCTAGCCTCCATGGCAACAAGATACGATGTCCCATACATGCTGCTTTCAGATAATGCTGCAGGTCAGGGATCTGTTCAGCTGAATGAAGTTACATTCAAACACCAAAAATGATTATTGTTGCTTAATTTCTTCTTCTCCGGTTGCTTCTTCGGTCGTTCCTTTCTATTTTAGGGGGAGGGGATGGTTCTATATGCGCACTCTTAAAATGAGTCTCAAACCTTGCAAAAGCTTACCTATGTATTTCTCATAATCCATGCATGTTTGTTGATAGCTATTAGGAATACTTACAGCCGTTCCTTGTTGTCACCATCAAGATCTAATGTTGCAATCTTCAGAGGAATCACTGTCTTATAAGTATAGGGTAGAAATATCATTCAGTTCGCATTTAAAAGCGAACCTACCAAATTCACATTTCCTGAAGCAGTGCAGGAACCGAAACACTGTCATCCATTGAAATTTGCAATTCTCTGAATTTTGCAATGTAGTTCTCCAGTTGAGTAATAATGTAGGAATGAGCAAATTCTTTGCAAGCAGAACTCACTGAATGTCATATGTCCCTGAGCACAAGTGTCAATCAGTAACCATAAAAAATGCAATATTGATGATGTTCCTAATGCTAAAGCTATCAAAGCTGTGTATGAGGGAGAGTTTGCTGTGTGCAGTATTTGCCTGATTGTGTGGACCTGATACTTCTCCTTATCCAGTACCAAGTCTGGCCATGGTCAATAAATGGTGCTTTAAAAATGCATATGTACTGGAGCAATTATGGAATTGATTTGTTATGAATGGATGAATCTGTTTTCTGCTGAATCTAACCCACTGGTCCATCTAGCCTGGTATTTCTCCTCTGATTGGAAGCAACATGCCATGGAACTTATCTTTCCCAGTGTACAACTTGAGATTTCTTGTTGTTCATAAGCTGCCTGGAAGGTTGCATCTTCTGTCCATTTCAATTGGGTCTGCAATGCTGCTCAATCACTTTCAAGCATCCACTGGAAACAAGAGAGAAAATTTATTTGTTCCGTTCTTGCAAATTTTCAACATATGATTTGGAGAGAGGCAATAGACACGACAGCACTTTGTGGCTGCAGGATGTACTTATAGGAGCAGATCCGTTGAATATCACTGAGGCCCCCCTATTTGTTCATGCATTTATAAATTAAGTACACATCTTTCTATGGTGAACTCCTTTTCTCGTTTTCTTGAAAGACTCTAGCAAAGACTATAATGCAAGCCTTTCTACAATTTCACCTTATTTTGCTTCCAAGAGTTTGCTGTGACTGCATGCGAGGCTTATCTCCCAAAGCATGCCAGGTTTCCCTTCCTCCCAGAGTCTGCCTCTCTGTGAAGTGTCCCTCTTTTGTTCGGACTCCACTTTGGCCTGCCATGTCCCCCAGTATCAGAGAAAGTTGGCCTCCAGGCTTGAATTACAGCAAGCCTTGCTTAGAAAATACACCATGAAATTTTATGGCTCCTGGGAAGGGCTGCCATCTGCTTTTTCTTTTTCCACCTTTTTTCCTCTTCCAAAATAGCCATTCCACAGTCTATTAAACCATTACTGCCTTCTCCCTCATGTTTCTGCTAATATTTTGTGTCCTTTCCCTGCCAAAGCCCCCTGTTTAAGTACCTACAATAAGGATGTAATTCTCCCTTGCAGCTCTTTCTACAAGTTTAATATTAGCTTGACAGTGCAATAGGTTGACTTAGTTTGGAAAATTAAACAGTTCCTCAATTTGCCACCAAACCATCTCTCCCCCCCCCCCAATCTACATAAGCAAACTCTAATGGCCCGAAGAGTTCCTGTATTCAGGGACTATTGGATCCATTCAATTTGCTTTTGCTAATCTGTTTCTGATTTGTGGAGAGCACTGATTCAAAGCAGAACTTTGCACCTAGGACTTCATTCCACAGCAGGCTCCAGTTCAAACGTCATGTTTGGGGTTTGAACCATGCACTCCTCTTGCAGAAAAATTACAATCATTGAATTCAAGCAGCTGCAGTCTATGCTGCAGTATTTAAGCGAGCTCTACATTCGTTCCTGCAAACACAGTTGTATTTTGCAGTGTACAGATATTTGTCTACTCCTGTTGTATAGAAAAGTAACTAGACTCTACTTGTTTCTTCAGAAAGCTTCCCCATGTCTCTTTAGTCACTTTTTCCTTCAAGCATTTAGGTCAATCTAAGTTTCTCTCCTTTCATCACATGGCTTTTTTTTTTTTAATGTAACCCTGAAAGGGCTTGGCATGAACAGGTGTGACAATTAGCAAAATAAGTAGATTTAATTGCTCTGTTTTCATGCGGGATACCAAGACATATAAGAGATCAGGAGACATTTCTGAGAAGTTGATCCAATTTTTAAAGGCTTAGAAAATGTATGATCAGAGGTGAAGTCATCTCTCAAACCTGTTTGTTTAGCCTATCCTATCCAGAATTATAGAATGTCGACATGTGTGTTAATCACGTTTTTAGCTTATCATTGATTTTAACCATTTTTTAAATGTTTTAAATAGCTGAGCTGCTTTTTACTGGTGATTTGATTGCTATATTCTTTTCATAAGCACTTTGGGGTTTGTTTGTTTTTTACAATTAAGAGATGTATAAAATTGTAGACTAAATAAACAAAATGGGGTCACATGTTACCATATCTCTGTTAGCTTTCCTACTGTACCTTCTATAAAATTCTAGAAGATACACTTTTTCATCAAAGTTGTTAGATATAGCCCTTTGAAGAAGTAGATGTGCTTTACACTAGCTTTGGACCAGAGAATCATATGTGCATCAAGTTCCCAATGGGAATGGTCAAAGGCAAGGCACACAAAGCAATCCATTGTTGACAAGGGTAAAGATGAATGCTCTATTGGCAGAGCTAAGTTCCATCAAGAACATGAGGCTGCTCCTCAAACCATAATATGTCAGAGGTTAAGATGAAGGGGAAGAAATGAGCCAGGACCAAGAAAGCCTTCCTTGCAGTTTCGGCTCAAACAGGATGCCTTGTATAAATGTTTCCTGACCTGAAAGGCCCAACGGTCAACTTGGCTGAGTGGGGCCAGCCCTGTCCAAAGTTGAAGAAGAAGATTTCCTTGCCAGAAAGATATTCCAAGCTGCAGTTCTGCCAGCTCACCACATGGGGCAGCTGCGCACAGAACCAAACATTGCTAACTATAGCTGTGTAGATCATGGCACGTTGACGCAGGGTACAGTGGGAAGAAAGGACTCCCATCAAATTAATTCAGCTCCCAGCCTGGATAAAAGGGCTTGGTAGTTACTATATATATATATATATTACAGACACCATCCAGTAGCCAAACCAGGGTGGCACCTCCGGATGCTGCACCCCCCTGCAATCCCTACACAGATCTGGCTGGCACAGGCCACAAAACCACAGCTCGCCCCTATACACGAAGCCAAGCCAGAGCACAACCAAGTGCAGTACAGCCATCTTCTCAGAAAAACTCTTCACAAAGTTCAAGAGTTCAAGACACGAAGGCTTTAGCAACTAATCCACACCTAATGACCCACCTAAGTGGGATTCAGGAAATCACTCAAGAAATCACTCAAGATATCCCTCAAGTAATTAAGGAACAAAAGAAGAAAAGGCACACTAGCCTGGGAACCTCCTCTCTGCCCAGAACATTGGAGGCTATACACCACACCTCCTCAACAGTATTTATAGGAACTCAAACACTGAGATCCTGCTCTGTTCCAGTAACAAGAAGCCGAAAGCACCAGCCTGAAGATGACGAGTGAGACCTCGTCGAAACGTCGCCTAGACACCCCAACTTTTACACGGGAAGACACCCGAGGACACCAAAACCTGCATTCCTGTACCCGTGAAAATCTACGAAAGCATATATATATATATATATATATATATATATTCATGTATGTTTAACCACATTTATAGACCATGCAATTGAAAGCAAGCAATACAGATTTAATCAGTAAAATCTAAAAACAAGTATACATTATAAAATTGCATGTATACTGAAGTTTTTAAGCAGGAGTCTAAAACAATGCATTGTGTGTTCTTACATGGTGTTAATAGGCTGGGAGTTCTAGGGTATGGGAATCACACCAAAAGACTGATTCATTGCAGATATGTGTGATGTGGACATCACTGTACTATTCCCCCCCCCAGCCACTCTGTCCCATGGCAGCCAGTAATGTAGGGAAACACACAACATGTTGACATTACATGTTATAAGGGATCGGTCAGAGAATAAGACACAAGGCTGCTGTTTCTGCAAGAATGCCTGTGGAATTTGGAAGAATTTGGGTGTGTGCTGTGAGCTGCAGAGGGGGAGAAGAGGAAGGGGAAATCCTGTTGCATATGCGGAAATCTGTTCTGCTTGTGCATGGACCCGGATGCATAGAACCCGGATGATAACAGCTTTGCTAAGACCATTTCTGGTTGAAGATATTGCAGTCCTAGGATAGCTGTGAGATTCCATCATCAAAGAGTTGGAAGAGATCCCAAGGGTCATCTAGTCCAACTCCCTGCAATGCAGGAATCTCAGCTAAAGCATCCATGACAGATGGCCATCCAACCTCTGCTTAAAAACCTCCAAGGAAGGAGAGTCCACCACCTCTCGTGGGAGTCTGTTCCTCTGCCAAACAGCTCTTACTGTCAGAAAGTTTTTCTGAATGTTTAGTTGGAATCTCCTTTCTTGTAACTTGAAGCCATGGGTTCAAGTCCTACCCTCCAGAGCAGGAGAGAACAAGCATGCTCCCTCTTCCATGTGACAGCCCTTAAGATAATTGAAGATGGCTATCATATCTACTCTTCTCCAGGCTAAACATATCTAGCTCCTTCAAGTGCTCCTCCTAAGGCTCGGTTTCCAGACCCTTGATCATCTTAATTGCCTTGCTCTGCACACATTCCAGCTTGTCAACATCCTTCTTAAATTGTGTTGCCCAGAACTGGACAAAGTATTCCAGTTTGGTTTGACCAAGGCAGAATAGAGTGGTACTATTACATCCCTTGACACTATACTTCTGTTGATGCAGCTTAGAATAGCGTTAGCTTTTTTTTGCTGCTGTATCACACTGTTGATTCATGTTAAGCTTTGTTCCACTAAGACCCCTAAGATTCTTTTCACATGTACTGCTAGTAAGGCAGGTGTCCCCCATCCTATATTTGTATATAGGATCTTCCTGCCTAAGTGCAGAACCTTACATTTGTCCCTATTGAAATTCATTTTGTTAGCTTGAGCCCAGTTCTCCAATCTTGTTAAGATCATTTTGAATTCTGATTCTGTCTTCTGTGGCATTAGGTATCCAAGCCCAGATAGGTTTTGATCTGATAAATGCACACATCCCCAAAGGTCACCATATGTGACAATTTCATTGTACATAGTGGACATACATGAACTTGTGGGTTTTTTCCACTTTCTCTCTGATAATAACTTTGACACATCAGATTTGTATAAAGATACATCCCTAATTTTATATACATTTGGAAGATATGTGCTTCACATTATAGGTGCCAACTCCCTGGCGCCCTGGGTGCCCAAGCAATCACAAAATTCCCCATGAAGGGGCCAGGAACTCACAAATTTCAGTGCCAGGGCCATGCACACTGCATGGCACCCGTGGCTCCAGGTACCCACAGTCACAAAGCCAAGTTGGCACTCCTGCTTTATATTCTTCATGTTTAATCACACTCTTCTCCTAAAAATGTTTCTTCTCTGTTCAGAAGGTATGTGATTGGAAACTGGTATATATAATCAAGCTAAATTGGGAGGGGGCCTTCCGAAGCATATTTTGCACAAGGGCCCACAACAAAATATATCTGTAGCATTTGATAATAGTCAAATGACATTCCATGGATCTCTGTGCAAATTATTCTTATATAGTCACTCCTGAAATCCATGACAGCTGAAGTACGTTTTCAGTAGTTTCCCCAAGTACAATGTCTGCAACAACTCTTAGAGGTCATTTGTGGGACTTTTTTTTTTTTAAAGGAGTTTTGGAATATTATTCAATGCCCAGTTGGATGCATGGAGATATATTTATTAAGCACACCTTAACACTGGGAACAAAAACCATATTCAGCAGACTTTATATTTGTACAATATCCAGGTGGTGTCAAGAGTATTGCTGCTCCCTCTTGAATAACTGAATGAAAAGACATACCCTAGTTGTATATACACTAGATCATATTGCTGCCGTATTCAGTTGCCATTTCAGATGCCACACTCATAAGTATGATATAAATCTTAGCCAGGCTGATAGGTAACAGGTAACAGCCATCAGACTTCAGTCAGTTCCTAAGGAGATCATATTTTTATTGCTGATTCCAGCTTTCTACCTGACATTTCCTCTTTAGAAGTACTAACTTGACTGCATGGATTCAATTTAGAAAAACCCGTCATCCACTAGGGGGAAGATGGGAGAAGCTGATAACTGTTTTGTTACTCAAAATTCAGATACAGGGGAAATACCCCATTAAAACATAATATTAAGTCTAGCCTAACCAAAATCTAAAATTGATTTAAAAAGTCTCAGTATCCTTTTGAAAGTAACAGAGAAGCACCAGTTTGTAGTATGTAGCATACCTACATTTTAAAGGCCATTTCATTAACAAATTCTTTTTTAAGTGCAAGGTTAATTAATTTCGGAATTCACAATGGATCAAGATCATCTAGCAATGGGACAACAATTTCACTTCTCGGGAATGCCTTCTCACATTGTTGTTGTTGTTAATATTATTAACTTTTTTTTTTTTGATGCCTTACACCATGGGTCAGCAAACATTTTCAGTGTTCCTCAGACCTTGTAGGGGGCCAGACTATGTTTTGAAAAATAATAATGAATGAATTCCTATGCCCCACAAATAACCCAGAGATGCATTTTAAATAAAAGCACACATTCTACCCGTGTAAAAACACCAGGCAGGCCCCACAAATAACCCAGAGATGCATTTTAAATAAAAGGTCACATTCTACTCATGTAAAAACACGCTGATTCCTAGACTGTCTGTGGGCTGGATTTAGAAGGTGATTGGGCCAGATCTGGCCCCTGGGCCTTAATTTGCCTACCCATGCCTTACACTAAGACAGAAAAAATATAAGCAAATTAAAATGGAGTAAGAGGAACAATGCACTATTAAAAGCATCTCACTACAGAAATACCTGTAATATAGCAGTTGGCTAACAATGTACAACAGAAGAATAATGTAGAAAATCCGACAGATGCCATCAAGAACAATTAAATGCCTGGGAGTACAGGAAGTTCTAAACCTGGCACAAAAAGAGATGCTAGTTCGGTGGTCCCCTAACTCCCCCCCCCCATGGATCCTATGAAAACTGCTGGTGGTCTTGGTAGACCCCTTAATGGTTTTTCTGCCTGTCATAGCACAGTAATGCATTGTGCTAGAGGCTGCATGGTTTTTAATTGTATTTTTACAGACACACTGTGGACCACCTGAATGAAGTGGTCACTAGTGCTCTGTGAACCACAGTGTGGGAGCCCCTGATCTTGTTTGTTTTAGAATACGTTCCTCAAGTCCTTTCTGATCTGGATGCAGGTAATGCAGAAGGTTCCCTTCGAAAGTAGTAGGTCAACACTGAGTAAAGCTCACAGCAGCTGTCTTAATGAGTTGGAGTCTTCATTCATTCATACTCCTAAATTCATCATACACATCTTATTAAATTAGTGTTTCCAAGGCTGCGGCCCACGTTACTAGCATCTGCCAATCCTATTTAGTCTCACAGCTGGAATGAAAAGTATGCATGCAAAGTGGCTGGCAAAATGTACCGAGGAGTTCGTGTGATGACGTGGAAAAGGGTCAAACACATTCAGAGCAGCAGCCTACTCAGTGAGATTGGGAAGACTTCATCTCTTTATCAGGAAAGTAAGAATCACATGATGCAAAATGCAGCATGTTCCCCTCTTGCTTATTTGCTGTGGTGGTTTTTCTTATTCAAGTGAATGTCATGACAGCAACAAGGCTGGAGCTTGCACAACACCTGGGCAGACTGCTAATACCGGCAGGCCAAACAGAATCCCAAGTTAGGTCATTGCTTTTTAATCAAAACACCTGTCTCTTTTCATCCTGTCCTGCCTGGTTGCCATTGCAGAGAAGAGACACTTAAATTTTGCAGCATACCCAGGTGTGAAAGGAACAAAAGGATTTGCATGAGTCAAAAGGACTTAAGGTGTCACGAGCTGTTTGTACCAGAAAACACATGTACGATTCAGCTGTTGCAAGTCTGCCGTGCTCTGGGTTGTGCCCATATTTATATAAAATAGAAAAAAAACTTTGCCCTATTTGAGACCCAAAGACTCATGATTCTTGACCTAATTAATCCAGGATAACTGGATTAAAAAGCGCCCCATGTGCACTTGCATATTCATCCTTCTGTTAATTTAAAGACATAATAATTATAACGCGTTAAACAATGGTTGCAAAACTGTTCCAGGGATGGGAAGGTGAGTGTGTGTGCATGGAAGGGACTCAGTAGGAGCTGCAACCACTGCAAAGCCCATCCAACCCACAGTTAGGTCATTTGCATTGGTTTCTCCTGCCAGTAGTGGCAGTGAATCTCTAGAGCATGAGTTGGCAACCTCCAGATGTTGACGGACTACAGCTCCCACAATCCGTTGCCATTGACCACACTGGCTGGGGCTGATGAGAGTTGGAGTCCAACAATGTCTGGAGGGCCATTACCTCCACCCCACACTCTAGTGCAAGTGTAGCATAAAGGGAAAGCCCCCTTTAAAGACCTGACTGAAGTGGTCCATTTGCTGAGCTGGAGAAGGCTATGCTACATATAATAGACCTCCTCAGTTTTCAAAACTCTCTCACCTGAAACTAACCTTTTAGAGAGAAACAGAAGGATGTTTTCCTTCAGACTGCTGGAGAAAAAGCTGCCCTGGAAGATTTTTAATTTTAGGTGTTGAAAATCAGCTATTTCCTGCACTGCACATTGCTGTGAAACATATATGGCATAGTTTAAAGTTCTGGAAACGTATATCAAAATTAACCCCCTTGGACACAATAGAAGCTGGAAAGCATTCTGGAAACTTGCTTAAATTGCATAGCCAGGCTGTGAGTGTGTGTGTGTGATGATAAACGGAAGTGCATTTATATGAAATCTTTGTAGGTACAAGAGGAAGCATTAGGTATTCTTGGGTTGGCCATTCACACTCAAGGCTGAATATTCCCCAATGAATGGTGATGCCATTAGTATGACTGCAAGAGCATATATAAGACATATGCTGACCTTTGGGCTTTCCAGTAGTGAACCTTTAATTCTGTTTAATTTTTGTTTGTTTGATTGCCCTGATGAAATGTCAGGGCAAGGTTCCACAACAGATCTTCCAGTTGCATTTAAACTCACTTTTGGAAGGATGCCACCTCTAATTCTCAGCATAGATTGCCTTGCTGGAGATCAATGATGAGAGCTGCTCAGAGATAATGGTCAGAGGTCAGAATATAATATAGTCTGATCCAATGTTGAGCAAGCAACCTGCTTGTAATCTTCAGACAAGAAAGTGAGGTTGACCAATTCATAGTTTTTCCATTATTGCGGTAGAGGTTAAAGGTAAAGGTAAAGGTATCCCTGCCCGTACGGGCCAGTCTTGCCAGACTCTAGGGTTGTGCGCTCATCTCACTCTATAGGCCAGGAGCCAGCGCTGTCCGCAGACACTTCCGGGTCACGTGGCCAGCGTGACAAGCTGCATCTGGCGAGCCAGCGCAGCACACGGAACGCTGTTTACCTTCCCGCTGGTAAGCGGTCCCTATTTATCTACTTGCACCCGGAGGTGCTTTCAAACTGCTAGGTTGGCAGGTGCTGGGACCGAACGATGGGAGCACACCCCACCGCAGGGATCCGAACCGCCAACCATGCGATCGGCAAGTCCTAGGCGCTGAGGTTTTACCCACAGCGCCACCCGCGTCCCTAGCTGTAGAAGTTAGGAGTTTCATAAAATCCAAAGCCAACATGTAGTGCCTTTCCAAAAGAAGGAAAGATGGTATAACCTAGGAAGCTGCCTTTTATCAAGTCAGACTATCAATCCATTTCATTCAGCATTGTCTGCACTGACTGACAGTGGCTTTCCAAGGTTGTACAGTGGTACCTCAGGTTAAGAACTTAATTCGTTCTGGAGGTCTGTTCTTGGGAGATACTAGGAATTGAACCTGGGAACTTTTGCAGGCCAAAAAAATGCACTCAACTTACTGAAGTGTGGGACTTCTAAATGAATGAATAAATGAACGAACAAATCACAAATCTGACTGCTTTGTGCCATAAAAGAGATCAAAAAGTAATTGCCATTAAAAAAGAAATAATTGATAGTATTTTTGTGATGAAATATAAGATTTATGTAGCTATGAAAACACTAACTGCAGCCCAACATTTAGCGTTAGGCATGTCTAACAATTAGGCATAGATATGTTGAACTCTGTACTGGAATGTGACCTCAATATAAAGTGAGGACTGGTTTGCTTTACCACCCTAATTTGAGGAAAATGGAAAAAGTATTATCTGAATAACTACTTGTATAATGATATTATAATCATTTTGGAATCCTTCCAGGTGTATTTGCTGAATCAAAACCATGAGTGAAAGGTGTTTAAGAGTTAGACATTATTAAGAGAAAAGGACTCATACATTTCTCAGTAACATCTGTGTTTGAGAAGTCAGCAGCACAATGATGGCCCCCAATAGAAAATCAATTTCTTATCAGGGAGGATGGACAAAAACTAACAAGAAGTTCAGATTGTTTATAGAGCCGCGGGGCAGTTTCAAGGGCAGTGGCTGTTATCAGGAGTTGTACCAGACACCAGATCCTGACTGCAGTTCAGTGTGTTCTCGCAACCAAATGAACTGCACAAAATCGACCCCATTTTGACTGGCTGAGATAGGTCTTGGCAAATGTTCAGTCATGTCTATTTTCAGACATACATCTTTGGTTATAACTACTAAGTTGGGGGAGGAGACTTAAAAGGGCCTTCTACACCACAGATGGCTAACCTTTGGCCCTCCAGGTGTTGTTGAACTCCAGCTCCCATCGGCCCTGGAGTGAGCATGGCCAATGGTAAGGGGTGATGGGAGCTGCATCTAGCAAACCTCTGTTGAGGCTTTTTTATTTGCTTTGAAATTAGAATTCAGCTTTATGTGGTTTTAGTGTCACATATGAAAATTACTTTAGTGTGTATGTGTGACCCACTGAATTGAGGAGAGAGGGGCAAATGGACCAAGAGATGGTCTCTGCCTCACCACCACTACTGAGAGACATGCATTTCAGCACATGGCATTGCCATTCATCTTCCCTGCCTGGGTGGAGAAGCTGAGTTCAGTGAGAGCTTGGGTGTTCCTGAGCACTGGTTGCCACTTGGCTCCTCCCCCCCCCCCCCCACTAATCAGTAAAACTCAGAGGAGCTGAGGCACAACAGTGGTGGTGGAAGAAGGGCACAGCATAGCGAGCCAGGAAATGGAAGTTCCCATTTTGCCTCACGTGGTGAGATGAGATGGGCTGTCCCTGCTCTGCCCACTTCCCTTCACTCCAGGCCACACTCGGCACTCATACTGCTTTGTACCCGAGTGTTTTCACCTGGCTGGAATGTGTTCTTGAACTCTGATGATGCCTCTAGCTCAGGCATCCCCAAACATGGCCCTCCAGATGTTTTGGGACTACAACTCTGATCATCCCTAGCTAACAAGACCAGTGGTCAGGGATGATGGGAATTGTAGTCTCAAAACATCTGGCGGGTCAAGTTTGTCTATGCCTGCTCTTGCTCGTCTGAATAGTAGATGAGATAGAGGTATATATATTATTAATATGTGTAGAAACTAGTCTTCTGTAACTTTGTCCACCCATTTTGGCTCTTGCCACCACTCGGGACTGTGGCCCTCGGATGTTTGCCCAGAATGGAGTGTCACGCTGAGCTTGATGGAAATGGATCCATATATTCAGTGTCCGTCAATAATGTCTGGCATTGGCTGTCCACAATCCACATGAGCATCTGCCCCAAAAGAGAATGTTAAGGAACAATATTCTGAGTCCTTGAAAGGGTTTTTTGTTTGTTTGTTTTTTTAGTGGTCCTCCTGCTGTGAAGCTGTTCTATTAGCCACCTTCAAGCAGCCAATTGAATTGATGGTAGTGAGAATTTAATATTCCCTCCCATGTAATGATGATCACAACTTTGCAATTTGCTTTTTTCTTGCAGATCCATGGTAGATGTTTTTTTAGAGTCCAGTTCTTCAAATGGAGAGGACAGAGCTCTGTGCACATGGAGGCAGCTAGACTGAGATGACTGGGATACTGTTGTGAGTAGATTGACTGTCAGGCCTCCATCTAGTGTAAAATGGCAGAGAATTTTCCCAGGGAAAACTACCAGCATCGTTGATATTCTTCCTCAATTTATAGATCTCATCTTGTCAACTTGGGACTGGAGGTGGGGAAACTTTATTGGTCCATGATGCTGATCTCTGCATCCAAGGGTTTAGAAAGACACAAAGAGACCAAATGCTACCCCACTGATTGTCAAGCTTGACTAGACGCCACATTACTTTCCAGTCTCAGGATTAGGAAAATGATCCCAATGCCAGCGATGTTTCCGCAATTACATGTATCATCTTCCCACAATTTGCATGGCTTTGGAGAGGCAGGTCCAAGTCTGATTGCCATGTGGAATGCATCTCTCGCAGTTGCTACACAATATGCAAGCAGACCAATTAAGACTGCTGGTGCTCATTCCTTTCCAAGACAAGAACAAAGCACTTGGAAACCATTAATGGAGATTAGAGAGCCAGAGTCAGAATACAGTATATTAGCATTGCTAATTCTATTAGTCTAGCTCCCCATCCTGCCTGCCTGCCTTATTTTTAAAGATTTGTTTAAGGATTAAAGATTAATTATGGCTGAGAATCTCTCAGCAGGGAGCAACAGAAACATATTGCTTGACCAGGCACTGCTTTCATTCCTCCCACCCCTATAGTATAGTCTCAGCTCAGAGCTGCTTCTTAAGAATGGTTCCAGTGATTCTTCCCTCAGCCACAGACCAGGAAGTACCAGAAGTTGGATAAAGGCTATCACTAAGATGGTGCAGTTACTAATTATGGCCTTGCTGTTCCCACTGTGTTAGTTCTGTTGGTACGTTCACAGTGATCAATATGAGGATCAGCACAGCTGTCTAGCATGTCTGAGGCTGTCTAGTATGATGGCAAGCCAGAATGTCAACAATGCTAGTTACCTTCAAAAGTATTGCGCTTGCCAAAACTAGTCACAGTAACCCCAAAAGCAAGAAAAATGCATAAAAAGTTATTTATGAAGAATTGGAACTGGAGAGGAGCAGACCATCTCTCCTGTCAACTTGGTACAATAGAGTGTGTTTGGAAAGGAAGTTGATTGCCAGATACAGAAAGGTCTGGGTACTAACACCCTGTGACAAGCCGGAATCAGAGGAAGAGAGACAAAAGAGAGTTAGCTCATGGAGCCCTATGATGAGTGGGGTCCCTGACTCCTTTGGGAACCAGGGAGTCACCAAGTGTACCCTGCAGTAAGGATTCATTTTGGTGCTCTAAGGGTTCCCATGGCAAAGCTATGGAAGACTGCAGTAAGCTATTCAGAGATTTTTCAAAGCTTTCAACCATCTCACAAGCCCACCACTTCTTTTAATATGCCAGCCTCATCATAACCTCCTCAGCTTACTGTTGCTGTCCCTTTGTCTCTCCCCATTGCTCCTGTTACACACCGGAGTTCCAGCTCTGCCCTCAATGGTCCCATATGGAGTAGCATCATAAGAAAATGCAGCACCCAGGACTGGGCTACTAGAAGTCACTGGCAGGCATCATGCAGTGTAGATGAGGATGCTTAAGCTTTTACCGATGTCCAGTTCATGTTCTAGATAATCAGACAGGCCTACTTGATCTCATGATATATTTTAATATGTTATTATATACATATATAATATATCAGTGAATCACATCATGGTGAGATTATCTGAAGTGATGATTTGAACTCTGACTGGTATTTATGGCAGATGACATCATGTGGCTGACTAGGGCTGATCAACACCATTTTCTTGCCAACACAGCATATGCCTGAAGACACATCTCTACTAGCCACTTAATAATACCTGTGGATCGAAGCAATACACTTTCCTTTTTATGACAGTTGCAGGATTCAACCACTGCCATTGGCAAGATAGGAATTTCTCCAAACATACACAGCTCGCATGTGACACAGCTCACATGGCTAAATTCAGGAAGGTTCTGAAGAGCTGCTATCCCTTCACTGAGGGTGCTAATGGACTGCTGGTAGATGGTCCAAGCAATCCTATCTGCGAGGAGACATGGCCACCAATTGTTAATTGAAATGGCTGTACAGAAGACCACTAGCTTTGCTGTAGACATGCCAATGCAGCACTACCAACAAGTCCCATACCTTTAGGAGGCTCCTCCTACCTACCTTCTGGGCACATTCTGTTCCAGGGCTCTCTTGGCAGCTGCTTGGCATCAATATTTTTCCAGTTCTTACTCTTTCCCCTTCAACTCAGAACTTTAACGTATTTAATATTTCATCATGCATTTTCATAGCTAGCCTCTTATTCACATTAATAATTAAGCAACCAGATTTCTTGAAAATACCAGGGAGAGCATGGCGGTTTATGCAGTGACTTCTGTTTCATTAAAGGACTTTGGTTGCCCAGCCAGAATTCTTTCAACCATTTCCTTTCATACTTTAAAAACAAAATAACAATGCTTCCTCTAGTTTTGATGGCTAAGCACTATTCTCTTCCCACTTTGGTAAGCCAGAGTTGTTTTAATAATGCTAGTTATTGAGTGCTACAGAACAGTGAATACTGTGGAAATGGGTCTACTGTATGCAACCTACAAGAGATTATCTGTGTTTTAGAGGTAATGTCTCAGGCCAAGAAAGGGTGCCAGGTGGTTCTGAGTCAACGAGGCATCTATCAAAGCTGTTAATAAGGTATTAAACCTGGGTTATTCATTTAATTTGTGAATTAAACATGCCAAAGCAATTTGAAATTTGAAAGCATCAAAAGTAAAAACATACATAAAAATAATTTCGGTCCAAGATAGATCCAGACTGTGATAAAGTTATCCACTTAAAAGACATTGAAAAAAGGAAGGTCTTCAATAGGTGCGAAAATAATAATAGTGATAGCTCCTGTCTAATATGAAGGGTTTTCCGAAAGGTAGGTTCCACCACATGAAAGGCCAGATTCTTACATCCCGTGGAATAGACCTCCTGATAAGCTGGTCCTGATGATCTTCCAAAGGCCTTCTCCTACAGAGTGCAATGATCAGTTGATCATACAGGGGATGATCTGATCTGAAATATCATCAATAGAATCTTTATCAGTTGTCCATAGAATCAGCAGGACTCAGTTTATTGGAGTATCTAGTTCAATGCTACTCTATTGAGTTAAACAGCATTTTAGTTATCTTTCATAGCATTCACAGGGAATCCTTAGCTCCTTCAATCCAATGGAAATATTTTCTGCCCAAGAATGATCAAGAGCTTTCTCCAGTGACCAAATATTATCCTCATGTCCATCATTTAGTAGTAAAAGGAACTATTTACCCACAAAAGGGTGGAAAGGAGGATGAGTCTGAATAGTTGGGCAAAGGCCTGGCCAGGGCGAAGGCGGTCATCCTCTTATATACCTGCTGGGATTGACAAGGCATCTGACCCTCACCTGAATCTTATAACTCTCCTGACAGGTGATTTGGTCTGCAGCCACAGTGTGGAAAGGATGAGATTGCCCACCAGATACGAGGCACTCTAATTTATCCATAAGGTGTAACATCTTTGCAACCAAACACTTTGGTGATCATATATATGTTTCTCTGCAATCGGGCATACATATATGCATTATTATTATTATTGTTATTATTATTATTATTATTTTGCATTGGTTATTACAGGTTTTTCTGAAAGAGGATGTGCTCCAGGACCATCTTCCCAAACTTTTTACAATTCATTTTTATTCTGCTAAAAATAATTACATTAGCATAGATGATCTATACCCCTAAATATGCATGAATGGTGGTGGGGTGGGGGGGAGAGATAAAAATGCAGCTGCAAGTGGAAGGGCTGGTTGAGTTGGAAGGCTGGGTGAGTGTGAGTTCATCAGAAAGTCATTATTAAAATTAAAATCCTTCCATGGCAAACTTCAGCTCAACATTAAAAGTGAGATTTTCATTATCCCGCTGAATATTTTAAACTCTTCCGATGCAGGAGCCAAAGAAATAAATCAGCGCCATTGCGCTGAAGTATGTGTTGGCACATAATGATTATTATTATTTATTACAGAAAGGGGAAAGAATCTTGCATAGTTTATCTTGATGGGCCAAATCGCCAGCATGCAAAATCCCCACAACCTGCAGTGAGCAGCAGATATTATGACAGCTCAAGAAAAGTGCTGCATTTTACCCGCTCCATTCATTTTCCTGCTAAGGGCAATTCAGCCAAAGCTTTATGATTAAGTTACACAAGTGCTCACATGAGACCTGCTCACAGAAAACATACCAGGCGTGGTGAGCCAGGTTTCATTGAAGAAATCGATCTACACTGCTCACTATTGTTGGAAGGACTTAATTTGAACTCACCAGGGTTTCACTCTGGAACATCCCATTACCTCCAAGAGCAAAAGCCCAAAACCTGTGAAGGATTTCAGAAGGACTTCGGAGTATGTACAGACTGCCTTGCCCTTACAATTAAGCAACTGCATCAGGCTTTTTATGCATGCCTGGGACTTGTCAGCAAAACCTTCTCTCTTGTAGGGCCTGGGGTGGTGAGCATTGGTCTGGGGTATACAGTCTAGATGGACAAATGGTCTGGCTCAATATAAGGAAGCTTCATTTTTTAAAAGCATCACTAGAGCTGGCCCTGAATGCTGGTAACTTTCATAGCAAACTATCAGTTTGCTATCATGCTAGGAATGAGATTTGTGGCAATTCATGCTCCTAAAACTAGGATTCAGTGTCCCTCACCCAGTAGTGAACAGCTTGGTGGGACTCTACCATTTGTCTGACCTCTGGTTGTTGCATCACTGCCGCTTACCGGGAGGTAGAGGGGAGAGGCAGCAAGGTCAGCACAGTTCAAACACACCGGCAGGAACAACACTTTGGGTCTGTCTGTGCATCTGCACTGTGCTGACCTAGCCATCTCCACGCTCCCTTTTCCTTTCCAGGGTCAGGTAAGTGGCAACGCCCAACATGCCATTATTTAATAAATAAAAATAAAAACAAGAATTATTATTATTATGTATTTTGTGTTCTTATATTGTGATTTTATGTTGTCAACTGCCATGAGACCTCCAGGTAAAGGGTGGCATACAAATTTAATCAATCAATCAATCAATCAATCAATCAATCATCATCATCATAATCTGTCACTGCCCTCACCTTCAGTAGCCCCCTCTGTCCAGCAGTCTCCTCCAGTTATGCTTCCTCACCCCAGTGCTGAGCAGCTTCCTTATGTAACCTATTGATAAATAGTTTTCAACCAGGGGGGGGGTTTAAACACACTCTTTGGGGGCATTGATCCCCGCCATGAAAGTAATATCTCTGGCAGCTCTAACTGTGAGAACTGATTTGAGGAGGAGGAGTTTGGATTTGATATCCCGCTTTATCACTACCCGAAGGAGTCTCAAAGCGGCTAACATTCTCCTTTCCCTTCCTCTGTGAGGTGAGTGGGGCTGAGAGACTTCAAAGAAGTGTGACTGGCCCAAGGTCACCCAGCAGCTGCATGTGGAGGAGCTGAGACACGAACCCGGTTCACCAGATTACGAGTCTACCACTCTTAACCACTATACCACACTGGCTCTCCAGAGAGGTGATGTGAGAGTTAAGAACCTGCTGAATCAGGTCAATGGTCCATTGAGTTCAGCATCCTGTTCTCGCAGTGGCCAGCCAGACGCCTGTGGAAATCCACAAGCAGGAATCAAGCACAGGGACACTCTCCAGCAACTGGAATTCAGAAGCACTGCTGCTTCTGTCCGTGGAGGCAGAGCATAGCCATCATGGCTGGTAGCCGCTGATAGCCTTCACCTCAACAAATTTGTCCAACCCTCTGTTAAAGTAAACTACTTTGGTGGCCATCAATTGCCTCCTGTGGGAGTGAGTTTCATAGTTTAACTATGCACTTCTTTTTACCTGCCCTGAATCTTCCAACATTCAGCTTCAGTGGAAGTCTAGGAGTTCTATGAGAAAGAGAGAGAAACTTTTCTCTATCCACTTCTCCATGCCATACATAATTCTATAACCTTCTGTCATATCACCTTGAACTCTTATGTTCTCTAAACTAATCTGTGCCATTTGATCTGTGATGGTCCATTCACACGTGTCACCTCCTGATGGGAGGATGGGGAAACTGTGTCCCTTCAGATGCTGCTGGACAGGGCAGATGGGAGTAGCAACCCAACATCTTTGAATCTTAGAATTGTAGAGAATTGTAGAGGGACCACGTGGGCCATCTAGTCCAACCGCCTGCAATGCAGAAATCTTTTGCCCAATATGGGGCTCAAACTCATGACCTTGAGATTAAGAGTCTCATGCTCTACTGACCGAGCTATCCTGGAAGGACCATATGTTCCCCATCCTTGCCTTGATAGATACTCCAGCCATCAGCTAATGGAGATGCATGTGTGTGAACCAGCTCAGTGTGTTTCCAGTTATTGAAGCCACTTCCAGCTTTGGAATTTTTCAAAACCATTAATCAACCACAAAACCTTAGGTGCTCTCCCCCACCTTTCCTGAGGAAACAAAGGACAGATGCAAGGCCAACTACCAACATTTAAAGTGACTATAAAAGTTTGGGTAATTACTTTCTTTCCATGCCCTCCTCACTCCAGCATGAACATAACTAACTTGGCCTTGCCTGACCTTGGAGCAGCTCCAGCTTTTACTGCATGCTCCAGAATACATTTGAGAGTGTTGAAGTCTATGAAATGCAGGACCACTGAGCCTTAAGAGTAACAGGAGAGAGAGGGAGAGAACCCACCAGCAACCCAACCTTAGCTAGGAATGGCTGAACATCATATAAATAGCAGTAAAACTGTTAAATCTATTTGCATTTCACACCCAATAATTTCAGAGTCCACCTCAGAGAGCACTGCTTGAAAGTCAGCACTTTTAATTGTCCAGTAAATTTCTTTTCAGACAGCTGCTTCATAAACTGCCATTCCCGCGCACTCTGAGAAAAAACAGAGATCTGATTTATCTCTGGATGGAGACCGAAATGGCTATTTGTGTGTCATGGCTTCCCTGGTCTGTTTCACTCAAATGAAAAGGCAAAGCTCCCTTGGATGCAAATCTGTAACCTGTTCATGGGCAAATGTTCTGGTGTACAGTGGTACCTCAGGTTAAGTACTTAATTGGTTCCAGAGGTCCGTTCTTAACCTGAAACTGTTCTTAACCTGAAGCACCACTTTAGCTAATGGGGCCTCCTGCTGCTGCCACGCCACCGGAGCACAATTTCTGTTCTCATCCTGAAGCAAAGTTCTTAACCTGAGGTACTGTTTCTGAGTTAGCGGAGTCTGTAACCTGAAGCGACTGTAACCTGAAGCGTATGTAACCCAAGGTACCACTGTATTGGGAAGAAGCGCCAGCCAGCAAATGGCAGACACATTTTCTCCCACATAGGCACACACAGCTCCCAGTGCCCATGTCTTCTCCATCCTCTTATTTTGGCATAAACTATTTAATGCTGGCTCTTGGACACCTAGCTGCATAATTTCTTGTATAATTAGAACTTGGGGAAAATAATCTAATTTGTGTCATATCTGTTTAGCCTTCCTCTGTTCCTTGGAGGTCTGATAGAGGAACAGGGGAGGTGTTCGTTGCAACAACAAGAAAAAAATGTCTTGCTGTAAAATTTTATGGGATTTCTGCAACAGTCAGGGGCTGCTAAATGTCCACATGGAGTTAGACAAAGGCCAACAGTCTACATAGATTCCCTGCCCCCAAATGAAAGCCCACCTAGCAAGCTTGGTTTCATTTGCAAATGATATTGGAAATATCCCAAATTTCAATAGAGTTGGGGTCTGCTACTGTCATTTTGTTTTCTTTCCTTCCCATCTGCCCCCCCATGTATTTCACCATTGTTAAATCCAGGGTATTTGTAGACTTGTCTTAGACAGCTCTAATCAGAAAAAATCCTACAGAATTTCAGAATGCATCCTTAAACTTGTTGCCTTAAAGCAGGGGTATGGAATCATAATTTCCCCCTCATCCACCACAGGGAAAATTTGACAGATGGGGGTCCCACTCACCTGTCAATCACCCTTTGTCAGGTCTTGTGGAACCGTTGTGAAGCACTTTGCAATATGCTTTACAAAACCCAACACTCTGGTTCGAATATTGCACAATCTGAGCTGATTTGTGTGCCGTGGCACCATTTCAGGTTTCAGTAAGAGATGTGAAGTTATTTCAGAGTGCTGGAGTGGGCAGGGGAATGCCATGACACTGGCCTTAGCTATATGCAAGGTTAAATGACCATAAATAAATAAGCATGGCATATTTCAAAATAATTTGTTGTGTGGTGACTTCTTCTACCAAGCAATCGCACATAGACTGAAAGGAGAAGTGGAGAATGGAACTGAACTTTTCATATATACACACATCCCACTTTGATTTCTGCTGAGAATGGAAATCATTCATTAGGTGTACTTTCACATAACCAGCTAATGATTTCCATTGAATCCTATGGGGAAATTTCTAATGTGTTCCTGATCATTGAATTGTGACCCCCCAAAGCCAGGAATACCCAGAAAGAAATGCTTTCTGATTTGTCTAATCATTTCCCCTTCCTTTCTCCTTCCCTCTGTTGCTTAGTCAACCAGCAAAAAGCAAACAAGGAAGTAAAAAAATGCTATCCATTTGGATATCTGAACATGTGGCGTGTGTAGCAAGGTTTGGGTATTCATTCCTCATGTTTGGATAAGTGAATTTTCACATAGCGAATGTTTGTAAAGTGGGACCTGCATGTATATGGTTACCAACTTTTTAAAAATCTGCCGGTAAAACTACCTATGTTCTTAAAAGAAACTGGGGTGGGGAAGAGCTAGAGGGGCCAATAGTTTGACTCTGTATATGCATCTTCCCAAGTTTACAGAAGATATACTACTGGTATGGGAAAGAATTGCTATGTGGACTTCATCCCTGTGGACCATGACTTCTCAAGTGATTGAGTGGCATGTGAAGGTGCTGCCCACATAATCTGATAAGGGACCAAAGGTGTAGTTCTGTGGTAGCTCTTAGCAAGCCCCTGTTCAAATCACTAACCATTGCAAAACAACAACAACAAAAACCCTATGGCTACGTGGAACATACTCAATAAACACACAAAACGTAACCGGCTGTACTTTTGAATAAAGAAGGTATACTATTCATTGTATCAATTTGTAGATTTCAACAGAAGTCTCATAAAGTTCAACGAAAAAAGCAGAAGGCCCAGTGGATCAGTTCATTCTCTAGTCAGTTCATGCATAAGGTCCATACACGTATAAGTATCTTTATCAAATCACTAACCAGGCACACATTCTGCGACAGTGAGAAACTTCAAGTAAGTGAAGTGCACCTGATAAATTTGCATCCCCCCCGAATCTAAATATGTGGAGAAGATTCAATACAAGATCAACATACCTACTTAGTGTATCCCCAAGAAGGTATTTGCAATGAGTAATATTCCCAGCACTTAACACGGGTTGTGGAGCAAATGAATGCAGATGTATTGCAAATGTAGGGCTTTGGGGGCAGGTGTCCAGAGCCCCTCTTAGCAGAATGACCAAGAGGGCTCCCAAATGCAGCAGGACTGACACACCACATTTTGAAGCCGGTGAAGTAATATTACCACCTAAAGTGAAACTTCCCAAAGGCCCATCAAGCCTGCACCATTGAATGAATGAACAAACTTTTAGTTACTAGCGAATCTTCCTGGAGCCTCTGCTCATGCGCTTGTGCATGTGCATGTGCATGTGCAACTGCCCCACCACAGCAATTGTGCTTGCCATTCCTAAATCTCCTTTCTTTTTTAAAAATGCTGTCACTTTGTCAAAGTGTAACAACTGGCACCCCCATTTGCAAGCAGCAGTAAGATTATACAGCATGTGTCAGTTCAGAATATAATATTAATGTAACAGGGAATAATATGTTAAAAGCCAATTTGCTATAATATATGACAAACTCCCTCTTTCCCCTTTTATAGTGATTTTTTTATTTATTTTATTTTAAAAAACTGGATAAGAAATCAAGGCCAGGAGTACTTTCCAGCAATAATGGCCCTGTCGGCTGGGTGATAGATATCACTTTACTGATGGTAAAAAGATATGAATCAAACTCTTCTGGCAACCCGAATGCCTAATTGTGCCAGGAGAGTTCATCAAGGCCACTGCAGTGGCTCTAAGTCCAAGGTTTGAGAGAAATATGTCAGTGGTGGCTGTCAAGAATCAAAGCAATGGAGGATCCTGTACGCCAAATACCTTGGAGGAAGAATGGCATATTAAGAGGGGAGGTGCTTTTATAAAGGAAAGGGAGGCAGGAGGTGAACGAATCCATAAGAGCTCTCATTACAGCTTCGATAATATTGATTTTGTCGTTAATAGCATTGAGGAACCTTAAGTGAAATTCAAGTGTCAGTGCCAAGTGGATTATTCCTGCAATAAATGGCAGATTGGGCAAGTGTGAGAGCACTGGTGTTAAGGCACAGAAAGGGACCACTGGAGAGACAGAGGTCTAGTATCTAGGCCACATTGGCCACGGGTTCAGCATCCCTATGACAAGTCCTCCCCCCTCCAACTGTAGAGCTAGGTAGAACCCAACACATCTGTCCTGTCAGTTTTCCTACCTCTTTCCTAAGCCATTGGCTGGTACAGTTCAATATATTGTGGGTAGAAGTCACATGGTAAGTGAACCTGAAGCAAAATGTTGATTTGGAGCAACCAATATTCGGTTGTTCAAACATCCCTGCGTATGGCAAGCAAGAAGCATTGTCAGACCTCAAGGATACAATCAAAACCCAAACAGTCAAGGATGCAGGGTCAATGAGGGTTATGGCTTATGGAGAAGGAGTGTGGCCTGGAGAGAATCCAAAGGCTAAGTAGTGAGGCAGGAAGAGTGAATGAATACATTATGAGTATGAGCAGGCACACACAGGTACATCCACAGTGCTCTTTAATTTTAAATTTCAAATTTCAGTTAAGGATGTTTTAATGGCCCGGTGGATTTGTTAATGTATTTTTAAATTATGTGTTGATTTTATTCTTGCAAACTGCTTATAAGTGGTATGTTGATAGATTAATTAATTAATCAAGTAATAATAGCAATAATAATGTGACACTATACTGTTAGCTGCTCTGTACTCCTGTTGGGAGGAAGGGCCATATGTAAGTGTGAGGAAATAAATTTCCCATTCAGGAAGGAATGCTAAGCTCTTTGTTTTATTTTCTATATTCAAAAACATCATCAAGTAATTTTTGAAAAATAGCTGTTCCATATGTATTATTTTGCTAATCAATTATTATTGACTGCTGCTCATTCACCTTATCATCCAGTCTTCCAGTCGTTGACAGAATGCTTGTGTTGAAATCTGAGCAGCCAGTTTTGGGGTTAATGTGCCGTGGTGAGTGAAAGGGAAGTAGCAAAACTTTGCTATTGAATTACAAAATAAACGTGCATTGTGTCTAATATCACAAGGAGTGCCTATTTCAATTTCAGCATTCATTGAAGCAAACAAACATACATAGTTAGTTTGCAAACTCGAGTAGCTAGTGTTTCAGCTTGTTTAAATAGCCACATTCTCTTTTTAAATAGTTTATTACATTACGCTGCAACAATGTGTTCAGTGGGCCAGGTTTGCAGTTTAATTGAACAATCCTATGCAAGTTAACTCACAATCTAAACCCAGTGTGCACTGTATTGCAACCATTGACTGTGCACTCACTGCCTTTCCCCTGCTAGGTTTTTAATCCATATTCTCACGACTTTGTCCAAAATGCATATTTATCCTGTACTGTGTGGTGGAATACTACTGTTTGATACACTGTTACTCAAACCAGCTTCATACCAATTGGAGTCCTTCAAACATTCCTAACTTATCTCCAGTCAAGGCATGAGCTCCTTTGCATTGGGTAAAGACATGCCTGCCTCATCATAGCCCCCAGTGTGTACAAACAGAATCTGACACTAATGAAGCCATCTTGATGTGAACAGTGTGTTTGTGTGTATGGGAGCACTGGGAAACACACTGGGGAAAACAACTTCACTGAGCTCTTAGGCACACCCTAAGGGTGAGCACACCCTTAGTCTGCCAAGTCCACCTTCTTTATATATGGCTTTCCACACTCGTATGCCACTTCTACTCCAAATTCCTGATTATGGAAACCTTCCACTTTTCTCCTGCGAGCTCATTCATGTGGATGTGTTGACTCATGCAAAGGTAGCATTCTTCCAGGATGTGTTTCCCTAAGCAAATTTCTGCTTTCCAAACAAATAAGCTACGCTTACTCCAACTATTACTTGTTTGATTATTTGTTGCAGCTGAGAAGGAAGTGCATACATGTGTCGCAGGCTGTAAACATGCAGAGACTGAAATTATAAAGTTCTGATCTTAGAAGGATCACATTTCTTCCATGAATTTTACCCAAGAGGTTTGTTCCTTGCCCTGGTAACTTGATCCTATTCAACTGCTATCCCCAAAATCAAGATGATGATTTCTGCCTATTTCTGCCACATGAAAAAGCCAAAGCCACTTACGTTTTAATCCCATTAAAAATCCAACATGTACATTACCTGTTAAGGCTGCAGTCCTAGTATTGCTACTGAGTTGATATGTACAGAATGGTGCTCTTAAACACTCATTGCCCTGTGTGGTGCCAACAAAAGTAAATCTAAGAAAAGCTCTTGTTTCACCCCATTTCACTGTTTACATCTAATAGAGTATTGTTAGAAGCCATGATGGCTTATGCCCATTGGGACTGGCAAAGTAAAAGGAATGGAGGCCAATAACTGGCCGATGGCAGATGGCACCAATGTATTCTAGTTTCATCCTTATCGTCTTGATGAGTTCTACTTGTGAGTTGAGGCCCCACTCCCCGCTTTGTGATGAAATAAGACACATGGACACAAGCATTTTAGGTTAATGGGCTAAAAAAGGCCACAGCTTTATTGGTTACAGAATGTGAGTGGCATTGGCTTAGGCACTGGATCAAAGCAGACTATACTTGACTCCTGCCTGCTCTGCAGGGAATCACACAAAGGTTAACAACCTGTAGGGGGAGCTTGTTGATGCAAATCAACTGGAAGCTTTCCCCTAGTGTCACCAGAGGGTTGTGCCATGGCCCTAGCCACCACCTGGGCATCGGACAGGAACCACGACCACCGGATTCCTTTAACAGAATACCCTTCAAGGGGAGGGGTAGGCGATGGCCACAAGCTCCCCTCCACAATGCATTTTCCAATGCCTAATCACCAAACCTTCCAAAGTTGTGACGATTTGCTATGAGGTAGGTAAAAAACCAAGTAAGGCAGTCAGGTGGAGGCTGGCTGAGGGCAGACTGAGATTGGCAGGACAGTACCCCATTTTTCTGAATGGACCAACCTCTGCTGGTTAGAAGATGCAAAATCAAAAATGGTTTCTGATCCTCATGAACATGACTGAAGAAAGAGAAGGAGCAGGGTTGACATATCATACCACCAGAACCATTCTTGTTTCTGGTAGAAAATGCTAAATGGAGGAAGGGGCCGCTGCACTTAAGTCTTGCCTGTGGGAATCTGATTGACATCTGGTTGGCTACTGTGAGAACAGAATGGTGAACTAGACAGGACTTTGGCCTGATGCAACAGGGCTCTACTTATCTTCTTATGCCCAGACACCAGCACCCTCCTTTGCTTATCAACCCCAATGTGAGAGAATGCCGCCACCATGTCCCTTCTGTCTCCCATCTCCCAATGTTAATGCTGGTGTTGGGTCTCCAGTTCAGTCTTCACCCAACCCGGTCACCTCTCAATGTTGCTGGACTACAGCTCTCATAATCCTTATCACTGGGGGAGTGGATGGAAGTCCAGAAACATCTGGAGGGTGCCAGATTGGGGAAAGCTGTTCCAAGTGTTCAAAGCCTTCATCACGTGCCTTTAAAAGCAGAGAACTCTAATTTACCCCCCCCCCCGATGTTGGGTAAGATTGAGGGCACAAGGAGAAAGGGACGACAGAGGACTAGATGGTTGGAGAGTGTTATAGAAGCGACCAACATGAATTTGATGAAGCTCCGGGAAGCAGTGGAAGACAGGCGTGCCTGGCATGCTTTGCTCCATAGGGTCACAAAGAGTCGGACAGAATTAATTGACTAAACAACAACAAAGAAACAAAAGTAGATGTAATCACATAAATGTTCTCTTCTTCTACTCCACCCCCCCCATCACTCTAAATCTAAATCCAGTGATTTTATTTTTCACAAACGTTTGAGCCTTCGAAAGCATGAACCAAATGGCTACCACCGTTCCAACTTTAATCAACAAGACGTCTCCTCCTGCCCCGGCTTCTTGAGCCACAGCTCCCCCGCAAAAAGAAACAGACAACAGATTTCAATTTAGCTTTGAGCGAGGGACGCTCAATTGGGTTATTAAATTTCACACCCTAATTGACACGCCTGCTGTAAAATATAAATCCCACAAACACAATTTATACTAATGACACCAGGGCAAAGCCCTTATGCCTCCATCTCTTACCTACCCCCGCTTGGGTCCATGGGGAGCTCAGCTTTAATTGTACCTTCATGGTGTAAGCTGTTTATAGGGGTGAGAGGTTAAAGAGAGGGAAGAAAGAAACAGGGAAGGGTTGATGGGCAGTTTTCTCTTTGGATCCAAAACATAGATGAGTTTGTCTCTCTGTGTGTGTGTGTGTGCAAATGTGCTCTTCTCTCTCTCTCTCTCTCTCTCTCTCTCTCTCTCTCTTTCTGGGTGTTTGCTCCATTCACTCTCTAATGCAATTATAGAAAATGGACGTCTGTATGCACACATCCCTAGACACATCAAACTTCTAGTTAATAAGGCTTAATGGAAACAGATTAACCATAGCTTGGTCTCCAGGCACACGTTAAGCACTGATGTTCTGCAGATAGATTTCTGTGGGCTGATTTGGATATCTCCATTGTGCAATGACAGACAGGCCACTGCAAGCTGGCATTTGGATCATTTTTCTCTTCTCTAACCTCATATATGCGATGGCACACTTAATGAATTGTTTCCTCCTTAGCTCTGTTCATACATCACATTGGACACACGTACAACCTGTATATAGTTCATACAAGTTTGTTTACCTACACACACACGTTTGGCAAAGCTCATGCATTCATTTCACTTATTTATGTATAAGATTTCTCGCCCTCCCTTCACCATGAAGTCCTAGTGTGAGTTACAATAATGACATCTACATAAAAACAGATAAACCATTGCAGTTATTAAAAACTAGTAAAACTGTTACAAATTCAGCAAAAAGAGAGGGAGTCCCACAAAACAAAATACCTTCACTGTCCAAGATCAGGGTAAAGGTAAAGGTACCCCTGCCCGTACGGGCCAGTCGTGTCCGACTCTAGGGTTGCGTGCTCATCTCGCTCTAGAGGCTGTGAGCCGGCGCCGTCCAGAGACACTTCCGGGTCACGTGGCCAGCGTGACGAAGCTGCAGCTGGCGAGCCAGTACCAGCGCAGCACACGGAAATGCCGTTTACCTTCCCGCTATAAAGCGGTCCCTATTTATCTACTTGCACTTAAGAGTGCTTTCGAACTGCTAGGTGGACAGGAGCTGGGACCGAACGACGGGAGCTCACCCCGCCGCGGGGATTCGAACCACCGACCATACGATCAGCAAGTCCTAGGCACTGAGGTTTTACCCACAGCGCCACCCGCGATCAGGGTACAGAGGTGTATTTTCAGCATAGAGCAAAAGTTATACAATGGAGGTGCTAGATGCACTTTTGTGGGGAGAGAGTTCAACAATTTATGGGCTGACACAGAGAATGTCCTCTCCAAGGACACCATTCCTTGCGCTTCTGAGTGTGGTGTAACTACCAAGAGAGCCCCTTCTGCAGATCTGAACAACTGTTTAGATTTTTAAACACCAATGTGAGCATCTTGATTTGGGCCCAGAATCAACTTGGCAACTCGTGCAGCTATTTTAAAACAAGAGCTATCAAGCTCTAAAGGGATTGTATTTTTCTTCTTCTTGATTTTACTGTTTTATCTTTTGTAAACCACCTTGAGGGTTTTAAAAAAAATCAAGTATAAACATTGTGAAACAAACAAACAAAGAAAGAAAGAAACCCTAGCCAGGAACGTGGTAACTGCATTTTGGACCAGTTTGGAGTTTTCTGGATTGCCTTCAAGGGAAGTCCCATTGCACATTGCAATAACCCAATCTGAAGGTTACCAGAGCATGGGCTGGTATTCAGTAGCTAAGTCAGCTCTGTCCAAGAAGAACCAGAGCTGTTAAACTAGCCAGAGCTGGAAATGGCTATGCCTCACCACAGAGGTTGCTTGAGCCTCCACTGATAGTGTTGGATCCTGAAGCACCCCTATGATATAGGTCTGTTCCTGCCAAGCATGTGGAACCCTATCCAGAACAGGTCATTGCCCCACCTCCCAGATTTGAGAGCTTGGCGTATCTGCCTTTTCAGGATTCAGCTGCAATTTATTGGCCCGCATGCAGCCCATCACCACGTTCAAGCACAGGTCTCCTGATTCAGACGGAACAGAAAGATGGGTGCGCCTGCATTTGATCCTTCTAATTGTGTATACGGACACTGAGGTCTCGCTCTGAGGGCCTTCTGGCGGTTCCCTCACTGCGAGAAGTGAGTTTACAGGGAACCAGGCAGAGGGCCTTCTCGGTAGTGGCGCCTGCCCCGTGGAACGCCCTCCTGGGAAATAAGCAACTATCTGACTTTTAGAAGACATCTAAAGACAACCCTGTTTAGGGAAGTTTTTAATGTTTAATGCTGTATCATGTTTTTAATATAAGCCGCCCAGAGTGGCTGGGGAAACCCAACCAGATGGGCGGGGTATAAATATTATTATTATTATTAGCCTGGTGGAACGCCATTTAATTTCAAAGCAGTCATATGGTAGGTGATGTCTGGCTCAGTTGTTGCACAGTGCTTCAACTGGCTTACCTGGTTGTAAACAGCTTCCCCCACCCCCAAGCATGCAAAGGAGGGGCAGAGGAGCGGGAGAGCAGTGACAACATTTTTTCTGTGTGAACAGGGTCAGAGACTCAGATCCAAAACTTTAACTGGCTGATTTAGGTCCATCTGTTTGGGAGCAAAACTGCAGTGTGTATTTTTAGCAGCTACTGGGTGGAAAGGAAAGAAACTTTGCCCTGTGCGCATATGTAAGAAAAATCAGTAGCACAATCTGTGGGACTGAGCTTCTCTGAGTCTTTGAGTGAAAACAATCAAACTTGAGAAAAGTTGAAAAACTGCCGTCCTGGGAGACTGTTCTGAATAATGAATGGCAGAAACTTAACAATGCATGATCTGAGGATTTAGCTGGAGTGCCTGCTTCTCTGTGTAGCTGCTTCTAAATTATTAAAATTAATTTTTAAGAGCAGCAGATTACAGTTTATTCAGCCATGCCCATTTCCTCTGGCAGTTCATCTCAAGCACTTGCCTCTCCTGCCCGCTTTGCTTGCTAGATAAAAGAGTCTGTGGGGAAGTCACAGCCCACACAGAGAAGGAGAGGCTTACTAGGGGCCGCTTCACCAATTATGCAGTAGCAGACCTGGGTTTGCAACCAGGCATACAGCTGAAAGGGAGCTACAGTCAATTGTGCCTGCCTGGCAAGCGTTCTGGGTTATTCATGTTTTAACATGAATGTCTGTCACATTCACACTTGACTCTTCTTTGGACTTCTCCCTCCACCTTTTACAAAACAAAGCCATCCCAAATGTCGGATGCACTGCTAATATTTGTTCAAGGCATTTTTATCCGCCTCAGTTAGCATGTGACTTCATGTGCACTGTAAAGCGAATATGGAATATACTTTAGAAACCTCTGGTCTCCAGTGACCCATCAAGACAGGGTGAAAACTGTGTAAGGAGTGGATGGGCCCAAATGCTTGAAAAGAACCGGTTTCCTGGTTGGGAGCAATGCATCCTGGGATATAATCCAAGATACGAAACAGCAGATCAGACCTTGTGAGGAAACGCAGCTGTGTAAACCCTCCGGCTTGGTTACTCGATAGCGTTTGTGGCATGACGACATGTTAAATATAAAGGTGTGAAAGTGGTATTAGAGAGAATAATAATGTGTCATGAAAGAAGTATCACAAGGTCACAGTGCACAAGAGAATCACATCATTGTAAAGTGAGCAGGGACCGCAGTGCCCCTTCTCATCTCAAGCCAGCCCTGCTTCATCCCAGGCTATTTTTTAATTGAAAAAAATGGATTTCATTATGCTGATTGCTCTGTTCTATTATTAAGAAGTTACAAATCTCTGCATTAGTCATTTGCAACCCGTGGGTCATGACCCCGGAGGGCTTGGGGAGGAAGGTCACCAGCAGTTCAGCAAGAGAGTGAGCGTGTCCCCAGACTCCTTGTCTGTTCTGGTGGAAATTTCCTCTTCCTTCCTGAGATTCTGATCATGATGCCAGCCATGCGCCATGTCTGAGGCCATGAACCTGTAGATGCAAATGCAGCCTTGAATTTAGCCACATTCAAGTCTTTCTCCTTTGTTTTGTCTCTCTCAGCTGCTTGGCAGTAAATGGGATGGAATAAGGTGTTTGTGTCATGCACTCTGAATGTCACCAATTTACAAACTCTTGCTCCCCTTCCATAACTGAAAATTAAGTGCTTAAGATGAAATATGAGGCCCTTAATGGCTTACACCAGAGGTAGCCAATATGGTGCCTTACGATGTAGCTGCATGCACACCGTGATTAGTTACAACTTAGTAAATGATTTTCTGCATTCTCCCAGTATCTCTGGTTCCCCAGAAGACAGATAATTTGTTTGCTTTCTGAGAGAGTTTCTAACAGAGAGTTCTATCAGGTTAAATCCTTTCAAAGGGGCTGAGATATATTTAAACATGACATCAATACATTAAAATGCAAAATGAAACAATAGAGAACCTGTATGAACTAGATTAGAATAAAACTGAAAAATGCAACATCGAAAAAGCCTGAGGTGACTTTTTTGTGGATTGAAAGGACACCAAAGTCATAGTGACACAACTAAAAGGGCTCTCTCGAGGATCCATACCTGCCTATATTTTAAGGGCTGAGAGAATACAGAGGAGGCTTCTTAGGACACTCTTAACAACTGGGCAGGCTCAAGTGATAGGAGGCAATCCTTCAGGTAGTCCATTAAACCAGCACCAGTGGTGACTGGTAGAAATTGAAGCTGGTGGGGCAGGAGGCAAAATGGGATAGCTACTGGTAGTCAGAACCGGGAGCGACAATAGTCTGAGCTAATTGGATTTGTATTTGGTGCTGCAACAGAACAGTTTCCAATTCCCATTTCACAGAAAGCGAAGTGCTGTGGCTGACCGATAAGTAACTTGCCCATGAAACTAAGCACAAGGCTGCAATCCTATGCACACTTCTATGGGAAGAGGTCTCACTGAACACTGTGGAACTTATTTCAGAGTTGAATCACATAGGATTCCTATGTAAAGTCCATCCACACCTCTCTTTCTCAGATTGCCAAATGCAAAAGAAGACAGGGCTCCTGCGACTCTAATGGTTGTGTAGAAAAGGGCAGGTTATACCTGCTAACACCCCCTCTTCTAAACAACTATTAAAGTTGCAGGAGCCCTGACTTCTTTTTGCAGTTTGGAAGCAGGCTGGAAACCAGTGAAGTTGATTTATGACTGGTTAGATGGATTTTGCCCCAGTTTATTGCAGATCACAGGCAAAACATCAACCACCAGCTAGCTCTTAATTTGAAGCAACCATTTCTGAGCAAGCAAATGAAAAAGAAAACTCATAATAGATTTATCCATGTGAGATGTGGACATTGTGCAAGCACTGCAGGAACTGATAAATTGCCGTTTATAAAAGTAGGGACCCTCAGATAGCTGCTCATAAAGCATCTGTCACCAAAATACTGGGCATCAGATGTATTATTAGAATAATTTGTCAAGCACGGCTTTCACTGGCTGGGGAAAGAAGGTTCTTAGTGCCTTCTCCTCTAGCATACAATAGAACTCAGGGGTTCCTTATGCAGTTAGAACCTGTGTGGGGAACTCTTGACCTTCCAGATGCTACTCAACTTCAACTCCCATCAACTTCAGCAAGCATAGCCAATGGCCAAGAATGATGGGCGTTTGAAGTTCAGCAACATCTAGAAGGCCAAAGGTTCCCCATACTTGAATGAGAAGATCAGGCAAGCTGCACTGAAAGATGGTATGCCCACCAGAACTTCCCCTGCAATACACAGCCACACAAAACTGGAGTAAAGCCTAAGAGGCCAGGTATGTGGTCCACATCAGTTGAGTATGCATTCTAAGACAACTCAGAACCCTTTGCAATATGCATGGGGGTTCTTTAGCATACAAGTCTATACGGGTTCCTTCTTGGAATATGGGGGTTCCTTAGCATACATGTTATACCACCCTGTGGGTGGAAAGGCTATAAACCACTGCTGTAGGTAATATTTAGAAGGAAAGCTTTGAAAAGGAAGCTTTGTGAAACTTAAATGATACCTTTGGGTAGGTTTTCCATACAGCCGAAGGAGAAAATTACCTCATTTCACAATTTGTATACTAGTATTACATTCGTAAGGAAAATTGTTTCATCAAGGATGGCATAGAGCAAGACAGCAGCATGCAGGTAGTAGCTTTGCCACACTAACTAATGTGGTTCTTGGCCAAGCTTGCAATTAAGGTGAAATTTTAGTACATCACATCAATATTTTCTTTTTGTCACTCCTTTTGGCACGCTGATGAGGAAACAGGTGGCCTCCGTCCAAATCCCTCACATACTTGTTTATTTTTATGGGCATTTTGTCAAGCATTACTGCAGTGTATAATGGTAGGCAACATCCATTAACAGTAAGCAGCTCTTCTGAACATTTTTCTTGTGTGCAGGGTTTGCAAAAAGAAAAAGAAAAAAGGCTGAGCTTTGGGATGAACCCAATATTTACTAGCCTGTTATTGCTGTTGGAAAGCATCTTCAGGAATTACACTGAGGGGCATTTTAATAAGAAGTTAAACAGGCAAAAGAAGACCTGGTAAGATTTACTGCTGAAATTGCTGCCAACAGAAGTTCCAACTCTAAAACAGATGCTGACATTAGTCCACCAACTCCACACAAATGAACACAATCTGATTCTGCCGACTCATACCTGTGACTGACTCTTCTTGTGCTTGTCTCCAGCAAGTGATGGGAAAGACAACTATTTCAGGCCAGTAGTGGATAGCTGTTGGGAGATCAGGTGAGCACTGTCACACCACCATGCCATCCATTCCTGTTTTAGACTACTCTCCTGCTAGTTAGAGTAGTAGGCAAAATTGCGCTAGATAACCACGGCTTTGACCTGGTATAAGGCTTCTTCTGTGTCAGTGGCTTGGGAAGATTTATAAGATGGAAGCTGACAGGTCTGTGAGTGAAGATCAGATGTACTTTCTGAGTGCACTCTCAAATAAAGTCATAGACACTCATATGCGTCCTGAATCTGGTATGAGTTCAAGACTACTGTGGTTGGTTGGTGTTCCCTGCAAATATTGGGTACCAGCTGTGCATGCAGCCCAATATTTAATCTCCAGATAACAGTGGTGGTGGGCAAGTATCCATCCATCCGCTGCTGCTCACTCAGGTATTTAAGAGACTTGAACCAAGGAAGGTTAGAATGTCCCACTGTATAGCAATATGAACTCCTGAATTGCAGCAACAGAGAACAATTTGGATATTGTTTACACATCTCCACTAAGTTTTGTTGCATCTAAACTGCTCCTTGCTCCTCTTGAGCTGAATACATTTTCAGGAAGGGAGATGAAAGGCATCAAGCTGGCACCCAGTTCCACAGGGCCTTGTCTCTAACTCCTGCTTTCAGCCACATTGGCTTCCCTCCCCACTGCTGTGCTTGCTGTCCTTCCTTCCATCCTCAAGGACGACTGCAGAGTTGCTTATCATCCTGTAAATCAGCAATGGCAATAAAATGCTGGCATCCCGAGCAATAGCTTTTTTACTAATGTACTACTTTGCAATTGCTGTGCATATCCAACATATTAACGGCACAAATTCATTACAATAAATGAAGATCTTGACTGGCTGGAGTCCAGCACTGAAAGGAGTGTGGCTGTTGCTGCAGGTTGGAGTTTTGTGATGCAAAGTTTAATGTAAAACTCAAGCATCAGCTTTCCCAAATGAACAGAGAGAGGAGTGCTTAAAAGGAGGTGCTTCCACATGCCATTAATCAGGGAGATCCATTTCCAGGTAAAGTTTATGGAGTCAAATAGCTTTGTAGGGAGAGGTGAGACTGTTCAAGGTTTAAGGCAATGAGCACTTACTTTCTTGAGGTGAGACAATATGGATGTCGAGGAGCAATTACTGTAGAATCACAAGCTATAAGGATCACAGCCCACTGTAGTGTTCTATAGAATTTTTTAAGTTGTCATAGATGACTTCAAGGGTGTGCTCCCCTAAAATATCTCCTGCTTCCATTAACAGTATATGAGCCAATGTGATGCCATGATCAGGGCAGGAGTGGGGAACCTGCCACGGTTTACATTTAGGACCAGCTTCAAGGCTGTGTGGGGATTTGAATTGAGTCTCCACAATCCTAGCCTAGTACTCCAGCTAACCTGCAGGTTCCTCACCCCTGCTCAAATCACTTCATCACACTGGCTGGGTGATGTTAAGCCAGTCACTTTCTCATCCTGTGCTATCTCACATGGGGTTATCTAGAACCCACCTAGAACCAATGAGGCTGGAAATTGCAGGGGAGCAGACTTCAGCCAAGCATTAGGAGAGGCATCCTAATGGTATGAGCTGCTTGAGAATGGAACAAACTGCTCATATTTAAGCAGAGGCTGGGCTGTCATCTTTCAGGGATGTCGTAGTCTCATCCTGCATGGCAGAAAATGCATTGAGCAGGCGGCTGGAGTAGATGGCCTCCAGCTCTATAGTTCTAGAGTCAGTGTGGTGTAGTGGTTGAGAGCGGTAGACTCATAATCTGGTGAACCGGGTTCGCATCTCCACTCCTCCCCATGCAGCTGCTGGGTGACCTTGGGCTAATTACACTTCTTTGAAGTCTCTCAGCCCCACTCACCTCACAGAGTGTTTGTTGTGGGGGAGGAAGGGAAAGGAGAATGTTAGCCACTTTGAGACTCCTTCGGGTAGTGATAAAGCGGGATATCAAATCCAAACTCCTCTTCTTCTTCTATGATTCTATATTGGGTGTGGTGATCCTGTGAACCTCAGATGTTGGACTTCAACTCCCACTGACTTTGACCATTGGGTCTGCTAGCTGGGGCTGATGAGGAATTCTGCAGCATCTGTAAGGTCACAGTTTTCACCATCCTGTTCTATATCATCATGATTATGCCCACTGCCATCAAATTTTCATCTGTGGTGTTGCATTTCCCTTTCTGATCCATCTAGATGCTGCAGACAATCTGCAGAAAAAGGACCTCACTTTTAAATCCTGCTTGTGAACTTCCCAGAAACATCTGTTTGGTTGCAATTGGGACAGAATGCTGAGCTAGGCAGACCATTGCCTAATTCAGCATAACTGTTCTTATATTCTTATAACCAACTTTAAAAAGCAAGAAAAGATGCTTTAATATAAGAAAAGGGTAAGTCACTGGAATTGTGATAGATCTTTGAAAGGAAGGAAAGCTGCAAGGCTTGCGTAGCACAGTCTAAACCACAACTCAATTAGCTGAAGTACTTGGATTTAGGATGACTTAGCCCAATTGCAGTCAATTAGAGTAAATCAACTTAAATCCAATTACTTCATCTTAACTGCCCTGTGGATTGGCTGTAAAAAATTAGGCAGCTCCAGATCAGGCTGGGGGGCAAGATGATGAACAGAAGATATGACAAAAGTGTATTAAAATTATGAGTGATCCAGAGAAACACACACCAAATGGAAGACCCAAGTGTACTACAGAAAAGCATGCATTTCAGCCCCCTACACAGTGCATCATTAATCTGTTGAAGGATTTGGTCTCTAAAGCGTGTAGGGTCCAAGGCAGTTTTTGGTTTCACAGGCCAGACATAAGTATACCTAGAAAACAACAGGGAGCCAGAGAAGACATCAGAGCTCCATGAGGTGCCATATTGTGCATGAGATGGAGCATTTTGAAAGTCAAAGGCAGTCATAAATAGGCCACATTGCAAACAGAAACCATACTGGACCCTGCTTAGCTTTGCAAATGTACTAACAGTTTTACTGCTGCACCATGGAGCTAAGTCAATAGTGTTAATATGAGTTAGGACCAGAAGGTCTTCAAATGATAGAAAGCTTGAAACCTTCTGCCCATGTAGAATCTCCACTGGATTAGTGGCTTCCAGGCATAACTCAAAACAAGGAATCGAGCAGTATCCCAAGACCCCAAAAGAAGGTTGAACACAAGCTATTATGCACATCTCTGTGCCTCCCTCCCAAAGTCAAAAGAGATATGGAGTGCCAATCTAACCTTATTTATGTACATTATTCCCCCCCTACATTTTATTCCAGTTTAAGGTGCTGAGGGCATTGTATGTCATTCTTTCTCCATCCCTACCCTCACTTCCAACAATCCTGCGAGGTTGTGTTGAAATAGAGTAATTGGCCCAAGGTCACCCCCATGGGCTTCATGGCTGAGTAGGATTTGAACCTCGGTCTCTGGGTCTAGTTGGACACTCTGACCACAACACCACACTACTTTTGTCTTAACTCAGCCTAAACTGCTTCACCTATAGCTAATCCCTTA